>NC_091079.1:30167500-31417500 GCF_032405125.1 Capricornis sumatraensis
GTTGCTCAGTCATGTCCGGCTCTTTGCGACCCCAAGGACTGTATAGTCCATGGAATTCTCCAGGCCAGAACACTGGAGTGGGTAGCCTTTCCCTTCTCCAGGGGATCTTCCCAACCCAGGGATCGAACCCAGGTCTCATTTCAGGCGGATTCTTTACCAGCTGAGCCACAAGGGAAGCCCAAATATTATTAAACTTAATTTAAAAACTTGCCCCAAAACCATGAGTCGTAGGTGATCTTCGTTATCACGGATGAAGAAACTGAGGACTGAGAGGTAGATATGATTGCTTAAGAAGACACAGCTAGAAAAAGTTGAAGTTTGGCTTGAAGCGCAGCCCTGTAATTACTCCCTGCCAGCTTGGGTCGCAAACACACTGTTTGTAAGTGAGGCTTCTTTTTCTTTAGATTTTGAGATAGTGTAGTTATAGGAGAGTGAGAGGCCAGTGTAGTTAGTTGGAGAGAGGCTTAAACTTGCAGTTTTCATATTTGTTTTGTTGTTAAGTGGTAGGGCTCCATTTTATCAACTTGTAATTTCTAAATCGTCCTTTTCAGTTATTTTCTGTCAACAAGCATTCTTGTGGAGTATTGAAAGCTGACTTTCCTTGCTGAAGATTGTTACATTTGAACTTCTTTTGACTTAAATATTTAATGTGTTCTGATATTAAGTAAGTATATTTACCAAGTTGTTTTTGAAAGTACAGAGAAATCAGCTTCATGTATTCCATTCGTTTGTCTTAAACTGTACATGAATTTAGACTTGGAAATGTAGAATGATCCGCTAGGTATGTTGGCACTAGTTCTGAGTTGGTACTGGGTAAAAGTAGGTTGATGCCTAAAACTGAGAAGCTGAAGCCTTTTGGAAATAGGCTTTGGTAAGTGGGACTTCCTATATTAAAATGTGAATATAGTTAAACTAAAACTTCTCTTTATTTATAGAACAGTATGTTGAAGCAATAGTCAAAATATGTAGCCTGGGGTTGGCAGCCCTCTGAAATGGGTGTGCCGAAGTTCCACTGCAGTGTGTGTCGTGGTGACAACTGGCCAGTGCTCTGGCTTTGGTATGCGTCCCTGACCCCTTCTGAGCAGTCCATTAGCATAGTTAATGTGTGCTTTTTAACAACTTCATTTTAGCTGATTTTCAGTGTTCTTTCTTTACAAGCAACTTTTTAAAAACAATAGTGTATCTTAGTTTTATTAAAATCAAATTTAACTTTTCAAACCATTCTCAATTTGCCTAGCTTGGGTAGGTAGACAGCTTATGCCTTTAAATAATTTTTTAAAATATTTAAGCACTTCAAAATTTCTTCCTAGTTTAGGTATACAAGCAATGCTTTTTGTGAAGTCCTTTTACGGCCTCTGGTCTCTCAGACCCCTTCTAAGGTCTTATTTGGGCCTCACAAGTGAGAGATGGAAAAACAGTTTTCCAAAAAGTGTGACTGGTTTATGGCATTACAGGAAACTGTCCTCAAGTTATGAAATATGGGTTAAACAGGTGCCCTAAGACAGTCTATCGTAGGCACTTGTTCCCCCCTTGTAGCAAGGTCACATATTTTGTACATCAGGGCTTCTTAACTAATTCGCTGTGCCTAATCTTTATATACTTTTTTCCTTCATCTCTGTAAAATGGGAACTCTTAAGTAACCTTGTCATGAGTTAGTTGAGGATACTGGAAAAGACTGCTTGGAATTATTTGGTGAAAGTTCTTGACTTAATAAGGGAAGAAAAAAAAAAAAAAACTTGTCTTCTGAGGTTGCTAAAGATCTAAGGTAAGAGCAGATCTGTCTGTGAAATTGTGAAGAAGGAAAAAGAAGTTTATGCTGTTTTGCTGTCACACCTCAAACTGCAAAAGTTATGGCCACAGCGTATAAGTTCTTAGGGAAGATGGGAAAAGGGTTGAATTTATACAATAAGATACTGTGAGAGAGACAATATTCATATAACTTTTATTACAGTATGTCGTTCAGTTCAGTCGCTCAGTCGTGTCCGACTCTGCGACCCCATGAATTGCAGCACGCCTGGCCTCCCTGTCCATCACCAACTCCCGGAGTTCACTCAAGCTCATGTCCATCGAGTTGGTGATGCCATCCAGCCATCTCATCCTCTGTCGTCCCCTTTTCCTCCTGCCCCCCATCCCTCCCAGCATCAGAGTCTTTTCCAGTGAGTCAACTCTTCGCATGAGGTGGCCAGAGTATTGGAGTTTCAGCTCCAGCATCATTCCTTCCAATGAATACCCAGGACTTATCTCCTTTAGAATGGACTGGTTGGATCTCCTTGTAGTCCAAGGGACTCTCAAGAGTCTTCTCCAACAGCACATTTCAAAAGCATCAATTCTTCTGCGCTCAGCTTTCTTCACATTCCAACTCTCACATCCATACATGACCACAGGAGAAACCATAGCCTTGACTAGATGGACCTTTGTTGGCAAAGTAATGTCTCTGCTTTTGAATATGCTGTCTAGGTTGGTCATAACTTGTCGTTATGATTGTTTTATTATTGTTAACCTCTTACTGTGCCTAATTTATAAATTAAGCTTTATCATCAGTATGTGTATATAGGAAAAGCCATGGGTGTGTGTAGGTATTAGTACTATCTGAGGTTCCAGGCCTCTCTTGGGAGTCTTCGAGCATCTCCCCCTTGGATAAGGGGGACTGCTGTACCTACTTTTTATCTCTATAGATTTTCCTCTTCTGGACATTTCTTATAAGTGAAACCATATAATATATGTTTTTTTGTGTGTCTGACTTTGTTCACTTAACATAATGCTTTTGAAGATCGTTCATGTTTTTGAGTATAGCTAGCTTTTGAACTATGTAGCTGACTGTCTGCACAATTGAGAATCTGTAGCGTTACAGTCTGCCCTCTGTATCTTCAGTTCTGCATTCTTAGGTTCAGCCAGCCTCATTGTGTAGTACTTACTGCATTGCATATTTAGAAAAAAATCCACATGTAAGTGGATCTGTGCAGTTCAAACTCATGTTATTCAGGTGTCAGCTGTATACACCAATAATTTGTTCCTTTTTGTTGCTGTGTAGTATTCCATTATATGGATACACTACATTTTTTTAAAATCCATTTACAAGTTGATGGACATTTGGATTGTTTCTACTTTTTGGTCACTGTGAATAATGCTGCTATGAACATCTGTGTGACTGTATGTTTTCATGTCTTTTGGGTAGATGCCTAGGAATGGAATTGCTGGGTCATAGTAAATTTGTGTTTATTTATTTATTTTTGAAACTTCTAACTAGACTACCATATGAGAGTTTCAGTTTCTCCAAATCCTCCCAGCACTTTTCATTGTCTTTTTGGATTATAACAATTTTATTAGTTGGTGTGAAGTGATACTTTACAGTGGTTTGGATTTCCATTTCCTTAATGACTAATCTTGAATATCTTTTAAAGCCATTTTTATATCTTTTATGTGAGATGCTTATCAAATCTTTTGCCCATTTTTTAATTGGGTTGTCTGAGTTGGAAGGATTCTTTACATAGTCTGGATCCAGGTTCTTCATTGGATACATGATTTGTAAGTATTTTCTCCTAGTCAGTGGGACAAAAAGACAAAGAAAAATTGTCTTTTTATTTTTTTCATTGTCTCTTTTGAGTTGCAAAGCTTATGAGTTTTAACAGGGTCAGTTTCTCTTTTCTTTTTAGATTTGTGTTTATGGGGCTGCGTCCAAGAAATCTTTGCCCAATCCAGGGTCATGAGATTTACTCCTCTGTTTTCTTCTAAAAGTTTTTTTTATAGTATTAGCTCTTACATTTAGGTCTTTGATCCATTTTAAACTAACTTTTGTGTATAGTGTGAGGAAGATGTCTAAATTCATCTTTTTGTATATCATCCAGTTGTCTCAGCACTATTTGTTGATGAAACTGTCCCTTCCCCCTGTTGAATTGCCTTGGTGTTTTTGTTGGTAATTAATTGACCATAGATATATGGCTTTATTTCTGGACTCTCATTTCTGTTTCATTGGTCTGCATGTCTCTCCTTCTGCCAATACCACATATTTTGATTACTGTAGCTTTTCATACCATAATAATATAGCATTCTTCTTTTCTTGTAAAAAAAATACACACTCTTAAATAAAGAAACTATATAGAAAAGTCAAAGAAGAAAGTAGAAATCACCATCTAAGTGGTCACTGTTCTGGTGAACGTGTTTGCAGACACCTCTCCGCATATAGGCATGGTGCGTGAGTGCACGCACCCTCCGCAGTTGCACAGAGACATGTCAGTATTTGCCCACACTCCTTGTACTGGTGCACTTCTTGAGTGAATGCCTCTATTGCCAACTTTAGGAGAGAAATGATGATTTTTCTTTCTTCAGGCACTTTTTAAATTCTGTGAGTTTTTACTGACATAAACTTTTGAGAAGAGTGAAGATGCTTTGGGCTGAGAACTGTGAGTGTTGTTTTCTTGGTCTCATGTTAAATGGAATGTATTTCTCACTCATCTGCCGAAAGATGGCCTTCAGACAAAATTTTAAATGTGTGCTCTGTGAATGGATGTCAAATTATGTGTGAAACTTTGAAAAATTAATCCCCAGATCCAGTTTTAAATAAATTTAGTTTGCAGAAATCTCCTGTTAAGTATTAGGTAAACTTTTTGGCAGTTGTGACAGTGAGTGTGGAGCCAATAAATTACATATGTATGTGCGATGATAGTTGTATTTACAGTCATGTGGGGGCTGATCCCTGCTGCAAGCTTGGTTTTTACTGAGTTATAAAGGAGTAGCATATTTGCGCTTTCGTCCTTGGTGATTTCAGCCTCGCAGACTTGATGAAACTGGGTCCTTTGCTACTTTCAGTAGCCACCAGGGAGCTGACCAAATTCGTCTGAGTGTAGATCCACTTCCATGATCAGAAACTCCTCTGACATTCACATTTTTCTTGCAGTATGATTTTTCTGTGATGAATACATGGTTTAAAGTCACATTTAGAGGTGTTACAGATGTAGGAGACCATACAGATTATGCGTCATTTAAAAAGATTGTAATTTAATTTTGGCAATAGGGAGCCATTAAAGAGGTTTTGACTTTGGAGAGTGACATAGATAGACAAGTTTCAAAAAGCCACCCTGCACGTTGGTTGGTTCAGTGGAAACTTCGTGCTGGAAAATGTCATGCTTAGTCTATGGCCATATCACCCTGAATGTGCCCAATCTCATCTGAGAATGTCATGCTTAGGTTATGTGGGAAACTCAATTAAATTATATAAATGAGTGCTTTTTTTCCCATGATTTTTAAAAGTTAAAACTTGAAATAAGAAATTTTCAGATGACAAATAGACTCTACAGAATGAAAACCAGTTAGCAGTGACTAACTGGTGGGATTATAGATTTTTCTTCCTGCTTTTGGTGGAAATTTTAGGAAAAAAATATTAAATATATTATGTAATAAGATGTTAAAATGAAGCTGTTTTGTTCTGAGTTTATCTCTTAAGTCAGTAGATGCACATTTCTGAAATGAGTTGTAAGAACACAATGCAGGTCCTGCAAGAGAAAGAGCCAGAAAATGGATCTTGTGACTTCTAACACCTTTCCCATCTGTTGGTATATAAAGATTCAGGAAGTTAGAAATTGGAAGAGTTTTTGAACCAAGTAGTTAATGTGAGTTTCTTCTGACTCCCCGTCCCATCTCAGTGTTCCCCTCACCCCAAGTACGGGTAGTGACTTGGAGAGCTTACTCAGCAATTGATTCGGTTCGGAGGACACAGTGGGTTGATGTCTGTCTCTCTCATGCCTGGGTGAAGGAGAGGCTGTTTGCTCTGGCAGCACATGAAAAGGACCTGTGTGGGTTCTTGTTCTTTGGGGCAAGGGTTATGTGATTCCTGTGGATCCTATGAGGGCCACTAGTGAGAAAGAGCCCATTGGAGCAAAGTGGTGTGGAGTGGAGCAGGGAATAGACAACTGGATGCCCAGAGCAGATGCAGGTTCTTCATCAAGGGAACGCAGTGAGAGATCTCAAAGGGCTAGAGTGGCTGAGAGCGTGCCAGGACCCTGGAAGCAGTTTCTCACAGGTTGGCTCTATGCACTTGTGAGCTAAGAGAGTGCCCATGTCCTACGGGGACCCTTAATTGCCTCACCCAGGGTTACTGAGGTGGAAGGAAGAGGGGTAAAGCGCAGTCCTCTAATAATGCCTGCTAGCCTGGTTTTGGGGGACGGCGGAGCCTGGTGGGCTGCCGTCTCTGGGGTCGCACAGTCGGACAGGACTGAAGCGACTTAGCAGCAGCAGCAGCCTGCTTTTGGAGAAGGAAATGGCAGCCCACTCCAGTATTCTTGTCTGGGAAATCCATGGGGTCTCAAAGAGTCAGAAACGACTTAGCGACTAAACAGCAGCCTGCCTTAGGCAGAGCCGGGCATAGGGGAGAAACTGTAACCTTGGATGAAAATTTTGACAATTATACAGTGCTGAACAGGGTCTGTCAGTTTCTAAGCTCAGTTTTTATAACTTGACCAAAATCATCATAAAAGTTCAGGGGCAGTATCACCAAAGATAGTGAACAGAAAGTTGCTTTTGTGGTTACATCCCACAGGTTCTACTGGTTCGGGGTAATGGTTACTGTTGTTTTTCTAATAAGAAAAATTCAGTGAAAACAAACTTTTATAGGAAGAATGAGACATTTGTTATGGGTAAAACACTGCCTTTATGGCCAGGCAGATCTGTGCTTGAGTCAAACCAATGCCCTGTTAGCACTGACATGAGGTAAGTAAACCAGTTTTTGAGGTTAATTTTCGTCATTTACTTTTCATAAAAGGGGTAGAATCATCTGTTTTCTAGTGTTTTCCAAAGAGACGATCTATAGCAAAATTCATGGTACACATAGGTACTCACAGATATTACTAGCGCTCTTTCCTCTCTGAAGCAGATGTTTCCTGTAGCTTTAAATGTTCTTACTCCCCTTCACATATGTTTTACTTCCTCTAAATGTACTTCTTTAGCATACCAAATGGGTTAGAGGATTTAAATGACTACTGGATACTACTATCAAGGATGTAAGAAGTATGAGCTTTTAATATAGCTAAAAATTCAGTTTTGAGTTGAATTGTGAAAGGTTTTCAGAAACAGTGAAAAGTAGTTTTACTTATGTGTTAGTTTTTAGTGAGGAAATGTATGAAGTAGGGATCTAGAGAAAAGGTAGACCCAGCTGGACAATTGTTTTCATTACTGTTCTTGGAGCTTTTTTTTGGGGGGGGGGGGGCGTACACCGACTTAGTTGCTCCTCGGCATGTGGGATCTTCCCAGGTCAGGTGTTGAACCCTTGTCTCCTGTATTGGCAGGCAGATTCTTTACTACTGAACCACCAGGGAAGCCCACGGTTTGGTTTTCATAAAGCAAAAAGAAGACTTCTTACCCCAGCGAAAAAACTTTGTAAAAACCAGTATCATTCTAGTGTTCCTATTTTCTCAAAACCTGCATCAGTGTTTTCTTTTTCTGGAAAGCTATTTTTAGTTTTTTATTTGATTGATACAGTTTAAAATGTTCCTTGTGTTTTGTCATCTTTTCTTTCTGGATGTTCCTATACTTTAGTGTTCAAATTTTGTACTTTGAAACTTAAAGGGTTATTTTTAGTAATACAGGCACCTCTTAAATGTCTCAAAAAGCTGATTTATGTCACTTTTAATTTCATAATATCTTTATAGTCTGCATCTCAGAGTTCCATTTGTAACATAGTTAAGATTTGTTTATTTATAGGAATGGCTTTAAATTAGGAAGGAAGTTATAGTTAACTTTGTATTTGAGTCCAGAATATTCATTATAATTCATTCAAGCATCTTTGGTTGCAGCTTGCAGAAATTGACAGGGCAATTTGGATGGAAAAGGAATGTATTGGGAGGCTGGCAAATAACTCACAAAACTGGCAGAGAGACTAGGAATGCAGCCTCAAAAAACTGACCAGCAGTGCAAGGAGGGCGAGCCCCAGGAAAGCCCAGCCCAGGTGGTCGTCTGGTTGAGCCATTGGCACTGGGCTTTTGCTGCTGCCGGCACGAGTGACTCCTCAAGTGTCCCTCTCTGCATCAGTCGGGAGCCACGGGGGTGGAGGTGCAGTGTTTGTGGGCTGGCCTTCCGTGACCTGCATACTTGTGCTCACGTGACTTTCTGAGTTTTCCTTTGGAGGCCCTTGACCTGGCACATTTAACATGAATGGAACTCTTGCTTTTTTTTGTGACCTCAGTGGTAAAGAATCCACCTGCCAATGCAGGAGACACAGGTTTGATCCCTGATTTGGGAAGATCCCCTGGAGGAGGAAATGGCAACCCACTCCAGTATTCTTGCCTAGGAAATCCCGTGGAGGAGACTGGTGGGCTACAGTCTGTGGGGTCCCAAAGAGTCAGGCATGACTGGGTAGCTGGGCATGCACGCACGCACCTGCTCCTTCCCCCCCAGGCAGGTGGTCTTAGAGGTGGTTCTGTAATTTGAATTTTTCTGTTTTATGTCTCCTTATAGATAGATTGAGGTACAGCATATTTGACAAGTATTTTACAGAGGGTAGTATTGAGGATGTCCCCATGTATCACATCAGAAGGCATACAATGATTGTCACATTTCTTGATGATAACTGAGTTTGATCCCTCATTTGAAGTAGTGCCTACCAGCTTTTTCTGTTTGTTTTTTTAGTCTAAAGTACGTACGTAAAAATTACTGATGATACGAAAGTATTAATTACGGCAGTTAGTTTTGTGTTGCAATGATACATTCATTTGGTTTGTGGATATTAACCTGTTAAATCATTTAAACTAAGTTGTTTAATTCTAGAAAATAAAGATAAAACAGTACTAGCTTTTTTTTTCTCTGCATAGGCTGGAAAAGTTTTATTGATTTGTCTTCTTGTGTTTATACTAATGGTTGAGAGCAACACTCAGATACACTGCTGTTAGCATGTACCACAAAATGGTATGTGTATATGTTGACAGGAATTTCAGGCTATGACAGTTCCTCTTTACTGCATAATAGGCAACAGGAGGTAATACACTATGTATGCCAAAATGTGGAAATATTGATTATTTTCCACTTATATATCTCTGCAAAGCCTCTTGAAGTTAGGAAAAACAGAATTCCATTAAGAAATTACCAGCTGTTTCGAGAAATTAAACTGTATGATGCGACGCTTTTGTATTTGTGTGTATTGATGTTTTGTATCTGTTAAATCCATTAGATAGCATATGACTGCTTTCATTCCTAAGAGAAAAGCTATAAGATATGTAAGGTTTGTTTTTTTTTTTTAAGAGCAATAGACACAGGAAAAAAAATCAGTTTTATCTTAGGATGTGTAGCATGTTTGGACAGTGTTTTAAACGTAAAGCTTTAACACACACACACTTTGGTCATTAAAGACTAATTTTTAGAATAGTACATTTTTTTCCCTTATTCTTTGTTTATTCCAGTTTTCCAGTTTTATTGAGGAATAACTGCCATACATCACTGTGTAAGTTTAAAGCATATACCATGATGATTAGATTTCCATATATTGTGAAATAATTACAATAAAAGGTACGTGTCCTTTTTTGATATGTTTCCCCCTTGTTGTAAATTCAGACTTGAATAGCCAATATGTGAAATTAACTAAACTCTCCAATAAGTGGAAATAAAAGACAAAGTTTAAACATGCATAACAAATGGGATAATAATTGTTGAAAAAATTGGCGTAATTTTTGTTATTTAGTGTGACTGAAAAATCTTATCTGTTGTTCTGTGGGATTCTTGATGTTGCCTCAGTCTCAGTTTAACAAAGCTTTTTCTTAAGGACTTCTGCATTAATCTTTTCTTTGCCCCTTGTTAGGAATCAGGTGGATAGCATTTAAAATGCCTCTTTTAGACACAGATGTATAGAACAATCTTTTGGACTCTGTGGGAGAAGGCGAGGGTGGGATAATTTGAGAGATGGCATTGAAACATGTATGTTACCATATATGAAATAGATTGCCAGTCCAGGTTTGATGCATGAGACAGGGTGCTCAGGGCTGGTGCACTGGGATGACCCAGAGGGATGGGATGGGGAGGGAGGTGGGAGGGGGGTACAGGATGGGGAACACATGTACACCCATGGCTGATTCATGTCAATGTATGGCAAAAACCACTACAATATTGTAAAGTAATTAGTCTCCAATTAACATAAGTTAATTAAAAAAATAAAATGACTCTTTCAGGAGGAAAGAATATTCTCCTTTTCTGGGTTACTGGGTATGCTCAAAGAAATCCTGTAAAAATGTTTTAATTTAAACTATCTAAAAAATATCTTCAGAAGTTGTTAGTGGTGGTGGTGGTGTTTTTAAACATAAAAGGCAAAATCAAAGGTCATCACTTCTCTAGGTTTCTCTAACACTGTCCTCTAGGCATAATTCAATTACTTCTTCATCTGTTTTCCTAAAGGATTTTATCCACAGAACTCTAGCACTGTACTTAATTACACTGTATGGTCGTAATTTATTTACCTGTCTTCTCAGATTGTGAGCTGCTTGAGGACAGGTCTTATATTACTCAGTGTTTTATACTCTGCCTTTGCATGTGACATCCGGTGTTGGAAGTCCTTTTCTAATCTTTGTCAAATTGCCATTACTAAACAGGTTAGCATTATTTTTTAAAGAAGGTTGTGTGACAAAGCATTTTTTAATGATTTTGAAAAAAAATCTACTATTTGATGATTGCTTAAACAGTTGTGAAGTAATATTACATATCAGGTATACAGTGTATCTTCTAAGTGGTTATTTGCTTGCTGCAATTGAATTATTTTGTTAGCTTGGAAGAACCATTATCTATAAAACCATGGTGCCCACTTGAGAGTATTTTAAGTCTTTTTTATTAATTTAAATAGGGGAAATAACACGTTTTTCTAAATTTTACTAGTTAGCCCATTACTTTTTTTTTAATGACCTCTCCTTATCTAAGAAATCTTTTTGGCAGAACGGCCAATCTTCTGAGGCCATAACTCTAAATAAGCCACACTTACTCTGGTACCCTTAAATCATTTATCATGTTGTTTGCTTAATTGACACACTCACTCAGCCAGCATATACACATTGGAAACTACAATGTATCAGGCATTACGCTTAGTGCAGGAGATACGATAACAGTAAACAGGCTTGCAGTTCTGGAAAAGAGCCAGACATTATGATTAATGATATGATGTGTCATGGGGCCCATGAAAAAGAGTATTGCGGAATTTTCTCCAAATTTCTATTATAATTGTGATCTGTAGCGTGATCTAGTATGGACAGAATTGTTAAGGACTTGTTACTTTTTACATATGCGAGTATCGTTCCCACAGGAAGTCGTTAGCCTCTTTCAGGATAAAGATGGGCTTATTTCTTTGTATCCCCAGCATGGCTGGGGACAGATGTTGAACCGACAAACAGAAACTCTCTAACCTGTGGTGCTGCTTAAACTCTTTGGGCCTTGAAAACTACAAGAACGGCAGTGACCGCATCTCTGCACAGGGAGTGCTCTTGGCCTAATGTGACAGGTTAAGCCCTGGGAAAAGAGCCAGACAGTGGAATAAGTGCCTCTCGAACTTTATTTCTAGGTCGCTCAATTTTATGAATACATATTATAGTCCTTTCTATAGATGAAGAAATGGAAACTGAGGGATTTAAGATTCTTGCTTCAAGTTTAAAAGCTGAGGTTTTCTTTCTGTCAAATTACCTTACAGGTGGATCTGTATTTTTGTCGGGAAGATGATTAAATGTTTGTTTTGGTCATAGAACTCTCTGGAATTAGGAGAGCACGGTGTGGCATCCCAGGCACAGACCTCTCTGACGCTCACAGGCCCAGGATGAACAGGTCTTTAGTGTGCTGCCGCAGCCCACGCTGAATGGCGCACTGGCTTATGTTGTTTGTAAGCAACACAAATTACCTTTTACAACAGCCAGAATTTGCCAGTTACTTCACTTAATTTTTAATGTTATGTAAGGATTAAGCAATTTTAAGAGTGAGTTGTGTACATTTGATTTTGTTAGTGGTTCCTAGTTTTATTTTGCATAGATTGTTTTTTTAATTCTAGTGCATGGAATAAAGGTTCTTTTAAAAATTGCATAGATGACTCAGTATAACCATCGGTATTTTGAAATGTATGGTATTGCAATTCAGACCCAGAAGTTTGAGAACACACTGCACTTAAGTACATACTTTTGTAGAGCATTGTCTCAATATTTGGCACTCTGGGGATATTGCTGCTAAACACTTGCTTATGTTGTGTATTTCCAGCAGTAGGAAAAACGGCTAGAGAAAATTAAGAAGTGGACTTAGCCTTGGGACTTTGGATTTTCCAGTGGTGGACTTGTCTCTGATTCTGTTACTGTGAAGTGTGGTTTTCAGAGGTACTCGGTGAACAGCCAGTTGTAGAAAGAGACATGAATGGATGGACGTTGTGTTCTTTGCTTCCGAAAGACCATTTTTTTTTTTTTGCTAATGTCGGTTGTCGGTTCAGTCGCTTAGTCGTGTCCGACTCTTTGCGACCCCATGAATAGCAGCACGCCAGGCCTCCCTGTTCATCACGAACTCCCGGAGTTCACTCAGACTCACGTCCATCGAGTCAGTGATGCCATCCAGCCATCTCATCCTCGGTCGTCCCCTTCTCCTCCTGCCCGCAATCCCTCCCAGCATCAGAGTCTTTTCCAATGAGTCAGCTCTTCGCATGAGGTGGCCAAAGTACTGGAGTTTCAGCTTTAGCATCATTCCTTCCAAAGAAATCCCAGGGCTAATGTAGATTAGCCCTTTTGATATTTATGTGTTTTTACATGGATTAGATCTATAATATTTGCTGTAACTGAAAGTGTGAAATCACATGCCTTCCCTCCCCCTTGTGGTATAGCTTGCAATATGGAGTATTGTTTTTATGCCTTGGCCAAATTGTCATACTTGTAGGTCTGGGTCAGCTTCCAGCATTTCATCCGTTGCCTTCTTGGTGTCATACGACACACCTGTGAGTTCTTTCAATGAGAATTTTTTTGCTGGCATCACTTCCTGTGGGACATCTTCATCCTTTTCTTCACGACCACTTTCCTCACTCTCGTTGATAAATTTGTCTCCACAGAGTTCCTCTGACTACATATTTAGTCTCCTTAATGGTGACAAGTGTCAGCATTCTTGCAGTCAGCTATTTTTTTCTATAACCCCACTTATGTTCTATTAGAATTTGATTTCCGACATCTCTCCCGTTTCTTTAATTTTATCTTTGTTGGCAAGTTCTCTTGTTTGGGTGTCCATTTTTGTAAAATGTCCCATGGGTTTGTCCCTGGGAGACAAGGAGGAAACACCGCTCTGTGCTTTGCAGTCTTTGTGTGACCTGGATGGCAGACGGTTACAGTGACCAACCACTGATGGGCTGTGCGAGAAGTGTTGTGATCGGGCACTGATAATGATGTGAAAGATGGGCACAAAGTCATGAAACTAAAAATATAAAGCGTTCTGTTTCCATTGTCTTCATTTCTCATTACATTTTAAAGAGGCAACCAGATGTTTTAGAAAACATCTATTTGTGGGTATGGTTTATACAATAACAGCAACAGCATCAGCTTACACTTATAGGTTACTTATATGTCAGGGACTGTTTTAAGTGCTAAGCATATATTCATTTACTCCTCACAGTAACCCATTGAAGTAGGTATTACTGTTCGTTATCCCCTCTACAGATGAACAAACAAAGTCAGAGAGAGATTAACTTGTCTGGACCTCAGGCTGACAGTTTCACTCCAAAGTTCATGCTTTATATGTTATACTTTGTAAACCAACACTAGTTCATAAACTGTTGCCAATCTGCAGAAAATTGGGATTTGTATTTTGTAAATCTTGTAAAAACTTTATTTTTTTAATTTTTTTAGCATTATTTTTTTTTTTTTTTTTACCTCTAGCGTGTTAGTATTCTGGGTTTTTTCCCTTTTGACAATGATGGGTGGAAAATTTAAAAATGAAACAGCTGTCCTTCACCACAGAGAGCTTGAAAAATCTCAGTAGGCTATGCTGGCAATCTTGTTCAGTACTCTAGAAATGACCTGTATTCAAAGAACGTGTCTTGGTCTTCATAACAGGATTAGCTGTTGAATGTGCATATATATTATATCTATCTGAGGAATTTTTCTGAATTTAACAACTTCTGATTCTGATTATTCTTGATGGAGAAAAGAGGGATTTTTACTGTAAACACCTTAGAAGGAGGCAAGACTTATCTCAAAAACTTATGCTGTTTTGAAAGTGGAGCAGGTTCCTGAGAGAATAGTAAATTGTACCATTTTGGCTTTGCGTGTAGATTTGTTGTTTTAACACTGATCGGAGAAAACATGCTTGTTTCCTGTCACCATAAGCGTGTGACATGAAGATTAAGAATTCACAGGATCATTTTACCTGAACTATCTTACATTGTGCTTCAACACTTCATATGTGAAAGATAAATAAGTTATAAATTGTTAATAAGCATAAAGTGAAAGTTCATGAAGTCACCACTGATGAAGATAGAGGAAGCAACTTTGTTCCTTCCCTATACAGTCTCCCTGCTGCCCCCTAAAGGAAAATACTTTTCCTGAATTATGTGTTTATCACTTTTATAGCTTAAAAAAAAATCACAATTGTCGGTGTCCCTAAATAATATGTATTTTAATTGTGCCGTTTTTGAGCTGTGTAAAAACCATTATGTAGTCTTAAGACTTATGATGAGTTCATCAGTTCTGAAATCCATTCATATCCTTCTGGGTGACTGTGGCTCCTTTGTACTGCTCTGTAAATTTTCATTGTGTGAAAAAGCTACAGTATATTCATGTTCCTATCATTGAACATGTAGGTTGTTTCCAACATTTCGTTATTTTTTTTCCTTTGTAACAAATAGTGCTTCTCTGAGCATGCTTGTACATTTCTCCTGGCATCCATATACAAGAGTTTCTTTAGGTATATACCTTAGAGTAGGATTGTTCACTTTAACAAGATAATGCCAAATGTTTCCTAAAGTAATTGACAAGCACTTAATTATCGCCTAAAGTGATTATCAATTGAGAATCCCACATTCTGGGTATCTGAGTACCTGTTGATAAACATTTTTGTCAACATTCTTATTAAAGCTCTTAATTTTTACTAGTCAAATGGGTGTAAAATGGTATTTTATGTGGTTTTAGCTTATAAATGTCAAGACTGAGGATTCAACTTTCGTGATGAATGTGGTCCATTGTTTGATTGATTTCTTTGTCTTGCTCTTACGAGTTTAACAGTTCTTTACATATTAGATACTGATACTTCCTCTGTTATATATGTCATCAATAGCTTTCTGTAGCTTAGTGGTTTGTATATTCAGTTTCTTTAAAGTGTCAATAAGCAGAAGTTTTTGATGCTAATATAATAAAATTTATCAGTCTTTTCATTTGTGGTTAATACGTTCAATATTTTATCTAAATTGAGCTCTCCTTCCCTACCTTGGGATTATAAAGAACCACTTTTGTGTTTTCTTCTAAAGTTTGAATTTTTGCCTTTCAAATTAAAGTCTTTAATTCCATGAGAGTTGATTTATGTGTGGTATAGGATGGAGATTTTACTTTCTTCATGAGCAGTCAATTACCCTAGCTCCACTTATGCAGCAGTCTCTCCCCAGTGATCTGCAGTGCAGTCCCTCAGGATTTGCTTCCTCTTCATAAAGGTCTGTATGTATTCCTGGACTGTGCATTCTGCTTTTCAGCTGCACTGTCATTTGCCAGTTTGTCTTTGTTTAATTTCATTCTGTCTTAATTACTGTTGTTTCATTTTATATCTTGATGTCTGAGCAGGTTGTCTTGCTTTGAGTCCTTGAGCATTTTAACTGTTTTGATTTTTGCTTTTTTATGTAAAGTTTATCATGAACGTATTAAGTTTTATAAAAGAATACTTTGGGGATTGGGGTTGGAAATGCATTGACTATTGTGGATTTTAGAGAGGATTGACATTTCTTATAGTATTGTCTTCTTATTTAGGAACATGATGTCTTTACATTTGTTTATGGCTTTCTTAAAGTTTTATGATTGTTTTCCATGCAGAAATTAAAAAGCTTTTGTTAGGTTTATTCCTAGTTACTGATTGCTTTATGCTATTATGAATTGTGTCTGTGGGGAAAATTCTCTTTTGTTCTTTTTACTGGAAAATAGAAATGCAGTTGCGATTTTCATGTTGATAAAAATATTGTTACCTTGCCAAACTCATGAATTGTTTTTTCCTTAAAATTTTTTTAACCTTTAACCTCTTTCTCTTAACTTATCAAGTTGGCTAGGACCTGCATACAGTGTTGAGTAGAAGTATTGATCGTGGACATGTTTGTCTCATTTTGATTCTAAAGGGAATATTTTAACAGTTCTTCATTAAGGACTATTTATTATAGGCTTTGGTAAGGGTAGATATCTTTTATTCTTTCTATTCTTATTTTGCTAAGGCTTTTTTTTTTTAATCACAAATATTGCTTCATGAAAAGCTATTTCTGAATCTTTGACCTGATCATGCGTCAGTCCTTTTTGCTTACATCTGTTAATGTGGTGAAAAGCAGTTCTAGGTTTTCTGACCCAACTTTGCTTTTCTGAGATGAGCCAATTTTTTTTTTAACATTTTAGTTCAGACTAGGGCTAGGAATGGAAAGAGGGGTGGTAGTGAGAGGGGTGGAGGTGATGAAGCAAGGAAGAAGCTGGAAAGGATGGTCATTTCAGTACTAATACAGTGACTGATTATTTTGGAGCCTGTATATTCTTAGGAGGATGTGTACTTAAATGAGTAGATATTTATTTGATCTTTTCCAAAATTGGCCATGGGGAAAATGGTATTTTCTTTATATATAGAATTGTAATTTTTTATTTTGCCTGTATTATCACTCTTATTTATAATTCCTTTAAAATTTAATCATATGTGTAAATTTTATAATGGATTTTGGATATATGAAGTAGATAAAATAAACCACACTAAAAATTCATATCTTTTCTTTGAAACAAACATTTATTTTAAAGAATCTGAGTTTTTGCAACTGCAAAATAGGTTATGTATTTGTTTTGCAGAATGTACTTAAGCCTGTAGAATCTTTAGGTTGGCATGATCACAGTGCTTGTTGCCCACAAATCCATCTTACGGTATGTTTATTGCTGTGTGTTCCAAAGCATACCTGAGTTTAGGTCTTAGAGAAATCCCATTGTAGGAAGTCCAGTCATCAGGACTTGGTGATGACAGCAGCCAGATCAGTAAGAAGATTCTGGACAACATTCCCAAAGCCTAGTGATCATCTTTATGAAGCTACTGCCTCAGGCTTTCCAGTTATGCTGCTGTGGTTTATTCTTTAAGGAATCGTTGTAATTTTACAGAGGACGTTAATGGGAAAGTAACATTGGGTTGCCCAAAAAGTTTGTTCAAGTTTTTCCATAAGATGTTACAGGAAAACTTGAATGAACTTTTTGGCCAACCCAATATTTACTTTACAGAAAGTCACAGTTACACAGAGGAATATTATAACTGTTACTACTTGTACAGTTTCCTGAAAAATAATTTTCCCACTCATTCCCTGCCTCCCTTCCCTTCTCCCTCTCATGTGACTCTGGGCAAGCTACTTCACCCTTTAAAGCTTCAACAAGGAAAAGAGGCTAATAATTTTAATCTGATTAGATTGTTAGTCTTCAGTGAAATAAATCATGCACAGTGTGTCTCAAACACAGTAAGTGCTTATGAAATGGCAGCCGAGTAGATCGTTTTTGAAGACAGTGTCTAACTTTATCGTATGCATTTTTACAGTGTCAGATCTAGGAGTTCAAAAGTGACAGTGATCCTCTTAAAAATAAGTAAGACCTTGATAGAAAAATGAGAAAGGACTAGTTTTACAAATACAGAGTAAAAAGAGTCAACATTATTTAGTAGTTCAATAAAAACACTGAAAGAAGGCACCGTATTGCATGTGTATGTGCAGAAACACACCGCAGTGCACACCTTCTACTTTTTAAACAATGAGGTTCCTGTCCAGGATGCATGGTTCTGATGGCATTATAGATTGAGACGTATCTTTGTAAAGCAATTTGGCATTAGGTTTCAAGACCTCTACATATCATAAAAAATTTTAACTTATATCAACAAAGATTTGTGTTGGGTATAGCCAGGATAATTCTTCAGATTGTCCTCTGCAGAGAGGGGCCACATCTGTATGTCAGGCACAGCACAGAAATCACGGGTGGGTTTAGGGATCAGGGTCTTCTCGCCACAGTGGAGCAGCGGCAGTCTGGTGTATAAACACACAGCAGCCCCGGTGGCCCGTCTGGACCCAAGTGCTCAGGCTCCACAGCCACACTAGTGTATGCAGCAGTGTCTTTTTCTTTAAGAGGTTAAACTCTTCTCTGTCTAGTCTATGTGGGCTGAGAAGGTTGTATCTTAGTTTAGTGTGGAACGACTTCATCACGATTTATTAAAGTTTTCTTTTTTCATTGCCCTGTGATGATTATACATTCCTCACATGGAATGTTCTCTTTGTACCTTCTACCTTTTCCTTCTTGTCCAGATTGTATTCATTTTCCACAATCTGTTTCAGCTACCAGAGCTCTATAGCTTCATAAAATCTTTCCTAATACCTGATTTCCAGGCTCTACTCCGAGCTGGAATTCCGTGATTGCCACAGCACTCTGTGTAGCTATTTCTCATGGTACTCGTTTTCACCTTAAATATTTTAATTGCTATGCTAAGACTAGACATTTTTAGAGTGCACAGTCTTTTTCATCATAGTATCTCCTGCTGCTACTGCGGCTAAGTCGTTTCAGTCATGGCTGACTCTGTGCGACCCCATAGACGGCAGCCCATCAGGCTCCACCGTCCCTGGGATTCTCCAGGCAAGAACACTGGAGTGGGTTGTCATTTCCTTCTCCAGTGCGTGAAAGTGAAGCCACTCAGTCATGTCCGACTCTTTGCGACCCCATGGACTGCAGCGTACCAAGCTCCTCCATCCATGGGATTTTCCCAGCAAGAGTACTGGAGTGGGGTGCCATTGCCTTCTCCGATATTATCTCCTAGGGTATCTCTTTTAGTGGTATATACATAAACAGACTTTGTGATAAATATTTGGTGTTGGGTTTTTTCTTTTTTCAACATGTATATACAGTTGGACCTATTCTAATTTCTGATCTCTTCCCCTCACTGTATATCTATCCCAGGGCCAAAATATTTTAATTACTGATGAGTAGGATGGATCCATCTCATCTGTTCTTCTGTCTCTCAAAAAATTTTTACAGACTTGCATGTTTCCTTTTTCTCAAATAGACACAGAATACCTTGTCCAGTTCTCAGATTTAAAACTTATCAGATATTTGTTGGAATTATGTAATAATGTACTTTTTGTAATATTGTCTGATCTGTGAGTATAATCAGTAGGCCCTTTATTTCAAGTGCTCTTTTCTAAGGGAGCTTTTTAAATTGCTCTCTGTATGTTCAGGGGAACTTTAAAAAATCGAATTCAGTTAGGTTTTATCATATACCCAAGTAGAGGAGAACTGCAACCTAAGTGGAAAACGTTGGACTTTTCCATGGGATTATTTCAACACCATTTATTAATGCAGTTAGATATATGTACCATCATTTGAAATACTGCAAAGCTGTAAATGTGGCTGACAGTGCTCTGAAGTCATAATTCTTCTATTTTATGTTTTGTTGGAGGCAAAGAAATTTTAACACTTATTTGAAGAACCTCTAGGTTTCATCCAGATATAAGATGCTGGATTGTCTAATTTACATATTATCTAATATTCACTACTTATGACTTGATGTTTGATTTCAAAGGGTGAAAACAATTACAGATGTTTTGTTATTTCTTGATTTATTAAGAATTAAACAGAATCAATAGAGCTTTTCCCCCATGGTGTTATGTAAGTGGCACTGGTCTTCCTCCTGTGGTTTATGCAAGTGGCCAGCCAAGCCGCTTGTTTTATTTCTGGGTGGCTGCAATGGGTCTTAAGGAAGGAGTTTTCCTTTGGCAGGAAAAGCAAAAATGTGTTTATTCATTCCATTTGTAGTAGCATTGATCCACAAGGAGCTTGTGAGGAAAACCAGAGTGGTTAGGCTTTGAACATAAGTAGCTCCCATTCATCTCCTGTCTGATCGAGGAAAATATAACAACAGATTAAGGATTAGTAGTATGGCAGCAATTAGAAACAGTACGAAGTTCTGAAGCAGAAGTTGCAAACTGATGGTTCATCAACCAAATACAGCCCTCAGACTCTTTATTTTGGCCTACTGAGTGTTTCCAAAACTTACTCAATTACTTCATAACATCTCAAAATGGTTTCATATGAGTACCTAGTAGTGGATCACCTGCATTTTTAGCCTGCCCTGTTAGTAACTGTGGCACTCTATAGACGAAGCCCCAGCTAGCACTTCCAACATGATGTCAGCATCTCACTTTGCACCACCTTGTCTGGAGGCTCTTGAATACAGAAGTAATAGTAGATCTGATGCTGTTAATGCAGCTCAGCCTTCAACAGTGAGTAAATAGGAGGTGGAATAGAAAGCATGAAGATTTTAGGTAGTGAGAGTTTTAGTTGAAAAGGGATATATGAGAAAGAATAATTGCAGAGAAATCCAAGGTTTTTAACTGAGCAACTGTAAGGATAGAAGTGTCATCAAATGATGGGGGAGACTACGGGTAGGTCAGGCATGGGGAGTGAGATGAGAAGTTCAGTTTTGAACATGTTAAGTTTGAGCTATCTGTTAAAACATCCTAGTGGAGATACTGGGTGGGCAATGCTATGAAAGTGCAGAGATGGAGAAAAGTGTCTGGACTGGATAAATAAATTTGAGCAAGTTTTAGATTTTGCTAAATTTATATTCAGAAAGTTATGAGATAGGATGAGGTCACAAAGAGAGTGGAGGAATTGCATCTGGGTCCTGGGTCATGTCACGTTCAGGGATTTCAGAGGAGTTCAGCACAGGAGATGAAGAGGGAGCATCCAGTGAGGTGGGACAGAAAGGAAAGGAGGTGTGGTGTCCTGAAGGACAAGTGTCTAGACCTGTTTTCACCTCCTAAAGCAGAGCCTGAGACATGGCCTCTTCAGACAAGTGATTTCTTGGGGGAAGTGTTAACAAGAAACAGAAGTTGGAGAACTGGGGCAAGTGAAACAGAAAAGGAAAGTCAATTTAAGGTGTTATTGACCTGGTCACTTCTGTGAGCATTTGGGCTTTATCTTGAAGAAGTCCCCTGAGAAGATATGAAGAGTATGCCTACTGGTGGGAGGAAGAGGGTGTTTGTCTACCAGACTTCATCTCCCCAATGGCCAGTGATTGCCCAGGCTCTTGGTATTAACACCTTCATACTTCCAGGTTCATTATGACTCAGGATGGCCTAAGAGTTCCTGTAGGCGTCTCTTATTGCAAAGCCTCTGAGCAGGAAGTGAGCGCCACCAGTGCAGGAAGCAGCTAAGGGGAGGCGCCTCAGTTGGAGTGAAAGCGAGAGGCGGGGCATGAGGGTGTCCTGTACAAACCACCATTAAGTGCTTGCAATTTAGTTCCACCTATTATGAAGCTTTCAAGATGGTGGCTGACCACAGTTTTTACATTAGACTTACGACAGAAGGGTTAGTGGAATAATGTTCATTAGTTCAGCAACTACTAATTTTAGATTGTCCTCACCGTCAGCCAGCACCCTTCAACAGTCTGAGGCATTTTCCTGGTAGAGTGACCCAGACTTTCTTCCCCCAGGGATCAGTGCCTGTAGTTACTTTATCCTTTCTGGGCTGTGGTTGCTATAGCTGTCCATTTGCAGTTGTCAGTGGGCAGGGCCGCCTCAGTCCCACCCCATGGGGTCTCTGTCTGCTGCCCCTTAGGTAGAAGCTGCCATAACTCCTCATGGTTAGGGGTCAGTTTACAGGACCTTCCCCCATTATTCTCCTGTTGGGTATTGCTTCAGAATTCTTCCTGCATCTCCTAACAGAAGTGCCTTCCCTTTTCCCCTAGAATCAGAACTTTTAATTCAGTGGACCCTAAGGTTGCCAATCTACTGTTCATCTTTTGGTTCCTATATATGTATAATTTTTTTTTTTCTCTATCAGAGATAGCACCACATTTCCACCTTGGGAAGAGTGTGTCAGATCACATGCCGCTTGGAAAACTGTGTGCGGTTCCCTCAAGATGTTACCGGTCTTTTATACATAGAAAGTTTTGTTATATTGGTTACTCTCAGACTCTTGGGTTATACCAGATAAATAGGGAAAGGAATCTTCTCATAAAAGTTATTAGTCACATTAGTCAAATGTTTCCCCTCATTCTATGTGAATTCAGCTAGTCATATGGCTACAGTTGTGCTTAGTTACAAAGTTAAACTCGTTCTGCAAACTTTATTTCACCTAAAATTACTTAATAAGGCTTTGAAATAGTAAAACCAGTCCTCGAGAGGACTTTGTGGTTCAGTGAGTTTTGTCAGATGTGCTTCTGGCATTATTGTCATGGAATATAAGGATCTTAGTATTCGTAGTAAAACTGATTTTCTAATACATTGAAACTGAACTTAAACTGTGCTAAGAATATAAAAACATGCCTATTTTGATAATTTTACAAGAATAAAGAGGAATTGCTAGTTTTTTCTCTTGTCATCTGAATAAAGAATTTATTTTTTTTCTCTTGTTACCTCCTGCTTCATAAGCTATGATGAGAACTGAGTACTTGGTACACCTGTTTGTCTTTGAATATCTTGATGGTGACAACTAGAGTATATCACTTACTAATATTTCTCAGAGCTTAAGACAACGCCTTAGTAAGCCCTCCATAAATAGTTGTTGAGTTAACTCAAGAGGGGAAAAATATGGCTTATGCATGTGATATATGATAGCATTGATGAACTTTGTGGTTAAAGTTAGTTTTAATAAAATTAAACTTTGTTTTAAATTATAATAATGTTTTAGACTGTCTTCCTTTTTCCTTTTTTTAAACAGATAAGAGGGACACGAACAGAATCACCAGCACTGGCTGAAGGTAAATATGTCTTTGGGGGAAATGATTATTCAAATACATGTGAAAAGTTATGGTTTAAATGAAAAATGATATCTGCTAAACATAATTTAAGGAAAAGGTTCTGTGCATATTATTGAACTGCTAAAAATGTCTGTAGGAAAAACCCTATATTGTTTAGTTTCTGGCTTAGAATGGGAAGTAATGTAGATTAATTGGAACTTTTTTTTTTACAGCTTCCTTTCAATAGGAGAGGTATGTGTTTTTCCTTGAATTCCTTTCTAAGTCATTTAAGCTATCACCAGTATAGCTGAGTAGGAAAACTAAGGCATAGTTCTAGTAGTTAGAAATAAAATGTATGTGTATATTTTGAAGCTAGCTAGAAGGAAAGACATTTTTACATATTTTCTTAAATAAGAATTCTACCTGTAATGGATTTTGGTCCTTTTATAAAATTGTAAATGTAGAGAATGCAACAGCAACAGTAAATAGTCACTGTTAAAGGGCCCTCAGTACCTTACTATTTACAGTCCTTGATTTTTTTAATTATAACAAGTTAAAAGGTATTTGAAAATTAATTTTTCTATAGGTATACTTTGTGTTGTCTAAGTTAAAATGATCAGTTTAAAGTCCCTTTCTGTGTTTTTTCTAATTGTAAGCAGATATTTATATTTCAAAACTTGCCTGTCATTTTATTAAAATGGATATGATTATGACAGTTATTGGAGAAGGCAATGGCGCCCCACTCCAGTACTCTTGCCTGGAAAATCCCATGGACGGAGGAGCCTGGTGGGCTGCAGTCCATGGGGTCGCTAAGAGTCTGAAACGACTGAGCGACTTCACTTTCACTTTTCACTTTCACACATTGGAGAAGGAAATGGCAACCCACTCCAGTGTTCTTGCCTGGAGAATTCCAGGGACGGGGGAGCCTGGTGGGCTGCCATTTATGGGGTTGCACAGAGTCGGACATGACTGAAGTGACTTAGCAGCAGCAGCAGCATGACAGTTACGGTCATTCTTTGGAATTGTAATCACCTCACCTACACTCTCTGTTATAGGGCAGGGGTTACCCCCCTTTTATTTTGTTGTTGCTTCATGAATTCTAATAATGATCCATTATTTTATGAAGTAAAATGCATAGAATTAAAAAAGAAACCAGTTACTATTGAAATACAGTTAACAAATATTAAAAATACAGATTTTCGATCATTATATATGTTTCTCACATTAGAGAATAAGCTTTAGTGACAATTCTATTAAGTACTGTAATTTTAAATAATGATGAATTTGCAATAATTGTAATATGAAAATACTTGTGATTTTTATCAATGACACATTAATAGATATTTCTAATCCTACTGTGGCTTGTTGCCTGTAATCCCATAAGGAATTGCTAAATTTCACATAAAGGTTAGTCAGAAGTTTCACATCCAGGTTCACAGATCACTGAATTCTCTGTCTCAACCTCAGATAAAGAACTCCTATTACTGAAAAATCCATTAGACCTTTCTTTGTCCATCACATTTGAGTAAGTGTTGTTTTTTATGTCTGTATAACTAATCTTAAAGAAGTAGAGTTACACATCGATTCCTTAAGCAATATCCTAACAGAAATAGCTTTGAAAAAACTTATCTTTGCTAATCACTAATCACAGAAATAACAACATAGTCTGTAGAAAAGGGAGTAGAAGATGAGTTAAACCTTGGAGAGATCCTGCCTGCAAAGAACTCACATTCTAGTTCAAGGAATATGAAATAAACATGTAAAAAATAATGTATCAGTTTGAGATACTTAAAGTGTAACACAAGAAATGCCATAATTGTCATAGGGAGGATGTGAATAGTAAGTGCTCTGATGCTTGTGTTATGGAAGCACACAAAAAAGTCAAGACTTGTAAAATGTCACCAAGTGTCTTCCAGTTGCTTGCTTTGAATAGAACATTTGTGGGGTATATTTTTTTGTTTTTTTTTGGTTGTGGTCCTTTGATTCTATCATTGTAATCTGACTCTGATACCATATTGTAAAGATGTTCTTAAAAGCTGCACTGTCAAGCAGCACAGGGGTTGTTTGGTTAGTTTGGTTCTAGGAGGCGGGTGAAAACTGGGACCAAGGAGAAGTTAACAAGTTCCAGCTTCATGCATGTTTTGTGTGGTGGTTGAGGGTGGGGTTCATGTCAGATTAAGTGTGTGTCATTTGATTATTGTCTGAAGTTCCTAAAAAAGTTTTTAAAAATTGACTCACGTCTAGAAAGGTGTCATTTGAAAACAGAATGACTTCCTCTTTGGATGTACTTACGCAGAGTAAAGTATTTAAGCAGAGACTCGATTACAACTTGGCATAAATAGACGTTGTAGAATACATTCTTACTAAGGTTAGATGGTCAACCTTGAGTCTTCCATTTTAGTGCACGTCTTAGTTTGGGCTGCTTTAACAAAGGGCCACCAACTAGGTTCATAAACAACAGAAATTTATTTCTCACTGCTTTGGAAGCTTAAAATCAGTCCAAGGCCAGTGTGAATGGTCCCTTCCTGGTCTAAGATTTTCTTATTCATTGGTGATTGGATATTAAGCCTTTAGTCCATGGGGTCGCTAGGAGTCAGACACGACTGAGCGACTTCACTTTCACTTTTCACTTTCATGCATTGGAGAAGGAAGTGGCAACCCACTCCAGTGTTCTTGCGTGGAGAATCCCAGGGACGGGGGAGCCTGGTGGGCTGCCGTCTATGGGGTCGCACAGAGTCGGACACGACTGAAGTGACTTAGCAGCAGCAGCAGTCTGGTATCTTTCACTCCTCATGGTGACTGTTAACATTATGGAGAAACCACAGGGACGTCCCTGGCGGTCCAGTGGTTAGGAAGAGTGCTTCAAGTGCAGGGGGCAAAAATTTGATCCCTGGTGGGGGAATTAAGATCCCATGTGCTACATGGTACAGCCAAAAAACAGAGAAAGAAACCACAGTCCCCTCCCCCCCCCTAAAAAATGGAATTCTTGCTTCAGAGAATATTTTTTAATTCAAATTATGAGGGAAAGTGGACAATTTTTTTTTTAATTAAAAAAAATTTTTTTTTAGCTGTGCTTTATGGCATTCAATATCTTAGTTCCCCAACCAGGAATTGAACCTGTGCCCCCTGCAGTGGCAGCATTGAGTCTTAACCACTGGACCACCAGAGAAGTCCCTGAAGGACAGTTTTTAAGAGCCTCTTAACCATTGCAGTCATAATGTAGTAACTAGAAATTCTTATTTGTGTATATCAAATACTGGCAGATTTCTTTGAGCTTGGAGGTCTCCTGTTTTCTCCCTCTCCTTCCTGCTCTGTAATCTTTGAGGGAAAAGAATGATGGTGGGTTCGTATTTCCTCCTTTTCACCACCTTGAGACCTCCTTACCTGGGAGTGAGGCTCGAGTTCCTTTCCCTTTCTGCTGTAGTTTGGTGGCTGGGAGAGAAATCAGGGGCTCTCATTCTTGGAGAATGAGGCAGAATGTGTATATGTAGTGGATGAGAACGTCTCTGTAGCCCTTAACCTCCCCGCCAGGATATGTTAAAAGGCGATTTTTCTGAGGATAAATGTTAGGTTTTAGGATCAAGATTTTAAGAATTTTGGCTCTCACTGCTGTAATGCATAAGAACATGAGAAATACCAATGCATATTTGTTCAGTGGTGATTAAGAGTGTTGTGGGAAAATATCTTTGCTGTCTAGACCAGCTTTAACGTGCTAGCAGTAAACCTTTGCCTGTTAGCTTTGCGCTTAATTGAGTTTCTCAGCTTTTGTGGATTTAATTCAACTTATAGTTGAATTACTCCTTTGTAGGTAGCACATTCCATAAGCTTACCGCCCACTTTGTAAAGTTGCAGTTTGTTTCATCTGACCTAAAGCTGCACCTTTCACGGATGCCCTTGGTGTAGATATGTTCTACTTTGATGAACAAGCTTTTTTCACTTGAATTTTAATGCATTCATTCATTCATTGTTTATTGAGTAGTGACTATATAATAGAATGTTTGCCAGAGGCTAGAGTTTATTTAGGAATTTAAAAGCTTAAAAAGAATCCCATGACTCTACTAGCCATTGAGGGACTAGAGTATTTCCTAAGCCTTTAAAGTTTCCCAGTCCTGTGGCCCTGTGCCTTCCCAGAGATAACCAGTATCCTAATTGTGTTTATCATTCCCTTGCATTTTAATATATGTATTTTTACCACATACAGGTATTGCTATATATAATTTTTTCATGATTTCAAAATAGTGGTAGGTCTTAAGAAAGTGAATTCAGAATACTGTTTTTGTTCAGTGGTCATAGTTTTTAAAGAGAAACCTTCATAATAAATCCTTATAAAACAGATAATTTTGAGTTTCAGAATTTTTTTTTTCATGTTTCCATCATATACTATCTTATACACTCCTAAGTCACTTACCTTAGAAATTTATACTAGCCCTTGTCATATCCTGTGTCTGTCCCTGAATGCAGGACACTTGAGCAGGAAGCATTTCTTTGCTTTCTTTTAAATTTGCAACTCAGGCAGCTAATTTGCATAGTGGTTTAATTTTTAATGGCTGGTGTATGGAAGAGTACCCGTAATCTCTGAATCGAATTC
Organism: Capricornis sumatraensis; assembly: GCF_032405125.1. NCBI lineage: Eukaryota > Metazoa > Chordata > Mammalia > Artiodactyla > Bovidae > Capricornis > Capricornis sumatraensis. The sequence continues at coordinate 30,194,979 of NC_091079.1, forward strand.
AAAGATGCCAGGACAATCTGATGTAATACTATTTTATCATGGTTCACTTTCAGTTAAGGAGCAATATTGGTCTCCTAATTTATTGTACTTATTGCACATAACCAGGCATCCTAGTGAGTCCTTTACTTAAAATAGCTTAACTAAGATTATTCATTTTTAAATGCTAAATTTAAGTGTATCCACTAGATGTCAGCATTAGGAAAGGTGTATCGTACCTCGTGTAGAATCACAGCCAGAAGAAATGTGAGAGGTCCGGTGTAAGTAGTAAACTGGCTCATGTAAGGTCACGTATTTTGTGATAGAGTCAGAACTAGAAATCAAAATCCCCCAATTTTCTTTCCATTCTTTATGTCACATTTCTTTAAGGCCAGTAACTTAACTCTGTGTAATTGCTAGACTAATAAAATATATTGATCTTGACATGTGCTTGTGAGATTTTAGTACTACTATAATGATACTGTAGCTGGGCACCCAGAAACACCTAAGATCCTGCTTCTCGGTCTTTATATTTTTCAGAGTAAGGAGAATCAGTGTCACTTTACTGGGAGCTACACTACCTGGTGATGCTAGATTAATAGTATTGGTAAGGTTAAGAATTAAGTTATTCTCTTTGAGTTCCTCTGTATAAGTCAGATTTCAACCAGGAAGGCAGAAACCTTGCTAAGTATTTTAAAACAGGAAATTTAATATATGGATTTATTTACACAAGTGTTGGGAGCCCAAGCAAAACGATGCTGGGGTCTGTGTTTTTATATACAACACTTCTGTCACCAATTCTGGACTGTTTTCCAACACCACCTCTGACACCAAATTTGTGGAATTTCTCCCTCACACCCACCAATTCCCCAACTCTCCAGACACCATCTGGGTGTCCTGCACTTCATTTTGATTCTGACATTAATTGTGTGAAGTGAGCATACACCTCACAGGTTAAGGGCTCCATGTCTTGAGACTGTCCCCCACTCCAGATGCCAGGCACAAGTCCCTGGCCTCCTCTACCTCTCACCAACCCCCATGAATCAAGGCTCCCCACAACCCCCTCCTCACATTAGTGATCTGCTTTGATCAGTGACTTATAGAACTCAGGGGAACACTTTACTTGTTTCAGTTTATTATGAAGGATTTTATAAAGGATACAAATGAACAGCCCAGCTGAAGAGGTGCATAAGGTGAGAGGTCTGGAAGTATCCTGAGCACAGACGTTTCTGTCCCTGTGGAGTTGGGCTGTCCCACTCTTCCATTGGGTAGCTGCATTTACCAGCCTGGAAGCTTCATTACGCTAGCCTGACTAATGATAAGTCATTGGCCGTTGATCAAACTCAGTTCTTTTTTTACAATTAAAAAATATTTAATGCCACCCATGACCCTTCCTTTACAGAGAATAGAGAATATATTCATTGCAAAGAATAAAATTCCTTAACCTAACATCCAAGGCGCTCTCTGATTCAGCATCAACCCAGACTTCAGTAGAGCGGAGTGGCTAAGGGCATGTGGAGGTGGGCCGCCCCCGGCCTGAATGCCACGAGGTCAGGAGACGGGGCTGAAAGTTGCAGCTCTCTGGTCATGCCTTGGTCTTTGTGGCAACCAGTCCCCATCTTGAAGCTAACTAGAGGCTTGCCAAGAGTCAGCTACAAAAACAAAAGAGGCTCCTGCCACCCTGGAAAGTCAAGGTATTTAGGAGCTCTGTGTAAGGAACTGGTGATAAAGACCAAGTATATATGTGTTATATCACATGAAGTAACTTAGATATTAATGGTACCTACAGGAAGTAGCCATCACTTCTAAAGCAAAAGGCAAGAGGTGGATTAGGAAGAATTTAGATGCTTGAAGGAGGAAGACTGGATGCTTAGACCTCTGAAGGGGGCGGCCAGGCCTTTCCCTGCTGCCAGGAGTGCCACAGAAACTAGAACTTGGAACCACAGCTGCCTTTTGCTCACAGGAATTGCTAACAGAACTTGAAAAACAGAAAGAAGGACCTTCTTTCTCCCCACCTTCCAGTTTTTTTTTTCATGGCTCCCCCAGACAGAATATACTGAGCATTCAGCTAACAAAGTAGTCTAAGACGTGACCTTTACAGCTTCCTAGTCCCAACATCACAAAGCAGATTATAGAAAGATTGGCGTGGGGAGTGAGAAATAGGTGAATAACCATCACAGTCTACCTCTGACTCCTCAGCACTTGCTTATCTGTGTTGCATTAAGGACCACAGTAACAGCAGTTTCATGCTTCCTCTCTGAATTTTTATTCTTGGATAGCTCATGCTCTAAGAGTTCAGGTGGGAGGGGGAAAGGTTCTATGAATCTAGAGTCACAGAGAGAATGAGGAGTCTCCTTATTTTCCAAGTTTAGTGGAACCAGACATGGGGAGAGACTTGCAGTCCTGGGAGCTCAGGTTCTGCTTAAGCACATTTACCACAAAAAAGATCAGCAAACAGCAAGGTCAGGAGCAGAAGGAATGTCTTGGTTGTACCATGTAACGAGCAGGTATTTGTCACTGTCATTGTCATTGTGTCAGAATGATTCTGCTGAGCAGCTTCTCTTATTGGCAAGAAGGCGGGGAGGACAGGGGAGAAGTAGGAACAGGAAGGTAAGTGTGTGATGTACATTTGCAGTGCCATCAGGAGAGCAGACAGAGTAACGTCATGTTAATTATTGCAGATGCTTTATTGGCAGACTTGCTTGAGTTGGTTATTTCTCTCCATTATACTGTTGATCAGAGAAGGCAATGGCAACCTCCCATGGACGGAGGAGCCTGGTGGCCTGCAGTCCTTGGGGTCGCTAGGGGTCGGGCATGACTGGGCGGCTTCACTTTCAATTTTCATTTTCATGCATTGGAGAAGGAAATGGCAACCCACTCCAGTGTTCTTGCCTGGAGAGTCCCAGGAACAGGGAAGCCTGGTGGGCTGCTATCTCTGGAGTCGCACAGAGTCGGACATGACTGAAGCGACTTAGCAGCAGCAGCATACTGTTGCTCACCTATTGGGGTGCAACTTCTCAGCTTCTAACATAAAACTAGTGTGTTTAATATCATTAACTGCTGTGTTCCTAGTTTGAACTGCAGCTATATCAGAAGCTAAGAAGGAATTGTGATTATACCTCTCCTTTAAGCCACTGTGTACCTAACTGATCCTTTAAATTAAAGAAATACCATTGGACTCACCTGTTGACAGTCATTAAGTTAATTCATTAGATATTTATTGAATATGAACCCTGTCTTATATCGGGTATTTCCTTTGGCTTTCCTCATAACTCAGTTGGTAAATCATCTGCCTGCAATGCAGGAGACCCAGGTTCAATTCCTGGGTCAGGAAGATCCCCTGGAGAAGGAAATGGCAACCCGCTCCAGTATTCTTACCTGGAGAATCCCATGGACAGAGGAGCCTGGCAGGCTACAGTCCACAGGATCACAAGAGTCAGACTTAGCGACTAAACCACTACCACGTTGAATATACATTTGGCGAATAATTAATGCTCAGCTAAGCGCAAAAGTGAATATCATTATGGGGAAGATCCTCTAGAGAAGGGAGTGGTTACCCACTCCAGTGTTCTTGCCTGGAGAATTCCATGGATAGAGGAGCCTGGCGAGCTCCATGGTGTTGCAAAGAGTCGGACATGACTGAGCAGCTGACACTTCCACTTTTCAAAATTCACCTAAGGCCAAAGCTGAAAATCATTGTAGAATAAACTTCTGAGATAGATGAATAAATCTGAAAATTTATCAGAATTATATAATGTTATTAATTGTAGTAGATTTAAAAGTTTGACCTGTTGAAAATTCTTTATTCTTGTACTATTGCCAGCTGCTAGCTTACTCCTGGAGTCACTTCTGCTGTTCATTTGCAATATTAAATTGGCATTTGCTTTCAAATGGTGGTGATGTTACAGTCTAGAAGCATGTCTACAAACAGAACTTTGTGCTATGTTTGAAGAAGATGGTGCCTGAAAATATTTCAGAAGCTAGCATGCCAAGTGAGATTGTTGATATCACTTGAATTATTTTCAAGTTTCTACTATTTTAGCCTGTACTTGCTGCTTTGTGTAATCTCTTGAGAAATGCTTATCCTTAAACCTTAGACCTAGAAATATTGCACTGTAGTTATGTAATGGCTTTCAAGATAGCAAAGCCCTATGAGTTTCTACCTGCCTTTCTCTTTTTCACTCACCAGATTGCAACATTTTCTGTGTAGTAGATTGATCAAAAGGTTTTTTTCAGTGTGTGTCATTTCTGTAATTACTCTCTTAGATAGAGCACGTGAATTTGGTTATTTCTTTAACAGGCTCCAGCAGGTGGAAGTTATTAGTGTTTTTTTTGTGAAGATGTTGTTAATTATCTTCAGAGTACAATATTGATACTTTTTACAGTAAGGCAGACTTTTAAACATGTAATAACTTGTAATAACTTGAATATAGTCACAAAGCAATTCCAGACTCTCTTTTATCTCTGGTAGTTTGTCTTTGGAAGGAGAATTATTACAGGGATTTATTATTTTTTGCTTGTACAAGCTACAGTTTGTTACATTACTTTGTGTAATAGTTTCTGAATACACAGCTGAAGAGTGTGAACAAAATGTAAGCTTGTGACTCGAGTCATTCCTGGCCTTCATGTATGTACCATTGTTGCTGAACATGGTGTCATATTTTTCATTGCTGATTTTCCATCCAGTTAATACTGCTTCAGAGTCATGGTACAGGTTTTATGAGAATCAAAAATTTCTTGATAGACAAGTAAAGCAGAAGCATAGCTGAATTCCATACCCACCATTTTGTTGATTTTAAAGATTTTCAAAGGTCTTAATAGCTGTAAGATCGAGAAATAGAGTATTTAATATTAAGTAAAATTTTATATGCAACAGAATATAGTTCAGGAACATTGTATGATAATATGTAATCCTAGGCAAAAGAAGACCTTTTTGCCTAGATTTCCGAGCTTGGGTAAATAAATTTGTCTTTAACACTAAAAATGGTAGTCTCTAGTGATCATTTTGACAAATTTTTTTTCACATTTATGCATTTTTAGTCACCATAAATTAAAAGAAATGGGATGATACTAAAGCATTCTTACGAAATCGATTGTTTTTAAGTTTTGTTAGAAGGAATGAACTATTTTTTCAGTATCTCCTTTTTCTCTTAACACTTCATATTTCTTTGTGTTCTTTATTCATTTATTGAGTTGAAGATAATCGATATTGGCTTGATTTTGGAATTTGTCCTCGTAAAATTTTGAGGGGGCACAATTAACACTCTTGATTTTAATTTTTTATCAGAAGATGTGAAGAATTCCCAAATAGGAGTTTCTTTGGAGGATATATCGTCTAAAGGAAATTAACATTTAAACCCATACCTTAAAGCTTATTACTGTTTAATGTTATGAGTGAAGTTCAGGTTTATAAAGATCAGAATTCTGATATTGGCCAGTCTTCTTTATTTGTATTTTGGAGCCATATTTATGGCTGTGGGAGGATATTAGGCTCTTTGTAAGTTATCTTGGCAAACTGTAATTTTCTTGATGTTCATAGTATTTGACTGAGAAGGGAGTAAGCTTTTCCTAAATTCGCAGGTCTTTTTTTTTTTTTTTTTCTCTCTTTTTTCAACTCAAGAGTTTCCAGTGTTTATTTTGGTATTTGTTTTCTCCTCTTTGGAATACTCCTATAATTTTACAGACAAATTTTAATTTCTTGCCTGCCACCCACCAAAACCACTGCACTGCGTCATTGCTGCTCACAGCTCTCTGGTTGCAGAGAGCAGGGGTACTCTTTGTAGCAGCTGCGGTGGCCTCTCTTGTTGTGGAGCACAGGCTCTAGGCACGGCCTTCGGTAGTTGTGGCTCCCAGACTTAGATGCTTCTCAGCACGTGGGATCTGCCCAGATCTGGGGTTGAACCCATGTCCCTTGCCTTGGCAGGTGGATTCTCATCCACTGTACCACCGGGGAAGTTCTTTGTGCATTTTTAATCATGCAGTTATTCAACAAATATTTATTGCTACCTGGAACATTCCAGGCTTTATTCTGGATATGGGGGATAGAGTAGTATACAAAGCAAAACTGCTGTCTCTTTAGAGTTCACCTTGCAGTTGAAGATAGGGTAAACAGATATTCAAAGGAAAGATTATGTATTAGATGGTGATAACCATCAATTTGGGAAGGGGACAGAGAGGAGAAAGAGAGAAGAGGTATGATGGACAGATTGGTGAAGGAAGCACTCTCTGAGGTGGTCTAATGGAAGTGACGACCGCAGGAAGTGCATGCAGTAGCTTCTCACTTACAGAAAGGTCTGTGGGCAGAGCATCCCAGGCCAGGGCGAAGCAAGTTCAGAGACTCCAAGGAGAGAGATGTCTTGCTGTGTTAGAGAAACTGCAGCAGGCTGCTGTGGAGAGCGATGAGAGGTGAGGCTGGAGTGAGTCAGGGAAAAGTCATGTCGGGTTTTGTACGACCTGGTAAGGAGTTTGGATTTTATTCTGTGTAGGAGTAAGCCATTGCATGTTTTTGAGTGGAGTAGAGATGTCCATTTGTATTTTTGAAAGATTGCTTTACCTCAGAGATTGTAGCAGGAGGCAAAGGTAGAAGCAGTTAGGAGGCTTTTAAAGGCATCCTGGCAGGAGGTGGTGGTGGCAAGAAGCAGGCTGCTGAGCAGTGAAGGAAGTGAGACCGGGCGTCCTTTAAGCTAATGGTGAAAGTGTATTAAGGAGGGAGTGTCGGTTATGTCAGATGCTCCTGACAGGTGAAATTAGGTGTGGACTTGAGAGCTGATGATTGGAGTCAGCAGTGGGTGTTACTTGATGACCTTGCCAGAGCAATTTTGGTGGTACAGGATTGGGCAAAAGTGAGGTTGGAGTGGACTTAACAGAGGAATAAAAGACACTGAGTGCAGGCAGCTCTTCCTAAGGGATTTTCCTGCACAGAGACGCTGGGGATAGAGTGGGAGCTGGGGTGGGAAAGAGTATCCGGATGAGTGTTTGCTTTGTATTAAGATGGGAGAAATAGCTGCGTGTATGCCAAAGAGGAGCATATAGAAGAAGAATAGCCGTAAAGCAAGAAGGAAACTCAGGTGAGTGTATTACCCTAAATGTCACATGGAGAAAATGTTTCAGGAAGGAGCAAATAATAAATTGGGTCAAAGGCTATTGAGAGGTCTAGTGAGTTGAGCTGTGAGAATTGGCCTTTGGATTTTACCAGATGCAGGTCTCAGTGAGCTTAACAGAGGACCAGCTTCCTTGTAGTAGTAGTGGGCGTAAAAGCCAGACTGGAATGAGCTGAGAGAATGAAAGGTAGAAAAATAGGAAGACAGAGTTACAGACAGCTTGTTTGACAGGGTGCTGTAGGGAGGATGGGCAGGCTGATGAGATTGCAGAGAGGATGTGAAGGCTTGCTTTTCATATAGAGAGGAGAACAGGCCCCCGAGGGCAGGGCATCTGTCAGGAACAGGTGCAGAGGTGAAGCAAGTGATTGCTAATGAAATAAGGGGGTAGAAAGGACAGTAAGAGTTTGCTTTTCTTGTTTTTTTGTGGGGTAAAAATATAAGGAGGTCATTTGTTCACGTGAGGATGGGATATCCATTGGTTGAGGTTTGAGGCGCTCTTTGTTAAAAGCCTGTGGAATAGTCAGCTGGTAGAGGTGAGGAGAGGAGAGTAGGGTTGCTCAGCTAACCTGAGAGCGCGCTTCATGTCCATGGTCATACGTTAAATGCAGTGGCTCTTACCTGGGGGCAGTTTCGCCCCCTGGGGAATAGTTGATGATATCTGGAGACCTTGTTGGTGGTCACAGCTGGGTGTTAGGGTGATACCAGGTGTCTAGTGGATAGTGGCCTGGGATGCTGCTAAACATCCTACAATGTAGGGAACAGTCCTCAAACAAAGAATTAGGTGGTTCAAATGTTAATAGTGTCAAGTTTAAGAAACTGTGATTTATAGTGAATCTTGTCAGTATGTTTAAGTTTTCCTTCCTTCTTCCCCCACCAAGAAGTATTTATTAAATTTATAAACTGGATGTGAACAAAACTGATACTAACCAGAGTCATTCAGAATATGTTAGGTGTGCTGAAGGAGAGAGTTGGCAGTGTGATAGAAGATACCTGGGCAGCAGTGCAGCTACTGTCGGTAAGGTTGGGGATGAAAGCCTCTCTGAAGAGGGGGCGTTTGAGACGAGGCTGAAGGGCGAAGGTTTTCCCCACCAGCTCAGCGTTGAAGAATCCGTGTGCAGTATAGTAGCTGTGGGAGACAGAGTTAGATCCCTGGGTCAGGAAGATCCTGGGAGGAGGGCATGGCGACCCACTCCAGTATTTTTGCCTGGAGAATTCCATGGACAGAGGAACCTGGCAGGCTATAGTCCATAGGGCCGCAAAGAGTCGGACACGACTGAAGCGAATAAGCACTCACACATGCTAAGGGATGAACAGAAGCCAGCTGTGGGAAAAACCCTTGAAAGTAGCATTCTAGCCAGAGGAGACAGCATTATAAGACCCCCGCGAGCTCCAAAGGGTAAATGAAGTAGCAGCATCTCTTAGGGATTTTCTGGAAAGAAGGATGAAATAGCACATTAACTGTACCATGTAGTTGTGTTTCCAGGGGCTTCTGTTACTCTAGTTAAGGAAACTTCTTTTCAAATGTTGTATGGGAAAATGGTCTGGTGTATTAAGTACGTTTTCTGAGCTCAGAAATACATTTGACAGACTACCAGCCGGGAAAAACATGTTCCTTTCCAGATAAGCTGCCAATTTTGAAACAAACATATAAATGAGAGCTCATGGTCACAAAATTCCACCAGAAATCTTGCAAACACTTTAAGTAAACTCTATGTGATTTCTGCGTATTAAATTTCTTCTTAGCTTATTTAGTAAATATTTATAATGTTTAGTTTAAATCCAAGAATTACAATAAAAAGCGAATCAAAAGGAAATTCTTTACTTTTTCTGCCGAATTCAGATTGTCAGACTTACAGTTTAGCATTGTAAATAGTGATTTTTATTATTTAACTTTGAAATAGTGCCTCTCAAGTCTATCAGTGTTTTGGACCAAGTTTTATATAATGTGAAAAATCTTTTACGTATTTTGTATCAGGTTCATTTATTCATCTGAAATTCAGAGATCGTGTTAGAACTCTTTTAGATGCAAATGACAGAGATTCTGCTCAACTAAAAAGGTAAAAGGGACATTGAAAGAAACTAGGATGTGTTAAAATCAGAGGAAAATCTTGTAACTGAACTGAGGCAAATGGCAGCAGCTGAAACTTCGGGATAAATAGAATGAGAAAGGAAGGACTTGAGGACACGTCGTGTGACTCTCAACTACGTGTTGGCTTGTGACAGACCGGCTTCCTCAAGGGCAGGAAACACACGGGTTCCAGAGTCTCACGTGCACAGGTTCTGCCGCTGGGAACAGACCCTGTGGGTCAGTCAGATCGCTCTGACAGCAGCTGGAGCAGGGGCAGTGGCTGCTTTGCTAGGCGTGGTCCTGAAGGTTTTGCTTACACTGCATTAACCCATTTAATGATTTTATGAACCCTCTGCAGTGGAGGTGGTTATTATATATGTCTTACAGATGAGATGGAGAAGGAAATAGCAGCCCACTCCAGTGTCCTTGGCTGGAAAATCCCATGGACGGAGGAGCCTGGCAGGCTACAGTTCATGGGGTCATGAAGAGTCGGTTATGACTGAGCACACACAGATGAGTAAACTGAGGCATGGAGAAGTGAGGAAACTTGACAAAGTCTCAAAGCTTAGAAGTGGCAGAGCCGGGGGCGGGGGTATTAAACCCTGGCAGTCTGCTGCCTGACAGAACTGACAGATACTGTGACGTCATAGTCATTGAACTCAGTCCCACTGGGGAGATGGAGAGGACATGGCGCCGACTCCAGGATTCTTGTCTGAGGCATCACATAGAGGAGCCTGGTGGTCTGCAGTCCACGGGGTTACCTAAAGTTGGGCCCCACTGAGCAGCAGCAGACTATAAGTATTGAAATCAATCACACTGGAGATGGAGAGATTTTTCTTTTTTAACTGTAAACTATGGAAGACAGCAGGAATATGGTTTTAATTTTTTTGTTTATTATTTAAAAATAATAAGCTTCCTGGTGGCTCATATGATAAAGAATCTGCCTGCATTGCAGGAGAACCCAGGTTCTCTGGGTTGGGAAGATCCCCTGGAGAAGGGATTGGCAATCCACTCCAGTATTCTTGCCTGGAGAGTCCCATGGACAGAGGAGCCTAGCGGGCTACGGTCCATTGGGTCACAAAGAGTCGGACAGGACTGAGTGAGTAAAACTTTGACTTTATTAAAAGATAGTGTGTAGTGTAGTGTTAAGTCACTCAGTCGTGTCTGACTCTTCGCAATTCCACAGATTGTAGCCCTCCAGGCTCCTCTGTCCATGGGACTCTCCAATCAAGAATACTGGAGTGGATTGCCATTCCCTTCTCCAGAGGATCTTCCTGACCCAGGGATCGAAGCAGGGTCTCCTATGTTGCAGGCAGATTTTTTTACTGTTTGAGCTACAGGGAGGACAAGACCATTAAAAGATAGGACAACTGATAATATTATAACGAACCGTTTTCAGACCTTTGAAAAATTCCATGGGTTTTTGTTCAAAGAAACACGTGATGTGTGTTGCCTGCACAGCCTCCTTCCTGTGTGCTGTGGAGTTTGCTCCCTAGGAGACATTCGCTGCTCTCCAGAATCATCTCTGTCTGTCACAACTTGTGTGGTGGGTTAGTTAGTACTGGCATCTAGTGTGTAGAGGCCCAAGGTACTGCTGAAGACCTTCCAGTGTGAGACAGACTCCTCTCAACAAAGGCATGAAAGTGAATGTCGCTCACTTGTGTCTGACTCTTTGCAACCCCATGGACCGTACATACAGTCCATGGAATTCTCCAGGCCAGAATACCGGAGTGAGTTCCCTTCTCCAGGGGATCTTCCGAATGCAGGGATCGAACTCAGGTCTCCCGCATTGCAGGCCGATTCTTTACCAGCTGAGCCACCAGACTTGACCCCAAATGTTAGCAGGCCTGAGGTTGAGAAACCTGTACTAGATAAACTGGGCCATTTTCTAACTTAAGAGTCACTGTTTGGGATGAAGATGTAAAAAGGATTCTGAATCTTTGTGTACTTGTGAGGAGTGAATAGGTCAAGACCAAGTATGATGCAGGGTGAGGGGTGTTAGTGTCACGTTAGGCTGGGGTGCCTCGAAAGAAGGACTAAGTAGTGGAAGAAATTTACTGAAAGAGTTGTAGAAAAATGGAGCAGAGAAACTTGGCTAGTTTCGGTATTTTCCCTGAGGATCAGCTGTGTGCATCCAAGTACTAAGGTAAGGAAACTTAAATCTCCCTTCTCCCTCTCTCCTCTACCTGGTGGTGGTCTCATAGGACTAATTACAGCGCAGCATTTTAGCAGTGTTCTTGACAGATGAGTTTTGTGATTTATAAAAATGTAGTTTGTATTAAACAGAGCCATTATTTTTTTTAAGTTACTTTGTGAATTTTGGTTTATAACACAGGGAACAGTTTAATTGGATGCTTTCTGTGTGCCATACACTGTGCTAATAAATCTGTATTTAATCTCATTGAGCTCTTAAAATAACCTTTTAAGATGGTTACTATGAAATGTGTATTTTACTGAGGAAAATTAGTCCCAGGAAAGTTGACTACTATTGTCAAGGCAAACAGCTCTTCAGGTAGAGTTAAACTTTTGATTTGATTCCATAGATAAAGCTCTTTTAACAACAAATGGCATGCTGCCTTTTCCCTTAAAGACAGTTACCGTCCTTTCATATGCTGATTTTCCATCTATGGTTGAAGTTTTGATACCAGTAGGTAATTCTTTGTATTGCTATTGCTAAGTCACTTCAGTTGTTTCCGACTCTCTGTGACCCCATAGACGGCAGCCCACCAGGCTCCCCCATCCCTGGGATTCTCCAGGCAAGAACACTGGAGTGGGTTGCCATTTCCTTCTCCAGTGCATGAAAGCGAAAGGTGAAAGTGAAGTCGCTCAGTCATGTCCGACTTAGTGACCCCATGGACTGCAGCCTACCAGGCTCCTCCATCCATGGGATTTTCCAGGTATATTTGGTCTTAGTTCTTATTAGTGACAGAATTTATGTATGTTTGGAAACAGATACTCCATGTATATTTGAAAGGTTTTGAAAGTTGAAGCTGTGAAATAGTTTTTTCCCAAATGTTCCTAAAAAGTTTATTGAATAGATTTCATAATACTTTGAGGTCATTCTTTGGATGTTTTGTTTTTTCTTGTATATAGAAGCTTGGTATTATTAAACTTTTCACAGTGTGGAAGATGATTAAGATGAAATATTTCTCTTTTAATTTTAATCTCAGACAGTCCATCTGTGTCATACATTGTACAAAATCCTTTCAGTGAAATTCTGTGTAATAGGAATTTTAGTATCAAAAATTGCATAGATCCCTGTTGCTGCCATAAGGGGCATTATTTTAAGAAAGGGGTCCTTTCATTGTTAACCATTGCTGTGAATAAGCTAAATTGCTCTTAACATTTCTAAGAAGTGTATGCTAGTTCATCAGATTTTGGTCTGTGAAGTGAATAACCGTTAAACGCTTAGGAACATATGCCAGTGTCCAGAGAGCCGGTGGAGGAAGGGAGCACAGCACAGGACGCCAGGTGCTAACTCTTTTCAGACTTTTTTATAATAGGGGTTGAGTAATAAGGTGTTTTCTTTCGTTGATAAAAATATTGTTACTTTGCATTTCACTTCATTGACCTTTACCAGAGCTTCCATATTTGGAGAAAAAGCATGGAGCTTAGAGGAGGGGAGGGGAGGGGCTGTTTGTGGTGCCTTAGACTGCCTTCCCTATAGCTGCCACATCTTTAAGGTATGAATCTGATTTCCTGGAGGATCCTGACCCCTCCTTGCACTTTCATCCCCACTGAGCCATGGCAAATTCTTGGGCAAGGTTTATATCAGTGCATTATTTTTCCTCTGCAAACTTAAAGAATTGTAATATTTTCTGGCTCCCTTTGTGTTGGTTTGCTGTGTTAACTCCCAAGTGACATACTTTGTGTACAGTTGATATTATTGAATAATTAACCTATGAGTTAAATAATAAAAAGTTTGATCTTAGAAATGTAGAAAATGTAGAAATACTGGTCTATGTATGGTAAAATTTTAAAAATAAGTCATTAATTGGTATCTCCTTTCAGTCTTTAATGGTTAAGTGTGGTTTGAATACTGTCTTCCTTATACTCCTAATAGGATTTGCTTCTACAAGAGGGAAAATATCCCCAGTATTTAAACATAATGGTCTCAGTATTTCCTTAGGTGAGAAATCTATTCTTAATTTAAATTGAGAATATATGCCTTAAGCATTTTAAAGGAGTAACACTAGCATAGATGTTAATGAAATGTAACTATTGTAAGCTAAATGTAAAAATCTAATTTTTCTTTCCAGTTTTGCTTTATGTAAATTTTTTGATATGTGGAAAAGAGGGACAAGGGCTATAAACTCAGAGCCAAATGTGCTTTTGTTGTTCCAAATTTTCAATGCCAGAAGCATATAAACCTGCACCTGTTGGTAATTATGAGCAAGCCAGCCTTTGCCGAATCCCAGGCCTCTGCTTAACACTTTTTTTACTGGAACTAAACGATGTTGCCATTTTTATTTTTAGGTTTGCTGGCATGGGTAATCTCATTAAGGTGCTAACCAGGGACATAGACCACAATGCAGCACATTTTTTCTTGGACTTTGAAAGTAAGTCTCTTAGCCCCTCATGGCTGGTGCATAATGGTAAAGGTGAAAGATAAATTAATACTCACACCGCAGTGAAGGCCAGCTATTTGTTAATAAAATACGGGAATCACACAAAATTTGCATGACTTTTTTCTTAATCGTAGGCAAACATCACCATCATATGTATAATTTAGTTTTTCATTTGCTGAATCATGTTGAGTGTGTAGCCAGTGCTGTCCTTTCATTAGTCCATGAAGCAACTAGCCTTATGATGAACATTCTAATAGTATGCCTCAGTGACTGCCCAGCAATCTGGTTGCTTATAATCCTATCATAATTCTATTCAGATGAAGAATCAGAGTTGTGCTGCATATCCAGAATTAATTCTTTAAATAACTTCCACAAATTATTGAGAATCCAAATTCGGTTAGAAATACATGCTTTGTTGAACGGCATACAGGAAGTAGTCTGATATTCTGCTACTCTTAAGATGAAAGCAAGGTGAGCTGTGGCCGAAACTCTAAACATTTGGCTTTAAAATAAATTGTTGTTTCAGTGCAATATTAAACAAGATTACCTGTGAATAATTATGATCAGAAATTTCTTTTTCAGAATACTAGCACTATTGGAATACTTAAAGAATTTTTCATTATAAGGCCATTAATGAAACTTGGGAGAATTTTAAGAAGAATTAGAGCAACAGTTGTGCCATTGTGTACAGGAAAACTACATTTCACCTCTAGGTCCTACATATCAGCACCTGGAGAGCCCGCTTTGCTGACTGCCCGAGCACAGTCTGGGTAACCTGAAGGACGAATTCATGGCCTAATGAACATTTTCCCTGTTACGATTTTTTTTAAGTTAAATTTCAGATGTTCTTTTTTATAAAGGGATATTTTCTCTTTTCTCATTCTTGTCTTGACAGGTACCTTAACATGGGGAATCTTCTTAAAGTTTTGACTTGCACAGACCTTGAGCAGGGGCCAAATTTTTTCCTTGATTTTGAAAGTGAGAAGATGATTTTATATCTATTTTTTCTTGCCTGCAGTAGACTGCGTTTGTCTTGCACTAAATGAATGTTTCCACTTTGCCATCTTTTTAACTTTTGCTTTGCATGACTGAGCTATGAATTGTTTGAGTAAAACTTCTTGTGCCTTCTAGAACTGGAAGTCATATTTTATAGATTAAATTGTGATAATATTTTTACTTGAATTTTTATAAGAGATTTATATCTCTTAGTTGGACATTAATTTATAATTTGAGATCTCTAGTAAAAACATTTGAGATGCTCTGAAAACATTTTTATGAAAAGATTTTGATGGAAAGGATATGCTTCTTCAAGATTTGTTAATTACAAGCAATATTTGGGGAAAATTTTACTGTAGTTGAGAAAATTGATTAGGTTTCAGTTACTCTATGTACGTATTGAAATACTTTGAATACAAAATCTGTTCATGAAGGCCATTCAAAGCTCAGTAATTTGGGCATAATATTAAAAGGTAAGTGTGAACCTTAATTATTTAATCTTTGCAGCTAACTGATTTTAAAAGTTACATTTATTAAATGTATTTATTTCAGGAATTCATTTTTTTTTCTGACTCTAAATAAAAAGAAAAATAATGGGTTCACAGACCTTTAAGTAATTTGCCTTCTGTTTGTTTTATGTTGCATGACCTATTGTAATATGGTCTAAGAGTGGCAGGTAAGTGTCATTGACCTCTGTGCATGTTGAAAGGCTTTTGCTTTTTTGGCTGTCAGTATTGCTTTAGCTTTTCTGGTTGTCAAATTGGGAACAATGATATTCAATTGGTGTTTTAGTGTGAATGTTGCTATTTTAACTGATCATTAGAAAATTGTTAGGAAAGGGTGAAGAGCCTTTAGGTTATAAATCACATTACCACTTGCATTTTCATCTGAGATTAAAACATTTGAACAGATTTTTACATACTTAAGACATTTTATGGTTTTTAAATCCCTTAAAATAAATCCTCCCAGAGATGTTGCATTTTTTCCATCAACTTCAGTTTATGTGATATTATACAGTTCATTCTAGTTTATGAATAATTTGTATTTTTTTTCTTTAAACGAGGACAGATCATATGAGCACATTAATATATAGTTTGTCTCCATTTGATGGGGCCATCTGTGGTCTGATATTTTTCCACTTTTATTACATTCCTATTGATGTTTCATACTGACCGTTTGCATACTCTGTGCAGGCTAGTGAAGAGTAGTAATGTCAACATCAGGACCATATTGTTTGGTTTTTAGGGAACGATGTTATTGAATGATAGTTTTCTTGACCCTTCTCAACAATTTAACAGTGCTATTTTAAATGCATGTTTAGCATGAATTTTAATCAGCTTGGGGATATTGAGCAGTTTGCTGATTTGAGGATTATTCTTTCAGATGAGGCAGCTTACATTAGAGCTGTATTTTAGTTTACTTGCATTTGTTTCAAACTTGCTGTTGTATACTTTTCTGCTATTCTGTCTCCTTATTATCTTTGTCTCAAGTCCCTTACATTTGCAGAATCTTGGCTTTGATACAGTCAAGATCTTGTTCAAGACTTGGCACTTGATCTTTTTATAAACCTAGCTTTATGTTGTGGTCAAGTGAGAAGCATGAATTTACTGTAGTTTTCAAAAGATTATTTGATCTTGGTTTCCTAATCGGAGGGTTTGGATCATGATCCTTAAATTTTAAATAGCTAATGTAGTAGCAGGAAAAGGTTAAAACTAATTACAAGAATAACCAACAGTGAAGAACTACATATAAAGTGTTAACTTCCTAAAGGCAGATATAAAATAAGTATTTGTTGCTTATATCAGCCAATGTAAAACTTTTGACACTTACTGGTAACCTGTCAATGAAATGTAGTGAAAACAGACTGCAAACTAGGTCAGAGTTTGTCCCTGTTAGTTATATTTTGTAAATATGTTTTCTTTTGAATCTAACATCAGAGTTGTTTTAATCAGTTTTATCTCTCATCCATTTGCATATTTATCTTCTTTTTGGAAATGTGCATTTGTAAAAGTGTATTTTATCATTCAGCTACCGTAGTGACCCCTTGAAACTTCCTTTCTTTTTAACTGTTTTATACCAGATTCAAAATTGCCAACACAGTTGATTTGCCAATTCATAGGCTTGTGAGATTAAAGTCACATTCTGTTATTAAACAGTGTTTAACACCTTATTTATTTCTAGATAAACTGTAATATTTAGGTTACCAGAATAATTTAGCTTTACTCTTACCATCATTTTAATTGGTTTAAGCCTACCTAGTTCTCCAAGGTTGGGCAGCTATAGAAACAGTACCATACAGACAGATATATTGGCATTTTGCATCAAGGTGTATAAAAATTAACTATTCTAGTAATTTTGAACTATGATTTAATGGACCCCTATATTTTACAAAATGAAGACTGTCTTTAAAGTACATCATTATCCCTTAATATATGTGCTTGCACACACAGTTTTTCGCTTCAGCTTGCCTCATGTGTGCCAGCCAATAGATACTAGGGATGCCAGGATAACTAACAAACAACCCTTCCCTTTGGGGAGTTCTCAATTCAGTAGAATAGATAGAAATGCAAGCTAATTATTTACATCGTTCAAAGTATATAGGTCAGGAAAGGGATTCCCTTTACCTGTGAGTGGGTTGGACGTGATGAGAGAATTCCTGACGGTGATGGTAGAGTTGGGTTGTGAAGGGCGATGAGAATGGGTCATGCTAATTTAGCGCAGGGTGTTGTGGAGAAAAAGGAACAACATGTTTTTTAAAAAGAGCCTTCAGGCGTGAAATGACATTCTGTGTTCAGTGAAGCGTATTCTCTACTTGCGGTACTAGAAAGGAGGTCTTTTTCTTAAAACAAATTATCCCTATATGATCTTATTTTAAGAATAGAGGTTTGATTAACATATGTAAGTCCAGGAGTTGCCCCATAAGTTTTGCCAAGTTATGCTAATGACAGCATATTAAAAGCACTGAATCGGGGCCTATACAGCCTCTTCTAGTTCTTAAAATTTCTTACTTTATAATGACATTGTTAATTTATAGCTCATTCTAATGGCAGATCTTCAGCCTGAGTAACTATAACTACTGTGTGTATTAGTTCACGCAGTTGTCTCTTTCGAGCAGAGGGACTTTTATTTTTATGTCCCTTCCCAACCTGAGCAAGGTGCTTCATGATCACAGAAGTTCAGTATTCATTAGTTAACCTTGATTTGTGTAACTCCAGGTAGACCAAATAGAAGAGTAAATATAGGTGGCTGTTTGTGAGAAATAGACTCTTTCTCTAATTCTTTGTTATAGAGCCTTTCCACTTAGTCATACATTTCTTCGAATTCTTGTGTCTTTTGTGTTTCCTGTTCCCCTCTCCCCCCAGTCAAAAAATAATTTGATAGTACCCACTCTCTTAGTCTTTTGTTTTTCCATTTTACCTTTTATATATTTTCAGTTGCTTTTGCCCTGTAGTTGAAATTTCTGATGGCATTTTCTTATATTTATTTTTCTAAAATGATGTAGGGTAGTTTTCTTTAGATATAAAAATGCACAGTAGCCTTCTTTAACACATGCTGAAGGCATATTTAAAAATCTATACCTTCTCATTCATTCAACAATTATTTATCACTGAAAATCTACTAGGTACTAAGTTTATATACTGAACAGTGGTATATACTGTACATACCCTGCCTCAGTGGGATTATAAATATTTACTGCATGAATGAATGAGATTAAAGCAGAAAGACCTCTTATCACAATTACAATTTTTATGTGACTTTAAATTCTTTTCCTTTTGTAGCTCATCTTTGCCTCTGTACCATAACAACGTCAATTTTAGCAGTTACTTTCAGTGACTTTTCAGTAGGAAACTGGTGTGAAATTATTAAAATAATTAATTCTACTTTCCAATAGTAAGAGCAACTGAAACATGCTTTAATTTCCCGTGAACAGCTTTTAAAACTAAGCTTGATGAGTAATCACTATGCCTACTCTCAGTAGTAGATAGCATTTCACAATCAAGTGAATGTCCTTTTGTTAATTGGCTAAGTGATATGTTTTTCCTCAAGTAATTAAATTTTTCATTTTTTTGCTATGAAAAATCAAAGTGACAAGTCTTGGTTGACCCCATTTTGGGGAAAAATGCCTTATCTTATGCAGTCCTGTCCCCCCACCCCAACCCGAGTATTTCCGCCTTTTGCATGACTTGCTGTCAGTAACGCAGTGCTCACCTGTCTGCTCTTTTCTGTCTGTCTTCATTTCTGCAGCAGTCTTCAGCAGCTTTCAAAATTATCAATGTGACTTTCCTGTGGCAGTCTAAAAAATGTTTAATCAGTGTGGTGCTGGGTATTTTTTCCACCCTGAAGGGAAACTGGAATCTTCTCCTTTGTTTTTAAATTTCTTGGTACTTATTAAACCTTTAATAATGATTAACCACTTCCAAGGTCTATTTAAATCTCCTTGATAATATTTCTTTTGTATATATTCTCAGTGTCATGTTTTTCTGTTAACAGCTAGTCACCACACCCAAAATACATAGTTTAGTATTTTCAAACTTCACAAATATCTTTTAATATATGATAGTCAAAATATTGTCCTTTGTCATGAATTCCCACTTCATGAATTCAAAGTATGATACGTGTCTACTATTGATGTTATGTCTGTAGTTTCATAATTTCATACGGAAAGTATAAAACTGCTGTTTTTTGCATGTAAAATTTTTCTCTACTGCATCTGGTGTAAGTATAAAAAGTTATAACTGAGGTGTACTTTTTTTTAGTGTGTGTCTAATTATGACTGGAGAATATGGTCTGGCTAAATGAAAAAATATTACTGCTAAATGACAAACTCTGATTTTTAAAAAATCATTTAGCTATAATATCAGTATTTGCTCCTGGTAATACCTTTATAGCTTTGGACACAGTCTTTTAAATTTTTCAGTCGATTCCTCTTGTGTAATTTGTCATAGCAGTTTCATTTTTTAAAAACTACATGATTTCTGAAAGGAGATTTTCAAAATAAGGAGATAGACTTGAGAATACAAATTCTTAAGTTGGCTTTGCATGTGAATGTTACTCTTAGTGTTGCTGTAGTACTGTCTTAAGTATGTTGAAATTAAAGTTTGGTACTGTATTTGTTGATTTAAATATATAAATGATATATTTTTGACTAGTTGGCAAGGTTAGTAAAGGAAATTGAATTATGACTTGCCTTAAGCACAAAGTAAAGTTCCAGGTTTTAGGCACCTGGACTGCTAGTTTCATGTGTGAACTAAGTTTTTAAAAAATTTTTAAAGAAAGGAATAAATAGATCTTTGTGTATTTATGGGAAGGTGGAGTATGTGCAGAAAATGATTGGTAAACAATATTTATGAGAAATGTTCTTAATTCATATTATAAATTTGGTCTGCCTCCCCTACCCTCCAGAGTATAAGAGAAAATTTTAACATGGAGGAATTCTGACACCACAGTTGCTCTCTAAAACATTATGGTAATCATAATGTTTATTATTTTAAGTGCTTTTTGCCTTGTCTGTAGTCTTGAATATAGTCTAGTGGGAAAGATTTATGAAAAACTCAGATTCCTCACAGAACATCCATTTCCCTCATTCCCCCCCCCCACCAAAAATCAAATGTATTGAAGAAAAAAGATTTATCCTTAGCAAAACAAATGACCAGGGTATTAAAAACAGGATTTTTGTCACCTCGGGCCTTAACAGAGAAATCTAGAATTACTCATCTATTAAAACCTATGTTTTGTGGCTAATACCACACATGGTGGACATGCCCATATGTTTGTGTTCCTAACTGTGCTTTTTATAATTCCCCCTTCATTTTTCTTCTCACTCAGTCCCAAGTATATAGAAACTCAGTTTTTACATTAATATTTCAAAATTTCAGTGATAATATTGTATCTTAAAGTATCTAGTTTTTATTAGCCTAGTAATTCTGGAGTCCTTTCTTAACTCAAACTCCTTTGCATAGTAATCTGCACCTTTTGTTCATCAGCAGAGAAGTTCACTAGTCAGAGTATAAAGTGGTTTTTAGAACCACTAAAGTCTTTTTTCTTAGTTTCTAATTTTTTATATCAAAACTCAGTCATTACATTGAACTTTATAGGAAAGTAGTTTATGTCTTAAACTGTAGATGAGCCAGGTACATTACATTTCATTTCTGTTGAGTTAAATAGGTGGCTATTCATGCATTTTCAGTCATTACTGTTAGTGGTGAGTATAGTAGAAACAGTGAGTATACACTGACAATTAAAATTTTTGAGTTACAACTCTCATTTGTTTAATATAACATGTCATGATTTGTAACTTGAATAGTAATGTTTGATGTTCCTTGCTCCTCTATGATACCAACTTGAGGCTAGTTATTCAAATGCAGAACTGCGGGAAAATGATCAGTCTTTTCTAAGAAGTGTGAAGTTAGCATTGGAAAAAATGTTAAGTCAAACCAACTTTTTAGAAAATTGGATTATTTAATAATTGAGTTATTGTACATGTACTTTAAAAAATCATGTGACTGTAAATTTTCTTGTGCTTTCCTGCTGTTTAGATGCCCAGCCGACAGAGTCTGAGAAGGAAATTTATAACCAGGTGAATGTGGTTCTAAAAGATGCAGAAGGCATCCTGGAGGACTTGCAGTCATATAGAGGAGCTGGCCATGAAATACGGGAGGTGAAAATTCCTGTCACTCTTTTTAATCTTTATTGTTTCCTGTATTGTATTGTGTGTTTCCATAGTCACAATTATTTAAAGGAAGATCACTTGCATTATTTCAGAAGTGGTTGCAGTGATATAAGGGTAAACAAACCAAGGTTCTATAACTACGTAATTTATATACATTAAAGAGAATTCTGTTGGTTTACTCTCGTACCTGAAATTTACAGTATCCATGGTGGTGCTGTTCATACTGTTTTTGGAGGGGAGACCATCGAGCATTCTATGGCTTTTCAGTTCTGCCAGTCTATCTTTCTGCTCCTCCTAAGCTTCCTAGGAGAAAACAAAACCATCTTTGTGGTCTGGATCCCCTCAACTGTGTCTGACGCCACCAGAGAGCAAATGTATGGTGTGGTCTCCCTCAGCTTTCTTCTCCCAAACCTCTGAACTTATCCAGGTTTTCATCCATCTCTTTTTCCATTTCTTTTATCCCCCCCCGCCCCCCAACACCAGAAGAAGCCGTGTCCTTACTTCTTACCAAGACCAACTTCTCTACCTTTGTTCTCCACCCTCCTCTGAAACTTAACTCTTTGAATTTCCTTCTCTTAATTGCATCTTTTTCTTTTACTGAGTTCTTCCCCATGCATGCCCACATACACTCGGGTGTCCTGTACTACCCAAAAAAACTCCCTGGCCTCTGGACCTTCTGTCTCTTTTTTTCTCATTATATTTCTTGAAGGCATAGCTCACACTTTGTTGTTTCATTTTTTTCCTGACCTTCTACTTCTGTTCTTCTTCTTACCTCTTCTACACTGGACTGCTGTTTGTTTCCCAAATGTCTTGCACATGTACAGTTCCTTGCCTTTGTTCTTGTCTGGAATGTGCACTTCTTTTTTTCTTATCCTGCTCAGTTCCTATCCTTCCATCAAATCCCAATAATCTTCTGCTTCCCTGTACTCTTTTGCCATAGCACTTTGCACATTTTTTTTTTTAATCACTGATATATGATGTCTATTTCTTCAGCCTTCTAGCTTGAGGAAGGTTTCTTTCTTATTTTTGTGTTATCAGCACCTAGTACAGTGCTTGGTAAGCAGTTAGTAACTACTGAAGAATAAATGCAAGAAGACTAATCTTGCCAGTATCATTGGCTTGAGTTAAAACCTTATGATTTCAGTAAATGAAGGCATGTAACCATTTCTGTGAATTTCAAGTTTTCTAAACATATCAAAGCAGAGTATAAATCTAATGTATAAAGAACAAATGTGACTACTGAAACTGTCATAGGTCAGTGTGAAGATTTAATTGACTTAGTAGAACAACTGTTGTACCTTTTGAGAAGGCACACAATAGAATAACAAAGTGTTTAAAGTTTAATGGAGGTTGGTTTATGAAGAAACATGTTTTGTTTTGTTTTTAAAGAAACAGTCTTAATCAATGCAAGTGGCATTGTAGAATCCTTGTCTTTTTGGAGGTCAGTTTGACAAGGTGTAAAATCAGATCTATAAAATTATCTGTACTCTTCTGTCAGATACTTAATTTTAGAAGATACTCTCCAGAAGGCTATCATTCAACGGGGAGATAAATGTAAAAATCTTTATGGCTGCCTTATTCATCATAGCAAAAACTTGGAAGCAATTCATAGAGTTGTTTTGAGGATAAAGTTAGATAATCTTATCAGAAGAGACACATAGAAGCTGACACAGAACATAGACTGAGAGTTTACTGTTATTACTATGCTAATGAGGTGAATTATTATATGTATTTGTTTAAATAGCACTTTATTAAACACAGCTCTGAAGGTGAATAAAATTTGATTTAAGACAGAATCTAGGGACTTCCCTGGCGGTCCAGTGGCTGAGACTGTGCTTCCAGTGCAGGGGCCTGCGTATGATCCCTGGTCAGGGAACTGGATCCCACATGCCACAGCCAAGAGCAAAGATCCTGTGTGCTGCAACTGACACCCAATGCAGTCAAATAAATAAGATACTTTTTTTAAAAAAAGAATCTATTACATAAACAAAGCTTATGCTCTAGAATAAACCACTAGAGAGGGAAGTAAGAACTTTCTGCTAATGTTTTGATATATCAAACATTTTAACATTTTTGAAAATAAGAGTTATAATGCTTACTCCATGACAGCCTCACCTGCTTCTGTTCTCTTTACCTCTCCTACACTGGACTGCTTGTTTCCCTGATGTCTTGCACATGTACAGTTCCTTGCCTTTGTTTTTGTTTGGAACACGCCACTGCTTTTTTTCTTTTCCTGCTCAGTTCCTAGCCTTCCTTCAGATCCCAATAATCTATTTCCCTGTACTCTTTTGCCATAGCACTTCGCATGTTATTACTATTTTTTTTAATGGTGGCCATCACTTTTTTTAAAAAAAGGCTTGACATCTCACTAAGTGCCATTTTCCACATTGGACTATGATATAGGTGCTATGTCAAAAGTGTTATCTAACAGTGGTGGAACTGCTCTGAGAGGAGAGTCACAAGTATAAGGTGAACCATAAACAGTTGTCATAGAAGAGCAGCCAGTGTCTTCGGTTCTTAATCCAGGCAAGGCACACCCAGGGAAATAGTTAACTCTGTTCAGTCTTGACAGTGGGTGACGTTTGCTGGAGCATTTTAATATTATGAGAATAAGTTGGTATTTAGAAAATCGTGTTTAAATCCTTGCAAGGGAGATTGAATAGGCTTCTGAAGAGAAGAAAATAAATTTTAAATTTTTATGTTTGCTTATTCCCCAAATAATAAAATGAACAAGTTTTTACTACTTGATATAAAACCATTGAGATTTGGCTTAAAGGCTAAAAGGATTGTTTCGTGCACATCAGAATAATATCACAGTCCCTTTGAAATAGTCATATTAACAAAATGTGAAATAAGGATTGTTACATGTTGTAAACTCCAGTTTTCTTTAACATAACATTATTTCTAGATAGTCATATAAGTGAGGTTCATTTCAGACTCCTATATGTTTATGTAAAAAAAGATTGAATATAATCACAAACTTATAAAGCAGTTTGTTTAAACAGTGTATATAGCCCACTTATTTAGCTTGTTGGTAATTTATTTGAAGCATCTTCTAAATCTTTAGTTTCAGTTTTATTTGTTTCTTTCTGGTTTTGTGTGGATGGAGTCAGAGTACTAGTGTCTTGGGAAAATCTGAATGTGCCATTATCTTCTGATGATATTGTAAACAGGCGCTTCACCTTTCAGATGGAATGTTTAGCTCATGTGATGATGTTAGAAAAAGCAGACCAGGTTATGGAAACAAGGTGAAGAAAAGCCATCTATAAGTGAAAGAAAGATAAAATCAATAATATACATTTCTTTGGGAATAGCCCTCTGTATTTACAAATGATTGCTCAATGACTTGGAAGACTGGGCAGAGAAAGAACATATTCATATTTACAATAGAGTCTCTAGATTATGTTTTATTTTCTCCCCTTTCACATGTGAAACTTTTTCACCTTCTTCAAGAAAACCTAAAAAATTTAGATTCCAGAATAGGATTTTAGTTATAGGGAAGGGATAAGTAACAATTTCTAAATCACATTTTTTCAGGTTGATTTAGGTTTTTCAGTATTTGATAGCTTTTTTTAAGCTAGGTTGAACCTTGGAATTTGAATTATTGAGAGTTTATTAACCTTTTCCCCAGAATTGGGTCTTATTTCACTTACCACCTGCCTTTTTTTGTTCCTTTTATCTACTAAAACAATTCTTAAAGAATTTCTAAGAAAGCTTATCTGTGATATGGGAAAAAATATAAAAGGGTATCTTTATTTGGTTCTAAATTTGAGAGTCTAAATTTTAGATTCTAACAGGTATCAAGACATAATATACCTGACAAACATACATTGTGTCATTTTTTTATTCTCTTCTATCCATATCCATTGCAAGGGTGATGAAAACTATTATACTAGGTTTAAAGTACCCCTGGAGTTGAGAAGGCCAGTTTCAGCTCTCCTGGATCCATTATACTGAGTTTCATAGACTATACCAGGATTTCCTATGTTTGCCAAAACCTGTATTTTAATGTAAAAATAATACTGTTATGATTTTAAAATAAATCTTGATTATTTTTATTCTTTGGATTTTGAAGGCGATCCAGCATCCAGCAGACGAGAAGTTACAAGAGAAGGCATGGGGTGCAGTTGTTCCACTAGTAGGCAAATTAAAGAAATTTTATGAATTTTCTCAGAGGTTAGGTAAGTGAAAAGTTTTATCATTATGACTTCCTCAGTGAAAAAGGAGTTTATTGATACTGGAAGCTATTTACAAGATTTCATGTTTACACTGCTAAATATATATGTCTCATAGGTAAAGCAGCTTGGTGGAATCTAAGATTATATAGCTTAATGTTGCCGTCTTCCTTTTCGGCTAGGTCTTTTAAGTTATTTAGACCATTTTCCTCAACAAATTAAAACTTCTATAAGAAGATTTCTGATTTTTTGCAGCCTAAAGTGTCCTATTGTGAGAACTGCTGGTAGAATTCCTTTCCAGCTCTGGAGCAAATCCTTTCCCATGTGTGGGAACTAATCCTCAGTCTCCTCAGTGATTTAGATTTTTGTGTTCCTAAGATTGATCAAATCCATGTACCTAAAACTGTACACGATGAGAACTGGGAAGCTAATGGTATATGTGAAGTTACCGAGGGAGTTATTAAGTAAAAAGAATTCGGAACGGTATGCTTTTTCCCTTGTATGGGAAAAATTATTCCAAGATCAGAATTGTGCCTTTAATACAGTGAATAAGTAGAATTGGAGTTCTTTTTCTTGAAGAAGGAAGAGACACCAGATAAGATTTAACCATTTAGCTGCTTGTGTAAATTGGAAGAGGTTTTACTTTGTGAAGTTGGGAGCGTGGGGTGGGAACTGGTGTAGATTGTGTTAGAAGTTTGAAACATTTCAGTGCAAGTTTTTGACATGTGTTTATATAGTTGTACTTTTTGAATCATATAAATATGTTATATATCCTAAATGAGTACATACAATTTAATAAGAAAACTAGTACTGTAAGATAGAAGCTGGTCGTTCAGTTGCTCAGTCGTGTCCAACTCTTTGTGACCTCATGGACTGCAGCACGCCAGGCTTCCCTGTACATCACCATCTCCTGGAGTTTGCTCATACTCACCTCCATTGAGTTGGTGATACCTTTTGGGGGCTTATAAGCTAAATTTAGACCCGAGATATGATTTGTTTTGCCCATGTGGTTTTTTAAAACTTCCTAATTAGTTGCCACATTTTAAAATTGGTAATTGTTTGTGTTTTGTGTGTATGTGTCTTTAAGTCTTTGGTTGCTTTGGAAAAATCAGGAGCTTGGGCAACAACTGATCAATTGATCTTTCCTCCAGTTGGGGAAGCTAAGTGGCAAACCGACAGTGTCCGTTAGTTAAGGCATGTGCTTTCTAGTTGCCGTGAGTCCCTACTGCATCCTGCTTTTTTACATCTTGCTCTCTTTATGTCTTTAAATAAACTACTTGGCCATTTGTGTCAACCTCTGCTTCAAAGTTGAAATCCTGTTTTTTTTTAAATATCCGTATTTTTTAAAAAAGTAGGAGAATTGCTATTTTTCCTTAGATGCAGTACATGCTGTCAAATGCAAAGACAAGTAATAGTTGAGATAGAAGCGTTTGTGTAAATTGTCCTTTTCTTATAGAAGTAAGAATTATAAATTATTTTCCTCAAGCATAGCAGTCAGTTCTTTCAGTCAAGTATCTTATGTAATCCATAGCTTTGTAACCTCAGGGGGCCTAGGTGTTTTCCTCTTGGTTATCTTCACTACTACTTTAAATAAGTAGTTCTACTTCTTAGTAGTATCACTGCTACTTTAAGAGTTTTCTTGTGTGTTGCTAGTTCCCAGCTGCTTTTGAAGTTAAAAGGCTTTTGTTGCTGCATAGATCCTTCTCACGTTCATATTGGTCTCTTAGCATTTGCCAATTAAAAAAAAAAGGAATAATTATAAAATAGGTCAAACCAGGCAGGCTTACACGTTCATATTTTAACTACTGGAATTACATCAGGTGAGTGGTGTGTGTTTTGGCACAAGTGCTGTGTTCCATCTCACCAGAGGTTGTAATGACACAGGTAGTAGCAAAAAGCTCTGGGGTTTTCATCCTGTCATGTGGAAGCCTTGAGCCTTGGTTGTGTAGGCTAGGACTTCTGTAAAGGTGCGAACGAAGTACACATTTAAGATCTGGTGGTTCACTCCTCATCTCTTGGCTGGTAACGTGGTTCATGTTTCCAGTTGCCTTGCTGATGGGATGCATACCCTTGCTTGCATGTGATAGGAACTCAGTGTTGAACGAGTGAGCGAGTGATGGATTAACGAATACATGTGTCTGATATATCAAATATTTGTTGGTATTTAGGATAAGCAATAATAATAGATTTCAGGCTTTCAAGGCCTAATGGCCTGTGTTTGAATTCTGGTGTTGGTGGTTATTAGCTGTGTGCTCTTGGCTCCATCATTTAAATTCTGTGAGCTTCAGTGTCCTACTTGGACCTCCAGTGAGTTGAGCCCTCTGCTTTAAGTGCACGTAACCTCTGTTGTCTCTTTTCCGCGCTGTCAAGCCAGAGATGAGGATAAACACCGAACACAGCACCCGGAGCACCACACAAACTGTGAATATCCATGTGGTCCTTCAGAATTTCAAAGAGAAGGCTGCTTGGCTCGAGCACTATAGATCAGCCATGGGCTGGACTCCAGGAGAGGGATCACTTCACTAATTCAGAAGATACTGAGCTTTCCAACATGGTTTAACCTTGCTGACCTAAGAAACATCCTGTACTTGCTTGTTTTGGTCAGAGGCCTTCCCAAGTGAGGCAGCTGTCTAAGGGAAGGTTGTGTGTCCAGACAGTACACAACTGCCTTGTGTCTGCTTAGTCTTCTTCCCGTTGCAGGGGCTGACAGCGGCCACCTCCAGAGATCACAGTGAGTGAGTCTGTCCAGCACGTTGACTCCTCTTTAGTGAGCTAAATTCACCAAAACCTATTTAGAAGGTTCTGAAGTACACAATAATGGTGGTTATCTCTCTTGGCTGTTTCAAATCCCCTGCAGTCCGTATCCTTTGGGTTCTTTCCTGAGGATTCAGACTGGTCTTTGATAGTGGATGGCTGGCAGTAAGAGACTATATGGCTCTGGTCTCTGAAGGGGCCTCCTCTTCCTAGTCAGGCCTTGTTCCCCCTTCTGGATGTACTTTGTGGCCTGATCAGTCATTATTTCTCCACTCGATACGTCTTCCATACTCCCACAGTCTGTTCTCCATGCTGCAGATGAAGTGGCGTTTTTTTTTTTTAATTATTTATTAGTTTTTGGCTGGGTCTTTGGTCCTGCTTGAGAGCTTTCTCTAGTTGAGGTGCCTGGGGCTTCTTGTTGCAGTGGCTTCTCTTGTTGTGGAGCACAGGCTCTGTGTACCCAGGCTCAATAGCTGTGGCTCACAGGCTCAGTAGTTGTGGCTCGCAGGCTTAGTTGCCGGTGGCTTGTGGAATCTTCCTGGACCAGGGATTGAACCGGAGTCCCTTGCATTGGCAGGCAGATTCTTAACCACTGGACCACTAGGGAAGTCCGAAGTGAAGTTTAAATGCTAATCTGATGATGTCACTACCCTGCTTAGTTTCTCTAGGGATGCTAAGATGGCAGGGCCAGGGTGCTTCGTGTGGCCCACAGATGATGTGCATATGGTTTTAGTCTTAGGTTCCTCTCCTCCTTGCCTCTCTGTTCCACCTGCATTGTTGTCTTGCAGTTTCTCTGCTCGGTCGTGCCCCTCTTCCGTTCAGGTTTGGGCTCCCTGCCCTGTCTGTCTGCAGACTCTTTCTCATCCTTAGCCTGCAGTCCAGTCTCGGTCCAGGTGTCATGTACTCAGGCAGGTTTTTCCCTGAGTCTGCAACTGGGTGAAGCTCCATTTTCACACCTTTCCACGGTACCATACCCTTCTCAGTACATATCCCAGCTGTAGTAAGTTGTCTGTCTTCTCTCTGTATAATTAGTCTCTGTGTGTGTGAGCATAGGGTGTGTCCATCTTCATCGGTGTACCCAGTGCCTGACCCGTGTTAGACCATCAATATATTTTGTAACTTACTATTAAAAAAGGATGATAACTATCATTTGAAGTTACTGTGTGGGTTACAAATAGTGTCTAGCTCAGTACTTGGCACATAATAGATGCATAAAGAGTACTTACTCTTGGTACTAATCAATAATTTAATCTTAAAAGGTTATGGAAGGCTAGTTAGAATGTCATTTTATATGAAAAACAGCTTATTGGTAGAAATAATAGGGCTGTGAAGCCAGAAGCACTTGGCATTTATGAAATATACCCTTGGGGGTCTGACCTCTTTGAAACTCAGTTTATCCATCTGTAATGTCCATATCATAGTTGACAGTGAAAGTTAAATGACAGACTAGGTTAAGTACACAAGTATGGGTATTAGTTCATAATTGGGTAGATCAAATCGAAAAAAAATAAATGGTAGAGTTGGTAATTTTTCAGCTTTTTAAAAGTTGATGTGAGATAAATTTGTTTTCATTAATATCTTTATTAATCTAGCATTTATTCATAAATGGCAGACCACCATCTAACTCTATAAACTTTATTTTCTCTGAATAGAAACTAGCCTTGTTGTATGATTCTGTAGTATGTAACAGTATTAGTTTGATTTCTGGGATTTTTTTGAAGTGAAATCAGTATTTCTATATTTTTATTATTTTTTGTTTTTAGTATTTCCATTTTTAAACACAATATTAGTTTGGCATTCCAAAAGTAGCGGTTGTTTCAAGGGACAATTTTATTTGTGTAATGAATTAGAATGTTTGATATTATGGCCCTGAGATAGCGAGCTGTACAACACTCAGGAAGCTACTTATTAAACCACATATTAAATAAACAGCACAAAGTATGTGAAGTTGGTAATTCATTCATACCCACATACAGTTATGACTGACCATAGTTTCACCAAACAAGACATAGTCACAGTTACCATTTCATAAAAATCAACACTGTGTAGAATGTGAAAATCATGTAAGATTTGTCCTTTGATCTTGATATTTCATTCAGATTCACATTCTTCATGATTCTGAATTTGGGTTTATGGAAATTGAGTTAGTCACTTCAGGGTTTCTATTCTAGTGAACAGTACTCAGTTTGAGTGTTATGTTTAGATAATCTAACTTTTAAAGAAACCTTATTTTTATGGAAATTGAAATCAAAATATTTTAAAAATGCTCGCTTTTTGATAAATAGACAACATCTTAATGTTTTGTTCTTTAGAAGCAGCATTAAGAGGTCTTCTGGGAGCCCTGACAAGTACCCCGTATTCTCCCACCCAGCATCTAGAGCGAGAGCAGGCTCTTGCTAAACAGTTCGCAGAAATTCTTCATTTTACACTCCGGTTTGATGAACTTAAGGTAGGATTGTCCTGCTGGTCCTCCTTGTTATAGAAGAAAATCATGCGTCTTTCAATGAGTACTAGGAGGAAATGCCTGGAGCCCTTACTAAAATGTGGTGGCATGATGTATGCTGTTCCTCAGCAAAAGTGGAAAACTGGATTTAAAAATTATGCAGGCTTTTTGGTGTAGCATAGCAAACAACAAATTGCTCAATATTCAGTTTTCATTTAGCTTCATTTAAAAAAGTATCTCTGAAACAATATTGACATCTTCTAATATTTTTTTCTTTTCTGCTCATCCCCAGTTTTTTCCCCAGCATTCTTCTATTAATGTATAAAAATGTTGATTTTTCTTTCTCTCTCCTACCCCTCTCTTTCTTTCCTTTCTTCCCTTCTGTCTTCTCTCTCACACCCTCCCCTTCCTTGCCTCTACTTATTTGCATCCTTTTTGCTAAAAGGAGTGCATTTAAAGAAAGAAGCCTTAAATTCCATATCAGGAGACCTTAATTCCACTTCTGTCATAGTAATGAACAATGAGGCAGGTCCTCTGACTTTCCAGCACCCCACGTACCTTGTTTAGAAAATGGAAGAGCTAGATTCCTAACTCCAGCATTTTATAAACATTATATCAGAGACAGCTATTCTCCTTTATTCATACTTTGAACACAAATGGTTTGTTTATAAAATTCTAGTCTATTTGACGACTGCCCTGTATATTAATTGTGATAACCCACAGTGAGTGGCTACACATTTCTTTTTGTTTTTGTCTATTTGGTAATACCATTTTTGGTGAGCAGCCTTTTCATCTGTTACCTGAAATTAATGAGAAGAAAGAAGGACAGTGTACTGACTGTGACTGAAAACCAGTGTGCACAGTCTCGTGTGTCCATCATGAGACAGTTAGCAAATCAGTGCAGTAAGCACAGTGTTACATAATGTAAGTGCAGATCGCCATCTTGGATGATAACGGTTTTAGTTCTTAAAGTGGTATTACAAATTCAATAAATTAACTAATTTCAACTCTAATGGATACTTTATTTAATTTTTATACTATCCTTTTGTAAATGTTTTCTTTAGATGACAAATCCTGCCATTCAGAATGACTTCAGCTATTACAGAAGAACATTGAGTCGCATGAGGATTAATAATGTTCCAGTAAGTTAAAGCTTGAATTATGGCGTGACAATAATAATTCAGATCTCAATTTGTTCAGTTTAGTATTTTACTCATTCATTCATTCCCTCATTCATTCAGATAAAGCTAAAGATAGTAGTAAAGTTAATAATTACAGGCATCCACAGCTGTGGGAAAAAAGAGAAAAATGTAGCAAGCCATATGGTATTTACCTATTTTTCTACTTGGTTCTTTGTTCCATAGCTACTTCAGTAAAACTGCTTTTTGTCTATATAACATTGATAAAAAATTTCTCTTTGTTTTCTTGTTTTAACTGCAGAAAAGTTTCATGAATTAGTGGTTATGAGTTATTTGTCCCCATGTTCTTAGATTGGAAAACTCTTGGGGAGAGGTTGACCCGGAATAGGAACAGCACTAACTCTGGCAGGAAGGGGAGCGGGGTCTTGGACCCCAAGCACGTCTGTGTGACACTGCCGTGTGAGAAGACGGCTCTGAGCCTGTTGGTCGGCTAGCATAGCATCTCTTCTGGCTTGTTGGCCTCTCGACCTCTCATTTTAATTAATACTCTTTTCTCCTAGACATCAAATGCCCACCTTAAGTGTGAGAAAAATACTATCTTTTTCTCTGGATATTTTGTGGACCTATAGTGTGCTGATTTGTATGGGAAGCAGAGAAAATTTCTAGGATCATCCCTGGCCTCAAGTAGATAGTTTAATGAAGAAATACTATGTAAGTTTGTAAGGAGTGTTAAGTGGCATAAAAGGTTAAAAAACCAAAAAGATCATCAGAGACCACCACAATACTGTAAAGCAGTTGTCCTCCAGTTGAAAAAACCAAAGAAACAAGACCATTGAGTAAATATTTTATGAAGTCATTGCTCTTAAGACAGGCCTGGATCAGAAGAAAGATTTCTTTTACTGAAGCATCTGTTATATGTATTTGTTTGGTTTTGCATAAGCCAGTTTATTCTGTGAGGCTGACCTTACTGTCTGTCTTTTTCATACTCACTATGTAAAATAAAGTAAAATAAAATGACCCAATTTTCTGTTATAGCCATCCTGCCATCATCCAAGACCAAAGGCACTGAAATCATCTTGGTAGTGCCTTTTGCTCTCAGTAATTATAGGTCAGTTCAGTCGTGGTCAAGTGCCATTTTTCTCAGATTTCTTCACTGCCCCCCTTCCCATCTCATCTCTTAGTACTTCTGTCCCAGTTGAGAGCCTAATTCCCACTGTTTTTGGCAACTGTTCTGTAGCTGCAGAACTTATTTTCTGGCACACTATCTATCTCTCTCTTTTTGGTACAGTCCGCCGTCAATAGTTAACTTTATTTTGAAGATTGGCTTAATTGTTACCCCTTTCTTCTAACGCTGAGTGGCTTCCCATTAGCTACAGAAGAAAAATATGACCTGAAGCTAAGATTTAGTCTGACCCAGCTTTCCCTTCCAGCTTTCTTTCACTGGTTGCTGTCCCTTATTACACTGACCTATTTGAATTTACACTCTGCCAAGTCATTTGAAAGCATATTCTGCCCCCTGTCTGGTTGAAATGCCCTGTGTACCTGTTTATCAACATCTGCCAAAGCCTAGCCCTTCCATGCATCCGTTTAGTTCCTTCCAGTCTCAGTCCTCCCCTCATCCCCCACTTTATTCCTTGTCTCTTAGCATGTTACTAAGATAAGCTGTGTGGATATTTGCTTGCTCCTAATAGGGTGTGATGTCATAGGCATCTTTCTGTCCTCTGTGGCATTTAGATGGTCTCTTGTGTACAGCAGGCAGCCCATTCAAGTTTCATTTAGTGGCTTAATATCATTTAAAATATTTTTAAAGAAGTTAATCTTTAAAAAAATGTCTTTATATTTTAATCTTTTTCTTGTTAAAGATAATGTAAGCTTTGTGTACATTTGAGGGTCTAGAATGTACGCATTTATAATTAATAGATTAGCAAGCATTAGCTAGGCACCTTGCCTAGGTCCGTTTATAATATTATCTTAATAACTTAAGGAGCTGATATTAAGTGTCCTTCTTTTCCACACAGGCAGAAGGAGAAAATGAAGTAAATAATGAATTGGCAAATCGAATGTCTTTGTTTTATGCTGAGGCAACTCCAATGCTGAAAACCTTAAGTGATGCTACAACAAAGTTTGTATCAGAGGTAGGCATTGCCTAAGAAGTTATTCTTTGTGTCATTTTTCTTCAGCCTGTGTTCAGATAGGATGGGCTCAGTGAGTCCACTACAGATCCTCTAAGCTGATAGATGCGCCTCGTGCACTGAGTCTGGTCCTCTCCCCTGAGACCCGCGTGTACACACCTGCCACCTATCGGCAGTCACCATTAGGATGGATAGTCGACACCTCCATGATCTGCTGACCACAGTGAGGTCTTGACACTGTACAAGCAGATAACTTAAGGGTTTTCATCGCCAGTTCCTTTCTTTATCTCACCCCTACATCAGTCTTATTGGTTCTTCTTATTAAAGTATACGCTGAGTCTGAGAACTTGACTCTTTACTACTACCTCGAGCTACCTCTCCGTAGCACCCCACCTCTTCCTACCTGGATTTCTGCATTCATGCTCTGACCCACTGGGCCTGTCTCCTGAGTGTAGCCAAGTAGTCTTCTTAAGACCCAAACCACGTTCCCTTCTTCTCTGCATAAAAGGTTTCCAGTTTGGGAAGTTAAAGAGGGAGGGGGCACATGTATACGTATGGCAGAGGCCAACAATATTGTGAAGCAGTTTTCTTTCAATTAAAAATGAATAGGTTTTGGAGGGGGGGAAGGTCTTCAGTCGACTTCCCAGGGCCCTTAGGATCAAATCCACGTGTCACGGGTCTCTTGGGGCGTCGTCTGCATGTCGTGGCTGTTCCCGCCCAGCTCTCAAATGTAAGGGCTTCTTGAGAGATGGGCGGATCTCAGCTGTCTTGCTCCTAGCTGTGTCCTCAGAGCTTAGAACAGCACCTAGAATCTAGTGCATTTTCTTTTCTAGTGCATTTTCTAAAAATTTAGAGGAGAAATCAGATTTTAAAGTTGATAGATTTTCATGTTATGGTAGGTTTTAAATTTTTCATAAGTAATAGCTGTTCATCACTCTTTTGTTCTCTGTACACTTTTACAGAATAAAAATTTACCAATAGAAAATACCACAGATTGTCTAAGCACCATGGCTAGTGTGTGCAGAGTCATGCTTGAAACACCGTGAGTATTTGCTGATCTTTTTCACTTTAACAGTCCTGTTGAAATGATTGACAAAGATATGAATCTCATATTTGGAAGGTGGAATTAAATATATCCCAAGTATGTAATAAACAAAATTAAAATAATTACACAGCTTAATGTAGGTTCCGGTTAAATGTGTAAAGTACATTTGGTTTTCAGGTTCATCAGACCAGTCAGATGCTTCAGAATAGGGGTTTTGTGTGCTTTTGAGAGGATAGGGGAAGAACTTTAAAGCTCATCTGGTTATGCCTCTCAGGTATTCTCTTTCCTTTTCAAAGAGCACTTTGCCTTTTTGCTAGAGGGCTAGAAATATTCTGAAACGCTTATCCCTTCCTCTCAGCTTTAGTTATTAGTCCTCAGTCTTCTTTGTTGTCCCCAGCACTGACCTAAATTCTCTTCTGGGTTTCTCCTCTCTGTCAAACCATTTGTAACATAGACCACAATGTCTTCTGTCTGGATTTTCCTGTCAGCAGGCGGAAAGAATTCTTCCTATATTCCTGAATAGTATGATTTTATTATATAACTTCAGTTTTTTGGAGCTTTTTATTTTCAAAAACAATTTTATATACTCATCTTATTGGAAAACCTTTTGAAGTAAGAGAGCCACTGCTTACCCTCAGAGCGTTGTCATCGTCATCTAGGGGAGCAGGGTCCTGGGGAGTGAAGGGACTTGTGCATGGTGACTGGCCTCACACACATGCTTGGGTGTCTCCATTGTGGTCCGGATTCTTTCTGCTATGCCATACCACCCTCCTTGTAGACGAAAAGTGCTGTTTCCTTTTTCCCATTTGAGAGAAGACTGTGATTGAATTTTAGAATATTAAAAGCCTGCAGTATAGTAATACGTTTAGATCAAGTTAATGTCTATAAATGCCAATACTTTCTCTATTAAGCTAGTGGCTTTTCTCATCACATATATGATGACAGCCTTTCAGAGCACCGATCCCCAAACTTTTACTTTGGGGCTACTTTTAATCTCTCTAAAATTGTCTGATCTCTACTGAGCAGAAGGGGCAAGATACCAACATGCATATGAGACCAGGATGTATAAGTGATAACTGTTCCGCCCCCTTATTTCTCTGGGAATCTCGTTGCAGAGAAGGTGAGGGTATAGTCTCAGCGTCCCTTTTATATATCGACAGGAGATAACTTGGAGCATCAGCCAGCTCATGAGTCTGTGATGGGCCTCATCCACCTTTATGTTTCCTACCCTCCAGGGAATACAGAAGCAGATTTACAAATGAAGAGACAGTGTCATTCTGCTTGAGGGTAATGGTGGGCGTCATAATACTCTATGACCACGTGCATCCAGTGGGAGCATTTGCCAAAACTTCAAAAATTGATGTAAGTTGTATTTGTTTTTTATGTAATTCCCAGTAATTTCAAACATAAGTGGAAACCATAGACTTTTATTTAAAGAGCTGGCCGGCTACACTCTGTCTCAAAATTTAGTTTTATAGTTTGTGATAATGGTATATTTTGGTTTTCTCTTCTCTCATGCTATTTCTTATACAGGTGGAATAGAATGACTGAAGGTAACTGCACTGTTTTAGAGTATCTCCTTGTGGGGAAGCCTCATTCATAAAGTGGTACTTCCACATATTTGGCAGTATATGTAAATAAATAATGAAACATTAAAAAATCTTTTTATTGTATCGTTTCATTCCTTTGACCAAAGGCCATTTTTAAACAAAAGATTTGCTTTCAAGTATATATTAAAAGTCAGTAGAGGTGCCCCAGTGAAGAAAGCTGAAGACTGTATACTGTTCCTCCTCCTCCCAGTCGTCATAATTTGTGGTCGTAGCCTGAGTTTCTCTGCTTTATAATTTCTTGCCTCACTCTCACATCGGGTTCATGAGAATTTTAACCATTATTTTCTGAGAATTGTCTTTCAGTTACCCTTTGACAGACTCTTGGCATTTCATGTATAGCGAACTGATGATTTATCAGTCTTACCTTCATCTATCCTATGTAAAGAGAAAATCAACATTTTTTGAGTCATTACTGTGTCCCAGGAATTTCAACATTTGCTCTCTCATTTAATTTTGAAAATACTCTTAGGATGTAGGTGTTGTTTCCCCTGTATTAATAGAGAAAGAAAGTTTAGGGAGATTTCTTAATGTAATTGCTAGTGAACGGTACCTGGATTTTGAATCCACGTCTCCATGGCTTTTGAAGCCTGTGGTGTTTCTGCCATGCTATGCTTTCTCACAGTAATCGGGCTCATCTTCCTTGTGGATCATTTTCATCAAGTTGTTCCCTTTTTGTGAAGCCCGTGACAAGTCTCTGCTGCCATCCCCATCAGTTCCCCATGAGTCCTCCTGGCTTTTGAGGCCCTCTGTGAACTGCCCTGTGCGATTCACCTTAGCCCTCTGCATATGATGAGCTTTCTTACTTTTTTTTATTGGGTTCATCTACCTGGAATGCCTCTTTTTCTTACCAGTGTGTCCATTCCATCCTTTAAAAGGCTACTCAACAACTTTTCCAGAATGTCCTACTTTAGTAAACCCTTAGTTTTCTCATTAGTGTGCTGGGTATGTTCTGTTCATCTGATTTGGTTTCCAAAAAGTTTTGTTTGATTGACAAACTGAAAATAACACTTGGGTAGATTTTTTCCCCCATTCTAAGAATAATTGTTTTGACATTTGTAGTGTGTAATTTCTCATGAGTGCCATAGTTACGGAGCTGGTTTAAGTATTAACTGTTTTGAGAATGAATGTTAAATGAAAACTCAATGTTTCACCTTTTCTGTTTCATTTTCTACGTAGATGAAAGGCTGTATCAAGGTTCTTAAGGACCAGCCTCCTAACAGTGTAGAAGGTCTTCTCAATGCTCTCAGGTGGGTATGCGCACAGGTACATGTGGATAGGGTGGACGTGTTAAGATGTTGTTTCAGTGTGTGAATAACACATAAATGTTAGAAATGTGAAGATCTCGTGTTGCTTATTGGTAGTCTTGCTTTCAAATATTGGTCACAGTATTTTTTATAATGAAGAATGTGTGTGTATGTGTCCCACAGAAAATAGCAGCTTGATTTCTTTGCCGTGGAGTATGGCTTTCACTTTTCTGCCCGCCTCAAAGGACACACTGCTTTTTTGTTTTGTTTTTTTTTAATAAAAGCAATTGTATAAAACTCAGAAAACATGAAAATTTTAAGAAGAAAACACAGAACCCGCACTATTTCGAAATAAACCACTATTCACATTTTGGTATATACCCTTTCAGTTTTTTTTTTTAAACATGATCCATATCCTTCCAGAGTTTCTTTTTAAAATACTTGTATATAGTCATAGCTTTATATAAAAGTTACCTTTTACAAAATAATATTATACAAACTGTTTTATAGCTGAACTTTTCCCTTAGTATAGTATAATTATATTTCTGTGTTCATACTACAGATCTTTATTACTTTTGTGCAGTTCTTATAATGAAAATAAAGCAGTCTAGTCATTATTTGATGTCTGTCTTCTCAGTTTAGACTTACTTGTTTAGTTACTAAACAAGTTATTTACTTATTGTAGTTACTAAAGCTCCTTCAAATCCTGGACTATTTTTAAATGAAAATCTCAACCCGTTATAGAGTCTTGACTACAAAGATTTAATTGGTAGTTAGCATTTACCTAATGAAAAAGATGATTTGCTTGTTACTTGATTGTTTTGTGTTTGAACACAAAAACTGTGAATGCAGATATTTATTCAGTGACTTTTTGAAGTCATAGGCTATTGTAGTGCATTGTAATTCACATAATAGAATAAACTGATTTCCAATATAGTATTACCTTCCTCACATGTTTTGTAAGCAAAACATTGTTTATTCTTTTTGGACACTTAGTCACATCTGGTGCATCATTAAGCAGAATCTAGGCTGTGTCATTTCAGCTGAGTGGAACCATGAAATTATTTTATTAAGATGATGAAAAATATTCTATAAGCAGTGACTATCTAAATAAAGATGATCTGTTCTGGGGGTGGGGGTGGGAAGAAGGCTTAAGAGGGAGGGGGATATATATATATATATATATGTATAGTTAACTGATTCTCGTTGTTTGGAAGAAACCAGCACAGTGTTGTAAAGCAATTATCCTTCAACTAAAAAATAAATAAAAAGAAGATGTATTCTAAGTGAAAACCCAAATGATTAAGGAACATAATATAACAACCAAAAAAAAAAAATCCTTATGTCAAACTGTTTCAACCATAAGCCTATCAGAAACCTTAAGTTCTTTTAATTTTTTACTCTGGAGACTTCTCACTGATTGTATCAATATTTACGGTATTGTGATTCTTGCTGCTTGATCCCTTTCTGAGGATTCCCCATGTTGCAGTCAGCCTGAGCTCTTCTCCCAAGCCCTTTCCTTTCTGATTGGCTAGGCTCTTCCAAAGCCAGCAAGTGACAGGAACACTTTTTTCCCTAAAGAAATAATAGAGGTCTAGGAAGTTTTAGTGTAACATTTATTTACCCTGACCTGACTGTGCTTCCAACAGTAATGTAAAACGCAAAGTTCACTTCTGTTTTTCACAGTGTGAAAGTAATTTGGTGTGGGACAGAGGAGGGCAGTGGCAGTGAGTATAAAGCTGTTGACGTCCGCCGCAAACAGGCTATGTTTGAGAGAAAGGGGGAGAAGACTCACTGTCTGCCAGTTGAGGCAAGAGCCACCTGGCAGCTGTAGGTTTCCTTTTAAATAATATGATAGAAGTCAGAAAATAAAAGTTCGCTGCAGAGATAATTCCTGAGCTGTTCTTACTCAGAGTGAAACACATATTCTGTGTCCAGTTGTTATTTCCCCCCTGGGAGGTTGTGTGAGGTTAACCAGTATACTTGTTGCGATATAGTGGTGGTTATAATTAGTAACAGTTTTATATCACCCTACATTGACCATGCAGTTTCATGTCTGCGGCTTTATTGTCTCTTCACAGCTTAGTGAAGTAGCTGGTGGGTATGGGCCAGTGGGGGTGTCTCCAACCTGCAGTAGGTACCTGAAGCTCTTGAGAGACTTAAAGATGATACAACTAATAAATGTTGGAGTCTATTTTCAGATTCAGGGTTTTATTCTCAAAATCCCATATACTTGATACTGCATTATCAAGCTATAGGTTTACTCTGAGATGAATCATTGTGCTCTGGAATCATCTGGATGGAAGGGAAATGCAGATTCCCAGGTTACCACCTCCAGAGAGTCTAGTTTCTTCGTTAGGCCTGGAGTAGGGGGGCAGGCACCTCATTTTATAAATAAGCACCCTGTGTGTTGTAGATATTGTTGGTACTTTGAGAAACACTGCTTAAACTAAACCAACCTAGCTCTTGACATGCTTCACTAAAAGCAAAGAAGATACTGTTAAGAAAGCATTTTGGAATCCCCAAAATGCTGTGCAAGTGTTATTTCTGTCTCTACAAAATAGAACACATTTTTGCTGCATTATTTTCTTTTCTAAGGAATAGCTTATTTACTACAGATGCTCACTCCATTCTTTTCCTCGGAATCAAGTTTTAAATAATATAGGTGTGTGTGTGTATATATATGTATATAGTTGCTTGTTTTGAATACTTTTCTGTAGTAATGATATAGTTCCCTCCAACTGACACTATGCAATGAGGAGAAAGCAACGAGCCATGTCTGTATTTTACAGATGGAGAAATGGAACCAAGTTTCTTTGATCATAAGAGAAAGAGAAATAAAACTAGATCTGGGAGTCAGGTTCAGTGCTAGATAATTACCTTCTTATTCTTAAATAGTATTAGTAGTTGCTTTTCTTAGATGCTGTTGATCTTTTCTTGATGAAAATGTGAGGATGAACTGTCTTAAATACAAAGGAGAACAGCAGTTTGCAAGCTTTTCATAAAGGAGCAGAGAATAAGCAAATATTTTAGGCTTTGTAGGCCCTGTGGCATCTGCCACAGCTATTCAGCTCTGCCCTTGTAGCAGGAAGGTGACGACAGACGATACTTAAGTGAATCAGCATGGCTCTGTTCCAGTAAAATGTTATAAGCTCTGAAATTTGAATTTGCTGGAATTTCCACATTAACGTGAAATACTTTTTTTTTTTTTTACTTTTACTCTCAACTATTTAAAAATGTAAAAATATGCTGCTGCTAAGTCACTTCAGTCGTGTCTGACTCTGTGTGACCCCATAGATGGCAGCCCACCAGGCTACCCCATCCCTGGGATTCTCCAGGCAAGAATACTGGAGTGGGTTGCCATTTCCTTGTCCAGTGCATGAAAGTGAAAGTGAAGTCGCTCAGTCGTGTCCGACTCTTAGGGACCCTCATGGACTGCAGCCTACCAGGCCCTTCCATCCATGGGATTTTCCAGGCAAGAGTACTGGAGTGGGGTGCCATTGCCTTTTCCAAAAATATGCTAGCAATACAAAAATAGATGGTAGGTTGGATTTGATCCGTGGGTATAATTTGCCAGCTTTTGATATTGGACAGCTATTTTCCTTTGAGAGGGAAGTTATAGATAATTGTTTACTGTAGAATCTCACCAAATCTTTTCAATGAGGTAGTTAGTTCCAAATGAGTAAAACAGCCATTGGAT
Source organism: Capricornis sumatraensis (assembly GCF_032405125.1). Classification (NCBI taxonomy): domain Eukaryota; kingdom Metazoa; phylum Chordata; class Mammalia; order Artiodactyla; family Bovidae; genus Capricornis; species Capricornis sumatraensis. The sequence continues at coordinate 30,236,599 of NC_091079.1, forward strand.
ACTCTGTTTGAAGGTAGGAGGAGCATTAGCCAGCAGGGGCTGAACAGGGGTAGAGCTGGACTGAAAGGCATTCTCGCTCAAGACAAGCTCTCCTGGGCAGTTGTTTCTCTTACCGTAATTACAGAACCCGATGCAGGTTATGTTTGTTTGTGTTTTTAACCCCCTAAAATGGATGTTTTTCCCCTCATAGGTACACAACAAAACATTTGAATGATGAGACTACCTCCAAGCAGATAAAATCCATGCTGCAATAACAGTTCTGGAAAAGCACCTGCTGTAGACAGAAGACAGTATTCTGCAGTGACTGAGAATGCACAGTTTTTAGTGATTGCAATTACTATCTCATTTACTCTTGCTTTTTATTTCTTTCCTGTTCCTCTCCCTCTTTTTTAATCATGTTCTTGATCTTAAGACTTCTTTTCTGTGCCAAAATCAGTAAAGTTATACTCTGAAGGGATATTGTCCTTTCAAACAGGCCATCTAAGGCAGCTAATTATGCATCGCATTGGGGTCTCTACTGAGAAAAATTCTGTGACTTGAACTAAATATTTTTAAATGTGGATTTTTTTTGAAAACTAATATTTAATATTGCTTCTCCTGCATGGCAAAACTGCCTATTCTGCTATTTAAAAACCCTCAATGACTTTATTTTCTACTGCCGCTTTTTTCATGTGCAGCCAAAATTAAAATGTTTAAATTAACTGTGTTGTACAAATGGTACCCAACACACACTTTTTTTAAATTAGTAAGACTTTTGTTTAAAGTTTTAAGTTTGCATTTTGACTTTTTTTGTAAGGATGTATGTTGTGTGTTTAACCTTTATTAACTAACGTTAAAAAACTGTGATGTGTGCGTAGAATATTACGTATGCATGTTCATGTTTAAAGAATGGCTGTTGATGATAAAATAAAAATCAGCTTTCATTTTTCTAAGTGTGGTTTGGTTTACTGATGTTTTGATTCTAGGTCTCTAGAGCTTTCCCTATGTGTATTTTTTGGAATGTATGTGTATAATACATTTTTTCCCCTTTTAGGGGAGAACTGGGTCCTTTTTTTATTACTTTAATTGCTTTTAAAATCTTGCTGTGTACAAGACTAGAGGTGGTGGTGGTTTAGCCACCAAGTTTTTGTCTGACTCTTTGTGACCCTTCGAACTGTGGCCCACCAGGCTTCTCTATCCATGGGTTTCTCCAGGCAAGAATACTGGAGTGGGTAGCCATTTCTTTCTCCAGGGGCTCTTCCTGACCCAGGCATCAAACCCTGCATTGCAGGCGGATTCTTTACCAAAAGATAAGACCTAGTAATCTTGTCACACTTTACTTTTATCCTTGATTTACTCTTGCATGGATGTAGCAACAGAAGAGAAACTACACTTTTGCTTGAAGGGCTGTTCTCAGGAGCTGGAAGGTAGCAACTTGAAATAGTATGTGGAAGGAAGAACAGTCCTGAATACTGGGAGGAGAGTATACGAGGGACTTCCTAGGAGAAACTGAAGGCCGCAGTGTTGCTAATGGTAGGAAACTTCATGTGATTATTACTTTAAGATCATAAATCGTAACCATAAAGTGTCCTAGTGGGGAGAAACTGCTTAAAGTTTGTCTCGTCCACCCATGCTGGGTTAAGGGTTATCTGGGAGAAAATCCCAGAGAATGCCATCCATGTTTCTGGCTCACTAGTACCAGATGGCCATGCTCACAGCCTGTCATGATAGAATCCCTGCTCACCTCTCTGCCACCCACAGCCTGCTTCCAGCCAGGCTCAACTGCACGCTGCTCAGATTGTTCCACTCAGTGTCACATTTGGGTCCCACTGGTCCCTGAGCCTGTCATCCCCTTCCTCCCTCATGTTCATCTGAGGAATAGCAGCTCTCATCTTTGGAGGATCAGCTTGTGTCATCTCCTTGACAAAGCCTTGGGGATAACGGGAGCCACCTTCCAATAAAGAGGATGTAAGGTTAAATAGTCCCACTTCCCTGAAGGTAAGTCCACCTGGAACCTGGAGATGCCCCGTCATTTGGAAAAAAGGGTGTTTGCAGCCGACATTAAGTCAAGGATCTGGAGATAAGACCATCCTGGATTACATGGGGTCATAAACCCAGTATGAGAGGAAAAAAGGGGAACTGGATATAGCAGAGGCCGTGTGAAGATGGAGGCGTGAGTGGAGGGAGCCGTGTGTCTGCAGACTGAGGGCCCAGAGTTGCCGGCAGCACTGGATGCTGGGGAACTTTCTCCCAGAGAGCCTTGCCAAAGAAACCAATCCTGCCGACACCTTTGCTTCAGAATTTCGACCTCCAGGACTGGGAGAGAATAAACTTGTCTTGTTTTAAACCACGCAGTTGAGGCTAGTCAGTCATGGCAGCCCTAAGACTCTTACAAGTGTCTCATCCAACATTGCTGCCGTCTCACCGGACCACTTTCCTTATCCCATGAAAACTTAAGAGCCTCATCTGATGTCCCTTAAGCATCCCTAGGATTTTCCCCAGTACCTGGATCTAAGGAGGTGCCAAGTATAAGTGCTTGAATGGATATAAATTAAAAATCATGTCGTGGCTGAAATAGATAACAGTAATACTGCTGTGGCCTTTGCAGTTAATGTAGTCTGTCGTCTCCGCATCACAGAACAAGTGGGAGTTTCTCTCAACCTCCGACCAGGCCTCAGCAAACTCCTCTGTGACCCAGTCCTCCTGCCACCTATTTCTGTACAGCCTATGAACTAAGAAGAGTTTCTACATGTTTAAAAGTTTGGCAGAAGTCAAAACTGTATTTTGTGGCATGTGTAAAATACATGACATTCAAATTCCAGTGTCCATAAATAAAATGTCACTGGAACACAGCCTCACTCATTTGTTTACATGTTACTTTTGGCTGCTTTTGCATTACAACAGCAGAATGGAATTCTTGTGACAGGCCATATGGCCCTCAGAAAGTTGACCATTCTCTAGTTCCAAGAACAGGTGTCTTTGAGAACCTCAAAGAAGTTGAGGTTGTTGGAACCACGGAACAACAGCTTCCGTGTGCTGGAAGCATGGGGCTGCATAGTGTTACAAGGAGCCATCTCTGCTTCCGGAAAGTAGGTTTAGTATTTACCGTTCAGATAGTAAGAAGGTCCGCCGAGTCTGATCTCTATTCATGTCTATCCTCAGAATGAAGGGACTGGCCATGGGCTCATCAGGAAAGAGGACCACGATTTTATAATAAGCAGGTCTGCCCGGTGTGCTGGAGGGAGGTGTGACTCCGCTCTGTGCAGGTGAATCTCCTACCACTCTAAGCCTCTTACCCCCCTTAACCTCTAAAACACAGCCCGGTCAGTATCGCTTTACTCATCCGGTACCCTGGCCCCGGTGCCTCTTCCTTCACGGGATAAAGTGTTGCTTCATGTGTTAGACCAGCGACACCCCTCATGTTGTGTTCTTCCTGTTTCTGCAGCCCTCAACCTATATCTGAATGAGTAGAACTTTTCACTTGGCCGTTTTCCCACTTTAGAGATTTGGATTAAGAAGCATGCTAGACTATTTTAAGATTGTTCCAAGTATTTTAGACTTAAGGCATTTGTGCTCAAACCCAGGTCTTTGAAGTTGAAATGCCATACTGATTCCATGTGAGATGGCAGTAATTGCTACTCCATAAATTCTTAAAAAATGATCCCTTATTTCACATATTTCACAGTCTTTGCATGGTGGTCCTAGAAGATGGCGGTGGGAAGGTCTGTAGATTAAAACTCAGATAATCCCACCCACATTGCTTCTTTGGAACTGTATCTTCCTCATGAGTAAAATGAGAATGGAGACAGTATCTCTAACGTTTGATTTCATGTCATACAGTACATGTCTTATCTATACTGTCTGCCAAATGCTGCATCCGTGTGAACAGTTAAAACGTAGACTTCCGAGGTGGTGGAGCTGTGTTTAAAACTCGTAACTTTGGATGAGTCTCGTGTGTCCTCATTGATGAAACGGAATACCTGAAATACTTACCCCTCTACTGTGGCCCTGGGGGCTGTGCTGGCTGGTGCTGTACTGTCCGTGTGCACCACGAGTGCTGCCTGCCAGTCTCGTAACCATCATGATGTTTGTATTGTAGCCTGTTCCATGTGTCACGTCCATGAACGTGTACGGTTCTCCACTTACTCCAGAGTTGTCCCCAGCACCAGTTCTGACTACTTTCCTCAGTCTAGGAGGGTATTATTGGGCAAAGATAGCCAATTTTAATGATCTTTAGAGATCCTATAACTGATTAATAGTAACTTAGAGTTGGACTGTGAAGAAAGCTGAGCCCCGAAGAATTGATGCTTTTGAACTGTTGTGTTGGAGAAGACTCTTGAGAGTCCCTTGGACTGTAAGGAGATCCAACCAGTCCATTCTGAAGATCAGTCCTGGGTGTTCTTTGGAAGGATTGATCCTAAAGCTGAAACTCCAATACTTTGGCCATGCGAAGTGTTGACTTATTGGAAAAGATCCTGATGCTGGGAGGGATTGGGGGCAGGAGGAGAAGGGGACGACAGAGGAGGAGATGGCTGGATGGCATCACGGACTCGATGGACGTGAGTCTGAGTGAACTCCGGGAGTTGGTGATGAACAGGGAGGCCTGGCATGCTGCGATTCATGGGGTCACAAAGAGTTGGACACGACTGAGCGACTGAACTGAACTGCGGTGCTGTGTGCTGTTGCTAAATCGTCAGTCTGGTCCAACTCTGCGACCCTATGGACTGCAGCCTGCCAGGCTCCTCTGTCCATGGAATTCTCCAGGCAGGATTGCTTGAGTGGGTTGCCATTTCCTCCTCCAGGGCATCTTCTAGACGCAAGGATTGAACCCACACCTCTTAGGTCTCCTGCACTGGCAGGCAGGTTCTTTACCACTAGCATCACCCGGGAAGCCAGAACTTACTGTGTGTGTGTGTGCTTAGTTGCTCAGTCATGTCCAACTCTTGGGACGCCATAGACTAACCTGCCAGGAGCTTCTGTCCATGGGATTCTCCCAGCAAGAATACTGAAATTAACTGTGAGGAAGTGCCATTTCTCTAACTGGGCAGGTGATTAACTGCCTATTGGAAACCAAAACTAGCAGCGTGATTATTTTAAACACAGCGCTCTGGTCTAGTGGTAATTCCAGCAGTGCTCACAGCACATTCTGGTGTCAGCAACCTTAGTACCTGTTCACAGCCCACCTAGACAGTGTCCTGGGACCAAAGATGGGTGCCGAGTGGGGCTTTTGTGGAGGAGAGCAGTGGGTTTCTGGGTGTAAGAAGAGGGCGTATGGGGAGCAGAGGCCGCCAGTGGGGAGGGCAGAGCTGCAGAGGCCACCGGAAGACTGGCTTTCGGTCTCCTCATCAGCAGGCTCAGAGTGAAGGAGTGACTGGATCTGATGTATCTGATAAGGTTCACTCCAACTGCTGTGCCAGGAACAGAATGAGGTGAGCAGGGACAGGCGGGGAGGCCGGGCGAGCCATTGCAGTAACAGGCAGAAATGATGGCGGGTCATTGAGTGGACGCAGTGAGCAGGGACCCAAGCCCCCAGGGACCCTCCACAGACCGGATGTGGGTGTGAGAGGAGTCCAGGGCCATCCTGGCCTGGGACCTGAGCCACCCGGGAGGACGGGGCTGGGGGCAGGGGCCGGGAGCATGCCCTGCAGAGTGAGGGGTGGTTTCTAGGTCCCGGAAGCATCGGCTCCTTGCTCCAGGCAGGGCTTCTGCCCCGAGCACCTGGCATTCGTTGGTCTGGTCCGGGGTTGAGGTGGGGGTTCTCCCGGGAGCATTTGGCTGTGAGAGGCTGGGAGAAGGTATAGGGCTGTGGAGGGTGGACCGCCAGACAGTCTGTGTAGGGGAGTCTCCACTCTGCAGGTTTGATCCCTTTCTGCCCCTCTCTTGCTTTACGACTTCCCTGGGCCCCGCTTTCCCCATCTGTAAAAGTCAATCTCCACGGTTCCACCTCAGACCCGGAGTAGCTATTGAGCCAACACTGGCTTCTGGGGTCCTGAGAGGGGAGAGCTGCTCCCAGGGGTCAAAGGCGGCGGAGGCGCCTGTGCCCAGACCCCCAGGGCTGCAGGGCAGCTCACCTGTCCCAGCTCTGTGGCCGGCCCCAAGCTAACACCTCCTAGAGCCCCAGACTTAGCTGCTGAAAGGAGAGTTCAGACAAGAATCATCCTCTCAGGGCCGGTGGGTGTGCTTGCTAGTGGTCCTCCAAAGGGAGGAAACCACAGTATGTAAGCTTGCTATTCAAGGGGTGCAAACATGAGAAGACATGTTCAGAGAGGTGAAGAAACTTGCCTGAGGTCACACAGCTACTGACAGGGCCAACTTTCAGTCAAAATCTACTGCCCTTAGAGCCCTTGCTCAACATATTATTTTTCTCCAACTTTGATGACAGAATCCTCACTTTCTACAATAGAACTAGTTTGATTTAATTAGTACAGTGTTGGTTCATTTATGACCACCTCTCATTTGAGGCAAAAGCTATTTTTCAAGAAAGTTTAACTTAAAGACATATAATTATGGAAGAATATTATGTGCTCACCAGACTACAAGAGAGAAGGCTTTTGTTGCCACTGGACATCCACTCCCTCCCCTGCAAAAGGGAAGACTTTTGCTGGGAGAGAGGACTGGCCAGTTTGTGTGATGAAGTTCAGAGAGGGAAAGAAAGGATTTTCATGAAGATCATGTATATAGACTCATTTAATGTCCTTTAAGACACACATGGGAGAAGGCAATGGCACCCCACTCCAGTACTCTTGCCTGGAGAATCCCATGGACAGAGGAGCCTGGTAGGCTGCAGTCCACGGGGTTGTTAAGAGTCGGACACAACTGAACAAATTTACTTTCACTTTTCACTTTCATGCCTTGGAGAAGGCAATGGCAACCCACTCCAGTGTTCTTGCCTGGAGAATCCCAGGGACACGGGAGCCTGGTGGGCTGCCGTCTATGGGGTCACTAAGAGTAGGCCATGACTGAAGCAAGTTGGCAGCAGCAACAAGACACACATGAGTTAAACATTAATCCCTTTAAAATTACTTGTGGCTCATTAACTTATTAAAATGTGGGCCTCTCTGAGCCCACAGAGCAACAATGCAAAACAAGAGGCTTGATTTATTTGATGGGCTGGACAATTCTGGCAATGTAGAGTGAAAAGTGTGTGTTTCCTTGTTTTCCCCACAAGGCGGAGCCCCTGTCCACACTCCCTGGACAGAATTGAGGACACTCAAATGTGGTGAAAGCGTGACATTGGTGCATTGGTTCCAGAAGAGGGCCTCCCAGGGATTGGTATGAGGTCTGTGAAGATCCTCTTGCCTGAAACCTCACTTCTCAGGTTACAGAGACTGTAACTGTAACTGATTGTAGCACGCAATATACTACATTTTTTAAAAAAGTAAGTGTATAAAACTAAGTTACTGCAAGATAATTTATATGAGTGATGGGAAAAATACTGAAAGGATAAACATCAGAATGTCAATATTGGTTATTTCTGAGAAGTGGAATTAAGGAGATTAAAATGTTCTTCATTCCGTTCTGAAACTTTTGTTTCACAGTGACCACTGTTTTGATCGTCAGACAAGTTTCATCGGTAGAAGAGAATATATAAAGTGCTCCTGCCGAGTGATCGCCCTGCCTCTGAGCGCTTACTCGTTTCCCTCTGGGTGGGCTCTGCTAGGAAGAGCACGGAGCTGGGAGTGGGGAGACCCGGTCCTGGCCTCAGGCTCTTCCTCTGCTCCCCGTGAATTGCCTGAAACACACACATGTGCACACCCACACTGCCCTCTGCACACACGAACACTCACAGCCCTTAGCCTGCACCCCGGTCTGTAGTGAAATCCCTGAACAGTGCCGCTGGGTGACAACGGAGCAGTTTGACCCACCGCTGTCATTTTACAGGTGGGGAAACAGGCTGAAGGAGAGCGGCAGGGTGCTGAAATGAACGGGAAGCTGGCCAAGTCCTTTGTGAACCTGGAGAGAGGTCGAGCAGCTTCTTCCACGACAGCGATCCCATTCTTAATGACATGGCACAGTAATAGCCGACACCCAGGCACTGTGCTGAACACTTTATTTACAACTTTTAAAATTTTCACTACAATCCTACGAGCTAGGAATTCTGATCACCCCATTTTATGGGGGGTGGTGATTTTACAGGAGAAAGAAGCACAAAGAGGGCAGGATATGCCCAGAGCTACCCAACTGTCGGCAATGGGGAGGGTGTTCTGGTACCAGCCTCTACAGGCCCTCCTGGAAGAATCCTGATCCAAGGTAGGACTCTAGCCTTACTGAGGCCCCCACTGCCCCAGACCTGGATGGGCGACTGAGGTCTGGGGGCTGGTCCTGAGAAGGAGAGAGGAGTGTGAGCTGAGCTGGGTGGAGCCCCACCGTCACGTGGGGCCACCTGTGTGGAGGCTCTGGGCCAGCCGCTGCCTGGAGTCAAGGTGGTGTGGCACCCTCCTCAGGCATCAGCCTGGAGGGCCGTGGAGCTGGGCTCAGCCAGCAGCTGCAGCCCCAAGAGGGACGCATAGAGCACAGACAGCTGCGGCACCACCTCAGGGTCCCTGGTGACTGAGTGGCCAGGGCCCCGCAGCTCCAGCCCACAGCTCTCCACCAGGCTCTGGGTGAGGGCTGCGTCCTCATGGTGCAGCCAGGAGAGGACTTCCGGGTGCAGCGAGAAGCCTGTTTCCTCCATCTGGTTGTAGTTCGGCTCTAAGATGCTCGTCACCTGCCAGGAATCACCCAGGGTGAACACACAGGCCTCCCAAGGCTGGAAGCAGTGGGACCCACCCCTAGGGTGGGAGCCTGGGGCCTCTGATCACTGACCCCCACTCCGCACCCCATCTCCGCCGCCACACCTGAGCCTGGGGCCTTGCTCCCTGCAGAACTGGGGCTCCAAGGACCATGCCCCCAAAGCGCGCCCTTCCCTGCACTGCTTGGGGCCTTGGTTCTCAGCACTCCCAGGGCTCCCAGCCCCTGCATACACTGTTCTGCCTGGAGACTCACCCCATCTCTTCAGCCATTAATCCCTGAGCTGCGTGGAGGGGCTCCCTTTTGGAAACACCCCTGAGCCCCCACAGCTGCCAACATTAGCTACCCAGTGCGTCTCCCGTTCCGGGCACTGTCTGTGATCACCTGTTGGAGTCTCCACTTGACCAGCCTGTGTTCTGAAGCCCGAGCAGAAGGCCCAGCTCAAGGCAGGAACCCAGCCTAACCCCTGAGTGAGCCTGCCTGTGGCTGCCGTAGTGGTCTGGGTCCACAGGGGTCGGAGCCCAGTGCACCCCCCATGCCCCCTCCCCAGGCTGTCACCAGCTCCAGCTGCTGGGGCAGGACCCCTCCCTCCAGGCACCAGGCCAGCAGGCAGTGTTGGGTGGGACTCAGCGCTGCGGGGAGGCAGGGGTCAGGGCCACCACAGGCCTGCAGCTCCTGAGCCTCTCCTTGGGGACCTGGCAGCCTCAGGGAGGATGGGCTGGGATATTGGAGCCCTGAGGTGGGGACATGCCGCCCCCTCCCCGGGATCTCTGGGGCCATCTTTCCCCAGAAGGTTCTAGAAGGCGGGATCTGTGCCTGCCCTGGAAGTGCTGCGTGGCCTTCAGTAAGACCACTCCATGGCCCTTCTCAGTTTTCCTAAATCACAATCCGTCGAGAGTGTGCGGTGGCCTTCACTGACCAAGAGCGTTTGTGTGTAGTAGCTCACCTCCGGGACCGGTGGCTTTGCGAGGTGGTTACTAACCGGGAGATGGCAAGACCGGCCTAGGCTCCCCCTGCCGAGCCAGCACGAGAACCCGGCCCTTCCTCCAGCCCCAGCCCACAGCATCCTCTTACCGACCAGTGCTCTGAGAACGCAGAGGATGGCCCTTCTTCTCAAGGGTGACAGGCCACCCAGAGGGTGCTTAGGATGAGGCCCCCGGGGCCACCCAACTGTCCCGGCACCCCGGTGTCCAAGGCCTGCTCCAGCTGCAGGGGGGCAGTGAGGAAGAGCAAGGAGAGGCAACCGTGGGTTCCCATCTGTCCTCCGTCCATGAACCCATCTCCACACCCTGGAGCCCCAGCCCCTCATGGTGCCAGGGAGGCTGGGACGAGCCTGGGACCACGGTCTCTCCTTAGGGTTCAGAAAGAACCTCGCACAACAGCTGGCGCCCAGTGAGCGGGGCCCCAGGAGGTCATGTGCCACCAAGACCCAGGGCATCTCGTTCCTGCCACTCATCACCCCCCGCCCCCTCCCTGCCCTGACCACCGGGCCCCTCACCCTGTCTTTGAGCTCCTGCAGGGCCCGGGGGCTCTGAAGCAGCTCCCGGAGGGCACCCAGCAGGGAGAGCCGCGGCTCTGCGGGCAGCCTGGCCAGGGCCTCCAGCTGAGCCCCTGCCTGCCTCCTCAGGTCCTGGAGGCCAGGCCCCTCGCCAGGGGCCCTGCCTGTGGGGGGACGTGTTGGCACTGCTGTGTCCTGTGCTCAGGCTCCTGCCTGGTGCCAGCCCTGCCCTGATCAGCCCCTGGGAAGCTCCGTGTCAGGCAGAGTGTGCCTTGATGTGCTCACCCCTCCTGCCTTCCCTGGTACACCGTAGGCACTCAGCATGTTCTGAACGCCTACTGCATGCCAGGCACTGCACGCCCTCAGGGCTTATCCTCACCTTCCGCCTTCCACCACCTCCCTCTCCTCCTCCTCCTCAGTTGCTCACCCTGCCTAGGGCTGATGCTTCAGCTCAAGGAGAGGCCACTTCTCTGCCCTGCTCTGTCTGTTCCTCGGATCCCTGGACTGAGCCCCCCTCCACCCCATCGCCCCTCCGGAATGGCTAAGGCGGGGCTTCTCAGGGTCTCAGCGCCCCTGCAGAGGCGGGTGTGTGGGTGGATCTGGCAGGGTGGCCAGAGGGCCCTGCCTTCCCACCCCTGTTTTATTAACCATATAGGCTGCCTCCGGAGAGCCTTCCAGGTACCCAGTGCTGCCCAGACATCACCACCGATCTTCCCGACCTGGGAAGAAAGACCCACCTTCCCCTTGTGAGGTTGGGAGACACAGCTGGACCTGGCCCACGAGCCCCGTGCTCACCGTCCTGCCCACAGCCTGGTCCTGGGGTTTTGAGCGCATCTCCATCCCCCCGGGGAGAGGACACAGGGCCCTCCGGGCCCCCGAGTGACACATGACGACTGCGTGGGGCAGGAGGGGGCCTGACGACAGGGTCAGGGCCTTCTCCAGAGAGGCGATGATTTCTGGCTGGGTTCCTGAGCTCCTGGCAGGGGTCACTCACCTCCACTGGCATTTCTACAGAGCTTCCCTTCAGGCAGGTACAGAGCAGCTGCGTGGGAGCAGGGGTAGAGAAAAGAGAAAAGTCCCTGGACCACTGATGAGAGGCCCACTCCAGTCCACGTGATTTTCTTGTCTCTCCCTTCTTCAGGTCCAATGCCCAGGCCCCATCCCCACACCCCGGGGCAAGCTGGGCACAGGCGGGGTGGAGGGGCCTCCCTGAGATCTGGCCTGGAAGCCCGCTATGAAAGCCACCGGAGTGCTCAGGCCCACGAGGAAACAGCCCCCCTCTCCCTCTTCCTGCCCCTTACTCTGCAGCTGCCCCCACCCCCACCAGTTCCTCTGGCCTCTACGTGCCCCAGTGATCCTCCTCATCCCCAGCTGCAGCACCCTGTAGGTCAAGACAGTGCCCTGTGGGATGCCCACTGCCTTCTCCTTGGCCACGGTGCTCTGACCTGCAGCTGGGAGGTGGGGGGGAGAGACTCTAGGACCTGCAGGATGGGGTCTCAGGGCTAAACAGGAACAGAGGATGGCGGGCACAGGGGGAGGGGCTGCAGGAGGCCAACATGATGACCAGGGGCTGTTGAGGTTGGAGCAGAGAAAAGTGCAAAGGCAGGGGTCACTTGGGCACAGCAGGAAGGCACTCTGCAAAATACGTTACACATGAGACATTTCCAAAAACCCCAAGGCTTTCTGGGGTCAAAGCAATCCACGGTGGCATGGCAAAAGCGCTCAAAGGTCCCACTGCAAAGAAATGAGTTTTGTTTTGCCTCACTAGGTGGTGTTCAGAGTTTGGAGGGTTCACTTCGGGAAAGGCTGAGCTGGAAGCCTGGGGCGTGGCAGTTTGAGAACCTCCGTAGGTCGTCCTCTGTCAGTGGGCAGCTGACGGAGGGGCTATCCAGAAGCTGGGACTCCCGAGGTGGGACCAGTGGCGCCACCGTCAGCACCAGATCCCACCGGAGAAGTGCTACCGAGAAGCAAGAGAACTATCCTGAGGAACGGATGAGACAAGAGTATGGAGACTGTTCTGTACAACGTCCGAGCTTCCGGACCGTATTCGGTATGGTGGCCTGGAAACTGACCTCCAGGTGACCGGCCCTCACCTGCACTCATGGGGATGATGAGAGGTAGGGCCTGGAGGTGATGCTGTGAGTGCAACTCGGGACCCTGCCTCCCCCGTCACAGTGGGGACCAGGGGCAGCACATGGACGCTGCATGGCAGAAGAACAGAGCTGGTGAGGAGGAGGTCTGAGTCTTGAAGGCCCGTCGAAGGAACCCTGCTGGTCCCTGCCCTTAGCACATCCCGGGCACTCTTCTCACATCTCTGCAGAGTCTCACCCTGATTCCAACGCAGCTTCATGGACCAGAGAAAGCAAGCTCAGAGGGCCAAGTGACTTGCCCAAGACCACACAGCCAGCCAGGGGCAGAGCTGGGGTTCGCACCCAGACACACCCAATTTCAAAGCTGATGCAATACGATACTGCACTATACTGCTCCCCAGCAGCAGGTAAGACTCACCTGGGAGAGTCAGAACACCAGTGACTGGGTCCTAGTCCACACCAGTGAAAATTCTGTGTGTGTGTGTGTGTGTGTGTGTGTGTGTGTGTATGAACTGGTATTTTTAAAAAGTCAAAAACCAACAAGACACCTCTCCAGGTGATGCTAAAATGCAGAGTTGACACAAGGGCCCAGGGACTCCACACTCCTGGGTGAGATGGTGGTTTGCCAGGAGGGAGGGGTGGGCTTCTTGGTGGCTTTCAGCACCCGGCACACCAGGTTTGCGCCCCCAGGGCACCCCCTGCACCTGGACGTGGCCCAGCTGGAGGAGAGACAGCCGCCCGGCTCCTCTGCTCGGCTCTGAAATGTGGCGTCCCATGCGGCCTCCTTGGCCTCAGTCACCACATACAGGCTCTCCTTCTCCTTCCAGCTCTGCAACTCTTGGAGGAACGAGGGTCTTGGAGTCCTCAGTTTCCTGCCGGGGGTGCCGGTGGGGGCAGGAGAAGAGACAGAGCTTGGGGGGTGCTCTCTAGGGCTCCCCTGCTCTGGGGCCTTCCCCAATGGGCAGCCTGGACTCTGTGCTGATATGGGCGGGGGTGGAGGGTGGCAGGTTACAGCGGGGGCCTGGCCTGTACTCAGGACTAGAATTCAAGGTCAGGTGGGGGTGGTTGGAAACATCCACCACCTGAGACATCTGTCTTTGGCAAGACTTAAAATGACCAGCCCAGGGGCTGCCACTGGGCTTCTTGCCAACTGAATCGAGCAAAAGGCGTATGTTCCATGGTTCATGCGGTGTTTAAAAATTTCGAGATAACATTGAAATTGGTGGTAGTGATGATGTAGTCATTCAGTTGTGTCTAACTCTTGCGACCCCCTGGACTGCAACCTGCCAGGCTCCTCTGTCCATGGAATTTCCCAGGCAAGAAATACTGGAGTGGGTTGCTATTTCCTTCTCCAGAGGATCTTCCTGACCCAGGGGTCAAACTGCAGTCTCCTGCATTGCGGGCAGATTCTTGACTGACTGAGTCACCAAAATCCCAGTTTTAGCTTCTTTCAAAGAAAAAAGTGACAACCCAGTGACACGGAGCTCACATTCCCGCCTGGCAATAGGCAGGCGCAGCTGTCGGCTTCAGCAGGCCTGTGTCTCCCAGTTTGCCGGAGTCCCCACCATGCCCTGTTGCATCACCCTTGGTAGCTACCCCACTTCCGTTTCTTTTTCTGGCCTTAAAAACAACCAGGGGTTTGAAATCTCTGACTTAACATGAGTCCCTCTCACTGCCAACTCTCTCTTCCTCGGGGTGGGGGGCCCTGCCCCTGGGTTTGCTGCTAACAGTGGACCACCCCCCATCCCAAGCTACTCCTCAGAAGGCTTCTTGCCAGGCCCTCAAGTGGCCGGGACCCTGGGGCTTTTCCCTCCTGGCCCCTGGCCCTGGGGACCTGGGCCCACTGAAAGCAGAGCCCAATCTGCCTGGCTGATGTACCCACCTCTCCGCCGCCAGAGTCTCTCAGGTGTGGGGGGCACCCTGAACATCCGCATGGCCAGCAGGGAGCTGCGGCTCAGTATGCAGCTGCTTGTTGCCTTCCCCTGCTGCCCAGTGCCCAGGCTCACGCCCCTTGTCATGGCTCCCGCCACCGTCTCCTGGAAGCAGATGGGTTCGCTGCAGCTCAGCTCTGTGGGGAGAGGGGTCCAGGTGCGGGGCCTCAGGCCCCAGTTTGGCCTCTACCTCTTACCGGCTCGGTGTGACCCTGGGGCAAGAAGCCCTCAACTCCCAGAGCCTCAGTTTCCCCATCTCTAAAAGGGGCGGAAGAATAACAGGGTTTTCCCTCCAAGAGTGGTGGTCAGCATTTACCGAAGAAATTGCCAGCAGGGTCCCTACCACCCAGTAAGCACTTGGTGCATGTCAGCCATTATGGCGATTAAAGTGATAATGATGAATACTCATTAGGGAGCTGGGACAGGAGGGAGGAAAAGGTGCGCCCTTCTCCCCACAGCAGCCACATGCTGCCTGGGGGTGCCCCTGGCACATGCCTGGGCTGAGAGGGCATCAGATTTCTCCCCCAGGTGGACCCTTTATCAACCTGCCCCGCAGTCCCCTCCACTCTGCCAGCTGCCAGCCCCACCGGGAAGTACCTGGGATGGGGGAGCTGGGCTCCAGGGTGTCCACAAGGGAGAAGTGCGTGGGGATGAAGGGGGGTGTCCCAAGGCCAGAGGGGGCATCTGTGCTTCTTCCTCACCAGGCAGAAGGGGTGCAGGCGCAGGGTGCTGGCCGGGCTGTCCGTGGGCACCAGCTCTCCCTTCTGGCCCAGCTCTCCCTTCTTGCCCAGCTCTCTGACTAGGCCCTCGGTGTCCCTCGAGAACAGTGATGACATGTTCCTTGAAGGGTGGGAAGGGAGGGTGTCACCCAGGGCTGTGGGTGTGGGGGGTCCTGGTGAAGCTTTCAGCCAGTTGAACTTCTAACACAGTGAGAAGGGGGGTGCCCTGAGCAGAGGGCCCCCAACCCCCATGCCTGGGTGCTAAAGTCAGCATGTAGGTGGAAATCACAGGTGGTCAAAACCCCCTGGAACCATCCTTCCAATCACCCCACCACCACCTGCCTGCATGGGACCCTGAGAAACTCCAGGACCAAGGATGCCTCAGTCTGAACAGCTGTTCCCTTGGGAATGTTACTCTGTGCCTTGTTAAGTATATACATATTTTCATAAAATATTTATGTGTACTGTGCTTAGTCACTCGGTCGTGTCTGACTCTTCCCGACCCCATGGACTGCAGCCTTCCAGGCTCCTCCGTCCACGGGATTCTCCAGGCAAGAATACTGGATTGGGTGCCATTGCCTTCTCCAAGGGAAGCCCATATTCATAGATTATTATTATCTATAACAATACCTCCTCTTGGGGATTGTGACCAGGACTAACGTGCTGCTTTTAAAGCGCTTGGAACAGGGCTGGCACACGTTGATAAGCTGTCCCCTCAGGGGTCTGGCCCATCTCATTCTCCCAGGTAGTGGGGCCCAGGCAGGGTCCAAAGCTGGGGTGGGGGGTGATTGGGGGGTGAGCAGGTGGGGGCAGCAGCAATTTGCTCAGTCTTTGCTAGCACTTGCCATGGCGGTGGGCACCTCACCTCTGAGGGCGCCAGGGAGCCACAGAGGGCTCTACGCAGGACAGCGAGAATGTACACCAGCGCGTGAGTTTCAGGAGGAGCGCCTTGACAGCCGGGAGCACAACCGAGTGGAAAGGGGAGACTTGAAGAGCTTACAACTACACCCAAGGGATGTGACCATGGGCTCCAAACCAACAGGACAGGTGTGTTCCCAGCTGGGGCCTGGGGGAGAGCGTAATGGGTGGAGGGAAGTGAGAGGCTTACTTTTCCATTAGGCATGGTGCCCAGGGCCCCACAAAAAATATTTTTTATTTGAGTAAAATCAGAAGAAAGAAATTTTTAACTCTCAAAGAATGTCATAATACTTAATATTAGAATATTTGTCTGTATACAAATACACTTAAGGCCAAAGAGAAATGTAACATATGGTTGGGAGTGGGCCAATACAGTCTTAAATGGTAATTTTAGGGTTTTTCTTTTTTTTTTTTTTCGTGGGAGTGTTAAGGACTCTTGAGTCTGGGAGGCAGCATCTCAGTCATATGAAATGAAAAGATGCTTGCTCCTTCGAAGAAAAGTTATGACCAACCTAGACAGCATATTCAAAAGCAAAGACATTACTTTGCCAACAAAGGTCTGTCTACTCAGAGCTTTCTCCAGTAGCCATGTATGGATGTGAGAGTTGGATTATAAAGAAAGCTGAGCACTGAAGAATTGATGCTTTTGAACTGTGGTGTTGGAGAAGACTCTTGAGAGTTCCTTTGATTGCAAGGAGATCCAACCAGTCCATCCTAAAGGAAATCAGTCCTGGGTGTTCATTGGAAAGACTGATGTTGAAGCTGAACCTCCATTACTTTGGACACCTGATTCAAAGAGCTGACTCATTGGAAAAGACCCTGATGCTGAGAATGATTGAGGGCAGGAGGAGAAGGGGACGACAGAGGATGAGATGGTTGGATGGCATCATGGACACAATGGACATGGGTTTGGGTGGACTCTGGGAGTTGGTGATGGACAGGGAGGCCTGGCATGCTGTGACTCATGGGGTTGCAAAGAGTCGGACCTGACTGAGTGGCTGAACTGAACTGAAGTCTTGTCAACTCTTTTGACCCCATGGACTTATGTAGCCCGCCAGGCTTCTCTGTCTATGGGATTCTCCAGGCAAGAGTACAGGAGCAGGTTCTGAGAAAACTGCTCCCAATTTTAGTATTTTTAGGGAGGAAGGTGACTTCATGGCTGGCTAGGGGCGGCTGCAGATGGTCCCACTCAGTGCCTGCAGCCGGGCGCTGCCCGAGGGCTGGGAGGGGCACCATTGGGCCCCGAGGGGACCTGAGAATTTGGGCTGCAACCGTTGAGAGGACCCCGGGGGGACAGTGTGTGATACGTGCCACCCCAGCTCACAGGGAGACTGAGAGAGAGAGAGATATCAACCCCGTTGTCCCCCAGGACCTGGGTCCCGGCCCCCCCCAGCCCCTATCTGAGGCTCCAAGTGACGGGGGTGACTGTCCTGAACCCCAGGCTGCGCCCCATTCGGGAGCCCTCTCGGACACCCGCCCGGACCACCAGGGTCTCCAGCCCGGCTCATAGTGCCCGGAGTCTTCCACCCCTCCCTCTGACCCCTGACCCTGACCCATGGGGGAGAGTCTCCGGCTTTCAACAAGGGTGCTGTGGATATACACTAATATTAATAAGCATGCTGTTTTTCTTTCATGTGATTTAAAGAATCAAATTGTTCCCAGGTTTGTAATTGTTTTTAAACCCCAGATGCCCCCTTCTCCGCCAGCCCCTCACCCACCCCCCAGCTCCTCCCCAGAGATGTCACTTTGAACTCTTTTTGTTGTTGCTTTCTCTCTTTTTAGGGACTATATTGAGATGTAATTCACACACAGTTCACTGTAATTCACACACTTCAATGTCCAATTCAGTGACTATGAGCACATTCACAGAATTGTGGAGCCGTCACTGCAGTCAATCTTAGAATATTTTTATCAGCTCCATCCCCCACCCCCGCCCCACCGCAAGAACCCCATCCCAACCACTAATGTGCTTTATGGATTTGCCTATTCTAGATATTTCTTATAAATGAGATAATACAAGATGTGGTCTTTTGAATCTGTCCTTACTTAAATAATAAGCTTGCTCAGTTGTAGGCATTAAACGTGACTTACACCTGGGAAAAGGAATTTAGGGCCCCTCCCTCTATACCCGCACCAGTCCCATCCCTGCTCTTGAGTTATAATTCTCTTTGTTCTTTACTGTTACTGTGACTCTGTAAACTCTACTCAGCTATGAATAAACTGTAATTATTTTTTATTTCCAGAAAGATTTGGATAGTTTCTCATTGTCCTTTTTTTCTTTTCTATTTTCTATGTACTTATATCTAATTAAATCCAAACTTCGCCAAATGCTTAAATCTCCTTGTCTTATGCCCAGGTTTCAGGTATTGTATCAGTTTCATACTCCTGGAGAAATCTCTCCCCAAGGCTTCCTATCACTTAGATGTATCACATCCTCTTACAACTTTCTGGAAAAGGGAACATGGGCAGTAATTATTTAAGAAAAATTTTTGGTTGAAAATATCCTTATTCTACCTTCATGATATAGACTACTAAACCGGAAATAATTTTCCACCAAAATTTAGGAAGCCCTTGCTCCATTGCCTCTAGTTTGCAGTGGTTGTATTTTAATGGCATTCTCATGTCTGATCTTTTGTAAATAACCTGTTTTTCCCCATGGATTTTCACTTCGTCCCACACGTTCTGAAATGTCCCTGAAACGTTGTGGTATGAGCTCATTTTCATGTATAAATATTTGTGTTGGGCAGTCAGTGGGCTCTTTAAATCTTGAAATTTGTGTCCTAATTATGGGGTATCTTCTTGAATTGTTTTCTTGACGATTCCCTGTGTGTGTGTGTGTGTTCTCTTTTGGGAAAAGGGGCCTGTTTTATCCAAATGTTTGCCTTCCTAGACTGCCCTTCTAAGTTTCTTTTCTCATTTTTATCCTGTGGCTTTTGGCTCTACTTTTTGGGAAATTTCCTCAACTTTATCCTCTAATCTTGAATTTCATTTCTGTGATAATAGTTTTAATTTTTAAGAGCTGTTTTCTCAATGTTCCTTTTAAAATTTTGTTGTTTAGTTGCTAAGTCGTGTCCAACTGTTTTGTGATGCCGCTATTGGTAGCCTGCCAGGCTCCTCTGTCCATGGCATTTCCCAGACAAGAAAAACTGGCATGGGTTGCCATTTTCTTCTCTAGGGTATCTTCCTGTCCGAGGGGTCAAACCCAGGGTTCCTGCATTAGCAGGTGAATACTTTACTGACTGAGCCCTCAAAACCCAAGTTTTAGTTTTTCTCAAAAAAAAAAAAAATCACAACAAAAACGGTGCCGTGGAGCTCACATTCCTGCTTGGCAATAACTAGGTAGAGCTGCGGCACAGCTGCCAGGTCCAGGCAGGCCTGCATCCCTCTTGCCTTCTCCAGGGACTCTTCCCAACCTGGGAACTGAACTCGTGTCTCCTGCATTGGCAGGTGGATTCTTTACCACTGAGCCACCAGGGTGTGGCCCTCCCAGTTGCTTTTTGTTAGTTTTGGCCTCGTCTGTTTCTCAGATATCTGATGATGCTTGTCAGCTCCCATTTTGGGGGACGGGCGTCAAAAATCAGACTGGAAACTCTGAGCAGTGGGTGGAGCTTAGCGACTGAGCTTCACTGGCAGGCAGCAGAGTGCTCAGCTTGGTTGCATGTTAGAATCAGCTGGGGAGCTCTCGAACGGCCCGATACCTGTTCTCACTGCGAAACAACTAAATCAGACTTGCGGGGGTGGGACCCGGCATTAGCAATTTTTAAAGCACCCGTTGATTTCTGTGTGTACCCAACGCTGAGGACCTCTGCTGTGCCTTTCTTTGTGGAAACCGAACTTCTACATCAGCAGGACTTTCTCTTGTGCCGGGTCTCCAGAAGAATTCTCTAGAGAATCCTCTTGAAGAATCCTCCAAGAATCCTCCTGGCAGAAAGGAGTCAGTCAACTGGGAAAGACTGCGCTCATAACTCCCAGCTGGGAGAGAAGGTGAGGCAAGGGTTGACCTGGAACGTTCCATGAAAAAGAGGCTTTCTCTGGCCACTTGTGTGCCCCTCTAGTGACAGGAGAGACTTCCAGAATGTATCCTTCTGTTGTCTTTTTGCTGGGTGGAAAGAGAAAAGAGAGCAATAGGCACCCAGAGTTAATTATCATGACATTAACAAACAAACAAACAAAAAACCCCAAGAACTTTGCAATACCGGGGAAAACAACAGGGGGAGGCTGAGGTACCTTGCACTGCTTTACGGGCTCTGAGCCCAAGGCCACAGCTTTATTTATTTATCTTTGTCTGCGCTGGCGCCTCTCCAGCTGTGGTGCTCAGGCTTCTCATTGCAGTGGCGTCTCTTGTGCAGCACCGGCTCTAGGGCCCGCGGGCTTCAGTAATTGTGGTCCTTAGAGCACAAGCTCAGTGGTTGTGGTGCTCGGGCTTAGTTGCCCCACAACATGTGGGATCTTCCTGCACCAGGGATCAAACCCATGCCTGCTGCATTGTCAGGCGGATTCCTTACCACTGAGCCACCAGGGAAGTCCCGGAGTTTTACAAAATAAATCCTTCATTTTCATCTGCTTGGTTGAGACCTTGTAGAGAGGGGAGATGGGATGGGGAGGAGAAGACGAGGCATTGCTTCTGGGAAGAGGGGCTGACCCTGAACACAAGGAAGTGTGTGGGGGGAAGTGAAGCTATATTAATGAGAAGAATAACCACACCTGTAGCCAGCTCGCCTCTTCTTCCCCAGGCAAGCCAGGTGAACTCTCTAAAGGAAGCTAAGACTCCTGAACCCCTCTCCCACCACACCCTGACCCCTCTGAAGACGCTGGGTGTTCTGTGTGAAGAGACAAGCAAATGCCTCTCCTGGGCGCGGGAACCCAAGCTCCGGGCATTTAGTAAATCCGTACAAGACAGGACAGAGTCCAGGCCAACCGTGCAGGGCTTCTCAGAGCCCAGGTAAGTTCTTTCTTTTTTCACGCCAGTAGAAACAGGCTCCAAGCAGTCTTTTGTGTTGGAAGAGACACTGGTCTCAGTTCAGGTGGTGTGGAAGAAAGAAAAACTTCCTACCCTCCATCTTTGTGCAGAGAGCGGGTTTGGACAGAGGTGCTCATGCTGGTGTTGAAAACAATTTGCACAAGGTGAGAGCTGTGATTTAGGTTTTATTTGGGGACAAAATGAGGACCGCAGCCCAGGAGACAGGCTTCAGATAGCTCTGAGAAACTGCTCCGAGGAGGCGAGGGAGGAGCTGGGACACATAGGAGCTTTGCAACCAAGAGCAGGTGGTCTGAACATCAGAAGATCACTGTTAATTAGAGAGACCAGATATGTCAAGTTAAGGAAGTTAGCGCTTTTTCTATGTATGGGAAGAGGTAGTCTCGGAGAAGGCAATGGCACCCCACTCCAGTACTCTTGTCTGGAAAATTCCATGGACGGAGGAGCCTGGTAGGCTGCAGTCCATGGGGTCATGGAGAGTTGGACACGACTCAGTGACTTCACTTTCACTTTTCACTTTCATGCATTGGAGAAGGAAATGGCAACCCACTCCAGTGTTCTTGCCTGGAGAATCCCAGGGATGGGGGAGCCTGGTGGACTGCCATCTGTGGGGTTGCACAGAGTCAGACACGACTGAAGTGACTTAGCAGCCGCAGCAGCAGTCTGGGCTCACTGAAATCTTTCCTTTCATATGCATCTCGGCTATGTGAGACCAATATTCCATGTTTTCACATCCTGCCTGGGGACGAACAAGATGAATTAAAAAAAGGGTTATGTGGCATCTACGCAAACACTAGAGGAAAGAAAGACAGAGGCAGAAACCATTTGGGTAGAGAAGTTAAAGAAGAGCCCACAGTGTCCTTAATTATTTTGTATCAAAGTGAAATAATCTCAGTAAAACAAGACCTTAAAGATGAGAAGAAGAGACAACAAGACTTAAGCCAAAAGGGAGACTGCAAAGCTAAGGGACCAAATTGAAGATCAGGATGACAATTTCTGAGCTAAGAGATTAGGAAAGCAATAGAATGATGATTGAAGTTGAGGGCTGACTCACAAGTATTGAGGAAAGGCCAGCCATGATCTCAGAGAATACAAAAGGGAAAAGGAGAGATTATAGCAAATAGACAAGGTAAAATGTATTTAGAGGACCCAGAGGACATTTGTGGGCTTCCCAGGTGAGGCTGGAGAAGGCGATGGCACCCTACTCCACTACTCTTGCCTGGAAAATCCCATGGACGGAGGAGCCTGGTAGGCTGCAGTCCATGGGGTCTCAAAGAGTCGGACATGACTGAGCGACTTCACTTTCACTTTTCACTTTCATGCATTGGAGAAGGAAATGGCAACCCACTCCAGTGTTCTTGCCTGGAGAATCCCATGGACTGGGGAGCCTGGTGGGCTACCATCTATGGGGTCACACAGAGTCAGACATGACTAAAGCGACTTAGCAGCAGCAGGAGCAGGTGAGGCTAGTGGTAAAGAACCCACCTGCCAATGCAGGAGACATAAGAGACGTGGGTTCGATCCCTGAGTGGGGAAGATCCCTTGGAGGAGGGCATGGCAACCCGCTTCAGTATTCTTGCCTGGAGAATCCCAGGGACAGAGGAGCCTGGTGGGCTACAGTCCATGGGGTCGCAAAGAGTCAGACACAAATGAGGGGACTTAGCACAGCACAAGGACATTTGGTGACTGAGAAAGAGAGAATTCAACAAACAGAATGTGTAGTGTGTTTAGTGATTTGAGTGAATCTTCCTTAAATGAAGGAAGAACTGAACCCACAGCTCAGAAGGCACTGTCTGAAAACTCCCAGGCTGACTGACAGAGGCACAGGTATAATTGTGTGTGTGTGTGTGTGTTGCACGGTGGCGGGGAGGTAGTTATAAGTTTGAAACAATTCCAGACATACAAGAACACTTCAGAATGAAAAAGAACTCTTGTTTTAAATATTTTATCACATTTCCTTGATCACATGCTTCTCTATCCATCCATCTATTTCACCTTATTTTCTAATATATTTCCAAGTAAGTTACAGATGTCAGTACACTTTACCCAATGCAATTCAGAATGCTTATTCATGAGAGTTCAACCTTTGTGTACATTGCTTTGAAGTAAAATTAACATGCAATGAAATTCTCAGATCTTTAGATACTATTTGTTGAGTTTGGACAAACGCATAAAGCTTTAGCAAGATACAGAGTTACAGAGTATTTCCATCACCCTAGAGTGTTCCCTCTGGTCTTTATTGATCTCTGTCCACCCAAACTGGAGTGGCAGAAGGCGGGGCTCCATGTTCCCTGTGCACTGAGGATGCTCACAGCTAGACCAGGGTGCAGCCAGGCCTCTCTGGACTCAGCGCCCCCGGGGAGGGCTCAGGCCTCAGCCAGCTGCTGCAGCACCAAGAGGGACACGTACAGGGCAGACAGGGGCTTCTTGGCCTCCAGGTCCCAAGTCCCCTTGGGGTTGTCGGGTGCCACCCTCAGGCCACACTCCTGCAGCAGGCCAAAGGTGACGGCCAACCCCTCTTCCTGCAGCAAGGCAAGGAGCTTGGGATCCAGGGTAAAGGGAATGTTCCAGGGGTACCGGAAGTTGGGTTCCAGGATGCTCTTCACCTGGAGGAAACAGGGTCAGCTGTTGCAGGCCAGCCTTTGAGGTTGGGAATCAAGACCTTCTATCCTGGGAGCCAGGGCCTCTCAGGGAAATAGGAGGAGAGCGATGGAGTCAAGGGGCCCAGAATGCTCATCCTATTCTGACCCGTGGTCAGGGTGAGCTTGGATATGTTTCTGAAAATTGTTGAGCTTTGGTTCCTCAGCTGCCAAATAGTGATACTAACATCGACCTTGCTAAATAGTGTTATCTGCAGTTACGTGTATATGTGTATCTGCAATGTGTGCATGTATGTGCGTACATCTGTACACACATGTACTTACATATACATATATGTGGAGGAAGACAATTTGCAAATGGTAACCATATGAGAAAAGCATGAGCCCCCAAACGTGCATTCCTGTGTGGCTCTTTTAGAACTGTGGGAACCCTCTGCTGGGGTTGCCATGGAAATGGAGACCCTCCTGAGGTGGACCCCATCCCCTGGGCCTGCTTCCCAGAGGGAGAGGCAGCCAGGGAGTTCCCAGGAGCCACATCCTGCTCCCCAGTGCCAGCAGGATCCTCTCTTTCCTCAGGATCATTCTTATCCCCGGTTCCCTCGCCCTTGTCCCAGGACGCTGGCCTGTAGGGGTTGATTTCTCACCAGCTCCTGCTGCTGGAGCAGGATCTTCTTCTCCATGGACCAGGCCAGCAGCTCATGTTGGATGTCACTCAGCACTGGGGACAAGGGGACATTTGGGGAGAGAGAGTAATGAGGAGTCAGTGCTTTTTACCTCACTGTGAACTAGGGGACCCCAAGAGAGGAGAACCCTGAGGCAGAGGAATAAAACCCGTTAGGCATGAAGGTCAAGTTCCCTCCTGCTCTTGGGATGGTCTCCAGGATGCTCTGTAACACAGTCCAGACTGGAGCCTGGAATCATCCACACCCAGTGATAGGTTGGATGGACTTGGGCTGGTCTTTCTAGGTCTGGGCTGGTTCTATATCCTATGGTAAATTTATCTCACTGAGCTCTCCTGACCTTGCAGAGACGTATGATGTGAGATGAAGGTCATTAGAAAGATTTTAGAGAGGTGTGTGTGCATGCGTGCTAAGTTGCTTCAGTCATGTCCAACTCTTTGTGACCCATGGACGGTAGCCCTCCCCACTCCTCTGTCCAGGGGATTCTCCAGACAAGAATACTGGGGGGAGTTGCCATGCCCTCCTCCAGGGGATCCTCCCCACCCAGGGATCCAACCTACATCTCTTATGTTTCCTGCATTGGCAGGCGGGTTCTTTATCACGAGCACCACCTGGGAAGCCCTCATTAGAGAGGAGGCAGATGGCATCTAATCCCTTCCTTTCGGGTCTAGAGGCCAAATTTATGATGTTCCCACATTTCCCTCAAGTCCCTCTTACCCAGTAAGGCTTCAAGGAGGTAAATGATATGTTTTGACTCAAGCCACACATTTCTTGAGTCTTCCTGCATCTCACTTAGGAAGCTGCCCGTATGAATCCAAAGCTTCCCATCCAGCTAGAGGAGACCCGTATAAGTAGTTAAGACAACAACAACAATAGTAGTAATAGCAATAGATATTGTGGTACAATTCTGCCAGTATCTTTTGAGTTTACAAGTGATTAGCTCAGGCAGGAGGGGGAGGGCTCTTTACCAGGAGATTCCAAGCAGCTGCAGCACGTGGGCTGCACGCTCTGGACCTGGTCACTGTGCTGGGCCAGTGTCTGGGGTCCCCTCCTCAGCCCTCCTTCCCTGGGTATCTCAGTTGTCGACCTCCTAAACTTGCCCCTTCAGAGCTCTGATCAGCCTTAGGGAGAGTGGGACCCCCTTCTCACCATGTCTGTGAGGTCCTGCAGAGCCCCTCGGTCCTTGAGCTTGGCCAGGATGGTATGGAAAAGAGCATCTCGAATGTCCCTGGGGAGCTCGGCCACTGCCTCCATTTCCCTGGAAACCTCATTTTGTAGGGACTTGAAATCTGTCCTCAACATCAACATCAACCAGAAAGTGGGGGACAATTCTTTGATTAGAAGGTTTGTGGTGTGATAAGCCGGGCACCTCCATCCCACTTATCTGCCAACCAAAAGCATTTCTGTGGACGGCGTGTTTGAACTCTGAGGATGGAGCTATCACAATAGGCTAGAAAGGTGGGCGGTCCTAGTGCTGAGAAGGGGCCGGGGGGTAGAGGGTGGGGGGAGTAGAAGGCTGGGAGGTGAGAAGGAGATTCTGGAAAGAGGTCACAGGAAGTGGAAGAAAATTACCAAGTGCTCAGTTCTGGGTCATGTCTAGAACAACGTGGATTCCTGTGATGGGCTCTAGAGATGAGAATCCTAGGTGCTCTGGGCCCAGTTTCCACATGTATTGAGTGGGATGTTATGTGGATTACATGTGTTTACTAAGTAAAATGCTTGTGGGGGTAGCACCTGGCATGCATAGATTATCCATCTCATTGTGTAACTGCCTGTATCATCTGTGACCACAGACACAATCAAGGCATGGTGTTGGGGGTTCTCTGCTTCTCCTAGGAGACTTCAGGTGGCCTCCAGATGGTCTACTAAGAGGAAGCAGTCCAGTGAGGCAGGAATTTCTGTTTGGCCCGTGGCTGTATCCCCACTGCTCAGAATAATGCCTGTTGCTAGAACAGTTTTCAGCAAGGGTTTGTTGTGTGCATGCATCCGTGTGTGAGTGAATGAATGAGTGGGGCTGTACAAAGCGTCGACTGGGAAGTATAGCTCAGTTTTGTAAGTTCATGCACAACACCTTTTGGGTACTTAGCTTTGCATTTTCCACCCAGGAAGCCCCAGGTTTCTTCTTCATAAATACTGACCTTGGCAAATGGGTTCCTGTATTCTTCCTGGAAAGAGTCACAAGGGATCATCTCCCTTTCTCATTCCCCAGGTTTACTCTTGAGACGTTTTAGAGGGTCGTGCCCTCCTAACACCTCCTTCCTTTTGTTTAACCTCTTCCTCCCCCCATTCCAGCCCATCCCTCCACCTCCTTGGCCTTCCCAGACCCTTCCCATTCCACAGAAACTAGGGCCAGGCCCCAGGGCAGTGGTGGCAAAGGCAGGGGCCATCTCCAGACGTGTATTTGCCATTAGGACCCCACCCAATCCCAGCAAACACACACTCACCAATTGGGAGGATGAGACGTCTTATGGTGCCTAGAAGGGAAATTTAATTCCCCATCCAAGAGTTAGTCTGTGAGGACACTCGGTTTCTCTGAACTTCTGCCCCTTACTTCCCTGAACCCCCCTCTTTCTGTCCACCCCTTCTCCTTGCCCAGGCGCCAGAGCCAGTGCCATGGGTAAGGACAGCAAAGGCAAGCACATGGGACTTGGGTTGTGACGGGAGGCTTCGGGAAGGGATCGGAGCCCACTCTCCTGGCTGTAAGATCACCCACTCACCCATCGCTGATTGCATCTGCCATTTCTCTGGAAAGATAAGCAGAAGGGATCATTCGCCAAGAGTTAACCTCCCCTCCCCCAAAACACACACAAACACAAACCCCCATTAGCTGTCCTGGTATTCAAAGGAGAAAAGTGGCTTTCTCTGTGGCCACAAAGGTCTATGGCTTGTGAAAGACAGAAAAGATAGCAGGCTATGGAGGAAGGAGGGTAGTTTTCCTCTGGGTCTGCATTGCAGATTAACACCTGGGCTAAACACCTTGCACTCCTCTTAATAGCATCCAGAGAGGGTCAGGGCTCAGCAGGGCCTGGGGGCTTGGCAGAGAACCTGCCCCACTGAGGAACTCATCATCTTCGGAAAAGGCTTTCTGCTTGTCATCCTCTGAGATGGAAAGAATTTCTGGATGGGGAAGAAGGCAGGTCAGGAGAGCCCAGGTTATTCCTGGTGGAGGGGTCCGATCCCAATTTCCTGGCTCTAAAATGACTCACTTACCTAGTGACATCCGCAGCTCCTGCAGTTTCTTGCTGAGGTGCTTTTTCTCCCCTCCCATCTCCTCTCCCTCCTCCTCCCAGCCTCTCTAACTCCTCCCTGTTCCCCTCTTATTTCTCACCTCTCAGCTGACACAATGCCTGGAGACAGGGAACCTTGGCAAGTACCGCCACCCCCTCCCCCACCCCCAGGCCTCTGCTTCAGGATTCAGAAGAGAGAGGTGGCTGTCTGGGGGCCAAGGGGCCTGTGTCTGGGTCAAGGGCAGGGGAAGAAATGAGAAGGTGGTGGAGAACCTGGCTGGAGGAGTCTTTCCTGTAGGACTGAGTGCCTTGTGTGGCTGCTGCCTTGAAACTGAGGTCTAGGCACAGACCCCGCCCAACTCAGGAACTCATCTTCTGGGAAGGTTTTCCGCTTGTCATCATCTGAGATGAGAAGAATGGCTGCAAGGGGAAGAAGCCAAGTCAGGAGAGCCCAGGTTATTCCTGCTGAATCCTTTCACACGTGTGCACCCATAGCCCTCTCCCTTCACGCTCCGGCCTGAAGGGTGCAGAGAGGCCCCGCACGCCCCCTCGTGGTCAGGGCTGTGATGATCCTCTTTCTCCTGAGTCCCGCTGTCTTTGGTTCCTACGGGCTAATACCTAGAGATCTCTTCAAGAAAATTAGAGATACCAAGGGAACATTTTATACAAAGATGGGCTCAATAAAGGAGAGAAATGATAGGGACCTAACAGAAGCAGAAGATATTGAGAAGAGGTTGCAAGAATACACAGAAGAACTGTACAAAAAAGATCTTCATGACCCAGATAATCACGATGGTGTGATCACTCACCTAGAGCCAGACATCCTGGAATGTGAAGTCAAGTGGGGCTTAGGAAACATCACTACAAACAAAGCTAGTGATGGACTTCCAGTTGAGCTATTTCAAATCCTGAAAGATGAAGCTGTGAAAGTGCTGCACTCAATATGCCAGCAAATTTGGAAAACTCAGCAGTGGCCACAGGACTGGAAAAGGTCAGTTTTTATTCCAATCCCAAAGAAAGGCAATGCCAAAGAATGCTCAAACTACCGCATAATTGCACTCATCTCACATGCTAGTAAAGTAATGCTCAACATTCTCCAAGCCAGGTTTCAGCAATACGTGAACCGTGAACTTCCAGATGTTCAAGCTGGTTTTAGAAAAGGCAGAGGAATCGGAGATCAAATTGCCAACATCCGATGGATCATGGAAAAAGCAAGAGAATTCCAGAAGAACAGCTTCTTCTGTTTTATTGACTATGCCAAAGCCTTTGACTGTGTGGATCACAATAAACTGGAAAA
This sequence comes from Capricornis sumatraensis, assembly GCF_032405125.1. Taxonomy (NCBI): domain Eukaryota; kingdom Metazoa; phylum Chordata; class Mammalia; order Artiodactyla; family Bovidae; genus Capricornis; species Capricornis sumatraensis. The sequence continues at coordinate 30,265,246 of NC_091079.1, forward strand.
TTCTGAAAGAGATGGGAATACCAGACCACCTAACCTGCCTCTTGAGAAATCTGTATGTAGGTCAGGAAGCAACAGTTAGAACTGGACATGGAACAACAAACTGGTTCCAAATAGGAAAAGGAGTACGTCAAGGCTGTATATTGTCACCTTGTTTATTTGACTTATATATGCAGAGTACATCATGAGAAACGCTGGGCTGGAGGAAGCACAAACTGGAATCAAGATTGCTGGGAGAAATAGCAATAAACCTCAGCTATGCAGATGACACCACCCTTATGGCAGAAAGTGAAGAAGAACTAAAGAGCCTCTTGATGAAGGTGAAAGAGGAGAGTGAAAAAGTTGGCTTTCAACATTCAGAAAACGAAGATCATGGCATCTGGTCCCATCACTTCATGGCAAATAGATGGGGAAATACTGGAAACAGTGGTTGACTTTATTTTGGGAGGCTCCAAAATCACTGCAGATTGTGATTGCAGCCATGAAATTAAAAGACGCTTACTCCTTGGAAGGAAAGTTATGATCAACCTAGATAGCATATTTAAAAGCAGAGACATTACTTTGCCAACAAAGGTCCATCTAGCAAAGACTATGGTTTTTCCTGTGGTCATGTATGGATGTGAGAGTTGGACTGTGAAGAAAGCTGAGTGCAGAAGAATTGATGCTTTTGAACTGTGGTGTTGGAGAAGACTTTTGAGAGTCCCTTGGACTGCAAGGAGATCCAACCAGTCCATTCTAAAGGAGATCAGCCATGGGTGTTCATTGGAAGGACTGATGTTGAAACTGAAACTCCAATCCTTTGGCCACCTGATGCGAAGAGCTGACTCATTTGAGAAAACCCTGATGCTGGGAAAGATTGAAGGCAGGAGGAAAATGGGATGACAGAGGATGAGATGGCTGGATGGCATCATGGACACAATGGACATGGGTTTGGGTGGACTCTGGGAGTTGGTGATGGACAGGGAGGCCTGGTGTGCTGCGATTCATGGGGTCACAAAGAGTTGGACACGACTGAGTGACTTAACTGAACTGAACACTTAGAAAACATGTTTTTGAAAATGAGGCTCCTTCTCATCCCTTCCTAAATAAATAACACTTTGTCATTTCCCACACTTGTTAATAACACTACCATCTCCTGATGCCCTCTACACAGTCTCTGGTCTCTCTCTAAATTAGCCGTGAATCCCATCTTTGTCTCTGCTTTCAGTAGGACTGGCCCTTTTTCTGGAAGCTGAGGTCCTCTGACCCCATGAGAATGGAGAGCTCGATTCTTTTCAACTGCTGTCGACAGGCGGCAACTGATGCCAGCACCCGGCCTTGATGAGATGCTACAGAGAGGGTGCTATAGGTGTGTGTGTGTGTGTGTGCATGTGCGAGTATTGAGGGCATCCTCTCCCCTTGGACCTCAGCTGTGTCAGGATGGGGTGTGTGTGTGTGTGTGTTGAGGGCATCCTCTCCCCTTGGACCTCAGCTGTGTCAGGACAGTGTGTGTGTGTGTGTGTTGAGGGCACCTTCTGCCCTTGGACCTCAGCTGTGTCAGGACAGCGTGTGTGTGTGTGTGTGTGTGTGTGTGTGTGTGTTGAGGGCACCTTCTCCCCTTGGACCTCAGCTGTGTCAGGATGGCCTCTAGCTGGGTCTCAGCATTTGAGAGAGGGGACACCAAGGATGCTGAGCTGTGTTCCCAGTGCTCACCATTCCTCCTGGGTGTGTGGTTGATGTTTGATGACACTAGTTCACTGATGTGAAGTCAGAACCTAAAGCGAGGGTATGTGTATTGGGGGCTGTGCACTTTGAGGCTAGTGAGGGAAAGACATATTAATAGATAGATTCCTGTGTTCTGTTGTTGGGGTGTCCCTGGTGGCTCAGATGGTAGAGAATCTGCCTGCAATGCGGGAGACCTGGGTTCGATCCCTGGGTTGGGAAGACGCCCTGGAGGAGGAAATGGCCTTACATCTGCAGTTGTGTTTCTGACGAGCCACTGTGTTATGAGCTTTACCTGGGCTTACGGGGCTCTGTGGCTCCCCCCAGGTGAGCTGCCGAGAGCGGCAGGGCCTTGAATGCATAGACTTGGTCGGGATCAGGGCTGCTCTTTGCCTGGTGCTAAGGACACCCCGCGTTGGGCCCCCTTGTGTCCGTCTCCGCGTGGGACACTGCCTCTGGGTCTCTGTGTGCTCATGGTTCACTCTTGCAGGCTTGGAGGTGGCTGTGGGAGGCTGAGAAACCGTGCTCCTCACCTCCCCCAGCAGGGAGGGAAGCCAGGGTGGCCTCTGGGCCGTCTCCCACTCCCCCCACCCCTTTCAGGCCCTGCTCACCTCGGCCATTCTCCCGGAACACCAGCTGCTTCCTCTTATAGGCCATCACGGTGCCCTGGGGCAGAGTCAGCGTCCTTTCTCTCACTTTGAGAACTGACCCGTCTCCTGTGCTCTGGGGAGGGAAGCCAGGCAATACGGTCATGTGTGCATGAACTTCTAAAAGCTCTCGAGCCGAGGACCCAGCAGCCTCCTGCCCTCCCACCCCCCATCCTGGTCCTGATTTCTGGTTACCCGTTGTTTTTTCTTCTTTGGTCCAGTATTTACCTTCACATCTCTCAATGTCATGTTTTTATTGCATGTATATGGGTGCCCTGTGGACCAGTCAAGCTAACACACAAAACTAACTGTCACATGGAGTTATTCCTGTATTCTAGGAGACCTGGACGCTGATTAACATATATCCTCATATGACCTGGATGAGTGGGATGGTGGGGGGCTGGGAGGGAGGCTCATGGGGGAGGGGATATATGTGTACATGGCCAATCCAGTTCACTTACAGCAGAAACTAACACAGCATTGCAAAACAATTACACACCAGTAAAAAAAAAAAAATGTATCATCATAGCTCTTTGTAGATGCTATTATTTTAATTATTTTGGATCAGGGAGCTGTTCCTCAGAAACACACACAATGTCTTCAGGCAGCCTCATGAGTCACTGGCTCTCCAGAATCAGCTCTGTGCTTTGATTCCCCAGGATGCCTGCTACCCTTGAGTTCCTAAGAGAGAGTCCAGTGTAGACCAAGGCCACGGGGAGCTCTGACATATTGAAACACAGGCGGTACCAGGCAAAACTGATGCGGCCGTGAATCAGGGTGAGAAGCTAGCTGTTTTAACAGCATCTCAGCCCTGGAGCTGATATTTAGAACCTTGCTGGACCCTGTGAGCAGTTGTGCTATGTGAAAGGATACTGGTTTTCTCTTATTCTCGCAAAGTCCAGTTGCCCAGCCCAAGCAGATGGAAACCCAAAGCTGAACATCAAAATGTCCTTCAGATTGGAGTCATGTTTTATTTATTTCAGGTTTCTTTGGAATCAAATGATGCAGGTGGGATCTGGCCTCTCCCAGGACAAATTAACCAATTTGGGGAAAGCTAGTTCATATTTCAGGCTTTTTTCCCCCCCTTTTATTTCCTAAATCTCTTAAATGAGGACAACTTACACACAGTATATTGCATAGAAAACGCGTTATAACACACACACAATTTCTTTATCTCCGGGAATCCTAGCTGATATTGCATACATATTTGATATATTAATTTGTCTAAGTCAATTTTGAAAGATTATAATTGGCCATCATGAGTGAGTTGTGTACATCATATGTGCTTGAATGTATTTAACTCTGAATCTATAAACTTTCTGCTTCAGGTATCACAGTATTTAGGGTGTTTTAACTGCCAAAGTTTTGTTTTGTGTTAATGATTCCTTGGGCTTCTCAGGTGGCTCAGTGATAAAGAACCTGCCTGCAATGCAAGAAACACAAATTCGATCCCTGACTGGATTGGGAAGATCCCCTGGAGAAGGAAATGGTGACCCACTCCAGTATTCTAGCCTGAGAAATCTTATGGACAGAGGAGCCTGGTGGGCTACAGTCAGTCCATAGGTCTCAGAGCTGGACGTGAGTTAGCGACTAAACAATAATTCCTCGTTTCCTCTAGCAAACCACACAGGAATATAGTACAGCGACTACACTTTAGTAATTTCAAGGATCTATCATTTGCCCAAAGCAAGATATAATCCCAAATAATTAAATCTATTGCCCTTTTTATCACTATGGAATAATCCCATGTACTGAAATACTAAAGGGGGGATGTTAGATGGACTCTCAGGTCAGGGGTCAGGCTTCCTCAGCACATGAGAAGTGGGGAGTAATCCCACTCACCCCACCTACCCAAAACCAGGTCCTAAGTAATGACTCCACTCACCCCAGCCCCTAAAAACAGGTCCTAGGAGGGCCCAGGGTCCCTGGGAAGGGACGCTGGGCTGGCTGTGCTCTTGGGGCCCTACCCCTCTTCAGGACAACACGATACCTTGGCATAAAAACTCCAAGGGACAGAGAATTGGCCCGCGGCATTCACACTGCTGCTGTCCTGCAGGACGGTTCTGTTGCTCAGTTTCACAGCCTCTGTCACCACATACAGGTTGTCCCCTCTGGTCCTGCACTCCTTCAGAAATGACGGCTCTTGATCCAACACTTTCCTAGCGGACATAAAGGAGGAGGAGGGTCAGAGTGCGAAAGAGATGGCTTCTCAGGTTTCTCCTCTCCTTAGGACCTGAAGCGTGCAGAGCCTGTGTGGAGCCCTAAACGGTGGGAAGGTTCTGGCCTATAGGCTAAGAAGGATGTCTCTGGCATGCATGATGGAGAGGCCCCCTTCTTTTATGGAGGGATGGATGTGAGTATGCAAGCCACCTTCCTAAGGCTTTCCAAAATTATGTTATTGCTCTTAGAGGGCAGTTTATAGATCTCCAGCTCTAGGGCCTCTGACCAGAAGATCCAGAAGTAGACAAGTCTAGATGGTGAAGAACAGTCCTTAGGAGATCCTGCTGTCAAACCTGGGGACCTCCACACCCACCCTTGTCCAGAGACATACTCAGGGTGGGACGTGGAGCACACAGGTAAAGTATGATGACGCTGGGAGGATTTTGGATGATTTTTTTCTTGACTAGTATGGGTAGGTGTTTATGGATTGAACATCCTTGGTAGGTGGGTAGGCCTGGCTTGAAGATGTAAGTTTGGGTGGGAGATGCGAGCGGTGTGAAGTCCTGAAGACAAATTTCATCTCCATTTCATTTCTGAGACTCATCTTTGATTCCACTCAAGGCCCCTGCTAGGGGTGGTGCCCCGGATACCGGCCGTGTGGAAGCCTGAGAAACTCTTAGATTGCTTTTCAGTGGAGGGGGTCACTGAGGATCCAGGGCTGAGCTTTCCCATGGCCTTTGGAGTGCAGTTCAAGCCACTTATTTTTCAGTTGCTAAGTCATGTCTGACTCTTTGAGATCCCATGATCTACAGCTTGCCAGGCTCTTCTGTACTCCACTGTCTCCCAAAGTTTGCTCAAATTCTTGTTCATTGAGTCAGTGATGCTCTCTAACCATCTCATCCTCTGCCGCCCCCTTCTCCTTCTGCCTTCAATCTTTCCCAGCATCAGGGTCTTTTCCAATGAGCTAGCTCTTCTCATCAGGTGGTCAAAATATTGGAGCTTCAGCAAGAGTCCTTCTGATGAATATTCACAGTTGATTTCCTTTAGGATTGACAGGTTTGATCTTGTAGTCGAAGAGACTCGCAAGAGTCTTCTGTAGCACAACAATTCGAAAGCATCAATTCTTCGGCACTCAGCCTTCTTTATGGTTCGACTCTTACATCCGTATGTGACTACTGGAAAACCATAGCTTTGACTAGATGAACTTTTTCGGCAAAGTGATACACTGTCTAGGTTTGTCATCGCTTTCCTTCTAAGAAGCAGTCATCTTTTAATTTCATGGCTGCAGTCTCTGTCCTCAGTGATTTTGGAGCCCAGGAAAATAAAATCTGTCACTGTTTCCACTTTCCCCCCTTCTTTTTGCCCTGAAGTGATAGGATCGGATGCCATGATCTTAGTTTTTTTTTAATGTTGAATTTCAACTCAACTTCTTCACTCTGCTCTCAAGCTGCTTATCTGGTGTCTAAGGGCTGTGTTATCTGATATCTACTTACTTCCTGAGCCTCATTTTCCATCACCTTCATCTTGGTTGGCTAAGCTGCAGCCTCCCCCCTCCAACATCTTGACAATACCCACCTCTACCCTGCCTCATTGCCTTTAACCCCTCCTCTGGATCCCTTTCATCCTGCTCTGCTTGCTTCTTTTATTCTTTAGGTCTGAACTGAACTCAGCCCCTCCGAGACCTAAACAGACTACCCTCCCTCCAGGCATTCTCTGTTGCTTCTTCTTGTCTTACCTTCACAAGACAAGATGTGAGCCCCCATCACAAACTGTGATTACCTTTGTAGCTGAAACACATTGCAGCCTCCACATCCCATTTGTTAAAAATCTAACTGCCTTTTTATATTTAAAGCTTTGATCTCAGACTTACTTATCTTACTTGAAACTAGCTGATACAATTTATTCTAGAAATTTTCTCTTTATTCATCAAGGAGAAAAATGGTTTTTATTTTCTTAGTTCCAGAAACCCAAATATTTTCCTGCAAGACAGTCTTTGCAGATGCTATTTCCAATAAGGGCTGGCAAGACACAAGGAAGATAGAAATTGGGCAATGCCCTGTCAAAGTAACTTCTGTTGAGTTTCTAGTTGCTTCCTTAACACGGGCTTCCACCTTTGTTGCCATCATAAAAATCTATTTAAACTGGCATCTCAGTTTTTAAAAGGTGTAAAGACTTAAGTTCTTTGTTAAGTTCTTAGAGATTCATTGGCTATCCATCTTTGCCTATATGCATGGAGGTAAATTAAATCACTGGAGTTTAATTAAACAGTCTCAGAGTCTTTGTCTCATTTAAATTAGTATTTTATTAATTTATTTTTTATTGATTATTTCCTCACTCCCTGTCCTTTGCCTGTCTACACTAATTAAAAGTGGCTTTCAGTTCAGTTCAGTCGCTCAGTCGTGTCCGACTCTTTGCGATCCTGTGAACTGCAGCTTGCCAGATCTCCCCGTCTATCACTAACTCCTGGAGCTCACTCAAACTCATGTCCATTGAGTCGGTGATGCCATCTAACCACCCCATCCTCTGTCATCTCCTTCTCCTCCTACCTTCAATCTTTCCCAACATCAGGGTCTTTTCCAATGAGTCAACTCTTCACATCAGGTGGCCAAAATATTGGAGTTTCAGCTTTAACATCAGTCCTTCCAGTGAACACCCAGGACTGATTTCCTCTAGGATGAACTGGTTGGATCTTCTTGCAGTCCAAGGGACTCTCAACAGTCTTCTCCAACACCACAGTTCAAAAGCATCAATTCTTCAGTGCTCAGTTTTCTTTATAGTCCAACTCTCACATCCATACATGACCACTGGAAAAACCATAGCCTGACTAGATGGACCTTTGTTGGCAAAGTAGTATCTCTGCTTTTGAATATACTATCTAGGTTGCTCATAACTTTTCTTCCAAGGAGTAAGCGTCTTTTAATTTCATGGCTGCAATCACTATCTGCAGTAATTTTGGAGCCTCCCAAAATAAAGTCAACCACTGTTTCCGGTGTTTCCCCATCTATTTGCCATGAAGTGATGGGACCAGATGCCATGATCTTCGTTTTCTGAATGTTGAAAGCCAACTTTTTCACTCTCCTCTTTCACCTTCATCAAGAGGCTCTTTAGTTCTTCTTCACTTTCTGCCATAAGGGTGGTGTCACCTGCATATTGAGGTTATTGATATTTCTCCTGGCAATCTTGATTCCAGCTTGTGCTTCCTCCAGCCCAGCGTTTCTTATGATGTACTCTGCATAGAAGTTAAATAAGCAGGGTGACAATATACAGCCTTGACGTACTCCTTTTCCTATTTGGAACCAGTCTGTTGTTCCATGTCCAGTTCTAACTGTTGCTTCCTGACCTGCATACAGGTTTCTCAAGATAGGGCAAAGATATTTATATCTTGTTATTATTCAATACCCAGCACGTAATAGCACAGTAATGGGTAACTACTGTTTTAATAAGTGTGTATAAGATAATGACCATTAGTTTCATGAATGAGTGAGTGCATGAATATCTAAGAAGAGCACATGAGATGGGATGTCATTTTCTTCCTTCTGAACCTCAGCAACAAGCTCTGCTAGACGCCTCCTTGCCCATGAGGAGAGCCCTTGGGGCTCCCTGACCAGTTCTTCCTCTCCCCTGGCCTCACCTCTTCTGGAGGTCTTCCCAGTCGCATGGTGAGATGGTGACAGACTGAACCTCCAGGGAGCATTCATAGGACTGGTTAGCCTTCCCCGACACACTCACTTCTAGCCCAGCAGTCACATCCACCTCAGCTGCCCCCTTCCAGACCATTTTGTCAATGAAGACGAATTTTTCTGTTACTACAGGCACTGGGGATAGAAAAAGATGACCTTAGTTTTAGCCAAGAATTCACTCTGGAACAGCCGGTGTGGGAAACAGAATTACTGAGTCCTCTTTTTATCCTAATCCTCTTAAAATATATATATATATATTTGTGAATTTTTATTTACTTAGCCACTCCCCATGGGATCTTACTTTCCCCATCAGGGATTGAACTCAAGTTCTCTACAGTGGAAGTGCAGAGTCTTAACCTCTGGACCACCAGGGAAGTCCCTACCGCATTCCTCTCACTCATGTAAATCTCAGTGGAGAAGCCAGCTGATCAGTTAAAGTCTTAAATGTAAATTACTGCTGAGGACAAACAATACATCTCCCCAGGGGTTGGATAGCAAGGGACGATGTCCTGATTCCAAGAAGGGATGATGTTACTTGCACGCAGATCCAGGAGAGCCCGAGCACCATCTCTCCAGGCATTGTCTCAGCCCCATGGGGCAGCACACCGAACAGAAAATGTTTGGGGTTTAGAGCCAGGCAGACCTGATTTGGATTCCAGTTCTACCAGCTCCTAGGTGTGTAACTGAACAAGGTATTTTGTAAGTTCCAACTTGAAAGTGAAACTGAAGTCGCTCAGTCGTATCTGACTCTTTGAGACCCCATGGACTGTAGCTCCATCCTTGGGATTTTCCATGGCAAGAGTACTGGAGTGGGTTGCCATTTCCTTCTCCAGGGGATCTTCCCCACCCAGGGATTGAATCCGGGTCTCCCGCATTGCAGGCAGCTGCTTTTACCGCCTGAGCCACCAGGGAAGTAAGTTTCCATTTATTCTTATGCAAATGGTCCTATTAATCCCAACTTCAGAGGCTGCTGTAAGGATTCAGTGTGCTAAAAACGTGCCTGGGTCCAGATAATTAGTTAGATTCTCAAAGAAGCGTGGCTCCTTGCCCTGTGCCTTGAGACAAGGCTGGTTTGGTATCCACCTGTGCAGGTGTCTCAGGGGTTTCTTGGGTGCTCGACTGTGACCACCCTCGTGTTCCACTCCTTACCTCCCTCACCCCTGGTTGACACTACCTGGGACTGAAGGGCTTGGCTCCAGGATGTCTGTGAGGGTGCGGTCAACTGGAACATCGGGTCGTTCCCAGAACTGAGAGAGGGTCCTCCTCTTCTTCCGCAGTAGCTTCAGCTGACAGAATTTGTTGGCACTCAGCGGGTTTTGGACGGGCCTGAAGTCTTTGTCGCCAAGCTCTTTGACCAAATTCTTGCTAGTACGCCCAAACAGGGAGGGCATGATGCTAGGAGCGCAGAGGGGAGTACAAATTTCATTTGGGAGAAAGGGGGCAACCTCTGATAGAACTTTGATGTTTTTCCCCAAAGGAATGGACATGATAGGAGATGAATTTAGGTCTTAAACCAGACACAGAAGGGCAACTACTACAAAATCTTATTTATATGCAAATTTTAAATAGCTAAACTCATGGAAGAAGCAGAGAGTATGATGGTGTCCAGGGGTTGGGGGGCGGGAAATGGGGTGATATTGGTCAAAATGTTCAAAGTTTCAGTTATACTGGATGAAAAAAACATGGAGATCTAATGTACAGAATGGTGACTATATAGTTAACAGTATTGTATACTTGAAATATGCTGAGGATGTATCTTAAGTGTTCTCATCACACACACAGTAAAGGGAGTATGTGAGGTGGTGAAAGTAGAAAGTATCAGATGCTCAGTTGTGTCCTACTCTTTGCGACCCCATGGCTTGTAGCCCACCAGGCTCCTCTGTCCATGGAATTCTCCAGGCAAGAGTACTGGAGTGGGTTGCCATTCCCTTCTCCAGGGGATCTTCCCAATCCAGGCATCAAACCTGGGTCTCCTGCATTGCAGGCAGATTCTTTACAGTCTGAGCCACCAGGGAAGCCCATGTGAGGTGGTGGGTATGTTTATTAGCTTTATTTTGGTGACCATTTTACACTGTATGTATGTATATCAAAATATCAAGTTATAAACCTTAAATATATAGAATTTTTGTCATTCATACCTCAATAAATCTGAAAAAAAAAATTAAACAGATTTATAAAAAAGCACAAAAAGGAAGTAAATCCCAGGCAATAATGTAGATGGAGCTCAGAGCCAAGAACTGCCCTGGAGATCCAAGTGTTTGAATTATTGGCGATCCAACCAGTCCATTCTGAAGGAGATCAGCCCTGGGATTTCTTTGAAGGGAATGATGCTGAAGCTGAAACTCCAGTACTTTGGCCACCCCATGCGAAGAGTTGACTCATTGGAAAAGACTCTGATGCTGGGAGGGATTGGGGGCAGGAGAAGGGGACAATCGAGGATGAGATGGCTGGATGGCATCACGGACTCGATGGACATGAGTCTGAGTGAACTCCGGGAGTTGGTGATGGACAGGGAGGCCTGGTGTGCTGGGATTCATGGGGTCGCAAAGAGTCGGACACGACTGAGCAACTGAACTGAACTGAACTGAACTGAAGTGGTATTACCACTCCCTGGTGTAGGACTTACTTATCACTTACCACTAGTGTAGTAAGGATGCGTGTGCGTGCTCAGTTGTGTCTGGCTCTTTGTGACCCCACAGACTACAGCCTGCCAGGCTCCTCTGTCCATGGGATTCTCCAGGCAAGAATACTGGAGTGGGTTGCCATGCCCTCCCCCAGGGGGTCTTCCCGACCCAGAGATCGAACCCAGGTCTCCCGAATCGCAGGAGGATTCTTTACCGTCTGAAAAACCCAAACAAATGCACCTCTGTTCATTTCACAAATCTACCCTGAACATTTCTGTCTCTGGCCAGAGTATAATATCTTCTCTTCTTGTTCATCCCCTGAGTCTCCAAATAGAACTTACTAGATTGTGTATTGTTTTGCCTTGTAGAAAAGATTCCAGTTGAGTAGGGTTGCTTCAGACCTCCTGATGTCAAGCCGAGTTTGACAAACTTCAGAGAGTAGATACACGTGACTCTACTCACTGATTTCTCTCCACCAGTAAGTCTCTGACTCAATTTCCAATACAAAGTCCTGGAAAAACAAGCATACGATGGGGCCTCTTCTCTTCCAGGAGACTAGGGCCAGAGCTGAATTCTGGATCATGGAATCTAACCTTCTTAAGTTCTTATCAGCCAAAAGTCTGCAGTGTAGAATCAGGCAGTGCTTGGTTCTATGTTTACTAGGATGTCTTGGAGCAGACTGGACAGAGATATTGGGAAGTGATACTTTTTCCCTGGCACAAAGAGAACTGGCTGAACGTCTTTGGTTTATGCATTTATTAGTCATTGTGACTGTAATAACACACCTGGCTCACATTTTATCTTAAGGGTGCTGTGTGTAAAATGCAATCCTGGATCAGCGAGGAAGGGCCAAGAGTCAGCAATGCTGATTTACTGAAGATTTCAGAGGAGGGCGAGGTGGGGTAGGGGCATTGCACAACCCAGATTAGTTTCTTGAGAATCCTCCATTAGTCATCTTTTCAGAGGTTTTCACGAAGATCTTTCCTCTCAGTCCCTCCTTCCTCCTCCCGACTCACGCCTGTGCCTCTGTCTCTCCCATTCCTGTTTCTCCTCTCCTGGTCAAGGTCTTGCCTGTTTCTGCCATTTTGCTTCTTGGTCTCTGCTCTCTAGCACATTCTCTCTTCCCTTTCTTTTCCAGGGCAACCTGAGCTTCTGGAAGCCCTCCCTCGCTGAGCTACTCAGTCAGCAAACAGCTGCCACATGCCAGCTACAATTTCTAGTCTCTGGGTCTACATTTTCTTACATACTGTCTGGACTCCAGTGTTAGGGGTACAGAGGTTAGAAAGAAAGAGTGCCTGACTCCGAACACTTACCTTTACTGCGGGGGAGATGGACAATACCCATTTTAAGATTGGTGAAGTAAAGAGGATGGAGAATAAGCGTGTCCTGACAAGTGCACTGAGAGCACGTCTGTGGCCAAGGGCGTGTGTGGTTTATGCTGAGTTTGCAGGCTGGCTGCCCTCTGTCTGCCAGGATTCATGGTTCCTCCACCTCGCCCTCTTGCCTCTTCAGCATCTACTTTCCCTTAACGCCCTGTGCTTACCTCACTCCTTTGCCAGGATTGTCTGAACAGTCGCTCTTGGAATTACCTTTCTGATGTATACATGGCACTTTCCCGACTCTTTCCAAGTGTCACATTTAAGAAGCCAGGGTGGGCACTTAGCCAAACCCCTCTTTTTGTTGCTGTTGGTTCTGCCTTCACAGCAGGCCTGGACCTGAAACAGGAGGGAAGGGGCAGGGCACATTTGAAAGAATGACATTGCCACAGGACATGACACGAACCGGTGAGGACCGACTAGGTCCAAGGAGGTGGAAGAGACTGCCGCTAGCCTCAGTATATGCTCCTTGTAGGGGATCAGCAAGCTAAATGACACACCCACGGGGGCCATGGCAGTTTCAAGTCCGGCCGTAAAAGGTCAACCAGTGGGCGGTGGACAATTCCTGGAAATCCTCTGCCTTTCCCTCCAAACAGCTGGACTAATTCTCCTACTCATTAGCCTACAAAATTACCCCCCGACACGAGATGGCCCACACTCTGCGAGTGGAGTGTGCTTCTCCGTTAATCAGTCCACGTCTTACCTGTCATTTGTTTCTCACTGACTACTTCATCAAGAACCTGAGCTTGAGTCCCGAGGCCAGACATGTGATCTCAGTTAAAAGACCACGGGTTCAAGTCCCAGTCTGGGACACATGGGTTCCGATCTGCTCTCTTGCTATCAGTTTCTGTGCTGAACTCTGGCCCGGTGACCATCACCTCTCGCCTGCGTCCACGTAATCCTCTCCCAACCAGACTTTCTACTTTGGCTCTTACTGTGTCTGTTGTCAGCACAGCAACCAGTGATTTTTTTTTTTTTTACTCTCGAGCTCAAGCCCTTCCATAGCTGCCAATCCTACTTCAAGTCCGAACCAAGCTGTAAGAATGACTAAGCATGGGCTGCACCAGCTTGTCCTCACTCTGATGAATCCTCACACTTGCTCTTCCGCTTTCACGCCAAGTATTTCTCCTTTAGAGTCTTTGCACTTCCTGTGCCTGGACTATCTCCCCCCGCAATGGCTGTATGGTCCACTTCCCGTCTTATAACCATTTAAGTCTTTGTTCAAAACTCCCTTCTCAGCGAGGCCTTCCTGGTCAAATTGCCAAGCCCACCATCGCCTCTCCCGCGCTCGTGGATTTCTACCATTCCCAGCCCTCTATCTGGCCCTGCAGTGGGTGATAGTTCTGAGCCTCCCTTGGGTCTTCAGAGCATCCGTGGGTGGGAGTTCAGGAGATACACAGGCTGTCCAGTCGGCCCCAAATGGAGGTCAGTGTTCAGCAGGGCCCTCGGTCTGGGCAGAGAACCCCCCAGCCCTGAAACTCACCTCTCTACAAGGGTTTTCTACCTACCATAATCTGAGACGAGAAGAACGGCTGGATGGCGAAGAAGCCAGGTTATTCGTGCTGGGTCCTTTCACGTCCCTGTCCCTCAGTGTCCCACTTCCCCCTCACGCTCCCCAGCTCCACCCCAGGCCCGATGCAGAAGCTTTTCTCAGTGTGGCTGGGAACCCCCGGCATCAGAATCCCCTGGAATGATCATTCAGGCTCAGAATCGCTGACCTTACGCTGGCTTCCCTGGTGGCTCAGATGGTAAAGAATCTGCCTGCAATGCGGGAGGCCCAGGTTTGACCCGTGGGTCAGGAAGATCCATGGAGTAGGAAATGGCAACCCACTGCAGTATTCTTGCCTGGAGAATCCCATGGACAGAGGAGCCTGGCGGGCTACAGTCCGTGGGGCTGCAAAAGAACTGGACATGACTGAGCGACTAACACTTTTCACGGAATCAGACTTTCTGAAGAGGAAGCTGGGGCCTCTGTTGTAGTTCACATTCTATTTTTTCCCTAGCTTTATTGCGATACCGACCTATAACATGTACAAGGTTAAGGTGTCCAGTGTGACGATTCAATGCATGTATATGGTGCAAAATGGTTGCCACAATTAGGTTAGGTCACACTTTCATCTCCTCATATAATTACCATTTTTGGGGTAACGTTTAAGATCCCCACTCTTAACAACTTCAAGTGTGTGATGTGCTACTGGCTTTAATTCCTGTGAACTCGTTTATTTTTGGCTGTGCTGGATCTTTGTTGCTGCCTGGGGTTTCCTTCAGCTGCGGCGATCGGCAGCTACTCCGGAGTGGTGGTACACGGGGTTCTCCTTGCAGCGGCTTCTCACGGTGCGGCACACGGGCTCCAGAACGCAGGCTCAGTAGCCGCGGTGTCTGGGCTTAGCTGTTCCCTGACATGCGGAATCGTCCCAGACCGACGATCGAACCCATGTCCCTTGCATTGTCAGGCAGATTCTTAACCACAGGACCGCCCGGGAAGTGCAACCCAGTATTGTTAATGACAGTTGACATTAGATTCCCAAGACATATTCATCTTAGAATTAGAATTTGTACCCTTTGACTGATGCCTTCCCATTCCCTCCACCCCCCCAGGCCCTGGCAGCCATCACTCTACTCTCTGTATGACTTTGGCCTTTTTATCTTCCACATGTAAGTGAGATGACACGCTGTTTGCCTTTCTCTGCTGGTTTGGCTTGCGTAGCATGATGTCCTTGGGCTCCATCCAGTGTTGCACAAAAGTGGCATGGCACCTACATGTTAGATGAGCACTTCCAGGGCGATTGTATACTGCCATACGTGATTCTGGGCTTCCCACGTGGCACTGGTGGTGAAACATCTGCCTGCCAGTGCAGGAGACAGAAGAGATGCGGGTTCGATCCCTGGGTCGGGGACATCCCCTGCAGGAGGAAACGGCAGCCCACTCCACTATTCTTGCCTGGAGAAGCCCATGGACAGCGGAGCCTGGTGGGCTACAGTCCCTAAGATCGCAAAGAGTCAGACATGACTGAAAACATGATATTAGACTGTAACATTCAATCTAATGTATATATTACACCACCTTTAAAAGGAGAGGAAATGGGTGTTCTAGGGGTGCCCTCTAGGGCTGTCTTCCTGTTCCCTGTTATCTTACTCTCCTCGAAGCTCCTCCCTCACCTGTCTGTATCTAATTCTACCATCACCCTGGGTGATTTCCAATTTCATGTAAGAAATATACAGAGGCCCTAGTCCTGCCTAAGACCAAACGTTAAGTGTTTGTCAGAGGATGAGAGCCCAACAAGGAAGCAGAGTGGAAATGGTCCCGTATATGGAGACCCCACAGATCACGGTGTGGCAGAGTCTGGGGAGAAGAGAGTTCTAGGAGGGAATGATCAAGTGTGTGTCCGTGGTGGTGCACGCAGAGTACATTCACTAATGGACAGTGCAGTGGGCTGAGGTGTGGGTGCTGGGGGTATAGGAGATCCTTAAGGAAGTTTCTATGAGGGGCAGGTGGGTGGGACGAGGGGAATCACTGGAGGAGGGCACTTGGGTGAAGGACTTTACGAGCTGGCAGAGGTCTGAGCTGGTCATCAGGTCCTGGGGAAGCACTCGGGTGACCTGGAGAGGCTGAAGATAAGCTTGTGTCCATCACTTTGCTGGACACCTTTCTCTAATCATCACATCAACTCTGAAGAGAAGGTCTCTGTACAGATGGGAAGGCTGTGTAAGAACAAACACAAATTAAAAATAAGCTTATTTCTCCCAGATGACAGTCAAGGGAGAGATTTCCCTCCTCTCCTTTTTCTTAGAATGTTCTAGAAAACTTGGGAGAAAATAAAAAGTCTGCACTTTCTCCTGTCTTGGAAATGTATATAAATTGTTTTGAAAACTCAGCTTTAGGACCCAGGAATGTCTTTCTCTAGGACCTGAGAACTGCTCTTTGAATGTAAACACCTAGTATCACCCCTCCCAGTTCTGTGGAAGGGCAGGACCTAATTTCCATGGGTACCTGCTCTAGGGCACAAACTTATTCCCTGTTGTAAAAGGTTTGTTTTTCTTTTTGATAAAAGCCAATTAACTCACAGGTGTTCACACAATGACCAGGTAAAGTCAGGATAAACTACATGTGATAAATGGTGGTCTTTTATTTATCTTTCTGGGAGAAATATCAACAACCTCAGATATGCAGATGACACCACCCTTATGGCAGAAAGTGAAGAGAAACTAAAGAGCTTTTGATGAAGGTTAAAGAGGAGAGTGAAAAAGCTGGCTTGAAACTCAACATTCAGAAAAAAGAAAATCATGGCATCCTGTCCCATCACTTCACTGCAAATACATGGGAAAAAAGTGGAAACAGTGACAGATTTTATTTTTTTAGGATCCCAAATCACTGCAGACAGTGACTGCAGCCATGAAATTAAAAGACACTTGCTCCTTGGAAGAAAAGCTATGACAAACCTAGACAGTACATTAAAAAGCAGAGACATCGCTTTGCTGAGAAAGGTCCATCTAGTCAAAGTTATGGTTTTCTTCCAGTAGTCACGTGCTGATGTGAGAGTTGGACCATAAAGAAGGCTGAGTGTCAAAGAATTGATGCTTTCGAGCTGTGGTGTTGGAGAAGACTCTTGAGAGTTGCTTGGACTGCAAGGAGATCCAACCAGTCAATCCTAAAGGAAATCAACCCCAAATATTCACTGAAGGACTGATGGTGAAGCTGAAGCTCTAAATAAAAATCTGATGCAAAAAGCCAACTCTTTGGAAAAGACCCTGATGCTAGAAAAGATGGAGGACAAGAGAAGGGGGCAACAGAGGATGAGATAGTTGGATAGCATCACTGACTCAGTTGAGATGAGTTTGAGCGAACTCAGGGAGACAGTGGAGGACAGAGAAGGCTGGTGGGCTGCATGCAGTTCATGGGGTTGCAAAGAGTTGGACATGACTTAGTGACTGGACAATCTTGAAAATAAGTACCATGTGTTGAACGGTTCTATGAAGACCTACAAGACCTTTTAGAATTAACACCCAAAAAAGATGTCCTTTTCATTATAGGGGACTGGAATGCAAAAGTAGGAAGTCAAGAAACACCTGGGGTAACAGGCAAATTTGGCCTTGGAATACGGAATGAAGCAGGGCAAAGACTAATAGAGTCTTGCCAAGAAAATGCACTGGTCATAGCAAACACCCTCTTCCAACAACACAAGAGAAGACTCTACACATGGCCATCACCAGATGGTCAACACCGAAATCAGATTGATTATATTCTCTGCAGCCAAAGATGGAGAAGCTCTATACAGTCAACAAAAACAAGACCAGGAGCTGACTGCGGCTCAGATCACGAACTCCTTATTACCAAATTCAGACTGAAATTGAAGAAAACGGGGAAAACCGCTAGACCATTCAGGTATGCCCTAAATCAAATCCCTTATGATTATACAGTGGAAGTGAGAAATAGATTTAAGGGCCTAGATCTGATAGATAGAGTGCCTGATGAACTATGGAATGAGGTTTGTGACATTGTACAGGAGACAGGGATCAAGACCATCCCCATGGAAAAGAAAGTCAAAAAAAGCAAAATGGCTATCTGGGGAAGCCTTACAAATAGCTGTGAAGAGAAGTGAGAAGCCAAGGAGAAAAGGAAAGATACAAGCGTCTGAATGCAGAGTTCCAAAGAATAGCAAGAAGAGATAAGAAAGCCTTCTTCAGCGATCAATGCAAAGAAATAGAGGAAAAGAACAGAATGGGAAAGACTAGAGATCCCTTTAAGAAAATGATAGATACCAAGGGAGCATTTCATGCAAAGATGGGCTCGATAAAGGACAGAAATGGTATGAACCTAACAGAAGCAGAAGATATTAAGAAGAGATGGCAAGAATACACAGAAGAACTGTACAAAAAAGATCTTCATGACCCAGATAATCACGATGGTGTGATCACTCATCTAGAGCCAGACACCTTGGAATGTGAAGTTAAGTGGGCCTTAGAAAGCATCACTATGAACAAAGCTAGTGGAGGTGATGACTTCCAGTTGAGCTATTTCAAATCCTGAAAGATGATGCTGTGAAAGTGCTGCACTCAATATGCTAGCAAATTTGGAAAACTCAGCAGTGGCCATGGGACTGGAAAAGGTCAGTTTTCATTCCAATCCCAAAGAAAGGCAATGCCAAAGAATGCTCAAACTACCGCACAATTGCACTCATCTCACACGCTAGTAAAGTCATGCTCAAAATTCTCCAAGCCAGGCTTCAGCAATACGTGAACCGTGAACTTCCTAATGTTCAAGCTGGTTTTAGAAAAGGCAGAGGAACCAGAGATCAAATTGCCAACATTCGCTGGATCATGGAAAAAGCAAGAGAGTTCCAGAAAAACATCTATTTCTGCTTTATTGACTATGCCAAAGCCTTTGACTGTTTGGATCACAATAAACTGTGGAAAATTCTGAAAGAGATGGGAATATCAGGCCACTTGACCAGCCTCTTGAGAAATCTGTATGCAGGTCAGGAAGCAACAGTTAGAACTGGACATGGAACAACAGACTGGTTCCAAACAGGAAAAGGAGTATGTCAAGGCTGTATATTGTCACCCTGCTTATTTAACTTCTATGCAGAGTACATCATGAGAAATGCTGGACTGGAAGAAACACAAGCTGGAATCAAGATTGCCGGGAGAAATATCAATAACCTCAGATATGCAGATGATACCACCCTTATGGCAGAAAGTGAAGAGGAACTAAAAAGCCTCTTGATGAAGGTGAAAGAGGAGAGTGAAAAAGTTGGCCTAAAGCTCAACATTCAGAAAACGAAGATCATGGCATCCGGTCCCATCACTTCATGGGAAATAGATGGGGAAACAGTGGAAACAGTGTCAGACTTTATTTTGGGGGGCTTTATTTTTTTGGTGATTGCAGCCATGAAATTAAAAGACGCTTACTCCTTGGAAGAAAAGTTATGAGCAACCTAGATAGCATATTCAAAAGCAGAGACATTACTTTGCTGACTAAGATCCGTCTAGTCAAGGCTATGGTTTTTCCAGTAGTCATGTATGGATGTGAGAGTTGGACTGTGAAGAAGGCAGAGCGCCGAAGAATTGATGCTTTTGAACTGTGGTGTTGGAGAAGACTCTTGAGAGTCCCTTGGACTGCAAGGAGATCCAACCAGTCCATTCTGATGGAGATCAACCCTGGGATTTCTTTGGAAGGAATGATGGTAAAGCTGAAACTCCAGTACTTTGGCCACCTCATGCGAAGCGTTGACTCATTGGAAAAGACTCTGATGCTGGGAGGGATTGGGGGCAGGAGGAGAAGGGGACGACAGAGGATGAGATGGCTGGATGGCATCACTGACTCGATGGATGCAACTCTGAGGAACTCCGGGAGTTGGTGATGGACCGGGAGGCCTGGAGTGCTGTGATTCACGGGGTCACAAAGAGTTGGACATGACTGAGCGACTGAGCTGAACTGAATTGGTTACATGGCTTCCCAGGTGGCATGAGTGGTAAAGAATCCACCTGCCAATGCAGGAGATACAAGAGACCTGGGTTTAATCCCTGGGTTGGGAAGATCCCTTGGAGGAGGAAATGGCAACCCACTCCTGTATTCTTGCCTGGGAAATCCCATGGACATTGGACCCTGGTGGGCTGTAGTCAGTGGGGTCACAAAGAGACATGACTGAGCATGCATGCACACACAATTGGTTATAACTGCAGGACTATATGTAAATAAAGGGTGAGATTTTTTTTTTTTTTTCTTCTGTCTTTGTAGTCTCTTAGCGGATTGCTGATGACATGCACCATATTCTGGTTTAGTGCTTATTCAATGATAATATTATTTTTTTTTACTACCTTTGTGGACAGATTTTCTAGGTTGGGAGATTTTAATTATATTTCCCCCACAACTGAAACATAGCAAGTGCTATGGCAAATGATTGATCTTTTCTGCCTGTTTTCTTTTTTAGTTTGTTATGAGGATGAAATTAGTTCAGGTAGGTCCAGTGTTTACTGCATTGGACCCATTGTAATGTTCCTTCTCTTTGGGCTTCCCTGGTGGCTCAGAGCTTAAAGAGTATGCCTCCAATGCGGGAGACCCGGGTTCAATCCCTGGTTTGGGAAGATCCCCTGGAGAAGGACATGGTAACCCACTCCAGTATTCTTGCCTGGAGAATCCCATGGATGGACCTAAACTGTGTAAATAAGCAAGCCCCACCCCCCACCCAGTGGTCAACACAGGACATGCAGGCACTTCTATGAGGGTTCTTGTTCAGTTAAGTAGTGTCCTTTGGATAAATGTCTATTTATTTGTTTAACAGTTTGATGATGGAATGAATATTTAGAGCAGAGCAAGAGTGGGTAAGGGATCTGATCCAACTGGGTTTGAGTTTCTGGCTTGTGCGCTGGGTTCCGGTAATGCTGTGCTTTGAGAAGTAATGGCTGACAGTCAGGCAGCAGGAGATCTTTTATTAATTTGGTGAAAATGAAAGTTGCTCAGTCGTGTCCGACTCTTTGTGACCCCATGAACTATACAGTCCATGGAATTCTCCAGGCCAGAATACTGGAGTGGGTAGTCTTTCTCTTCTCCAGGGGATCTTCACAACCCAGGGATCGAACCCAGGTTCCTGCATTGCAGGCGGATTCTTTACCAGTTGAACCATAATGGAAGCCCAAGGATACTGGAGTGATTAGCCTATCCCTTCTCCAGTGGATCTTCCCAACCCAGAAATAAAACTGGGGTCTCCTGCCTGGCAGGCGGATTCTTTACCAACTGAGCTGTCAGGGAAGCCCTATTAACTTGGGGGCATGCTGCTGCTGCTGCTAAGTCGCTTCAGTCATGTTTGACTCTGTGCGACCCCATAGACGGCAGCCTACCATGCTCCTCCATCCATGGGATTTTCCAGGCAAGAGTACTGGAGTAGGGTGCCATTGCCTTTTCCAACTTGGGGGCATATTGAATTGGGAAAGTCTGTGAGATCTCCCAATGAAAGTGTCAAATAGGTACCTTGAAATAATGGTCTTGGAGTTGAGAAAGTTGGATTGATGATGTGGATTTGGGAGAGACTGCTCTATAAATCAGAGAAGGCGATAACACCTGACTCCAGTACTCTTGCCTGGAAAACCCCATGGACGGAGGAGCCTGGTGGGCTGCAGTCCATGGGGTCGCGAAGAGTCGGGCACAACAGTGACCTCACTTTCACTTTTCACTTTCATGCATTGGAGAAGGAAATGGCAACCCACTCCAGTGTTCTTGCCTGGAGAATCCCAGGGATGGGGGAGCCTGATGGGCTGCCGTCTATGGGGTCGCACAGAGTCGGACACGACTGAAGCGACTTAGCAGCAGCAGCAGAAGCAGCTCTATAAATGGCCATTAAAGGCACGAGAATAGATAAGGTTGACTTAAAGGCAGTATATGGAAGAAGAAAATTGTACTTGAGACCAAGTCTGAGGTTTCCTAACATGCAATGGTGGTTGGTTGGAGAAGGTTGAACCAGGAAAGGCAACTGAAAATGAGGTGGTATGGTGGGCAGAACTTTTAGCAATGGTTCCCAAGGTTCCACGCTCTGGTCCCCAGATCCTGTGTCTTCACTCATGTGATTATATTCTATGGCCCAGCTGGTCTTAAAACATGGAGTTATCCTGATGGATCTAACCTAACCAAAGACATCCTTGAAAGTGGTGTGTTTCCGTCAGCGGATGTCAGAACAATCTGGTGAAATTCCAAGTGTGAGATGGATTCCACATGCTGTTGCTAACCTTGATGAGGGAGGGGTCATGTGAGAAGCATTATCGGCAGCCTTCACGAACAGAGGATGAGGTCCTCAGCCGAGGTTGGCAAGGAAATGGGGATGGCAGTCCTACAGCCTCAAGGAACTGGGTTCTGCCAACAAACTGAATGAGTTTGGAAGCAGATTCTTCCCAGAGACCCCTAGGACCATGACTTTGACCTTGTGAGACCTTCAGCAGAGAGCCCAAGCAAACTTGTCTGGAATTCACATCTAGAGACCAGGAGGTCATTAAATAAATGGTGTTTAAGCTGCCAAACTGGTAGTAATTTGTTGAAAAACAATAGAAAATAAATGCAGGTGGCTGAAGCCAGGAGGAAACCCTAGGGAGGAATCACCAACATTATGGAAGGAGTGTTCTCTAAGAAGGAGAAAATGGCCAAAAGATTTGAATGCTGCTGAGAATTTTTTAAAAATGGATTAAACGTTCACATGGAACTTAGCTACATGGATGTCATTTGGGGAGGTTAGCAAGATCTATTTGTGTGGACTGATGAGTCCTGAAGTCTCGTGGCCGTGGGTTGAGAAATGAGGCAAGTGTGAAGTGAAGTGAAAGTTGCTCAGTTGTGTCCGACTCTTTGCAACCCCACGGACTATACAGTCCATGGAATTCTCCAGGCCAGAATACTGGAGTGGGCAGCCTTTCCCTTCTCCAGGGGATCTTCCCAACTCAGGGATCGAACCCAGGTCTCCCGCGTGGCAGGAGGATTCTTTACCAGCTGAGCCACAGGAGAAGGAAGACCAAGATTGTTGGAGTGGGTAGCCTCTCCCTTCTCCAGCGGATCTTCCTGACCCAGGAATCGACCTGGGGTCACCTGCAAGGCAGGCGGATTCTTTACCAACTGAGGTATCAGGGAAGCGAGGCAAGTGTAGTCATTGCTTAAATTCCCTTCTGTTAACGGCGAAAGAAGATTGTTATAAGGCAGTAAGTAACTCGAGGGGGTTGGAGGGTGGGGTGAGAACTTCTTCATTTGAACATGATTAAAAACTGATGGCTGGGGGTGGGGGGCTTCTCTGGTGGCTCAGTGGTAAAGCATCCGCCTGCCAATGCAGGAGACATGGGTTCCATCCCCGATCCAGGCCATAAAGCAGCTAAGCCCGGGCACCACAACTGCTGAGCTAGTGTTCCAGAGCTGGGGAGCAGCAACTACTGGACCCTCACGCCCTAGAGCCTGTGCTCTGCAGGAGGGGAAGGCATGGCAACGGGAAGCCCACGCACTCAGCTAAAGAGGAGCCCCCACTCTCCGCAGCTAGAGAAAAGCCTGCGTGACGACGAGGACAGTACCGCCAAAAGAAATAAATAAAAACCCGACGCGGTGCATCGGCGCAGAGGGAGACGCTGGAGACACAGGAGAGATAGGGATACAGGCGAGTTACTCTGTGATTTTTTCTTTCTCTTTTGAAAAGTGAGATTTTTTTAAAACAATGATTTCTAATTGTTTCTAATGTGCTCCTGTTCTGATTTATCCACTTTATTTTTAGCTAAACTCTCATGCGTGCTTTGGCCTGTACAAATCTTTGGGAACTTCCTTGTGTTAAAGTCAAGCTTTTCGTATTCTGTTAGCGCGCTCTCTCTCTCTGTGTCTCCTCAGATACATTCCAAGGACTCAGCAGGGATGTGCTCTCTCCAAACACTCTAGGGGAGAATCCTAACTCACCTCTCATGGCTTCTGGCAGTCGCCAACAATCTTTGAAATTCCTTGGCTTGCGGTTTCATCATTCCAGTCTCTGCCTCCTTCTTTGCACAGTCTTTTGGCTTATGTCTCTCTCTCTTTTTTTTTTCAACCACATGGCATGCGGGATCTTAGTTTCCTGACTAGGGACTGAACCCATGCCTCCTGCAATGAAAGTGCGAAATCCCTCTGTGTCCTTTCTTATAAAGACAGGATTTAGGTCCACTCTCGTCCAGGATGACCTCTTCTTAGCTCAACTAATCGCATCTGCAAAGATTCTATTTCCCAAATACTGTCACATCTGGCGCGGGGTGGGGTGGGTGGGGGGGTGGCGGGGTGGCGGTCCATGTGAATGTGAATTTCTTCCCCAGCTCTCCTGAGTTCAGGGAGCACGTGGATAAATTAACCTGTGAAGGGGGGTGTGTGCCTGTCTGTATCAGGTATGCTCAGGGGGTTACCAGCAGCCTGAGGACGTAGGAGGTGCCTTCCCCATAAAGTCATTTCAAACACTGCCCTGGACATGCCCACACACATCTGAGCTGCTGCAAATTGGGCTTGCAGGCTGCCAGCTGGGGATCTCTCCTGGGCCAGAGTAACACTTTTGTTCCAAGAAAAATTCGTTTCCAAGTTAAGAGTCAGTGGAAGCTTTGGCTGCTGTTGGGGGAATAGTTTGGACAGGGGGCCACCATGCCTAGGAGGAAATAGGGAGACCGTTGAAGTAGTTTCTCTAATTGTCCAAGCACTAGATGGCAGGAGCTTTAAAAAAGAATTATACTGAATTATAGTTTAAACAGATGCCAGGGAGACCTTGGAGCATAATTTTGTTTTTATAATCTTTATTTGTATATAGGATCTCATCTTTGTAGTTCATCCGATGAGTGCCAGTGACTGGCAGTATTTTCTCACGCATTTCCAATTTAGGCCAGAAGGTGGCAGCATTGTCAAGCAGCTGGAAGCTTGTAGGGGCTGCTTGCAATGCCTTCATTTGCGGAGGGACGGCTGTATCAGGCCTCTACCTTCTCAGTCTCATCTATGCTCCCTCCCTGCCCTCCCCCACTTCTCTCTCCTCCCGTTCCAGTTTCCTCTCTGCTGGGAGAAATGGGACAATGGCAGAGGGCGTTAATACTGGTTTCTTTTCATACCCTGAGAATAGAGTATCCCTCTTAAACACGACATCGATTGGAAACGGCTCTCTTAAAAATCTCTGGATGGGGGGATAAGACCTGAATTACACAGGGAACTTCGAGCTATTTTCAGTGTTTCAGAGAAACTGTGACTTGTAAAATGTCAGCTGCTTATGCTAGGATTACTACGGATTCTGTGGTAAATCTGATTGTTTTCAGGCCGAGCAAAAGCCCAGGTTGAGAGTTTTACGTGCTTCTCAAAAAGCAGGGAAATGTTATTTCTAGAGAAATTCAGCCAGGCAATTAAACTTTCTTCTTGGTTAACACATGGGAAAACAGGAGTGTGAAAATCTTGGGATTCACTGTCTTGGTGGAAACAAAGATTGTCTTCATGTACTTAGAGAGTGATTGTGACTGGTTGGTGGGGTCAGACACAAGAGTCTGGGTTTGGAGTTGGACAGACCACTAGCTTTGTGACCTTTGGAAGAGAATTCAGAGTCTGAACTTCAGTTTTCTCATCTTAGGGAATTGCTGTTGGATCTAATTAAATAAGTTGTATAGGATCCTCCCATGCCTCTAGCACATAGCTGCTACTCAATAAGATTTCCTTGAATGGGTGGAAATAAGGGCAGAAGTAACATGAAGTTTTTAAGGCTGTATCCTTGGTATTATGGCCTGTGTTGTGTTTGATAGCTTGGTCATGCTCGACTTTTTGCAACCCTATGGACTCTGGCCCGCCAGTCTCCTTCCTCAGGTAAGAACACTGGAGTGGGTTGCCATGCCCTTCTCCAGGGAATCTTCCTGACCCAGGGATTGAACCTTCGTCTCTCGCATTGCAGGCTGATTCTTTACCATTTGAGCCACCAGAGTGGGGAAAACTCAAAAGCAGAGGAAAGAAGAGAAAGAAAGAGAAAGAAGAGAAAAATGTGATTCTCTATTTTGGGACGTTTAAACCGCTATTTAAAGTTTATAGGTATTCTTGGGTAATTGAGCATATTTAAAAATGTCCCCTCCCTCTGGAGTGGAACCATAAGTAACTGGAGTCAGAAACTGAAGCCACTTTCCTTGCACGCTTCACGTGTGTCACACGTGTGTAGAGCGCACACCAGTTGTTAAAAAGAAGGACGAGCATCACAGGGTCTCTTTACCAGAGTACAGTTAGCCCTCCATGGGAGCTTCCCTTGTGGCTCAGCTGGTAAAGAATCTGCCTGCAATGTGGGAGACCTGGGTTCGATCCCTGGGTTGGGAAGGTCCCCTGGAGAAGGGAAAGGTTACCTACTCCACGATGGAGAATTCCATGGACTGTATAGTCCACTAGGTCCCGGAGGGCAAGTCCAGCTTTTCATCTGCATCTTCCTTGTCATCACCGAGGAAGCAAGACAGTGATTGGCTGCCACCATTCACGCTCTCTTATCTGTGTGCGTGTGTGTGTGTGTGTGTGTGTGTGCGCGCGCGCGCGCATGTGCGCACTCGCGCTTAGTCGCTCAGTCATGTCTGACGCTTTGTGACTCTTTGGGCTGTAGCCAGCCAGGCACCTCTGTCCCTGGGACTTTTCAGGCAAAAAATGGAATGATCTTGTCTCTCATCTTGATAATCCTCCTCCAGGGGATCTTCCTGACCCAGGAATTGAACCTATGTCTCCTGTGTCCCTGCATTGCAGGCAGATTCTTTACCCGCTGAGCCATCAAGGAGACCCTGTATCTATGGAGGTGTGTAACCTATTTGCAAGTTGATAGTCTCATCCCGTGATGGTGATAGAGAGCGTGTGAACCTGAATATGGGCAATGCAGGTGTCCTGTCCTTCTCTTTGGTTTACTTTGCACACCCCACCTGCCTCCCAGGTGGGCAGGGAGCAGAGGCAGGTGGGGGTCTTCCAGTTAAGGCAGCTCAAGTCAGCAAGGTACTGAAGGGTTATCTCCTCCCGCTGGCTGTTTCTTTTTGTTCTTTGTTTTTTTTCAAGAAGTAAATGCTAGATTGTAGATATTTTAGATCCATTCGTATTCAGTTTCAACAATCTTTAAGAGCCATCCAACTGGTCTTTGTAAGCTTGAGTGCCCCTGATGACTTTGCTTCAGGTGAACGTCAAGAAAATCCCCATGTGGGATCTAAGACCTGAGACCATTGATTCCCTTTCCTTCTCGTGGACTTCTCAGGCTGTGCCTCTTGTTCACTGTTCTTACCTTGGACACACCAAGGCTCAATATTCCTTCTAGACGTAGGGCCCTCCCATCTCATCTCCAATTAGGGGAGGTCGTTGTTTAGTCACTAAGTCATGTCCGACTCTTTTGTGACCCCCTGGGTTGTAGCCCACCAGGCTCTTCTGTCCATGGAATTCTCCAGACAAGAATACTGGAGTGGGTTGCTATTTCCTTTTCCAGGGGATCTTCCCAACCAAGAGGTTGAACCTGCATCTCCTGCATTGGCAGGCGGATTCCTTACCACTGAGCCACCAGGAGAGACCTTTTACATGCATGCATGCTAAGCCGCTTCAGTCGTGTCTGACTCTTTGCGACCCTATGGACTGCAGCCTGTCAGCCGCCTCTGCCTATGGGGATTCTCCAAGCAAGAATACTTGAGTGGGTTGCCATGCCCGCCTCATGTAAGTACAGGTTTTCATAAAAGATTAAAGGAAAACTTGTCATTAAATGAGCTGCTACCTATGGTTGACTGACCACACACAAGATGCCAGGTGTTGAGGACATAGAGAGAATAAGACAGCTTCAAGGAATGTATATTTTATAAGCTGTCATCTCAGAAAACGGGAAAGAAGATTGTGTTATCTCTTGCTATGTGACAAATCATTCTGAAACATAGTGGCTTCAAATTACAAACATTTAATGTGTGTTTCCCTGTTCCTGTGGGTCAGGAAATTGGAAGCGACCTTAGCTGGGTGTTTTGGGCTTGTGGTCTTTCATGTGATTGGAGTCTGATGTTGGCTGAGGCTGTGCTCATCAGAAGGCTTACCTGAGGCTGGAGAATCTGATTTGAAGATGGGTCTCTCATGTGACTGTTGACAGGAGGCTTGGTTCCATACTGTGTGGGCCAAGCCACGGATGGCTTGAATGTCCTTACAATATGGCAGGTAGCTTCCCCCAGAATGAATGATGAGAAGAGAGAGAGAGAGAGAGAGAGAGAAGAAAGTTTCCATCCCTCATACAATCTACTCACACACTGTGAATTCTCCATATTGTATTTGTTGAAAGTTAGTCCCTGGGGCTTCCCTTATGGTCTAGTGGTTGGGACTCTGTTTTCAATGCAGGAGGGTGCATGGGATCCCTGGTTGGGGAGCTAGGATCCCACATGCCTCTCACAGCCTGACCTAAGAAAGACATAAATAATGACTGAAGAAAAAAAAGTCCCTAAGTCCAACTCCCGTTCACGCTCCATCTCGTGAAGTGAAGGGTACCAAATAATTTGTGGACTCTTTTAAAACCATCACATAGATGTATAAGTATGTTTTTATCTACTTACCAATGTCCTGATCCCTTCAGGATTTAGAAGCAGGCCCCGTGCCCAGATATTCATTCATTTAACAAACAGTCATTGAGCACCCACTACTTGCTCACGATCCCAACAGTGAAACATAACTCTATTTCTTCACTGAGACTCTGGAAAGAATTAAGAAAATTCTCAGTTTAGTTAAAAAATTTGAAGAGTTATCTTACAGAATGCAGGAGGAGAAGGGGGTGTTAGAGAATGAGATGGTTGGAGAGTATCACCCACTCAATGGACATGAGTTTGAGCAAACTCCGGGAATGGTGAAGGGCAGGGAAGCCTTGTGTGTGGCAGTTCGTGGGGTTGCAAAGAGGCGGACATGAATTAGTGACTGAACAACAGCAATAGCAACAACAAATCTTATCAAGTAACCAAGAAATAAACCATCTGACCAAGGTAAGGGTGCATGCCAACCAATTGCAAATCAAGAGTGCAAATGTACTCCAGTCGAGTGTATTCTGGGTTGCTTTTTATTTTGGAAATCCTTCTGCTTTTGTAACGGTTGCCTAGCAACCAGAGCTTTGTTCTCAATTCACACCAGGAGTGTTGGAACAGAGTTGCTCAACGGTATTAAAATTCATTGTGTTTCTAGAGCAGCAGAGAAACTCTGGAGGCTGAGCGCACTGAGGGTCACCTGGCCGTGCACGGGAGGGAAGTTTACCTAGGGTTAGGGGAGGGGTGTGCACACAAGGCCGGCGTGTCTTCTTATGGATGGCTAAGAATGACATCATTCACATCTAAGAAAGGATAAGACCTGTTTTCAAATGTCCTTGACACTTGCTTCAGCAACACTTGAGTTGAAATGGGAATGACGTAGAAAATACAACGCGGCTTATTTGCCAGTGAAATAGTCTACAGTTTCAGGATTAAAAGCTACACATTTTGGACATGTTGGTACATAGATAGTGCAAAGCCAGCTACTTCTCAAAATTTGCATTAGCCCCAAATCAGAAAACCTTACTTTCCTTTTCTTACATGTTTTGAATTAAATAAAATCCAGTAAACATCTAGCGGGCATACGCTATATGCAAGTCTCTGGATTAAATGCTCCTGAACTGTAAGAATAATAATGTTTGACCTTGCTCATTCATCCATTCAATCAATGAAGATTTATTGAGGATACAATCTGCCAGTTACTCTGCACAACACTGGTAATATAGACATAAATAAAATTGATATATTTCTTGTCCTCATAGTATTACATTCTAGTGAGGCTCGTGACATAATGGGAAAGAGAAAAACTCATGTAGCTCTCCTGGTGAAGGAGAAGGAAAGAGGACTCCTGTGGGCATGTATGAGAATTTTGACAGCTACACAGAAATCCCCAAATCGGCATTTCTAGATGTTTTGCTGTGAACCGTGCTCGAGGTGTGGACTTTTTTTTAAATGAAGTATAGTTGATTTACAGTGTTGTGCCAATCTCTGTTAGACAGCAGAGCGACTCAGTTATACCCACCTTCCCCCCACCCCACATGTATATATTTAAAAATATTCTTTTCCATTAAGGTTTATCCCAGGAGACTGGATGTGCTTCCCCGTGCTATACAGCAGGACCTGGTTGTTTATCCATTCTAAATGTGATTGTTTCCTCTGCTGCTGCTGCTGCTGCTGCTGCTAAGTCGCCTCAGTCGTGTCCGACTCTGTGCGACCCCATAGATGGCAGCCCACCAGGCTCCGCTGTCCCTGAGATTCTCCAGACAACAGCACTGGAGTGGGGTGCCATTGCTTTCTCCGTTGTTTTCCTCTACCACCCCCAAATCCCAGCCCGTCCCTCTCCCCCACCCTTGGCCACCACAAGTCTGTTCTCTGTGTCTGTGAGTCTTTTTCTGTTTCAAAGAGAGGTTCATTTGTGCCGTATTTTAGACTGTACATTTAGGTGACACGAGGGTTGTCTTTCTCGTTCTGACTTATCTGTTAGTATGATAATATCTAGTTGTATCCACGTTGCTGCCAATGGCAGTAACTGAAATTAGGGAAAGTTTTGAGAAAAACTGCAAAAGAATATGGCAGATGAAGGAGAGAAGGAGGAAGCCAATAAAATTTGGCATCTTTTTTTTCTTTAATTGCGGCTGCACCGGGTCTCCATAGCTGCGCGTGGATTTTTTCTAGTTGCGATGAGTGGGGGGTCCTCTCTTCTGTGGTGCGTGGGCTGCTCATTGCAGTGGCTTCTCTTGTTGCAGAGCACAGACTCCAGGGCATGTGGTCTCAGTAACTGCAGTGCACTTGGACTTGGCCGCCCAGCATCGTGTGGAATCCTCCTGGACCTGTGACTCTGCACTGGCAGGTGGACTCCCAACCACTGACTCACTAGAGAAGCCCAGATTTGTCATCTTGAGCCTGATAGGTTGGGAGTGTCCTAACTGAAGTAAGGAAGTCAGGAGAATGGTCTGGAGTAGGGCAAAGGCATGACACCCACTGTAGGCATGGTGAGTTGCCAGTACTGGCTGGGCATCCAACCTGGCAGTGGGAAACTTGGGACCGCAGCTAAGGAGGGAGACTATCTTTAAAATGTGAGGAAATCATTAAAAACAAAAACGTAGTGGGTAAAATTACCAGACGAGAACATGGGGGTGGAAACGTTATCTTTCAGCTGCCGTAACAGAAGAGCAGAGACAGAGTGGTTTAACAACAGAAAGTTGTTTTCTCGTGGTTCTGTCTGGAGGTTGGAAGTCAAGTTCAGGTTGCCAGCACACTCAGGCCTCTGGTTTGCAGGCAGCATCTTCTTGCTTTCCCTAGGTGCATGGGTATGGATAGAGACAGGGAGGGAGAGAGAGGATGGGTGAATCTTCCTCTTCTTACAAGGACACCAGTTTTTATCATCATGGCATCTGGTCCCATCTCTTCATGGCAAATAGATGGGAAACACTGGAAACAGCGACAGACTTTATTTTCTTGGGTTCCAAAATCACGACAGATGGTGACTGCTGCCATGAAATTAAAAGACGCTTGCTCCTTGGAAGAAAAGCTATGACCAACCTAGACAGCATCTTAAAAAGCAGAGACATTACTTTGCCAACAAAGGTCCATATACTCAAAGCTTTGGTTTTTCCAGTAGTCATGTATGGATGTGAGAGTTGGACCATAAAGAAAGCTGAACACCAAAGGATTGATGCTTTTGAATTGTGGTGTTGGAGAAGACTCTCGAGAGTCCCTTGGACTGCAAGGAGATCCAACCAGTCCATCCTAAAGGAAATCAGTCCTGAATATTCATTGGAAGGATTGATGCTGAAGCTGAAACTCCAATCCTTTGGCCACCTCATGCAAAGAGTTGACTCATTGGAAAAGACCCTGATGCTGGGAGGGATTGGGGACAGGAGGAGAAGGGGACGACAGAGGATGAGATGGCTGGATGGCATCACCGACTCGATGGACGTGAGTTTGCACGAGCTCTGGGAGTTGGTGTGCTGCAGTCCATGGGGTTGCAGAGTCGGACACGACTGAGTGAATGAACTGAACTGAATTTTAATTTTTTTAACCCCAAGAACCTTTTGTATTGGGGTATAGCTGATTAACCAGAGAAGGCAATGGCACCCCACTCCAGTGTTCTTGCCTGGAGAATCCCAGGGACAGGGAAGCCTGGTGGGCTTCTGTCTATGGGGTCGCACAGAGTCGGACATGACTGAAGTGACTTAGCAGCATAGCTGATTAACAATGTGGTAGTTTCAGGTGAACAGTGAAGGGACTCAGTCATACATATACACGTATCCATTCTCCCCCAAACCTCTCTCCCATCCAGACTGACACATAACACTGAGCAGAGTTCATGTGTATACAGTAGGTCCTTGTTGGTTATCCATTTTAAATACAGCAGTGTGTATGTGACCTTCCCAAAGTCGCTAACTTTCCCTTCCCCCTGGCAGCCAGAAGTTTGTTTTCTAAGTCTCTTTTGCAAGTAAGTTCATTTGCATCATTTGTTTTTAGATTCCACATGTAAGGGATGTCGTTAAGATATTACTCCTTCTCTGACTTACTTCACTCAGTACGATTCTCTCTATGACCTCATTTTAATCTTGAAAGAAAGTGAAAATTGAAAGTGTTAGTTGCTAAGTTGTGTCCGACTTTTTGTAACCCCATGGACTGTAGCCTGTCAGCTTCCTCTGTCCATGGAATTGTCCAGGCAACAATGCTGGAGTGGGTTGCCATGCTCTTCTCCAGGGGATTTTCCTAATCCAGGGATTGAACCCAGGTCTCCCTCATTACAGGCAGATTCTTTACCATCTGAGACACGACGGAAGTCCAAGAGTACTGGAATGGGTAGCCTATCCCTTCTCCAGGAGATCTTCCCAACCCAGGAATCAAACCAGGATCTCCTGTGTTGCAGGCGGATTCTTTACCAGTTGAGCTACAAGGGAAGCCCCATTTTAATCTTAATTATCTCCTAAAAGTCTTATCTCCAAATATAGTCACAAAGGTACCAGGGCTTCGACATAATGATCTTTAGAGGGAAGCACTTCAGTCCACAGCATGCGTATAAGAAAGATGGGCCATGGGTAGACCCAGGTAGAGGACCCAGGTTTAGGATTTGAGAGGAGGAAGAGGAACCAGTGAAGGTGATTTCTTACCATGTGTGTGTGTTTGCAGACAAGTGTGTGTATTCCAGATCCCCTGGGAGCCAATGGTCTGTCAGTTACTTTGTAAGACAGATGGCATCCCCTCCAGGCAGACCTCCCTGCCTGTCGCTCACATGCACCTGAGGTTGCCTTCCTAATACCTATTTCAGCTTCGCTCTGCATTTAAACACATTTTATCATTATGCCTATGAATTTGCTTCTGCAACAGACCTAGCTAGGATTCTGGACCAAATCCTCCTGACTCTAGAATGCATGCTTTTCCCACTATGCTTTGCTGGAACGATTTCTAGCCTGAATCCAGTGTAAGACAATTGAGACCCTAAAATGAAGCGATGAATATGAAATGGCTTTGTAAATGGTAAGTTAACATATGACTATAAACTGACATTCCTATTATAAGCCTTTATAATTTATGTTTTTATGTGTGTTAAGGTGGCGTTATTACAAATGGCTGCAATGTCTGTGTGTATGTTCATTAATATATAATAAATCATGTACGTATGAATGCAGAATAGCATTAATATTTTATGAGTTTAGAATTTTCACAAGTGTGTTCATGCACGATATATCTGTGGTAGGTATGATGTATGTGTCCTGGGGTGAGTGTGTGTGTTTTTATATTGGTGCTCAGAAAACAGCCATGTTACTGGCTTTTAAAATGTACTCTATTAAAGAGGAATTTAAGCAGAAAAAGAAAACATTGCGCATGTCCTGGTATCAGAACATAAACACATTCACAGTCTTGGGTGTTAATAATAATAGTTATTAAACTTCACTTTTAGTGAATTTGTGGTTTTTAGCCTATAAAATGTGGTCATGAGCACCCTCCTATTTGTTCTCACCACATCCTCATGAGGGCTCCCAATTTGTATGTTGGGAGAAGCACATGTTTTGATGTTTGTCAAACTCAGGTTTCTATTCTGGCTTCTGCCAACTTACTAGCTTTGGTATCTTATCATAGTTATACTGCATTATCATAGTGTATTTAAATAGTTACGTTGTTGAGTGCCTTTTATGTTGACGCTCTTATATCTATTACTATGACTAAGCTTCATATGAACCCTCTAAAGGAGAGTTCCCAATATTAGTTCCATTTCCAGATGAGAACACTGCATCTCAGAGAAGTT
The DNA here is from genome assembly GCF_032405125.1 of Capricornis sumatraensis. Lineage (NCBI taxonomy): Eukaryota > Metazoa > Chordata > Mammalia > Artiodactyla > Bovidae > Capricornis > Capricornis sumatraensis. Next base: position 30,299,170 of record NC_091079.1, read on the forward strand.
ACACGATCCATGTGGTCAGAGAATACACTTTGTGCAACGTGAATCCTTTTAAATATACTGAGGTCTCTTACTGCCCAGGATCTAATCTATCTTGGTAAGTGGTCCATGTACCTTTGGGAAGAACATGTATTACGCTGGTATCGTGTGGTGTTCTATAAATGTTTATTGGTTCTTGTTGGTTGATAGGGTTGTTCATATCTTCTATATCCTTACTGTTCTAGCAACTTTCGAGAGATACCTATGGGTATTGAAATCTCAGCCTGGAAATGCCAGTTTCTCAATCAGGTTTTACTTCACAGAGTTTTAGTTTAGTAGTTTTTAGTTATAGGTGGTGCTAGTGGTAAAGAACCCATCTGCCAGTGCAGGAGGCATAAGAAATGAAAGTTTGATCCCTGGGTTGGGAAGATCCCCTGGAGGAGGAGGGCATGGCAACCCACTGCAGTATTCTTGTGTTGAGAATCCCATGGACAGAACAGTGTGGTGGGCTACCGTCCATAAGGTCACAAAGAGTCAGATACAACTGAGTGACTTAGCATGCACACGCACACACACACATACACACACAGTGAAAATGAAACATGAGTAAGTTCTCTCTTGCTGGCCTGGCACTGAGCATGAAATATGTTCTGTCTTCCCAACAATCATGCCCTTTGGGAAACACTGATTGGATGGTTAGATGGATAGACTGATGGATGGATGGATAAACGAACAGAAACAGACTTTCTGTCCATTCACTCAATGAAGACCTCCTGAGCCTCTTTACTGGGACAGGACTGAACTGTCTCTGGCATCACAGTGATCAAGGAATACGTGAAGCTTCGGATCTCAAGGTGCAGTGATCGTGCAACTCACATGAAGGACAGGAACCAGCCTTTACCTGAGAGCAGGTTTCGAGGAGGCCAGAGCTGGGGTAAGTGGACGACTTGAAAAGATGATGCCCGGTGGGAAGAAAGGTCATTAGGGATCAACACTGGCTGGCAGTGGCTGCAGACCGCACCCTGCCTCCCCGCCCCTCCCTGGGATGCAGCCTCCCAGCTTTTCCTCCCCTCCAGCTTGGCCTCAGCCGGGATGGGTGGTGTGAGCTGCTTCCTGTGATGTATTCAGAGCCATTGCTCAGTAATATAACTGTCTGTTCCAAATGTCTTTACTTAGCATTTAGCGAGAGCCCGACCTTTTTCCACCCAAGGCCGTTACTTATATCAGTGGCTCTGTGTGCGCCTGTAGCCAGGATAAATCCCCCCGAGTCAGGGGCAATAGATCATGAGCTCCATCATTTACGGCCTATAAATTAAAGGGTGGCTGGCAAAGCTGGCTTCTGTGCCTGGCGGCCTGCTCCTTCGATACACAGTGTCACTCTTTTATCGGGGGGATCATGGGGGCAGGCTGTCTGGTCTCCTTCTGAACCCCCTGAAAGACAGTATTTACTGGCTATGGAAACACCTTCACCGCATGTTTATTTCTTTGAGACACTCTGCCCCAAACTCATTGGCTCCTTGTTCACGACTCTGTCCTGAGCCGTCTGGGCATTTAATGGCTTGGGTTGGTATGCTGTCCACATTTCCAAGGCTCCTCAGTGGCGGCAGAATCCGCTTTTAAAAAGCCCACCACACCCAGAGTGTTTGGGGTTTCATAATGGCAAAGAGCGGCTGTCCTCAGCTCTCTGGAGGTTTGCATTCCTCAGACAGGGCGTTCCTCTCTTTGCTCAGAGGCCACAGAGCTCCATTGATGCCCAGGACCATCCCATCCCTGCTCCTCGAGAGACCTGGCGCCACGCTAGGGGCTCCGACCTCCCCATCGCATCCCCTGGGGGGAACAGACGCACGACTGTGGAGTCCTAGATCTCAGGATGAGCCTTGACCTTGTAGGAAGATGGTCCTCGGGAGATGTCTCTGTCAGGGTCGGGTTTCGGAGAACTGATGCTGCCTCTGTATTTGGGACAACAGCAGTTATCATGTAAGCAGTCCTAAGATGCCTTGGTCCTGCCTGAAGATGCCGTGTGACGTTCCAGGAGGGGATGGGGGGAGCACAGGGGAGTGAGCCTGAAACAGTCCTGGGACTGCAGACTTGGAAGGCACGTTAGAGGTCGTCCGGTCCAACACTACGGAATGCGAGAATCCCACCCTGACCTTCGAGACAAGCGCCCATTGGTGGCTCAGTTGGTGGGTCCTGCCTGGTGCCCAGCCTTTGTGGCATCTTCTGCTGTTGGCTGGAGCTCTCAGGACCCCAGCTATTCCGAGGCTGGAGCATTTCTAGAAACCCTCGAGGAGTTAGTGAAACTAACATTTAGGTCCCCCTTGGGCTGGTCCTCTATTCCCCATCTTTGCCCAGTTATCTAGCAACTGGGATGAAGCCATCCCTGCACCAGCTACCCATCCCTCCTCCTCGGTTTTCATGGTGTAGCTACTTCCCGGCCTGGCTTTGTCCTGGGAAGATCATCTCCCCAGGGCTTATAGCCTTGTCCCTGGGCCCAGCCCACTGATTGAGGTCTTGCTGGCTAATCTTGCTTGCTTCCTCTCCTCCTCAGTGTAGACCCGTACCTTGAGCATAAATTGCTCCCAGTTTCTTGTTGCTATGCTCTGTCTTCTGGGGCTGGTGGAAACCCTGAGCTAGCTCCCCTCACTGGTGAAGGCACCCTGCACTGGAGTCAGGCTGCTGGGCTAGCCACCTTCCTAGGACTTGCAGCTCAGCCCATGCGTAGAATGTTTAATTTCAAATCCTGGGTTGCCTGGGACCATCTGTGTATCATCCAGCTGTAGCTTCTCAAGATAGTCCCTACCCACCTACTGCAAAATGAACGAATCTTCTGAGGTGGGAAATCTGTTTAAGGATAAAATGTATCCTGTATTGAATAAGTACTACAGGCCAGACACTTTGCATGTAATACTTTACGTGCGTCAGATCCCCAAAGCCTATGAGGTGGGTGGTATTATTATTATTACAATTATCCTTGTTATTTCAGTCCTGTGTTCACAGCACAGGCGCTGGAGCAGGAGTACCCGACTGAAATGCCTACTCTGCTGTTTTCTAATTCCCTGGAGGCTCAGATGGTAAAGAGCCTGTCTTCAATCCAGGAGACCCAGGTTCGATCCCTGGGTCGGGAAGATCCCCTGGAGAAGGGAATGGGAACCCACTCCTGTATTCCTGCCTGGAGAATTCCACGTACAGAGGAGCCTGGCCGGCTACGGTCCATGGGGTTGTAAAGAGTTGGACACAACTCAGTGACTAAACCACCATCACCTTGGAAAAGCTGCTTAGCTTCTTTTTGACTCAGTCATTTTTTCTTACTCATAGAATAAAACTACTAATGCCCATCTCCAAGGGTTGTGATTTAGAACAGTGCCTCGCTGGGCCCAGAGATATTGAGCCTCATGCCTAGTAACAGTAAACAGTCAAGTTGGGACTTGTAGAAAGGCCCTCTGGCTCTAAGGCGGCCTCTCTCTCTGCATCTCCCTGCCCCCTTTCTCAGCCTTGGGGCCAAGAGATTAGCCTGGGTGATGCCTTAGGTGGCATTTCTTTGCAACACTCAAAGTCCTTGCTTTCGTTGATTTTGAACTTTGCATTGGTAAAGACCACATTATTAATCTGCTTGTTAAGAAAAAAACAGTGCCTTTTAGTCTCATGGTTCAGAGAACAGAACTGGTTTCGGGAACCCTTGCGTTTGGGACCAGCCTCTGCCACTCCGCAGCCGGGTGACCTTGGGCAAGTCCGCCAATCTCTTCTGCCGTGGGTTTTGTCATCTGTAAAAGCACAGGGCTGCAGGGGATTCAATTAGATGACGTGAATAAGTGGGTGTGAAAGCGTCTTGTTAACCTCTTTACGCTTCAGGTCTCTCCTTTGGAAAGTGGGACGGTGATACCTGCTTATAAGGATGAAGTGAGAAAATCCATGCACACTGTCTGGCACAGAGCAGCTTCTCAATTGACGCTGCTAGGATGATCATCATCATCCTTAAGGCATCCTGTGCAAATAAGAATTTGCTTGTTTTCCTCTGATGGAGGCTTTCAGCTAAGCCACTCATATGCTCTCCTCCCCTCCTGGACAAACACAAGAATCTGCGAGATGGTTGCCCAGACTTAGCGCACTGAGTGTGGCTGCGAAGCAGATTTTTCCTCTGCCTGCAGATAACTAGTCTCCAGGGGGCCTCAAACCTGTGACCTTGCCTTCATTAGCCATGTGAACCGGCTGGCCCAGTCTGCCCTCCGTAATAATTCCTGCCAGATGACAAAGAATATCTTACCCCATGAGCCTTGGGTTCATACCAACCTTTGACCCTATTCACTTAAAAGGTAATAAGCAACAGAAGCACCTATTCATTTATCCAGCAAGCATTTATCAAGGGACATTCTTGAGTTTCTTAGTTCATCAGCCCTCAGTGTGCCTGCTGCTGACTCTTTCAGGCTGCCGCCTTCTTCCCGAGATAAGAACAAAGTCAGGTATCTGAGTTTCTCCCGTCTCAGGGCCATTCATCACCTTTTCTCTTCTCTCCACACCCAGTCGAGTCAGGAACTCACATTAAAAGGGCTTGGAGCAGATGACTCTGAGAAAGCCCAGGACCCGGGACCCTTTCCCTTTATGGTCCCATTAGTGGGCTGATGGGTGAGGACCACGTGAGGGGCCCGAGTGTAAGAAAGCCGGGCTGACAAATGCAGAACACATGTTGGCTGTCGTGAGGCTGTGGCACCTCCTTTGCACACGCAGGTCTGCTTAATTCAGTCCAGCAAGTTTTGGGCAAGTGCCCGACTGCTTGTTTATTCAGTGATCCAGCCATTCATTCATCAAACATTTCTTGAGTGTCATATACAAGTGCTATACTGTACTGCAGACAAAAGAATCTATAATGCTTACCTTGCTTGCATGCTGATGGGAGATACAATTTGCATTTGCAAAACACCCAGAAAAGAATTACATGCATAGGGCAGAAGGAAAAAATATTTACTTCACTTCACATTCATTTAACACTAACAAACTAATTGTGTGTCATGCTCTATGTTAGATGCCATACTCAGAGAGGAGCAGCAGATACATTGTTTCCACCATCGAGGAGCCTTGGGAAACCGCCTTAGACGCAGCCATCAAAGAACATCAAAATTAATGAGATCTGCACCCCACTCCAGTACTCTTGCCTGGAAAATCCCATGGACGGAGGAGCCTGGTAGGCTGCAGTCCATGAGGTCGCTGAGAGTTGGACACAACTGAGCGACTTCAGTTTGACTTTTCACTTTCATGCATTGGAGAAGGAAATGGTGACCCACTCCAGTGGGTCTTGCCTGGAGAATCCCAGGGACGGGGGAGCCTGGTGGGCTGCCGTCTATGGGGTCACACAGAGTCAGACACGACTGAGGCAACTTAGCAGCAGTAGCAGCAGCAGCAGTTAAGAGGAAGAGATGGTTATGCCAAACGTGGGGGCAGAGGGAAGAACATACGAAATGCTTCTATTCAGTGTTTGAAGAGAGATTTCAGTCATTTTGTCTGTCATAGGTGAAGAGTGGGCTTTCCCGGGGGGCTCAGGGGTAAAGAATCCGCCTGCCGATGCAGGAGATGTGTGTTTGATCCCTGGGTCGGGAAGATCCCCTGGAGGAGGAAAGGCAACCCACTCCAGGATTCTTGCCTGGAGAACCCCAGGGACAGAGGAGCTTGGCGGGCTCACAGCCCATGGGGTCGCAGAGTCGGGATTGACTGAGGCATGCAGGTGGTGGTCCAGTTTTCCATCTGGCAGTGCGTGAGTCAGGGCTAGGAGTGGGCCGTGTCCTAAAAGGGAGCCCACCTGCCTGCACTGCCAGTGAGCAGGGCTGGTCCCCACTACCTCCAGTGCCCTCCTGTTTCTGATCTGATGACCTCTGTCATCAGTGTGTATGCAAGACACGCTTCTTGTGGAACTGGGACTGGAATTCCCTGGGAATTTGAGTCCTACTGAGCTTGGGAATGTTGTCTTGGTCCTTTCCCCCTTTCTAGGCTCAAAGAGGTTCCTAAGACCAGCCTCAGAGGAATCTAAAGATGAACACTAAAATTCATGCTAATAATTCATTCCTTACAGTCATGTCACATAGCACATACAAACACACCATCACTAGCTGAAAATGAGACCACGAAAAAGGAAAAAGTTCAGCTCCTCTGAGGGCTCTTTTGTCTTCCCTCTTGGACAAGGGGTCCTATATTTTTTATTTTGCTCTACACCTCGAAAATGATGTAGCTCTCCCTGCATTCAGGGCTTATCCTATCAAACATCTTTGGTGTGCCTGACCTGGACAGCTATAGTACTCAGCTGAGAGACAGCTGAGCTTGCCTTGGTTCCTTCATTCTTTGATCACGCCATCCTTCCAGGTGCTGGCCATCCACAGATAAACAGGATGTACCCCCTGCTCGGTCAGGAGTTTCCAGTCCAGTGAGGGGAGCCGAGGGCAGGGGCACCCCTGTGTGTGGGGAGGTGGGGGTGCCATGTCTGCTGAGGCTCACCTACCCCATTCTGTTTCCCAGAACCTAGCACAGGGCCTGGTACATGGGGAGGGCTCCATGTATGCTTGATGAAAGAATACGTGATGTAATCAGTCTGAAAGTGTCTTGTTAACTGCTTCACATTATGGAAATAGGAGGGTTATCCCTGGTGGTGGGGAAAATACAGGTACTGCAGAGAATATAGCTTTCCAGAGCTCAGCCAGAGCAGAGCAAGATGCTCTTCTGCCCTGTCCTCGTGAATTCTGATCCATTTGGTTTCCTCCATGCACTTGGGTAGCTCAGTGGTAAAGGGTCCACCTGCTAAGGCAGGAAACACTGGGTTGATTCCTGGCTCGGGAAGATCTTTGTCTTCGCTCGTGGCTCAGATGGTAAAGAATCTGCCCACAATGCTGGAGACCTGGGTTCAATCCCGGGGTGGAGAAGATCCCCTAGAAAAGGAAATGGCGACCCACTCTGGTATTCTTTCCTGAAAAATTCCATGGACAGAGAAGCCTGGTGGGTTACAGTCCATGGGGTCTCAAAGAGTTGGACACGACTGACTAACACAGCCTGGACTTTTGGGGGTGTTGGACAGGTGTCTTGCTTCTGTGTCTATCCAGATGAGATTTCTATCTTGGGGTGAGGGGTGTCACCCGATATCAAATGTCTGAACAAAATTTGGTCTTTTCTCCCACAAATATATATTGAACATCTACTAAGGTACTGGTTCCACGTACGAATCAGAACCATAAACACCCAGATAAAGAAAGGACCTAGGATTCATTGCACACATGCATTCCCAAACGGGGACCCTCAATCCGGTCCTGCTGAGTGATGTTTTCACTGGGTCACAGAAGAAAAGCCTGAGGCTGTGAGATGAGCTTGAGGCTTCACAGAGCTAAATTCATGAATTTAAAGGATTTCCTTTACTCTGCAATCATTAAAATGTAAATGTGCATTTGTTTTTAAAGCAGAATGACTGCAGTAGTGGATGATAGCTGAATTTGTTTTCATATCCATTGTTGGCAAAATGTGGGCAACCCTCTGTCTGTCAGTCCTCTGACATTTGGGTGGGGAAAACTTTTACTGGTCCATGAAATACAAAATCTGGGGGATTCCCTGGTGATTCAGTGGTTAGGACTCCGCGCTTTCACTGATGAGGGTGCAGGTTCAATTCCTGATTAGGGAACTAGGATCACACACACAAAATCTGGGAGGTGTTGGTGTCCAGTTGCACCTCTTTGTCCCTCATTCAGCAGCATCACCATCCTGCACATCATCCTGAAAGGAACACTGATAGAGATTCTGCCAAGGGCAGAGAAACTCCCTGACTCTTTGTACAAATTATTCTTGCAGTGTCTTTATATGAATTTCTTTATGTCTATTTTATTTTCCTGTCATTTCTCATATCAGTCTCTGCCTGTGTGGGCTGTTCTTATGTTGTCCATAAGAGTATTCATTGGTGGGTGGACTACCTGGTTGCCTTCTCAATCGGAGGCTAACATTGATTAAACATGACCAAAATGCCATGCCTCCTGCCAGGAGCTGGGGATACAAAGATGAAGATGGCATAATAGCCCTTTCATATATTTGAGGATGAAATGTGCACTGACCTCTACTCCATCTCTTCAGTCCAACTATCTCTACTTCCGATTAACCATCTCTAGTTTTCAGACCCTTTTCAAATGAGAAAATCTTACGTTTCTGTGGGGGGCTTCCCTGGTGGGAAGCAATCTGCCTGCAGTGCAGGAGACCTGGATTCATCCCTGGGTCTGGAAGATCCCCTGGAGAATGGAATGGCTACCGACTCCAGTATTCTTGCCTGGAGAATTCCTTGGACAGAGGAGCCTGGTGGGCTACAGTCCATGGGGTGGTAAAGAGTTGGACACAACTGAGTGACTAACACTTCTCTTAAGTTTCTATATCATTTGGATCCATCTCCTCTGAATGGCCTTCTGTTTATCTAAGTTTCTCTTAAAATATTCCCCCTGAAATTGAGATACAGTCTGTTGGTCTGATCTTTGGATATGGCATAAGTACAATCACCTCCACCAATCTGCGTATTATAGTCTCATTAATACAGCCTAACAAATCATTCATTTTCTTGAGAGGGGGCAGCTGCTGTACACCGTTGATAACCTAGTCATTGCTAGTATGCTGTTACTGTATAGCAGCCAGAGTTCTAAGTACATTACGTCTTCGTTTCCTCTTCCATAATAGTACCAGCTCATAGACTCTCTCAATAATCCTTTGAGACGGTACTACTATAGCAGAGGAAACTGAGACCCACGAAGGTAAATGGCTTAGGCCTGTGTCCTTTGAAAAAGCAGCATCTCAAGAATGGACACTCCTGGGCAAGGAAAGTCTTTGGCTGAGCCCCCAGGGCCTGGAAGAGATTCTCCCGGGTTGGAGGAGCAGAGAGGACTTTTCGGGCATCAGAGCGGGGCTGGCCCATGTAGTACTGCAGGGAGGCCTGGAGATCCAGGTGAGGGAGAGGGAGCCGGTTGTCTGACAAGCTGCCCGAGGCCGCTGGTCAGGGATTCTTGAGGCTGGAGCTTGGCCCAGAAGCAGCAGAGGGCTGCCCAATCCAGAGCACTTGGCGGCAGGGGTCCGGGCAGGCATCTTTGCAGCCTCCTGTGTGGGTGGGTGGTCATCACTACCGCGCCCTCCACCAGCTTCCACGCTGAGTAAGACCCTCCGAATCATAAAGTGACCCTGTTGTGTTAGGGGGGTGCTCCCAATGACCGAGGTGGTGGAGTCATCACAAAGAAATTGTTAGCCTATAGTGCCCTATGTGTGTGACGCCAGGAGGAGGGAAGAAGGAGGGAAGGCAAGGGAGGAGAGAGGGAGGAAGGAGGCGTGGGGGAGGGGGACGAGATCCCGCTCAGGGCCTCTCCCATCTCCTGGTTCCCACACTGCCCTCACGGTGCGCCGTGGCCTCAGCTGTTTTATTGCACAAGTGAGTGAGAGCAGGGCTGTCTGCCGTCGGTCACGGGGAGCAAGAAGACCATTAGCAGCTGTGATTTATTTCAGGTCAGAGCACCGCACGGCGGTGCCCATCACAGAGGCCCTTGAAGCCTGGTGATGGATGGGGACGGGGTACCGGAAGGGGGGATGCTCGGGCCAGGAGCAGCATGCTGCGAGGGGCAGAGCCCCTGGGGCACAGCCGGGCCTGAGCTCATTGAGACCCGCGGCTGAAGTGGAGTGGAGTGAACGTCGTTCAGGCGTGTCCGACTCTCTGCGACCCCAAGGGCTATACAGTCCATGGAATTCTCCAGGCCAGAACTGGAGTGGGTAGCCTTTCCCTTCTCCAGGGGATCTTCCCAACCCAGGGATGAACCCAGATCCTCCGCATTGTAGGTACATTCTTTACGAGCTGAGCCATGAGGTTCTTGGCTGAGTGGCTTTTCTCTGGGTCTCGGTTTCCTCTCTGTAAAATGAGGGGCTGAGCAAGAAGGTTCTGGTGGTGGGGAGGTCAATTCTTCCTGTGCTCGTCACCGGGAACAATATTCTCACATTCTTCTACATCCATGTCTCCTGGCAGGACCGTTGATGCAGGTCATGCTGTCTACGGCAGAGGTCCCCAGCCTTTTTCTGGGATCAGGGACCGGTTTCATGGAAGACAATCCTTCCATGGACTTGGGCTTGGTGGGGGGGATGGTTTTAGGATGATTTGAGCACACTGTATTTACTGTGTACTTTATTTCTACTGTTACTACGTCGGCTCCACCTCAGATCTTCAGGCATTAGATCCAAGAGACTGGGGACCCCTGGTCTATGCCACCTTCCTTGCTCTCTTTAATTTCCCTCCCCCGCTTTCTTTTAGCTGCTCTTTGCAGCCTGCCAATCTTAGTTCCCTGATCAGGGACTGAACCTCCGCCCCCTGCATTGGAAGCACAGAGTCCTAACCACTGGACCTCCAGGGAAGTCCTAACTGCCCTCCGCTTGAAATTCTGAGCCTGTCTTGGAGCCTTGAGACCTGGCTCATTTCCTGCCCCGGTTCCTTCTTCCTGTACCAGGTGTATTTTCCTCACCCATTCTGGGCACCTCTGAGAAATGAATCAGACTCTTTCTATCTCCTTGGCGTGTGAAAACCTAACTTCTAAAATCCTGTTACACAGTAGACAAAGACAGGGATTAATCATGAGATGATTTCTTTATATATATATAATTTTTTAAAATTAGAGAATAATTACAATACTGGGATGGTTTCAGCCGTACATTGACATCCCTGCTGAATTCCCCTCCCAGCTCCTTCCCCATCCCACCCCTGTAGGCTGTCCCAGAGCGCTGGCGTTGTGTTCCCTGCATCGCACATCGAGCTCCCACTGGCTTTCGTTCTACATAAGGTTCAGTGCTCTTCTATCCTGTCATCCCACGTGAGACGCATTTCTTCATCCCCTGCACCCCTCTTAGTCACAACTGATTTCAAACATCAATTGTACCTTCAAACCAGCGCAGCTCTGTGGTGGGGCTGAACGCACATGCATTTAAACTTTAAGCTGAGACCAGAAACTTCAAAGACATGTCCCCGCCCCCCAGGGGGCTCACTTGGGCTCCTGTGTCAGACTGTTGCAATGACCTATTCCTCCTCTCCTGCCATTTGGCCTACCTCCTTTACGAACTCGGAGAAGCACTTCTTTGCTCTATTTCTCTCTTCTGTCTGACCGCATATTTTCATGATGCCCAAGAGTTCTGGAATCCTCAGGACCCTCTCCCCTGCCGTGGAGCCTTGGTGGGCAAAGGGCAGTCTCTGTTGGTGAAGAGTGTGGGGCCAAGGCTGGATTGGGAGGGGGCTGGGGTGGGCTTGGGAAAAGGCTCTGAGCGTGGAGAAGACATTCTTGAGGGAGGGAGGGATGGGGGCTGGGGCGTCCCACAAGCCAAAGAGAGGAACCCACCAGGCAAGGCATGTTTCAAGGCAGGTCCTTCTGCAGGCAGACACTACGCTGTGGGCCCAGCTGCACTAGTGTGACCCAGGGCCGACTGTCTCAGTCAGGTGCCTGATGCTGTTCAAAGCTCAGTCCAGGAAGGGCTGGCTGTACCACTGAGGTGCTAAAGAAGCACCTGGCCTGGATGTCCAGGAAGAAGCCAGGCGTTCTGAGAGCAGGGGCATTGTACCACATGCTAGTGTGGGGTCTGAAAGAGCAGGGCTTGGAGGCCACGGTTTAGAGAAAGAGCAAAACTGCGGTCTGGGGCCAGCTTACCTAGAAACCTTGTCATTTGGAGAGGAGTTTCCTGGTGGTCCACGTGGTTAAGACTTTGCCTTCTTCTGCAGGGGCGTGCAAGTTCGATCCTTGGCTGAGGAGCTAAGATCCGACATGCTTCATGGCCAAAGACCAAAACATCAAACAGAAGTAATACTGTAACAAGTTCAATAAAGACATTAAAAATAGTCCACATTAAAAAAAAAAAAAGTCACCTGGAGGGGAGTTCCCCGGTGGCCTAGAGGTTAGGATTCCAGGTTTCCACTGCCGTGGTCCAGCTTTGATTCCTGGTTGGGAAACTGAGACCCCCATAAGCCTTTTGGTATGGCAGGAAGAAAAAGAAAAAGTCACCTGGAGAGGCTTGTTAAACATATAAGTTCTCAGTCTCCTAACTAGACCCATGAAACCAGTGATTATCGCCTACACGGAAGGTTTAGAACCAGCCATGAACCCAGGAGGAGCAGGCCTGTGCCAGTCCAGTTCAAAGAAAAAGGCCCAGCATAGCGTTGGTTGAACACGGGTTTGCCAGGTGGCACTAGTAGTAAAGAACCTGCCTGTGAATACGGGAGATGTCAGAGACGTGGGTTCGAACCCTGCATCAGGAAGATCCCCTGGAGTAGGGCATGGCAACCCACTCCAGTTTTCTTGCCTGGAGAATCCCACGGACAGAGGAGCCCGGTAGGCTACGGTCCACGGGGCCGCATAGAGCGGACACGACTGGAGCGACAGCACGGCGTACAGGCTTGAACTTGAATTCGGGCGGAGCCGTAAATGGAGGAGAGCTCTCTACAGGCTGGCAGCGGAGGGCTTTTGACCCTGAGAAGCTCTGTCTCTGACCACATCCCTGAAAGCACACGGTGCAGAGCCTGCCACGCACAGTAGGTGCTCCGGGAAAGTGTGAGCCTCCCGACGGGCAGGGAGGACCCTGGCAGTTTAGCCTGAGTTCCAGCTGTGCCCAGAGCTGCAGGGGGCATTTCTTCTGGACTCAGGGGCCCCCACCCCAGCAGCTGGCCCGCATCCCTGGCCACCCCTTCCCCAGGCTCTGAGGCCCGGCCCGGCCATGCCGTTCTCTGCAAACACTCTTGGCCTCCCTCCAAGCCCCCGCAGGCGATGGGGCTCCATTTGCAGGATGGTGCGGAGCTGAGAGGTGATTTTATCCTGCCCCTCAGCTGGGCCCAGCTGTTTCCAGCCCGGATGGACCTTCCCTTCCCGTTTCTCATTTGTTCCGGGATAAAGCGCAGAGCTTGCTTCAAGGTTTCTAGACCACCCAGGCCTTTGGGCCTCCCTGGAAGAGGCCCTGGAAATGTTCTTGGCTCCGGAGGCCGTCCTGGGGAGGGGATGTGAAGGTTGGCGGTGGTGGCAGGGCCAGGCTCTCTGGGGAGAGTGCGGGCCCTGGGCGCGGGGGGTTGGATCCAGGCTGCGATGAGAGGCTCCCTTGGGCATTGACCCTTCAACTTCCCTCTGGGAATGATATCACCCGTCTAACAGGTTCTCATGAGGATTCAATAAAATGAGGTCCATGAGGGAGTTTCCTAGCTCTGTCTGCCACCTGGGGAAAGATGGAGAGGTTCAGGTCACTACCAGGCTGAGAACCACATGATTGGATGACCCTGCAGGGAGAGAATCGGGGGCAAAGGGGAAGAGGGAGCTTTCCTTCTGTGAGTCCCCTCCTTCCTGACAACCCCTCCTTCTCTTCAGGGTCCCCACGGGCGGACAGTCACTCTGCCTTCATCTCAGTCCCCACCAAGAATTCACGCTCTGGTTCCACCGGTACCCTCTTGTTTGTCTTTGACCCTATTTAGGGAGGAAGGAACGCCTTACCTCCTTTTGTAGCTGGAGGTGGGGGCAGAGATGGGGGTTGGGGTGGAGTGGGGAAGTGGGCGGAGGCTTTCTCTTGGAGTGAGACGTCTACAAGACCAAGTTTCTTGTTTGCCGATCTGGATGACCCTTATTGCACACTGCCAGTGTGCTGTTCAGTTAACCAAGGCTACATTTCCTTCTTACCAAAACCCCCAAAGATTGGGATGGATGAAACTGCCCCCTCCCGCCCCTGCAGTGTGTTATACAAAGTCTCCAGTGCCCTGGAAGTAACAGGGGCTGGCCATCATTATTGTTGGTAGCAGTAATAGTAGCAGTGGTATTTCCAATGGGCATGTGAAGATTCTGATGATGTTTCTCTAGCCACTCCAAAATAAGGCGGTGAATTGGTGCGTTGACAACAAGGTGCCGCAGAGCCGAGGATAGACTGTCAGCTGGGGGTCTGACTCTCACCAGTAGGGGTGGAGAGCGGGGCTGGGTGGGGCTCAGGTTATCTGCAGACTAGGGTAACAGAAACCAAAATACTATCTCTGGCAAACATATGTTATCTAGGTTGTCAGTCTCAACCTCTAGGAGCAACAAGAAATTGAGTACTCAGAAATGGACAGTGGCCTGAGTTCAAATGAATATCCTTAATTAAAGTGAAGAAAAGCTAGAGCTTTGTAAAGAAAATTTATTTTTCACTGGAGGATAATTGCTTTACAATGTTGTGTTGGTTTCTGCCATACAACAACTCGAATCAGCCCGAAGTGTACATATGTGCCTGCCCTCTTGAACCTCCCTTCCACCCCATCCCACCCCTCTAGCTTCTCACAGAACACTGGGTTGAGCTAAAGCGGAAGCCTTTAAATTACCAGCTTTTGAGGGGAAGGGGAGAGGGCTCTGTATTTTTAATGGAAAGACTGATGCAACTGTTGAGTGCCCTCCTGTGTATGTTTGCAACCCAGACTGGAACTAGTCATGTTTATTTTGGTGATGGAACAATGAGGCTCAGTGAGGTTAAGAAACTCATCCGAAGATACACAGTAATGCGCAGAAGCAGGGTTCCAACCAGAGTCCAGTGCTTTGCCTGCTCTGTGGTGCTGTGTTTCAACACGTACATGTGGTAAGGAAATAAACCGGTGTTCTTATTCAAATACGTGTCAGTTTTCTATTGTTGCTGTGAAAAATTGCCACACGCTTAGTGGCGAATAAGATCATAAATTTGCTCTCATTGTTCTGGAGGTCAGAAGTCGGAAATGAGTCTTAAGTGGCTGAAATCAAGTGTCAGCACGCTTCTCTTCCTTCTGAAGGCTTCCTTGCTTTTCCAGCTTCTAGCGGCTTCCCGCATTCCTTGACTTGTGGCCAAGGAGTCTCATCCCATCCCCGTTTCTCTCTCGTGTTCCCATCATCATACCACCTTCTTCTATTTCCCTCTTTAAAAAAAGATACTTTTATTTATTTGTTTTTGGCTGTGCCGGGTCTCTGTTGCTGCGTGGGCTATTTTCTAGTTGCGATGTGCTGGCTTCTCATCGTGGTGGCTTCCCTTATTGCGGAGCAGGGACTCTAGGGCACACGTGGTCTTCAGCAGTTGCGCCCCTTGCCTCTAGAGCACCGGCGCAGAGATTGTGGTGCGTGGGCTTCGTGGCTCCGTGGCACGTAGGACCTTCTTGGATCGCGGATTGAACCAGTGTCTCCTGCATTGGCAGGCAGATTCTTTACCACTGAGCCAGCAGGGAAGCCCACTTTCTTCTATTTCTGCATCCAACCCACCTGCCTTCCTTTTATAAGGACCTGTGTAACGACAGTGGATCCGCCTGAATAATCCAGGGTGATCTCCTCTCCTCAGGATCCTCAACTGAGTCGCATCTTCAGAGTCTCTTTTGCCACATAAAGTTACAAGTTCCAGGGCTGAGGTCATGCATATCGTTGGGACCATCATTCTGCTTACCGTGATATCTGAGTAAGGTTTTAAGTCAGTGTGATCTCAGGGTAATTGCGTCCCTTTTAAACCCTGTCATCTGCACTGTTCAGTACAGTTATTACATTAGAATGAAGACCCTTTGGATTTGTTACGTGATAATAATTGCCTATTTTTATTGATTGCTTGGGCTTCCCTGGTGGCTCAGACGGTAAAGAATTTGCCTGCAATGCAGGAGCACCAGGTTTGATCCCTGGGTCGGGAAGATTCCCTGGAGAAAGGAGTGGCAACCCACTCCAGGATTCTAGCCTGGAGAATCCCACGGATGGAGGAGACTGGCAGGCTACAGTCCACGGGGTCTCAAAGAGTCGAACACGACTGAGCAACTAGCACTTTCTTTAGATGCTTTCTGGGTTCTCTGGTCCAGCTTTAAACTCTAAGCTGCAACCTCACTTAATGCTCACCAGCCTTAGGGGGTCAGTACTATTATGGCCTGCGTTTTCCAGAGGAGGACAGTTATGACGCAGAGAGGTTTAGCAACCCACCCCAGATCACACAGGTAGGAGGCGGTAGACCAGAGCCCTGCCATCTCGTCCCAGAGCCTCCCGTGGCTGTGAGCTCCAGGAGGACAGTGCCTGAGTCTGCCGTACTGAATGTCGTATCCCCTACGTGTGTCCGTATGGTTCCTGGCCAAGGTAGACACTAAATAAACATGCTCTGTGAACGAAAGCGTAACACATCCAAACCCCTATGAGTTGATTGCCTCTCTGCATGATGTTATTAAGCAAGAGAAGAGTAATCAGACATGGTAGAAAGGCCAAGTGTCCCTTCTAAGAATTAAATTAACTGTGTTTTCGCTTACCTTGCCAGTAAGCAGGTAATGCAACCTTTTCCCTTTTGCCAGAAGTTTCTATTGTTGAAGCACTGCAGAGCCTTGTATGAAGTTCCCTGGAGGATGAGGTCGTGGTTAGGCTTGTGGGTCTGCCCTGTGGACTTGGTGGGCACCCAGGATCTCCCGGTCTCTTCTCTTCCTCATCCCTGACTTTGCCAGCTGCTTGCTTCCCTCCCGCCCTCCTCCCTTGCTGGACACAGTGGTCAGGCCCACATCTGTCTTCTAGGCTGCAGTCTGAGCCCAAGAAGCATTTTAATCTTGGTGCTCATGTAAGTGCAACCCCAGGAGTTGAGCTCTAAGCTCATTTTTGTTTGTTTGTTTGAGAACCTCCCAGCTTCATGTATTGGGGCTCTTGGCGGGTCGTCTACCTGAAGAGAGACTAGGACTTGTCCTGTCTCTGAGCTATAACCAGAGGCTCACGTGTGGCGATGGAACAGGGCTTCATCGTGTGTGAGCAGACAGGCGGTCTCATATGTGAGGGTCACAGGAGGGGGTAAGGAGAGATCCCTCACTTCAAATCACTTCTCCCAGTGGGCTCTTGAGGACACCTGTGTCTTCCACGACAGGCTTTGGTGGGCCAAGCATCCTTTGTTGCAAAGATATTCTCTGTGAACCGATGAAGTTTGAGGAGGCTAATTAATCTACTTCTTTCATAATTCTGAGTCTAGAACTTACTAAGAAATTAAGAAAGGGAGCTGGCAACTGGGGGCATACCAATCAACTTAATTATTGGATTGGCCAAAAGGTTCGTTCAGGTTGTTTTTTTTAACACGCTGTTACAGACAATCCCAAACAAAATTTTTGGCTAACCCCACACTACTGAGAGCGCTGCTGTGATGTGAACCCCGAGGGTTTCCCCGTTGGTGGCAAAGCCGTGATCTTGTTCGGAGTTCTGGAGTCTCACCACGCCAGCGGCATACCGGGCTTGGGACGTGGGAGTCTCAATTTTCTAAACCAACCTAACCACTTGCCTTTTGGCCATAAGACCTCTTAAATCACATCCAGCGCCTCTTGCATTCAGTGGGGTTCTCCCCGTTACTCCCTGGTACTGTTTGATGCTTACTTCTTTGTGGCCATGGGGGTGCTAGAGTGTTTAACGAGGGAGGGGGTGGAAGGAACCCACTCCTGGGTTACGCGGAAGGTCTGGGCTCCCAGTCATGCTCTATGGCGATGTCATCCATGTCCAGCAGATGGCGATGTTACTGCACGCATGGGGAGATGAAACCCGTGGCTTGAAACTGCCTCTTCCTTCCTTTCCAGAAGAAAAATAACCCTTTCCCGCCCCCCACCCACTTCTTTGAAAATTGGGGAGGGAGCTTTCTAAAAGGACGTATACTTCTAAGCGTTAGGTAGGATTTAAAATGTATTTGAAAGAAATCATATCGTCTTCTCAGGCTTCTGTGTTTCCCTGTGATACTGTTGATCAATCTATTGGTCAGTATCAACGGTCCCTTTCCTCTCCCCCGCTCTTCGCTTCCTTAGTCCTTGCGTCCTTCCTCCCTGTGTCAGCAGCACTTTATTTATTTAACACATGTAATTTTTTAAGCAATGTAATGTGAATTAGGAAAGATTACACTTGGACTTGTTAATTGCACAAACAGAATGTATGTGCATGCCCTCGGTCGTGTCTGACTCTGCAACTCTATGGACTAGCCCGCCAGGCTCCTCTGTCCATGGGATTCTCCAGGAAAGAATACTGGAGTGGGGGGCCATTTGCTTCTCCAGGGGGCCTTCCCGACCCAGGGATCGAACCTGAGTCTCCTGCATTGTGGCTCTTTACTGTCTGAGCCACCAGCAAAGCCTGGAAGACCTCCCAGCTGGTCTCTAACTCCTTAGTTTTGTTTCTCTGCTGTCCACTCTTCCCATTTCTAGTGTGGGCTGGAGCTAAACACAGCTGTGATCATGTCTCTCCCATGTTCAGAACCCACCCAGAGCCTCAAGATGGTCTTCAAAGGTTTCGGGTGACATCCAGGGCTTTCACAGGGCCCCATGAGGCCTGGTCACTCTCTGCTTCCTCTGCCGCCCTGGCCCAGCTCCGAGCTTCAGCTTCATGACAAGCGCTGGGACATGCCAGGCACGCCAGGCTCCAAGGGCCCTTGCACATTCCTTCACCTGGTGACCTTATAGCATAATCACCTCCTCTGTGCTGCTGTCCTTGGCTCTCAGGAAAACAGAACTGCTCCTTCTTTTGGGGCCTTCTGCATGCCGACTGTTGAGCAGTGGAACTTCCTCCCCAGAGGAGATGGTCAGAACCCGAAGGACCTCGATTGTACGAGGAGCAGTCAGAAAATAGCAAAAGCAGGTCAAGGCCAAATGAGACATGGGCTAGGGAGTAGGGGAGGCGGTGCGCGCCGTCACAGGATGGGCACTTACGCCACAGAGCTGTACGATTTGTCTTAGGTAGTCTTCACAATAGCCACGAAAATCTACATTTTCATATTAGAAAGATGAAGTTCAAAACACTGGAGTAACTTTCCCCAAGTGACATAGTTGGTATCAGAGTCACTTTTTTTCTTTAAATATATATTTCCTTATTTATCTGGCTGCGCCAGATCTTAGTTTTGGTGTGTGGGATCTAGTTCCCTGACCAGGGATCAAACCTGGAGCCCTCTGCATTGGGAGCATGGAGTCTTAGCCACTGGACCACCAGTTAGTCACTTGGGGGGTGAGTCTGAAACTTTGCACTTCCCAGTGAAGGAATTGTGCTCCTTGACTTACCCCTGGAGGGAGCACTTTCTTTCTTTTTTTAAAAAAATTATTTATTTATTTAACTTGGAGGCTAATTGCTTTACAACATTGTAGTGGCTTTTGCCATATACTGACATGAATCTTCCACAGGTGTACACATGTCCTCCATCCTGAACCCCCCCTCCCACCTCCCTCCCCATCCTACCCCCCAGGGTTGTCCCAGTGCACCAGCTTTGAGTGCCCTGTTTCATGCATCAAATTTGGACCGGCCATCTATTTCACATATGGTAATGTACATGTTTCAATGCTATTCTTTCAAATCACCCCACCCTCGCCCTCTCCCACAGAGTCCAAAAGACTGTTCTATACATCTGCGTCTCTTTTGCTGTCTCGCATACAGGGTTATCATTACCATCTTTCTAAATTCCATATATATGTGTTAATATACTGTATCGGTGTTTTTCTTTCTGACTTACTTCACTCTGTATAATCAGCTCCAGTTTCATCCACCTCATTAGAACTGATTCAAATGTATTCTTTTTAATGGCTGAGTAATACTCCATTGTGTATATGTACCACAGCTTTCTTATCCATTCGTCTGCCGATGGACATCTAGGTTGCTTCTGTGTCCTGGCTATTATAAACAGTGCTGCGATGAACATTGGGGTGCACGCATCCCTTTCAATTCTGGTTTCCTTGGTGTGGAGGGAGCACTTTCTAAGTCAGAGCAACCTTTCCTTCCTGACACCCAGAGAAGCAAGTAGAGCAGTCCGAGCAGTCATTTGCTAATGGTTTGCATGCTCTGTAGTTGCTGGCACCCAAGGGAAGTCTCTTAGGCATTAACCCAGTAAGAACTCCTAGAGCTGGGAAGGCTGTGAAAAGCCAGAGCTTTGACTGTATGGACCTTTGTCGACAAAGTGATGTCTCTGCTTTTCAATACTCTGTCTAGGTTTGTCAAAGCTTTTCTTTCAAGGAGCAAGCATCTTTTAATTTCCTGGCTGCAGTCACTGTCCGCAGTGATTTTGGAGCCCAGGAAAGTAAAATCTGTTGCTGCTTCCACTTTTGCCCCTTCTGTTTGCCATGAAGTGACAGGACAGGATGCCATGACCTTAGTTTTGTGAATATTGAGTTTTAAGCCAGCTTTTTCACTCTCCTCTCTCACCCTCATCAAGAGGCTTTTTAATTCCTCTTCATTTTCTGCCATTAGAGGGGTATCAGCTGTGTATCTGAAGGATGATAGTACTCCCCCAAGCCTCCTGCTCAGGCTGATCCAGTCCCCGGCTTGCAGGAGGGAGCAGAGGAACAGGTCCAGAAGCAAGGCCATATCCTGGTCTTATCAGAACCACTCTTGGCAAATGATGTGGGTTCCCAGAACTCTGGCTCCATCTGCTCTCAAGTGCAAGAATTAACAAGCCATCCAAGTTGAGGGCAAGAGGGCTCGAAGTAGAAAACCTTCTGTACTGAGATTCAGGAGATCTGGGTTCCAGCTCTGATAACTCACGTGCTCTGTGGTTTGAGCCAAGAACTTGGTGTCTCTGAGCCTCAGAGCCCCTCTGGTTAAATGTGAATCTTAACGCTTACGGCCACGTATGAGGATTTAATCAGACTCACTGTTGTAATCTACAAATCACATGTCTGGTCCCCCAGTCACCTGTAAAAGCCAACATATCCTTCCCTATCCTGAGATGAAAGTACTCATGGGGTATAATCATTACACAGACACATGTGCATAAATGCAATTTGAGTTCCAAGAGGAAAAAAAAAAAAACACAGGAAAAATGGATGAATGTGTTGGGAAAGAGGAGGGGCATGAGTAGGTTTTGGAGAGTGGGCAAGACAGACATCCCTCTCTGAAATATTTGTCTACTTATTTATTCAACATCACTGGGTCTTAGTTATGGCAGTCAGGATCCAGTTCCCTGACCAGGGGTCGAACCTCTGCCTTGAGAGGCATTGGCCCCCTGCATTGAGAGTGTGGAGTCCTAGCCACTGGACCACCAGGGAAATCCCAAGGCAGGCGTCTTTGAGGTGGGGATATCAGAGGTGAGACCTGAAGGCTGAGAAGGAGCGGGCCAAAGATTGAGAAGGGGGGCTGTGTGAGGGTTACAAGCAAAATTCACTCTAAGTTAGGTGTTGGTTCAGTTCCACTCGAGGGAAGGCAGTTCTAGAACTATCTTTTATTAAGAGAGTTTCAAAGCATGGGCTCCAAAATGCATTGTGGAGTCAGGCTCCTAGGCTCAGGCGAGCTGGAAGCAAAGGTTTTGGAGTCATTGCCCAAGGACAGCACATCAGAACAACTGATGTCAGGGTCCCCCTCGGGATGTGCAGGAGCTGCCAATAACAAAGCCAGGTCTGTTCTCCTCTGCCTGCCCTCCACCCCGGGCCCAGGGCACAGCCGCTCATTTGACCCCTCCTTCTGCCGCATCCGTGTGAAGACCCCCACGGCAAACTCCTTCGCTGGCAGGACGGGGCTGGGAACAGCTGGGAACTGTTGTTGCTTCTGGCCACATCCTGGAATGTCTTCCTTGTGGATCCTATGCCCCCCAGCTGCTGGGGGCCCCTGACTTGACCTGAAGCTGAACTTAGCTGGAGGGTCCGGGGCTCAGAGCTGCCTCCTTGTCAGCTCTGATAGCAGCAAGAAATTGCACAATCTTTCTGAGAAAGCCGAGGCTGCCTTACTCGCCTTTCCTGGGATGGAAAGACTATGAGAGGCCCCTGCGCATCCATTCATATTTTCCAAGGATGGGGCATGAGAGAGTGACCAGATAAGACCCTGGCTTTTGTTCACAAACACCCAGAGGAGGTCCTGGGTGAGATAGCAACGCTCCTGGTGGAGATGGGGTGGAGAAGGGTGGCTTCAGATAAGACGCTGGTGGAGCAGAGTGGCTGTTTTTCTCGAGTGAAGGCGCAAAACATCTGTTAGTGAGTCTGTCTGAGAGTGAGCTTTTCATTCACAGAACTGGAGAATGCAGAGTTGCAGCAATTCTAGTCTTTTGAAACATTTTTTTCTTAAACACAAGGGTAAAGTGTCCAAGAGGGGGGACGTGACTTTTCTTAGATTACCTGGTAAGTCAGATAAAGCTCTGTGTAGCCTTCGGAGCCTCTGACATAGAATCTGCCGCTTTTCCCACTCTGTACCGGGTACCACATAAGCCCTGCATCCCAATCCTTCATCTTTCCCTCCTGTCATCTCTGTGCGCATTTATTCATTCACAGACCAACCCATCTATCATTCATGCATTTTTTTTTATGCATACATGCACCACCATTTATTAAGGACACAAGGGAGGCCCCGACAGCTCTTCAAACAGTAGACAGTATAATGGAGTGCACACTCAGGAGTGCAGGGCAGTGGGGGACCAGCCAAGCGGCGTGGGAGGGGATTGTCATGGTAAGGATGCCAAAGCACCCGTGGGCAAGATGGCTTTTGAGCTTCATACAGATGGAGCAGAAGGAGGGGTCAAATGAGCGGCTCTGCCTCTGAGCCAGGGTGGAGGGCAGAGCTGGGGGAACAGACCTGCCTCAAAGGAGGACAAGGATTGCATTTTTGAAGGAAACAATTTAGCATTACACCTCTAGAGGCAGCATGAAGGCTGGATTGAAGAAGTGAAATGTTGGCACCAAGGAGGTAACTTATAGCGGTCAGTTCATCCAAGAAGCCGGCAATATGAAACATGCTTCATCTCTTCAGGGGCCATCCTTGGTGCTGGGCACTCTGGGGATGTCAAGATGGAACTCTTTCAAGTATAACAAGGTGGTGGGGGGCATGGACTTTCCATCTAGACGGTGTTCAAATCCTACGTGTCCCACTTTCCAGCTGGGTGGTCTTGGGTGAGTTACTTAACGTCTCTGTGCGTCTATAGCGTCGTCCCACACTGGGAATCATCACACTTCATTTCTCATAGGGTTGTCGTGAGGGTTAAATGAGGTGATAGGTTTCATTGATGATGAAGCTCTTAGAACTTCACTTGGCATAGCGAGTACTCCATCAATGTTACTCATTCTAGAAATCTCCATCGCAACGAAATCTATATCTGTTAATGGCCTTGTGTGGGTTTTTTTTTCTTTGCTACTTCTGTTTTCAAAAGCTCCTTTCACCAGCCTGGAATGACCACTCCTTCCTTTCGCCCATATCCAAATCCTCCTTATTGTTCGAAGCCGAGGAAACTTGGGCAAAGGCCTTGACCCAGATAGACCCTCTCTGCCACTCTGGTTCCACAGCTGAGTTTCTCAGGACATCACTGGGCCTCTGGGTTTCAGTCCCCTGTTCTCTGAAGTGGATACAAACATATATCATATATGTAATTGATTTACAATTTTGTGTTAGTTTTAGATGTACAGGAAAGTGACTCAGTTATATGTATATACATTTTTTTTTCAGATTATTTTCCTTCATGTTATTATAAAATGTTGAATATGGTTCCTTGTGCTATGCAGTAAATCCCTGTTGCTTATCTATTTTGTGTATAGTTTGTATCTGTTAATCCCATACTCATGACTTATCCCTCCCTGCTTCCCCCTTTGGTAACCATAAATTTGTTTTCTATGTCTGTGAGTTGGTCCTGTTTTATGTATAGATTCATATGTATGATTTTTTTGTACCCCCCCATATGAATGACATTATATGTCTTTTTCTGTCTGACTTATTTCACTTAGTGTGATATTCTCTTAAGTTCATCAATGTTGCTGCAAATGGTAATATTTTATTCTTTATCATGGCTGAGTAATATTCCACTGTATATATTACTATGCATATATATGTGTGTATATATGTAGATATAAAATGAGTCATCTGTTGATGGGAAACCCAGTGTTCATAGCAGCACTATTTACAATAGCCAAGATAGGGAAGTGGAGGTATTTATACAGACCTGGTAGCATTCTTGGAAGTGAAATCCTCAAATTCTGGCAGGTATTCAGTGCTTAATAAATGATAGATATTATTAAGCCAAATCTTGCCAGTCCTTCCTGCCTGAACTTCCCCCTGGACCTAGTATTTATTGATCCTAATGTTTATCTGGTTAGTTATTGACCATGTAGACCATGCAGTAATTTGTATCACCTTTCCTCACTACTTTCTTGGAACTACTATTGGAATCTTATGGACCCTTAGCTTTTTGAACACACCTAGCATCCTCCCTTTATTAACTGATAGCTCAGTGGTGAAGAATCTGCCTGCCCAGTAGGAGACACGGGTTTGATCCCTGGGTTGGGAAGATCCCCTGGAGAAGGAAATTGCAACCCTTTTTAGTATTCTCACCTGGGAAATCCCATGGACAGAGGAGCCTTGTGGGCTACAGTCCATAGGGTTGCAAAGAGTCAGACACGACTTAGGTGACTAAACAATAAGTAACCTCCTCACTGCGGTGGGATGTCCTTCGGGGAGACCCTCCACTTGACTACAGTTTGCCGAGCAATCCAGAGCCTCCTCTGTTCCAGGAGCCTCGTGCAGGGCTTGGGTTTTCCAGCGCCTCATTTCCTTTCCACAGCGGTACCTTGCCGGGCTGGCACAGCTAGAGCGTCTCGGTCCCCCTTCTCTCATGAGTTGCGTTTTGTTGCATCTCTAGCTTGGCACAGTGCGTGCTCCCTGCCTGGCTGTGGACTCTCCTGGCTGCCCCTGTCACCAGCTGTGAGGCTGACGCCTGGCCCTGGGTCCAGAGCTGGGCCAGAGCAGATAAGTGCCTGTTCTTGGAACCAGCTCACTGATCGTTGGATGCCTCCTTCTCTTTTTCTCCTCTGTGAAAACAGGAGTCTTGCAACTCTGTTCCAGGAAACATTGCAACGGCCCTGTGTCCTGGACGTGGCCTCACCTGAGATAAGGCCTGGGGGTGGGCTCTAAGGAAGGAAAAGCTACAGCAGAAAAGAAGTTCTCATCAGTGGGAAGATTCTTCAGGCAGGGAAACAACCACCTCTGGCAACAATGGCCAGGAGCCTGGGCTGGGCGGGAGCCTGGGCTGCCCGGGGGCACGTGAAGACCAGGCTCACCCCTGGAGGAGGGGCTGATGGCTCCTTTGCCATCCCAGGCACGTGCCTCTGGAGGGGTGTGGGGGCTCCTACACCCAAAACGGAAGCACCAGGGCCCGTGATGACAGCTCTCCAAGGCCTCAGCCGTGGAGCTGGGTGGCTGGGGCTGTGGCGGCTGGCGCAGATGGGCCCTGGACAAAGTGTGATCCAGGTTCTCTGGGTCTCACTTTCTTGCTTAAAAAATAAATGTGTCATGTCAGTGGTTTTAACATCTTCCAAAAAAAAAAAGAAAGAATACTTTAAAGTTTTTCTTTAACAAAAAGGAATTATATCCATATTCCAAGTTTGTAAGTCAGATAAAAAGAGAAGCTCTTTCCTGCCCTTCAGAGCTATTGTGTGGCGTGTACCCAAGGCGCATGTGTGTAAAACTGGCTTCCCCAGACAAGGGGGAAACTCCACGGGCTAGTCACTCTCAGCTGTCTCTTCTAGGTCTCCCAGGCCGCTTCGGTGATGCTCCCTGTCAACAGAGCTGGCAGAGCAGTGCTTGTGTATAGGGACAAGGGTCAAAATATTTACCCATTATGACCCTGTCACAAACTGAATAGAAAGGATGCTGGTTAGTTAACTGGTTGGACGTCAGTCATGTTGTTTTTTTTTTGGTGTTAGAATCATATGGGAGGTGTTTTCAAAATACATTCTTTGGGTCTCATTCAGATTCCTTTGAATAAAAATTTGGGGGGCTTTTATTGATATTTTAATTTTTTTTTTTTTTACTTAAATTTTTGTATTAAGTATTGTTGATGTTTACAGTATAATGACTCAGTTAGACATATACTCTTTCACACATGCTTTTCCATTATGGTTTATCACAGGATATGATGTTGGATATAGTTCCCTGTGCTGCACAGTAGGGCCTTGCTGTTTATCTGTCCTAGATATAATAGTTTGCATCTGCTAATCCCAAACTCCCAGTCCTTCTCCTCCCCACCCTCCCTTCCACTTGGCAACCGCAAATCTGTTCTTTATGTCTGTGAGTCTGTTTCTATTTTATAGATATGTTCATTTCTGTCATATTTCAGATTCCACACATAAGTGATATCATATGGTGTTTGTCTCTTTCTTTAGGACTTCACAGAGTATGCCAATATGCCAATCTCTAGGTCCAGCCATGTTGCTGCAAGTGGCATTATTTCATTATTTTGGGGGGCTGACTATTATTCCATTGTATATATTGTTGTCGTTCAGTCGCTAAGTAGTGTCTGAGGCTTTACAGCTCCATGGATTGTACCACGCCAGGCTTCCCTGTCCTTCACTATATCCTGGAGTTTGCTCAAATGCGTGTCTGTTGAGTCAGTGATGCCGTCTACCTATCTCGTCCTCTGTCACCCCCTTCTGCTCCTGCCTTCTATCTTTCCCAGCATCAGGGTCTTTTCTAGAGAGTCGGCTCTTCACATCAGGTGGCCAAACTATTGGAGCTCCAGCTTCAGCATCAGTCCTTCCAGTGAATATTCAGGGTTGATCTCCTTTAGGATTGACTGGTTTGATCTCCTTGCAGTCCATGGCTCTCAGGAGTCTTCTCCAGTGCCACAGTTCGAAAGCATCAATTTTTGGCGCTCAGCCTTCTTTATGGCCCATGGCTACTGTAAGCACCATAGCCTTGACTACATAAACATTCGTCAGCAAAGTGAGGCCTCTGCCTTTTATATGCTGTCCAGGTTTGTCATAGCTTTCCTTCCAAGGAGCAAACATCTTTTAATTTCCTGACTGCAGTCATCGTCCACAGGGATTTTGGAGCCCAAGAAAAGAAAATCTGTCACTGTTTCCAGTTTTTATCCATCTACTTGTCATGAAGTGATGACCGGATGCCATAGTCTTTGTTTTTTGAACGTTGAGTTTTAAGCCAGGTTTTTCACTCTCTTTCACCCTCATCAAGAGGCTCTTTAGTTCCTCTTCACTTTCTGCCATTAGAATGATATCATCTGCATATCTGTATATATTAATACACACTGAATCTTCTTTATTCATCTGTCGATGGGCATTTAGATGGTTTCCATATCTGGGTTATTGTAAATAGTGCTGCTGTGAACACAGGCGTGCATGTGTCTTTTTGAATTATAATTGTGTTTGGATGTGTGGGGGGATTTGTTGTTGTGCAGTTGCTCAGTTGTGTCTGAGTCTCTGCAACCCGACGGACTGCAGCACATCAGGCTTCCCTGTCCTTCACCATCTCCCGGATCTTGCTCAAACTCACATCCATTGACTTGGTGATGCCATCCAGCCATCTCCTCCTCTGTCGTCCCCTTCTCCTCCTGCCTTCAATCTTCCCAGCATCAGGGTCTTTGCCAATGAGTTGGCTTGCATTTTGAATAATATCCAGAAGAAATAGGTAAATCTACTCCCTCCCAATGAAACACTAAGACCTTTATTCTTGCTCTTTGGTTGGGTGAGTGGTGTCCGGGGGGGTATCCACAGAATGAAAAGAGACTGAAGTTGGCCCTGAACACAGGACAAGAATCCCACCAGTGATACCATGAAGCATGTACCCTGGGATGGGTTTCAAGCTGAACAGTCCGTGAAATAGAAACTAATTGATTTCCTAGGGCTGCTTGAAAAAATGACCACAAACTTAGTGGCTTGAGAAAAACTCTACAAATTTAATCTCTCAGAGGTCTGCTGGCCAGAATCTGAAATTCAGGGCATTGGTAAGGCTGTGCTCTCCTGGAAGGCTCTGGGGAGAAACTTCTCCTCTTTCAGGTTATGAAGACCCTGGGCGTCCCTTGGCTTGTGGTTGGGTAACTTCCTTCTCCACCTTTGTCTTCATACAGACATCACTTCTGCCCATCTCTTCCCGGTGTCTCTTACAGAGACACTTATTGGTGGATCATCCAGGGTGATTTCAAGATAGCTAACTTAGTTACATCTACAAAGACTTCTTTTTCAGTTCAGTTCAGTTCAGTTGCTCAGTCATGTCCGACTCTTTGCGACCCCATGAATCGCAGCACCCCAGGCCTCCCTGTCCATCACCAACTCCTGGAGTTCACTCAGACTCACATCCATCGAGTCAGTGATGCCATCCAGCCATCTCATCCTCTGTCATCCCCTTCTCCTCCTGCCCCCAACTCCTCCCAGCATCAGACTCTTTTCCAATGAGTCAACTCTTCACATGAGGTGGCCAAAGTACTGGAGTTTCAGCCCATTAATAGGTGTTGGAGGTCAGGATGTGGACATATCTTTTGAGAGGGAAGCCACTGTTAACCCACTATCACACACTATTAGCCCTGTTGTGGAGATGAGGAAACCTGGATTCAAGGCATGGGGGTGATTTGTCCATGGTCCCTCAGCTGGTGGGTGGCAGAGCAGGGCTGAGACTCATCCTCAGTCTACGGCAGAACATGAATAGAAGGAACCTCAGAGAACATGGGACCGTCCTTAGCGATCTGGCTTGCAAAGCTCTGCTTTGCCCACAGAGGGCGCTCAGTGTCAGTCTGTTATGAATGTGGTGACTGGTTCTGATTTGGCCTGAGTGGCTGGGGAGCTGGCAGCAATAGTGTGTGAGTTCAGGCGTGTCCGACTCTTTGCGACCCCTTGGACTGTAGCCTGCCAGGCTCCTCTGCCCGTGGGATTCTCCAGGCAAGAATACTGGAATGGGTTGCCATTTCCTTCTCCAGGGGATCTTCCCGACCCAGGGATCGAATCTGGGTCTCCTGCAGTGGCAGGCAAATTCTTGACCACTCCACCACCTAACTGACCTACGTTCCTCTACATCTTGAGCACAGTGCAGAAACTGTCAGACGAGTGAAATTTCATGCATATAAGAAGATGCTGTGTCCATACTCCCACGTGTCTTTCTGGTGTCTACAGCTTGTAGTTGGCAGCAGTGCACTGATGCCATGGAAGAGGGTTGTTTGGGAAGGCTTCTCTTCCTGCCTCCTCCTTTCCTTAATGGACTTCAGATCAGTCATGCTTCTGAGTGTCCCAAGGATGTGAAGTGAGGTTAATGATGCTCTTCCTGCAGAGTGTTTCTAGGTTTTGTTGATTTAGGGGGTCCTGTTGAAGCCAGGAGGAAGGAAAAGATAAAATCTCGAAGCCTGTTCAAGCCCTAAGATTTTATGAAAAATGTAATCATGTTTTACAGCACCAGATGTAAGCACATATTGTAACTGTGAGGGCAACGTGAAATAGGGGACCGGCATGCTCTTTTCCTTAGGTGAGAGCGAAGAGCACTGCTTACATTTCAGCTGGAAGGATGGGAGCTAGACAACAGTCCCTTTGCGATGTCGGGGGTTCTGTTTCATGGGAAAGGTGCCTAAGACCAACATCTCAGGGGGGAGTTTGGAAACCAGGAGGACGGTGGTGGGGTGCCTGGGGTGGGAATGAAGGGTGACGACACCTTTTGACGTCAGGAAGACTTTCCGAAAGTTACGCCTGTAAAACCTTGCAGTGATTGACTTGGGAACCCGAAATGGCCCCAGAACCAATAAAACGGAGGCTGGATCCTCAACAGTCACCAGTGGATTTGGAGGTCTTTCTGCCTGGTTCCCTGGTGGCTCAGATGGTAAAGAATCTGCCTGCAGTGCAAGAGACCTGGGTTCGTTCCCTGGGTTGGGAAGATCCCCTGTAGAAGGAAATGGCTACCACTCTAGGATTCTTGCCTTGAGAATCCCATGGACAGAGGAGCCTGGCAGGCTGCAGTTCATGGGGTTGCAAAGAGTCAAACATGACTGAGCAACTAACGTTAACACTTTCACAGTGCTTGGCACCCAGTAAGAATTTAGAGGTTCTGACACAAAAATGGGAAACCCTGTGATCCTTGTGTATGCGGCATGGAGAGTATGGAAAAGCCCCAGGTTTTGGTAGGAGAGTCCTGATGTGGTTGAAAAGCAAATGCTTTCTGTGTTTCAAGATGAAGGCAGATTGAAGCTTGACATTTTTGTTCATCACAAACTTTAAGTCAAGGCTTGGCTCGGTGGAGCATTAGAAGGCCATTGTTTTCTGGGATGGTCGGTCTCGGGCCTGGGGTGTCAAAGGAGCCTGGCCCCCCTGGATTTCCTTCTGCTGCTTTGGGAGCGGCCCACCGCCAGGCCAGCTCCCAGCCATCTGAAACACCCCTTGGGAGGCAGATATTTGCGATCCGTTCCAAGTTGAAAGTGACTCTCACGTGATGGGTCTGCCCTGCTCTGTGACACTGCAACTAATTGTCCCAGTCGTGGCAATTCTCCAAATTCCTGGACACGATCAAGTGACCAGACAACTTCAGGTCAGCTTCAGGAGAAAGCCGTCTCTGGAATGTAGTGTGAGAGCATGTGAAAAACTCAAGCCCCGAGTTGCTTTATGAATGTCCATATTCTTTGCAGGCAGCTCTTTTTAGGGAAGGAATATACAACCCTTAAAGTCGAAAGGCATTCAGTTAAAAAAAAGAATCAGAAGTGCACCTCAATGACCCTTCGGTAAGTGGCCCAAGTTCGTATTTTGGGAGCTCAAATCAATGGAAATAAACTGAATTGCCTTCAGCACATTTTTGTATGCATGTTTGGAATATTCGTCGCTCTAAAGCTAACCTCGTAAGAGGCATATTGCCCTGTGAATCCTAACTTACTCTGGGTCTCTGACTCACTCTGAAACAGTAAGCAAACCTCCTAACTTCTCAGGAAGTCAGTTTCTCTATTTCTAAAATTAGTTGGCTTCAGAGTTTCCTTCACTGTTTAAAATTCTCTGATGTACTTTCAAGTGTTAGATGAACTAACTAAAATACATCACCGTTGATAGATCCATCCCAGAATTTGTCAAGATCTCCAATGTTTGCAGAGTTCTTCCTGTTCTCATTTGTTGTTTAGAAGCTTCAGAGCGTGGCAGGAGGGCTGCGTGCTCCTCTAGCATACCAATTAGGGAGCTGGGGCTCAGGTCAGTTGAGTGTCAAAGCCAGACCACTCTGGCTGGTGGACAGACAAGGTGAGCCAAAACCCTTAGATCTTCTGACATTTAGTTCAGATATCTATCAGAGTTCCTCCCAGTCTTGCCACTTAAAGTATTGACAGAGCAGGAAGCCGTAGCTAACCATGGCTGGTCTCTGCCAGAGCCATTCCCGCTGCACGTGGCCTTCTGTGTGTGTGCTCAGGTGCTCAGTCCGTCATTAACGGCTGCTCCTTTACCTTCATTTTTCCATCTTTAAAATGGGTGATATCACATCCAGTGTTTGATACCATATCCAAGGATACTTGTACATGAGTACTCTTGCTTTCTTCATTTTGTCTGAATTAGTTGTAAATGGAATATTCAGCATTCATTGCAAATAATGCCATGTAGGTGCTTGGAATGCTGGAAAGATGGTTGTGGTATGTTGCTATGGGAAACAAATGGTACAAAGTAACATGTTTTGTACCAACTCTTTCTGTATAAAAATGTAAAGAAAAGTATACAAGGAAGAAAGAAGGACCATCACAGGTGGGCTAGTTATGGTTTGGGGCATTCCTGGTACGACCAGTGCGTTTCACTTCTTTGTTGCTTTTCTGCCTGCGTGCTAAGTCACTTCAGTCATGTCCGACTCTTTGCGACGCTATGGACTGTAGCCCAGCAGACTCCTCCGTCCATGGGATTCTCCAGGCTAGAGCACTGGAGTGGGTTGTCATGCCCTCCTTCAGGGGATCTTCCTAACCCAGGGATCAAACCCACATCTCCTGTGTCTCCTGCATTGGCAGGCAGGTTCTTTACCGCTTGTGCCATCTGGGACGCCCGCGATTTTCTTTAAATGTGTAAGCTGACTATATGTTATGTGGTAATTTGTTTTTTTTTTTAAACTTTTCTCATAAAAGTGTGCAGGTGAGATTGACTGGGGGAGAAAATCGGATAACCAGTTTACTTCTAGGTGGCGCTTGAATGAGGCCCAGTCCTCCGATCTTTCCAAACACAGATTATATCTCATCCCCAGTAATCGCTGATTAACCCTCTTTTTGTTCAGCAAAGACAGCCGCTTTCAGCTGCCCCCCGGGTCAGTGGGATGCTGCTGCCAAGTGCATGGGGGCCCGGAGGCTGCATCTGCCGCTCGCCTTTGCCAAACAGCTGTGCTCGGAGCCAGCAGCAGGATAACACTCACCTGCACAGGAAATGGGTGGTGAGCTTGGTCTGCAGGCTGGGGGACAAAGAGCGGATGGTCCCATTCCAACAGGTGGGCCGGCCAATCGAGCAAGGCCTAGAGCCATGTGAAAAGCATGTCTGTTGCTCTGAGAAGCACACCAGAGTGCCTCAGCTGTTGGATAAGACCATGGGCAGGATGTCATTGCAATTTGGCTGAGAACCCACAGTCCCTGGGCTCAGGACTTGCAGCACGGAGGATCCTGAAGGGGCGTTTCCCCTAAGCTCCCTAGTAGAATTGGAGGGAGACAGAATGAAAGAAACCATGGCTCACACAGAAGCAGAGGTGTCAACTGCACCCGCGAAGGCATCAACAGAACACACAGATTCACTGTTCGGTGTGTTTCTGTCACATCTCTCTCAGTCTTTTCAGGAGCAGAGGGGCTACCTTCCTTTGCTCTTAGTAAGCATTGGCTCCAAAACTGGAAACTGAAATCACTTAATTGCTTTTCGGAATGTAATTAAAAAAAAACTGATTGAAGTATAGTTGCTTTACAATGCTGTGTTAGTTTCTACTGTGCAGCAAATTGATTCAGTATGCATATATGTATATGCACCAAGTGAGATTTTAAAAACAATTTTTTATTTAAGTGTATTTCTTTTTCTGGTTGCATTTTGTTTCATGGCGAGTGAAACTGTCTTTCCATTTCTGAAAGCAATAGTATTCTTTCTATTTTCTAATGAAGTGGAATCGAATAACAATATTGTATGTCAGTTTCAGGTGAACAGCAAAGTGATTCAGTTATACCTATCCATGTATCTATTCTTTTTCAGATTCTTTTCTCACTTAGGTCATTACAGAGTATTGAGTAGAGTTCACTGTGCTATACAGCACGTCCTTGTTGGTTATCTATTTTAAATATAACATTTGTGTACATGTCAATCCCAAACACCTGATCTGTCCCTCCCCTTCACCCTTCTCCACTGGTAACCATAAGTTTGTTCTCTAGGTCTGTTAGTCTATTCCTGTTTCATAAACACAATCATTTGTATCATGTTTAAAGATTCCGCATATAAAAGCTTCCACATATAAAAGCTTCCGCATATAAGCGATACCATATATTTGCCTTTCTCTAGTAACAGTATTCTTTTAAGAGTACATTAACATAAGTTAAACAGGATCATTTGTAATGTTATTAATAATTAGTTAGAATGTGTCATTGGCAAAAATCTTTAAAGTGATGCAAACCACTGTTGCTTACACCGTTCCTCCTGGCCTGGGAGTTGAAAGACAGGGGCTATGCTGTCTCACCTACTAACTGCGTGTGCATAAGTCAGTGGCTCCCGAGGTTGTCTGAACACTGGAGTCACCTGGAGGAGGGGCGGGCTTCAGAAACTCAAGAGTTTTTTCATCTCCAGAGATTCTGAGGGAGCAGACCTAAGGCACAGCCAGTGTGCTGGAGTTTGTAAAAGAGCCCCAGGTGATCCTAATGGCAGGTGTGTTAGGAACCACTGCCCCAAGCGAATTCTTTGATCTCCCAGAGCCTTAGTTTCCTTCTTTATCATATGGGGGTACTGGGTGTCTACTAAGCAGGGCCTCTGCCCGGCCCTTCACATTCTTAAAGATGCAGGCAAACACCTTCAAGTGAGTAGTTCAACACTTTCTCCCTGAAAGGGACTGCGGGACAGTAAAGACATCAGGGTTCTAGAAGCAGAGGAGAATGACAGGTCCGTCTGGGGCTGTTGGCACAAAAGGAAGAAGACGGCGCAGAAAACGGAGAGGAGACGGGTGCCTCCCAGAAACTCCTCTCTCCCAGCCAGCTTTGCTGCTGCAAGTTTATGCTTTCAGACAGGAACAGTGTGAGCCGGGGCAGAGGTCAGTTAAGAGCTGGGTCTCGGAGGTGTAGGCTCCGGTGGGCTAGAGTTGTGACCTAAGAGAAGCCACCATATCACTCTGGGCCTCAGTTTCTCTATCGGGGGCTTCCCTGGGGGGTCAGATGGTAAAGAGTCTGCCTACGATGCAGGAGACCCGGGTTGGATCCCTGGGACAGGAAGATTCCCTGGAGAAGGAAATGGCAACTCACTCCAGTATTCTTGCCAGGACAATCCCATGGACAGAGGAGCCTGGTGGGCTACAGTCCAGAGGGTCACACGGTTGGACACGACTGAGTGACTGGAACACACTCTATCAGGAAGATGAGGGGGTGGACCCATTGGTTTATAAATTCCCTTCAATTATGCCTGGGAAGAATTGCTACAATTTTCCATGCCCCACCCCCCACCTCCCACCCTACAGTGGTTTCTGGGCTTTTTGCCAACAGAATACACAGTGGGTCAGTAGGTGGCGCTAGAGACCTTTGAATTGGGCTTTTAGGGTTCTTCACCTGATTCATCTCCCCCATGGCAGTCCTGGGAATGCTGCCCTGGCAGGCTTTTCTGTTGCTGGGTTTGACAGCTGCTATCTGAACTTACTCGTTTATGAGCCACAAAGGGGCAACATTTAAAGGAAAAGCATTTCTTTGCAGTTCCCAGCCCCAGGAAGGCACAGCACACTGGAACCAGTTTGGTGCTTGGAGCCCAGTTCCATCTTGCCTCTCTTACAGGGGTAAGACCTCACCTGAGTCTGATGCTTGGTAGATGTTCCTGCAGTGATGAATCAGTGCGGGATCCTGGTCGTGCTTAATAGAGCTTCTGGATTCAGAGAGAAATCTGGGCCATTTTTAAAAAGCAAAACCCATTTCTGGGAGGGACATAAATGTGGATGAACTACAGTCCAGCTCCATGAATGAATGAAGCATGGAGATGTCTTGTACATTCCAAGAATTCTGCTGGCGTCAAGCTAGAGTATTACATTGCAATGCAAGAAACATGGTGTTTGAGGCCCAAAGAGCAAATAACCTACAACGTAATACAGACTTAAAAGCAAGGGCTTTTACTGAGAGAAAGGATTATTTTTGTACAGGAACTGAGTTTTCTGTTAATAACAAGAGTTGTGGAGTATTGCAGCTAATGCTCCTGGAAATTAAAGTGATATTCATAGAGAGGGTACTTAGAAACGTGTGTGCTAGGGGTGGTTACTAGGATGTTATCAGATGAACCAAAGACCCCTTTCAGTCTTGGGGGAGTGTGCTGGGAGGGCCAGAGGATGGGGAGAAAGTCTAGGATAAGTAGAATCAGATTAAGAGCCCTGAGTGGGCTTTCCTGGTGGCTCTGGGGTAAAGAATGTGCCTGCTAGTGCAGGAGACATGGGTTCAAACTCTGGCTCAGGAGGATCCCACATGCCACAGAACAGCCAAGCCCATGAGCCACAACTACTGAAGCCCGTGTGCCCGAGAGCCTGTGCTCCGCAGCAGTGAGAAGCCTGCACATCACAGCTAGAGAGTAGCCCTTGCTCACCACAACAAGAGAAAAGCTCGCATAGCAGCAAAGACCCAGCATAGGCAAAAAAAATAAAAAAATAAAAAAAAGCCCCGAGTGCCTGGTATTTAAGCTGTCATGAGGTTCCTTGGTTGGCTTCCCCGTAATCCCTAGGGTCAATCTGGTGTGATAAACTTTTTCCAGGGGTCAAGTTTATCTAGGATACGCTTTATCTTGGAAGTTACAGAAACTTCCAAAGAGCAGCCGGCTGGGTTTTCCCTCGCTCCTTGTAGAGTGCTGCCTCAGCTTCTCCACGTTTATGGTTTTAATGAAGATCCGAAACAGCTGGTTCCAAGCCGGGCCCCCAGAAGCACCATTCCCAGGAGGGCTCCAGAGACTGCGTGTCAGCTCCCAGAACGGTGAGAAAGTAAGTCGAAAATCTCGTGTTCATAGCCTCGCAGTTATAATCATAGCCACCATTAATTGAATGCCTTCCAAGTGCCAGATGGTATGTTAGGGAGTTTTCACTTATTGCCCTGAAATCTCACGGCAAACCTGCAGAATCCTGTTTTACACCCGGGTTAGTGGAGAGGAGGACAGGGAGACGGGAAAGGCATTTGCCTTTCCCATTTAAAAATTTTTTTAAAAATTTGGCTGTACCAGGTCTTAGTTGCAGCACATGGGATTTAGTTCCCTGACCAGAGATGGAAGCCGGGTCCCCTGCATTGAGTGCTCGGAGTATTAACTGTTGGACTGCCAGTGAAGTTGCAAGACTTGCCCAGTTTTAAGATCAAAAGCCAGGGATGAGGGTTGGGGTGAGAGAGAGGGGATATACGCACACATGTATATAATGTATATACTTAGGGCTGATTCGCTGTTGTACAGCAGGAATGACATAACACAGCATTGTAAGGCAATCATCCTCCAGTTAAAAAACAAAGAACTAGAGGCCCCATGTCCCAGTGACCGCCGGGGTCCCGGCAGCGTGACATCCAGGTGTGCCGGGTTCTGTCTGCTGTGCCACATTGGTGCCGAGACGTGTCCTTGGCTCCGCTCTTGACCGTCAGCGGCGTGTGGCTGGGGCTCTCTCTTGACACCCCGTTCAGGATGTGCTGTGCTCCTCCTTATCTGTCTCCAAGAGCTGGCTCCTCTTCTGCTCGGGGCCTTGTGCTCCCCAAGCTGTTTCCATGGCCCGCTTGCTCTTGTTTTGGGTCTGCCCCTACAGGGTTCTTCTGTTCGGAGCTTCCCCCGTGGCTGCTTACAAAGCATCTGAAGACTTGGACTTGAGTTCCGGCTGAACCCCCTCCTGCCTGGGCACCCCCGCATCCCTGGAGCCTTTGCTCTCTCATCCAAGACAGGATGGCAGCTGTTCTCATCTCCAGACACGGTCATATAGTTGAACTTCAATGCAGAATATGAAATTGAGTTTGAACTTAAAAGGCACTCGTATATTGGCTATTGTCATTGCTGGTGACTCCCTACTTCTCCCTCCAGCCCCAACCTTGGGAAGGACACGTGAGTTTAGTGCAGTGTAGACCCTCCAGGCCTGGGAGGTTTTGGGGTCTACTGGCCTGGTGACCCGTGGCTTGTGTGTTCTGGGTTTCTTCTCTGCATTTTGTGGATTTAAAGACAGGATTTTGTGAATGTCTGAGAAATTGGTCTGTTCAGTGCTTAGTCTTGGGTCTAGACTGGTTTTAAGTTGAAAAGGAGGTTGAAACTGTGTATCTTCCAGTCAGCCATCCAGACCCGGCCCTGGGAACGCTGGCCCACAGTGTTGTCAATAAGTATTTGTGGCATGAGTGAATCAGTGAATGACAGAAAGGGATGGGGTGGACCTTAGGAATGGGAGGTAAAATGGCTTTGTGAAGCTAAAAGTGATCAGTGCAACTAACAAGCTGATCTCTCACAAACACCTTGCATCTTTCTAGAACAAGGTAGCTTGTGAAGATATATGTTAAATAAGAAGGGTAATCCTTCAACTTTACTTTTATCCCCTGCTCTAGTTCTTTTCGCCCCTCGCTATGGTTATTCCCACCATAACCCCAGTCCTCTTGGCATCATCTAAGCCCAGACGTGAGCCATTTTTATGGTACCTATTTTAGCAGCCTTTAAGCAGATTTTACCCCCTAACCTCCACTCCACCCCCAACTAATCCAGAGCATGGCCATTTTCAATTATTTCTGTTATTTCCTCTAATCTCACTGGTTACTTCTAAGTCTCCATTGCTGGTTTCTTTTTTCTGCCCACCCATGCTTGGGACCTCTTTTCTCTATCTGCACTTCTCTTGGTGATCTCATTAAGTCTTCTGGCTTCAATTATTATTTATATCCCATGATGTTCAGATCTGTATTTCTGGTCCAAGCCTCTCTCCTGAACTCATATATTCAACTGCCTGCAGGGCATTCTCCCTTGTGTTTGTTATTGTTGTTGTTCAGTTGCTAAGTCCTGTCTGATTCTTTGCAATACCATGGACTACAGCACACCAGGCTTCCCTGTCCTTAACTATCTCCCAGAGCTTGCTCAAACTCATGTCCATCGAGAAGATGATGCCATCCAGCCATCCTATCTTCTGTCGCCCCCTTCTCTTCCTGCTTTCAATTTTTCCCAGCAACAGAATTTTTTCCAGTGAGTTGACTGTTCCCATCTGGTGGCGAAAGTATTGGAGCTTCAGCTTCAGTCTTTCCAACGGATATTCAGGGTTGATTTCCTGTAGGATTGACTGGTTTGATCTCATTGCAGTCCAAGGGACTCTCAAGAGTCTTCTCTAGCACCACAATCTGGAAGCATCAATTCTTTGGCTCTCAGCCTCTTTTCTTCTTTACTTGTATTTGTAATAGACATCTAAAGGCAACATGTCCTGAACTGCACTCCTGATTCACCCCTCGCCTGCCCCTCCCAACCTGGGTTTCCAGTGGTCTTCCTCATCTCCCCTGAGGGTAGCCCCATCCTTCCTGTTGCTCAGACCATGAGCCTTGGAGACATCCTTGACTCCTTGACTCCTCTTTCTCTCTCAAGCCCACCTCTAATCTGCCAGAAACGCTTTAGTTCAGCTTTAAAACATCTCATTTCCTTGATATCAAGATACAGATTATGCCACTTTTTAATATCTCCAGATTGGGAAGGTGCCCCAGACAGCGGCATCTTAAATTTCATAGATGTGGTGTAGCAGGGATTTGGCCATTTCTCAGCTCTCTGCTGTTATTGCTCAAATCAAGGTCACCATCATGTTCACCTGGATGAGGTCTCACCACGTCTCACCATCGTGTCTCACTGTCGGAGCTTCTGGAGTGGTTCCCTTCCATCTCAGCTGGCAATCCATTGGCTTGGTTTGACTCCTTTAAAACACAAATTCAGAAACTTCTGATGACTTTCTGCCTTGTGAAGGGGATAGAAAGCTAGTGTCCCCTCAACATCCTGCCCCTCTTTCATATCTGTAGCTTCCTTACTCCGTCCATCCCTCACACGTGTTCCCCAGGCCAGACTAGCTTCACTGCTGCTCAAGAAATTCAGACATACTTCCACCTTTGGGCTTTTGCAGTGGCTGTTGCTATTCCTTTGACCCTCTTCCCTCAGTTATCTGTTTGGCTCACACCTTTGTCTCTTTCAGGTTTTGCTCAAACATCATCCATGAGGTTTACTTTGACTCTCTAATTAAAATTGCTACCCATCCCACACCCCAGTACTTACCTCCCATCCTCTGCTCTTTGATTCCTATGACACTTAACCACTTTCTAGCATCCTTCACAGTTTACCAGGTCTTCCCCGGTGGCTCAGACAGCAAAGCGTCTGCCTGCAATGCGGGAGACCCAGGGTCGATCCCTGGGTCAGGAAGATCCCCTGGAGAAGGAAATGGAAACCCACTCCAATACTCTTGCCTGGAAAGTTCCATGGATGGTGGAGCCTGGTGGGCTACAGTCCATGGAATTGCAAAGAGTTGGACACGACTGAGCGACTTCACTTTCACTTCGCTTCACAGTTTACTTATTAATACCTATCTTCATGTCCTGAATGGAAGCTTCACCCGGGCAAGAATTATCAGTCTGTTTTTCCTTCCTGATGTGTCCCCGGCACCTAGAGGAGATGCTCATCCAAGTTTGTTGAATGTGTGGTTGAATTTCAAATTCCCTAAGAGCAGCGATAAGACGGAGAACCCCAAGTCGAGCCTGCCACCTTGTCAGAGAGAGCCTGGTGTGGTTTCGGTGATGACAGCAAATGTTCTCCCTCCACCTCTTTCAAAGTAAGACTCCCAAAGCTGAAGCTATAGTTGAAAGCGGCAGTGGGGAAGATGGCTCATGGAAAATAGCAAAGTCAGCGAAGTCGGCGTCTGAGTAGCTTGAGTGAGTCAGAAGCCGGGTAGCTGTGTGTGACTGTCATTAATCACCCTCTTCACACCACATCAGCACGAGGGATGACTTTTGTCTGCACCTCCTGCTTCCAGTGCCATGATGTATGGCCTGGGAAGAGTCCTGAGCACTAATAGTTGAAGAACCCCCGAAGATAAATGCTCACGTCTTGGCCTGTGATGGAAGAGTTAATCATCATGAAGCGTGAATGGACATGCAAACCTGTGTTGGCTCTGGTCTCCTGAGCCTCGACCAGCTGTTCTCCGCGTACGGGGTCCTGGTGACTGTTATGCCAGAAGAGGAAATGGCACTTGTGTGGAGCTTTGTGACCCCTTGGTTGCATGGCTTTCTGAGAGATTAGCTGAAGATGAGAACACAAGCAGACAGGTATCAGATCAGGCAGGGAGATTCAGAACCCTGCCTCTGGGCAATGCCTTCCCCCTCTTTCCCCCTCTGACAGAGAGCTCCAGGTGAGAGTATGTTCTATGGACAGAGAGAAGGACTTGGAACAAGAGTCTCATTTTGCCACATTCTTGGGCAAATGGTTGATTCTTTTTAGTTTCCTTCATGATTTATGAAGCGATTGCCTCTAGTAGCTTTACAGAATTTTAGATACCCACCCCCCCCAGGGGTGGGTTAACACTTTTTAACTCAATGATTCTCTCAATTCTGTAAGGTGAGGGAAGATATAATTATCTTGTTTTACAGACACGCACCACCCCAAGATTTTGACTTCAAGTCATTTGTCTGAGGTCACAAAGCTAGTAAACAGCAAAGATGGAATAAAAATGCAGCTTCTTATTTCCCTTGTTGTTTAGTTGCTCAGTTGTGTCTGACTCTTGTGACCCCATCATGGACTGTAGTCTGCCAGGCTCCTCTGTCCATGGGATTTTCCAGCCAAGAGTACTGGAGTGAGTTGCCATTTCTTCCTCTAGGGGATCTTCCTGACCCCAGGGGTCGAATCTGTGTTGCCATGTCACTTGTGGATTCTTAACTGCTGAGCCACCAGGGAAGAATTTCTTGTTTCCTAACTCTCCAAAATTTCAAGAATCTCTTTGAATTCAATATTCATTGAAGTGGAGTAATCAACGATAATCCTCTCAAAGAGAGATTTTCTTAAGAACGGGATAGAGGAAGAGCATAAAGACAGTGAGAGACCACAACAGCTGAAGCCTAAGTTACATTTCATCATTCATTCATTCATTCCAAAGATCTATTTTTTTTTTTTGAGTGCCTGCTTTGTGGTAAATTGCTGTTGTTCAGTCACTAAGACATGTCTGACTCTTTGCAACCCCATGGACTACAGCATGCCAGGCTTCCTGTCCTTCACCATCTCCCCATGTTCGCTCAAACTCATGTCCATGGAGTCGGTGATGCCTTCCGACCATCTCATCCTCTGTCACCCCCTTATCCTCCTGCCCTCAGTCTTTCCCAGCATCAGGGTCTTTTCTAATGAGGTGGCTTTTCACATCAGGTGGCCAAAGTATTGTGGTAAATATACAAGTTCAATAAAGAATCATGGTGGTTTTGTTGGGCTTACAGATAACACCAAAGGCAAAAAGGGGGAAAAATTAATTGCAGATGAGAGAAGATAAGATTCAGGAAGAGATGCAGTGAAGTTTTAGCTGAATCTTAAAAGATGCTGAAAAATTAAAAGGTGTTTTGCTCTTTTCTTCGTTACTAGTGCCTAACACTCCCTTTATAATTTTTGCTGAAGATCCAGTTATGCTGGAAGGACACTTTCCTACTCATCACATTAGTGTGCTCACCCGAGAGGAAAGACAGACGAGTGGAGGCCTTTTCTGGTTTGGTCCATGGGTGTAAACCCAGGTAAATCTCAGAAGCTGGGATGATGAAGAATGCCCTTCTTGCAGGATGGCAGGGTTGTGCTTTCTGTAGGATATTTATTTCCTGTGATAATTCAGTTTTGCAAAGAGGACAGAAGGGGAGACAGAAACTTTCTGGAAAATGCCCCTGAGATGTGGGAACTGATGTGAACATTAGCCTGAACAGTTTCATGAGCCAAAGCTAGGGGAGCCACCTACTAATTTATTAGGTTGTGAATGTAACCTTTCTCATTCAGAGGTCACTTATCTGGCCACACTGACTATGGGACAAACATCTGAGAACCAGGAAACAGGCAAAAAAAAAAAAAAAAGACTTGGAGATGTCAAAGCCAGCATTGTAAAGGCCATGGAGTAAAGCCGTTTCTTTCTGACTTTGGTGCAGAATGTTTTTTCCTTAAGAAACAGTTCTAACTTGGCAACCTGGTTTCCCAAGACATAGCTGATTAGATACAGAAAATTAAAAGGGTGAAGGGGAGAGGTCTGTACGATTCAGCTCAAGAAAGCTGCATAAAATCCAGAGACCTTGATATTGACCAATCAGGAAAAAGCAGAGAAAACTCAGTAAGTGGCCCATCTTCTGGCATGTCATGCAAAGACAACAGCGAGCTATATGGGCTTAAGTCTCTTCAGTCGTGTCTGACTCTGTGTGGCCCTATGGACTGTGGCCCATCAGGCTCCTCTGTCCATGGAATTCTCCAAGCAAGAATACTGGAGTGGGTTGCCATGCCCTCTTCCAGGAGATCTCTTGACCCAGGGATCAGACCTGTATTTCTTATGTCTTCCATATTGTGAAGCAGGTTCCTTACTACTAGTGCCAACTGGGAAGCCCCAACAGTGTGCTGTTAGTCAGTAAATTCCCTTGGCTGTTGTCATGCAATGAGTAATGACCCTTGGTTACTGAACGGGACTAAAATTACGTTTAATGCCCCCAATTTACAAAGCCAAGGAAGGCGAGACACTTTTCCTTTCAAGATAGCTAAGATATTTAATTCATATTTAAAAAATTAAAAAGAAATTCTATAATTTGGAAAAGCCACTTATTTGAAATTCCTCTCGCTTGATAAAACTTTCTTAAAGGGGGACTACTATCTCAACAGGCAGCTATTATCAAGGGGCCAACTCAAACTCACCTGTGAGTCGAGAGTCTAGAGAGCCTGAGAAGGCAGTGAGGGCAAGAAGGGGCAAGAAAGGCTCTATTAGGTGTAAGCTGCCTTGAATGTTGAGTTATGGTTTCATGTAGGTTTCCGGGAAGCCTAGTGGAAGGAGAGTTTGGAGATTTTAAGAGAGGTGAAGTCATGGAGAATAGCAATTACCTCCTTCTTTGCACATAGCGTTGTCCGTTTTGTTGATTTTTAGATGTTCTCATGAGTGTGTAATAGTGTGTCCATGGTGCTCTTAATCTGCACTTCCATGATAAGTCATAATTTTGAGCATTTTTTTCATGTACTCATGTGTCATTTGTACATCTTTTGTGATGCACATCAGTTTTACCTTTTCCTTTCAAGTTTGACAGTTTTGCTTATTTTTTAAAAATTTGTCTTCTTTATTTGGCTGTGGCATACGAACTCTAGTTCTGGCATGTGGGATTTGTTTCCCTGACCAGGAATCGAACCTGGGCCCCCTGCACTGGGAGCGTGGAGTCTTAGCCACAGGACCACAAGGGAAGTCCCTGTTTTGCTGATTATTGAGTTGCAAAGTTATGTATTTCTGAATACAAAGCCATTGTCAGATAGATGTGTTATGAATTTTTTCTCTAGGATTGCCTTTTCATTTTTTTCAATGGTGTTTTTAAAAAGCAATAGTCTTAAATTTTGATCGAGTTTAGTTTATCAATTGTTTTCCTTATGTCTTATTTTTTTCCCCCAAGAAATCTTTGTGTAACTCAGTGCTACAAAGATTTTCTCTTGTGTGTTCTTGTGAAAGTTTTGTAATTTTAGTGTTACATTTAGACCTATAATCTATTTCAAATTAATTTTTGTGAATGATATGTGGTAAATGTTGAGGGTAATTTTTCCCGCAGTTGAATATCCAGTTTTTCTAACACCATTTGTTGTGAAGGCTACTTACAGTCTTACCATTGAATAACCTTGGCTTCTGGGTCAAACACTAATTAACCAGTCAAGTATTCATTTATTAATTCCTTTTTCTTCTCCTTTGATTTTTAAGTCTGTCCTAATGCCAGTTTCACATGGGTTTTGATTAATATAAATTTTTAATAATTATTGAACTTAGTGCTAGACTCCAACTGTGCTCTTTTTCAAGATTGTTTTGACTATTCTAGGTGCTTTGAAGGATTTTTGTTTTTTTTTTTTAAGTGGAAGCATTAAGAAAACTTATTTATTCATTTGGCCGTGCTGGGTCTCAGTTGTGGCATGTAGAATCTGTGATATTTGTTGCCGCATGTGGCAATCTTTAGCTGTGGCATGTAGGATTTTATATAAATTTTAGAGTAGTTTGTCAGTTTTTCCAAACAAAAAAGCCTGCTAGGATTAAGATGAGAATTGTGTGAATCTGTTGATCAGTTTTGGAGGAATGACCATTTTAACAGTGTTGAATCTTTCAATCCATGAAAATCAGCACATCTTTTTATTTATTTAGGTCTTCCTTAAACTGTATGTGCAGGTCTTGCATAGAGTTTAGATTTACCTCTGTGTGTTTCATGTTTATGATACTATTGTAAATGGTATTTAAAAATTCTCCTGCTGATGCATAGAAGTACAATTTATGACTATTTTCTTAATGTGGTCTCCTACCCGGTGACCTTTCTGTTTTTGTAGATTTCTTCGAGACTTTTCTTATATGTGACCAGGCCGCCTATAACTAAAGACATTTGCTTCTCCCTTCCCAGTATTTTTGCCATTTGTTTCTTTTTTTAAAACCCTTTATCGTTTATTTATTTATTATTATTATTATTTTTTACTTTACAATAGTGTATGCCTTTTGTTTCTTAACCTTATAACAC
This sequence comes from Capricornis sumatraensis, assembly GCF_032405125.1. Taxonomy (NCBI): domain Eukaryota; kingdom Metazoa; phylum Chordata; class Mammalia; order Artiodactyla; family Bovidae; genus Capricornis; species Capricornis sumatraensis. The sequence continues at coordinate 30,343,645 of NC_091079.1, forward strand.
TGCTGTGACCTCTAGTAAATTTTGGTTGAAAATGTTGAGAGTAGATGTTTTTACCTTGTTTTCAAATGTGGAGAGAAACATTCATTCATTATTATTATGGATGATGGTGAAGTAGGTTTTTCATAGATGTTGTTTGCTTGAGGAATTTCCTTCTAATCTTAGTTTGTTGAGAGTTTCTTTTTTTCTTATCACGAATGAGTTTTGGCTTTTGTCAGATGTCTTTTTCTGTATGGATTGAGTTGGCTATGCTTTCTTTTTTTTTTTTTTTTCCCTTCTATTGAGATGGTGAGTTGCATTGATTAATTTTGAATCTTACAGGAGCATGGAATTCTTAGGACTGGCTGATTGGTACCTCCTGTTTTAAATTCCTACCATGGTCTTGACCCCCTTTTTAAATTAGCTATAAGGTGACTTTTTTTTTAGATCCTAAAATTGCACACATAATCTGAAATGATACCACTTGATATGAAAGAGACAAGGTTGAGTTAACTCAGTTTTCTCATCATCCCCACAGCACCCTCTTATTTTTTAGCCTGTAAATTTTATAACAGATTGCAGTGGTTACTTTCCTGTCCTATCTTAGTATCTTCCTTCACTAGATTTAAATTTTCTAAGAGCTGATACTTAATCTTTCTCATTTTGATGCAAAATCATGATAATATGGAGACGAATAATAGCTGTGAAGAGGTGTGTTGCCTCTATTACTTCTAATTCCCACCAAACCCTACCAGCTTGCCCTTCTTTCCCATTTAACAGATCCCAGGTCACCTAGCTGGTGGGCACAGATCCGTAATTTGACTCTTGTTCTCTTTCCTCCTTGTTGCAGAATCTCTTACATGATAGGCTATTAAATGACTGTTGGCTGATTGGCAGAATGAGTAAATGAATGAATGAATGAATGAAAGTAACTTTCCCTTCTTTTTTTCATGAATGGAGCAGGTCCACCTAATGAGAAAAAAAATCAGCCTGGAGACCAGCCTGTTGGCAAGGCATGAGGGAGGGGGAAGGGAAGGGGAGGGAGCTCTTGCTAAAAAAGAGAAAAGGAAGTGTAAACTATAAATTTAATTGACAGGGTTGCATCTCCGCGGTTAGACGTTGGCACTTCATCTTGGCGTGACTATTATATAACAGGAGGATGGAGAAAGGCCGGAAAGTATTGCTTCCTATTACATAACTCTTACTCTGTGCCTGACAGCATTTCTGATAATGAGAGAACAGAAAGTACGCCTCTCTCCAAGGGAAAGGCTTTCAAGCTCCTTGAAATGGATTTAGTCTGGTCTTGAGCCGTTTAGAGCGTTAGAGAAGCCACTAATTTCCTCAGGCTGTCTCCCTGGCCCCATGTCTCTGCAACCCCCCTCCCCAGGAAATGTGTTATATTCACATTCCTTACAATCACTCTTAAGATCTTCTAAACATGTGGTCCCGTAGAACCCCAAAGACAGATTTCTAGCGGAGAATGCGCTTGAATGTTTGAGTTTGTTTCCCTGGGTCAAATTGGCCCTGGCTCAACTGGGCCATGGATAGTTTTTGTTTCCTCAGTTTGGTGTTTTGATGATAAGAAATAGGAACAGTCTTCGAATAGCTCCTACTCATCAGGTCTGCGTGTTTCATAATGCTGTGTGATACAAGAGGGTGTACTTGGGAGCTCTGTTGCGGCCTCTTAGCAGATGGCTCTGAGTTGAGCCACCTTTAAGTCAGTTAGGGTCAATCTTCAGAGCACCCACCCTATCATGCTTTCTGTTTGTGCCGCTCCATTTTGATCTATGCTGAAGCTGAAGCTCCAATCCTTTGGCCACCTGATGCAAAGAACTGACTCACTGGAAAAGACCCTGATGTGGGAGAGATTGAAGGTGCGAGGAGTAGGGGACGACAGAGGATGAGATGGTTGGATGGCATCACCGACTCAATGAGTAAACTCCGGGAGTTGGTGATGGACAGGGAGGCCTGGCCTCTCTCCATGGGGCCGCAGAGAGTTGGACATGACTGAGGGACGGAACTGAACTGAACTTTTGACCTATGAAGACTGTTCACTGCCTGGCAGTTGGTCTGTGTGGATACATCAAGCCAGATGAACCCAGGCTGGAATCCTTCATTGTCTTTCCCCTTTGTGCAAGCCTCCAGCAACTTCCAGTGGCTCCACCGTCTTTACCATCTCTCTCGAATCCAACCCTATCTTCCGCCCTTCCCTGCTGCCTCCGTCTGCCAGCCACCTCCCTGGTTTTCCTCCTTTCACTTTTGCGTCTCTAGTGTTGATTTACCAAGCAGCAGCTGGAGTTAATATTTTCAAACTTGGAAATTAAAGCATGCCATAATTCTGCTTAAGTGAAACTGTTAGTCGCTAAGTTGTGTCTGACTCTTTGCAATTCCAGGGACTGTAGCCTGCCAGGTTCCTCTTGTCCATGGGATTCTCCAGGCAAGTGGAGTGGGTTGCCATTTCTTTTTCCAGTCTATCTTCCCAACCCAGGGATTGAACCTGGGTCTCCTGCACTGCAGGCGGATTCTTTACCATCTGAGCTACCAGGGAAGCCCCGTATTGCTGCTAAGATTCCTCCAAACCCTTTCCATCCCAGTTAGAAGATCCCACCTCTTCCACATGCCCTTAATGTGCCTGGGGTCTGATCCTGTTCACCCTCTGACATTATCTGCTACCACCTTGTTCCAGACATGTTGAACTTTCTGTTCCCCAGATACACTTTGTTTCAGGCTCTTTGTCAAGCTCTTCCTATTGCTTGGAAAACTCAGGATCCTGGCGTGGCTGGTTCATCAGCACGCTGGCCTTACCTCACATGTCTTATTTTCCCATGCTACTCAATCTACAGCACTCTCTATCTTATTAATTTTACTGCTTTATTCTATCCAGAGAATCTACCTTTATCTCCAGACTTTTTGTTCCTCTCCATGTATTTCCATGTTTATTGTCTTTCTCAGGGGCTGGCAAAGTGGGTCAAATCAATCCTGCCCATTTTTTATAAATAAAGTTTTGTTGGAACACAGCCATGCCCATTTGTTTACATATTTCTAGTGGCTGCTTTGGCTCTCTAAGTGCAGAGCTGGAGTTGTGACAAACTTGTTGGCCCAAAAGCCTAAAATATTTACTTCCTGGCCCTCCACAGAAGGCATTTGTGGACCCTTGCTGTTTCTCCCTACCTGCTTTGTCCACTGCTGTTTCCTGGGAAGTTCCAGGTATCTGGTTGTTCTCAATAAACATTCATCAGATGAATTTAGTGAGTGAGGGAACACAGGTTGTCGTGGCTGGTTTTGACCCTGAGTGTGTATGTCTCTTGAACCCATTCATCTTTCAGGCAAAAGAACTAATATTACCACTTGTGTGTGCATGCATGTGCACAAACACACAGCTTCTCAGGTGACTCAGAAGTAAAGAACCCATACGCCAATGCAGGAGGCACAGGAGACTTGGGTTTGATCACTGGACTGGGAAGATCCTCTGGAGAAGGAAATGGTAACCCACTACCGAATTCTTGCCTGGGAAATCCCATGGATAGAGGGGTTTGGTGGGCTACAGTCCATGGGGTTGGAAAGAGTCGGGCACAACTTAGTGACTAAACAAACACACACACACAACACACATACACACACATACATGCAAACATATTTGAGTATCTGGGGGCGAGACACCAGGGAGGCAAAATGGACAAGAGGGAGCTTTTGCATCCACACAAATCATCATCCCAAACCTGGTTCTGTCATGTAGTACCTGGATGACTTCAGAAGCTGTGAAGCTCTCTCAGTCGTGTCCGACTCTTTGCGACCCCATGGACTGTAGCCTACCATGCTCCTCTGTCCGTGGCATTCTCCAGGCAAGAATACTGGAGTGGTTGCCATTTCCTTCTCCAGAAGATCTTCCCAACCCAGGGATCGAACCCGGGACTCCTGCATTGTAGACAGACGCTATTCAACTCTTTATGCTTCAGTCTCTTCATCATGAAAGAGGAGAAAGGGATGCCTACCTTTTCTGGTCCTAGTGAGCAGTTTATAGATAACACTGGCTGGCTTTAGATGCACAGTCAAGCCTGTGGAGTGCATAGCAGACTGTGCTTAGCTTTCTTGAAGGTGTTTGAAAGAATTTCCGAGGGGGAGTCAAAGCACAACACTGACATTTTGGCAGTTCAGTTCTCTTCAGTCAGTGGACCCAGTGGATGCTTATCAAGTGCTTCCTGCCTTCCAGGCACTGTGCTGTGTTTCAGGAATGTAGGCACTATTCAAGAAGAGCTTGTGTGTGTGTGTTAGTCACTTACTCATGTCCGACTCTGTGCGACCCCCTGGACTGCAGCCCACCAGACTCCTCTGTCCATGGGATTCTCCAGGCAAGAGTACTGGAGTGGGTGCCATGCCCTTCTCCAGGGGGTTTTCCCGACCCAGGGATTGAACCCAAGTCTCCTGCATTGCAGGTAGATTCTTTACCATCTGAGCCACCAGGGAAGCGTAACAGCCCTCAAATTCATGGGTACCTAGTATGCACCAGGCCAAGTGCTACATGCTAGGGAATGCAGAGACCAACAAGGCATAGTCTCACCCTTGCAGGCCTTCTAACCTTATAGAAGAGATCAGAGGAGTTCACCTACCACGCCTTAGCAGTGGAAGGTTCTTAGAACTACAAGACATATACAGACACCAAAGACGATTACAGAAGGGGCTAGGACCACATCAAGTTTATTTTTAGATTCTGACAGAGAGGCCTGCACTACTGTTGGTCTATTTTCTTTAGCGAATTTCCATTTTCCTCTGAATTTTTTTACTTGTTTTAATTAAGACTTTTTTTTTGATGTAGACCATTTTAAAAGTCTTTATTGAGTTTGTTACAATATTGCTGCTGTTTTATGTTTTGGTTTTTTTTGGCCACAAGGCATGTGGGATCTTAACTCCCTGACCAGGGATCGAACCCAAATCCCCTGCACTGGAAGGTGAAGCCTTAACCACTGGTCTGTCTGGGAAGTCCCTTCATTTTTTTCTTCATAACAATCTGATCCAATTTGGTCTTGTTAGAGGCTGGACAAACGTACCTTTGGGGGCTTTCCAGGGGCTTGAATTAGGAGGAGGAGTTTTCCTTTCTATGTGTAAAAGACAAGACCAAATACTTTGGGTTGCAAGAGATGGAACCCCAACTCCAACAATTTTAGGCTGGAAAGTTAGGGACAGCACATGTGTATTAAGGCCGAAGAGAAATGAAATGCCACTAGGCTTTGCTCTCCACGGTTTAGCTCTCTGTCTTGGTGAGTTCATCATCCCCTGCTCCAGCCTGGCTCTTCCAACTGGTAAAGGAACAGGACACCCAAGTCCCACTTTCTATCACTGTAGAGTCAAGGAGGCTCTGTCTCCTGCTCCTCTAGTTGTCAATTACCAGGAAAGGGCTCTGACTGGCCCAGCCTACGTCAGCTGCAGTTAACTGTCCATTTCATAAAATGAGTCAGTTGACCTGCTTTTTTAAAATTAACCCGTAGACTCCTGTTCGACTCAAATGTCACATTCAAATGGGGAAGAGGAGAGGTTCCCAATGTAATGAATTGCTTATCTGATTTAAAAAACAATGCATGTTCACTCTAGACACATTAGAAAGTGGAATTTCAGAAGTTTGTGCATGTTCCGTTCCTCAGTCTTGACTCCGTGGACTGTAGCCTGGCAGGCTCCTCTGTCCATGGGGTTATCCAGGCCAGAATACTGGAGTCGGTTGCCATTTCCTCCTCCAGGTAAACAGTACTGGGTTGGCCAAAAAGGTCATTCAGATTTTTCCTTAAAAAAATCCGAGCTTTTTGGCCAACCCAATTCAAAGAGGTATACTATCCAGAAACAACTGCAAAGATAGTTCTTAAAAAAAAGCAACAACAAACTTTTTATTTTCGACTAATTTTAGATTTATAAACAAACTGAAGAAAATGAATTTTTTTAGACCCTTCACCTGACTTCCTCTAGTGTTAGTGTCTTATATAATCATGGTGCACTTGTTACACTAAGAAGTTAAAATAGTTTAATACTATTAACTCAAGATATTTTTCTGAATTTCAACATTTTTCTTCCATGAGTGCACTTTTTCTGTCCCAGGTTCTAACCCAAGATACTACATTGTCTGTAGTCATCACATCTTAGTCTCTCTTTATCTATGACGGCTTCTTAGTCTTTCCTTGTTTTTCGTGACCATAACAGACTTGAGGAGTATGAATCAGGTATTTTGTAGACTGTCCCTTGGCTTGGATTTGTCTGATGCTTTCTTCTCCTGATTAGTGTAGTGAAGTTGCTCAGTCGTGTCCGACTCTTTGCAACCCCATGGACTATAGCCCACCAGGCTCCTCCGTCCATGGGATTGTCCAGGCAAGAATACTGGAGTGGGTTGCCATTTCCTTCTCCAGGGGATCTTCCGGACCCAGGGATTGAGCCCAGGTCTCCCGCGTTGCAGGCAGATGCTTTAACCTCTGAGCCACCAGGGAAGCAGGTTTTGGGAAAGAATGCCACAGAGGTGAAGTGCCCTTGTCATTATGGCATTTCGGGGTTATATGCAATCAACATGACTTATTCTTTCTTAAAAAACACTTATCTAAAAAAATTATTGAAGTATATTTGATTTATAATGTGTTAGTTTCAAGTGTACAGCAAAGTGATTCAGTTACGCATATATATCCTTTTTTAGAGTCTTTCTGATTATAGGCTATTACAAGATATTGAGTTCCCAGTTCTATAGTTGTGTATATACAAAATATATAGTTCCCTTCTTGGTTATCTATTTTATATACAGTAGTGTGTACATGTTCATTCCAAATTCCTGATTTCCGCCCCCCCCCGCCCCCGGTAACCATAAGTTTGTTTTCAGTGTCTATGAGTACATGATGTATTCTTTTTTTTTTTTTTTTTTTTAAAGATAAAAGACTTTTATCGTCTTAGCCAGATAACTCACCATTTTCTGGCTACCAACCTTCAGACTCGACATTCTCATCTACTCTTCTCTTTTCGTCATTATGGAAGAAGCATAGGTCCTTTGGATTCCCTTCCATCCACCCGTCCCTACCTTCGGAGACTTTGTTACTGAGTTCACTGAAGGCATGTCCACGGTTGATCACCATCAGCTTGTTTTACTTTCCTAGTTTCTTCCCACCTCCATTTGCTCCTTAGGGTCTCCTTTATTAATCCTTTACAAGATGACAAGTGACATGACTTATTCTTGATCAAATATTTCTTCACTGTAAGTTGCTCTCTCTCTGTCCATACACTATTCTTTGGAAGTGAGCCCCTAAGCCCAGCCCATGCACAAAGAAAGAACAATTAAGCCCCACCTCCTAAAGTGGGGATGACCTACATATTAATATATTAGCAAAGGTAGTTTCTAGTGCAAATTTTTCTTCACCAAAAAGGAATCATACACGTGATTTTTTGTGTGTATGATTTTCTGCAATCTGCCATTTTCCTCTTAATAATAATAGCCTGAAAGGATTTTTGACGTCGAATAGTCCTCCATAGCATGACTTTCAATAGTTCAGTATCAAGTTGTCTGCATATAGCAGAATTTAATCCATCTGTTAGCTTGGCCATTTTAAAGTGTTTCCAATTATTTTTCCTGGATATGATGAAAATCACTGCTATTAACATCCTTCTAGCTAAATCTTTGTATGGTTGTTTTTCTAGGTAAACATCTAATTAAAATAGACGTATCAAAGCATATGCATGTTTTAAAATTCAGGGCTATATATTGTCGAAATGCCCCCTAGAAAAGTTACATTGCCATTACCTGCTATGTGCTGCTGATTTCTCCTGAGCATGCTTGGTGGGGGCCAGCTAGGGAGATTGTGCTGAGCAGATGTGTGCTGGGCTGCCCTTATGAAGGGGCAGCTTGAAAGAGAAGAGTTGAAGGGGATGCTGCACCCTGCTCCTCATTTACCAAGCCTGAGATCTTTTATTAAGGCTCAAGGTGGTACTTCCTTATCAAGAACGACAGCCCCACAACTTACGTATAATTTTAAAAGTCTTATTAAAATATGTTGCAAAATAAAACACATAGAAAAAGATGCACAAAGCAAAGATATAAAAAATTTAAAAGTGGACATATATATACACACACACATACACACAAACATATTATATATTTAAAACTTTATCTATACCAATGGTTATTAGGAATGGGAAAATCAGTTTCTTGTGCTGAGTATTTGTGTCCATATATTCTATTACCAGCATCCTAGAATTCTACCCTGAATCCCTTCCAGATTATCCTCTCCCCTTTCCCTGGAGGCAGCTATTATTCTGTCTTTAATATTAATCATGTCCTTGTGGCTCTGTATTTTTAAAGTTATAAATGAAATGCCTGCTCACGGCAAGATAAACAATATGGAAATTTACCAAGTGACCATGTGAAATTTTCCTCAGCTCCCATCTTCTTCTCAGGGGTAGCAGCTATTAACAGGGTGGTTTAGTACATCCTTTTAGATCATAGACGTCAATAGAACTTTCTGCAATGAAGGTGTATTCCATTTCAGCACTGTTTAATGCAGTAAGAGTGGGGGATATGTTAAATAATGGACATTTGAGATGTGGCTGCTGTGACTGAAGAACTGAATTTTAAATTTTATTTCATCTGACTTTAAGGCTTAGCAGGTGCGTGTGGCTAGTGGCCACCATATTGGATGACACAGTAGTATATTTTTGAAGTACTTTCTTACCTGCTGACGTACTACATCCTCTCAATACCTTGTGTGCGTGCAAGTCTCAGTATCTCACACGTGAGGAAACGAACATCATAGATGTGAGATGAAGGCTAGCCCAGGCCCCTCAGCTAGCAGTTAAAGAGGTCCCTTGATGACATCATGCATATCGCCCTTTCCACGCTGCCCTTCTAGACATAATCAACACCACTACAAAGGCCAGCTATGTGTACGAATTTTTGGCTTTTTTTGTTTAAGCATCTCTCTCAGTCTGTGATCTCAGAATTTGAGCTGCCTACTGAAGGTTCTATGTGGTTTGGTTTCAAAAAGGGTGGGGTAAGTGTGATACTTTCTTCTGCCAGTGATCTTTGTCCTCTGGGTTTACATTTCCATGAGCTGTTTTTCAAGGCTACATCGTGTATAGACTCGTGTTATCACCAAAGGGATCTTACTTTTAAAAATAATCAATATCTCTTTTATTCTTTTGAGACAGAAGCATAAAAACAAAAAGGAGTGCAGTTCCTGTTTGAGCATGAATTCAATGGTAGATTTAAAAATCATGGCTTATGGCCTTTAAAATTTATTGTTGTCTGGTTTACATTGAAAAAACTTGGACCAGAAGTTTCCAGATGTGAGTCCTGGTCCTGACTGCACCCTGGTAGCGTGTGGGGGTCATCTGAGTAATCACCTGGTGAATTATACATTTAGCAACTGCTTAGGGGAGCCTGAGAAACATCACCTAGAACTCTTAGGATGAAGGCACTTAATATTTTTACATTCTACTTGGGGAGTAATTTCTGTTACTCTTATCACACAGTTGAAATTGTTTCCTCATTGGACAATAAGACAGATGTGGTGTAACACTTACCTCTACCTTGGCTCTTTGAAAAATCACTCTCCTGAGCAGGTACTGAAATTTGTGTTCAGTTGAAAGAAAGAGGAAAGGAAGGGAAGAAGGAAAGGAGGAAGATGGCAGGGAAGAAGGGAGGAAACAGCACCCTAGTGACCAGTTATTTGCTTTCCATATCTTCTGTTCTGTTCAGTCACTCAGTCGTGTCTGACTCTTTGTGACCCTATGAACCACAGCACACCAGGCTTCCCTGTCCATCATCAACTCCCGGAGGTTACTCAAACTCGTGTCCATTGAGTCAGTGATGCTATCCAACCATCTCATCCTCTGTCGTCCCCTTCTCCTCCCGCCTTCAGTCTTTCCCAGCATCAGGGTCTTTTCCGATGAGTTAGTTCTTTGCATCAGGTGGCCAAAGGATTGGACTTTCAGCTTCCTCTTCAGTCCTTCCAATGAATATTCAGGACTGATTTCCTTTAGGAGGGACTGGTTTGATCTCCTTGCAGCCCAAGGGACTCTCAAGAGGCTTCTCCAACACCACAGTTCAAAAGCAGCAATTTTTTGACACTCAGCTTTTCTTATGGGCCAACTCTCGCATCCATACATAACTACTGAGGAAACCATAGCTTTGACTAGATGGACCTTTGCTGGCAAAGTAATGTCTCTGTTTTTTACTATGCTGTCTAGGTTGGTTATAGATTTTCTTCGAAGTAACAAGTGCCTTTTAACTTCATGGCTGCAGTCACCATCTGCAGTGATTTTGGACCCCAAGAAAATAAAGTCTCTCACTGTTTTCAGTGTCCCCATCTATTTGCCATGAAGTGATGGGACCAGATGCCATGATCTTTGTTTTTCTGAATGTTGAGTTTTAAGCCAGCTTTTTCACTCTCCTCTTTCACTTTCAGCAAGAGGCTCTTTAGTTCCTCTTTAGTTCCTCATAAGAGTGGTGTCATCTGAGTATCTGAGATTATTGATATTTCTCCTGGCAGTCTTGGTTCCAGCTTGTACTTCATCCAGCTCAGCATTTCTCATGATGTACTCTGCATATAAGTTAAATAAGCAGGGTGACAATATACAGCTTTGATGTACTTCTTCCCCAATTTGGAACCAGTCTGTTGTTCCATGTCTGATTCTAACGTTGCTTTTTGACCTGTATACAGATTTCTCAGGAGGCAGGTAAAGTGGTCTGGTATTCCCATCTCTTGAAGAATTTTCAGTTTGTTGTGATCCACACAGTCAAATGTTTAGCATACTCAATGAAGAAGTAAATGTTTTTCTGAAACTCTCTTGCTTTTTCAATGATCCAACAGATGTTGGCAATTGGATCTCTGGATCCTCTGCCTTTTCTAAACCCAGCTTGAACATCTGGAAGTTCATGGTTCACATACTGTTGAAGTCTCACTTGGAGAATTTTAAGCATTACTTTGCTAGTGTGTGAGATGAGTGCAATTGTGTGGTAGTTTGAACATTCTTTCACATTGCCTTTGGGATTGGAATGAAAACAGATCTCTTCCAGTCCTGTGACCACTGCTGAATTTTCCAAATTTCCTGGCATATTGAGTGGAGCATTTTCACAGCATCATCTTTCAGGATTTGAAATAGCTCGACTGGAATTCCATCACCTCCACTAGCTTTGTTCGTAGTGATGCTTTCTAAGGCCCACACGACTTCACATTCCAGGATGTCTGGCTCTAGGTGAGTGATCACACCATCATGATTATCTGGGTCATGAAGATCTCTTTTATACAGTTCCTCTGTGTATTCTTGCCACCTCTTCTTAATATCTTCTGCTTCTGTTAGGTCCGTACCATTTCTGTTCTTTATCGAGCCCATCTTTGCATGAAATGTTCCCTGGGTATGTCTAATTTTCCTGAAGAAATCTCTGGTCTTTCCCATTCTACTGTTTTCCTCTATTTCTTTGCTTTGATCACTGAGGAATGCTTTCTTATCTCTCCTTGCTGTTCTTTGGAACTCTGCACTCAGATGCTTATATCTTTCCTTTTCTCCTTTTCCTTTAGCTTCTCTTCTTTTCTCAGCTATTTGTAAGGCCTCCCCAGACAACCATTTTGCCTTTTTGCATTTATTTTTCTGGGGGATGGTCTTGATCCCTGTCTCCTGTACAGTGTTGCAAATCTTTGTCCATAGTTCTTCAGGCTCTATCAGATCTAATCCCTTAAATCTATTTGTCACTACCACTGTTCCAAATCAGAAAAGGAGTATGTCAAGGCTGTATATTGTCACCCTGCTCATTTAATTTACATACAGAGTACATCATGTGAAATGTTGGACTGGATGAAACACAAGCTGGAATCAAGATTGCTGGGAAAAATATCAATAATCTCAGATATGCAGATGACACCGCCCTTATGGCAGAAAGCAAAGAGGAACTAAATAGCCTCTAGATGAAAGTGAAAGAGGAGAGTGAAAAAGTTGGCTTAAAACTCAGCATTCAGAAAACTAAGATCATGGCATCCAGTCCCATCATTTCATGATAAATAGATGGGGACACAATGGAAACAGTGACAGACTTTATTTTCTTGGGCTCCAAAATCACTGCAGATGGTGACTGCAGCCATGAAATTAAAAGACACTTGTTACTTGGAAGAAAATCTATAACCAACCTAGACAGCATATTAAAAAGCAGAGACATTACTTTGCTGACATGGTTCATGTAGTCAAAGCTATGGTTTTTCCAGTAGTCATGTATGGATGTGAGAGTTGGACTAGCTGAGCACTGAAGAACTGATGCTTTTGAACTGTGGTGTTGGAGAAGACTCTTGAGAGTCCCTTGGACTGCAAGGAGACCAAACCAGTCCATCCTAAAAGAAATCAGTCCTGAATATTCGTTGAAAGGATTGATGCTGAAGCTGAAACTGCAATCCTTTGGCAACCTGATGGAAAGAACTGACTCATTGGAAAAGACCCTGATGCTGGGAAAGATTGAAGGCATGAGGAAAAGGGGATGACAGCGGATGAGACCATTGAATGGCATCACCGACTCTGGGAATTGATGGACAGGGAGGCCTGGGGTGTTGCAGTCTTTGGGGTTGCAAAGAGTCAGACATGACGGAGCAACTGAACTGACTGTATTTTTCACTTCTACTGTAAGGGATTTGACTTAGGTCCTACTTGAATGGTCTAGTGGTTTCCCCTACTTTTTTCAATTTAAGTCTGAATTTTGCAATTGGGAGTTTATGATCTGAGCCACAGTCAGCTCCTGGTCTTGTTTTTGTGGACTGTATAGAGCTTCTCCGTCTTTGGCTGCAAAGAAAATAATCAGTTTGATTTTGGTATTGACCATCAGGTGATATCCATGTGTAGAGTTGTCTCTTGTGTTGTTGGAAGAGGGTGTTTGCTATGACCAGTGCGTTCTCTTCACAAAAATCTGTTAGCCTTTGCCCTGCTTCATTTTGTTCACTTCTTATTGTATCTCTTGACTTCCTATTTTTGCATTTCAGTCCCCTATGATGAAAGGACATCTTTTTTTTGGTGTTAGTTCTAGAAGGTCTTGTAGGTCTTCATAGAACTGTTCAACTTCAGCTTCTTTGGCATTACTGGTTGGGGCATAAACTTGGATTACTGTTGATGTTGAATGGTTTGCCTTGGAAACGAACAGAGATCATTCTGTCATTTTTGAGATTTCACCGAAGTAGTGAATTTTGGACTCTTGTTGACTATGAGGACTACTCCATTTCTTCTAAGCTTAGAAGACATGGATATCTTATCTCATGCTTATTCCTTCCAACAACTGGATAAGAGAGATACTGTTGAAGACCCTGAGATCAGAGAGGTTAAACAACTTGCTGAAGGCCATGCAGTGGCCATGTAGTGGTATTTTTCTTCTTGAGGGAACTCACAAAGCTGGAATCCAGATTCCCCGATTATGGCTTGCATTCTGAAGAGTGTTAAGAATGGTGAAATCAGGGTATTTGCTGAGTACCTGAGTTCCACAGATGACTTGAGAAAGACAAAGATCTTGGATCCATTCCTGCAGCTCTTTTTCTTTCTGACATTAAGCCAATCTCAAACCAGGTTCCTGGGCTGACATTCTCATGCATATGGATTTAGAGGAGCGGCTTTCTCGCCTGGCCTAGGGAAGTACATTAATTTCACTGAGACCCCCTCAACAACATATTTAATCTTATCTTTTGTCTGACTTGAGAATGGGCATTACCTCTCTCTTCCCTTCCCTCCCATCACACTCTTTATGGCAGGCAATCAGGCCAGGAGGCGAGAAGGTGCTGGCCCACCAAGCTTGGGAAAGGATATAAAGGAAGACTTTGCTGGAGGTGACCCAGCCTTGGGGTCCCCTGAACTCTGATGCTTAATCCCTTGGAATGACCTGTGTTGGAGAGTATTTGTGAAGCTGACGAAGGGAAGTGGGCTTGGGGAAGGGCCTGCCTTCCTCACCCTTAGTTCTCAGAGGGGCTAGGGTTGCTTCTAGTGAGTAGGTGGGGTGAACAGTCAGCTGGATGACTGCTGCCCATCAAGAAGATGGGGTGCTTAGAGAGGCCTCAGTGTTCCCAGAGCTTTCCACTCCCCACCCCTTTAGGACACTCCCACTCTTCCACCCTGGACCCTTCCTTTGCAGGAAGCTATTGGAAGTGACACTTCAATTCTACAGCTTGTCACATGGCTCAAGATCATAATCCAGACCAAGAAGGGATCCGAAATCAGTGACTTACTTAGAAAAATTAAAACATGATAAAATAGAAAAGAGCAGACTTTTGAGATCATATCATAATGTTCGAAGGAGCAGTATACTGTCATGCTGGACTTCAAACCCAGATGTCATCTTGCTGAGACTCAGGTCTCTGAGTTTGTAGTGAGAATTGGAGCTAAAAATTGCCAGTGGTAGCTACTAGAATGAATCCAAGTAATCAACTAGTCTTCATTTCTTAAGTTGGCTACACCGAGTTTTCACTGCAGCTTGTGGGATCTTTAGTTGCAGTATGTGGGATTTAGTTTCCTGACCAGGGATCGAACCTGGGCCCCCTGCATTGGAAGTGTGAAGTCTTAGCCACTGGACCACCAAGGAAGTCCCTAATCCCTCATTTCTTGAATGAAGGAAAGTGAGTTCCAGCGAGGGGAAGCGACATGGTGAAGATTGCACTGCAAATTAATAGCAGAGCTAAGATGACAACACCTTACTCAATAAAATCAAAGTGGTATTGGAGGAGGTCTGTAATCAAAGTCCATTTTCATGTTAAAAGCTGGATTTGTGACATGCACAAATTAGGAGATAGTGTCACAGGCATCTGAGAGAGATGAAAAATGATTATACTTTCCCTTTGGAATATTGTGATCATATTTCTGGATGGCATCTGCTTTGGAGCAGAAATGAAAAACCATAAGTTTTTAACCCAAGAGGTGACATGCTGGGTAGTTATTACTGCTTAAACATGGAGCATGGTTAGAGACTACTTCTTTTTCTGGGGAGATAAAAAAGGAATGGGAAGAAAGCTTGAATGACAGCTAGGAAGGAGCTGTCTGTTCTTGGAGACTGAGGCCACCAGTTAAGGATCTCCTTCTTTTTTTTTTTTTTTTTTAAGGATCTCTGTTGTGATTAGAAATGAATTCGGTATGGTTTCTTTAATTGAATTCTTGGCTGGTTTGATTTGGTGCAGGGGTTCTGACATTCTTTGTAATGAGTCAGATACTTTGCTCTGTTTGAGGATATCAGAGACTTTTCTTCAGTACGATGATTATTAATGCAGCCATTAATTAATATATACATTAATAGAACTACTCGTAAAATTGGCAATGCCCAGCTCTTGCATGGTCTCTTGGAATTCTTGTGAAGCTTTGAAGAGAGAGGTCTTTTTATGAGGTGCATTTTTCAGATGGAGAAATCAATGCTCAGAGGTACCTTGTCAAGCCCTAGTAAACTATTCAATAATGTACAGATCACGCCTCATATTCCAGGTCTGATACCTGGAGTTTACTGCTAGCATTTTCATTCATTCCATTACTCATCCTTTCATTATATTTATTTATCAATCAGAAAGGTAGTCTAACATACTGTGGAATTTCCCAACATGTGTTCTGCTAAATACTTGTCCTGAAAGGTATTCTGTGATGCATGGGCTCTGGGATCCTATAGTATATAAATGCCTCATTGCAAATTTGTAGTATGGACTTTTATGTTTAAGACTCTGAGAAGTACTGCAGGAGAGAAACTTGTCTAAAGTTATCTGAGCAAGTATTTTACAAGGTTGGGATTTAACTCTTCAGCCCTGTGTTGACTAACATCTATTAATATCCATGAAGCATGTGATGAGAGATGCTGATCTTGTGTTTTTAAAGCAAAGCTCTGAAGTCAGACAGTTCTGCCCCTTACCTGGCAAACTTAAGCCTTCTCATTTGCAAAATGAGGTAATTAGTCACTATCTAGAATGCTGTTTTGAGGATCCAGTAAGAGAATCCACATAAAAGGTCAACACAGTATGATTCTATTTTTGTTTCTTCACCCTGTCCTTTCATTCATTTGGTCATTTATTCAGAAACTCAGTACATATTTATTGAGTGCTGAAATATACAAATCTTGCTGGTTGGAAATAGCCTGAGTTTCTTGTTTTTTGTGCTGTTGTGAGCTGGGCTTTGGCCTTCAATACTTGGAAAAGTTCAAAATAGACCTCTTGCAACTCTTTTCCTCATAACTGTGCGTTCAAAAACAATGACAGGTGATTCCAAGGCCTCCCTTGACTTTGTGCTGGCCATGGGAAATCAGGTTTGCTGTCTCTTATAAAGCATGTAGGCTCTGTGCAGGCCCCTGGCTTCGTGGAGAGTAAAACACAAAACTTCTAGAGCTGCGACCACAGAAGCAAGGAGCCACGTGAACCCACAGCATCATCCAGTGACAGGTCTCCTTGGTCAGAGACAGAAATTTCCTGAAGGGCAGCTCTGCTGTGGGTCTCTTAACTTGAAGGTTCTTGAAAGCTCAAGACTTTTGGTAGCTTTCTGTGACTGTGTGGATCACAGCAAATTGAAAATTCTTAAAAAGGTGGGAATAACAGACCACCTGACCTGCCTCCTGAGAAATCTGTATGCAGGTCAAGAAGCAACAGTTAGAACTGGACACGAACAACAGACTGGTTCCAAATCTGGAAAGGAGTACATCAAGGCTATATATTGTCACCCTGCTTATTTAACTTCTATGCAGAGCACATCATGAGAAATGCTAGACTGGATGAAGCACAAGCTGGAATCAAGATTGCCGGGAGAAATATCAATAACCTCAGATATGCAAATGACACAACATTTATGGCAGAAAGCAAAGAAGAACTAAAGAGCCTCTTGATGAAAGTGAAAGAGGAGAGTTAAAAAGTTGGCTTAAAACTCAACATTCAGAAAACTAAGATCATGGCATCCAGTCCCATCACTTCATGGCAAATAGATGGGGAAACAATGGAAACAGTGAGAGATTTTATTTTTTTGGGCTCCAAAATCACTTTAGATGGTGATTGCAGCCATGAAATTAAAAGACAGTTCTTCCTTGGAGGAAAAGTTATGACCAACCTAGATAACATATTAAAAAGCAGAGACATCATTATTTTGCCAACAAAGGTCTGTCTAGTCAAAGCTATGATTTTTTCAGGAGTTATGTATGGATGTGAGAGTTGGACTATAAAGAAAGCTGGGTGCTGAAGAATTGTCACCCTGTGCTGGGTACTTTTGAACTGTGGTGTTGGAGAAGTCTCTTGAGAGTCCCTTGGACAGCAAGGAGATCTAACCTGTCTATCCTAAAGAATATCAGCCCTCAATATTCATTGGAAGGACTGATGCTGAAGCTGAAGCTTCAATCCACTGGCTGCCTGATGTGAAGAACTGACTCAGCTGGAAAGACTCTGATGCTGGGAAAGATTGAAGACAGGAGAAGGGGATGACAGAAGATGAGATGGTTGGATGGTATCACTGACTCGACGGATGTGAGTTTGAGTAAGCTCCGGTAGTTGGTGATGGACAGGGAAGCCTGGTGTGCTGCAGCCCATGGGGGTGCAAAGAGTCAGACATGACTGAGTGACTGAACTGAACTGAACTGATTTTGGTGTAAACAGAATTAACTCCTGTGAGTAATTTAATGCTCTGAATCATAATGCAGTGCAAAATCCTACCAAGTAAGGAATTACCAACAGAGTCAGTTTTGCCAAGTGCATTCTTGGTGAGAGGTTTTGTGAATTTTTAAAAAAATATTTATTTATTTTACTGTTCTGGGTCTTAGTTCCTGTACTTGGGATCTACTTCTCTGACCAGAAATGGAACCTAGGCCCCTTGTGTTGGGAGTGTGGAGTCTTAGCCATTGGACCAGCAGGAAAGTCCTGAGAGGCTGTGTGTTAAACTCTTTCCTTTCATTGCTTTATTGAATTTTCACAGATGACCCATTATTATCCCCATTTTATGGATGAGGCCACTGAGGCACAGGGAGGCTAATGTGCTCAAGATACATAACTACAAAGAAGTGGAGTCAGCATTTAAATGGGGGCAGTCAGACCCCAGAGCACAGACTCTTCACCACTGTGGGCTTCTCAGTTGAACTCATGACTACCTTAAAATTACAGATGTGAAAACTGAGGCTCAGCAAGGTGAAATTATTTGACTGAGCCATGTAGCTAGGAAATGGCAGAGCCAAAACCTGATCCCAGGTCTCTCTGGCTCCAAAGTGTTCGTACTTTTGCTGAGGAACAGTTCCCCCCTGCTGTCTGGTGCTACATACAGTGCCACATATGCAACATAGAATGGCTGGTTGTGCCCTTGAAGTGATTCAGTGTACTATGATTCGTTAGTTCCCCATTTACAGATGAGTTCAACAGAGCTGGAATAACTTGCTAAGAACACAGAGCTCTACGTGTGGGAGTTTGGGTTCTTATCTTCCCTTCATCTGTTAGCCTCCAGTCTGGAAAACTCTTCCACACTTCTCTTGCTAAGTCTTTCTCATCACTCGCATCTCAGCTCAAGTGCCACCTGTTTAGGGTGGCTTTGCTGCCCTCCAAAGTAGCTCAGTACCCCCACTTTGGAGATTTCTTAGATCATCCTTTACTTTTCTTTCCCAGTGTTTAGTTATGTATTTGTGTGATTATTTTATAAACTGCCTTCCCCTTAATGGTCCATATTCTGAGGCCAGAGCCACGTTAGCAGTGCTCAGTAATACCTCCAGTGTTTAACACAGTGCTTAGCCTATAGCTAAAGATGGTAGCTATTACTGTATATAACAAATATATATATATATATACACACACATGTCTCCGTGTATGTTTATATATAAATGATAGCATTCAGTTCAATTCAGTTGCTCAGTCATGTCTGACTCTTTGCCACCGCATGAATCACAGCATGCCAGGCCTCAGTGTCTATCACCAACTCCCAGAGTTTACTCAAACTCATGTCCATCAAGTTGGTGATGCCATCCAGCCATCTCATCCTCTGTCGTCCCCTTCTCCTCCTGCCCCCAATACCTCCCAGCATCAAGGTCTTTTCCAATGAGTCAACTTTTCGCATGAGGTGGCCAAAGTACTGGAGTTTCAGCTTTAGCATCAGTCCTTCCAATGAACACCCAGGACTGATCTTTAGAATGGACTGATTGGATCTCCTTGCAGTCCAAGGGACTCTCAAGAGTCTTCTCCAACACCACAGTTCAAAAGCATCAGTCCTTTGGTGCTCAGCTTTCTTCATAGTCCAAATCTCACATCCATACATGACTACTGGGAAAATCATAGCCTTGACTAGACGGACCTTTGTTGGCAAAGCAATGTTTCTGCTTTTTAATATGTTGTCTAGGTTGGTCATAACTTTCCTTCCAAGGAGTAAGTGTCTTTTAATTTCATGGCTGCAATCACCATCTGCAGTAATTTTGGAGCCCCCCCCCCCAAAATAAAGTCTGATACTGTTTCCCCATCTATTTCCAAAGTGATGGGACCAGATGCCATGATCTTAGTTCTATGAGTGTTGAGCCTTAAGCCAACTTTTTCACTCTCCTCTTTCACTTTCATCAAGAGGCTTTTTAGCTCCTCTTCACTTTCTGCCATAAGGGTGGTGTCATCTGCATATCTGAGGTTATTGATATTTCTCCCGGCAATCTTGATTCCAGCTTGTGCTTCTTCCAGTCCAGCGTTTCTCATGATGTACTCTGCATATAAGTTAAATAAACAGGGTGACAATATACAGCCTTGACGTACTCCTTTTCCTCTTTAGAATCAGTCTGTTGTTCCACGTCCAATTCCAACTGTTGCTTCCTGACCTGCATATAGGTTTCTCAAGAGGCAGGTCAGGTGGTCTGGTATTCCCATCTCTTTCAGAATTGTCCACAGTTTATTGTGATCCACACAGTCAAAGGCTTTGGCATAGTCAATAAAGCAGAAATAGATGTTTTTCTGGAACTCTCTTGCTTTTTCCATGATCCAGCGGATGTTGGCAATTTGATCTCTGGTTCCTCTGCCTTTTCTAAAACCAGCTTGAACATCTGGACGTTTATGGTTCACGTATTGCTGAAGCCTGGCTTGGAGAATGTTGAGCATTACTTTACTAGCATGTGAGATGAGTGCAATTGTGTGGTAGTTTGAGCATTCTTTGGCATTGCCTTTCTTTGGGATTGGAATAAAAACTGACTTTTCCAGTCCTGTGGCCATGGCTGAGTTTTCCAAATTTGCTGGCATATTGAGTGCAGCACTTCCACAGCATCATCTTTCAGGATTTGAAACAGCTCAACTGGAATTCCATCACCTCCACTAGCTTTGTTCATAGTGATGCTTTCTAAGGCCCACTTGACTTCACATTCCAGGATGTCTGGCTCTAGGTGCGTGATCACACCATCATGATTATCTGGGTCATGAAGATCTTTTTTGTACAGTTCTTCTGTGTATTCTTGCCACCTCTTCTTAATATCTTCTGCTTCTGTTAGGTTCATACCATTTCTGTCCTTTATCGAGCCCATCTTTGCATGAAATGTCCCCTTGGTATCTCTAATTTTTTGAAGAGATCTCTAGTCTTTCCCATTCTGTTGTTTTCTTCTATTTCTTTGCATTGATCGCTGAGGAAGGCTTTCTTATCTCTCCTTGCTATTCTTTGGAACTCTGCATTCAGGTGCTTATATCTTTCCTTTTCTCCTTTGCTTTTCACTTCTCTTCTTTTCACAGCTATTTGGAAGCCCTCCTCAAACAGCCGTTTTGCTTTTTTACATTTCTTTTCCATGGGGACGGTCTTGACCCCTGTCTCCTGTATAGTGTCACGAACCTCCATCCATAGTTCATCAGGCACTCTGTCTATCAGATCTAGTCCCTTAAATCGATTTCTCACTTCCACTGTATGATCATAAGGGATTTGATTTAAATGATAGCATTACATATGGGCATGCTGCTGCTGCTGCTGCTGCTGCGAAGTTGCTTTAGTCGTGTCTGACTGTGTGCGACCCCACAGACGGCAGCCCACAAGGCTCTCCTGTCACTGGGATTCTATACATACATATATATATTATAGTCATCAAGTGTATCCAGTTTCTGCTCATTAATGCATTAATCACAGAGCTGTCAATTAGTAGCATGATGTTGCAGCTCCCTGATTAGTTGCCTTGGCAGACATGACAAATTAATCATCATTGTCTCTTCTGCAGAGACACAAGGGATCCTCAAAATCCTCCTCAAGGCAGTGCTCAGGCAGCCACCCTCAATTAATTAGACTTGGTCTAAAAAATGGTCAGGCCAGGTTAGGAAACCAATCTCAGATATTATAAATAATTGTACAACTAGTTTTCTGCAACTGAAATCACTGGCAGAATTAAAAATAAACTGATACTTGGGGTCCTTTTCTAGAGATTCTGATTAATTAGTGATTGTAATAGGCCAAGAACCACTGCTGACCAAACGGTGTCCATTCTGTCTGGTTCTTATCTGGATTCTATTTTTTTCTTGTGTTATACACGTTCTATTCTCTTTGCCGGTAGGATATCACTGAACTTTGGGTCTCAAAGATACAGAAATGATGGAAAGATTAGTTTCAGTTCTCTTGTGGTTCTCACATGAATGCAGGAGACAGACAAGCATGAAGAACTCTTAAATGGAGACTATTATGAATTTATAGATGTGTGAAACACAAGACAGCTTATGGCAGAGGAAGAAAGAAATTCTACCTAGGACGATCTGAGAAAACTTTTTGAAAGAATTTGGAGTTAAACTAACTCTTGCAAGACAGGTGGGCTGGAAAACTATGGTGAAACCAAATTGTCTATGACTTTGAATGCCAGACAAAGCCATATGGAGCCAATGTTGTGTCAACTTAAAAAATATTCACTACCTAAAAGTTGAGAGTTATGTTTTATTTGGTAGGAATTTTTAGGACTTCAAGTCTGAGAGACAACTTCTCAAGTAATCCTGAGAGAACTGCTCCAAGGAGGCAAGGGAGGCAGACAGGTTAAATAAAAGTTTTGCAACAAAGTGCAGGTGGTCTGAACATCAGATTATTATTAATTAAAGAAGACCAGATATCCTAAGTTAAGAAATTCAGTACTTTTCTATGTATGGGAAGATGTAAGAGTCTGGGCTCACTGAAATCAATCCTTTAACGTGCATCTCACTTATTTGGGCCTGCTATTGTGTTTTGCACATTCTGAGCTTCCTTGAGGCTCACCATAGGGAGTGGCTGCAGTCTGATGGCTGCTAGATCACAAGTATTTTTCTCCTTCCTGAAGGTCCTTAGGGCTTCCTAGCTCACATTGGAGGGCTGCAATTGCTGATGACTCTGACATCCTTGTTTATCAACATGTTAGGAAATATTCCATTTCTCAGTTGGCTCCATAACATGATTTTTAGAGTTGATCTTTCAGCAAATGAACTTTGGCAGCAAGATGGAAGATGCATTGGAGAAGGATAATAGAAACTGGAAAGTTAGTGCAAAGTCTATTCTAATTCATGGATGAATATGAATCAGATATGAATATGAATCAAATATGAATATATTTGACTAAGGCCCAAATCCGTGTCCCACTGTATATGGGACTTGATCAAATATATTCACTTATCAGAAGTGGAGTTGGAATTTCAACAATATGGGAGAAATATTGAATGGTACTCAAGGGGAATCTATGAAAATTATTTACTTGCTGTAATTGTTTTGTATTATGGCCATGAGCACCTTAAAAAAAGACCTGCATTCTTAATCTGGGTCAGGTACTATATCAAATATTTTACATATATCTTCTCATTAATCCTCACAACATTTCCACAGAGTCATTTCCATTTTATGGACGAGGATCCTGAAGTTAGAAATATATTAAAAAAAACTTTCCCAAGGTTACACAGCCAATAAGTGGCAGATTTGGCATCTAACAACAGAGAGTTGAATCCCAGAGCCCTGATGTATGAGGCATTGACCCTATGATGATTCTGTGTTTATTATTTCTCTGTTCTTGTGGTTCTTGGATAGAAACAATTTTGTGCCGCCCACCCAGGGGAGACATTTAGCAGTTTCTTTAGATGGTTTTGTTGCCTCAGCTGGAGTGGAGGTTGCTACCAGTATTTAGTAGGTGAGGCCAGAGATGCTGCTAAAAATCCTACAATGTAGAAGATGGTCTCTATTCCACCTACCTGCCAAGAAAGAGTTATCCAGTCCCAGATGTTAATAGTTCTGAGGCTGCGAGACTCTGGTCTATTCCCAAGGCCCAGCTTAGTGCCTGGTGCATAGGAGGCTCGCTATACATGTTTGTTAAATTAAATAAAACTACCAAACATGCATTCTTACTTATATAAATTTAAATTTATGTGAATATAGCTCCTTAAAAATATACATGCTTTAATCCTGAGGTATTCTCTTGATCACAGAACTTTCACTGTGTGTGTTATCTTTGTTTCCTGTCAACTCTGTAACATTGGGTCTGTGTTTTTAATTTATCCCCTTCCAAGTCTTATCTCCTGTAATTATGCTGTCTCCTGGCTTGGCCATCGGCCCACGGATAGGAATTTCATCTTAAATCCGCCAGTTGCTGTACTGACTTAGAAAAGATTTGGGGGTTTTTGAGTGTTTTTCTTTCTTGTTTCTACTCCATCCTGTTGGAATTCATTGCATCGCCCTGTACTTTCCTCGCTTGATTACATGGTATGGGCTGGCAGGCAGGCTTAGCATTCAGTTTGGAGGGTGGGCTGCCTGTGCTGGTCCGCCAAAGAAACTCCCTGAATAATCAGATCCATGGCAAAGCTCACTGGATGAAGTGGTGGCGGCTGAAAACCTCAGTTCCCATCCAGAAGACCAAAGATTCCTAAACTTGGGTGATGCGGGCTCAGAAAGCTCTCTCCCACACTGTAAACCACATGGGCTTTGCAAATCCAACCTGATTACATTAGCCTGTGTTAGATTTCCAGCTGACAGCTGTTGCTCAGTGTTCTCCTACCGCCAGTCCCTAATATGCTCTGGGATTAAAAAAAAAAAAAAAAGATAGCCACTTATGAATGCTGTTCATTTCCCCAACTCTACACTTTCGGTCTGTTCTGTCATAATTACTTTTGGTGCAGCTGCGGTTAGGGAGAGGAATACCTGATTGCATGGACTGTCTTAACAATAGGGTTCTTTAGAGAAAAGAGCCAGATCTGTGTCTTGATGAGAGGTCACTTAGCTTCTCCAACAGACTCCAAAGTCTGACTGTAGCGATGGACCGTGTTCGATCCATCCAGATTCCCCAAAGGTGCACAAGAACAAGCCAGTGAGCATAGAGAGTCCTTACAGCTTGCTCACGCCTACGTCTTCCCTTCCATTTGACCATCGTGACCCTTTAAATTGTGGGACACTATTGTGCATCATACATCCTCTGGCCCATAAAGACAAGTGTGAGCAATAGCTGAAATTGGGGAAACCCCTTGAGACCCTCTTCCTCCTATTTCTCCAGATGGGATTTTGCTTGATACGTGATGATGGTACCAGTTAGGATGCCTTACACTATTGTGGTTCAGTTCCTACAGCAAGCCAGGTTTCCCTGTCCGTCATCATCTCCTGGACTTTGAGCAGGTTCATGTCCATTGAGTTGGTGATGCCATTCAACCATCTCATTCTCTGTTTTCCCCTTCTCCTTCTGCCCTCAGTCTTTCCCAGGATCAGGGTCTTTTTCAGTGAGTTGGCTTTTTGCACCAGATAGCCACAATATTGGACTTTAGCTTTAGCATCAGTCCTTCTAAAGAATATCCAGGGCTGATTTCCTTTAGAATTGACTGGTTTGTGCTGCTTGCTGTCCAAGCATTAAAACAACAAGAAAACAAACAACTCTTAAGTTCAGAGATAAAGCTTCAGCCTCAGATAATGCAATCACCAAAGACTTGATTTCTTTTTCTTCCGTCTTTGTAGAAACAAAGTTTCACACTAAGTCTGCTTCTTAAGATGCATACCGATGGCTCCTAGAGTAACCTGTCTTCTAGTCTCATCCAGCAGGTGTGAAAACTACTTTCCCTGAAATTCCTCAGCATAAGTCTTTTTATTATTTATTTATTTATTTATTTTTTTTGTATTTTTTTTTTTTTAATTTTAAAATCTTTAATTCAGAGATGTTATGGGGAGGGAGGTGGGAGGGGGGTTCATGTTTGGGAGCATAAGTCTTTTTAAAATTTATTTATTTGGCTGGGCCAGGTCTTAGTTGTGGCACACGTGATCTGTGATCTTCCTTGCAGCATGCAGGATCTTTAATTGAGGCATTCGAATGCAGTTGCAGCATATGGGATCTAGTTCCCTGACCAGGAATTGAACCTGGGCCCCTTGCACTGGGAGCATGGAGTCTTAGCCACTGGACCACCAGGGAAGTCCCTCAGCATATGTCTTGAGATTCATTCTGAATTGGCTAAGATTACAGAACTTCCTTGAGTCAACTTTCTGGCTATGGCCTGGAATGGGCTGGCTGACATGGCCTAAGTTATGAACTCTGCCCTGAGAGAGTCGATGGAAATCTGACCATTAGGAAAGTGGACAGCAAAGAGATAGTCAACTGATGCCCATTAGGAGGTTTATCCTTGGTCTTCTTGGAATTTGAATACCAGCAACCTGTTAAAATAATGGATTGACATAATGCCTTCCTTTCTATTTGAGGGGTTCCCTTCCCAAATTTCTTTCTGACCCTATAAAACCTATTCACTACCACCATCTGCATGGCCACTGGCCAAAGAAATCTGGTCCTAATTCTTTTTAACAGAGCAGAAATGGTGATAGAATTTTGATAACTATCTTAACTTTAAAGTACTTTGGTTAAGTTGCTCAGTCGTGTCCAACTCTTTGAGACCCCATGGACTGCAGAACCGACTCCTGGAGTCTGTTCAAACTCATGTCCATCGAGTCAGTGATGCTGTCCAACAACCTCTTCCTCTGTCATCCCCTTCTCCTCCTGCCTTCAGTCTTTCCCAGCATCAGGGTCTTTGCCAGTGAGTCAGTTCTTCACATCAGTTGGCCAAAGCACTGAGGCCTCAGCTTTAGCATCAGTCCTTCCAATGAAATTTCAGGACTGATTTCTTTTAGGATTGACTCGTTTGATCTCCTCACAGTCCAAGGGGCTCTCAAGGGTCTTCTCCAACACCACAGTTCAAAAACATCAATTCTTCAGTGCTCAATTTTCTTTACAGTCCAGCTGTCACGTCCATACATGACTACTGGAAAAAACCATAGCTTTTTTTTTTGCTTATAAGCACTTATCATTCAGAGAAATATTATCAATGCAAATGTATCCATAAATGCACTCACTTCATTCATTATCCTAGTATCTCTTTATTCTTTGATTTATTTATCCATCTCATCAAAAAACATATTAAATATCCTCCATATGCCAGTTACTGTGTAGGGTACTAAGATACAAGGATAAATACCATGCTAAACTCAAGGAGTTCAAAACGAAGCAAGAGAGATAGGCATGTAAACAATTAACAGCCATAAAATATAATTTTATAAAATGACAAGGAAGTGTTTAAAAACAACTATTTACCTAAATTGGGAAAAAAAAATTTGGCCACCTGATGTGAAGAACTGACTCATTAGAAAAGACCCTGATGCTGGGAGGGATTGGGGGCAGGAGGAGAAGGGGACGACAGAAGATGAGATGGTTGGATGACATCACCGACTCAATAGACATGAGTCTGGGCAAGCTCCGGGAGTTGGTGATAGACAGGGAAGCTGTTGCAAAGAGTTGGACATTACTGAGTGACTGAACTGAACTGATTTACCTAAACTCCAGATCATTGTGCTTTCTTGGTGTCTTGTGAGTCAATTTCTATTTCCTACCTACTTTCCTTGTATAAATGTCCTCAACTTGTCACTATTCCTCACACTATTTAAATTTGTATTTCTTTTACTTATGAAGGCCAGCTTACACTCTGCTCCTATGACTCCACAATATTAGTAGAAAAATAAAGAACCTGCCAGTTGCATGTGCCATAGCAAACACCTGGTGGATGACCAGAACTCTGATACTTTCTACAGTTACTTTATCAATTTCACTGTGGCAAACTTCTTAAGCAAGGAGTTTTTGATTCTACTATTGCTAGGAAATATACCTATACTTTTCTTTAATCCAAATTTAGGTTTTTAAAGGTAAGCTCTTTGCTTGCTTTCTCCAAAAGATATCTTTTTCTGTGCTGTATGGGTCTTAAGAGTCACACAGAGTGCTCGCTTCGGCAGCACATATACTAAAATTGGAACGATACAGAGAAGATTAGCATGGCCCCTGCACAAGGATGACACGCAAATTCGTGAAGCATTCCATATTTTTACATTTCTCCAAAGAAGACACACGGATGGCTAACAAACACATGAAAAGATGCTCAACATCACTCATTATCAGAGAAATGGAAATCAAAACCACAATGAGGTACCACTTCACACCAGTCAGAATGGCTGCGATCCAAAAATCTGCAAGCAATAAATGCTGGAGAGGGTGTGGAGGAAAGGGAACCCTCCTACACTGTTGGTGGGAATGCAAACTAGTACAGCCACTATGGAGAACAGTGTGGAGATTCCTTAAAAAATTGCAAATAGAACTACCTTATGACCCAGCAATCCCACTGCTGGGCATACACACCGAGGAAACCAGAATTGAAACAGACACATGTACCCCAATGTTCATCGCAGCACTGTTTATAATAGCCAGGACATGGAAACAACCTAGATGTCCATCAGCAGATGAATGGATAAGAAAGCTTTGGTACATGTACACAATGGAGTATTACTCAGCCGTTAAAAAGAATTCATTTGAATCAGTTCTGATGAGATGGATGAAACTGGAGCTGATTATACAGAGTGAAGTAAGCCAGAAAGAAAAACACCAATACAGTATACTAACACATATATATGGAATTTAGAAAGATAGCAATGACGACCCTGTATGCAAGACAGGAAAAAAGACACAGCGGTGTATAACGGACTTTTGGACTCAGAGGGAGAGGGAGAGGGTGGGATGATTTGGGAGAATGGCATTCTATCATGTATACTATCATGTAAGAATTGAATCGCCAGTCTATGTCTGACGCAGGATCCAGCATGCTTGGGGCTGGTGCATGGGGATGACCCACAGAGATGTTATGGGGAGAGAGGTGGGAGGGGGGTTCATGTTTGGGAACACATGTAAGAATTAAAGATTTTAAAATTAAATTAAAAAAAATTAAAAAAAAAAAAAAAAAAAGAGTCACATAGAAACACCAGTGCAGGGGAAAGGGAGGCAAAGACACCTAAATTTGGATCCCCAGTTTGTTAACTCACTAGCTTTGCTACCTTGACTCTAAATCTCCTTGAGCTGAAGATTCTTTTTCTGTCAAATGGGACCACAATTCCTCCTGCACAGAAAGTGGGGGAGTTTCTCATTGGATGTATGGAGCGTGCTTAGCACAGCACTTAGGGTGTTGTCAGCTTGGTAGTAGTTCACTTCCTTTCTTCATTTCTCTGTTCCTATTTCTTTCTTTTTTTGACCAAAACTGTCTACTCTCTGTATAAGAAAGAATCATGGGGGTCATGGATCTGAGGAAGCTTTGAGGGGGACTTTTAGCATTTTTTAAAAAAAACTAGTAGGAGAATGGTTGTCTTAGAATGTTGTGTTAGTTTCTAGTTGTTCAGTTGCTCAGTTGTGTCCCACTCTTTGTGACCCCAAGGACTGCAGCACACCAGGTTTTCCTGTCATTCACCAGCTCTTTGAGGAGCTTGCTCAAACTCAGGTCCATTGAGTTGGTGATGCCATCCAACTATCTCATCCTCTGTTGTCCCCTTCCCCTTTCTTAAATCTTTCCCAGCATCAGGGTCTTTTCTAATGAGTTGGCTCTTTGAATCATGTGGCCAAAGGATTGGAGCTTCAGCTTCAGCATCAGTCCTTCCAATGAATATTCAGGACTGATTTCATTTAGGATTTGATTGCTTTGATTTCCTTGCAGTCCAAGGGATTCTCAAGAGCCCTCTCCTACACCACAGTTCAAAAGAATCAATTCTTCTGCGCTCAGCCTTATTTATGGCCCAACTCTCACATCCATACATCAATTTAGTCACTCAGTCATGTCCGTCTCTTTGTGACCCAACGGAGTGCAGCATGCCAGGCTTCCCTGTCCATCACCAACTCCTGGAGCTTACTCAAGCTCATGTGCATTGAGTCGGTGATGGAATCCAACCATCTCATCCTCTGTCATCCCCTTCTCCTCCAGCCTTCAATCTCTCCCAGCATCAGGATCTTTTCCAACGAGTCAATTCTTTGCATCAGGTGGCTAAACTATTGGAGCTTCAGCATCAGTCCTTCCAATGAATATTCAGGACTGATTTCCTTTAGGATGGACTGGTTGGGTCTCCTTGCAGTCCAAGGGACTCTCAAGAGTCTTCTGCAATACCACAGTTCAAAAGCATCGCTTCTTTGGCACTCAACTTTGTTTATAGTCCAACTCTCACATCCATACATGGCTACTGGAAAAACCATAGCTGACTAGATGGACTTTTGTTGCCAAAGTAATGTCTCTGCTTTTTAATATGCTGTCTAGGTTGATCATAGCTTTTCTTCCAAGGAACAAGTGTCTTTTAATTTCATGGCTGCAGTCACCATCTGCAGTGATTTTAGAGCCCAAGAAAATGAAGTCTGTCACTGTTTCCATTGTGTCCCCATCTATTTGCCATGAAATGATGGGACTGGAAGCCATGACCTTAGGTTTTTGAATGTTGAGTTTTAAGCCAGTTTTTTTACTCTCTTCTTTCACTTTCATCAAGAGGCCCTTAGTTCTTCTTCAATTTCTGCCATAAGGGTGGTGTCATCTGCATGTCTGAGGTTATTGATATTTCTCCCGGCAATCTTGATTCCAGCTTATGCTTCATCCAGCCCTGCATTTTGCATGATGTATTCTGCATATACACCAGGTGGATTTCCCTGGTGGTAAAGCGTCTGTCTGCAATGCAGGAGACCCAGGTTCAATCCCTGGGTCAGGAAGATCCCCTGGAGAAGGAAATGGCAATCCACTCCAGTACTCTTGCCTGGAAAATTCCATGGACAGAGGAGCCTTGTAGGCTACAGTCCATGGGGTCGCAAAGAGTCGGACACGACTGAGCGACTTCACACACTTCATTCATTCTGCATATAAGTTAAATAAGCAGAGTGACAATATATAGCCTTGATATACTCCTTTCCTGATTTGGAACCAGTCTGTTGTTCCATATCTGATTCTAACTGTTGCTTTTTGACCTACATTCTGATATTCCCATCTCTTAAAGAATTTTCCACAGATTGTTGTAATCCACACAGTCAAAGGCTTTAGCATAGTCAATAAAGAAGAAGGAGATGTTCTTCTGGAATTCTCTTTTTCTATGATACAACAGATGTTGGCAATTTGCTCTCTGGTTCATCTGCCTTTTAAAAATCCAGCTTGAACTTCCAGCTTGAACATCTGGAAGTTCTTGATTCGTGTACTGTTAAAGACTAGCTTGGAGAAGTTTGAGATTTCCTTTGCTAGCATGTGGAATGAATACAGTTGTGTGGTGGTTTGAACATTCTTTAGCATTGCCTTTTCTTTGGATTGGAATGAAAACTGTGTTAGTGTCTACTGTACAGCAAAGTGCATCAGGCATATGTATGTATGTATATATATCCCTCTCCTCTCTTTTTTGGATTTCCTTACCATTCAAGTCGCCACAGAACACTGAGTAGAGTTCCCTGAGCTGCACAGCATGTTATCAGCTATCTATTTTTTTCATAGTAGTGTGTATATGTCAATCCCAATCTCCCGATTCATCCCCCCACCAGCATGTTTTTAATGCTGCTGCTGCTGCTGCTAAGTCGCTTCAGTCGTGTCCGACTCTGTGCGACCCCATAGACGTCAGCCCACCAGGATCCCCCGTCCCTGGGATTCTCCAGGCAAGAATTTTAATGTTGACATTTACCTAATAAAGGCTTCCCCGGTGGTTCAGATGGTAAAGAATCGGCCTGTATTGTGGGAGACCTAGGTTTGATCCCTGGGTTGGGAAGATCTCCTGGAGAAGGAAATGGCTACCCACTCTAGTATCCTGGCCTGGAGAATTCCATGGACAGAGGAGCCTGTCAGGCTACAGTCCATGGGGCTGGAAAGAGATGGACACAGCTGAGCAAGTTTCACTTTCACTTTCCATTATTAAGTAAATGACCCCATAGTTTTTAAAAAGTGATTGATTTTTTGGCTGTACTGGGGCTGTTGCTGGGCATGGGCTTCTCTAGGTGCGGCGAGCGGGGGCTGCTCTTCACTGTGGCTTCGCATTGCCGTGGCTTCTCTTGCTGCTGAGCACAGGCTCTAGGGTGCATGGGTCTCAGCTGTTGCAGCTCACAGGTTCTAGAGTGCCAGCTTGGTAACTGTGTGGCATGTGGACTCTGGACCATGGATCGAACCTGTGTTCCATGCATCAGCTTGTGGATTCTCAACCATAGGACCATCAACGAAGTCCAACTCTGTAGTTTTTTTTTTTTTAATGTGAAAATGAATATGCTGCCACTGTAATTCTTTAATGGTAATCAGGTATGTTGCCCTGAAAATGGACATAGCAAATGATGAGCTATTATCTTCTTAAGCAAAGTGACATATTCTGAACATACATAGCTAACGAAGTCCTCTGTGTTTTAGTCTTACCCTCCTAGTGTGTAATGTTCATGGATTACAAAGAAGTAATCATTGCCATCAAGTGTCATGAAAGAAAGCAGTATTTATTCAGTAGCCTCGATGAGCTAGAGACTGTGTGCTGTGTGCTTTCCGCCTTCACATATAGTTTTAAAATTTCCCTAATAAAATTAGGCTATTAAACCTCAGTGTCAAGAGAAGAACAAGAATTTGCTGTTGCCTTTGCAAGTTTTTCTGTTTCATCACTAGTATCTTTCGCAGTGGTGGGAAATCTCTCCAAAAAACCAGGCATAACAATTGGTAATGCTTCACACATAATGGGCCTGTTTGCAGATGAGGTTACGATTTGCTTCTCACACTCATTCTGAGAAATGCAAACCTTTACATTGCTTGTTTATTCTCCTGAACTTCAACTTCCATGTTCATTACACAAAATCTGAATTTGTAACAATTTCTAAAAAAAACACAAAATACCATACTTTTGCAAGTTACATTTCAACGTCATTTTCTACATTCCTACAAGTAAGGCAAATTCAATGAATTCAGCTTTTGCTAAAGAGTAAAGCTTCTGCTCTTGTCACTCAAAGATTCTTCTAAATTCATCTGCATCTCTCCATTTTCTCTTCGACAGTTCTGATCACTATTATTTCTCACTGCATTGCTACAACAGCGGGTGATGTTTTGAGTGTTTACTGGGTGTATCAGACACGCTTTTGAGTGCTTGATACATATGGTTGCATTTGATCTTGGTAACAGCTTGGGAAGTAGGAAATATTTGTGAACGTATCCTCAGTTATAGAAACTGAGGCAACGAAAAGTTCCACATTTTGTCCACAACTGGCAAGTGACAGAGCCAGGAGTCAAATCCAGGCAGTCTGACTCTAGAGCGCATGTCTTGGCCCGCTGCCCACTTTAATCATCCAACATTTATGCAAGAGTTTCCTAACTGGTTTCACTGTATCCACTCTTGACCTTCTAAGAATCTTTATCCTGCAGGTTGTTCAACACTCACTCTGATCATGTCATCATCTTGCTGAAAACTCCCAATGGCTTTGCTTTGCCTTAAGTATGAAGTCCAAATTCCTTATCATGGCCCATAAGACTCATGGTCTGGCCTTGCTCACCCTCCAGCCTCCTCTTGCCATGTGGTCAATCTTATTCATTTTAGGTTCATCAGCTCTCTGATTATATAGTAGATTATATAGTTCTCTGCCCTCCCACAAGGACCCTTGTGAAAGCAATCTTCAACCTTGACTTTTAACTTGTATTCTTGCTTTCTGAGTTTCAGATCTTATTGCTGATGGGCTCTCTCTAGCCTTGGACATCAATGTCACCTCCCTTGGTTTTCTTCCTCCCTCCTTGATTTTTCCTTTCCAATCTCCTTGTAGGCTTCTTTCCCACTTCCCTTTCTGTTTCATGGACCTACCATCAGTTCCTGTTCCCCTCCATCCCCTTTCACTCATTCTCAACTTATGAACTCTTTCTTGATTAAGCAGATCTATGCCTCCAACTAATGCTGCTGTGAATTATTGCCAAATACCATTCTCAGACTCCACACTGGGCTTTAGATTCTTGTATGCAATTGATTTCTAGACCTCTCTGCTAGAAATGTGCACAAGGACTTCATATTCCGTGTGTCCAAGAATGCTGTGTCCATTACCTTCTCATGTAAACGATCAGTGCTCCAGCATTTCTGCAGTGAGTGTTTTTCCCTCCACTCAGTCATCTATCCAGAAACCTCAGGACCATCCTTACTATTTCCCTTTTGTTTGCCAGGTCTTTGAGTCCTGTCAAATCAGTCATTAAAGCGTCCATTGAGTGTGCTTTGTCTTCTCCACTCCTATTATCTTTGATCTGCTTTAGACACATATCATCTCTTACCTGAAATATTGCAAAACCATCCAAATGGTTTACCTTCTTGTTCATTCTCTCTACTACCCCTCATAGGAGGAATCACATCGAAGGACTCAAATGAGTGTGGTCAGTATCTCTGAGAGACACGAGCACTCCACTAAACTTGAAGTGGATTTGACGGACTACCAGTGACTTGCTGATATAAATCCCCTGACCCAGTTTTGGGTGCTTCAGAGAATCCTACCATTTCTATGTTGAGAATGACAACAATAATGGGAAAAAGGCAGGGAGAGTCGCTGCTGCCTCAACCTTCCTGTAACAGAGTGTCCCAATACCTATGGCACTGTAACTAAAAACTGGGCCCAACTCAGACTTTATATACACCTCTCATTTAATCTATGCAATTATCTTGCACATGACTTTCCATGGAATAGTGGATTAAAAACAGTCCATCCCCTTTCATCAAGATTTTCTCTGAAACCCAGTCTCACTGGTGTGTAGTATTGTAGAGTTGTAAATCAGCTGTCCTGCTCTCCCTGGCAAGGGGTGGTTACCTGACTCAAGCAAGAACAGTGTATTATCTATGGATACTTTAAATCTTAAGGAATGACATAAGAATGGAGAAATTTTGAGGGCTCATTTGTTTTTTGGTGGCACTTGATTTAGACAGTTTGCTTGTCTTTTCAATGAGACCCTAAATGCCATGCTGATTCCTGTCTTGATGTAAGTTCTGTAAGTCTGGCTATCCAGTCTCTAGCCTTTTGTCCGTTCTGTGAGCTGCCTAAAATCTTAGAATGAATTCATCTTCATTTTTCTTCTTCCTTCTTCTTCTCTTCTTCTTCCTCCTCTTACTTTGACTTAAATTAGCTAAAGTGAATTTCAGTGACAAGCAACCAGAGAACCCCAACTAATGCTGAAATCATCTCATGGAAACTTTTTGTTTTACAGATAGGCAAACTGAGGACTCTTTGTGACTTGTCTCAGAGTAGATGGGGAGTTAATGACAGAATCTGGACTAAAAGCATATTTCATCATTCCTAGTCTAGTATTCTTTACAGCATAGTGATTCAAGAGCAATCCCTCAGTCTGGAGTTTGAAAATTGTTTCCACTACATAATTATCTGTGTGATATTGGATAAGTCACTTAATCTCTTTCTGCCTCAGTTTTCTTTGCTGTGAAATGGGAATAATAATAACATGAACCCTATAGCTTTGTGACATAGACTATATTGTGTAATACTGCATCTGTACTGTCTGAATGTGCAGTACCTGGTGCATTGTTAAGAGAGAAATGTGAGTAATTACTACTGTTGTTGTTTCCACTGCACCCATTGGTCACTTAAGAATATTGTTGTTGTTTTATTTAGCTTGTTTTTACAACACTGGTAAAGGATACTTTAACTACATTATGTAAGTTTTTCTCAGTTAAAGAAGTCTAATTCAGATACCCAAAATTCTCTCTTAGCTAGGAAGGGTGCTTGTGTCTCGTAGCTGATAGCTTATTCTCCCTTTTTACACTGAAAAAAATTATTAAAAAGGACTTATTTTCTTCTTCTCCTTTTTTTTTTCTAACCAGTGAAATGGACATCAAAGCACAGAGTGTTTGACAAGAGGACCAGTTGGTTTCATTCAAGGGCACGTTATGAATTGTTCATTTTTGACAGGGGGAACAATTCATTACATTTTGTTTATGTAGCACCTCCTGACGGTCCATTGCTAAGTGGTTCACAAGAGGCTTGTTCTCTCTGGAACACACTTGTCCTTCAGGGTTCCCAGGACTGAAGATCATGTGTGCAAATAAAATAAACTCACCCTGAAGGCCAGTAATTTAGATTAATAAAGAGCTATGTTTATACAACTCCATGACCAAAATTCTACATGGCAAGTTGAACCCAATTTTCTCAGGCTGCGCCACCATTTCTAAACAAGACCTGATGAAGAATGGCTAATTTGCTGGTACACAAAATAGGGAGAAAGTCTTTTTTCTCATAGTCCTCGGACCCTGGAGATGATTTCTGTGACCCTTAGTTTCTCAGGAGAACATTCAGAGGCTGAAACATCTTGAATTTGTAAGATTCTGTATCTGTAAGTATTAACTCAGACCCCTCCATCCATCCTCCCATCCGCCACTTATTTGCATGTTTATTTAAAAATCTCTCAGGTACATGTGAGTTCTAGCATCCCAACTCTTTACCTTATGACTATCTCCTCCAATAGGAGAAGTAGGCAAGGAAATAGAGATACCTATATCATAAAACAGCTTTCAGCTGAATCCTCAGTACAACCAAGACAGTTAGCACTTAGTTTAATTCTATGTTCTAAAAGAATGGAGACCTGGAGCAGTTATTAGACTTGACCAAAGGAAAGGAAGCTCATTTGTAATTTTATTGCATTGTCTAGAGAACAGCGTGAAATGTGTGTGTGTTTCCGTTTGATGCAGAAGCAGAGGCGCAGAAAAGATACAGAACTGCTGATGTGAGTAGGAGGCGAGAGGCTGAAGCATCTATGGTTTTCCTATGGCCTCATGCTGCCTCCCCAGAGACCGCCCCCCCTAGGGTGAAGACCACCCCCTCCCAACCCCAGGCCCTCTGTGACATCTTGGCTTTCTTCCCCTTTTTCTTCCCAAGTTTCAATAAGAAGGGTCAGAAAGGAAAACCACAGCCTCAACATAAATAGCTGAGGAAGGGCTGGTGTGGGAGAAGGGTCCGTGGGAGTGTGTGGTCACATGAAGATAACATTTTCCCCCAGGGCTGGGGAGCCAGGGGACATACGCTCTCCCTGACCCCCCGCCTCCACCCCAGGCTGCCTTTCCCACGGGTGTTTCCTGACAAGTGGTTGATGAACCTTTTGCTCCTTGTTTGTACTCTTGACTCACCAGTGATGGAGCTGTCTCTTCTGAGAGGTCTTCTCAGACTCCTCCTAGAAACTGCTGTCTTGTGACTCCTGTACTGGCTCTCAGTATTTCCTTTCCCTTCTGGGTGCTTGCCTCTCTTGGCTTCAGTCCCCATCTTTAAGTGACCCCAGATCTGTACCTCCAGCCCAGGCCTATGTCTTAAGTACCGCCCCTCCCTGATGGAGATACGTGATGGACCCTGCATCTGGAGGTTCCCACCAAAACACTCTATTCTTAATGAACTGTGTGGCCCAGGGAACTCTGCTTCATGCACTGTAGTGACCTGAGTGGGAAGCAAGTCCAAAAGGGAGAGGGTATATGTATGGCCAATTCATTTTGCTGTACAGCAGAAATAAATACCATATTATAGAGCAACTATATTCCAATAAAATTAATTAAAAAATAATAATTCCCCATACCTACTCTTGCATCCTCTATTCTAGATAAGAAGATAACTGCAATTTTCCACATCTAGAGCCTTCTCAAAGTGGATTAAGAAAGTTATCAATTCACTTATTCCACAACCTTTTCTTTTTTTTTTAAAGAGTACCTGCTTGAGTGTTAGGAAATGTTCTCAGTATTAGCACACAAACCGGAAAGCAAAGCTCTTATCTTCATGAAGCTTCCGGTCTACAGTGATATGTTTTGTGTGTGTGCGTATGCGTGTGTGTGCACGCGTGCGTGCATGTGTGTGTCTGGCCTGCAGGTAGAATTTGTCAGATTTCTCTTCGCATAGTACTTGCTCCCCCATACAACCCTGCTTTCTTCTGCCTGTTGTATGGTGTGTTCTTACACGTCTGTCACCTCCTGCAGAGCCTGAGCCCTCAGAGACGGCCTTATTCATCCCTGTGGCCTCCTCATCCCAGCAGGTTGGTACAGCCCAGGGTGGGTGCTCGATAAATGTTGCTTGGCTGGATGAATATAGAGTTGAACGTGTGAATGAGTAGAAAACCCACCCCGTACTAACTGCATAGAACAACCTATTCCTTCACTAACTAGTACTACTAATAGTATTTAATCTTAGGTGTAGTTTATTGTATTTTTTCTTAAAAAATTTTTTTTATTGGAGTACAGTTGATTGGCAGTGTTGTGTTAGTTGCTGCTGTTCAGCAAAGTGAATCAGTTATACATATCCACTGTTTAAATTTTAGATTCTTCTCCCATATAGGCCATTACAGAGCATTGAGTAAATAGAGTTCTCTCTACTATACAGCAGGTCCGGATTCATTATCTGTTTCACGCATAGTAGTGAGTGTATGTCGGTCCCAGTCTCCCACCTTACCCCTCCCATTAGGCCCTGGTAACCATCCGTTTGTTTTCTGCATCTGTAGTCTCAGGTGTACTTCAAACATGCTGCGTATTTGAAGCCAGTTCCTTGGAGGAAAGAAAGAATTGGCCACCTATTTTAAGAGTTTATCCTTATGCTAGGAGCTGTCTGAACATGCTATGTAATCTAATTTCATCTTTCCATAGATGCTAAGAGGATCTCATCATCCTTTAGACACAAAGATACTAAAGCTTAGAGACGTTAAGGTATAACCAAAGGTCATGTAACTGTTGGTTTGGCCAAAAGGTTCTTCTGGGTTTTTCCTTAAGCTGTTACAGAAAACCCAAATGAACCTTTTGGCCAACCCAGGAGTAGGCAGGAGAGCTGGGGCTCGAACTATGGTCTGTCTTAATCCAATGCTGGTGTGTTCTCAGAGCTACCACATAATACTTTCAGTTCATTGAAAACTGAAATTTGCATTAGGCTAAGAATTCAATTATCATTTCACTTTCTGTCATTCCATTTTGTATCATCCCAGGTGCCCCCAAGCTGTCATTGTGAAGGAAATGGCAAACCCGTCAGACTTGAGTTTATTATTTCTATATTTTTACATGTTTAGGAAGTACATTTCCTGAGGAATGAGGCAGACCGTTCAGCGCTTCCTGGCGGAACTGTGTGTTTGTCAGGATGGAGCTGACCCGCCAGTATTCCTGGGATGTCAGTTTTCTCCACAAGCCCTGATCTGTCTGTGGCCTCCATCAATAAAGCCCTTTAAGCAGATCTGTACATTCGGGGGCCGGCTGGTGAGGCACGTGCCATGAAGCACCCCCTCCCCAATAATCAGACTCTTGTAAGCCGTGTTGAATGAGATTCTTTCTCCCAGGAGAAGTATATGTTTGCTTGTTGGCATGGTCCTAATGACTTAAAGAAAAAATGCCGGAAACCAGTACTGCCCTCTTCCCTGAAAGGAACATTGGCCCTTTGTTCAAGAAGTGCATTTGCAGAGCGGCTTCTGAGTAAGTCCTTGGAATTCCTCATGGTTTATATGTCTTTGTAAGCTCCTGGCATTGAAGCACCGGGGTTTTTCTGTTCCCTTTTTTCTCCCCAATGAATCCAATATTGTATTGAACACTTTCACTCAATTTTGATAAAACCAACAACTCACAGAGCCAACTTGAGTGGAAAGAGTAGGAACATGAGTAGAATTTGCTATCGTCGTAGTCGTAGGCTGTTTAGTGTTAAAAGGTTAGAAGTATGGGTACTGAGGCCAGAGCCCCAGTATTTTCTTCCATTCGCTTTGTTCAGAAATGGCATCAGGTTTGTTTTAGTAATTCTAATGCTTCTCAGATGGACAGTGATTAAAAATACTTTCCAGGGCTCTGACACACAGTCTACAGTTTGATTGTCCTCAGCAGGGCCATGGGCTGACATTGAGAGAAGTAACACGGTGTAGCCTAGGGAGCGTAGTGTCTATAGTAAATGGAGATGGTTGTAAACCTGGCTTCCTTGACTTCTCTCTGCAAAAGAGGAAAAGTTCTTCATCTCTCTGAAGAAGAGCCTCACTTTCCTCTGTCTACAAAAAGGGGGAAATTTAGCTATTTATCTTACATGGGTTGTGATGAAGATGATACAAGATAAGAGGAGTTGCCTAACACATCACACCAGCGCTGGTCCACAGACATCTACCTCCCCCCTCCTTTTCCTGCATCGAGAGGCAAGGACCCTGAGCAGCAGAGAAGTTAGGTAGACCCTGTGTGTTACTTTGCCAGGGCTGCTGTAACAAGGTACTATAGGCTGTGTGGCTAAGAAAACAAAACATGGCTTCTCCTCAGTTCTGGAGGTAGACTTCCAAGATCAAGATGTCAGCAGCATTGGTTTCTTCTGAGGCTCCTCTCCTTGGCTTGAAGATGGTTGTGTTCTCCCCTGTCCTCCCATGGTTTCACTTCTGTGTATGTCTGTGTCCTAAATTCTTTTATTAAAAATAATATTTTTATTTATTATTTGGTTGTGCTGGTCTTAGTTGCGGCAGGTGGGATCTAGTTCCATGACCAGGGATTGAACCTGGACGCCCTGCATTTGGAGTGTGGTGTCTTGGACACTGAACCATCAGGAAAGTCCCCCTAAACTCTTATAAGGACCCCAGTCATAATGGATTATGGGCTACCCTAATTGCCTCATTTCAGCTTGATTACCTTTTTAATCAAAAGCTTCCTTAGTGGCTCAGATGGTAAAATTTCCTGGCTTCCCTGGTGGCTTAGAAGGTAAAGAATCTGCCTGTAATAGAGGAGACCTGGGTTTAATCCCTGAGTCGGGAAGATACCCTGGAGAAGGGAATGGCAACCCACTCCAGTATTCTTGCCTGGAGAATCCCATGGACAGAGGAGTCTGGCAGACTATAGTCCATGGGGTCACAGAGAGTCAGACATGACTGAGTGACTAACACTTTCACTTCACCTTTTTAAAGATCCCACATCTAAATACAGTTACACTCTAAGATACTAGGTGTTAGGATTAAATTCAGCCCGTAGTACAAGAGGTTTTTGGTTGGCACCATTGCAAACATATAGCTGATTCTGCATATAAAAGAGCAATTAATTCCCTCCCATTTTCCCTTTCCCGGATTCCCTGAATGGGCAGCATGCAAGTTGACCCTTGACTCTTCTCCCCTCGTTTTCCTTTGACCTACATCTCATCACCCCATCTAGAGGTAAAGCCCCTTGAGGCCAGAGTGTTCTTGCCACACTGTGGTTCATGTTTCACCATGGTGGGTACACAAGAAATACTAAGAGTGTGTTCATTTCATTCACCACATATCCTGGAATATATAGCAGGACTTCCCAGGTGGCTCAGTTGTAAAGAATCCACCTGCTAGGGAAGGAAA
This sequence comes from Capricornis sumatraensis, assembly GCF_032405125.1. NCBI lineage: Eukaryota > Metazoa > Chordata > Mammalia > Artiodactyla > Bovidae > Capricornis > Capricornis sumatraensis. Next base: position 30,384,072 of record NC_091079.1, read on the forward strand.
CACAGGAGATGTGGGTTCAATCCTTGGGTTGGGAAGATCCCTTGGAGGAGGAGATGGCTACCCCCTCCAGAGAGTGGGAGATGGCTTCCCACTTCTAGCCTGGGAAATCCCAAGGACAAAGGAACCTGGTGGGCTACAGTCCATAGAGTCACAAAAAGTGGGACAAAACTGAGCGACTGAGCTTGCCTACCATGTATATGGCTGGGGTTCTTAGTGAAATTTCATGCGTTCTTCCAGCAGACATGTATCGAGCATGTATCATGGCCCACAGACCAACATCATGACATCACCTGTGAACCTGTTATACACGTAGAATTTCAGGCTCAGACCCAGATTCTGGGATTAGAATCTGCTGTTTCTGGGCTTGCAGGAGTGAATGTAAGAAAAATCCTATAGCGTTTAGCCTGTGTTTTATTTACCCTTCCCTTTCCTAGAGCTAAAATGTGGCAGAGATTTATGGCAACAAAAAGCAAGTTCACCCTCTTCTGTATTCGAGTTATGTCAGAGATGGTTTTCCAGTTGGAAGTTATATGTCCCCATCCATCTAGCATCTGGGGTGGTTGGGGGGATGTGACTAGTTCTGACCAATGAAGTATGTGGGGAAATTATATATGTCCCCACTTTGTGCCTGGGCTTGTAAAAAGCAGATGGGGTTTTTCTACTCTGTCTCCATTTTTTTAACTGAAGGCCAGATAGCGAACTTGAGGGAATGGCACAATTATAAGATGGAAGGAACTTGGGTCCTTAAATTACCACCTAGAGGAAAGCCACCATCATGGACTATTACAAGAACATGAAATAAACTTACTGCATTAAGCCATGGATATTTGGAATTTTGTTAATTACAGCAGCTAGTATTACTCTGATACACGTGGACCAGACATTTACTACAAGGACAACAATAATATAATTGCAAAACCAAGTGGAAATGACACTGAGTTTTGATAAGGCAATAGGGAGTGGTGGGGACTGTGGCGAACTGGCACCTGCTTGCTCTGTGCAAGGAACAAGGAGGCTTTATCAGTTCTACCTGATTGCTCCTTTGTACAAATGGAGGCTCAGTGTGGTCAGAATTTCCAATTTTAAATCAGTCTCACTTGAAAGAAAAAAACTAGGTGCCAAATAAAACACATCTATGAGATCAGTCTGTCCCGCTGGTCATCAGATTGCAAATTCCATACTAACTGGCCGAGATACCAACTAGCCCATCTCTTTGCCTCCCTGTTGCCACCACTAGTCCTTTTGCAGACGAGGAAGCTCTGAGAGTTTATGGAATAAGGTATATTCCTGGTGAGCGGACAGGAAACGTTGCTTGTATGACTGAGCAAAGTGGAAGGCTGAGGTCGGTGCTCAGGCCTCCAGGGCTGTAGTGAGGTTCTTGTTCCTAGTACCGGTATTTATACAGCTGCCACTGCCACAGAATAACTGGTATTATTGTTTCACCCTCCCACATTCATTTTCCCCTTTTAAACACCCTGTGGAGGGAGCATCAGCGCTCCCATTTTACCAGAGGGAAAAATGAGATCCAGAGAAGTGACTTGCTGAAGGTCACTTAGCTCAAAGTTCCAGGGTCAAGTCTTTTTTAAAAACCAATTTAACTTATTTGTTCGTTTTTTTGTGTGGCTGTACTGGCTTTTCGTCGCTGCTTGGGCTTCCCTCTAGTTGCGGCAAGCTGGGGCTGCTCCCTCTTTGCGGTATGCAGGCTTCTCGTCGTGCGGCTTCTCTTGCGGAGCATCAGGCTCTAGGGCACCCGGGAGTCAGTAGTTGCAGCTCGTGGGCTCAGGACTTGTGGCTCCCGGGCTTAGTCTCTGTAGCACGTCGGATCTTCCTGGAATAGGGATTGAACCCGTGTCTCCTGCATGGGCAGGCAGATTCTTTACCTCTGAGCCACCAGGTGAGCCCCAGAGTTGAATCTTTTGAGCTTTGCTACTTGAGCCCAAGGAACACCCCAGGCCACCTTACATTGTCCAGCAAAGGTCAAACCAGACACATCAGAGATGCGTAGGTTCAGAATATAAGAGTGAAAAAGGCTACTTTGACCTGTCAGCCTGGTGAGAGGCTCCGTTCTTTATTTCAAGGGGGCTTTGTAGAGTGGGAGGGAGGAATATGGAGTGAAGGAAAGGAAAATCAGTTACTTCCCCTTTTTGGCTTAGACGTGGGCAGAAAGGGTACCCAGCAACTAGGCTGGTGGGAGTTATATCCCCTCTTCATTGCTTAGCAGAGAATAAGATGCTTTTTAGGGGGCCTAAGCATCTCTGAAGCAATTGGTACCCCTGGCTGGATCTTTGTAACTGTTTAGTCACCTTACCCTTTTTGAGACTCGGTTTCCTCAACTATAAAGTGATGAGCCTAGAATGGTACCCATAGTGGAGCCTAATCACAGGCTTCAGAAAAGAGTAGATGGCGAGGGCTGTGCTAGGCGCAGAGCAGATCCACGGTGAATGTCCATCCCACGAGCCAGCAGCTCTGAAAGCGTTTTGTAGATGGGCTTGAATGCACCGTACACAGACAAGCAATGATGATTCTCCACGGGCTGCGGCATCTGCCCGGGACTACCAGGGCTGGGCGGCGGAGGCCCTTCTGGATCAGAGGCCAGCTTTGCAAAGAGGAGCACACAACACCGTCTATTCAGAGCCTCGCGGGCTGCTCCTGCCAGAGCCCACGAGGCGTTTGGATGCAGAAAGCTATTGAAGGGAGACCACAAAGACACGTTTTCTCCCCCGTGGCCTGGAGAGAAGACAGGACGGCCGAGGCACAAGAAGATGGTTGTTTCCCATCAGCCGGCAGTCGGCAAATTCTGTCCGAGCCGCTGAAGGAGAGAAGTCGGCAAAACACCCCGGACAAACAGGAGCTCTGGCGCGGGCAGGAGATAAAAGATAAGGAGGGCAGCCGCCCGGGTACACAGGCCTCCTTCAGGAGTGCTGGCAGCCGCACTCGGCCCATTGTTGGGACCCGCGGATTCCGACGATGGAGGCTTTCTTCTTTCTCTCCTTAAAGGAAGAATTTATGTCAGAGGAAAGAGGGGTTTGTGTTGTGTGAAGAGCGCTTGCCAAACGAAAATCTTTGCTTCTTAAAATAGCGAGGCACACATTCAAACTGGCCCTTTGTCCTGGTGGTGGAGAAGATGCGGGGGGTGGGAGGGGGGGACGAGGGCGCTCCGTTTCAGATCTGGCTCCCTTCTTGGCTAGGCTGAACTGCTGCGGTTCTTGCTGCTGTTTATGCTTCTCGAAAACGGAGACTCGGTTGCTTCAGTGGCTGTTTCTCTTCCAATCCCGGCTTCTGTCCCCTGAGACTGTAGCCATTCATCTCTGTGGGTGTCCTTTTGTCTCCACCCCTGCTTTTGTCTACCTAGTCCCTGCCCCCCCCCCCCTTAAAAATATTTTTATTTATTTGGCTGCTCCAAATATTAGTTGCGGCAAGTGGGATCTTAGATCTTTTAGGTGCCCCGTGAAGGATCTGTTTAGTCGCAGTGTTTGGAATCTAGTTTCCTGACCAGGGATCGAACCCAGGTCCCCTGCGTTGGGAGCACGTGGCTTAGCCACTGGACCACCAGGGAAGTCCCCATTATGAGTTTTGAGTAGAGTTCCCTGAGCTATATGGAGGTCCTTGCTGTTTATCTATTTTATATACAGCAGTGTGTATCTGTTAATCCCAACCTCCTAATTTATCCCTCTCTCCCTTCCCCTCTTTGGTAGCTCTAAGTTTGTAAAACCCCTTATTTTAAATCCGTAAATTGGGCTTATTTTGAGATAGGCACTGTGCCACATAATTTTATATTTGGTACTTTTTTTTTTTTTTTACATAATCCACATATTTTTTGGCCAATTTGTATTATTGTCTTCATTTAGCAGATGAAGAAACCAAGTCTCAAAGAGGCTAAATAACCTGCCTTAGGGTGACAGGGTCACTCAATGACCTAGGCAGGATTCGAATCTGTCCACTTCCATACCTCAGGTTCTTTTCCTTCTTTGCATTGCATCATCCAGTGGAGACAGCATCCTTTAGCGCAGTCTATCTACATGTTATATGTAAAGGTATATTCTAAATTCATTATTTGTTTTTCTGTTCTTTTATTTTCCATTTCTCCCAGATTTCCCCTTTCACACCGAATCTTGCTTTGTTCATCAGGTTGAGGTCGAGGAAGTCAGGCAGAAGTTAGAATGATTTAACTTCTGTGCTCAGAAGGCTCTAGAATGCTAGTTATAAATTTCTTCCTATTCCTCCCCCATGAATCCTCTTTGGAAAATGAAAGGATTGCAACCTGACCCTCCTTTTTCTCTTTGATTCTCATTGCATTCTTTTTGGATTAAGAGTGTCTAGTTTCCTTGGGAGGAATAAAATATGGCCATCTAAGTGACAAGGGTACAAGCCCCTTCAGTAAACTCCTTAATGGGAGTGTTTATGAGTGTTTTCACCTCATTGAGCTTTTTATTTCACTAAGATTCTTTCATCCATCCAAGCAGGTGAAAAAAAATGGAGAAATGATGGTAGAGAAAAGAAGAGCTTTAGGGAACTTGAAAGAGAAAACCCCAAGAAGCTGTCCCACATTTGTTTGCTTCTAAGGTCTAACAAGGCATCAGGCTGCAAAGGTTGGCAGCCTCCGCAATGTGATTGACATGCTAGAAAGAATAATAGGAGGGAAGTGTTCCCTAACTGATTCAGAGAAAATATCTTATTTTTACCAACTTTATAAGAATGTGTGATTTTGTGACCACAGAGCTAAAACTCCTGCCTGAGGCCTTTTCTAGCTTCTTTACCTGAAAAGACTTGGCAGGGGAAGCCTAAGCTTAAACCAAGTCCTAGAGACGAGTGAAATTTAGCTAGATAGAAGCATAGATACAAGAAAGGGAAGCTCTTCCAAGCAGAGGTCGTGATTGGCTTCAGCGCAGGCGTGTGAGAGGGCATGGAATGTTCTGGAAATGCCAGTCATTCATTTTGGGGGGTGGAGAAGGGGGAGAGGCAGATGATTCAGTGGATGAGAGAGTTGTTAGGAACACCACAGGCTTTATCCTGAGACCAGGGGAGTCCAACCAAAGAGCTATGACAGAGAGATGATGGAGAGATAACGGAAGTTTGGATCTATGTCTTGGATTTTCTTGAGGGCTGCCTTGAGGAGAGGTGGATGGGAGAACAAAAGTAACTGCTTCAGTCTTTTTTTGTTGTTGTTTTAAAGCAAATTTTCATCACCATATTCCACGAGACCAGGGCTTTCCAGTAAAATTCCTGTGATGAGGGATTTCTGAGATGTTCTCTGTCTACCATCCAATATGGCAGCCCCTGTTACATGTGGCTCTTGAGTGTTTGAAATGTGTCAAGAGTGGCTGAGTGACTATGTTTTTAATCTATCTTTAATTTTTGAAAATTTAAATAGTCACACACATGCTAATGGCTCCCATATGGAACAGCACAGTCCTGGACCCTCAAAGAAACACTATGGGATAGACAGGCTCATCAGGCTAAGCTTACTGAGAAATTTCAAATTTTAAAGACTCGTTGCAGACCTTGAGAAGGATTTTAAGCTTTTCAAGACATAGATACATGCCAACTTAATGGAACTTATGATCAGAACAAGGCTTTGTGTTAAAAAGGATGAGTGGGTACTAAGGAAATATTCAGAATGTGCAAAAAAACAAACAAAAAAATAGCTGTGAGGATTGATATTCATCGCAACACTGGTTGTAAACAACATAAATATGCAAATATATGAGACTGATTAAGAAAATGCATCCATGCAATAGAATAGATTCCATCTATGCAATGGACTGATATAAATAATGCAAAAGCATATTTATTTGAATAGAAAGATGTTTATGATATAGCACTTAGTGGAGAAAGCATATTATAAAATGGCTATAAAATTTTTAATGAAAATATGCTTAGAGAAAGATCTGGAAGTAAATGCATAAAATACATATACCCAGAGTGGTTATCTCTGAGTTTAAAGCAATTACTTCGCTTTTGTCTTCCTTTTTTTTTTTTTTGCCTTATCAGTATTATTACATATTTTTCTGCAACGAGTGTGTATTGCTTTTATAATTAGAAAAATAAGAAAACAATAACTAATTTTAAGACTCTTATAGGAGTGAAATAGAGGGCAAGGTCTATTATGGTTCAGAGTAGATAGCCCAGTAGATGAGGGATAAGGTAGGCAGAGAAGCCTTCTCATCAAAGATGAACTTGGAAAGAAAAGGAGGAAAGTAGGGGCAGAAGAAGGGAGCACTTCCTGTGTGCTCCAGAGTAGGTGCTCACTCACAATGTATTTTGGAGAAGGCAGTGGCAACCCGCTCCAGTACTCTTGTCTGGAAAATCCCATGGACAGAGGAGCCTGGTGGGCTGCAGTCCATGGGATCGCTAAGAGTTGGGCACGACTGAGCGACTTCACTTTCACTTTTCACTTTCCTGCATTGGAGAAGGAAATGGCAACCCACTCCAGTGTTCTTGCCTGGAGGATCCCAGGGACAGGGGAGCCTGGTGGGCTGCCATCTATGGGGTCGCACAGAGTCAGACACGACTGAAGCAACTTAGCAGCAGCAGCAGCAGCACACTGTATTTATACGTTATCTCTTTTCACCCTGGTGGTGACCAGATAAGCTAGGTACCATCATCATCCCATTTTACAGATGAGAAGATCAAGACTCTGATAGGTTAAATGACCCCATAAATCGGAAATCCTGAAGAGAGAAGACTGGGGATTTGAGCTTTGGCTTCAGTACTTACTAGCTGTTGCTAGCTTTTGCCAGTGAGTGAATTTCATAATGTCCAGGCTCATTCATGTATCGGTTTGTGTAATGTCTGTATGATGACTAGACCAGGAGCTCCATGGGGCAGGAATTATGTGTATTTAGGTCACTGCCTTTAACAGAGAACCTGGCATACAACAGGCTCTCAATTAATATATTGGACTGAATGAAAGTGTATCAGGGATCATGAACTCCTGACCATTTTACCTCATAGAGTGTTGGGAGAGACTCAAATGAGATAAGAGGGCTGATGGGACTTTGTAAACCATAGAATCATGTACCCAGGTCAGGGGTTTTGATTTTTGGAGATTTCCCTTTATTTTTTATTTATTTATTATTTTTCTGAGTGTCATCAGCAGTTTCAAGACAAACGAGCTTAGAACTGCTGGTAGTACTTCTGCAACGAAGATTTAATCTAGAAACTCTTGGAATGTAGCAGGAAAATACAAAGTATTAATTTATTCTAAGAAAAGTGTTTATTTTTAATATTTATTTACTTGGCTGTGCTGGGTCTTAGTTGCAACACATGGGATCTTTGATTTGCATTGCAGCGTGCACAATCTTTTTAGTCATGACATGCGGGATCTAGTTCACTGACCAGGAATTGAACCCTAGCCCTTCTTCACTGGGAGCACAGTGTTAGCCACTGGACAGTAGGAAATTTCCTAATTTGTTCTTAAATTAAGTTATTAACAGATTTTTGAGTGTTAATGGGAACGCTGGAGTTTTTTAATGTATACTTTTCAAAAATGTTTCTGAATGATCTCTTAATCTAACCAAACTATGAGATAGGTTGAGATATGGGAGGTGAAATCTATGTTATTAGTTGCATAACCACTTATCAGCTCCTAATACAGATGTGAGGAAATGTTTATTTTTCTATTTCTGTGGTCAAGTGAAAGGAGATAAATTGTCATCTTGCAGAACTGGGTGAGGTTGAAAGAACAATTGGATACATCCTGGGTCCCCAGAGTGAAAAAGCTGGCTTGAAACTCAATGTTCAAAGAACTAAGATCAAGACATCCAGTCCCATCACTTCATGGCAAATAGATGGGAAAACAATGGAAATAGTGGCTGACTTTATTTTCTTGGGCTCCAAGATCATTGCAGATAGTGACTGCAGCCATGAAATTAAAAGACACTTGCTCCTTGGAAGAAAAGCTATGACCAACCTAGATACCATGTTAAAAAGCAGAGACATTACTTTGCCAAAAAGGTCCAACTAGTCAAAGCTATGGTTTTTCCAGTAGTCCTGTATGGATGTGAGAGTGGGGCCATAGAGAAAGCTCAGCACTGAAGAATTGATGCTTTTGAATTATGGTGTTGGAGAAGACTCTTAAAAGTCTTTGGACTGCAAGGAAATCAAACCAGTTCATCCTAAAGGAAATCAGTCCTAAATATTCATCTGAAGGACTGATGCTGAAGCTGAAGCTCCAATATGGCCACCTGATGTGAAGAACTGACTCCTTAGAAAAGACCCTGATGCCGGGCAAGATTGAAGGCAGGAGGAGAAGGGGATGACAGAGGATGAGATGGTTGGATGGCATCACTGACTCAATAGACATGAGTTTGAGCAAGCTCTGGGAGTTAGTGATGGACAGGGAGGCCTGGCGTGCTGTAGTCCATGGGGTTGGACATGACTGAGCAACTGAACTGACTGACTGACTGACTGGGTCCCTACAGGATGCTGTTGATCTAATTGCTAATTACATTCTGCAAAGCCTTAGTTTTATTTTATTCCTGTTGTAGTAGCAAGAATGTCACCTTGGTGTCAGGGGGACTTGGCTTGAACCTGACTTTCACTTGTCATCTGTGTGACTTTGAATGCAATTTTTGCCTGCTGACAGCCTGTTTCTGCAGTTTGTAAAAAAGGAACAATCAGGCTGACCTTGCAGGCCTGTGAGGAAGGATTAAATGAGATCATGTGTTTACCACGCAGAGAGCTTGACTCAAAGTAACCTTTAGTTCGTGTAGATTATCTTCTTTACCTGCTTTCAAAGTTTACGGTTGGCAATGAACCGACTTTTCCAAACAGAAACTTGTTCTTCCGAATATCAGTGTAGGGAATTATGGAAGTAAAGTGATTTTGTGGGTCCAAAAATAGCTTCTGTACTTGGAGCTGGAGTCTTCAGGCCATAGATTAGATTCTGTACTTTTGTCAACAGGAAGAACCCAGTCAAGTCTCAGGTTCATGGACTACTGGAGCTGATGGAAGACATTGCTTCAGAAAACGGAACATGGTGAGGAGACGTGACCTATCCAAGTGACCTATCTCATGGCCAATGGCAGATATGGTTGAGTTCACAGTACCTTTCAGGAGTCAAGTTTGAAATTGTGTGGGGGCATTATCTAGTCCATAGGAAAGAAAGCTGTCTACGGTAGAATTCAGGTTCTTAGTTACCTGTCAGAGCCTGTGGGACAATAAAACCTTTCTTTTTTTAAAAAAAAAAATTATTTATTTGGCTGTGTCGGGTCTCAGTTGCAGCAGGCAGGGCCCTTTTTTACGGGTCAGGGACTCTGTAGTTGTGGCACTTGGGCTCCAGACCATCCGGGGCAAAGGCTTAGTTGCTCTGCAGCACGTGGGATTAGTTCCTGGACCAGGGACTGAACCCCTGTCCCCAGTATTGCAAGGCAGATTCTTAACCACTGGACTACCAGGGAAGTCCCCAATAAAACTCTTCTGATTTTTAGGTGTTTAAGTTAGTTGGTCAGTAAGCCTATACACCACTTCCCCATGTATATTCAGTTCAGTTCAGTTGTGTCTGACTCTTTCGACCCCATGAACCGCAGCACGCCAGGCCTCCCTGTCCACCACCAACTCCCAGAGTCCACCCAAACTCATGTCCATTGAGTTGGTGATGCCATCCAACTGTCTCTGTCCTCTCCTCCTCCTGCCCTCAATTTTTCCCAGCATCAGAGACTTTTAAAATGAGTCAGCCCTTCGCATCAGGTGGCCAAAGTATTGGAGTTTCAGCTTCAACATCAGCCCTTCCAGTGAATACCCAGGATTGATCTGCTTTAGGATGGCCTGGTTGGATCTCCTTGCAGCCCAAGGGACTCTCAAGAGTCTTCTCCAACACCACAGTTCAAAAGCATCAATTCTTCTGCACTCAGCTTTCTTTATAGTTCAACTCTCACATCCATATATGACCACTGGAAAAACCATAGCCTTGACTAGATGGGTCTTTGTTGACAAAGTAATGTCTCAGTTTTTTAATATGCTGTCTAGGTTTCCTTCCAAGGAGTAAACGTCTTTTAATTTCATGGCTGCAATCACCATCTGCTGTGATTTTGGAGCCCCTCAAAATTAAGTCAGCCATTGTTTCCACTGTTTCCCCATCTATTTGCCATGAAGTGATGGGACTGGATGCCATGATCTTAGTTTTCTGAATGCTGAGTTTTAAGCCAACTTTTTCACTCTCCTCTTTCACGTTCATTAAGAGACTCACTCTTTAGGTCTTCACTTTCTGCCATAAGGGTGGTGTCATCTGCATATCTGAGGTTACTGATATTTCTCCGGCAATCTTGATTCCAGCTTGTGCTTCTTCCACCCATATGTGTAGCGAATGCAAAATCCAATTTTAGATAGTTAGGAAGGGCAAGCTTTCTGAAACCAGAGAGGTAAGGGAGACATATAAACTATTGCTCTGAGAAATATGGGTTGCTGTCCATTTCCAAGAAATCACTCTAGAGCAAGTGGACAGGTAGGCCACTGGTTTTTATATTTCTTCGTTCATTCATTCATTTGCTTACTAGAAGCTCTCTGAGCCCAGGAGATGAACCAGATACTTGTTAAGTGTGGAAGTTACAGAGACGCACGAAACTCATCCATTCTCTAGGAAGTTCACAGCCTGCTCTTCTAAGTCCTTCCTCCTTTCTTGGCATCCTTCCTGGTCTCTTGAGTTTTGGGAGGAGCATCGTGCGGAGGCTGCACTGCACACCTCTTGTTGAGGACTGGTCTAACCAGAGTGGGAAGACAGTCCTCTGGCTTCTCCCTTCACGTGTCCGTTACCTGGATGTGACCAGGTCTATTGGTGCCATTTCTTTTCTCATCCTTGCTTCTACTCTTGTGTCTGCACCACCTAAGCAGGAATTAGCACCCTTCTTCACTCTGTCCCACCCCCAAATAAACTCCATCCTTATCGAGTTTTAAATTTTTACTTGACTATTTCATTGGGGATATGGAGAAAGGAAGGTTAGGTTACATTGTACATCATTCAAAATTACTTGATAAAATTCTTCTATGAGTCTGTGCTCTTCTCTATAAAATCTCTTCTCTTGGCTACATTCTCCAAGTCTCTTTCTTTCTCTTCTGTCTCAATCATCTAACCCAGATATCGTATGTCCCCAGGTTCTTGGTTCTAGCACTTTTTCCTGTTGTCTCATCTCCAAGTTGCAATATCTCCATTTTTGATCATGTCACGTCCTTCTGGGAAGGTAGTAGGAGATTGGAAACAAGAACAAGAAGTACTTTTTCTTTTCTGGCTAAAAGTTAGTATATTTTCATGTTTGACAGGTGGGTCACCTTGGGCAAGAGAGGAGAATCCACTTACAAAAAGTTGAGCATCTGCTTCAGCACCTTTTCCCTCTGCCCCAGAGCACCCTATTCTCCATCTTGCATGTCATTCATCCCATCGTCCTGTAATTGTCTGCTGGTTCATTTATCTGTAATTAACTTTAAGTGGTTGCAGTTTTAGAGGTTGTGAGGAATGGGAGTGAAGTGGCCCAGGTTCCCTCTAAGTGCTTGGTCTAAAAACAGATGGTACCTATTTCCCAAGCGGCTGTTGTTCTTTTAGAGAACAAAGATCTCTCATAATCTCTATGAAGGGTGAAGAAAAAGTAGAGATGCTCTCATCAAGCTCCTGAAATCCAGGCTCTGGCAGCCCCCTTCACCGTGTAATTAGAGATATATTGGGGGATTGCAGAGCTCTACAAACAGGGACCAGATCTCTCTGGCCAACCATCACCAACTCCATCTTTCAGGGCTCCTCCTGCCCAGGTGTGATTTTCAGAGGGCCAGAATCTGTGGCTCAATGAGTAGTTCAGAGCCTGTGGCTCTTCGTTGCTACCCCTTGAAGGGTAATGAGAGAGGGAAACATTAAGAAACATGGAATATTAAAAGTTGGAAGGAATCTTGAAGATCCTTTGAAATCATTCAATTATGTGTTTGATAAAAACTGATGGAGTGCATACTATATGCCAAGCAGTATTCTAAGCACATGGGAAAGGGAGACTGATACGACCAAGAATAAGAGAATATGGGGGAAATATAACAAAGACTCAGAATTCAACCATATTTATGTATGTCGGATGGGTGGGAGAGTTGAACTAGGTTTACTCAAGTCTCAGAGCTCCTAAGGGACAACTCAGTTGCATTCTTGATAGTACTTTCACTTTATGCACTGGTTTCACATTCTGCCACAAAGACAAACAAAACTGTTAGGTCCATATGGAAAGATTTATTTTCTCATATTACAAATAAGTACACCGGAGCTGGTCTTTTTTAAAATAAGTTAAGATATATACAGCAAATCCTCGAGCAGACATAAAAAAAAAACCCTCAAAAATAGGATGAAAAAATGAGTAAAGAAATGGAAATACTGGTTAAAAATACTCAATAAAAAAGAAAGGAATAGAGGAATAAAAAGCACATATAGAAAATGAAATAAAATGTCAAATGTAAATCTAAAAATATCAATAGTATCATAAAATATGAATAGATTAAGTCTAATCAAAAGGCAGAGATTGTCAGACCTTACTTCTGACCATATAGAAATAAAAAGTATTGTATGCCAATAAATTAGATGAATTGGATGAAACAGACAAATTCCTAGAAAGACATAAGCTACCAAAACTGACTCCAGAAGAAATCGACAATAGCCATGAAATTAAAAGATGCTTACTCCTTGGAAGAAAAATTATGACCAACGTAGACAGCATATTAAAAAGCAGAGACATTACTTTGCCGACAAAGGTCCATCTAGTCAAAGCAATGGTTTTTCCAATAGTCATGTATGGATGTGAGAGTTGGACTATAAAGAAAGCTGAGTGCCAAAGAATTGATGCTTTTGAACTGTGGTGTTGGAGAAGACTCTTGAGAGTCCCTTGGACTGCAAGGAGATCCAACCAGTCCATCCTAAAGGAAATCAGTTCTGAATATTCATTGGAAGGATTGATGAGGAAGCTGAAAGTCCAATCCTTTGGCCACCTGATGCGAAGAACTAACTCATTGGAAAAGACCCTGATGCTGGGAAAGATTGAAGGCGCGAGGAGAAGGGGACGACAGAGGATGAGATGGTTGGATGGCATCACCGACTCAATGGATATGAGTTTGCGTAAATTCCAGGAGTTGGTGGTGGACAGGGAAGCCTGGAGTGCTGCAGTCCTTGGGGTCACAAAGAGTTGGACATGACTGAGAGACTGAGCTGAACTGATAATAAATAGATTAAATGTGTGATCAAAAAGCCCCCCCAATGACTAAAATTCCAAGATAAAGAACCCATTAAAAAGTAAGTGAGGTGTTCACATGAAATCATTGCAATATCGTTAATTGACTATGCCCTAATACAAAATAAAAAGCTTTTTTTTAAAAAGAATACATTCATATTAAAAAAGATAAGCGAAGGGCTTGACTAAACATCAAAGAATCTATACAAATGGCCAAAAGCGCATGAAGAGATGTTCAATGTTGTCAGTCGTTAAGGAAATGGAAACCACAGTGAAGGATCACTTCACATTCAGCAGGATGCTTGTAACAGCAGCACCAACAATGATGACAGCGGGGACAGCAACAAGGAAAAGAAATGTTGGTGAGAATGTGAAGAAGTCTGAGTCTTCACTCACGGTTATTGGGAATGTAAAACAGTACTGTGAAAAATGGTACTTTTTCAGCTACTGTGAAAAGTTTGAAGATTCCTCAAGAAGTTAAACATAGAGGGACTTCCCTGCGGTCCAGTGGCTAAGACTCCATGCTTCCAATGCAGGGGGCTGGGGTTCAATCCCTGGTTAGGGAAACAGATCTTGCATGCTACACCTCAGACCTGGCATAGCCAAATAACCTCTTAAGGCTGTGCAGAGGTTGGATCCATGGTGAACAGAGGTGAGAAGGGGTGGTTTACACTCAGCTATGGGGCTTTTGTAGGATGTCCTGAACTAGGTCAGTAGGTCAGTAGATTAAAGGAGAACAAGAGTAGTGAAATAATTAAGATTTGGTAACTGAGAGAAAGTAAGTGAGGTCTTGGTAGGTGACGATGACTTGGTCTGAGATTAGAAACGTAGGAGGATGGACAAGCGTAATGACCTTGAGACGCCTGTGGTGTATCAAGCTGGAGGTGTCAAGTGGAGAGCTGACTCTAGCGCATTGGTGAGATGTTGGTGCTGGAACTGCAGACTTAGAAGACATCAGCATAGAGATGGTTCTTAAAATGACAGAGGAGATTCTGTAACCCAAGCAAGAGTGCCTATGGAGAGAGGAAAGTATGCCAAGGATTTAATGCTGGTATTCAAAAAGTAGAAAGAGAAGGCCATAAATAATAATATGGAAATGAGGAGTGAAGCTGAGTCCAGCCTCTGTGCCCTGACACTGAAGTATCTTGGAGACAGAATTTCGGATGAGGTAGAAGAGCTTTGTGGCTCTGCCAGGCAAAGAGCGCTACTGAGGGCTAATGCCCTCAAAACTGTATCCCAACCTGGAGAGGGTAGTGAGGAGTTTTAGAGTCATGGTTCAAAGAGGGTGGCCATTCTTCTGACTGGCTGGTGGTGAGCTAAGCAGGAGTCAGCATCATTAACCTTCTGGTTCCAACCTGTCTGGGGCCTACATGCTAGTGGGCAAGCACGTCATTGCTAACTTCTTCCCCCTGGTGGGGGTTTCACTATGGGCACACAGCTCAGAAACATTGTTATGTGTATCCCTGGTGGTTCAGACGGTAAAGAGTCCACCTGAAAAGTGGGAGACGTGGGTTCGATCCCTGGGTTGGGAAGATCCCCTGGAGAAGGGAACGGCTACCCACTCCAGCGTTCTTCCTGGAGAATCCCCATGGACAGAGGAGCCTGGTGGGCTACCGTCCATGGCGCTGTGAAGAGCCGCTGACACACCTGAGCGATGAGCACAGCATGCATATCCCTTGATGGGGAGCTTGGACCCTGCCCCACGGCTGCACTATTGGTTTTTTTTTTTTAACTGTTCCTCCTTGGTCTCTGCATCCCCTGCCTTCCCTAATTAGCAACTGTTTGAACCTGCTCATGGGAACTTAGGGGACCTCATGGAGGCTGAATGAAGCCTATTTCCTGTAATTAAGAAATGGGGGACACAGAACGCCTTTTGTGCCCAGGAGTCCCACAGAGTCCTGCCCTGTATCAGTATCATTCCAGGGAAAGAGAATTTCTGAAGAGCTGTGAGAAATCCATGGTCTAATGCATCAGAGAGTCCGGTTAGAATAGGATTGAAAAGTCTTCATTGTTTTGGTGATACTGTGGTCACTGGAGACCTTTTGAGGAACAGTTCCAGGGGAGTCGTGAGGGAGAGGGAGATGGTAGCAGCCTGGCTAGTGAATAGGAGGTGAGAAGTGGGACCCACAGGCAAATAACACTCCTTCTAGAACTTTCTAGAAGGAAAGTAGAGTAGGAACAGAGTAGCAGTTGAAAGTGTTAGATCTGGAGTGCTCACATTTTAATATGGAAGGCACTTGATTCTCTTTCTAGACTCATGGGGAGAGCCCTTAGAGAATGGAGGACCTGCAAAAGCAAAGGTAGGAGCCAGAGAGAAGGGGAGAAACAGCGAGCAGAGGGAGGGCAGGTGGAGGGGTGGCTGTGCAGAGGTAGCCATCACCTCCTGTTCTGTGCTAGGCTGAGTAGTGGCCCCCAAGTGTCTAGTCCCCATGTCCAGACCCTGTGGGTGTTACCTTCTATGGCAAAAGGAAATTTGCAGATGTGGTTAACTGGACCTGAAAATGTGGGGGTTATCTTGGATATTTAGGGTGGACCTTAAATATATTCATAAGTATCCTCTTGAGGAGGGGGCTGAGGGAGATTTAACTATAGAAGAAGCGAAGGCAATTGTATCCACATAGGTGGAGCCTGGGACTTCCCAGGTGGCTCAGTGGTAAAGAATCCATCTGCCACTGCAGGAGGTGTGGGTTTGATACCTGGCTCAGGAAGATCCCCTGGAGAAGGAAATGGCAATCCCCTCTAGTATTCTTGCCAGGGAAATCCCATGGACAGGGGAGCCCGGCAGGTTGCAAAAGAGTTGGACATGACTTAGCGACTGAAACAATAGCAAGGCAGAGACTGGCTGATGTGGTCATAAACCAGCAAAGGCTGGTGGCCACGGGAAGCCAGAAGAGTCAAGGGATGCTTTCTTGGAGTCTCCAGAGGGAAATAGCTCTGCTGATATCTGGATTTTAGCCCTGTCAAACTCATTTTGGACTTCTGACCTCTGAAACTGCATGAGACTACATTTGTGTCATTTTAAACCACTATATTTGTAGTAGTTTTCCCAGCAGCAGCAGGAAATGAATATACTTGATAGTGAAGGCAGGCAAAGATGAAAGTGAAGTGCAAGTGAAAGCTGCTCAGTCGTGTCCGACTCTTTGCGACTCCAGGGACTATACAGTCCATGGAATTCTCCAGGCCAGAATACTGGAGTGGGTAGCCTTTCCCTCTTCCAGGGGATCTTCCCAACCCAGAAATCGAACTGAGGTCTCCTGCATTGCAGGTGGATTCTTTACCAGCTGAGCCACAAGGGAAGTGCAAGAATACTGGAGTGGGTACCCTATCCCTTCTCCAGGGGATCTTCCCCATCAAGGAATCGAACTGGGGACTCCTGCATTGCAGGTGGACTCTACCAACTGAGCTATCAGAGAAGCCAAGGAGAAGATATAAGAATACAGATAATTACTTTTGGGAAAGGGCAGTCATGGGTTTCTGTCATGGATACCCAGTGGCTTCAATTCTTTGTTGGGTTAGGAAGCCAGGTTATATGCTAGGATGGTGAGGATTGGATACATCTGTGGTCATGTCTGACTCTTTGTGACCCCATGGACTGTAGCTCGCCAATCTCTAACCGTGGGATTCTCCAGGCAAAAATACGGGAGTGGGTTGCCATTTCCTTCTCCAGGGGATCTTCCTGACCCAGGGATGGAACCCACTTTTCCTGTGTCTCCTGCCTTGGCAGGTGATTATTTACCACTGCACTACCAGGGAATTTGAGAATCGGGTAGAAATATTGAAAGGAAAGTCAGCGGCAGAGCCTGCTGAACTGGGAAGAAAAGAAGTTGACTGGTGATCTCAATTCTCAGAAAGATTCAGGTGTTGATGAAACACGTTTGAAGTACAATGGTGGGGATGTGGTGTTGCTACAGAGCGTAGTGATTTTCTCTGCTCTGCTCAGTCACCCCAATAGAAGATCCATTTAAGTCAATCAAGAAAGCAACTGAATTTGGGTTTGGGGTTTTGCCAGGTTGTGGGAGTGTGTAGGAATGTGCTGGGTGACCCTCCTGACGCGTTGGGAGGAGGGCTGGCAGCTCCCCAAAATACTTCTGAATCAGGTTTAAATTAAGGAGGTGGAAGAGGAAGGATGAGCATTCAGTGGAAAGGGAAAAAAATATGGCATGGGGAATGTGTGAAGGAGAACCGAGTGCTGGATGGGGCAACAGAGACTCTGGCATTGCAAACTGGGGGGCCAGAGAACACAGAAGATACCACTGATGAGGCTGTGCCTGGGGAGGTGAGCAGACACCCCAGGGAAACGAGGCACCTTGGTTTTGTAGCTTGTCCTGAGGCTCCAGGTAGTAATGTGGGATCAGGCTTTGGGGCGGGTCCACGGTGGAAATCTCTCGCAGCAAGTCTCTCCTGGGGAATTGGGGACCAGTGGGTGAAGTGATGCTGACCTCCTGTCTAGCTGGGGGGATTCTGACTGTGGGATTCCCAGCCTCACTGTGCCTGCTTTTATAGGTTCCCAGCTGGCTCAAAGCCCACTCTGCTTTGGGTGGAGTTCAGAGAAGAGCCTGGCCTACCGTGTTCCAGGGCCAAATGCCTCTGGGTGCCTTGGTCCCTTGTGCCCAACGTCCTTTCCTCCTGCACAACTGCAGACCCTCACCCATCACTCCAGGCAGTTTTATGTCTCTGAGCCTTTGCATGTGCTGTTTGTTCCTGTCAGAACTGGTTTTGCCTAATTTGTCTGCCCGGTGAATTCAAAACCTAGCTCAACTGCCGTCTCCTCCAGGAAGGCTTCCCAGATGTTCTCCACCCTCACTCGCTCTTCTGGAAACCCATGCTTTGCAGTACTCATGCTGTTACATGGAACTTCAGTCTTCTCTTTGTCTGTATATGTTTTTTTTCTCTTTCGCTAGATCATAAGTTCATCTTGTCTGAATTGCCTCTGCATTGCCACTACTCAATAGATGCTTCGCAAACAAACTGAAATAAACATTGAGGGCTGCATAAGTGGAGGAGTCATTCTGGTCAGAGTGGTAATTGGAGATAGGAGTCAATGGCATATGGAAGCCTCAAGCCTATGTTAGCCTTTTTCGCTTGTGTTCCATCCTTTCTCCAAAAACAGTTGCTGAAAAACTCATCATCCAAAGTAGAAAGTGGATTTGTTCTACCGAAGGCCGGCCCTAACAGATTGCTGGGAAATGTCAGTTTCTGAGTGGCGTTGGCTCTGGGTGCTCACTCTCCACTGATGCCCAAGCCAGTTGCTGGTTGGCTTGTTTTCTTGCACCTCCATCAGGGGACCACCCCCCAGCTTCTTCCCATCACTCCTGTCTCCAAGATCCCGCCACCTGTTCTCCTAGGCATGAAAGAACTGCAGTCTGGAGAGAGGCCTAAACTCTGTGAACCTCACATCACATCACATAGTTTCAGAAAACCCAGATGCAGTTTGAAATTACAGTTAAGAGCCCATGGAAAAGAAATGACAGGAACAGCTGAAAACCCCGCCCCCACCAGCTTCAACTCCCCTCCCCCTGTTTTTTTATGTTCCCATCCCCTGACCCCCTCCTTTAGCTCTTCAGAGCAGAGTTTGTTTGCTGAAGACACGAAACCTGAGCCTTGCACAAGAGTGCACACCACAGAGCAGGGCGTTGACTAGGTCCGTCCCAGGCCGGCAGCTGCTGGTGGCGGCGGGGGTGGGGGCGGGGGGTGGGGCAGGGAACACGAGGTGCTTGAAGAGTCTCTGGACGTCCTGGGAGGGTTGCTGTTGGAGGGTCCTTGGGGGCTGCCCCCTCCCGTTTTGCGCAATCTATCTTTAGAGAACTGCAAGTTCATTTCTCAGAAAGGCCCCCGAGCTGGAGAGGACTTCTAAACGGACAAACCACTTCCTGCAATCTTTAACTGAATTGGGGCTGGGGGGTGTGACCATCGGAGGTGGGGGGGCTCCATTCAGACTTGTCCACCCTCGTGTCTTTCCACAGCCCACTCCTGGCTCTGGGCCGAGGGGGATGGAGCGGAAGAGGGGGCCCGAGGGCTTCACCCCTGAAAGAGCAGCCTTGCTCACACCGGCTGGTCACTTCGAGGACTAAGAAAGGGGGACTGTCCCATGGGGGTGAACCCCGCTGTGCTTTATCTCCACGACTGGACTTTTTTCTTTTCTTTTTTTAAAAAATTAATTAATTTATTTTAATTGGAGGCTAATTGCTTTACAATATTGTAGTGGTTCTTTCTGCTCCCACACACCCTCCCTTGGTCAGGGGTCAGAAGGCTGTTCCAGGAAGGAATGGCTTGAAGCCTGGTGGGTGTCAGCTCTGAACAGGTGATCCATACGCAGATCCATACCCCCCAAAGGATGTCAAGGCAGTTGGTCCAGTGGAGAAAGAGTGACTTTAAGCATAAGCAGACCTGGCTTCAAGTCTTGTCTCCACTGCTTACCATCTGTGGGCCTTGGGCAGGTGTCAGCTTTTCTGAACCTTAGTGTATTATATGGCAGTTAATATCTGTAATTACCCTGGGCAATTGTTATGAGGTTCGCATGAGATAATATATGTATAATTCTCATTTTGGTGCTGGATATAGGCAATATGTTTGATAAATGCCCCTTCTCACTCCCTCAAAAATAATAATAACTGAAGCTACTTTGGGGAGTTTGCTGCGTTCCCCTGCTTTTAGTGCTACGGCCCAGGGCTTAACACTAAACATACATTCATTATTTCACTTGATCATTGTGTTGACTCTATGAGGTCGTCAAACTATTATTGCAGCTTTACGCATCTCCAGGTGAACAGGGGCAGAGTCTCAACGGGATTCTGGCTCTGACTGCAAAGCCTCCTTTCCCTCTCTCTGTTCCTGCTCAGCACACCTTTCTCGACGCCTCTTCCCCAGGTGCCTGTGGCCAGAAGCTCCCCACTTAGTGTCACACTGCTCTTCCTCCCCTGACTTCACCACTTTCACAAAAGTTGTCACATCAGCCAGGTGATTGTGGATTGATGAGTTGATCCACGTTGGAGTCTGGGAGTGGGGCTGCCAAATTCATGAAAAAGTACAGGGTGCCCAGTTAGATTCAAATTTCAGATAAATGCTTTTTTTAAGTAGGTGCATGTCCTAAATACCGCAAGGGATATACTCACTCTAAAACCTTGTTGTTTATTTGAAATTCAAATTTAACTGGGAAACCCTCTTTGGGAGAAGATATTTGGCACAAGAAGCGACACTTAAAAAAAGAAATCTCTTTATTTTTGGTTGCGCTGGGTCTTCGTTGCTGCCTGCGGGCTTTCGATAGTTGCGGCGAGCGGGGGTTACTCTTCACTGTGGTGCATGGGCTTCTCATTGCGGTGGCTTTTCGTTGCAGAGCACAAGTTCTAGGCACATGGCCTTCAGTAGCTGCAGCACGGGAGCTCAGTAGTTGTGGCTCGTGGCCCCTAGAGTGTGCAGGCCTCAGTAGTTGTGACACATGGGCTCAGTAGTTGGATCTCTTGGGGCAACACTGGTTTGAGGCCAAAAGATCCCTGTATGATCAGGCCATTCAAGATGGCTGTTTTCTTGCTCTCTGTATATCCCCTGCTTGACCAGGCCCTGCTTCACTCATATGACTCTCCAATCATCTTAATTATAGGGGTTAATCAATAACTGTTTGTGTGTTTGCCCCCTACCCCAGCTGCTGGTTTCCCTGGTAACTGAGGTGCCAACCTGATGTCAAGACCCCCTATAAATGGTAGCTGGCTTCTCCCCTGTGTAGCGAGAGCTCTTCTGCCTGCTCTCTGCTGTGTGTAGTGGAGTGTTGCTCCGGGGTCGTTTGCTTCAGACATGTAAGACTCCCCCTGTCCAAAGAACGTTGATGTCTCTGGGTCTTTTCTTTGATCTTGAGGCTGGAGAGTTACAAGGCTTGCAGGCCTGTGGGGTGCAGCTGGATAACCCCAGATCAAGTCTGAGCTCTGTTACCAGCTCTCTAGTCTTAGGAGAGTCACCGCTTCTGTCTGAGCCTCAATGCCCTCATTTTAAAAGAGGGCATAAGAATCTTGCCTTGCACTACGCTTTGTTTAGTGACTAAATGGTCATCTCATGTTGGTTATTAAAATTTCAAGTCAGTGATTTCAGTAAGCATTTTTAATTGAATGATCTGTGTAGAGTGGCAGAGGTAGAAGGATTCATGAGACATCACAACCCTGGCTCTTAGACCATAATCTGGTTGGAGGATTGTAGACAACTGGTTGCAGGTAAATTTCTTCTATGTGATATTGGAGTGCTGGGAAGGGCCTGGGGGAGAATTGCTCAGCTATGCCTGAAGGGGCTCAGAGAAAGTGTCCCAAGGAGATGATGCTGAGTCTTGGTCTTGAATGAGGAGTATAATTTCACAGCCACTTGTTTTCTATGAAATTCACTCTTTTCCTATAAAGGTATAAAAACCGTACCTTTAATTCTTAGCAATATTGCAGCTTAATGAAACCTCCCGGTTGATTTGCATTCTATGCCTCACATGTGCTATTCATTTCAGCCTCAAAGTATCATCATTCCTATCCTGTAGATGAGAAAGTTGAGGCTCAGAGGGGTCAAGGAACTTGCCCAAATCACATAGCTGGGAAATGGTGGAGTAAGAACCTGACCGCTGCAGCTCCTAATTGCCTAGGAGTTCACTAAACTTTCCTAGTCAGCCTGAAAACTAGCCAAAAAGAAATAGAAAACATAAAATGCCTGTAGGAAAAGCAGCTGGGTGTTGTCTTGGAGGCCAAGCTGCATTTCTGAGCCAGCCTTAGAAATTTGGCATTCCCCAGATCCCCTTCCTCCAGCGTGGCAAGACAGAGGCAGGCACCGGTGGCCTTTCTTGTGTAATGAAAGGTTATCTGATGACACTGGTTATTTGATCACAAAGCTTTCCAAGGGTTCCCGTTGAGCCAGAACCTTGGCAATGCAGAGGGTGGATCCAGTTTCAAACCTGACCTTTTCTGAATACCAAACGCCGATGGAGAAAGGAGCTAGAATTGCTCCTCAAAGACAGTTCCCTCTGCAGTGCAAAGTAAGGGCTGTCAGCTGAGGAGTGGAGGGAGGTCGTACCCAGGGGGCTTCCAGGGTTTCCAAAGACAGGTGCCTGGCCTCCAGCTCATACTGAGGGGGCCGCTAACAGAAGGGTGGTTGCTTTTGTCTTTGTCTTATTCTCATGCCATTCCCTCTCCTTTGGACACACACATATACGTGATAGGTGCACCGCACACATGCACGCTTTCATATTCGAAACACCCATAGCAAATCGGGAGAAATGTATTTTTGACTTTATGGTCATGAAACAGCCATATCCCATGTGTTGCGCATGTAACTGTTTAACAGTATTTGCAAGTGAATGGACAGTTTCTTAGCTCACTCATGCTTTGAACTTGGGTTGGTTGATTCAACAAACACCCATATGTTAGTAAGCACCCATATGTGCCATAATATGCTGAGTGCTGGAAGATGGGACTAGTCATGGATGGGACTAGTCAGATAATCCGTATCAGGTCCCAGGCAACAGAAGGGCAGGTGGCAAAGAAGAAACTGAGATGTTGCAGCCAGATTTACCTGAGTCTGAAACTCGACGTGGCCTTCCTGGGTGTCTTTTGGTAATCCACTTAACCCTTTGCATCTCAGTTTTTGTATGTGTAATCTGAGGCTAATGAGAACTGTTTAATTAAAAAATTATTTTTAACTTTATTAAAGTATGGCTGATTTATAATGTTGTTAGCTTCCACTGTGCAGCAAGTGATTCAGTTATACATATATATATGTATACATTCTCTCTCATATTCTCCATTATGGTTTATCATAGGATATTGAATATAGCTTCCTGTGCTAAACAGTAGGACCTTATTTATCAGTCCTGTACATAACAGTTTGTATCCAACTGTACCCAAACTCCCAATCCTGTTTTCCCCTTTCCCACCTCCCCCTTGGCAACCAAACTCTTCTCTATGTCTGTGAGTAGAAAGATCCTTTTTTAAAAAAAACTTTTTATTTTATATTGGTGTATAGCTGATTAGCAATGTTTATAGTTTCAGGTGGACAGCAGAGAGACTCAGCCATACATATACCCATATCCATTCCTCCCCAAACTCCCCTCCCATGAGAACTATTGTATTAGTTTCCTACTGACAACCTTTTGACTAATTGCATGTTAGCATTATACCTACTTTGTAGACGACAAATACGTCTCCGAGAGGCCTACTGTATTGTTTAAGTTCACACCGCGAGTGAGGTGCAGACTAAGTGTTGAACCCTGGTCTTCCCTTCTACCCTGTTGAACCCTGGTCTTCCATTTCCGAGTGTAGTGCATTTTCCATTTCTCATTTTTTTTAGCCTGATTAATCAATCACTCTTTCTAAGTTATTCAGCAAAACATTTCTTATTCTGGCACCATTGTCAGCTATGAACAGGCCCTCTTGGGTCTGTTTGTGTTAAACTTTCAATAGGGCAACCACCACCACTACAGACATCAGTATTTTTTCAAGGTGAACACAGCCACTGTGTGTCATTAAGTTTAAGCAAACCTCCACCTGTGGCTGATAAGAGCCCTCTGAACTTGGGGTGGGGGTGGTCTGCAGGATCGCAGCCCCTCCCTATCATAGAGTGCTGACTCCTAGGGCACCCCCATTTTATGCAGTCCAGCTCACTGAGCCATAACCTCTTGGCTTTCTGCTAAAGGAACAAGGATCCTAGTCATCTTCAGCTGCGTGTAGGCAATCCCAGACTGCTGGATCGCTGCGTCTGAAGAGGGAGGAAGCAGCCAGCACTCACCGAGGACCCACTTGGCTTGTCTAGTCAGCCATGAAAGCCTATCTTCTGTCCTGAGCAACTCGAATGTCTCTTTCAGGAAAGAACCATGCACACTTGTCTTTTTTCTAATTTTTTACTGGAAGGATAATTGCTTTACAGAATTTTGTTATTTTCTGCCAAACATCAAAATGAATCAGCCACAGGTACACAGATGTCCCCTCCCTCGAGAACCTCCCTCCCACCTCCCACCCCTCTAGATTGTTGCAGAGTCCCGGTTTGAGTTCCCTGAGTCATGCAGCAAATTCCCATTGCCTGTCTATTGCACATATGGTGACGTGAGTTTCCCTGTGACCCTCTCCTTACATCCCACCCTCTCCTTCCTCTGCCCTCCTCCCCACCCTTCGTGTCCCTAAGTCGATTCTCTATGTCTGCCACACACACATTTTTTAATGTGCTTTCACCTTAGGCTTGGACCCCCTTTTCTCCCCCCAGGCTGGAAACCTTGACCTGAGAATATGAAGCTGTACCTCCATTTGGAGCTGACTCATTTCACTGAACCTAGTTGGGAGCGGGAGACTGTGTGTGTGTATGTGGGCATGGACACTTGTGTGTGCATTATGGGAGTGAGTGTACGGGTTGGCAGCTGGGGTATAGGTCTTTCCCACCCAGTTTGAACCAGGCCTGCATAGCTCAGTGGTACATGCTTAGCACACTTGGTGAAATCTCTGGACTGGAAGGGACTTTTGAGGTATTTTCTGGTCCAACACTGATATTTGGGGCTTCCCAGGTGGCTCAGTGGTAAAGAATCTGCCTGCCAAGCAGGAGACTTGGGTTGGATCACTAGGTCAGGAAGATCCCCTGAAGAAGGAAATGACAACCCACTCCAGTATTCTTGCCTGGGAAATCCCATGGACAGAGGAGCCTGGCAGGCTACAGTCCATGGGGTCGCAAAAGAGTCGGACACAACTTAGTGACTAAACAGCAAACAGCATCCTATAATCCTGCCAACTGTTTGAGCTGTGAAGGGTTGCGTTGGCTAACCGTAGCTGTGGTACAAAAGGTATCTGAGTTGACATTTGAGATGTTCAGTACAAATGTCTTGAAGTTGAAGAAATGTCCTGTTCACTGGCATATCTAACATAAAATGCATTCTTATATGATAATATAGTGAAACATTACGAGGAAGATTAAGGTTGCCTTCCGGCTGTCTTCTCCCACCCCTGAACTTTTCTTGGAGGAAACCGTTATTAACATTTTGGTACGTGTCCTTCCACACTCTATCAGTGTGTTTGTAGACAGGATGGAGTACCTTGGTATGTATATAACCGAGACCTGGATCTGTGCTCAGCATCACTTAGGTCTACTGAGTATTCTCTTCAGACTTGATGGATGTTCCCATTCTGGCAGCTGTTTACTAAGGAAGGGGAGAGAGAAACGGTGGGCTCTTAGGGAACTACGATGACGCTATGCAGATCACATGCCAGCAGGGAAGTTAACCAAGTTTGTGCTTTTGGTTTTTAATGACATAAGGCATTGTGGATTGCCTGTAACGGCAGCTGCCTATTCTTCCTGAGTCTTTGTGGCATCGAGGATGACCCAGAATCACAGAATCTCATCCGTATTGTTGGGCAAGTGTAGAAGCCCTTCTTTGCAGTCACTGAATTGAAAGATGGAGACATGGAGGGGAGAGTCTTTTTGGCCTTGGATGAACTAACCTCACTGTTGGTTTCAAGTCATTTGTTAGGGGATGTAATGTCCACTGGTCTCTTTGCCTCTGGAGGTCATGGAAGGGATAACATGAAGTAATAAAGGTGAGATCTTATTGTAGATGATAAGGGCTGATTTAAGCACCAGCTTAGCATAGTGTTTGAAAACGTGAGCTCTGGAATCACATTTCTCTGTGAAAGGCATGATTTTAAGTTCTCTGGAGACAGAAATGTGTGAAGGGCTAGTGAGAGTGATTCCACCTTTTGGCAGAAGGGGGCACTCTTGCACTTTCTTTAGATTGTTTCAACCAAGTGAAAGGGAGCGGTCAAAGTCCTGTTTAATCCTTGGCACTATGGGGCTGGTGGGTTACATTTTGCCCATTCTCTGGGACTGGCCATTTCATGACTCCCCAAAATGCAAAGGGTTCAGGCATGGGTTGATTTTTACCAGTGGCTTTTCCAGGACAGATAGGAGCTGACCGCCTGGCCCAGGTGGCATGTGAAGAAGCCAGCACAACAAACAGATGGTGGGAATAGCACCGCGATTAAATTGCCACCTGATTTCTGTGTGATCTATGTCTGCTCGCCTGGTGCACTGCAGTAGAGATATCCTTCTGCCTACCATCAGGAATGGAAGAGATGATGTTGGACTGTAGGTTCCAGGAGATAAATTTTTAAGACCCCAGCTGGCTCGGCAATGATAGCTAGTCCTAACGACTCTGCTCTGGTGTGTGGGTGTGTAGTTATGGGAAACCATCACTGAAGGAAGGGTCCCATTTAGCATCATTGCCCACCTTGTCATGAATATCAGAAGCCCTGACAACAGAGATGAAAATGAGTGCAACACATTTGGCTTCTGGGGATTCCAGAAATTGCAGCCCGAACTGTCTGTAGAGCAGTACAGGGAATTCCTCAGTGTTAATAATTCTGTCAGCTTTGGTTAATTTTTCCTCTCTCTGCATAAATACATATATACATAATTGTTCTATACACGTATATTTATATATCTGCATATTATGTATGGGGCTTCCCAGGTGGCACAGTGGTAAAGAATCTACCTGCAATGCAGAGGTACAAGAGACTCGAGTTTGATTCCTTGGTTGGAAGATCCCCTGGAATGGGAAATAGCAACCTGTTCTAGTTTTCTTGACTGGAAAATGCCATGGACGGAGGAGCCTGGCAGGCTACAGTTGATGGGGTCACAAAGAATCAACATGATTTAGCATGCACACACATATGTACAATTATAAATAATTCTTTTACTGAATTATTTGAAGGTAAGTTTTATACATGATGCCCTTAGCCCCTGAATACCTCTGTGTATGTTTTCCAAAAGCAAACACATTCTTTCACATAACCATAGCATACTCATCAAAACTAGGGAAACATGAAAACAGAACTATTACCTTGCCTATAACCTTATCCAGATTCACCAGTCATCTCAGTGATATTTTATACAGAAGAAGAAAACCCTGCACCAAGCTTTGTGTCCCCTAGGCCTCCTCAGTCTCTTTTATGACGATGGCAGTTTAGAAAAGTGCACATCAGGTATTTTGTAGAATGGTCCTCAATCTGGGTTTCTCCCATGTCTCCTCATGAGATTCAGGTTGTGCATGTTCAGCTGAGCTATCATAGAAGTGATGCTTTTTTCCATGTATTATATCAAGAGGCATGTGACATCAATATCTCCCATTACTGGTGATGTTGACTTTGATGCAGGTTGTGTCTGCCAGGTTATTTCTTACTGTCTTTCTCATTAATTGTAAGTATCCTGGCAGAAGATACTTGATATATAAACATTCTATAACTCTTCACACCTTAAGCCACTAGTTTTAAAATGCATCCATAATTCTTGCCTGCCTGGATTATTATTATGTGTGTGCTCAGTCATGTCCAACTCTTCTGGGACCCCATGAACTGTAAGCTGCCAGGCTCCTCTGTCCATGGGATTCTCCAGGCAAGAATACTGGAGTGGGTTGCCAGTTCCTATTCCAGGGGATCTTCTTGACCCAGAGATCGAACGCTTATCTCTTGCTTCTCCTGCCTTGGCAGGATTATTATAATTGTTGCCAAATGTTATTCTAGTTCCATCATTCTTTCTACATTTGTTAGCTTTTGATGGTAAGGACGAGACTTCCCTTCTGTATTTATTTAGTTAAAAGCCTGGCTCACAGTGTTCAAATCCTTTATTGCACACAGGCTTGCATGCTCAGTCGTGTCTGACTCTTTGAAACCCCATGGACTGTAGCTCTCCAGGCTCTCCTGTCCATGGCATTTTCCAGGCAAGAATTCTGGAGTGGGCTGCCATTTCCTTCTCCAGGGCATCTTCACAATCCAGGGGTAGAACCTGTGTCTCCTGCATTGGCAAGTGGATTTGCCACTGAGCCAACTGGGAGGCCCACAAAGTCAAATCCTCGAGCACGAGTAAAATATGAGTCAGTAATCAGCTGCTGAAGTTGTGCTTTGTGGTTTGTAAAGAATGTAACATCCACTCATCTCATTTGTTCTCCAAAGTTCATCTGTGTGTGAGTCAATGGGGTCCTTTTATCTCAAATGAGGAAACTGAGGCTCCAGGGAAGTCCTCAGCCGTCGCCTGTGTTACACTGTGAGCTCGGGATTGGGTTTTGTGAGCTCACTGAGGATAGAGCAGGTATGTCAGTGACATTTAGGTCTTCTAAGCACTCAGACCAGAAGGTACTCCATACTGATTGGTTATATGAGTGAGTGAATGAATGAGTAAGAAAGCATTCTGTTTGCCCAAATCCCTCTACCACCTTATTGTGATGCATGGAGCTTTTATCCTTACCTGTTATAGAAAAGCCTCATGCTAGAACTCCCCCAGGAAAGGGGGCGAGGTGACAGGCACAATGCTAGGTCTTTCCTGAAGACCATGAGATGGGGCAAGAGATGGAACCACCTGGGTCTTTCCGAGTCCAAAGTGGAGAGTAGGTGGTGGCATGGACCAAATGGAAGAGTAGAGAGAGTGATGCTATCGCGTCCCAAAGATGGGATTTCCTAACATATTCACCACTGGCTATAGGTCAGGCCAGGCCACAATCCCAATGAGGGAGGGGGCAGGCAGACTCGTCAGTTTGACTCCAGTCCAAAGTCTAAGCACCACTAACCAAGCAGGACGAGAGGTTTCCACCAGCTTTCAGTGAAACCTGGTTTTATGGTTTCCACCTGAACTCTGATGAAGCCTGGGGTCCTGAACCCTGTGTGCTTGTTCAAGCCTTTGGCCACAAATGCAGCTCACTGTGGGTACCAAGTGAAACAGAATCAAAGCCAAATTAAAAATAATTCTGAAACCTAACCAAGAACCTGACCCCAGAGTGTTATGGAGGCTGGGGCACCAGGTTGCTTGAGGAG
Source organism: Capricornis sumatraensis (assembly GCF_032405125.1). Classification (NCBI taxonomy): domain Eukaryota; kingdom Metazoa; phylum Chordata; class Mammalia; order Artiodactyla; family Bovidae; genus Capricornis; species Capricornis sumatraensis. The sequence continues at coordinate 30,413,056 of NC_091079.1, forward strand.
GAAGGATGGGCCTTTGGAAAATGACTTCCTTGAGGTTTTTATTTTTAGCCCTTGCACATATGAGGGAGGCTGGAAAGCACAGATTCTGATTTTATGCCTGACAACTCTACTGTCTCCCTCATTCTAGGCTTCTAGTTTGTATATTTTTATATAAAAAAGTATTAGATGAGGTGAGGGCTTGACAACTTTAGATCTTTAATAAGTGAAATGGGTCAGAAATCAGTAAAAATCAGATGGGACTTGGGGTAAACTGGGGACCATCTGCCTGATTCCTGTAGTCACTATTAAGATCTCGCTGCCATACAATGTAGACTTGGTATTGCCAGCATGTAGCCAGTTAGTCATATTTTTAAAGAGAAGTAAGAAATACAATTTTGTATGTGATATATCCTGCAACAATGTAAAAAATTTTTAAAGCTGCAAACTTCAAAACAGAACTTATGTGTCATTTGGGTGTCAAGCTGTGGGACCACAGGCTGACGTCAGGACTGGCCAACCTCTAACTTTTTATTTTCTGAATCTTTTTTCTTTGTGGCCGTGCTGAGTCTTCACTGTTGCGTGGGCTTTTCTGGGTATGGTGAACTGGAGCTGCTCTCGAGTCGCAGTGTGCAGGCTTCTCACTGGGGTGGCTTCTCCTGTTGTGCAGCATGGGCTCTCGGAAGCGCGGGCTGCAGTAGCTACGGCATGTGAGCCCAGTAGTTGTGGCTCCAGGCTCTAGAACGCAGGCTCAACAGTGTGGCACCCGGGCTTTGTTGCTCCACGGCACGTGGGATCTTCCGGATCAGGGATCGAACCTGTGTCTCCTGCATTGGCAGGGGTATTGTTTACCCCTAGCCACCAGTGAAGCCCTTGTAACTTTCTTGATCCAAAATTCAACAGTCAGCCATTCTTACCTGGCTTATCTCCATGCGTTACTTTTAACCTCAACTTCTTGCTATTATTTGTTGGGATTTGGGGGTGAGCATGGCATGGCCACTAAAGAACCTTTTGATGAAAAAGAGGAGAGTGAAAAAGTTGGTTTAAAAGTCAACATTCAACAAAACTAAGGTCATGGCATCCGGTCCCATCACTTCATGGCAAATAGATGGGAAAACAATGAAAACAGTGACAGACTTTACTTTTGGGGTTCCAAAATCACTGCAGATGTTGACGGCAGCCATGAAATTAAAATATGCTTGCTCCTTGGAAGAAAAGTTATGACCAACCTAGACAGAATGTTAAAAAGCAGAGACATTACTTTGCCAACAAAGGTCCATATAGTCAAAGGTATGGTTTCTCCAGTAGTCATGTATGGATGTGAGAGTTGGATCACAAAGAAAGCTGAGCACCAAAGGATTGATGCTTTTGAACTGTGATATTGGAGAAGACTCTTGAGAGTCCTTGGACTGCAAGGAGAGCCAACCAGTCCATCCTAAAGGAGATTAGTCCTGGGTGTTCATTGGAAGGACTGATGCTGAAGCTGAAACTCCAATACTTTGGCCACCTGATGTGAGAAACTGACTCACTGGAAAAGACCCTGATGCTGGGAAAGACTGAAGGTAGGAGGAGAAGGGGATGACAGAGGATGAGACGGTTGGATGGTATCACCAACTTGGTGGACATGAGTTTGAGTAAGCTCTGGAAGATGGTGATGGACAGGGAAGCCTAGAGTGCTATAGTCCATGGGGCTGCAAAGAATCAGACACGACTGAGCAACTAAATTGAACTGACTAAATTGAACATGGCCTCAGTGTGGCTTTCCCTTTCAGAATGTCTATCTCTTCCTGGTTTCATGCCTCCAGAGGAACAAACAGTATATCCTCCTGTTAAAGAAGCTGGTAGCCCTGCTCAAAATGAACTGACTGATAGCCTTGAAAGAGTCCCCCTAGTCTACCACACCACTGAAATAATGGTGTGCTCACTATGTCATGATTTAAAGAAAATATTGCATTCCATACAGCATTATGGGTGATCAGTTTGGAAGGTTAGAGTGAGTATGAATGGAACCTGGGAACACAGAAGCAGTTTAGCTCTCTGTGTTCTGAGTGTATCGATTATATCCCACTGGCAGTCCTTGGAATCTGTTTCTTTGGTCACTAGGAAATTGAAGAAAGGAAGGGGGAGGGTCTTAAAGTCCTTCTGCAGGGAAATAAGCAAAAAATTGTCTTTGTAATTCTTGATGGGTCACTTGGATGATTTAAACTGTGTGGTTAAGCACGTAGGCTGTTGGGCTTCCTGACCTCACCTAGCCCGCCCAGGCCAAGATAGGCTGGGTCCATAGGTCATCTGGTGTGACCCAGAAGCTTGTAGAGGCTTTCAGTGGAGGAGGATACAATGATACCCAAAAAGCCTTCCTGTGTTTGTTCTCACTGCAGAGTGAGCACGATGGTGAATGGCCTGATTCTGCCGCTCCTTTGCCTAGAACAGCAATGGTTACCGTTTTATTTATTCTAGAAGGCCAAATGCTTACATTCACCTGAAGAATCCTACCTACTCTGGCCTGTATCTCTCAGACATCACCTCCCACTCTCCTCCCGGGCTCACTCTAACCCTCCCACTCTGACCGTTGTGGTCCCTTGAACACACTGGGAACACTCAGAACTTAGCCCTTTGCTTTTCCTTCAGGAGGTCACATAACTGACCCTGTTTATCTTCTTCAAGGCTTTGCTCAGATGTCATCTTTTCAAGCTCCGAACCCTGTTTAAAATTGCATCTCTCATTTCCCCACCTCCACCGCCGTACTTTCTCTGTTTCCATTGATTTAACTTTTCACCTTCCAACATGCTTTTAATTTACATCTTTACTATTGTTCATTCTGTTTCCTTTCGCTAGAAGATGAGTCCACCAGGGTAGAGTTCTCTAATGTGTTATTGATGGATCCCAGGTCCCTGCAATGGTGGGCACTTAATTAATACTTGTTGAGTGAATGAATGGACTTGGTTGTCCTTTCTGACTGGTCCAGTGGGGTGTTGAAATGAAGCTGGCAACAATACTGAAACACAACCAAGAGATTCCTGCCCTGCTTCTTGGGGCAGGGATGGGGGCATTGCAGTTCTCAGGGGTGAGCAGCCCATTTCCCTTTTGATGAGAACCACCCCCCACCCCCCAATCCCCAACCAGCTGAGGAAGGAGTTTATGTAACCCTGAAGCTTTTCCTAATCAGTTGTACCCTACAAGAGTGAGGAACCCGGCTGGTCGGAAGAGTGTTTCCCACCTAAGTTTCTCCAGCTTCCTGTTCTAGGAATGGCTAGCCACAGAAGTCACAGAGAAACCAACGGAAAAGCAAGTTTCCTCCAATCTCCCTCTGCACCTTGAGCATTGAGGTTTATGAAGATTACGGTAAAGCTTATCCAAGAGAACGGTGACTGCTGGCTCAGCTCCTTCCCCTGGTTGGTGGTGATGCAAGGGCCCAGGCTGAAAAGAGGGCACTGGCGTATCTGGAGTGGGGGAACCTCAAAGAAAATGCATCATGAACCCATGTGAGCTGCTCTGAAAGACCCAGCCCAGCCGCTTCCTGAAAATGAACCACATTTGGTTGGTTTCCCAGCCCCAACTCCTTCTCCTTTCCAGCCTTTCCTCTTCCCTCACAGCCCCCGCTAAAAAAGATAACTGTCTTGTTTCCAGATGCGGTTCTGTTGCAAAGAGATAGTCTGGGGACTCGTATCCAAAGGCAGACGCTCATTTGGAATCGCCTCCCCGGCGAGGCTCCTGTGTTCCACATCTGCTTGGGACGTCAAACCGCTGGGGTCAGGCCTGCCCTTTGGGGTGGAGGTTGTGGCAGAATTTCAAATGAAAGGAAAATTTAGTGCTCCTGGTGGCTTAGGCGCAGACGGTAGCAGATGCTTTTACAGCCTTGCTAGCTGGCTAATGTGCAGAACCTGTTTAGGAACTCAGCCATTTGCCACTGAGGATTCAGCAGTTCATGAGCAGAAGAGATGATTTTGCGACTTTACTGTGTTTTTTTTTTTTCTCCTCTTTTGAAATTCAATTCAACTGAATCCAGAGAGTTGAATCTGAAGGTCCCTGGCATATAATTCAGGGGAAAATTTCAAGAACTTTCTGCGAACTGTTCTTAATTTCCTAATATTTTTATTGTTAATATAAATTACAATCCTTTTATTGTCTTAATTTTTAAAAAGCCCTACTTTCCATGTCATATGTTTGAGATATTCATTTTCATTTATTCTAAGCAGATACATTTCTATTGTTTTAAAAAAACTTTTTCTTGCCCAATAGCAGAAGACCATATTGGGCTTTGAGTTAGAGGGGATGTCTTGGATAAACAATAATTAAAAATAGGGTGCAAGATAACTGAATCACTTTGCTATACACCCAAAACTAATGGAACATTGTTAATCAATTACAATATAAAATTAAAAAACAGAAATACATATATAATCAATCATTCATATGACCAAAATATATTTCTTATATATATTTGATCATCACTCACAGTTCCTATGTTCAGACTTCCCTGGTGACTCAGACGGTAAAGCGTCTGCCTAAAATGTGTGAGACCTGGGTTCAATCCCTGGGTTGGGAAGATCTCCTGGAAAAGGAAATGGCAACCCACTCCAGTATTCTTGCCTGGAAAATCCCATGGACAGAGGAACCTGATAGGCTACAGTCCATGGGGTTACAAAGAGTTGGACGTGACGGAATGAGTTCACTTTCACTTTCACAGTTCTTGGCCCTCAAAACCCTTGGAATTTCCTGCTAAGTGAAATGAAAATATCTTTTGTTGCTGGGTGCCTTGTCCTTGGTTGCTTGAAAACTTCAGAGCCATAAAGGTGAAGCCAGTGTCTTAATATTCATGACATTCTCTTTTCCACCATAGTTGGGTTTCTGTAACAGGTGACTTTTGGAAAGCTCTTAAGGATGGGAGCTGGTTGCCAGAGGAACCAGCTGTGAGTGGGGCGGGGGTATGATCAGGCTGCTCACCATGGCTGTCCTCTTGCTCTCTGTACACCTCCTGCTCACCCAATCCCTGCTTTACCTACACCCCACTCACATGACCATCCAACCCTCTTAATCATAGGGCTTAATCAGTAACTTAATCAACAAAGGTCCATCTAGTCAAGGCTATGGTTTTTCCAGTGATTATGTATGGATGTGAGAGTTGGACTGTGAAGAAAGCTGAGTGCTGAAGAATTGATGCTTTTGATCTGTGGTGCTGGAAAAGACTCTTGTGAGTCCCTTGGACTGCAAGGAGATCCAACCAGTCCATTCTAAAGGAGAATGGGTTTTCATTGGAAGGACTGATGCTGAGGCTGAAACTCCAATACTTTGGCCACCTCATGCAAAGAGTTGACTCAGTGGAAAAGACCCTGATGCTGGGAGGGATTGGGGGCAGGAGGATAAGGGGACGACAGAGGATGAGATGGCTGGATGGCATCACTGACTCGATGCACATGAGTTTGGGTGAGCTCCTAGAGTTGGTGATGGACAGGGAGGCCTGGCGTGCTGCGATTCATAGGGTCGCAAAGAGTCGGACACGACTGAGCGACTGAACTGAACTGAATCAGTAACTACCTACATGCTTGCCCTCACCCCAGCCACTGGTTTCCCTGGTAACTGGTGAGCCAACCTTATGTTAATCCCCTTATCAACTGATAAACGGTAGTCTCCTTCCCCCTGGAAGAGTGAAGTTTGTGGCCATATCCTGCCTGTTGTTTGCCATATACAGTGGGATGTCACTCCAGGACTTTGCTTCAGACTTGTAAGCGTACCCTGTTCAATATGTGGTTGATGTCTCTGTTGCTGTATCAGTCCTCTTTCTTTGGTCTCGAGGTTGGATTTGCAAGCCTGCGGGGGAGCCCCCCATGGAGGGGGTTGGAGCTTTCAGTCTTGTTCCCTCATTTGGGGAAGGGGAGAGGGGCTAGAGGTTGAATAAATCACCGATGACCAATGAGTTGTCAAACATGACTGTGTAATTAAAGGCTTCCCTGGTGGACTGTAAAGAATCTGTCTGCAATGCAGGAGACCCGGGTTCTATCCCTCGGTTGGAAAGATTCCCTGGAGAAGGGAATGGCTACCCACTCCAGTATTCTTGCCTGGAGAATTCTATGGACAGCGGAGTTTGGTGGGCTACAGTCCATGCGGTCACGAAGAGCTGGACATGACTGAGTGACTAACACTTATGTAGTGAAGCCTCCATAAAGCCCCCAAACAACGGGGTTCAGAGAATTTCCTTTTGGTAAATTTGAGGGGTGACATGCATGGAGAGGCATGCATGCTTCATGTCCTTTCCCCATGACCTTGCCTTAGGCATTTCTTCTATCTGGTTGTTCCTGAATTATATTCTTTAATAATAAACTAGAAATCCAGGGAGTGAAATGTTTTCTGAGTTTTGTGAGCTGCTCTAGCAAATTAATTGAGCCTGAGGAGGAGGTGTGGAAACCTCTGATTATAGCTAGTTGGTTATCACCTGGGCTTGTACGGGTGTCTGAAGTGGGTGGGTGGCAAGTTTGTAGGATTGAACCCTTAACATATGGAGTCGGATGCTACCTCTGGGTAGAGTGTGTCAGAATTGAGTTGAATTGTAGGACCCCCAGTCAGTATCCTGAGAATTGCTGGCGTTGGGAACCCACTCCTACCAATGCACATTTTGTTACTGGGCCCAGAAACCTGAAAGATGGGTGAAGGGACTCTTCAGGGACTGAAGGGTAGATTCGGTAAGACTTTGAAACGCCACACACATTTCTTGTAAGTAAATTTCTTACTAAACAAACCTTTCATAAATAACATCAGTTTTGTTGCTGTCATGTCGCTAAGTCATGTCTCTGTGCGACCCCATGGACTGCAGCACACCTGTCTTCCCTGTCCTTTACTATCTCCTGGAGTTTGCTCAAACTTATGTCCATTGACTCAGTGATGACATCCAACCATCTCATTCTCTGCCATACCCCTCTCCTCTTGCCCTCAATCTTTCCCAGCATCAGGGTCTTTTCCAATGAGTTGGCTCTTTGCATTAGGTGGCCGAAGTATTAGAGCTTCAGCATCAGTCCTTCCAATGAATAGTCAGGATTGATTTCCTTTAGGATGGACTGGTTTGATGTCCACGCTGTCCAAGGGACTCTCGAGTCTTTTCCAACTCCACAATTCAGAAGCATCAATTCTTTGGTGCTCGGCCTCCTTGATGGTCCAACTCATATCTGTACATGACTATTGAAAAAAACATAGCTTTATGAAAAGGAAAAAAGAATAACATTAGAAAAGGGCACAAATCTTAAAAGCATACAACTTAATGAATTTTCAAAAATAAACACTCCCTAGCACCTAGTACCCAAATCAAGAAACAGCTGATGACCAAACCTCCAGATGACCCCCTCATGTTCTCTTTCCATCACAACATCTCTGCAAGGGGAACCACTACCCTCATTTCTAATTGTGTTTGTTTTGAACTTTATATAAACGGAATCATAGAACACATACTCTTTTGTCTGGCCTCTTTTGCTCAACATTCTGTTCATGAGAATTAGTCGTGCAGTTGTGTGCAGAGGTGGCCTGTCCTTCCTTGTCACTGTATGTATATTATTTCATTATACGAATATAAAAATTCTTCTGAGGATATTTGTTTCCATTGTTTGCAATTATGAATATGTCATGCTACAGACATGGTTGTTCACCTTCTTTAGGATATTTATATACTCCTTTTTTTTTTTTTCATTTTAACTTTCTGTGTTGGGGTATAGCTGATTAGCAATGCTGTGATCATTTCAGGTGAACAGTGAAAGGACTTAGTCATACATATATCCATTCTCTCCCAAACTCCCCTCCCATCCAGGCTGCCACATAAATACCAAGCAGAGTTCCCTGTGTTATAAGTAGGTCCTTATGGATTATCCATTTTAAATATGGCAGTGTGTACCTTAGTGAAAGTGTTAGTCACTCAGTCGTGTCCGACTCTTTGTAACCCATGGACTGTAGCCCACCTGGCTTCTCTGTCCATGGAATTCTCCAGGCAAGGATACTGGAGTGGGTTGCCATTCCTTTCTCCAGGATATCTTCCAGACCCAGGGATCTAGCCCATGTTTCTGGCATGGCAGGCAGATTCTTTACCGTCCGAGCCACAGGGAAGCCATAGTGTGTACCTTATGCACTCATTTTTATTTGGTTTATAGCTTGGAGTGGAAAATGCTGCCCCAGAGGCTGCACATGGGTTTGACTTCGAGAGATACCAAGTAGCTTTCAAAAGTGGTAACAAGCTGTGGTCCTTCCAGAAGAGCAGGAACGTCCTGATGGCCTTGCAGCCTCACTAACGCTATGTTGTTTTGGTGGTGGTTTTTATTTAAGGCGTTCTGGTGGCCAAGTGATGCTATCACTTTGTCGTTTTCATTTCCATTGTCCTGGTGACTCGTGCTTCTAGCGTCAGTTTCTCTTTTCCTCAGTCCTGTTTCTTCTTCTTAGTAATTATTGAATGAATGCTGGACATTTTGTATATAAAACAGCAGAGACTCTGATTGTATCACTGTGTTGACTGTGGCTTTCCCTTCTTGAGCTCTTGGCAAAGTTAATAATGGGATTAGGAAAGTCACCTAGGGGCAGGAAGATGACACTTCAGTCAATACCAGCGATATACGGAGATGTTGTAAATTCATGTTACCTCCACATATTTGACTTTCTTTCTGTCTCCACTGCCGCAACCCTGGGTTGGACCTTAATTGTATTTTATTTAGAGCTCTGACCCATTTTCATTCTCTCAGGTCATTGTGATTTGGCCATAGCCATTAGATTAAGATTTGCAAAATTCCTCTCACTACATCCTTACTTTTATACAAAGTTTTCAATACCTGATTTCAGAGAACTGAGATCTAGTAAGAAAAGACCACATTTCCCCCTATAGTGGATTCCCAAGTATAAGGGAGCCAATAAGATGCAAAGTTGGAAGCTGGTTAAATGTCCTAACATCCCAGTCTAATGTTTCCAGTATGATTGTAAGTAAAAGTGAAAGTGTCAGTTGCTTAGTCATGTCTGACCCTTTGTGAGCCCATGGATGGTAGCCCACTAGGCTCCTCTGTCCATGGGATTCTCCAGGCAAGAATACTGGAGTGGATAGCCATTCTCTTCTCCAGGGGATCTTCCCAACCCAGGGATCGAATCTGGGTTTCCGCCATTGCAGGTAGAGTCTTTACCATCCGAGCCACCAGGGAAGCCAATTGTAAGTGGCATGCCATTCTTATTTATTGATGACTGATTGTTCTTCCAATAAGAGAATATTCTTATCAGAAATTCTCTTTGAGGTAAAATTTCTTAAATCTGTTGCTGTGAGCATTACTTGTTCATTATAAACAAAGTAAAAGATGCCTATTAACATGCAGAAATCAGTCTTTCCTAATTGTACAGATTGTTTAGGATTTAGCATTATTCATTGTTTGCATTCAATGTCTCAATTTAAGTACCCTTCCTCCCAAGTAAAAGAAGGAGTCACACCGAAGGAAGAAAATGCATTTCAAGGCAGCTTTTTTCTTTCAATAAAAACATGTTCCTCTCTTCACCTCTGTGGGTATGGATTTGATACTATATGTAAATGTGCCATGTAAACTCTAAAGTGCTATAAAAGTGAAAGCTATTTTAGTTAATAATTAACATTAATGCTAATAAAATATTGTCCTCTATTAAAATGCAAATGCTCTAGGGAGACGAAGGCATTAAACCAATTATGCATGACTTGGTGAGAAATATTTCATCAGCAACTTTCTCGAGCAATAAATGAAGTGGTGTGGAATAGAGGCGAGAGAGAGACAAAGCGGGAGAGGAAGAGGAAATGTGAAAGGGACAGGAGAGAAAACATAATTATGTACATTGGGAATGAACAAGATTAAAGGCGGGACTAGCAGGAAGTAGGAGACAAGACGAGGAAGCAAGAGTGAGATGATCATATCAGGCTTTTTGGCTGTTGTGAGGAGCTTGGTTTATAGTATAAAAGCAATGGTGAATGATAAGTTTTCTATTATTTTAAAATTGGAGTATAATTGCTTTACAATGTTGTTAGTTTCTGCTGTACAACCGTGTGGATCAAGGATATGTATACATATACCCCCTCCCTCGTGAGCCTCCCTCCCCACCCGCCCCCATCTACTGCCTCACAGAGCCCCTGCCTAGCTGAGCTCCCTGCGCAGTACAGCAGCTTCCCACTCGCTGTCTGTTTTACGCAAGGTAGTGTATACATGTCAATGCTACTGTCACAGTTTTAAGGAGAGGCATTTTAGGAGAAATGAAAGGGAATCAGAGTGACCCCAATGGGGAATCTTTCATATCTGATCACTGGGATAAAGTGGTCACTGTTCTTTCAAAGTTAAAGTTCCTTTCTTTTAAAATTAAGAAGTCTCAGGTGGGGAATCTAAGATTCAAATGTAATAATGTATATAAAGCTTTCAGCTTGGAGCCCATTTTATAAAGGGCTTTCAACGAAAGGCAGCTATGAGGCTGGTTTTGATGAAGCAACTTGGCCTGTTTTGACCTCCAGGGTCATTCTTGCCAACACAAAACGTTCACCAATCACCCCTCAGGAACAGAGGGCAAACTAGATTCCAGAGACCTCTCTCTTCTCTTCTGCTTGCCAATATTTTTAATCCATATGTTTCTCTTCCTACTGCTGTTTCTCTGTTCCCTGCAGCTGAAGACTTAATACGAATTCCAGGTAACCTGTTTCATTTCCAAATTTTCTGTGGAAGATCCTTCCATTAGTACAGGATTTAGCTCTCCAGGAATACCTGGACAGGGTAACTGGAGAAGGTAGCAGGTGGGTCTTTAGCATCATTTCCTCCGAGAGACTGTGTGTGGAGCTTCTGGGAAAGTCATCGGTTCACACATCTCTCTTAAACTCATAGGAAACTGCAGTAGAATGGTAGAGAAAAGACTGTGTAAAGAGCCTAAAGGTGGTTGATTGGAGAAATGTCAAAGGGAAGTGATATTTCTGATGCAAATTTATAGGGGTTGTCACTATTTTCAGCTTTATTGGCTGCTCTCAGAAGTATTTATTTACTTTGTGGGTTTTGATTGACTGATCAATGTGAACTTTATTTGGACTTGTGGTCACGGATTATTCTGAGTGTTGGTGACTCTTTCGGGGAGAATTGCTGTTAAAAGATAGAAATCATTCAAATCCTTAGGTCCTCTGTAAAGCAGAGAGGACGGGAGTAAGCAAGGAGAAGGGAAAGGAAAAAAAATGCACATTTACATATATAGAAAGAAATAGAACTAGAATATTACCTGATGGAGTAGAAATTCATGTTCTTTCCATTGTCATTTTGGGAAGATCCATTTGGATACTAGGAAAGATTTCTATACTAAATATGGAGATTTGACTTTAGTTATTAATACTCACATTCTGGGGCATGGCGGGAGGGTTCATATCCTGTCATTATTTTTCATTCTTCCTCTTGAATTTGATTAAGTCACTGGGACTCTCTGTGGCTCAGTTTTCTGCCTGAAAAGATACGGTGGGATGAAGCTAGTAATTCTTTAGCTGTGTGATGTAGGTCACCAGGTCACCTTCCTAGGAACTCAGAGGATGATAAAGAAATAGGTCTGCATGTGGGGGAGGTCATGGGAGGAAGCTTAACAGAGTCTACATTGGCAAGAGCCTCCCTTATATGTTGGACTCCTGGATCCTTTAGAAGAAAGGGTTTCATGGCTGTTGGGGGAAAAAGGGGAGGGAGTCCTAGTCTACACTGCCTGGTTTGCCCTCTTCAGCTTTGTTATGCTCTACAGTCAGGTCATCAAATCTGAATTGCCAAGCTTTAGGTCTTGAAGACTGGAAGTTCCTGAGGCTCAGACAATGAAAACATGTGACTGTCAATAGACTCATTTATGTGAACAAAGAGTGAAGCTGTGGGGAGGCAGAGAATACAGGGGAATGGAGTTGTTCCTTGGCTCTCAGTCAATTTGCTGAAAATCCCATTTGCCAAAAAGCAATTCACCGAAACACTGATTCCCTGTAAACTTTTCAGTGAAAGTAATTTTGCCGAAAAGAGCAACCAGCCTAATTCCCTAGAAACTGTCAAACAAATATTTTAGACCAGATCTAAAACAGTTTGCTGCAACTATTTCCTAGTAAGAGGAGATGATTTTGCTTAAAGGCTGTAGCAGAGGCAGGGTTTGTGGAAGGGAGGGAGTAGGGAAGGACGCAAGACTGCAAGAATAGCAAAGTTGGTAGAATTAAAGTCTCATCTTGAGAATAGAAAATGTTGATTATTTGGTGTTCAGAGACAAACGTGAAATGCTTTAGAGAAGCTGACATTCAAATTAAGCTGGATTAGCAAATCCATATAAAAAGTGTGCAGTGACATTTGGATTTTTTCACTTGCCTGTTATGAATAATGCTGCTATAAACATTCATGTACAAGATTTGTTTTTGTTTTTCTTTTAGACACGTGATTTCATTACTCTCAGACATTACCCAGGAGTGGAATTGCTGGTCACATATGGTAAGTGTATTTTAACTTCTTAAGAAGCCATCAAACTGCTTTCCCATGTGGCTGTACCATTTTATATTTTACCAGCAATATATGAAGATGCCAATTTTTCCACATCCTTGTCAGCACTTGTTATTACCTGAATTTTAGATTCTAAGTGCTCAACTGGGTGTGACATGTTGTTGTCTTGATTTGTGCTTCCTGAGGAGTAACGATGTGGAGCATTTTCTCATGTGCTCGCTGGCTCTGTGTTTATCTTTTTCGGAAGAAGGTCTGTTCAAATACTCGGCCCATTTTCAAATTGGTTGTCTGCTGCTGAGCTGTAAGCATTTTGTGCTTTCTAGATAGAAGTGCCTTGTCAGGTACATGACTTGCTAATATTTTCTCCCATTGTGTGCATATCTTCACTCTTTCTTGATGGTGTCTTTTGAATCACAAAAGTTGTAAATTTATGTCCATTTTACCAATTTTTTTTCCTTGCATTACTTGTGGTTTTGAGATGTATCTAGAAATCATTGCCCTACCCCAAATCATGATTTTCTTTTTCTTTTTTTTTCCTAAAAAGTTTTATAGGTTTAGATTTTACCCTTTGGTCTTTGATCAATTTCAAGTTAGTATTTGTGAGTTAGTATGGTGTGAGGTAGGTGTCCAAATTAATATTTCTGAAAATGAATATTGTATTAATAACATTTATTGAGAGAATTTTCTTCCCTATTGAATTTTCTTGGCATTTTTGTTGAGAATCAGTTGACTGAAAATGTGTGAGTTTATTTTTGGGCCCTCAATTACATTTATTTATTTACATATCTATTCTTGTGGCAGTGTATCATTGTTTTGATTAGTATAGCTTTACAGTAAAATTCAAGTTGGGACATCTGAATCTTCTAATTTTATTCTGATTTCTTAATATTGTTTGCTATTTCAGTTTCTGCAGAAAGATAGCTAGGAATTTCATAGGCATTGCATTGAACCTATAGATCAATTTGGGTAGACTTTCCTTTGTAGCAATATTGAGTGTTCCAATACAGAAACATCTGTTGTTTTTATTTTTAAATCTTTGATTTATTTAGACAACATTTTCTAACTTTTAGGTATATAATCTTGAACATCTATCGCTGACATTTTCCCTAAGTATTTATTTCTTTTGATTCCATTGTGAATTGAATTGTTTTCTTAACTGTACTTTCAGATTGTTCAATGCTTCTACAAAATACAATTGATTCTTGTGTATTAGTATAATTGATCCTTTGTCAAGTGACCTAGCTAAACTTGTTTATTATTTCTAGTATTTTTAATGGACTTCTTAGGGTTTTCTACATTAGGATCATGTCCGATCTATGTGAAGACAGTTTTACTTCTCCTTTTCAACCTGGATGACTTTTATTTCATTTTCTTGTTTGATTGCACTGGATAGAACTTCTGGTCTAATGTTAAATACAAGTGCCAAGGGCAGACACCTTTTCTTTATTCTGGATATTATGGAGAAATGTGGATTGTTTACCATTAAATATGATGTTAGCTGTAATTTTTTTTTTGTAGATTTTCTTTATCATGGTCAAAAAGTTTAATTCTATTTCAACTTCTGTGAGAGTTTTATCATGTATGTGGATTGAATTTTGTCAAGTACACATGTTCTGTCTATTGTGCTGATCATATGGTTTTTGTTTTCCTGTGCTAAAACAGCCTGATATTGCTTTGACAATTTCCATTTGGTCAAATTGTTTAATTCTTCTTCTATGAATCTGTATGACTTGCTGATATTTTGTTGAGAATTTCTTCATTGCTTCTTGGCTATTCTTTTGCAATTAACTATTTTTTCTTTGCTTTTAATAGTATTCTCATGATAAGGTAGTTTAAAAACAAATAGTTAAGTTTCACTGAGGATGAGCATGTTGGAAGAAACTTTTCTGTAACACCCATGAACTTTTAGATAAGACTGAAGTAAGACTGAATTATATTTTTTCATAGTCCACCTCACGATGAAGCAAATTGTGTACAGGACTTAGAAGGGGATTCAGTTGGCTTCCATTCCTAATTTAGCTTAGCATTAGATGTGTGTCTCTGGGCTAATTGCATTCTTTCTCTGAAGATGGTTTTTTGGAACAGAGATAAAAGTACCTGTTCCTAAGGAGATGGTCAGTGCAAGGTAGGCACTTGAAATTTCTTCAATACTTCCTGGTTGCCTGAATTAGAAATATGGGACATATGTGCTTTAATAACTTTTTTGCACTATAATTTCCACATCATAAAATTCACCACTTATAATTGTTCAATTTAATTATTTTAGTAAATTTATAGAATTGTGTAACTATCACCACAATCTAATTTTAGAACATGTTCATCACCCCAATAAGTTTCCTTTGGTCTGCAATTAATTTCTACCTCTACTCCTAGCCACAAGTAAGCATGATTTGTTTTTTATCTGTACAAATTGGCCCTTCATAGCCTTCTTAAAGATGAAATATGTAGTCATACTAGACCTTCGATGTAAATGATATACAGTTTTTTTTGGTATTTGACCTGTTAAACTTAGCTTAATATTTCTGAGGCTCATCCATACTATAAAACTATCATAGTTTGTTACCTTTAATTGCCGAGTGGTATTTCATCATATGGATATATGACATTTTGAAAATGCATTCACCAGTTGATGGGCATTTGGATATAAAGTGTTTTTTGTACAACATTGTATGCTGCCCAATCAAAACTCATCAGAATTTTCAGATTAACTAAGAGTTATTTTCCTTTGAGTTGGTATTTTGAAGAAAGCAAATAACTGTGACACAAAGATGTAAAAAAGATGACACATACCAGATATGTAAAAGGGGAGTTTGTTGTATATAATATTTAGCAATTGCTTTATCAATCATTGATGTATCTGTCGTTTAGCACTGTTTACTCTAGCACTGAAGAGCAAAGGAGTAAAGCATTCCCACCTTTGTCTTAAATTCCTGAAACAAAATTCTTAAGGTTATATAACTGTCACTGAATAATTCAATTTCATTTATTTTGCTATGACTACTAACCAGCACAGTGGTCTTGTTCACCCTAACAGTATTTTTAATAGTGAGACTGGAAACCAAAAACATGGTGGATGCTGGAGCAGGTTGGAAATGAAATCCAGCAGAGTTCTTTCATTTTTCATACTCCACGCTGATGACATTTAGTAAGCAGCCCATTCCCATCCAGTTACCTTCAGGGGTAGCTTCCCAGGGTCACTGAAGCCGGTAGCCTGGTTTTGTGAAAGATCTGCTCTCCCACCTCAGAATACCCATTACCTGTTCTGAATTTCCTGTTCAGTTGTCTGTTTCATTTATCAAGGGGTCTAATTTCTAATTTTTGTAAATCTAAAGTGCAGTCCCTGAGGTAGTAGATGGTCAATAAAGTTTGCAGGATAAATGAATATGTGCTAAGTAAACTGTTTAGAATTTTGGTATTTGTTTTTCCAGGTGGCAGCTATTTTTAGTACATTCTAGGTAGGTTGAAGTGAAAAGGACCCCTTCTTGACCCCACTTATAATTTCCACTATGGGTCACTTATTGGGAAGAAATTTCACGTGGTTCCTCTCATTTGCCTAGAGGAATTCAGTGGGAACTGGCCACTTCTCACTTATTGGCTTTCTGTAGCTGAGGAATCTATTATAGATCCCTAAAAAAGCTCTCTTTTGTGCACTGGGGTTTCAAAGCTGGCATCCACTTTCCCCTTCAGATCTAAAACTTTGCATTCATATCCAGTTTATGTAATGCTGGGTCCCTCGAGGAAGAACTGAGAGGGAAGTCAGATTTAAACACAGTGATGGCAGTTCTGTTTCCAGTTTTTTTAAGGAATCTCCACACTGTTCTCCATAGTGGCTGTTACTAGTTTGCATTCCCACCAGCAGTGTAAGAGGGTTCCCTTTTCTCCACATCCTCTCCAGCATTGATTGCTTATAGACTTTTGGATAGCAGCCATTCTGACTGGCATGAAATGGTACCTCATTGTGGTTTTGATTTGCATTTCTCTGATAATGAGTGATGTTGAGCATCTTTTCATATGTTTGTTAGCCATTTGTATGTCTTCTTTGGAGAAATGTCTGTTTAGTTCTTTGGCCCACTTTTTGATTGGGTCATTTATTTTTCTGGAATTGAGCTACAGGAGTTGCTTGTAAAATTTTGAGATTAATTCTTTGTCCATTGCTTCGTTTGCTATTATTTTCTCCCATTCTGAAGGCTGTCTTTTCACCTTGCTTATAGTTTCCTTTGTTGTGCAGAAGCTTTTAATTTTAATTAGGTCTCATTTGTTTATTTTTGCTTTTATTTCTGATATTCTGGAAGGTGGGTCATAGAGGATCCTACTGTGGTTTATGTTGGAGAGTGTTTTGCCTATGTTCTCCTCTAGGAGTTTAATAGTTTCTGGTCTTACATTTAGATCTTTAATCCATTTTGATTTTATTTTTGTGTAAGTTGTTAGAAAGTGTTCTAGTTTCATTCTTTTACAAGTGGTTGACCAGTTTTTCCAGCACCACTTGTTAAAGAGATTTTCTTTTCTCCATTATATATTCTTGCCTCCTTTGTCAAAGATAAATTGTCCATATGTGTGTGGATTTATCTCTGGGCTTTCTATTTTGTTCTATTTATCTATGTTTCTGTCTTTGTGCCGGTACCATACTGTCTTGATACATACTGAGGGAACCAGAATCGAAAGAGACACGTATACCCCAATGTTCATCGCAGCACTGTTTATAATAGCCAGGATATGGAAGCAACCTAGCTGTCCATCAGCAGATGAATGGATAAGAAAGCTGTGGTACATATACACAATGGAATATTACTAAGGCATTAAAAAGAATACATTTGAATCAGTTCTAATGAGGTGGATGAAACTGGAGCCTATTATACAGAGTGAAGTAAGCCAGAAAGAAAAACACCAATATAGTATACTAATGCACATATATGGAATTTAGAAAGAAGGTAACGATAACCCTGTATGCGAGACAGCAAAAGAGACACAGATGTATAGAACAGGCTTTTGGACTCTGTGGGAGAGGAAGAGGGTGGAATCATATGGGAGAATGGCACTGAAACATGTAAAATATATGTGAATCGAATCGCCACTCCAGGTTTGGTGCATGATACAGGATGCTTGGGGCTGGTGCACTGGGATGACCCAGAGGGATGGGGTGGGGAGGGAGGTGGGAGAAGGGTTCAGGATGGGGAACACATGTACGCTCATGGTGGATTCAAGTCAATGTATGGCAAAACCAATAAAAAAAATACACACAGTGATGGTAATATCCCCCTTATGTATCTGCATTATCTTTGAAAATTAATTTTTATTGGAGTATAGTTGATTTAGAGTGCTGTGTTAGTTTCTGCTGTACAGTAAAGTGAATCAATTATACATATATCCACTCTTTCTTAGAGTCTTCTCCTGTAGAGGTTGTTGCAGAGTATTGAGTAGAGTTCCCTGTACTATATAATAAGTTCTTATTTCTTACCCTCACCCCAATTTCCTGTGGCCTCTATGCCCTTTTTTTCCCCACTTTAAACCTTTTATTTTGTTTTGGGGTATAGCTGATTAACAGTGTTTTGACAGTTTCAGGTGAACAGGGAAGGGACTCAGCCATACATATACATGTATCCTTTCTCTCCCAAACTCCCCTCCCATCCAGGTTGGCAGCTAACACTGAGCAGAGTTCCCTATACTACACAGTTCAGTTCAGTTCAGTCGCTTATTTGTGTCCAACTCTTTGTGACCCCATGAATCGCAGCACGCCAGGCCTCCCTGTCCATCACCATCTCTCAGAGTCCACTCAGACTCACATCCATCGAGTCCGTGATGCCATCCAGCCATCTCATCCTTGGTCGTCCACTTCTCCTCCTGCCCCCAATCCCTCCCAGCATCAGAGTCTTTTCCAGTGAGTCAACTCTTTGCATGAGGTGGCCAAAGTACAGGAGCTTCAGCTTTAGCATCATTCCTTCCAAAGAAATCCCAGGGCTGATCTCCTTCAGAATGGACTGGTTGGATCTCCTTGCAGTCCAAGGGACTCTCAAGCATCTTCTCCAACACCACAGTTCAAACGCATCAATTCTTCGGCGCTCAGCCTTCTTCACAGTCCAACTCTCACATCCATACATGACCACAGGAAAAACCATAGCCTTGACTAGATGGACCTTAGTCGGCAAAGTAATGTCTCTGCTTTTGAATATACTCTCTAGGTTGGTCATAACTTTTCTTCCAAGGACTAAGCGTCTTTTAATTTCATGGCTGCAGTCACCATCTGCAGTGATTTTGGAGCCCCCAAAAATAAAGTCTGACACTGCTTCCACTGTTTCCCCATCTAGTTCCCATGAAGTGATGGGACCAGATGCCATGATCTTCATTTTCTGAATGTTGAGCTTTAAGCCAGCTTTTTCGGTCCTTTGTATTATCTGTTTTAAATACATTACAGTGTCCATGCCCATCCCAAACTCCCTAACTATCCCTTCCCCCAGCAACCATAAGTTCATTCTCTAAGGCTACTCCACACCCTTCTTTACAGTGAAACCACAGTAATTTTTTTAATATAAATTTATTTATTTTAATTGGAGTTTAATTACTTTACAATATTGTATTTTGTTTTGCCATACATTAACATGTATCCACCACAGGTGTACACGTGTTCCCCATCCTGAACCCCCTTCCGTCCTCCCTCCCAGTACCATCCCTCTGGGTAGTCTCAGTGCACCAAGCACAAATCTTGCGATGCCATACCCTACCTGAAACTCTCTCCAGTAGCTTTCCTTCACTCCGTCTCACCTACACTGTTCCAACACAGCTCCTTCCTAATGTGACCTCTGGAAGGAAGGAAGACCTAATGTCTTCCTTTTCTAGTGTCACCTCTGGTCTGTCATCCCTTCTTATATATCTTAGCACGTGAATACTCAGCATGAGGGACTGGCTACATGGATGTTTTCAGTTATGACTGAGAGGAGATGGAGATAACACTGAACAAGATGAGCAGTGTTACTGATGTCAGGAATGGCAGCTAATCTGCTGAATGTGCCATGCATCCCTGAGAAAGTCAAAGATGGGAGACAGGGCTCTTGTTTGACCCTCAATTGGCTACAGTTTCCATGTGCGTCTCAGAGCGTACTGTCTTTGTGGTCAGTTGCTAACCACCTCTTATTTCTCAAATAGTGTGGTGATCCCAGTTCTGGGCAAATGTGCTGGGGTGGTCTCCCATATGGGGCTACCACAAAGCTCCTTCCAAAGGCATTTTCTCAAGAAAATTTGGACTCTCTGCAACGTACAGGTTTTATGCTGACTTTGGATCTCTTGAATGGTTAACAATGACCTTCAGTATCAGTGCAGATCCTCAAAGCTTTCCCAGCTCCCCAGCACATACCCCGACCTGAAAAGTTCCCCTGTGTTCTTCTCTGTTCTCACATTCAAGCCTCAGCCCGCACTGACTCCCTGGGAGCTTTCTCTCACTCTTCTCACACTGTACTTAATCACTACCTGCACTTCAGTGCTAACAGACGCCTTCCATGCCTCAGGATCTATTAGGAGTGGTGATGTGTTAGCTTTTTAATTCCAACATTCCTTCTACATTTATTGCTTGACCCGCTTCCATAAAGCAGATCTCTCTGTCATAAATGGGTCTATTTGCCCTGAAATACAGTTTTTACAGGCAAGGTAGGATGAATACTTAATTACTTCTCTTTAATTACTAATATGCAAAGGAAGATGTTGCTTTAGTAACCACTTCAAATGGTAACAAATATACTTTTTTGTTCTGAGGTTTTTTGTTTTTCATTTTTTTTGAGTATCATTATGGACTCACGGCTTTCATAAGTCCCAAGTATTTCAATCCATTATAATCATTGTTTCTTTTAGGACTTCAATCATGACAATTTTGGGTAGCATGAGCTCCTTTCAGGTGGTTCTTGTGTCTTTTTGACATATCCAATTACTATTTGAAAGCTTCTTTGCTTTTGAACACGACAATGTGTTCCAGGCTCAACTTGTACCTTCCCTAACCCGGTCCTGAAAGCAACCAGTTCTCCAGGAAAAATAGATTTTTGTAAAGCAAAATCAGAGTGCTAGGTGTGATTATACCTACTTTAGTGACATCGTTGCTAGACCATTTCAATGGACTAAGATAGATAATACACAATTAGTAGAATCATTCGTTCATTTAACTATTTCTGCTGCAATGTCAACATTAGTTTTATAGTTAATTTTTGATCTCACGATTGAATCTTTTATTCTCTTTGACAGTCATTCATAATTCCTCATTTGTTTTGTTGTATGACATAAATAAAATGGTTTCAGAAAAACAGTATGAGCTTTCTCACTAACATACTACAGTCAGATTTAAATTACCCTGTAGTTCTTTTTGTCCATGGAACATTTTCTGCAGAGGATGTGCAATCAAAGTACTGTGGTCAAAGCATCTTGGGGGGAAAAAATGATCGTTTCTCTGTGTGGTTATGTTACTAAATTGATGGATGGTTGGGTTTATTTGTCTTGGTTTATTCTCAATTTTTAGAAAGGCTTTTAAAAATTAGCTTTACTTTTAATAGGTATGAACTCACATCAGTCAAAGGGTGTGACGGTATAGAAACGCAAATACAAGCAAGTTTTGTGTCTTTCTCTTTCCCTTCCACAATTCTCAATACATTTCCTGTGAAGTAACCGAGGTTGCAAAAGACTTGGATATAACTTAGCGCCTAAACAGCCACCACAAATGGCATTTTTGTTAGTTTCTTGTTTGTATTTCCTGTGCTCTTTTGTTGTTTTTGCAAATGTATGAAACATATGGAGATTATTTTCTTGTCTTAGACAAGAGGAAGTATATTATAGCTTGTTTACACTTAGTCCTGTTTTCACTTAGAAATATACCCTGGTGAATTCTCCATATTAGTGCAGACAGACTGTTCTCATTCTCCAAGTCCGCATAGTCTTCCACGGTGTGAGTGGACCATGGCTTCTTTAACCGCACCTGATGGCTGGACATGTCAGTTGTTTTAATGTCTCGACTTACAAATAATGCTACAATTAATGGCCTTCCATGTATGTACTCTCACATTCTATCAAAGTGTTCTATGGGACTGATTTCTAGAAGTAGAATTGATGCATCAGACAGTAAATGAATTGTACCTCTAGTAGACACTGACAAAGCCCATGGGTTTTTTCTGTTTTATATGCAAATAGATGATAGCTTAGTTGGTAAAGAACTGCCTGCAACGCAGGAGACCCTGCTTCAATTCCAGGTTAGGGAAGATCCGTGGGAGAAGGAAAAGGCTATCCACTCCAGTCTTCTGGTTTGGAGTACTCCATAAACTGTATAGTCCATGGGGTTGCAAAGAGTCACACACAACTGAGTGACTTTCATTTTCATGCAAATAGAAAAGCCTCCATTTGAAGAGTGTTGGAGCTGAAAGAACTTCACATCACCTTCTGGGATATCCTGTGATACTTGTTTAGTTTGCGAAGCATCAGGAAGTTATGGTGGATCCCCAGTCACCACCGTGATCTTTCCGGGAATTGTCCCATTTCATCCTCTCAACAATTCTAAGAGGTAGATAATAAGCAGGTGAACTTTGTCTTTCTGTATCCTTAGCAAGGTGGACTCTCCCTGTTACTGGGGGCAGTAAACAGAATTACCACCTTCTTCTCCTTCTTCCAGGAGTAAACAAGTACATTTCTTGGGAAAGAAATCAAATAAAACAAAAATAGTATTCTGGTAACCCTACGTCCAAAGAGTGGTGGCTGCGTGTGCGCAGGAGGGCTGAGAGGAGCTACTCCATGTTCAAGGTCAGGAGGGGCAGGGGTGAGGAGATACCCCTTATCCAAGATAAGGAGCAGTGGCTGCACTTTGCTGGAGCAGCCATGAAGAGATATCCCATGTTCAAGGTAAGAAAAACCCAAGTAAGACGGTAGGTGTTGCAAGAGGGCATCAGAGGGCAGACACACTGAAACCATAATCACAGAAAACTAGTCAATCTAATCACATGGACCACAGCCTTGTCTAATTCAATGAAACTAAGCCATGCCCTGTGGGGCCACCCAAGATGGGTGGGTCATGGAGGAGAGGTCTGACAGAATGTGGTCCACTGCAGAAGGGAATGGCAAACCACTTCGTATTCTTGCCTTGAAAACCGCATGAACAATATGAAAAGGCAAAATGATAGGATACTGAAAGAGGAACTGCCCAGGTCAGTATGTGCCCAATATGCTACTAGAGATCAGTGGAGAAATAACTCCAGAAAGAATGAAGGGATGGAGCCAAAGCAAAAACAATACCCAGCTGTGGATGTGACTGGTGATAGAGCAAGGTCCGATGCTGTAAAGAGCAAAATTGCATAGGAACCTGGAATGTCAGGTCCATGAATCAAGGCAAATTGGAAGTGGTCAAACAAGAGATGGCAAGGGTGAACATCGACATTCTAGGAATCAGCAAACTAAAATGGACTGGAATGGGTGGATTTAACTCAGATGACCATTATATCTACTACTCTGGGCAGGAATCCTTTAAAAGAAATGGAGTAGCCATCATGGTCAACCAAAGAGTCCGAAATGCAGTATTTGGATGCAATCTCAAAAACGACAGAATGATCTCTGTTCGTCTCCAAGGCAAACCATTCAATATCACAGTAATCCAAGTCTATGCCCCAACCAGTAATGCTGAAGAAGCTGAGGTTCAATGGTTCTATGAAGACCTATAAGACCTTTTAGAACTAACACCCAAAAAAGATGTCCTTTTCATTATAGGGGACTGGAATGCAAAAGTAGGAAGTCAAGAAACACCTGGAGTAACACACAGATTTGGCCTTGGAATACGGAATGAAGCAGGGCAAAGACTAATAGAGTTTTGCCAAGAAAATGCACTGGTCATAGCAAACACCCTCTTCCAACAACACAAGAGAAGACTCTACACATGGACATCACCAGATGGTCAACACTGAAATCAGATTGATTGTATTCTTTGCAGCCAAAGATGGAGAAGCTCTATACAGTCAACAAAAACAAGACCAGGAGCTGACTGTGGCTCAGATCATGAACTCCTTATTGCCAAATTCAGACTGAAATTGAAGAAAGTAGGGAAAACCGCTAGAACATTCAGGTATGACCTAAATCAAATCCCTTATGATTATACAGTGGAAGTGAGAAATAGGTTTAAGGGACTAGATCTGATAGAGTGCCTGATGAACTACGGATGGAGGTTCGTGATATTGTACAGGAGACAGGGATCAAGACCATCCCCAGGGAAGGAAATGCAAAAATACAAAAAGGCTGTCTGGGGAGGCCTTACAAATAGCTGTGAAAAGAAAAGAAGCGAAAAGCAAAGGAGAAAAGGAAAGATGTAAGCACCTGAATGCAGAGTTCCAAAGAATAGCAAGGAGAGATAAGAAAGCCTTCTTCAGCAATCAATGCAAAGAAATAGAGGAAAAGAACAGAATGGGAAAGACTAGAGATCTCTTCAAGAAAATTAGAGATACCGAGGGAATATTTCATGCAAAGATGGGCTCGATAAAGGACAGAAATGGTATGGACCTAACAGAAGCAGAAGATATTAAGAAGAGGTGGCAAGAATACACAGAAGAACTGTACAAAGAAGATCTTCATGACCCAGATAATCACGATGGTGTGATCACTCACCTAGAGCCAGACATCCTGGAATGTGAAGTCAAGTGGGCCTTAGAAAGCATCACTATGAACAAAGCTAGTGGAGGTGATGGAATTCCAGTTGAGCTATTTCAAATCCTGAAAGATGATGCTGTGAAAGTGCTGTACTTAATATGCCAGCAAATTTGGAAAACTCAGCAGTGGCCACAGGACTGGAAAAGGTCAGTTTTCATTCCAATTCCAAAGAAAGGCAATGCCAAAGAATGCTCAAACTACCGCACAATTGCACTCATCTCACATGCTAGTAAAGTAATGCTCAAAATTCTCCAAGCCAGGCTACAGCAATACGTGAACCATGAACTTCCAGATGTTCAAGCTGGTTTTAGAAAAGACAGAGGAACCAGAGATCAAATTGCCAACATCCGCTGAATCAAGGAAAAAGCAAGAGCATTCCAGAAAAACATCTATCTCTGCTTTATTGACTATGCCAAAGCCTTTGACCGTGTGGATCACAATAAACTGTGGAAAATTCTGAAAGAGATGGGAATACCAGAGCACCTGACCTGCCTCTTGAGAAATCTGTATGCAGGTCAGGAAGCAACAGTTAGAACTGGACATGGAACAACAGACTGGTTCCAAATAGGAAAAGGAGTACGTCAAGGCTGTATATTGTCACCCTGCTTATTTAACTTATATGCAGAGTACATCATGAGAAACGCCGGACTGGAAGAAACACAAGCTGGAATCAAGATTGCTGGGAGAAATATCAATAACCTCAGGTATGCAAATGACACCACCCGTATGGCAGAAAGTGAAGAGGAGCTAAAAAGCCTCTTGATGAAAGTGAAAGAGGAGAGCAGAAAAGTTGGCTTAAAGCTCAACATTCAGAAAACGAAGATCATGGCATCTGGTCCCATCACTTCATGGGAAATAGATGGGGAAACAGTAGAAACAGTGTCAGACTTTAGTTTTTGGGGCTCCAAAATCACTGCAGATGGTGACTGCAGCCATGAAATTAAAAGACGCTTAGTCCTTGGAAGAAAAGTTGCGACCAACCTAGATAGTATATTCAAAAGCAGAGACATTACTTTGCTGACTAAGGTCCGTCTAGTCAAGGCTATGGTTTTTCCTGTGGTCATGTATGGATGTGAGAGTTGGACTGTGAAGAAGGCTGAGCGCCGAAGAATTGATGCGTTTGAACTGTGGTGTTGGAGAAGACTCCTGAGAGTTCCTTGGACTGCAAGGAGATCCAACCAGTGCACTCTTAAGGAGATCAGCCCTGGGATTTCTTTGGAAGGAATGATGCTAAAACTGAAGCTCCAGTACTTTGGCCACCTCACGCAAAGAGTTGACTCATTGGAAAAGACTCTGATGCTAGGAGGGATTGGTGGCAGGAGGAAAAGGGGACGACCGAGGATGAGATGGCTGGATGGCATCACGGACTCGATGGACGTGAGCCTGAGTGAACTCCGGGAGATGGTGATCGACAGGGCTGCCTGGCGCGCTGGGATTCATGGGGTCACAAAGAGTCGGACACGACTGAGCGACTGAACTGAACTGAACTGAACTACCAAGGCTCTATCCTAATACATACCAGAGCCAGGGTATGAATCTAGGCAGGGCTACCTCTTACCTGCCCCACAAACACCAACATCTTTGATGCCAGGCAATTCCAGGTTTGAATCCAATCTTTACCACTTATCAGATGTGTCAGAATATATTATTTACCCTCACTGAGACTCAGTTTGCACATCTGCAACATAGTGGTCACCGGGGAGGACTGACAGAGATCCTCTATGCAAATACCTAAGCTGATAGCCTAGTGCGTAATCAGCTGATAACAAATGTTAGTCCCCTTGCAGTTGGGATACTGGTGAGATAAATTGCTCCCTGAAGGCTGACACAGGGAGAACTGCCTACCTCGGTCCACCAAATAAGACTTGGAGGAATTAAACTGGGCAACTTTAATCGATCATCTTGTAATTTCCTCGACTGGATGCAGAATTGCCTCACTCTATCATAGAGTCATTACATTGGTCACTGCACGGGGCCTGAGGAATGCATTGTTGTGTCTTTGCTATTAAGATGGGGTTTATCTAATTAAAATCAAGGAGTTCTGCAAACAGCCTATGGTGTTTTAATTCCAGCAGGCAGTGTTTAATCAGAACAATTGCCTATGTGCCTACTGATTGTGTTTCTTTTGAATCAAATTCTCCACTTAATGTGCCATAGGCTTGCACATTGATTGAAGCTGATGCCAGACTAGACGGGGATGGTATGACAGTTTGCTGGGAGCTGAGTGGTTACTATTTTCACAGCTTATATTCTTGCTAGTTAAATAAACCCTGAATAGATGGGAGACAATTGTTCTATCTTTTCCCCATTGACTTGGACATGTGTTCATTTCTTCACCTGTTTGATAAGGATATATTAGGGCTTACTGCAAGCCAGGTGTTATACTAAGTAAGTAAGTAAAGTAAGGTCACTCAGTCATGTCTGACTCTTTGTGACCCCATGGACTGCAGCCCACCAGGCTCCTCAGTCCATGGGATTCTCCAGGCAAGAATACTGGAGTGGGTTGCCATTTCCTTCTCCAGGGGATCTTCCTGACCCAGGAATCAAACCCGGGTCTCCCACATTGGAGACAGACGCTTTAACCTCTGAGCCAGCAGGGAAGCCAGGTGTTATACTAGGTTCTGGGTAATTCAGTGACAGTGTTTAAGAGCTGGTTCTTGATGTCTCAGAGAACAAGACTCCAGGATGTGGAAGTTGCAGATAATGCAATGAATCACAATATTACTGGAAATCTGAAATTAAAGGTTATGACTAATGGCCCAAAGGAAAGAATCTTGGGAAGGTAAAGTTAGCCTGACTTAGGGTGAAGTTCATACCCTTCTATTTTTCTAGCTGTGTGCCCTTGGGCAAGTTGCACCTTTATTGAACTTCAAATGCTAGGTGACTTTGTTAATGTAACACATGGCAAAGCCAGGATTTGAACCCTGGCAACTGACTCTAGAGATTCATAATAACCACTATGCTGTATAATGAGAATGGAGTAAATAAAGCCCCTTACATTGGTATGGTGCTTCAGATGAAAAATTATATCATTTGACCCTTTAGGAAACCCATGGCTGTGAGGAGGATGGGAAGATGCTAATTTGGAAAAGCTATGTGCACTCCAGTGCTCATAGCAACATTATTTATAGTAGCCAAGATATGGAAGCACTCTAAGTGTTCATCAATAGAAGAAGGGATAAATAAGATACAGGGTGTGTATATGTGTATGTGCACGTATGTGTGCAATGGAATATTACTCAGCCATAAAAAAGAATGAAAAATTTGTCATTTGCAGCAATACGGATGGACCTGGAAGGCTTTATGCTTAGTGAAACTGTGTCTTTGATCATCTATTTATTTAAGAAATATTCCTGAGCCCCTAGTATAAATCAGTTATGATTCAGAGCTTTGGGGAAACTCTGGTGAATAAGGCAGGCAAAGGTTCTGCTTTCATGAAACTTATATTTCAGGGCATGGAGTTTAGGAAAAAGGAACAAAGGACAGTTTCAGATAGTAATAGTAATACAACTATCTTTACAGCTCTGTAGAGATGGAAGTTAAGTTGTAGAAAACTGTTAGTCATTTGATTAATTCCTGCCCATAGAATTGCAAAATGATTTATTACCCTGTCGCTATTGAGCGGTTTTACCTGTTTTACATCAGTTTGTAAATCCATTTCTGCATTCCTTAGCTGAATATCAGTGTGCGGCATTTGGACTTCTCTGTTGAACTAGTGGTCACATTTCACTGTGGTTACCTCATTAATTATTGAGCTATATAAATTCTTGGAAGGACTTCTCTGGTGGTTCAGTGGTTAAGACTCTGAGCTTCCATTGCAGGGGGTACAGGTTCATTGGTGGGGGAACTAAGATCCCACATGCTGTGGAGCTCATCCAAAATATAAATAAAAATAAATTTAAGCAAACGTCTTAAAAAATACTTTGATATATGTTTGTTTTATATTTGTATGGGAGTCATGATTATATCTTCTATTAAAATGTATAATAGCTTAGAATATGTACATTAACAAGATAATTTCAGACAGTAGTAAGTATCATCAAGAAAACAAGATAGGTATTGTTCTGGAGGGTGATTGTGAGGAGGCTGGGAAGATGCAGATTTGGATGGTGTGCTGGGAAAGGCTTGCTGAGGGGGAGAAACTGGAGCTGAGACTCCAGTGGATAAAGGAGGGTAGAATCTTCCAAGCAGAGGGAAGAGCTTGTGCAAATATCCTGAGACAGAGATTCACTCTCATATTCAAGAAACCAATTGCAGTGAATAAGGAGGTGAATGGTAGGTTGTTCAGTTGCTGAGATGTGTCTGACTCTTTGTGACCCTTTGGACTGCACCCTGCCAGGCTCCTCTGTCCATGGGATTTTCCAGGCTAGACTACTGGAGTAGGTTGCCATTTCCTCCTCTAGGGGATCTTCCTGACCCAGGGATTGAACTCACATCTCTATGTCTCCTGCATTGGCAAGTGAGTTCTTTACCACTATTTGAGGTCTTTTAGGCTCCATTGAGGATTTAGAACTTTAAGTGCCATGAGAAGCTGTGTGGTTTTGCACAGTGAAGTGTAATCTTCTGATTTGTATTAGAGTATGGATGTGTGTATCTTATTTTCTTCCTCAAATTATTATTAAACCTGACATTTTAATTAGCTCATCAGGTCTAATGAATAAAAAATTTGTTTTGATTAATAATTATAAACAAATGCAATCATGAAAGTAACACAATCTTTGTGCAAAACAAGAACTCTAACAAGAGGAAATAAAAAGGTGTCTAGCTTTTAGAAATTTGGAACATAGCTCATGTAGCATTTTTGGTTTCTGTTTCAGAGTCGTGGATACCTCAAGCTAACAAGATTAACTTATAAGACATCTTCCAAACTGACCGATCTTATTGGGCAATAGCGGTTAATTGGTACTGCCGGCAAGCGGCAAGTGCCGGAGACACCTGAGGCTTTTGCACCAACCCCAGTTCACTTCAGGTTGTCCATCTGCTCTCTCTTCCTCTGATAGACCCCCACTGGGAAGGCTCTTCTGGCCTAGTGGTCCCAAGAGGTAGTGGGTAATCTTCTCCCCCTACCTCCCAACAGGGAGCCCAATTGGGAAGAAATTAACCAGTGGAAAGAAAGCTTGTACAAAGAAAGAAAGAGGAAATTCAGTGGAGGTGCCCAGAGCCCTGTATGTTAGGAAGCAGGAAATGGGCATTTCCTCCTCTTAGGCTTGCTGTGAAATAAAGGTCTATTCTTTCTGTTTAAGTCAATGGAGTTATGTGCCATTCAGATTCCTAGGTGGCTCAGTGATAAAAGAATTTGCCTGCCAATGCAGGAGATACAGGTTCAATTCCTGGGTTGAGAATATCCCCTGGAGATGGAAATGGTAACCCACTCCGGTACTTTTGCCTGGGAAATCCCATGGACAGAGGAGCCTGTCAGGATACAGTCCATAGGGTCACAAAGAGTTGGATACAACTTAGCCACTGAACAACAGATTGGTACATGAGGTCAGAGAAAGGCCTCCTTTTTGGATAGACACTGCCTTTGTCTTATCAGGAACAAAAACGGCCGATAGAAAAGGAACTGACCTCTCTCAGCAGAATCACTGGGGTCCAACTTCCTACTGAATACAATGTGGGAAACAGTTCCAGGGAACACTTCTCTGGATGATCTGTAGAGACAAGCCTTTCCATGTAAAAAGAGGACTTTAGCATTGAATGTACTTGGGAATCACTGAAATGTAACTGATGATGACAAGATCTTATGATCAAGGACTGGACCATAATTATAAGAATTATTCTAACTAGAGGTTGAGGACCTGGAATTTGGAGTCAGGCAGATCTGAACTTTGCCAGAGTAGTTGTATGGCAAAGTTAACTAACTTGTCTTAGGCAAGTTAACTAACTTGTCTAAACCTGCGTTTTTCCCATCTGTAAAATGGTAATGATGATAGTATATACCTTATAGAATTGATGTAATTTTAGGAAGAGAAAAAACACATCTTCCATCAGTTCAGTCACTAAGTTGTGTCCAACTCTTTGCAACCCCATGGACTTCAGCATGCCAGACTTCTCTGTCCTTCACCATCTCCTGGAGTTTGCTCAAACTCATGACCATTGAGTCAGTGATGCCATCCAGCCATCTCATCCTCTGTTATTCCCCTTTCCTCCTGCCTTCAATCTTTCCCAGCATCAAGGTCTTTTCTAGAGAGTTCGCTCTTTGCATCAGGTGGCCAAAGTATTGGAGTCTCAGCTTCAGCATCAGTCCTTCCAATGAATATTCAGGATTGATTTCCTTTAGGTTTGATTGGTTTGATCTTGTTGCTGTCCAAGGGACTCTCAAGAGTCTTCTTTAGCACCACAGTTTGAAAGCATCAATTCTTCAGCGCTCAGCCTTCTTTATGGTCCAATTCTCACAACTGTATATAACTATTGGGAAAAAACATAGCTTTGACTATATGGACCTTTGTCGGCAAGGTGACGTGCTTAGTGCAATAATGGGAGAACACAGTCTGCATGTACAACAGGGAAAAGGAATGAAGTCCTCAGGAATTAGCAAGGTTTATGTAACCCCATCTCGG
Source organism: Capricornis sumatraensis (assembly GCF_032405125.1). Classification (NCBI taxonomy): domain Eukaryota; kingdom Metazoa; phylum Chordata; class Mammalia; order Artiodactyla; family Bovidae; genus Capricornis; species Capricornis sumatraensis. The sequence continues at coordinate 30,443,681 of NC_091079.1, forward strand.
AGAGAGGAAACTAGCTAGAATAGAGTAACAAGGATACTCCCTAGGCTGTAGGGAGATAGGTTTTATTGTGCTGGAGGCAGAATGAATTCTTCAGTTTGGGACAAAATAGAGCAACACATACTTTTCATGGTTGTGATTAGCTCTGCATTAAGCTACTTTCTTGTTACTAATTCAGTATCCCAAGAATTGTCACACAGGTAAAAGTGAGCACCTGGAGAGCTGACTGTGGTCACTGGAAACCCATACTCCCCATGCTAAAGGGATTTATTAGCTAGAGGTGAACATGGGGACAATAGTCCCTTGAGCACATGGATCGTAGCCTCTCTTCAAGGTGTTCAAGGCCTAGAATTAAAGTGGAGCCCATTGAAGATCTATGCCTTTCTCATCAGCCATGATGGTTACTTAAAAAATAATTAATTGGTGACTTGGGACTTTAGTTTTGCTAAACTAGGGTGACCATGTGTCCTGGTTTGTGCGGGATAGTCCTGCATGTATGCATGTTATCCCAGAGTAATTACTCACAGCACAGCTCTCCATTCTGATATCTGTCTTGGTTTAGGTGATTAATTATGTGACCCTACCCTTATCACCTGGTAATTGGCCCAAGCTTGGGAGAGCTCACTCACAGTATTTCTGATTGCCAGTGTGGGTAGACAGACGATCCTTTTGGCGACATTTTCCTTTTTGGGGGGTCAGTTGGGATTAAAACGTTTTTAAAACTTCAAAAATAATAAGTGGTTGGGTAAAGGCCATTTGATAAAGAATAGTAAGTATGAGTACTGCCATTGTGGTGGTTGTCATCATCTGTGGAGACAGAGGTTTCTGCTGATGAAAGGGCCTGCAGTGTGGTAGAACCATCAATTAACCAGAACGTTTTCCTTTTTCCCAAGACGAAGGAAAAAATTCTGGATGCCTACTGAAAGCCAGGCCCTGTGCTTGATATTCTGTGTGCGTTTCATTTCAACAGTTTTCAGATATGAGTTTCTGGACAAGGCTTTTCCTCCTCTAAATTGCAATTTTGTCCTGGCATTTATTGACTGGGTGATTTCATGCAGATCACTGACCCCTGAGACCTCAGTTTTTCTCTCTTTTGGAGGAGGTTTAAAATGGGGGGTCACCTCTAACTGAGATGATCAAAGAGTGGGATCAGTAATAGAATGGTCATTGAGAAAAGCCGTAATTGTCTTGTTTCTCTTGTCTGAAGCGAGTGTTCACAGAATAGTCTGTGAGATCATGCTCCTTAGCTCTCACCGCCACCTCCAACACACTACTTGATATCTGTGTGTAAGAGGACTTCCCACACCATTTCTGCTTGTGAATCATAACTGGGGAAGGGGCTTGACCACAGAGGAGCCTCGTAACAGCCCTGGACATGAACATTTTGGATTCAGACGCTGGGCAAGAGTGAGAAGTGGTTTTTCTGCTGGCTGCTCTGCTTTTTTTTTTTTTTTTCTGCTTTGTCTTCTCTCTCTAGCACATGATAGAATCTGGCGGAGGTAGTGGTCAGGGGAGGACGATGGAGGAAGTAACCTTTTCTCTCACTGGGGGAGATGTGCTCCACTGAAACTATGAAGTGCAACTTCACATGGCTGGGCCCTCGCTGGCCGGAAAGGGCAGCGTGTGAGCCAACAAAAGTGCTCTTAGTTTTTTGTCAATGAAAACCCAGTAGACCGCAGGAAGAGATGACCGCACTTTCCCCACTTGATTCACATGAGAGATAAAGATCTCCATTGTGGAGCCAGCCTTCAGGCACTGCTGCGCAGAATTTGCGTGGCCCGTGTGACTCAGGCTCACGCAGCCCCGTTCCCTCTGGGTGACTCTGACTGCTTAGCATTCTGCAGATTCTTGGCGCTGGTCTGGAGAGGCCGCCATTCAAAATGAGCATGGCCGTGTGGGCCGCAGACCTTTTGACGTTTGAAATAGTTCCAAGGGGCATGTAGATTACAATGGGCTTTTCTTATGGTGTTTAAATATATACTGGCTTTTTGGCAAGTGAAATTCACACACACGCACACACACAAACGTAATCCTCAGTGATTAGAATTTCCAATCAATCATAATCTGTAAAAATAATTCTGTGGGGTGAAGGGAAAGTCATGTTAAGTACATTTGTTGCTGTTCAGTCTCCTAAGTCACGTCCGGCTCTTTGAGACCCTGTGGACTGAAGCATGCCAGGCTCTTGTGTCTCTCATTTATCTCCCGGAGTTTGCCGAAATTCATGTCTGTTGTGTTGGTGATGCTGTTTATCTACCCATCTCTTCCTCTGTCGCCCCCTTCTACTTTTGCCTTCAATCTTTCCCAGCATCAGGGTCTTTTCCAATGAGTTGGCTGTTCATATCAGGTGGCGAAAGTATTGGAGCTTCAGCTTCAGCAACAGTCCTTCCAATGAATATCCAGGGTTGATCTCCTTTAGGATTGACTGGTTTGATCTCCTTGCTGTCCAAGGGACTCTCAGGAGTCTTCTCCAAAACCGTAATTCAAAAGCATCAGTTCTTGATACCATGCTACAGACCCCCTGTAGACAGTTTCCTAAAACTGTCTTGTTAACTGCTCACCGAAACTTTCAAGGTATTATTGTCCCCACTGTATTAGTGAGGAGACCAAGATTCAGGGAGTTAAATTATTGGCCTAAGATGGTCACACACACAAAATGGGTGGTCCTAGAAGATAATACTAGTTGGAAATCAATTACATGTCAAATGCAGTGGTAGGTATACCATAGACAGTCCCTTTCTGAGTTCTGGTAACAACTTTATGGGGTAAGCATTATCCCCACTTATAGATGAAAAAATCAGACTTCCAGTGGGTTGATAGTATTGTCTAGTGTGGCAGCCAGGACTGGAAATGTGTTTTTGCCCACATCTTGTTGCCATGTGATTCCACTGTTAAGAACAGGAGGTTTTGACAGCAAATGGACTTATCTCAAGATGTGATCAAAAGGGAAGCTGCCTGGAGCTGACTTAATACAAGCTCCCCTACCTACATCAGAAACTGTGTTCAATCATTTCTTTACTTCCTTAGCAAACTTTGAAGACATCCTGTGTACAAAGTGTCACAGAGGATACTGGAATTCAAAACAATGACTTCATGCGTGTGTAACAAAAAACATTTATCTATGTTCCTTATACCGAGACAGTAAGCAAAGTGATGCTGTTATTACAAAATTGAAGGATAGTTGATTTACAATGTTATAGTAGTTTCAGATGTACAGCATAGTGATTTAGCATTTTTGCAGATTATATATATTCCATTAAAAATCATGGCAAGAATGGCTATGATTTCCTGTGCTGTTCAGTATGTCTTTGTTGTGTATCTATTTTATATATAGTAGTTTATATGCCCTAATTCCATACCCCTATCTCACCCCTTCGCCTTTCTCTCTCCCCACTGGTGACCAGTAGTGTGTTTTGTTTATCTGTGAGTCTGCTTCTGTTTTGCTATGTACATTCATTTGTTTTGTTTTTTAGATTCCACGTATAAGTGGAATCATATGGTGTTTGTCTTTCTCTCACTTATTTCACTAAGCATAATATTCTCTAGGTCCATGAGCATTGCTGCACATGCAGAATTTTATTCTATTTGATGGCTTAGTAATGAGTAAAATTCTTCTGTGTATATGTATATATGTGAACATACACACACATACACACCGCATCTTCTTTATCCATTTGTCTGTTGGTGAACATGGATTACTTCCATATCTTGGCTATTGTAAATAGTGCTGCTATGAACACTGGGGTATATCTTTGTGAATTAGTGTCTTTTTCTCTTTTTTCTGAGCATACACCCAAGGACTGGAATTGCTGGATAGTGGAAATATTGGAAATATTGACAAGAGCCTCCACACTCACTGAGCATTTCAGTAATTGGCATTTAAATCTTTATACTTCAAAAATGTTCTTATCAGCAATATGTAAATTTCCAAAATAGCATGTAACACTTAAAAAAGTTACCATCTACCGTAGCCTGAAGGTAGGTTATTATGTTTCACATGCTTTCGAACAGGAACCTGAGTCAGAGAGATTAAGCAGCTTGAAATATCAAGTCTTCAATTACAATAGATTGAGCCAAGATTGTGAACTCACTTCAGTTTCAGTTTGTGAGCTTTCTGCTTTTTCATTCTGTTGATGTGTGTACACATGCAGTTTATTTCTCAGCTCAAACTTTGGAAACTTCTCATTGGGCTTTGCTTTAAAAAAAACATCAAACATTTTGCAGTAGACTCAAACGTATGCCCTAGGATCTGGGGGCCTAATTATTAGCTATGCCTAGTGATCCTTATTTTGTTTACAATTTTAAGTTGTGACCCCTTTAAGGACTGTAGTTACGTACCATTTCCATTTATTCTTTCTCTCCCTCTGGAAGACCCTGGAGTGCCTCACACACTGTAGGTGCATAGGAAGTGTTTATTGAGTAATAAGGTGATTTTTGCATATTTGGGTTTTTTTTTCTTGTTTGTTGTTGTTTTTTTTTTCCTTTGGCTAAAAGAAGACTAGAATTGATCACCGAGAAGGAAGTAACAGTCACAACAGTGGGATGTGACAATTAACTGGAAGGAAACAAAACAATAAAACTTTTAAAAAAGATCTACAGCTTTAAAAGCATATGAGTAGTTTATTCACGGTGGGGCAGATAACCCCAGTCATGTTAATAATCTTAGTCAAGTTCCTCCTAGTCTTTTCCACAGTCCAGCATTCACAGGAAAGATGATGCTTGATCAGTTCACTGAATAAATAGACAAGCTTGCTCACTGCAGATTGGACCATCCTTGGGATCCAGCCAGCCTACCCTGTCTACCCTCCCTGAGGTCTAAGGGGATTACCACCTTGGTGCAACTGTCCTGTGGGCCTCAGTGGACTGATTGGGAAGCGTCATCTCAGAGAGCACCACAGAACTATACAATAAGGGGTGATGTCTTTCTCTTCTGCACGCCTAGTACAGACTACGTCGCCCCGAGAATGTTTGTTTCATTGAATAGAATGATTACTTTGCACTTTACAGAAAAAAATGTTTAGCATCCTTTATTCAAGAAGATGAGGCCAAATGTAGTTATGTTAGAAATGTTTGGAAATTGAAGCTAAAGAAACAGTGTGTGTGTGGGGGGTGGGGGTGGGGTGGGAGTGGTTTGCAAATGTTCCCACTTAGCCAATGGCAAAGCTGGGAGAAGGCACATTTTCCTCTTTTCTCCTTGTCCTTTTTTTTTTTTCCAGTTAATGGTACACTATACTTCTTCTGCTTGGGAGGTTCACATTGAGTGACCTAGCAGATGTTTCTCGCAGATAGACTGCTGTGAAGAGTGTGCCATGCAGACACCCGGAGTTTGTTTCTGTGTGCTAAGAGGTAGACAGAAGGGGGGCAATGAGTGTTGCATGCTGCATGGTCTAGATTCTATATTAGATTTGCGATGATATGATACTGTTTTGTGATCATTTGTGTTCTTTTTTAATTAAGAAAACTTTCAAATAGATATTTCCAATGTCAAAATTAGAGGAGACCTGTGTGCTTGTATGTGTGTGGTTTCTCTGCTGGGGAGTAACTTGGAAACCTTTGCAAGCTGATGATAACAGCCGTTACAATTTGACTAGTCTGGCATGAATTTTTCCCAAAGATACGCAACACTGATCATCCGAAGACTGCAAGAAAAGCAAAAAAAAAAAAAAAAAAAAGAATAGTCTTGAAGGAAAGGGCTGAAGCAAGCCTGTGAGGGTTTTTTAAGGGCCCAAATTTCCTTCTGTAAGAGGTACCTTCTTGAAAGTGATACAGAAGGGCTGAGGTTCTATTTTTTTCTTTCTTTTTTTAAAAAAACCGTGCTCTTGGGAAGTTGCAAAAGCTGAACAGAAAGTATGAAATCTGGAAGTTTAAAAAAGGCACAAAATCTCTCCAAAGTGGCCAAAAAATGACTGACATGGAGAAGCAGAGAATATTGACTCACTTGTCATTTGTCCCAAATCTCATTTAGTTCATTCTTTTTTCCTATTCATTTAAGAATTAAGAAAGTTTACCAATTATTGTCCCAGAGCCTTTCTCATAAATTCTTCTTCTGTACCACAAGAATTAATCTTATAGTTTATTATTAATAACAAAGTTCCAGAAATCCTTCCTTGAAAAGAGCAAGTCACAGGGTTGTATCATCTGATGCACAGGAGATCCTGGTAGACGTAACTAAGCAGGATTGGAGACAGATTCACTCCAGGGCATGCATGAGAAAGCTGTCTCACTTCGTCCAGGTCTGATCCGGTGAGCCAAGTCACCTGAAGTTACCCCAGTCTCTTTTTTGGAATGGCCTTCTCTGGAGGATCTGGGTAGACACAACAGTGATTTAGATCCAGAGTCAGCTGCTGACTCTTCCATTTAGTGAGCTGTATGACCTCAGACACCACTTCAACTCTCTGAGCCTCAGAATTTCTCAGCTGCAAAATGGGGATGCATAACCTCCAGCCACCTCATTGAGTGGTTGTGAAAATTAAATGAGGAAATGTAGACAAAGTATTTGTGTTCAGTAGCTCAGTCATGTCCACCTCTTTATGACCCCATGGACTGTAGCCTGCCAGGCTCCTCTGTCCATGGGATTCTCCAGGCAAGAACACTGGAGTAGATTGCCATTTCCTTCTCCAGGGGATCTTCCCGACTTGTGTCTCTTACATTTCTGACATTGGCAGGTGGATTCTTTACCACTGCACCACTTGGGAAGCCCTAGGCAAAGTATTTGGCATGTAGTAAATGCTGACATGGGCCCTTCTTCTGCCATCTTTTTTAAAATTAGACCCAGTGGCTATGTAGAGGTTGATAGGTATTCACGCCAAGAATATACGAACACCTAGGGACTTCCCTGGTGGTCCAGTGGTTAAAAGTTTGCCTTCTAATGCATTGGGTATGGGTTCAGTCCCCAGTCAGGGAGCAAAGATCCCACACGTTTTTCAGCCAGAAAACCAAAACATAAAAGAGGAATAGTGTTGTGATAAATTCAATAAAGACGTTATATGTATGGCAAAACCAATACAATATTTAAAGTAATTAGCCTCCAATTAAAATGAATTAACTTAGAGAAAAAAAGGCAAGAACACCTACGGTGAGCAAGATAGGCGCACTGAACTCAGTCCAGGACTCAAGAGGAAGGGGTGATATAGGGGCTCATGTTCATCGTCTCTTGGATGTCAGGCTCTGTGCGAGGCCATCTCACATAGGTCATATTAATCCTTGCAGTAACCTGTGAGCTGGAGTTATCACACAAAACTCATCTCCTCTTAAGGATTCGGAAACAGGCTAGGGGGCTTCTTACCTTCCTACTGTCATGCAGCTCAGCAAGTGACAGAGCCGAGAAAGCAGTTCAGGTTTGCCTTTGGTTTATTGTGCAGCTCACCAAGTTCATAGTCTCAGACGTGTGTTTTAGGAAGTTCCCTACAGATGGACCGTATAGCATCGCTTTCATTCTTAACAAAGGCTGGATCACAGGTTTTTCTGATGTGCTGATTAATTGTGACCCCACTGGTAGCTGTCTTCTGCCTGAAGAGCGTGTCTGCCCACCAGCCTTTCTGGTGTCGACAGTAGAAAGCCACCTTTCGAGGCCTTTGCCCTGAGTGAGAGGTGGAGAGGGACAAAGAGATCTTGAGCAAGGCTCTCAACTGAAAGTGCTGAGACTGGCTAAGTTCTTTTTCAAATTTTCCAGACCTTCCTTCTATGCCTTTGTGGGAGCTATTTGCTTGATTTCATGAAGTCTTACTCATCATGCTTCTACATCCTGCTTGACTTGACTTTTTTTTCCCCCCTGCACTAAGGCCTTTTTTTTACTAACAGGTAGCCTGAAACATTCCTTTCTTCTTCACCTGTGTTTGCAATTATCACAATGTAGTGAGCATGATTGGTTTCCCACCTTTCTCCATTAAGCCGGAAGCTCCTTGAAGGTATGGATTATGCTTTACTCCTCTTTATTTCTACTGTCCACTGCCTGGCATGCGTAAAATTGGTGTATGAGTACTAATAATCAAGGAATCAAAAGGGACCAGTGCTGATGTCTGAATTACTGTGATGCATCTGAGAGCAGTGTTGTCCTCTTATGAGACTAATCATTTATACCCACTTTCCAAGCCTTTGCTTCATCTCGGCATCCTCATTTTTACCCGATCACGGCAATCTCAGAATACCTCTATGCTGTGCTGTGCTTAGTTGCTCTTTGCAACTCCATGGACTATGCAGCTCACCAGGCTCCTCTGTCCATGGGGATTCTCCAGGCAAGAATACTGGAGTGGGTTGCCATGTCCTCCTCCAGGGGATCTTCCCAACCCAGGGATCGAACCTGGAATACCTCTAATTGATGACTATTTTGGTCTAAACACTGCTTTGACTGCTTATTTCTATTCTCTACTTGGGATCCCTGGGATTTCTGATTTAACTGGTTTGGGTACTGATCTCCTAGAGCGGATTGTTTAAATATAACCGGCACAATACAAGTGGCTCTGAGATCCCAGCATTTGAGGAAGAGACACACATGCGTGCCAAAGAGAGAAACCATTCATGAATGCTGGGGGCAGGGGAGGGGATAGCAGTTGAAAAGGATATGAAAGCCACTTCCCTTTCTCCTGCGAGTAGAAACTCCAGAAGAAGTTATCAGAACCATTCATCTCTGTGATCATTCATTTATCTGTTCATTCATTCATCCTCTAGAGCCCCTCAATAATCTCTCTGCTGCTCCTATCTAGATTATCATCTTCTGCAGCACTGACCATGGCTTTTTAGGGTTCCCCGTTATTCATGAGATAAAGTGCAAGCTCCTTAGTGTAGCATCCAGGATCACCTTCTGCCCACTTGATCCCTCTCGTCTCCTGCAGCCCCTCACTTGTACCTCTCTAAGCTCCAGTCATATTGAACTCCTAAGGACACCACTGAAATGCTAAGTTTTTTAAATTGTTGAAAAGTTTATTTATAAACTTTTTACCCATCTGTATTTACTTGTTCACAACAATACTGTTCAGATCATTCATGAAAATTTCTGGAACATTAAACACCTAATCATCCTCTTAAATTATCTTTCTTACTGACAAATTGTGTAACAAAGATAGCATGAGCATATTTGACTTTAAGTAAACCTAGGCAGAATAAAAGTGCTATATTTAATGCTAATAAACACAGGGTGGTTTTAATTTAACTTAGACTAGCTTTTGTTTACTGAACAGGGCTCTTTACAAATACCATTCTAATACCATTAGCTCAGTTCAGTTCAGTCACTCAGTCATGTCCGACTCTTTGCAACCCCATGGACTGCAGCATGCCAGGCTTCCCTGTCCATCACGAACTCCTGAAGCCTACTCAAACTCATGTCCATCAAGTTGGTGATGCCATCCAACCATTTCATCCTCTGTCATCCCCTTCTCCTCCTGCCTTCAATCTTTCCCAGCATCAGGGTCTTTTCCAACGAGTCGGTTCTTCTCATGAGTTAGCCAAAGTATTGGAATTTCAGCTTCAGCATCAGTCCTCCCAATGAACATTCAGGACTGATTTCCTTTAGGTTTGACTATTTGGATCTCCTTGCAGTCCAAGGGACTCTCAAGAGTTTTCTCCAACACCACAGTTCAAAAGCATCAATTCTTTGGCTCTCAGCTTTCTTTATTGTCCAACTCTCACATCCATTCATGGCTACTGGAAAAACCATAGCTTTGATTAGATGGATCTTTGTTGGTAAAGTAATGTCTCTGCTTTTTTAGATGCTGTCTAGGTTGGTCATAGCTTTTCTTCCAAGGAGCAAATACCAGTAGGAAGTAGAAACAAAATAACACATAACATAGATACATGCATAGAGACATACATAAGCATACTGCCAGAAACAAAGAGAGACCTTGTAGCTTTTATCTTAAAATGTTAGCCACTAGACAGGTATAGTAAAGCAAAGCCCACTAGCTTGTTAAACAGTTGAATCCAAATTGTGTTTCTGATGTTTTGTTTTGCTTCCACATTTTTCATGTCTTCTTCCCCTTCTTCTTTTTACTTAGTTTTCACTTGATCTTAGCCAAAAGGCCAAGAAGCTATCTTACTGTTTTCAAAACTCCGCTTCACCTTATCCCCATAGATTTTGCCTGACACTGCCAATCTAAGGAGAGATGAGTCCTTTTCTTCACTATAGTGTCATAGGCACAGACTTGTTATAGCTTTGATTATACTGTGCAGAACCTGTTTGGTGTTCATCTTTCTTCCTACTTGTCTGTGAACTTACCTTCAAGGCCTGTGTGCTAGTCCTTGCAAGAACAGTTTGTGAAATACAGTAGGCACTAAATAAATGCTCATTGAGTGAGCACATTCATTGTATGTGCATGCCAAGGAGGTTGAATGTTGCCCTCAATCCAGATAGACTAATTCATAGGTTTTAAGCAGAGGTAGTGATAGGGTTAGAGTTGTACTTAAGGTTGGAGTGGAGAATAAAGCAGTTGGACGATGATGGAGATGAAGAATGAAGCTCACCTTCTCATCCTCACCTCTAGCTCCTTCCAGCATTATTATACTCCATCCATCCTGAAGAGCATTCACCTTGTGAGCATCTATACTCCTTTAAGATACAGCTGAAACACGATCTCCTCCCAGGTGCTGTCTCTGACCCATTTTCTTAGCACTTCGTACTGTTCTTGTTTGTAATATTTTGAATATTTATTGAGCACTTTATTATGTGCTGAGCATTTTGCAGTTAAAAAATTTATCATCTCAGTGGCCCTGTGAGATACTATTGTGAAATGTCTTTGACAGTTGGGGCAACTGAAGCTCAGAGAGGTTAAGTCACTTGCTTGAATTACCCAGCTAGGAATAGTTGATGAGATGTGAATGCAAGCCTGACTCATTGTGCTTCCCTGTGACAATGTCTGTATCATGATTTCTTTCTCTGCCTGCATCTCATCACAGGACGCCTAACACAAACAGTTGGCTTAAGTGTATTCTGTAGCTCCAGCCAGTGTGCTGGTTGGTATGGAGACAGCAGGAAATCTCAGGAGTGTCTGTAGTATTTTTCTCCTTGTTTCCTCTGGGCAGTGCTGGGGATCCCCATTCTTTCTCTTTTGTCCCTCACGCTTCTTTCAGGAAGCTCAGTTTCCAGTGGTATCAGATCACTTTTCTGTCTTCCTTTGACATTTAAAAAAACATTTATCTATTGGCTGCTCTGGGTCTTAGCTGTGGTGCACGGAATCTTCAACTTTCTTGTGACTTGCAGGATCAAAGTCCTTTATAGCCTTCATAGTACTTCCAAACACACCAAATTCAGGCTTGATAAGTATTCGCTGAATGAATGAATTTGGTGAGCAAACCGGTATCAAGTGGATTTATCAAAAATAATGTAAAATTCTACAAAGGACTTACATAGTTTTACTCATTCCTACTCTGTCTGACTGTGGATATTTCTCCCATTTTTCCTTTTTGCCTTGAGATGGAGCTTTTCAGTCATTTCTCACTAGGACCCAAATTCTCTCCAGAATTCTCAGTCGTGAGGACTTGTTTCCCAGTCCATGATGGTCAAACCACATTTCACACTCCATGCATTTGAATATTCATTCAGTGGCTTTGCTTGCTGCCAAGTCTAATTTTCCTAATGTCTTTTGCTGTCTCTCTCATTGCTTTTGACAGAAGCCAGGCTCGCCGCAACACACTCGCCCTGTCAGGAAGGCTGAAGAAGCTGCCCCAGACCCAAATTTTTGGTGGCTGGGCTGGTATCCTTTGCCATACAAAGCCTTTAATTGAAAGCAACATAGGGCTTTTAACTTGTTTAAAATGTATCCAAGTCCTGGCGTTCATTGAATTGAACCCAAGACCCAAGACCCATCATCCCTAGAGAAACACAACATCAGCGGGGACAGAGCGTAGGGTGGGAAGACCTATAGGAATGCAGAGGCCTATAAAATGGCTCCAACGCACTCTATGAGGTTTGGCAAAAGCCAGAACTCTTGTAGCCAGACACGTTCTGCATGAAGTTTAAACTGATTTGACATTGTGGCAGGGGATGTCTTTGCTCTCAGAGTTTATTAATCCATGATTTGCTTGTTAGGGTTGTGTTTTGTGTAAGGTGTCCAGGATATCCAATGATTTCTGCTGAAATACCACTCAAGCTTTGTTTCCCCGCTCTCTCTCCCCTTCCTGTTCTTGTGTGCTCACTCAGTCGTGTCCGACTCTTCGCGACCCCATGGACTGTAGCCTGCCAAGATCCTCTCTCCATGGGATTTTCCAGGCAGGAATACTGGAGTGGGTTCCCATTTCCTCCTCCAGGGCATCTTCCTGGCCTAGGGAGAGAATACACATTTCTTGCCTCTTCTGCATTGGTAGGTGGATTCTTTATCACTGTGTTACCTGGCAAGCTCTTCCTATTCTCGGTCAAGATCAAAAAGCATTTGAATCTGGGATGTCTTGATTTGTATTTAGTTCTTGGAAGTCAAACTGTGTGACAAGATATAAACTTGGCAAGATCTATTCCACTCACTCTCTAAAATAACTAGTGTAACCATCTATTTTTGCCAGTCGGTTGAGTATGTGTAGTGGAATTGTCAGATACATTATTTTTCACTTAGAATTATTAGAGCAGTGTCAACAAAGACACTATTGTGCATCTCAGGTCCTTACATTCATATGGACATATAGTGCACACCGAGAAGTTATTTGGTGAACATCCCGTTGTACCACCCATGGCCCTACTTGGAGAGTTATTCTTGACTCTTGCCTCTCAATAGCTAACCAGTTTCTAAAACGTGCAGGTTCCACTTCATTCATATTGCTTGGCTGCATTCACTTGTCCCAGAGTTATAGCTCCTGCCCTTGTCTTTCCTCCTCTAGAATACTGCCATCATTAGAGGACTGATCTCCCTGCTTTCGGTCTTGCCCTCTTCCATCCCATCCGCCAATCAGTGGTTTCACTGATCCATCCAAAGCATACATTCTTTATATCATTCAGTTGCTTAAACATTCTCGATGGTCCCCTTTTCTTTTAGGATAATGCCCCAAATAACAATCTCAACCTGCACAACTTGATCTATGACTTTCACCCCAGCATCACTTATCATTTTTTTAGGAACCTACCATATTGAACTCTTGGCTGTATTCAAGACAAGCCTTGTTCTCTTTAACTGTGGTTCCTTTAATTTAATTCTTCTTCTGTCTTAACGGTTCTATTGACACATCTTCAATAGCTTTATTCATTCTTCAGGGCCCTGTTTGGCTATGACTTCTTTCAAGAAACCTTCCTAAGTCTGGATCGTGAGTCCTTGTCTGTGTTTTCCATAGTATATTATTCTTACTCCTATGGTAGCACTTATCATGCAATATTAGGATTATCTGTTTCCTTTTTCATTTAGTCATCTAGACTGTATGTTTCTTGAAGATAGGACCATGTCACAGTCATCACTGTATTTCCAATGCCCTAGAAGGAGTCTCAGGGAAGGAACAATTTATTCAACCTTTTTACTTCCCCTGCCATTATGTTCAAGGTATAGCAGATGGATTCCCTTTTTGAAGACACTAAGCTTACTTATTCCGTGACTCTGACCTTGCTCTATGTTTCCTTAGCCAGAAATGTCTTCCCCCCACCCTTCTTTCTCCATGACGATGTAAATAGATTGTCACATGGTAAAAGTCAGGGAATTAAAAGGGGATACCTCAGATAGTTCCTACCATATGGTGAGCATTAAAAAATGCTGATTGAAATGGTACACCGCATCTATCAGGAACTCAGTATGTGGGATGGAGAATTTCCTTTTTCTGTGGATAATGAGAAAACAGTCTCGAGGTTTAAATCTGACTATTTGAAAGATTTGGAAGTGATGCTTCCTTTGTTAGAGATGATTTGAGTTCTCAGTGGAAAAGGGTCCAAAAGGCCACTGTAGTTCATCCATTTGAGGCAACTTTTCAAGCCAAGATTTCACCCCACACATCAGCTCTTTCTCAGGCTTTCTTTTTCAGTCATATACAAAATCCCAGAGTCTTTAATTTTCATCATTCATATCCTTTTCGACTAAAGTAAAGCAATGATGGAATTTTTATCTAAAACTGTATGTTCACTCAGTGAGGTGACATGCGTTCCTAAGACTTCGAGAATCTTCTCATTGAGTCAGTTTGTCCAAAGCGAATGGGACTCTTCAAGGTGGGAAAAAAACTGTGTTCTCTTGTAAAGGGGGAAACATACAGATCTGATGGTCATAGTCCTATATAGCCTTACAGAGCTTCTCATTCCTTTGTTCCTTCAGTCACGGAAAAGTTCATATATCCATCTCTGTGGAGTATCTGCTATGTGCCAGGCACTCTTGGGGAGCTTTCCATTTATGTCTTTAGTCTTATGGTCCTACTAGGTAAATATGATCATTTTCATTTTAATATGAGGGAGCAAACGCTCATGACAGAAAAGTGACTTACCTGAGGAGAGGGAGAAGTAATTTAATTTCAGGTCTATCTGCTTCTAAAATCCATCATATTTTCACTACACTTTACTGATTTTTAGGTGAGATTTGGCATTATCTGCTTTGCTGAGAGTGATGTGTGGACAGCTTAAGAAGTGCCTCTATTGGGACCACCTACAGATCCAGGGCTTTCTTCTCTGAAACATGGTTACCTTCTGCTGATAGATGGGTTAAGATGCCTTGTATCCTTCAGCAAATAGAAAAGCAGTATAAACACACTGACATGTATAAGGAATTGGGAATCATTTAATGCTAGTTTGGTTATAATAGAGTTTCAGTCCATAACCGACTGATTGCCCTTTTGTTCAGGCTCATATTATACGCTCAATGAATATGCTAGAAGCTATGATCTGAGGTATAACCCCAGGGACCCCATCAGGGCCGTAGCCTTGGTGTGGAGCCAGGACGATGGAATTCCTGCAATGAGCAATCATTATTGGTCTCTGACTACATGTTAGGCTGTGTGCTGTACTCTTGGTATGCCCAAAGCAGTTCTTGGCTCTGACTGCCACGAGAGTTTTCTGAGAATCTTTGAAAAAGCATCACTTTTAGGCTTCATTCTTGGAAATCCTCATTTAAGTGGGTTAGAATGGGGTTTGGGCATCAGTATTTTTAGATGACTATTGGTGTGTACTGGGTATTGAGAGAACCTGGTCTAAAGGTTAAGAGACCAAAAAGCAAGGACAGAAATGGAGGAAATAGGGAAACACTTAAAGGCCAAAGTGTTTTCCAGACATTGGTCAGTTGTGCATCACATTCTTGGTGTATTATATACACACAACCAACTGTTGCTGTTGTTGTTCAGGCCCTAAGTTGTGTCTGACTCTTTCCAACTTCACGAACTGCGGCACGCCAGGCTTCCTGTCCTTCATTATCTCCTGGAGTTTGCTCAAACTCATGTCCATTGAATCAGTGATGCCATCCAACCATCTCATCCTCTGCCACTCCCTTCTCCTTTTGCTTTCAGTCTTTCTCAGCATCAGGATCTTTCCCAATGAGTCAGCTCTTCACATCTGGTGGCCAAAGTATTGGAGCTTGAATTTGAGCTTCAGTCCTTTCAATGAATAGTCAGTGTTGATTTCCTTTAGGATTGACTGCTTTGAGCTCCTTGCTGTCCAAGGGACTCCCAAGAGTCTTGTCCAGCAAACTGTACTATTCCTTATAAAACAGATTTCTTTAAATCTCTCATTAAAAAATAAATCTCTTTAATAGGAAATGTGCCTGCTTATTATAATTTGAAAAGTAGTATTACTTGTCAATAGTGGAAGATAAAATAGAAAAATAAAAAAGTAAAGTGAGCATTATCTATAGTTGATAACACACCAGTGTGTGAAGCACTGGTGTAGGTGTAATAAAGTGGGATTCGGAAGATGGACAGAGATTGAGGTCCTAGTTCCGTGGCTAATTATCTGGGTACAAGAAACTAACTTCTCTCAACATCATCTTCCTTATGTATGTATGTTGTTGTTCAGTCGCTAATTCATGCCTGACTCTTTGAGACCCCATGATTGTAGCATGCCAGGCTTCCCTGTCCTTCACTGTCTCCTAGAGTTTGCTCAAATTAATGTCCATCAAGTCAGTGATGCTATCTAACCATCTCAGCCTCTGACACCTCCTTTTCCTTTGCCTTCAATCTTTTCTCAGGATCAGGGTTTGTTCCAATGAGTCAGCTCTTTGCATCAGGTGGCCAAAGTGTTGGAGCTTATGTATAAAACAGAGTTAATAATACCACATCATGCTTTTATGCTAAATAAAATGAAATGACTCTATGAGAAAGTACCTAGTCCAGTTCTGGGCATGTAGCAGATAGGTATTCATGAAATTTATGCCTCTAGACACTAACTGGAGTTTTCTTTGTGGCTCAGTGGTAAAGAATCCTCCTGCCAATGCAGGGGATATGGGTTCAATCCCTGGGTCATAAAGGTCCCGAAGAAAAGGAAATGGCAACCCACTCCAGTATTCTTGCCTGGGAAATCCCTCAGAGGAGCCTGGTCGGCGGCAGTCCCTGGGGTCACAAAGACTCAGACACAACTTAACGACTAAGCAACAACAACAACAGGTACTAAGTGGCCTTTCTTATGAAAAGCTTAGTGTTAGAGGATGTACAGTGCACAAGGAGGCTGCCTTTTCAAGGACTGGGGAGTGCTGTCCGGTCAAAGTGTGATTTAACCCAAGTCTCAGAGAGTGAATAAAGATGCTAAAGGTGGATGGGCTGGAAGGTCATGATGCAGCTAGGAGATGCCAGGGCTATTTATTTAAAACTAGCTTCACTGAAAACCAAGTTGGGGGCGCTAAAATTTATTTCTCAGTATTCCATATTTATGCGTATAGGAACTGAATGCACTCTGACAAGGGCCTGCTCATTTGCGGCATTCTGTCTACATACCCCTTACTGTCCCTCATTCCCGGAACAGAGGGTTCCATTGAGGCAACTATTTCCAATAATTATGGTTGGATTTGAAGTTTGGTTTCAGGAAAGATGAGCCTTATTATTTTTACTCTCATTATTCATTAATCCTGCTAGTATTAGGCATGGGCCTCTCTGAAAACCCTCAACCATGTTTTGATTCTTTATGTAAATATTCATCTCCAGCTCGACATGGCATCCCTCCCTATGTCTGACAGATTGCTTGTGTAATAAATGATGAATGACTCACAGTGATATACTTTGGATGGAAACACATAACTATAATTTTTGCCAATCATCAATAACTATGTCTAGAGTCTCATGTATTTCAAATTAAAAATTTTATGACTGTGGTTTTATTGGTATTAATTCCAGATTGATTGACTGATGGATTGATGCAATTTGATTCTTTCTTTCATTCACTCCAAAAAGTCAACCAGCATCTATTTTAGTAGACACGGGGATGTGGGTTGGGGGAAAACCTTAAGAAAAGGATTTTCCCCTGACTTCAAGAAGCTGAGAGTCTTGTGGGTGATCCAGACAAACTGTAACTAAATCTAACCTCAAACTGAAAAATGAAGACAACAAAAATATTGAGCAGAGTTCTAAGCATAAGATACTCTGGGTACATAGGGAGTGAGCAGAAAAGCTTATTGAGGTCCAGTTTCACTTTGCAGTTAGTGAATCCTTGGCATTTACTCAGAGAAGCCATCATTTTCCTTGTGTTTATTTTAAAAAATTTATTATTTTTTTAAAATTAGAGGATAATTGCTTTATAATGTTGTGTTACCTTCTGTTGTATGACAATCTGAATTAACTATATGTTTGCATACATCCCCTCCTTCTGAAGCCTCTCTCCCAACCCCCTCCCCTCCCCACCCCTCTAGGTCATCACAGAGCACTGAGCTGAGCTCCCTGGTATTAGGCAGCAGTTTCCTGCTGGCTGTCTATTTTATACATGGCAGTGTGTTTATGTCCGGAGAAGGCAATGGCACCCCACTTCAGTACTCTTGCCTGGAAAATCCCATGGACTGAGGAGCCTGGTGGGCTGCAGTCCATGGGGTTGCTAAGAGTCGGACATGACTGAGCGACTTCACTTTCTCTTTTCACTTTCATGCATTGGAGAAGGAAATGGCAACCCACTCCAATGTTCTTGCCTGGAGAATCCCAGGGACGGGGGAGCCTGGTGGGCTGCTGTCTATGGGGTCGCACAGAGTCAGACAGGACTGAGTGACTCAGCAGCAGCCGAAGCAGTGTGTATATGTCAATGCTACTCGCTCAATTCATCCCACCCTCCCTTCCCCTGTTGGGCCCACAAGTCCATTCTCTTCCTCTGTGTCTCCGTTGATATCCTGCAAATAGGTTCATCAGTACCATTTTTCTAGCTTCCACATATTTATTTCCTTCTAATGCACACATCAAAACTTGACACACTTTTCTGGATAATGGCTTGTGGGCTCCATGAGGGCAGTGATGGAGCTTCTGTGGTCGTCACTGAATCCTCTGTCTTTGCTTTGCACAGTACTACGCACATAGTAGGAGCAGGATGCCTCTTTGTTTAATGGCTGTCCGAACAAACTGAAACTGGTCACACACGCAGTAAAGAGCTCTGATACGGGTCTGAAAAGGATAGAATGTGGGTGTGATGTTTAGTTACACTGGAGCACATTCTTGCTTCTGGAAAAGAGATTTCCATTCTACTTTAAGCGTCCTGAATTGTATCTAGCCACATTGCCACCTTTCAGAAGCTGAGTTACTCTTGGACCACAAGCACAGTTCCAAATGTAGAGACATTCCCAGTGACTGAAGGAACACCCAAGAAAGTCGGAGAGGCTTACTCCAAATGGACCGGATTTATAGGGTGAGAAGAGACATGTGAATCTAGGCCAGAGGCCAAGGTTCCTCATTTATTCTGTCTTTGGCATGTAAGGAACTTAAGATATAAAAGCAACTGGCTTCTGCATTCCTTCCCTTGAAAGACACTTGGCCCAGAAAACTCCCTTCCCAGCCGTCTACTACACTGCCCTGGTGTGTCTGGTTGCTTCAGGCGTAGGTCAGTTCCTCGGTGTCTTAGATGGAGTACAGGCATTGCAAGAGGCTTCACCGTCCAGCTCTGCTACTTTCTAGCTCTGTGGCCCAGATCAGCTCCCTGTTCCTCCCCTTGGCTATAAAATGAAGAGGTGGGGCCCTCTGATGTCCAGTCACAACGATGACTGAGTGTTCTGAAGATTGGAACCCGAGACCTCAAGTGCAAGACTCAGCTCAGCCACTCTACTTCCCGGCTATGATTTGGGCTTCCCTAGCGGCTCAGATGGTAAAGAATCAGCCTGTGATGCAGGAGACCCAAGTTTGATCCCCAGTTTGGGAAGATCCCTGGGAGAAGGGGATGGCTACCCCCCCAGTATTCTTGCCTGGAGAATGCTGTGACTTACCCATGGGCAAATCCATTGTCTTGTTAGAGGAGGGATTCGCCCTTCTGCCGGAAAGCACGTTTCCCTTTGGACCCTGAAATCAGCTAGACTGTGACTCCGCGCCAAACTGTGAGCTTGCTGAGGGCAGGGGCTGCGTTGCATGCGCTCTGTTTCTGTGGTGTGTGGCTCGCAGCGGATGCTCTCTGCATGTTAGGGAAGGAGTGAAACTCCATCTCTGTGCCAGGCACCCAAGTGGGCACTGGTGACTGCCTGTCCACGCATGTCCTCTAGATGGCAAACTCAGCTCAATTTTGGACAGGCATCAGAGCCTCTGCCGGGGCGATGCCCTGGCGTGGAATACTTTATTGGAAATCCAGTTTCATTCAGTGCTCAAGGGATCCTCAGAAGGCTGCAGGACTCCTGGAAAGGCCAGCCAGGCAGGATGAAATCTCCCTTCTCCTCCAGGGAGATAGTGGGTGTGAGTTTGTCATCTCCCCTCTTCCACCAGCGTTTTCTGAACAGAGGAAATGGCCCCTCGAGGTGGGGAAGACCGGGAAGGAGCTAACCTTTCTTCACAGGCATTGCTGAGTGGCTTCACATGTATTTTCTCATCTAATTCTCACAGTGACCCTGCAATCTGAGTAGTGAGTGTTGTTATTTCCCGTTTATAAATGACAGCACAGAGACTTGGAGACATTAAATCATCTCATCACGGTAGCTTTTTTAGACGGGCAGGATTGCTAAATTATGTCCCAACATCTCAGCCACTTCTACCTGCTGCCCTTGCTTAACTCAGGCAAGAGAAGGTTGAAAATCAAGGGCAGGGAAACAGAAATATGGTAGCTTTAATGAACTATTTAGATGTAAGAGAAGATAGTAAGAGCTATAAGTTCTAGACACTGATATCTACTTTAGTCTGAGAAGATGACCAGTGCCCCAGGTCTTGGCCAGGCAGGGTTTTATGTGTCTGTGGATTTCTGTCATAGCTTCCAGGGAGCTCATTTTTTAAATTGTTTAAAAATTTATTTACTTTTAATTGGAAGATAATTGCTTTATAGTATTGCATTGGTTTCTGCCATACACCAACAAGAGTCAGCCATGGGTATGCGTATGTCCCCTCCCTCTTGAACTTCTCTCCCAGCTCCCTCTCCATGCCACCCCTCTAGGTTGTCACAGAGCACTGGATTTGAGCTCCCTGCATTGTATAGCAAGTTCCCACTGGCTACCTCTTTTCATATAGTAAAGCGCATGTTTCCCTCCTCCTTTCTCGCTTTTTTTTTTTTCTTTCTTTCTTTCTTTCTTTATTTTTATTTTACTTTACAATACTGTATTGGTTTTGCCATACATTGACATGAATCTGCCATGGATATACATGAGTTCCCAATCCTGAACCCCACTCCCATCCTTTTCTCACTTTTCCTACTTCCATCCTCTCCTTCCTCCGCTGCGTCCACAAGTCTGTTCTCCACATCTGTGTCTCCGTCGTTGCAGGGATCTCTTTTTAAAGGGCGGCTGCTGCTGCTGCTAAGTCGCTTCAGTCGTGGCCAACTCTGTGTGACCCCATAGATGGCAGCCCACCAGGCTCCACCGTCCCTGGGATTCTCCAGGCAAGAACACTGGAGTGGGTTGCCATTTCCTTCTCCAATGCATGAAAGTGAAAAGTGAAAGTGAAGTCGCTCAGTCATGTCTGACTCTTAACGACCCCATGGACTGCAGCCCACCAGGCTCCTCCATCCATGGGATTTTCCAGGCAAGAGTACTGGAGTGGGGTGCCATTGCCTTCTCCATTTAAAGGGCAGTCAGCTGCAAAAGTTCTAGGTGCTTCTGGTACCAGGAACTCTTGCCTGAAAGGAGGCTCATTTCCTCCAAAGACAGATCTCTAATTCTCTCTCTTTCTCATGCTTTGGAAAAGGAGGAGGCTTTGGGGAGAAAGGTGAATGGGAAAATTTATTTCTCACTTGTGTAACGGATATCAGTTGAGCTCCCATTATGGTCTGCACGGTGTCTTGTCAGGCATAACCCTCACAAGGTTGAAGCATGTGGAAGCCCTGCCTTAGTGAAAGGAGACACTAAGACATGAGAAAAAATAATTACAACATAAGCTAGAACATGCCAAGGGTCTTGATTATGTTTCTGAGTTTGGGAGGAATCCTGGATTCTCAGTGGCCTCTGGGAAGGCTTCATAGTAGAGGTGATGTTTGAGTTGGGCCTTGAAGACTACATAGTCTAAGGGCAGTCAGTGCTTACTTGAAGGGTCCGAAGAGAAGTAGTGGCATGTAAAAGCCAAGAAAGTTTAAAAACCAACATGTACAGATGGGGAGCAATGGGCCCTGTAATCCCCACGGCAGACAAGTGAGGAGGTACAGTCAGGGAAGAGAGACTCAGATTGGAGAGGCCTTATACACCACGTTCATTTTCCATTGTGATTATTTTTCTGTTTTTCCTTTTTCTATAAAGTTTTGCTTTATACAGTTAATAAGTTGTATGCAAATTTGGAATTGCTACATCTAACAAGTTGACCTTATATCATAAAATATGTCTCCTTATCTTTAATAACGCTTCTAATAATAACCTTAGAGTTTCTTTTTTTTTTTGAAGTTTTACCAATACCTTTATTTTTTTTAATTTTTTTTTTAAATTTTAAAATCTTTAATTCTTACATGTGTTCCCAAACATGTACCCCCCTCCCACCTCCCTCCCCATGACCCACTGAGAACCTTAGAGTTTCTATTGATTGATGTCAGTATGACTACACCAGAGTTCTTTGGTGAGATTTTGCAGAGTTCATCTTATAAAACCATTTGAATTTTAACATTTCTGTATCCTTGTATTTAAGGACATCTCTTAACAGCAAACTGATTTTCTTTTTTTTC
The DNA here is from genome assembly GCF_032405125.1 of Capricornis sumatraensis. Lineage (NCBI taxonomy): Eukaryota > Metazoa > Chordata > Mammalia > Artiodactyla > Bovidae > Capricornis > Capricornis sumatraensis. The sequence continues at coordinate 30,465,780 of NC_091079.1, forward strand.
CGAGTCTGACAGTGTGGGTCTTTCAAAGAAAGAATTTAGTCCATTAGCATTAAGTATAGTTACTTATGTTTATGCTTTTAAATCTTTTTATTTCATTCACTTATATTTACCTTTTTTCTTTCATGCTTGCTTAGAAATATGCAAATATTTCTAAATTCTATAGAATTATTGTTTAACATAAATTAATATGGTTATCACCTTCCCAGCAATGCTAGAGTTTTGAGCACTTTATTTTCTGTTGCTTTTTAAGTGGTTTATGTTTGTTGTAGCTTTACTTGTATTTTAAGCCCATAAAATTTTAATTTTTTGTGTTGTCCATATTTATTTAGTTTTGCCAACATACTTGCCTTTCCTATTATTCTTCATTTCTGCTCCCATTTCTGTGTTTCCAACTGGGATGATTCTCATTCTGCCTAAAAATTTATTTTTCTGAATATCTGCTGGATAAAAATTATTTGGTTCTGCTTGCCTGGAAATGCCTTTACGCTCCCCTCACTTTGAAGGATGTTTTCTCTGAGCACAGAGTTCTACGTTTGGGTTATTTGTCTTCTAGGTTTTCACAGATAGTTTCTATAGTTTCTATTGTCTTCTGGCTTCTATTGTTTCTGTTGAGAAGTCAGTCTTAAGTCTTATTATTTCTCATTGGAAGTTAATGTCCTTTTTTTTCCTTTGCTTTTAAGTTTGTGTATGTGTGTGTCTATGGTTTTCAGTTGTTTGACTATGATATGCTTCGGAGTGATTTCTTTTATGTTTATCCTGCTTGAGTTGTTTTCTTGTTGTTCAGCTGCTGAACAGTGTCCAACTCCTTGCGACCCTCGGACTGCAGCACACCAGGCCTACCTGTCTGTCACCATCTCCTGGAGCTTGCCCAAACTTAAATGCATTGAGCTGGTGATGCCATCCTGCCATCTCCTCCTCTGTTGTCCCCTTCTCCTCCTGCCTTCAATCCTTCCCAGCATCAGGGTCTTTTCCAGTGAGTCAGCTCTTCACATCAGGTGGCCAAAGTATTGGAGCTTCAGCTTCAGCATCTGTCCTTCCAGTGAACATTCAAGATTGATTTCCTTGAGGATGGACTGGTTTGATCTCCTTGCTGTCCAAGGGACTCTCAAGAGTCTTCTCCAACACCACAGTTCAAAAGCATAAATTCTTTGGCACTCAGCCTTCTTTATGGTCCAACTCTCATGTCCATACATGACTACTGGAAAAAAACCATAGTTTTGCTTTCCTTGTGGTAAAGAATCCACCTACAACACAGGAGACCTGGGTTTGATCCCTGGGTTGGGAAGATCCCCTGGAGAAGAGAATGGCTACCCACTCCAGCATTCTGGCCTGGAGAATTCCATGGACTGTATAGTCCATGGGGTCACAAAGAGTTGGACACGACTGAGCGACTTTCACCTTCACCTTGATTATACTGGGTTGTTTAACTATCTTGTTTTTTTTTTTTTATACTTGTCAGCCATTGCTTTTCTGTTTGAACAGTCTGTCTCATTCTTTCTTTTTTTCTAGAGCAATTATATATATATATATATTAGAACTTCATACATTATCATTCATATATATATACACATTATTTACATATATGGATATAATATGTATAGATATATCTATCATTTTATCCTATTAAAACTTCATACATTATCATTCATATATATACACATCATTTACATATATGGATATAATATGTATAGATATATCTATCATTTTATCTTATCCTCTTTATGTATTTTCAATATTTTTAACTCTGTGCTTCATCCTGTATATTTTCCATTGATCTATTTTCCATTTGACTATTCTTTTCTTTTGCTGCACCTCAATTTGCTGCTAAGGCTACTGATTGAGTTCTTAATTTCAGTTATTGCATTTCTCAGTTCAGTATTTGCATTTTTTGCTAGTTTAATTTCCTTGATGGCATTGTCCATTTTGTTATTCATTTTTAAGATGTCAATCATAGTTAAAAACAATATTTGGGTCATGCAGCAGGCAGAATCGTAAGTTGGACACCTAGTTTCACCCCTCCCGCCACCTATGTACATGGTCCCCTCCCTCTTAGTGTGAGTGGCTCCTGTGAATATGGTGTGATATGACTCCCTGATTAGGTTATGTTATATAACAAACATGATGACATAGTGATTGGTGATAAGACTTCTTCATAGCAGCTGGAAGAGACACTCTCCTGCTGTCTTTGAGGAAGTAAGCTGCCAGTTTGTGTGACGGTCACATGGCGAGGACCTGAGCAGCCAACAAGAAAATGAGACCCTCAATTCTTTCAACAATTCAAGGGGGCTTGGGTGAGGATCCTAAGCTGCTGATAAGATTGTGGCCTCACTGATTTCATCCTTGTGGGGTCCTGAGCAGAGAACCCAGCTGTCCTGTGCATGGACTTCTGACCTTTAGAAACTGTGAGATAATAAATGTTACTTTGAATCTCTGAATGTGGGTGGTTTGTTCTACAGCATTAGAAAGTGAAGATGGGTCACTGATGGGTTTATTTCTGTATCTTTTCATGTTCATCTTATTTTTGGGTTATATTTGTTATTTTTATATTAAAGTCCTGGGGAAAGTATGGGAAAAGTTGTAGAGGGTCTTAATGATGTTCTCTTTCTTGGGGGAAGAGGTCATTCTGTTCTCTAATCTGCATCTACAGTAGCAGAAAATTATCATAATCTACTCATGAGTGGGGCTCATTTAAGGCTTGGTTGCAATGTTTGGGCAGCTATATCTGAATTTGTATTTACCCTTGTTCTTTGATGTAACCCTCCAAATTTACAAACTGAAAGTAGGGGGTGTTCCCAGGGTTTTCCTTCAGAGTAGGTACCAATATTAGACCCCTCAATATCTTGGTGCTATGGACTGAATGTGACTCACCCCTGAAATTGAAATGTTGAAGCCTAATCCCCAAATGTGATGACCTTTGAAAGTGGGACCTTTGGGAGGTAATTAGTTCATGAGCGTGGAGTCCTAATGAATAGAACTAGTGCCCCTCTAAGAAGAGACGAAAGAAAGATGACCTCTTTCTTATGTGAGGGCATAGCAAGAAAGCATCTTCCTGTAATCCAGAAAGAGGGTCCTCATCGTGAACCAGACTGGCTGGCAACTTGATCTTGGACTTTCAGCTTTCAGAGTCATGAGAAATAAATTTCTTCTTGTTTTAAGCCACTTAGTCTATGATAGTTTTACTAGAGCAGCCCAATCTAAGATATTAGTATTGATAAAACTCTCCTCTGTTTGCTTATTTACTTGTACACTTAGCTTCCTGCCCACCTTAGCAATTTGCATCTTTCTACCATGCTCTTCAGTTCCTTTTTTTTTTTAAATATTCATTTACTTGGCTGCCTTGGGTCTCAGTTGTGGCACGTGCAGGTGCTCGGTGGTACATGGATTCAATTGCTCTGCAGCTTGTGGGATCTTAGTTCCCCAACCAGGGACTGAACCCAAGGCCCCTGCATTGCAAGGCGGATTCTTAATGACTGGACTATCTGGGAAGTCTCAGTCAGAGTCTTGGACATTCATATTTCTACTAACAGTCTGTTCAAGTCAACGTGGTCTTTTTCTATGATGCTCCTCAAAATTATTCCAACTTCCGTCCATTATCAAATTCCAAATCCACATTGATATTTTAAAGTACTTGTTACAGGAGCAATCCACTTTCAGGTACCAAAATTTGTATCAGTCAGTTTAGCCAGAGAAGCAGACCTAATGGGAAGTAAATTTTGAGATTTACTGCAGTGAATTGACTGGTGTGACTGTAGGTGCTGGCTAGGCAAGTCCAAAGTCCACAAGGCAGGCCATTGGAGAGAGCAGACTGGAACTTTTGGAAGTAGACTGAAGCTTCTGTCCATATGTGAACTTTTTTCTTTCTCTCAAGGCAGCTGCAGACTGCTTTTCATTCAACCAATTGAATCTAGGAAAATTTTAATTTAATCAAAGTCAACTGACTATGGCCTTTAGTCACATCTGCAGAATACTTTCATAGCAACACTGAGATCGGTGTTTTACTGAATAACTGAGGGTTGTAGGGTAGTCAAATTATACATGCAAAAGACCACTGAAACTGGATATGAATTGGTCTTGCCTTTGCAAATATTTGTGCTCTTGTCTCTTCTTGATCAAGTGTCTTCAACTCTTAATCATTGTGTCTTCACTGTCTACTGCCCCTGCCCTCTCTTAATATCTTACAAATTAATTTATTTCTCTATGTTGTACCTATGGCATCGCATATGCTATTCTCTTACAGTATTCAGTATGTTTTCTTATAATGAGGTCTACAGTTATTTACCCACTTCCTAAACTCTGAGCTCTGGAAGGTAGAGGGTAGGACATCGTATTCAAAGTCTGATACTCAGCAAGTGCTCCATAAATGCCATTTAAATGTTTATTGATCTGAAACAAAGCAAACAAAAACACACCTTCTACTTTTTAAAATCTTAACTGAAGGAAACTGACTTACTTGTGAAGGCTTATCTGAGTGGGGCCACTTACTTATACAACTGTACACTAAGAGAGACATAACCATTGTGTTGAGATAATGTATAGCAGAAACTTTTATAACTTTATCAAGAGTGTCACTCTCTAGATCGATGGTATGCAAAGCTGATCTTGGCAGAGGAGGAGGTGAATACGTTTGTATGAGGTTCCCATGACTTTTTAAAAGAGAAGGGACAACAAAACCTGTCCCTTCTCCCAGAGATCCTAATTAAGGGAAAATCATTGGAGTGAAGCTGGATGGGCCTGTTGAAGAGCTAGATGTAGGAAAAGGCAATAAACTTCTCCAGATAAAATCCTTCTGAAGGATGGGAAGACTTATGCTGATGGCCCGAATCTCAGTCACCTTGCAGGTGAGCTGGTTGCCTCCACTGTGAGAGGTGTCTGAATCTTCTGGATTCAGCCATCGCAACAAGCCTTGCTCTGGGTAACAGGAGCAGAACACGGTGATAAAACTGAGCACTAGTCTCAGCCTGGAGTCTCTTTGGCTCATACTGCTCCTGGAGGAGTGAGATCATTTTCTTTTGAATAGTAGTGCTGTGAGCAAGGAGCTTGACTTAGTGAGAGAGTATTGCTATGGTGACCAATATTCCATTACATCAACCTAGAATGATAAGGTCTTGCCAGTGGCAGCATGTTGGAATTTGTTACACCACTTGCTCTGATACAATTTATTTTTAACAGCTTTGCAGATGTGTAATTGATACACAAAAAAGTACAAATATTTAATATATGCAATTTGATGAGTTTGGACATAGGTATACACCTGTGAAATCATCATATCCACCACCTCCAAAGGTTTCCTATGTCTCTCTCTCTTTTAAAAAATAATTTTATTTATTTACTTATTTCTGGCTGTGCTGGTTTTTGTTGCTGCTCGGGCTCTTCTCTAGTTGCAGCCAGCAGGAACTACTCTCTAGTCGCTGTGTCTGGGCTTCTCATTGTGGTGGCTTCTCTCGTTGCAGAGCACGGGCTCTAGGGCACGTGGGCTCAGTAGATGAAGCTCCAGGCTCTAGAGCACAGACTCTATAGTTGCAGCACATGGGCTCAGTTGCTCTGGGCATGTGGGATCTTCCAGGATCAGGGATTGAACCCATGTTTCCTGCATTGGCAGGCAGATTCTTTACCACTGAGCCATTAGGGAAGCCCCCATCCTCTTTTTATTCACGGTGAGAACACTCAACATTGCATCTACCCTCTTAACAAATTTTAAAGCGCATGGTACAGTGTTGCTGACTATAGGCCTGATGCTATACACCAGATCTCTACAACTAATTTTGAAAGAACTACGTTTTGGGACAATATAGGCAGTTTAGTGGAAGAAGGGAGTCTCGAGGGAAATGACTTGTTACTAATCTGGCAGGTGAGAGATCAGGTATGCATAACTGTAATGAGGTTGGTAGAACTTATGTCAGTTTCAGAAGGATTCAGTGAACAGAGGAGTGAATGCTCATGTATGCTATTCTCCTGCTGCGAGATTTAACAGGGAGAGCATGGCATCAGAAAGAGCAGTATTAGGAATCAAATTCCAGCACTTATTACCTGTACGTGTGAGCAGTGATTTAACTTCTCTGACAATTGGTTTCCATTTCTGTCAGATGTGGATGTTCGTATCTATTTCAGAAGATCCTTTTGGTGAGACAAGGCAGGCCTCCTCATTCCCACCTAGACCTGTCCCACTTTTTGCTGTATGCTGTAGTCATATGGAAACCATTCACAGATTACAGTTTCTCAAATCCTGCCCTATGGATTAACAGTAGATACAGTAAAAGACTATTTGCTTCCAGTATGCACAGGAATCTGTTCTCCATTCAGAACTGAGCGTGAGAACATCACTATTACACATTTTCTACAAGGTCCTATTTCCCCTCTATGGCTAAGATTGTGCCCCTCTGTCAAATGGAGACAGTACTTGGGATCAAAATAGGATGAAAATTCAGAAGGAAACAACAGAAGCTGAAGAGAAAGTGATTTCAAAGGAAGTGAAAATACAAGAGGCTCTAGATTGCTCAGGATTGTGGCTTTAAGTCCTGGAAGATCTTTTCTTACACCTTGCCTTTTTATTTATTTTAACAGGGGAGGGGCTGGTGGGAATTTACTACACAGAGGTATTTTTGAATGATACTGAATTCACTATGTAGCTGGCTATTTAGTTTATTTCCTGTGGTCCTGATGGTTCATTTTGGCTGTCTCTATAATGTAAGTTCCAGAAAGACAGGGACCAGGGTTTATATTTTTGACTGTTGATATGTAATCGATACATTGTCTCATCCATATAAAAATATTTTTGGGCTCCTATTTTAAAGGACTGTCCTTCATATAAGGAAAAGACATTAAGAGCATTCTGCCTTGATAAAACTTTTATTCTAGCATGGGGGATCAGATAAACATTAGTATTTCCAGATATTTTCTAATAAATAGAGTGTTGTTATAGATGATTCGGGGAATGTTCTCCTTTAGATAGGTCAGGAAAATGATCAGCGATTCCAAGAACCATGGAAAAACAAGCAAGATGGAGTGAACATGAAACATAAAATTTTGAGACTAGAAAAAGCTTGTCAGGTTCTAATAATTTACAGAAACCACGGTAGCAGTTGGATGGGAAATGATGATCTAAACTATGGCACTTAGCCTCTTACTCTGTTAGTAACCTGTGTGTCTTTCTGAAGTCTTTAGCTCTGTAGGTGTCATTGCCTCTCACTGGCATAATCTTGAAACTCTTCAACTCCGCCTATTTCCTCAAACACCACATCTACTCAGGTACCAAATCCTGTTGCGTTTCTATAAACTTCCCCACTGTCACTCTTACCTATGTTGATTGTTTTTGCCCCTGTTACTGCGGGGCGTGATTGCCATGGAACAAGTCCTCTGCGCCTTACTTGCCCTACAGCAACAGCTTCCTATGGTCTGTATTACCATTGCCTCCCTGGTACCCTGTTCCATGTTTTCTCCATTAGCAGCATTGGTGTGGTATAGTGAGACTGGCCACACTTGAGCCTGCAACAATGATCCCTCCTGTGCTAATGTCATACTACTGGCATTTTCACACTGTGATTGGTTGAAGGAAGGGCATGTAACTCAGGCAGTGGTGGGCTTTCCTAGGGTCAAAGCAGTAGGTCCACACATGGTTACGTAATCCAAGTTGGTCCACTCGGTGTGAAACCCCAGATGCATTGATTGGGTGAAGAGAAGCTCTCTCTTCTTTTGGATTTGTTGTAAGTCCAAGAGTGCAGTGGTGAAGAGTCCACCTGCCAGTGCAGAAGACACAAGAGAAGTGGGATCGATCCCTGGTTGGGAAGATCCTCTGGAGAAGGAAATTGCAGCTCACTCCGGTATTCTTACCTGGGAAATCCCATGGACAGAGGAGCCTGGCAGGCTACAGTGCACGGGGTTGCAAGGAGTTGGACACAGCTGATTGATTAACACACATTTATTTATTTGTCTGCATCACGTCTTAGTTTCGGTACATGGGATCTTCCATTGCAGGGTGCGGCATCTCTAGTTGTGATTCTTGGGCTCTAGAGCAGGTGGGCTCCATAGTTGTGGCGCATGGCCATAGTTGCTCTACAGCGTGTGAGATCTTAGTTCTCTGACTGGGGATCAGACCTGCATCTCCTGCATTGCAAGGTGGATTCTTAACCACTGGACCGCCAGGGAAGCCCCCTCAGCACAGTTCTATATAATGAAATTTGGGGGAGAGTCCTTTCTGGCCTCTTCCTCACCTTTGGTCGTTCGGATACATTGGGATGCCTCTGGTCTGTGTTGAAATGCAGGAAATCCTTGGCTTGCGGCTGCAGCACTGTAAGCCGTGCCTCCACCATCACCTGGCCTTCTTCTTCCCAAAAGTACCTGTGTTTTCTCTTCTTGTTATGGGAAGATTTCAGAGGGAGCAGGGCCCTGCTGACATCTTGATTTTGAACTTGTAGCTTCCAGAACTGTGAGATAGAAAATTTCTGCCATTTTAAGCCACCCATATTGGTGATACTTTGTTACAGCAAACTAAGTGACCTTAGCCAAACATGCAGAGGTCAGGAAGTTCAGTCTTCAGTGTGCCTGAAAAAAGAGGAGGACTGCACATCAGCACTAATGGCTAGAAAAAGAGGCACAATACTGAATATTCTGTGGGTTTCATCAGAGCATGTAGCAAAATCCATCAAAATATCTACCTGAGATGGAGGGTAGCTTGATTTATTTTATAAATATTTACAATATTGAATCATTTACAATTATTTACAAATATTGAATCATCATGTTATACACCTGTAACTAAAGTTATGTGTCAATTATGATGATTATATATGTGAGTAAAAAATATCTGTGTATATATGTGTGTATATATGTATCGCTCTATCAAGAAATCTCTCTTCTCATTTCGAATGTTTTCCCTAGCAACTACTCTTTCTTTCCCTTTGTTGTTTGGTCACTCAGTTGTGTCTGTCCTGCTCTTTGTGAGTCCATGGACTGCAGTATGCCAGGCTTCCCTGTCCTTCACTATCTCCTGGACTTTACTCAAACTCATGTCCATTGAGTCGGGGATACCATCCAACCATCTCATCCTCTGTTGCCTCCTTCCCCTCCTGCCCTGAATTTTTCCCAGCATCAGGGTCTTTTCCAATGAGTTGGCTCTTTGCATCAGGTGGCCAAAGTATTGGAGTTTTGGCTTCAGCATGAGTCCTTCCAATGAATATTCAGGGTTGATATCCTTTAGGACTGACTGGTTTGATCGCCAAGGGACTCTCAGGAGTCTTCTCCAGCACCACAGTTCAAAAGCATCATTTCTCTTTGCAATTTACAAACAAAACCCTTTTGTTTTTCTGATAATTTGCCTCTCATTTGGCTAAACAAAAGCCCCGTGATGAGCCAAGCATTAGCCTTGTTCCTCTAACTGGAAGAATCCTCCTGCTGGAGGATCTCACAAGAACAGGAACATGGGGTCCTGGCCAGAGGCTGCTTTGGTGCCTCCACAAATGCATTTCTTCCTTCTGATAACTTAAGGTGTTCATTGCCTCACTTACACTCATGAGTTAATACTATAGCACAGAAGACACTTTCCATCTATGTATTCCTATTATCTTATTGGCACATGGTACCAGTTTGACTAAATTATTGGATAATTTCTATTTCATATTGTTGGTGTAGTGCCTTGCCTAAAGGTGTAAACATCAGCTAATGAGTTTTTGCTGTAGGCAAACATCCTCTGGTAGATGTGCATAAAATCATGATGTAAGATAAAATGTACTTAATTAACAGAAAGTATAGAGTGCTTTTGGTCTTCTCCTTGGTATGCTAAAATTATAAGGAAGATCGTGCTATTATGACTTTCCACAGGCAAAGCTAGGGACTGGAGCAAATATCAAGGAGCTGTGATGTGAAGTCAAGTCTCATTTTGGCTGAAGGAGGATCTGAGGCCATGTGGTAAGGGCACCGAATAGAGTATCCTTCTTATCGCCCCTCTCGTTCCTTCAACACACGTAATGTTATTAGCACATCTTTAATTGAAGGATCAGCCCAGTAGCACAGAATGCTTCAATTCTCCAGGTAGCACATGAAACATAAATATTTCATCTGTACTAAGCAATCACAAGCCATTGCTTCTTCCCAGCAAGTCAAGTTGCATAAATTAGTTAATGTTTGGCTTGGATTAATATTTATGAGATTACCATTTACATTAAATGATATTAAAATATTAATTTAAGCATACATTAAACAAATTCAATTCCCGACCATGGGATGTTTGCAATGTGTTTGCTGAGTAATTAGATATGTATAAATCCTTACAAACTGTCCCTTTGTATATGGCCAGATAGGCCAAAAGGACCCTTTGAGGAAAATAAGTTACACTTTCTGAAGGTGATTTTGGCCTTTTGATGCTTATTAGAAGTTAAAAAAGGGGTTATTACAAATATGTTCACTGTTTTCTTTGAAAGTATTAACAATGTAACCTAAACATTGGGCTATACCTAATTTAGCATAGGGTTTTTGCCAGGGGTGATCAAGTTAAAATGATATTCTTAGGGTGGGCTCTAATCTGTTATGGTCAGTATTCTTATAAAAAGAGAAAATTTGGAGATGGGCGTGTAAGAGAGAAGACAATGGGAAGACACACAGAGAAGATAGCCACCCACAAGCCAAGGGATGCTCGAGGCTACCAGAAGCTAAAAGAGAGGTGTGGGGGCTTCCCTGGTGGCTCAGTGGCAAAGAATCTGCCCACCAATGCAGAAGGCAGGAGTTCAGTCCCTGGTCTGGGAGGGCCCCACATGTTGCGGAGCGATGAGGCTCGTGAGCCACAACCGTTGAGCCTCTGCTCTAGAGCCTGGGAGCTGCAACTGCCGAAGCCTGCACGCCTAAAGCCCGTGCTCTGCATCAGGAGGTGCCATCGCAATGAGGAGCCTGTGCCCCGCAGCTGGGGAGCAGTCCCCGCCTGCCGCAGCTCGAGAAAAAGCCCGAGCAGCAGTGGAGGCCCAGCAGAGCCAGGAAGAAATGGCTATTAAAAGGAAAAAGTCATGGAAGAGGGAGTCTCACAGCCTTCGGGAAGAAACCAACCCCACTGATTGCTTGATCTTGGACTTCCTGCCTCCAGACCTATGAGACAACAAATTTCTGTTTATAAGCCACCCAGTTTATGGTACTTTGTATGGCTGCCCTAGGAAACTGATACACTGGCATTTTGATCTCTGTTCTTTACACGACTAAACTGAGCCTCAGTCACAGTAATACGATCCATATGGGACAAAGTCTGGGCTGGAACAGACACTTTTAGAGCCCCCAGATATCAGCTCTTAGCTACAAAGGACACCAAGAAAGCAGGGGAAGCAGAAAGCATTTAAGGCTTGAGAAGCCAGTTCCAGGAGGAACTGGCACCCAGGCAGCTCGTATAGATTTAATCATTTGCTTCTCTAAACGTGGCTGATTAAACCCCCTCTGATCATGAGTACTGCCTTTCACTTAGAGAATTTTTGCCTTTCGGGGTCACACATTGACCCCTTTCTGTGTTTCTGGGGCTTCTCTGTGTCAAAAGGAATTCGAGTTGCTTATTCAAATGTGTCTGATTTGCATGGGGCATCAGCCTGAAGGATGACAGTACAAACCTGAGGGGACCACCTCCAATTAATCACGGTGATCAGGAAATCAGGTTTAACCTTCCTAGTCTCACCCAGCGTGTCATGATCACACCTATTGATTGCTGGTTGGCAGATGCCACAGCTCAAAAAGCTCCAGGTAAGAGGAAGAATCAGAGCCTTTTTTCCTACTGCCACCAAAATGTTCAGGCTCTTTAAGGAAGCTGTTTCTTCTAGATATTTAGTTGAGGAGTTGGGGCCTATTATTTTCCAGTTAAATGGAGTCTAAGTTAGGTTGTTGTTTCAGCATGATCTTCGGGCCGCTTACAAAATCTCTCAGATTACGTCTCCAAGACTTTGTTAATGTACCCTAAGCATTGTGATGGCTGCCTCCTGATTGTTCTTCTGTCTTGCTTGCCCTGTGTCCCTAGCAGGTAGCAAATAGCCACGTATATAGCAGAACCTCAACCAATTTTTGTTGAATAAATGGAAGATGCCAGGGTTTGGAATCATATAGACTGAGTTTAAATTTGAACTCCTGGTATTCTGAAAAATCCCATGGATGAAGGAGCCTGGTAGGGTACAGTTCATGGGGTCACGAAGAGTTGGATACAACTGAGCGACTTCACTTTCACTTTCCACTTTCATGCATTGGAGAAGGAAATGGCACTCCACTTCAGTACTCTTACCTGGAAAATCCCATGGATGGAGGAGCCTGGTGGGCTGCAGTCCATGGGGTTGTTAAGAGTTGGACACGACTGAGTGACTTCACTTTCACTCTTCACTTTCATGCACTGGAGAAGGAAATGGCAGCCCACTCCAGTGTTCTTGCCTGGAGAATCCCAGGGATGGGGAGCCTGGTGGGCTGCCGTCTATGGGGTCACACTGAGTCTGACACGACTGATGTGATTCAGCAGCAGCAGCGTTCTGTCTCAGGCATTGTGCTCGGTATTGGGGAGACAGAGTGGAGCTGATCTGATTCTTATCTTCAGAAGCTTGCAGTGGGGGTAGGGACGCAAGTGAGAAGGTAGGGAGATCAGTACAGAGACAAATCTGTAGGGGTCCGTGGGTATACCCAGGGAGAGCATTTTAACCAGTCTCCTTTGCTGGAAAGGAACTTGAGTCAGAGATACCAATGGGAACCTCAACTGTCCCTGACTGAGCTGTACTCAGAAAAGGAATTCTTGTTCTAGGCCATTTAATTATTAATAGAAATAGACGTTATCACATCACCAAGGAGAGGAGGTAATTTTTTGGGTCAGGTCGTTCACTGCTGAGAAGGCCCCCTGAGAAATTTGATGTCCTTGGGCTCCCTGGCAACCACTGGTATGATAAGGAGATTACCACTCCTTATCATGAGCACTGCTTTTTATAATTCTGCTTAATTTCTATAAGGTCCTCTGTATGTACCTGAATGATTGGTTGGCTGGATTATTCTTTCCATAAGCATTTATTGCTTACTTACTGTAAGTCAGGCACTGTGCTGGGTCTTGGAAGAAGATGTAGAAAAATATACTCCCTGACCTCAAGACTACACAGAATCAATAGACAAGTAGGAGACATCTGACTATCTAAATACTGGTGTCTCTTATGGACAGAGGAATCATTTATGAAGAATGATGTAATCACAGTTTAAATGATCCTTGATGAATTTTATGAATGGTTATAAACAATAGAATACTCAGTTGATATAAACCTATGCTGTCTTTAAAAATGAGGAATGATTTATAAATAATTTGGAAAGTGCTCACATGTAATAATAGTTAGAAAAACGGGCATGCTGTTATATATAGAATATTTGACCCAGGCAAAGCAAGTTAAGAATTAAGACAAAGTAGGACCATGTAAATGAAAATTGGAAAGGATTTACACAGATGTGAAAATGAAATAATTTATTGATGTGGGGCTCTGTGTTTGTTTTTTTTCCCTTTTCTTTTCTTCTTTTGGGTATTTTCAAAATTGTGCATAATTAGCATTCATACTTTTAAAAAATGATATGAAAACTTCAATCAGCTCTTTTAAAAAATGTCCTGGTTACTATAAATTAATGAAGCGTTCTGAGTGTGAGGTGTGCGTGAGGTTGTTTTTGAAATGAATGAAATGAATGATGTGAGCCCACTGATCCATGATGATCCTCATTAGATAGAAACTTCATTAGACACAGCTGAGGCCAAACCAGCATGCAGAATCTGCCTGGAGCGTCTCCCAGGAGCAATGGGGAAACCTGCAACGTAAGGAAAAACCAATCGGTCAAAGAGGAGAAAGAAGTGATAAAATCTGCTGTATCAACTGAATTGTAATCTGTTCTTTCTTGATTCATTTCTTTCTTTCTTCTCCCCCTTGTGCCTGTCTCCTTTCTTGTCTCTTTACCCAGTTTAAATTTATTGTTGTTGTTCAGTTGCTAAGTCCAGTCCGACTCCTTGTAACGTCATGGACTGCAGCACACCAGCCTCCTCTGTCCTTCACTATCTCCCAGAATTTGCCAAATTCATGTCCATTGAGTCAGTGATGCTCTCTAACCATCTCATCCTCTGCCACCCCCTTCTCCTTTTGTCTTCAAAATTGTTACTCAGTTTAAATAGAGGGCATCAAGTACGTAAGGATTTAACAGGCTGCTTCGTACCCTGATTTTCTGTACATTTAACTAGAAATGGAACATTGTCTAACCAGTCTTTTCTGTTGTTCCCTTACTATCATAAGCGGCATGGAAAGTGTCTCAGAATTTGTGGAGACTCATATTTTCCAAGCTCTGCTCCTCTGTGCTTCTTGCTGTTTGGCATTTACATTATTTATGGCTCCAAGGATTATATAAAAATACATTCTTTGGATTGGCACAATATTCCTTACCTGCCTCCCTTCTTTTGGATTTCAGACTATGTCAGTGGAATGGTGACAAGGTCAGTGAGTCAAGATATTCCTGTGGAAGAGGAAATCTTCTGGGTCAAGGAGAAGGCTATGAAGAGGCAGGCTGGGCTGGGAACTTATTAAGTCTTCTGACTTTTGGCTGAATGGGCCCATGACATATTGTCTACTAGACTCTTAGCTTCTTAAGGTCAAGGACAATGCCATTCATTCATTCACATATCCTTCCTTAGTGCTTAGCATGATACCTGACCCACAACATGTACTGAATGAATAACTCATAAATAAATACACCTTTGGCTTTTTACAAGTGCTCAGTACCAAGTAAATGCCAACACTTTCACTGGCCGGAATTCTACACTGTCTGAAATGTATGATAATTGAATATGTGACTTATTATGCAACATTTATACAGGATCAGTGTTAAATTTGATATAGCGATGATAGTGATTTATTTATTCACTTATATACTTGTGTGTTCTAATATGGATTGAGTGCCAGTTCTGTGTCAGTCTTCATGCTGGGAGTCAGGGAGATAGCTATTCCCATTTTTAATCATTCCTTATCATGTGCACGGAGGTTCACTGACTCGGATCCTCTCCAGCCCTCACTCACTCTTCTTCAGAAAAGGAGGACTTGCTTAATCTGACTGCTTACTTTAGAATGCTTCAGTAAGACCCGGTTTTACTCGGAGCATTGTAGCAAATAGCCATGCTACATGGAGCCGTTGGAAGGCTCCCAGAGAAGAATCACAGGGAAGATCCACCAAGGGCTTTGGAGTAAATCTATGCTCATAGGACTAATCACTCTTCTCCTTTTGAGCAAAACCCTTTGAGTTGCTACTGAGTCCCAAAAGAGAATAAATATTTGACCACTGCACCATGTAGGAGCCAAAAATTGGTCATCTGATCCACTAAGACATAAGATCGGATGTGTGCAGTAGCAGTCCACCATTAAGAGGAAATGGGCGATCTGAGCCTGGGCTGGACGAGGGCGGGAAGGCACAGTCAATTGCATGAGCAGGTAGATAAAACTCTTCTGACATCCATCTGAATGTACTGTTGCCACCCCCCAGACCTTTGGCTCTAGAAGGGCCCCCTGTGATCAGTTGAACTTGATTCCCAAGATCCTTAACTTTTGGTAATGATAAAGTAGTCTGGCTGGGCTAAAGTTCCTATAGACTGTGATAATACACTATGGAATATGTATAAAAACAGCTGTTGATGACACTGGAGATCAGACTAAAAGGGGCAAACATACAGAGAAGGAGGAAAGAGTTCAGGGCTAGCAGAAGAGTTTCTGGAGAGGAGGAAGTTCTACAGAGAGTGAGTCACGAAATCTGTACATAAAAATTTCCCAAATCTTTGGCAGATTGCTAAACTACACATGTTTTAAGGGGAGTAGATTTAGCAAATCCAGTGAAAAAGCTACAGCTGAAAATTGAAAAACCTGAGTAGGGATTTCAGCTTCTATAAACTGCAAGGGAAGTCAGTTTGGAATTTGAATCCAGCTTGGTTAACTAACTTCCTAGAATGAAAATCTTGGTTAACTAACTTCCTGGAATGAAAATCACAGAATGCAGAGACATCCTATGAAATGTGACCCTCCATGAAATAAGATTTCATAAGAAATTTTATAAAATAAGAACTTAAAAAGCATTCAGTAGAGTTAAGGTGAGCGTTAGGATTTGGGCTTCAGTTTGTGTTCCTGTTTGGGTTAGGAGGGTTGGGGCAGGGTTAGGATTAATGTTAGAGAGAATGTGAGGCTTTGAGTGAGGCTGAAAGTGGGTGTGAGGTTTAGTGCTATAAATTCCCCTCTTGGCACTGCTTTAGCTGTGTACCACAAATTTTGATAGGAACTATTTTAATTTTTATTTAGGTCAATGACTTTTTAAATTTCCCTTGAGATTTGCTCTTTGACCCATGAATTATTTGTAAGTGTGTTGTTCATTATGTTGGTAGAATGACAATACTAGTAGACTGTGATTTTCTGTCTATCTTTAATTTATCACAGGCTACTGGTAGAAACGTTGCCTACATTTTTGTCCCTTGGATATTTTCCTGTTTTCCTGCTGTTATTAGTCTCTGTTGGATTTTATTGTGGTCAAAGGGTACCTTCTGTATGATCTCAATTTGAGAAAAAAATTGTTGAGATTTGCTTTATAGCCTCAGATGTGATCTATTTTGGCAATGTTCTATGGGTACTGGAAAAGACTGTAATCTTCTGTTATTAGATGAAGGTTCTACAAACGTCTATTAGATTCTGTTAAAAGTGTTTAACAGAATCTAACCATTAGATTAGTTAATGTTGTTTTTGAATTCTCCTATGTCCCTGATTCTCTTTCTAGTTCTGTCAATTGTTGAAAGAGGAGTGTTGAAGTATCCAGAGTATTTTTTTGATTTGTATATTTCTATGTCAGTTATTATATAAAGCGTTTTGCTTTTTGTATTTTGCAGTCCTGTTGTTTAGCCTATATACTTAGGATTACTATGGCTTCTTAGTGATTATCTCTGTCAATGATAATTTTCTTTGCTCTAAAGTCTTCTTTATTGTGTATTAATACAGCCACTCCTACTTTATTTTTTGTTTTTGCTCCTACTTTTTTGATTAAGGATTATATGGTATACCTTTTTCTGTCCTTTTACTATTTATGTTTGAATTGAGTTTCTTGTGGCTTGCCTATTAGGTGTCTCATGCTTTTAATCCATTCTGCTAATCTCCATCTTTCAATTGGTGTATTTATATCATTTAAGTTTAATGTAGTTTTTGGTATGCAAGGGCCTACTTCTGCCATTTTTAATTTCTGTTTTTTTCTCAGTTCTTAATTTTTCTGTTTTGTTACCTCCTATGGATTACTTGAATATTTCTCAGAATTCCATTTTGATTTATAGTTTTGGAGTATATGTCTTTGTGTAGAATTTTTAATGATTGCTCTAGATATTTTATATATGTATAATAATATATAATGTCCAAATATACATATATACACATATAACCAATAAAAATGGAAATATATATTTTATCACAGTCTACTTTAGTTGGAGAGCTTGGCTTTACAGACTTAGTGATTTAGACTTCTTTGAAGGGGAAATAATACTTTCCAGCTTTACTATTCTTTTATTTCTTTGATATCAGTAAGTCATGTTCCACAGGCCCACCAGATAGATAAGGATCCCTGGTTTCACTGAATTCAAAAAGCTTGTCTGAGATAACTCAATTTGTTGACAGCACTAAGAAAGCAGGTAATAAAATTTTTGAGTGGATAAATGAATTGGTACCAAATTTCTGATTTCTTGACTAACCAGAAGTCTGACAGATTTCATAATTCTGGCCAGAGAAATTGGAGGCACTTCTTTTCTGCCAAAATTGTGGAACTTCTCCCACTTTTCATAAATAACCCTTGGGAGACCTTGACAAGTACAATGGTCTAATGGAAAATTATTTACCAGTGTTCCCTCCTCTTCTGTAGATGCTTACGCTTGTTTTATAAGGTCTTGGACATTTAGAAACATGAACAATATTTTCTAATTTAGTGCTAATGTAACACCAGTGCATTTCAGTGGTAACCAAATATAGACAATTGCAGAGGGTCAGCTCAGAGTCAAATGCACCTCCATCCCTGGACCCAATCCCAGGGGATGTAAAATTCTCTAAATTTTACATGTTGGAAGAGCTGAGATATTAGAGTCCAGAAAGACCATATATTGTGAATTCCAGTAAATGAAACTCCTCATCTCACTATTATTTACACTTTGGGGAAACATTTAAAGTCAGCAGTTTTCATCCAGTCTTCTCTGCCTCTGGATAGAGCCCCAGTGGTAAAAAGCGCGGAGTGCAGGCTAAAGGGAGCAGGAGGCAGTATCTAACCTTCTCGTCTCCAGTGATCCTTAGCTGAATTCCCCTTTGTTCCCCTTCTCCCTGGTCATTGTCATGGGCAGAGACTCCTCCTCGAGATCTGGAACCCAGATCCCACTCTCCACCCTCTACTTTTAGTTCTTTGACTTTATCCCTTGCCTCTGACTTTTAGATCCCCAAACTCTGGCTCGGCTGTCTTCTTCCACTTACCACCCCGCTGCTTGCTGAACATCTCTTGCTATCTAGCTTGGCTAACATTATGTTACTGTGATCAGAGTTTCACTCATGTTTTCATGAATGGTCTGTCACTGTTCCCTTGTTTGTATTGCAAAACCCAATTAACCTCTCTACTTCTCATTTCATTAGCTAGATGGCTGAATTTGGATAGTGAATTCAAACTCCCATGGGTATTTGATACGAGTACAAATTCAGTCTCTATTGGCTTTTGATGCTTTCAGACAGCTCGCCTACTTTTCTCCATGGTGCATACCATCTTCCCTTCCCATAGCAGTTATTTTAAACTTTCACTTCTTTGTTCAAACTTCCTTCTTACTACCATTTTTTCTCACTTGCAGCAGATGAATGCACTGTCAACTGCACTGCAAAGAAAATCCAGGGCAAAAGTGAGATTTTCATCAGTTTCTTTCTTTGACCTTTATACCCTCATCTTTGTGTACTTCCACTCTCTCTTTTCTTTCCTATCTTGATGGATGTGATGAAATGACCTCTGACCCAGGAGTTCACATTAAAATGTATGCTAGATCTCATACCATTCTGTTCCTGCCATTCCCTTCTCCAGAGGACCTTCCCAACCCAGGGACTAAACCGGGGTCTCCCACATTGCAGGCAGATTCTTTACTACCTGAGCCACCAGGGGAGCTGTATGACACTGTTGTTGTTCAGTTGCCCAGGCATGTCTGATTTTTTGTGAGCCCTTGGTCTGCAGCACACCAGGTTTCGTTGTCCTTCGGTATCTCCCAGACTTTGCTCAAACTCATGTCCATTGAGTCGGTGATGCCATCCAGCCATCTCATCCTCTGTCGCCCCCTTCTCTTCCTGCCGTCAATCTTTCCTATCATCAGGGACTTTTCCAATGAGTCAGCTGTTCACATCAGATGACCAAAATACTGGAGCTTCAACTTCAGCATCAGTCCTTTCAGTGAATATTCAGGGTTGATTTCCTTTAAGATGGAGTGGTTGGATCTCCTTGCTGTCCAAGGGACTCTCAGGAATCTTCAGCTCCACAGTTCAAAGGCATCAATTCTTTGGTGCTCCACTCTCTTTACGGTCCAACTCTCACAACTCTATCTGACTGCTGGGAAGACCATAGCTTTGACTATACGGACCTTTGTTGGCAGAGTGATGTCTCTGCTTTTCAATACACTGTCATGTCTGTCTCTGTCACCCAGCCCTGATCACATAAAGCACGTGTCTTATCAAATTTCTAGTTATATGTTCCTGTCATCTAGAATTTAAAGATAGAAGTTCCCTAAAAGTCTAGACTGCAGCCATGAAATTAAAAGATGCTTACTCCTTGGAAGGAAAGTTATGACCAACCTAGATAGCATATTAAAAAGCAGAGACATTACTTTGCCAACAAAGGTCCATCTAGTCAAGGCTATGGTTTTTCCAGTAGTCATGTATGGATGTGAGAGTTGGACTATAAAGAAAGCTGAGCAGAATGATACTTTTGAACTGTGGTGTTGGAGAAGACTCTTGAGAGTCCCTTGGACTGCAAGGAGATCCAACCAGTCTATCCTAAAGGAGATCAGTCCTGAGTGTTCATTGGAAGGACTGATGTTGAAGCTGAAACTCAGATTCATGAAAAATGAATAATATGGCCTCCTGATGCAAAAAGCTGACTCATTTTGAAAAGACCCTGATGCTGGGAAAAATTGAAGGCAGGTGGAGAAGGGGACAACGGAAGATGAGATGGTTGGATGGCATCACTGACTCAATGGACATGAGTTTGGGTAAACTCCAGGAGTTAGTGATGGACAGGGAGGCCTGGAGTTGGACACGATGGAGTGACTGAACTGAAATGAAAAGTCTAGAATTTTCGATGCAGTGTTTATTATTGCTCTGTTAACCAAAGACTTAACTGATGAATGTTGCAGGGCTTGTTTCCAAGAAACCTAGATGGATTGGAACCAGTCTACCAACATTTTAGTTCTATGGAGGGTAGTTTTTCCCTCAAGATATACAATTTTCACATCATAGAAGACTCAAGTGTGCTCTGAGGAGCCCAGAATCTCCTCACAAAAAAGTAGAAATAAAAGGAAAAAGTTGGAGTGCAGAGAAAAATAAGTGACAGAGCTACCAACAATAAGGCAGATTCTGGTGTTCAAAGGATTGGCCAGTTTGATATGAACTTAAAAGATTCTGCCTAGTTGCCCATCAGGTTCACAGTTGAAACTTAGCTTATCAATACAGAGAAGGTAAGACAAAATTAGGCCAGGAGGAAACAACTATAATGACTTTGATAGAAGGAAAAATGGCTCTGTTGATCGTATAGCCAGATTCTGATGGGTCACCAGGTTGGCTAACTGCTATTTTCTTCAGTTTAGTCAATCTCTCCAACTTTGGCTAACTCTATGAATTCACCCATTCCATATTAGATTTCAGGAAGGGAATCTATTTTGGGAGTTAATTCTTTGCAAGCAACATTTCATAAGTAAAAAGAAAAATTAATATATTTAAGTTCCTTGATGGAATTTAGATGTGGATTAAATTTATATTGGCCTAGAAAAATCTCTATAATAGGTCATCTACAGACATTATATTAGCATGGAAGGCAACATTTTTCATGAATCTTTCTAAGTATCCTGGTGTCTTCCTTTTTCATGTGTATTTTCTCTTGTATGTATACTTTTCTAATTTACATAGAGATATGTGTGTATTCCTTTATTATGTTTCTATCCATTTGGTCCTCAACATCTTGGTTGATTGATTAAGCTTGGTTCAGTAGAAACAATAGCTTCTGCTATTTGTTGTGAAACCAAATGCCTGGCACTTGGTACTAACTCAGGAACTTCATGTATATTTTCTCTCATCCTCATGGAGACCCTTCTAAGGTATTTATTATATTCCCATTTTACAGATGAGCTCATAAAGGCAGAATGACTATCTCAAGGTGGTAAGTGGCAGATGTGGATAAGAACCTAGATTTGTGTTATTCTGAAAGTTGAGATTTGACCTTATATCCTCATTATTCAACATCATATTGACAAAACCATAGAGCGATGAATGATGGTTAGTCATGCGGTGGTCTCCTCCCTACCCAGACCCCTGCCTTAGTTTCAGCTTCACTCTCTCTTGCCAGGAAAAGTGTGATGATTTCCCCATCACCCGGTGCTTTGCTTTGTATTCCCCTGCTTCTGAGATGGGATTAAAGCCCAGGTCACCTTACTCTGGTGCTCACATCTTAATCACTGTTTTCCTGTCCCCAGTCCATAGAAAGGCCATCCTTTATTCAAGGTCGCACATGCAGCGGGCTCAGAATAGATCCTCTGCTAATTACCTCATTCCTTTTACTCTATGGCTTTTTCCAGCCCATTCAATTCGCTGGGTCTGGGAACACATCCCCAGAATTGGCCCTTCATTTTCTCCTGGCAAACCAGCATAGCTTGGAATTCTTTGATCTTCTATCCTAGGACCTGTTTCCTCTACCTTTAATAGCTTGTCCTGGTCATGCAGTCATTGAAAGTGGACCAAACCCAAACCTCTATGCTGTTTCAACTTCTGGAGAGATGCTTGCTGCAGTGACAGGTGTCCTTCCACCAGCTGGCTCCTGCTGCATCTTGGCATTATGCAGTCTTCTATGTGTGAGGTACTGATTTGCAGTGCTTCCTAGCCTCTAGGCACAGATTAAATGCAATTACACAATTTATTACTGTATAATCATTATTTACCTGGGGCTTTCCAAACAATAAACCCTAAATTGCATTCCCCAAAGGTCAAAATCAATTTTTCTTATCCTTGCAAAGTGTTTAATGACTCTGTACAGACGAAATATGTACACAAGTGGAGTGAGTGAATATGGAAAATAACTGGTAATATTGAAATGTGAGTTAGATTAAATTCTTGATGTTTGAAAAAATTCCTTCTGGTCCCTGGATTTATACAAAGTCTGCTATAGAGAAATATCACCTTGGACAGCAATAGTTGTGTTTGTTTCATTATCAATTTTCGATCATCTCGTTTAATATGTCTGTGTGAGTTGTTTTTGTTGTTGTTTTGGCCATGTCATGCGATTTTCAGGATCTTAGTTCCCTGATCAAGGATCAAACCTGGTACTTGGGCCCCCTGCAGTGCAAGCACTGAGTCCTAACCATTAGACCACCAGGGAATTCGGAACATGCTCATGTGTTTTAATCAGGTCGAGCTGCTATAACAAAACGCCAGACCAGATGGCTTAAGCAGCAATTATTCCTCAGTTTTGGAGGTTGGAAAACACAGGATATGGCTCTGAGTGACGGACACTCTTCCTGGTTGCTGTTGGCCACCTTCTTGCTGTATCCTCACGTGGTATCAGAGAGCTCTGCTCTCCTCTTCTTATAAGAACATTAACTCCATTATATTTCAGTCTCATGCCCTCCCAAAGGCCCTACCTGCAAATATTATTGTGTTGGGTTGTAAATACCATCATAGTAGGGCTCCAACATATGCATTTGGGGAGAACACAAGCCTTTAGTGCATAACCCATGGAATAGATGGGAGATTGAGGCTCAAGTAGGTGAAATGGCAGGAAGGAAGGAAGCATCAATTAGAGACCAAATCTCCACATCCAGCTGCCTCACTCCTAGTAGAAAGCTCTGTTTCTCCTAATATTGGCAGAAGGACTGAGGAGAAGAATTTCAAAGAGAGATGCTGTCCTGAAAAGGGTGAAGTCAGATTAAAAGGGACTTATGCTTGGGTTTCCTCATACCTTCAGTTGGAGGACACTTCAGGGCTAGAGTGGCGGATATAGTGCAGGCATGTCTGTGATTCTCCTCTGACATGTCGCTGCTGAAACACACTGAGTTTTCCATCTCCAAGTATCCTCAGAGTCCTTTCCAACCCATTTCTCTGGTTCTTGTTACACAACAATCAGTAAATCAGGTTTTTAAGAACAAAGCACTATTTCTGAATCAACCCCTATGCACAATTCTTTATAAACCCTTGTTCCCAATCCTTCCCTGTTGGTTCCTTTAAGTAGCGGTCCCCAACATTTTCGGCACCAGGGACCAGTTTCGTGAAAGTTTTTCTATGGAATGGTACGGGGGATGGTTTCAGGATGATTCAAGGGCATTACATTTATTGTGAACGTCATTTGTATTATTATTATGTCAGCTCCGCCTCAGATCAAGAGGCATCAGATCCCAGAGGTTGGAGACCCTTGGGGTCTGCCTTGGGGTGTTGCCATGACCTCTCACAGCTCCTTCTGGATGGCCACAGCTGGCCTTGAGCCCACCACCTCCCGGCCGCCTGACTTTCTGATCATCATACTCTCACTTCCAGTTCAGAGGACATAAAATGTTACTTCCCTTTGGGTGAGTCCCTGCCTTCTTTACATGTTTACATGCTTTGACAGCAAACTGCCCAAGTGATGGAAGGATTCTTTGCCTCTCTCTCAACTTCTACTCTCTAGAGGAATATTGTTGTTCAGTCGCTAAGACATGTCTGATTCTTTGTGACCCCATGGACCACAGCATGCCAGGCTTCCCATGTCCTTCACCATCTCCTGGACTTTGCTCAAACTCATGTCCATTGAGTCAGTGATGCCATCCAATAATCTCGTGCTCTGTCATCCCCTTCTCCTCCTGCCTTCAATCTTTCCCATCATCAGGGTCTTTTCCAATGAGTCAGTTCTTCACATCAGGTGGCCAAAGTATTGGAGTCTCAGCTTCAACATCAGTCTTTTCAATGAGTATTCAGGACTGATTTCCTTTAGGATTGACTGGTTGGATCTCCTTGCAGTCCAAGGGACTCTCGAGTCTTTTCCAGCACCATGGTTCAAAAGCACCAATTCTTCAGTGCTCAGCTTTCTTCACAGTCCAGCTCTCACATCCATACATGACTACTGGAAAAATCATAGTTTTGACTATATGGGCCTTTGTTGGCAAAGTAATGAAAAATATTAGTGAACAATAAAAGGAGTGCAACAACATAGCTGAACCCCCAAAACACTACACTGAGTGAAAGAAGTAGGTACAATATATACATATATATATTCTGTTTGATTCCATGTCTACAAAATCCTGAGAAATGCAGAACAATCTGCGTCAAGGAGGAACCAGATCACTGTTTGCCTGGTGGTCATGGAGGAGAAAGGGGGTTACAGATGGGGCTTGGGGTGGTGGAAGGGGGATTGTAAACGGGGAACAAGGAAACTTTTGGAGATGTCGGCCATGACCTGTGTTGACTGCAATGACCCTTTCATAGGTGTATACATCTGTCAAAATTTAACAAATTGACCTTTCTGGGTCTTGCTTTCAAGCTTTTTAAAGCACAACAGAGCAGCATTTTGTCTAGGGCTATTTTCCCCTTTTACTGAGGCAAAACTATTCCAAGTGTTTTATCCAATACTCCATGAAATACGAGATTTTCCCCCTCTGACTATTGGGAAAAAGAATTGTTCTGGGCCCTCGTGAGCTACAGGGAGTTACCCCTGTGCCCCTCCTCCTCCCAAACCTGCTGGCCTCAGGGCTTCTCCTCACACTGTGTGCAGTTTCATTGTGAACTGAAAAATATTGGCAGTTAAACAGAAATAAATCAAGAGGACCAGAAACAAAACATTTTTGACCTTAGATTTTTTAAAAAAAGCAATGCCCTTGTGAGAAAGAATTACCAGAATCTCATAGTAAATATTCATCTGTTGAAAATACTTTTGACTTGAAAATTTTCATTGGAAAGTGGGGTCTCTCTCATGTATTATAATGTTTGGAAAATGAAAGTGAAATTCACTCAATTGTGTCTAACTTTGCGACCCCATGAACTATACAGTCCATGGAATTCTCCAGGCCAGAGTACTGGAGTGAGTAGCCTTTCCCTTCTCCATGGTATCTTCTCAACCCAGGGTCGGACCCAGGTCTCCCACATTACAGGTGGATTCTTTACCAGCTGAGCCACAAGAGAAGCCCAAGAATACTGGAGTGGGTAGCCTATTTCTTCTCCAGCAGATCTTCCCGACCCAGGAATCAAACCGGGGTCTCCTGCAATGCAGGTGGATTCTTTACCAACTGAGCTAAAGTTTGGAAGTCTAGCATAAAGGTTTCTTAGCCTTCTTCAGTAACATTCCTCCCAGTTAACTCTTTTTAAAAAAATTAGTTTCTATTGGAGTATAGTTGCTTTACAGTGTGGTTTTAGTTTCTACTGTATGGCAAAGTGAATCAGCTATATGTATACACATAATCCCTATTTTTTAGATTTCCTTCCCATTCACGTCACCACAGTACGTTAAGCAGAGTTCCCAGGCTATACAGTATGTGCTCATTAGTTTTCTAATTTATACATATTATCGATAGTGTATATGGAGGTCACTGTCCTTTATTGCCTTATGTTCACTGTCTTGAAAAATACTGTCTCATGTGTATGTCAGCTTCTTAGGTGTTTCAGGAAGGTGGGTATATCTGATCCCTGTTATTCCATCTTGATCAGAATCATACATCTCTTTTCCCTTTGGCTTGATGAAATTGTTTGGATCCTTTAAAGAGGCACTCCTTTTGAATTCTGCTCCTAGAAATTGCCTTTACATGGCAGTCTCTGGGATACTTTCTCATTGGGCTGATAGCATTATCTTTCTCCTTTTCCTGTCCTCATTGGTTGGAGAAGAAAGTTTGGGCATAGCACTAAAAGTCTTGCTTCTGTTGTAACTGATGGCATAAGGTTGTTCTCAAGCTGAAAGCCTGTAGACTAAATCTAACCCATAGATGTGTGTGTGTGCATGTCTGTGTGTTGTCTGTGTGTCTATTTTCCCCTACACAGCACTTTAAAAAACTAGTTTTTGTTGTTTTTTAAATTCATTTTTAACATTAAAGCACGGGAGTTTTCTGTAGATGTCTGGATTTCTGGCTTCCCTTGAAAAGTCAGAAGACCTGACATCTTTGGCTCTTGTTTCTACATAGTGATATAACTCTTTGCTAAAATGCATTAGCCTTTGTCCATTTCTGAAGGGCTACACACTCTCCACCTTGACACAGGCCTCCTCCTTCATTTCTGTTACTTGGCTTCTCCTAAGAGGCATGAGGATCTCTGGTCCCTGCTGTGGAGGCCAAGGGCATCAACTCTGGAGTTCAAGGGCGGCTGGACCAAGTCCGTCCTCTGGCACTTTGCTGACCCAACTGCGATGCTTTCTCTGCCTGGATCTCCAGACTCCACAGAAACACTTCCTGATACTTCTACACCCCTGATATTGCCCTCTACGATCTTACAGATTCTAGCTTTGCTGCCCTATGGATTTCGCCCCATGTCTTGTCTGTACTTTGACTACTGACCCCAGGATCAGCCACCTTTTCTTTTACATGTTTCACATCCAAATTTCCTTTATAAAAGCTGTCTGATGAATTCAGTAAGTCATTAGTAGCCCTTTCTGGCAAGAGCTTTGTACCAAGAGAACCTGAAATCTAGAAGTCACTATAGATGACCATTCATGGGTCAAGTGCCTATTTTGAGGTCGATCAGCTTTGTTCACAGTATCAAGGGTGATCTGATCAGCTTTCTTGAGAAGAGACTGGTTTGTCAGGTATTTAGAGTCATCAGGTAGCTTTCTCTATGCTACTGCAGCTGGTCACCTCAAATGCTACCTAGGACACAGCAAAGTTCACACAATAACTTTACAATAATGATAACAAAAGTGGTAAAAATAGTAATAGATACCCTTTGGCAAGCACTTACTGCTTTTCAGGTATCACGGGGGCTTCCCGTGTGGCTCAGACAGTAAAGAATCTGCCTGCAATTCAGGAGACTTAGGTTTGATTCCTGGATTGGGAAGATCTCCTGGAAAAGAAAATGGCAACCCACTCCAGTATTCTTGCCTGGAGAATTCCATGGACAGAGAAGCCTGGCGGGCTACAGTCCATAGAGTCACAAAGAGTTGGATATGCCTGAATGACTAGCACTCACTCACTGTCTTCTACAAATTAGCTCATTTTATCCCAATGGTAACTCTAATCATTATGGAATTATTTTTCCCATTATAAATGATGCTCTCAGAGAAGTTAAGGGGCTTTCCCAAGCTCTTGTTAGAGTCAGGAATGAAATCAGCACTAGACAGATCAGTTTCCAAAAGTTTTTGCAATGAAGCCCAGAGAGAACACCAAGGACCATCAACAGGGGTGTGTGTTACTGGGAACAAAACCGTAGGGGTAGGACTTAACTTCCTCATGTAGTGGAGGCCTCTTGTGGTAACTGGGAAGGGCTTGGAACCAAAAGTAGAAGGGACAGAAAGAGCATTCAGTAGAATCAAAGTGGCTCCCAAGAAAGTTTCATGTCATGGAAAAACACAGCTTCTGGTACCAGCGGATGAGGGTCCCAGGCCTGTCATTTACATTCTGCACAACCTTATGAGAGTTCTTTAACCTCCACGAACCCTAGCATCCTTTCCTTGAAACAGAGAGAACGCTGTCGTGTTGCAGTGTTACAGGGCTCACTTAAAGTGGTGTATGTGGAAGTTTATCAGGGAGAGTCTTCAGTAACAATAAAACAATAATTTCCTTTGAAGGGCTGTTTGGAGGGTTGTGTTATTGTTAGTTGCTCATTTGTGTCCAACTATTTGCAACCCAGTGGACTGAAGCCTGCCAGGCTCCTCTGTCTGTAGGATTCTCCCAGCAAGAATACTGGAGGGAGTAACCATTTCCTTCTTCAGGGGATCTTCCTGACCCAGGGATCAAAACTGAGTCTCCTGTGTTGCAGGCAGATTCTTTATCATTTGAGCCCTCAAAAGAGGGTAAGATGTGTCTGTTTCCTGGGACATAGTGAAAGTGAAAGTCGCTCAGTCGTGTTGACTCTTTGTGACCCCATGGACCATACAGCCCATGGAATTCTCCAGGCCAGAATACTGGAGTGAGTAGCCTTTCCCTTCTCTAGGGGATCTTCCCACCCAGGGATCAAACCCAGGTCTCCCACATTGCAGGCAGATTCTTTACCAGCTGAGCCACCAGGGAAGACCAAGAATACAGGAGTGAGATGTAGTAGACACCCAGTAAATGATAACTATTAGAGTTCCACAATCCTGTATTCCTTAACCTGAAATGGAAAATTGGTGCCATAATGAGTATGGAGACAAACCCTGACCTGAACGGGAAGGAGGCTACTTGTAAGTCTTACTACACCAGTTAGAGTTGGTATCAGGGCCCTGTGAAATACACAAAATAGGACATGTCATATCCATAAGTCTGAACTTTTCTGAATCCTGAAACTCCACTTGGATAAGGATCTGTGGACTGGTATTATTGTCATTATTATCTCATACCTCTTTCCCGTGTTTTGTCCCTGTAGGAATCATAGCCTGTCTTGTTTAGCCGCCCCCCCCCCAGCCCCCACCAACTTTTAGCACAAGTGCCTGGGTCATGGTTGGTAATTTATAAGTGTGTATTGATTAAACAAATGAAAGAAGGATAAGGTTCTTGGTGATGAAGAAAATAAAAATGAAGTCCCAAAAACTGATAGAGGAAGGATACACATGACTTTGCTCCCGTCTTTTCTTTGGTCTTTTAATGGATTCTGAGCCTTTTGAAGGGCCCACATCACTAACCAGTGGAGGGGGGAGGAAGGGCTGGAAGCAGCCACAGAATCCTGAAGAGGCCGCTGGAGGAGCCGAGCTGGCAGCAGCTCCGTGCTTTGCGATTCTATCAGGGAGCACAAATGCCTTTTTTGGAGGGTTGGCTCAGACACGGCTAGTGTTACAAACCCTGCAACCGTAATGCAAGGAAAAGCTGGGAAAATCCCACAAAGTGAAATTGTATCTGCTTGTGGTCAAGTCGGGACTCCAAATTTGGACAGTGGAATTCAGTGGGAAAAATGGGAAAGGCATCAGGGGTTACATAGTGAACCTAAGATTTATCACTACGGCAGGCAGCTATTTCCAGAGAAACCAGCAAGGCAAGTTGTGGTCATATTTCTGTGAAGGAGCCGGGAGGGGGAGGGACCCGCAGCTCACTGCTGATGTGATCAACCTGTTAAACTCTTTGAACAAATGGAAAAATCAAAGTTGTTCCACGATGCCTTTCAGATCGCTGCGCACCAGGATATATATGAACATTTCAAAAGCATGAAACCAATTGATTAGAACATAAAAACCCAGAGGCAGTCAAAGCAGTTGGACTAGATGCCAAAATCATATGTTGCCAAGCTTCTGTTTAAAGCTATTTAAATGTATACCGAGGAGAGAGTTGGAGGCCAGAAGTGGCTAACTCAGGCCAGGGCTGGCTCTTAACTCACCTCCTGGGGCATCTTAGGTAGTGAGGCCATCGGAAACCTGAAATATAGACCAACTCAGTCCCCTCCAGCTTGTGATGTTAGGTAGCCTCTCTGAGTCTCAGTTTTTCATCTGTAGAATGGATTTAATCTGTAGAATAGACAAAATCACTGCAGATGGTGACTCAGCCATGAAATTAAAAGACACTTACTCCTTGGAAGAAAAGTTATGACCAACCTAGATAGCTATTGAAAAGCAGAGACATTACTTTGCCAACAAAGGTCCGTCTAGTCAAGGCTACAGTTTTTCCAGTGGTCATGTGTGGATGCGAGAGTTGGATTATGAAGAAAGCTGAGCGCTGAAGAATTGATGCTTTTAAACTGTGGTGTTGGAGAAGACTCTTGAGAGTCCCTTGGACTGCAAGGAGATCCAACCAATCCATCCTAAAGGAAATCAGTCCTGAATGTTCATTGGAAGGACTGATGCTGAAGCTGAAACTCCAATACTTTGGCCACCTGATGTGAAGAACTGACTCACTGGAAAAGACCCTGATATTGGGAAAGGTTGAAGGCAGGAGAAAAAGCAGATGACAGCGGATGAGATAGTTGGATGGCATCACCAACTCAATGGACATGAGTTTGAGGAAACTCTGGGAGTTGGTGATGGACAGGGAGGCCTGGTGTGCTGCAGTCCATGGGGTCACAAAGAGTTGGACATGACTGAGAGATTGAATTGAGCTGAACTGAACTGATAGTTGATTTAAAATGTATTAATTTCTGGAAGTGATTTAGATTTATATACATGTAGATAGATTTCATATTATTTCTCATTATGGTTTATTAAAAGATATTGAATAGTTTCCCTGTGTACATGGTAGGTCCTTATTGTTTACCTATTTTCTATATAGCAGTTTATACCTGCTAATCTCAAACTCCTAATTTATCCCTCCCCTACTCCATTTCCCTGTAACCATACATTTGTTTTCTGTGTCTGTGAGTCTGTTTCTGTTTTGTGAGTAAGTTCTTTTGTGTCATTATTTAGATTCAGCATGTAAGTGATAACATTTCTTTCTGCATCTGACTTACTTCACATAGTGGGCTAGTCCTTAGGTTCATCCATGTTGCTGCAAATGGCATTATTCATTCTTTTTCTTTTGGCTGAGTAGTATTCCACTGTGTGTGTGTGTGGGTGTGTGTGTGTATGCATGCATGCGCTGGTGGTGGTTTAGTCTAAGTCATGTCCAACTCTTGCCACTCCATGAACTGTAGCCCGCCAGGCTCCTCTGTCCATGGGATTCTCCAGGCAAGAATACTGGAGTGGGTTGCCATTCCTTTCTCCAGGGGATCTTCCCAACCCAGGAACTGAACCTGGGTCTCCTGCATTGCAGTAGATTCTTTACCGACTGAGCTATGTGGGAAGCCCATGTGTATGCATGTGTATACATATATAATGTATTTTATAAATTATAATATATAAATGTAATTAATATATATTTTGCTAAGTCACTTCAGTCGTGTCTGACTCTGTGCAACCCCATAGATGGCAGCCCACCAGGCTCCCCCGTCCCTGGGATTCTCCAGGCAAGAACACTGGAGTGGGTTGCCATTTCCTTCTCCAATGGATGAAAGTGAAAAGTGGAAGGGAAGTCACTCAGTCATGTCCGACTCTTCTCGACACCATGGACCACAGCCTACCACGCTCCTCTGTCCGTGGGATTTTCAAGGCAAGAGTACTGGAGTGGGGTGCCATCGCCTTCTCTGTAATATATATTAATTAAATTTTATTTATGCATTCATGTGTTGATGGACACTTAGTTTCCTTCCATGTCTTGAGTATTGTAAATAGAACTGCTATGAACCCTAGGGTGCATGTATATTTTCAAACTATGTTTTTCTCTGGATATATGCCCAGGAGTGTGATTGCAGGATCATATGGTAGCTCTATTTTAGCTTTTTAAGGAACTTCCATGCTATTCTCTACAGTGGCTATACAAACTTACATTCTCATCAGTAGTGTAGGTGGTGGTGGTGGTTTAGTAGCTATGTTGTGTCCAACTCTTGCGACCCCTTGGAGGAGCCCAGCAGGCTCCTCTGTCCATGTGATTTCCCAGGCAAGAATACTGGAATGGATTGCCCTTTCCTTCTCAGGGGATCTTCCTGAGCCAGGCAGGGATCGAACCTGCATCGCCTGCACTGGCAGGTAGATTCTTTACCACTGAGCCACCAGGGAGTTCTTTTTTCTCCACACCCTCTCCAACATTTATTATTTGTAGACTTTTTAATGATAACCATTCTGACTGGTGTTAGATGATACCTTGTTGTGGTTTTGATTTGCATTTCTCCAATAATTAGTGTTCTTGAGCATCTTTTCATGTGCTTTTTGACTATTTCTATGTTTTCTTTGAAGGAATGTCTATTTAGGACTTCTGCCCATGGGTTTTTTGACTGGGTTGTTCTTTTTTTTTTTTTGTTATGAGTTGTATGAACTGTTTGTACTTTTTAAAAATTAAGCCTTGTCAGTTGCATAGAATGATATTTTTAAATGAATCAAATGATATTTATTACATTATAATAGATAAGATGTAATATAATGCACATTAAAATATGCATTATAAAATTCAAAATAAACCAATTATATTTAATACAGTTATCAAAATATTTTAAAAAGCATTTGTGTTATAATGATATGTGATCTTCCTTATTAACACATCAGATAACAAGATCTAGCAGCAAGTTTAATAGCTACCCTAATTTTAAAGTGGTAATGAGTACAAATGGCATTTTGTGATGTTTACAACAATTTTAGTGTGATATGAAAATATCTTTGATTTACACTGAAAACAGTTACAGTTATGGTTAACAATATTGTAATTTGTTACTTAGATTCAAACTTGATGGAGATGCTAAATTTCAGTTAGAGATAAATCCAAATGAAGATATAATTATTTTCTCATCACACAGATTTCCTAAATTTTCTCTCCAAAGTCCTTCCTTATCCCTAAGAGGTAAGAGTTGGGCTTTAGAGTCAGTATTTATACTTAGCTCTGCTATTTCTTCTAGTTATGACTTTGGCCATGTAACTCGACTGTGTTCTCAACTATATCCAGTAACAATAATACCTCTATTGATGCTGTCATCATGATCACACCCTGACCTCTCAGTGATATCTGGGCTGGCGTTCCCCCTATCCTGTACAATTGATCAGCTGCATTGTTTGTTTCAATATTACTTAGCACTGGGTTTGCACACCTCAAAGTGCAACCTGTGTGTTCAAACACCTGAAGAATTCACAGTTGGATGAGGGACTGAATGTTTAAATTTTCTGGCTGAGTGTGTGGAGGGGGTTCAGCTTCACTTTATGGTATAACTACTTTGGAGACCTGCAAATGAGCAGCCTGACTCTGGCTTGATGGTTAGTGGGAAGGAGGTTCATTTTATAACAGGCCTCCTTGAACCTGAACTGAGAATCAAAATTTCAGGGCATGCCTGGTATGAAAAAATTAGCATGATGCTTACTTTGCTTTATTTTAGGCTGTCTTTTCTCTTTTTGTCTCTGTTCTTTTTGTGGACTAAAGAAGAGAGATGATGTACATATGTGTGTGTGTGTGTGTGTGAACTGTTCCTGCCCGTGTGTGTTGAGACCTGGACATCATGGTATCCTTTGCAGAAATCAGTTACTTTCCCAACCTTCAGTCCTCTGTAGAAAACCTGTCCTAGTCTGTTTGGGCTGCAATAACAGAATACCATAGACTGGGTAACTTAAACAGCAGGTGTTTATTTCTGACAGTCTAGAGGCTGGGAGATCTGAGTGCCAGGTTGGTTGAGTTGTGGTGAGAGCTCTCTTCTTGGCTTACAGATGGCTGCCTTCTTGCTGTATTTTCACATGGCAGAGAGAGAGATTGAGAGGTCATCTTTGTGTCTTTATACAAGGGCATTAATCCTACTCATGCAGATTCCACCTCCCAAAGGCCTCACCTCTGAATACTATCATATTGGGGATTAAGGCTTCAAAATATGAATTTGGGGAGGACAGAAACATTCAGTCCACAGCAAGCACCCAGGAAGAGGCACAAGGGACTCTTTCCTTAAAGTACTCTGTGAGTCAGTGAGACACAAATGTCTTTGCTCAGTGTCCATTCCTGGAAGAGAAGGTGGGGAAGGCAAGGGCCCCATCTGAGAGCTTGGGTGCCATCTGTGTTTGATGCATTTGCATATGTGTATCACCCCCATTTATTCCTCATTCCAGCTCAGTGGTGTAGGTGTTATTCAAACCTATTTTACTAGAGAAATGAGACCTGAAATAACCTGTCTGAAGCTCCCAGCTAGGTAGTGGTAGGACACATGAGCAGAGTGGGGTAGAGACCTTTTCTGCCTGGGGATCCACTTGTGCGTGGAACACAGCTTTTCTCCAGCACCTTGAATGCTGGCAGCTTCAGCAGCATTCCACTCTCATTGTGGGCATCACCATTTTCTTCCAGGGCACTGGCAGCAGGTGCAACGGAGAGGTCTCCACAGTTGGTTCCACATCCAGCAGGTCAATAAGGGTACTTCCAAGGTGGAAGGACACAGACATGCTGAGTGCCATGGAGACAGACAGGAGTATCGGGAGGTACCTGCTGGGATCTCTTAGTCATAAAGGGAGACCTTCTAAGTGGAGCTGAAGGACGGTGTAAGTCAGGAAGGTGGTAGGGCTGAGCTATGAGCTGTCCCTGCTTCCAGAATGCCATCTGTGCCCAGGGATAAGAGAGGTCTGAAAAAATCAGGGCTGTGTTCATGCAGAGCCCCTATGTGTGCAAGACCCTACATTAAGCACTCTCACATAGAACATTTGATTTCTTCTTAGGCCAGCTTGGCAGGGGAGGAATTATAACTCCCAATTTAGAGACAAGCAAACTCTGGCTCATAGAAATCAGGTACATAATGCAAGGTTTTGAATCTGTTGGCAGGCAGGGGAGGAAGAGATGTTTATAGGTGCAGAGAATGGAGGTAGGGAGATAGATTCTAGAGTCTTCTGCTCAGCAGCATACACTCAAAGTTCTGGTTTCATGATGGTTTTCCTGAGTTAGGTATGTTGTAGAAGTTCAGACTCTATCAGTGTAGCTGATAGGGGCAGTTCTGAGTGTGAGTGTGTGTGTGTGTGCGTGCACATATGTGGATGTTTGGAGGGAATAGGGCTGAGTTTTCTATTCATTTTTAAAAATTTATTTATTTCTTTATGGCTGTGCTGGGTCTTTGTTGCCACACTCAGGCTTTCTCTAGTTGTGCCTAGTGGGGACTACTCTCTGGTTACAGTGTGAGAGCATCTCATTTGTAGGAGCTTCTGCTGTTGCAGAGCACGCGTTCTCAGGCTCGTGGGCTTCCGTAGTTGAGGGTCATGGGTTTAGTTGCCTTGTGGCAAGTGGGATCTTCCTGGATCGGGGATCAAACCCTGTCCCCTGCATTAGCAGGCAGATTCTTAACCACTGAACCACCAAGGAAGCTCTGTATTCATTCTTATGTTTGCTGTTGGTTGAAGCAGCATTGGTCAGTAAATTAGGTGAAGGATTTTTAAAATTTTCTCCAACTCCTAATACTTTTCTTACATGAGATTGTAATTTAAATTAATATATTTTCAGAACTCAGTAGAAATCTTATTAAAAAAATTGGACTTATCTTTCTCAGTTCTCTCTCTCATTCTTATTCATTTCCTCCCCTGGTCTTTCTTTTTTTTCTTTGTATGTTTTCTTTTTTTCCTCCTTAAGCCCCTTCTCTTCATCCTGTCCTTTTGGAAGCTTCTATTTGGGACCCTCAGCGATCCCACACAACTTCAGTTTGGTTCTGATTCAAGCAATGAAGATAAAATATGAATGAAGAGCTTAGGAAATGCTCTTCCACTTTCATAAAAGAAAAAAAAAGTAACATTGCTGCCAGGTCACCCAGAACAAGTTCCAATTCCCAAGAGCCTGGGAAGAATTTTCAAAGTAAAAAATCAATGGCTATGAAATTACACATTAGTCCAGGGGAGAGTTCTCTGTCTGTTTTCCCAGCGAACATCCATCTTGCTATAGTAATAGTGGCACAGACAATTTGCTGCAGTGAAGTTGATCTATAAGTGTTTTAATTAAAGTTCTGACAGCCAATTGAAGCCTTTTTTATTTTTTGGATGTATTGTATCAATCTTTTTCTGTCCCTGAACAACTGTGCCTGGGGAGTTTAATCTATTAGGGAGGTGTAAGTTAATGTCCTAGATGCATTAACCGTTCAGAAAGGAAAGGACATCCATGGTTTTCTTTTTATTTTAAGTTCCCCAAGCTCAAAGTTCCATAAAAGTATCTCTTAATAAATGTTTGCTGAACGCAAGAGTTGATAAGCATTGTTTGAAAATTGTGATAGAGGGTGAGACTTCTTTGTTTGCTTTTAAAGTTAATTTCTTCTGGAGTATAGTTGTTTTACAATGTTGTGATAGTTTCTACTGTACAGCAAAGTGAATCAACTGTTTGTATATACGTATACACACCCTCCCCTCCCTTTTGGATTTCCTTCCCATTCAGGTCACTAGAGTGCCTTAAGTAGAGTTCCTTAAGCCTAACTTCCCATCCCCATTGAATTAAGTGTTTCTCTCTATATAACTGTCCTTTCTATTTTCAAAGAAGATTGTACAAAATCATACATATGAATTGGTCCTGTAAACTGTAATGCTTCAGTTCAGTTCAGTCGCTCAATCATGTCCGACTCTGTGACCTCATGGACTGTAGCACGCAAGGCCTCCTTGTCCATCACCAACTCTCGGAGTTCACCCAAACTCATGTCCATTAAGTCGGTGATGCCATCCCACCATCCCACCCTCTGTTGTCCCCTTCTCCCCCTGCCTTCAATCTTTCCCAGCATCAGGGTCTTTTCCAATGAGACAGCTCTTCGCATCAGGTGGCCAATGTGTTGGAGTTTCAGCTTCAGCATCAGTCCTTCCAATGAACACCCAGGACTGATGTCCTTTAGGATGGACTGGTTGGATCTCCTTGCAGTCCAAGGGACTCTCAAGAGTCTTCTGCAACACCACAGTTCAAGGCTGTAATACTATTCGTCTGTTGTCTGTTTCATGGCTCTCTTCTGGGTGGGCAAGGGAACATGGGATGAGGGGAAGAGTTTAGGCCAGTCTAAATCACAGCATGGAGGGTTGAAATCAAGTTAAATAGGTGCTTAAGGCAAAGGGTGAGTTCTTATTATATGACAGATTTTATAAGCTCAAGGGATACAGGGAAACTCATCTAGGTACCTGTCCTTGAAGGGACCCTGTGGAAGTTAAGATGGACACAGGACAATTAATGAAAACATAACATGAAAGAGGCTGTCCAAAGTGAGTAACATAGCACCACAGGAGACCCAAGGGTAAAGGAGTGAGATTTGCTCTAATGAGAGGCATGTAAGAACATAAAGCCCCATTGAGATGAGTGCTCGTTTCCTTGGCTCACCATATTGGTCTCAGGACTGGAATAGTGCTTAGTGTATATTGCTGCTGCTAAGTAGCTTCAGTCATGTCCAACTCTGTGTGACCACATAGACGGCAGCCCACCAGGCTCCCCCGTCCCTGGGATTCTTCAGGCAAGAACACCGGAGTGAGTTGCCATGTCCTTCTCCAGTGCATGAAAGTGAAAAATGAAAGTAAAGTCACTCAGTCATGTCTGCCTCTTCATGACCCCATGGACTGCAGCCCACCAGGTTCCTCCACCCATGGGATTCTCCAGGTAAGAGCACTGGAGTGGGGTGCCATATTAGGCACTCAGAAAATTTTGTTGAATGACTAAACAACTGAGTTTTAATTGTGACTTGGAAAAAAAGGTGAACATAAAGGTAACTGACTTAGGGTAAGGAGGTTATATTAGGACAAGGCATAGACTTTTCAAGCACCTGGTAAGTGGGGGCTTTTCCTCCCCTGAGCAATTGCACCCCTTGGTGGCTTTGCCCTCACTGGAAGGGTAGGATTTATTTCAAAGATTGTACCAACTTTGATTATGTCCATCAGTTTCAAGCACTTGATATCATTCCTTAGCTTGGATTTCTGAAAGATTTTTGACATTGAATTCTGACAAGGATTAAAGGAAACAGAAAGAAGTTAACTGTGTTTCCAGGGTCACCAAGGATATTTGCTTGGCACCAGCAAAAATTTCACAGTTTTTATGGTTCCTAAAGTTCAAACTCTTGCAAGCAAATGATTATACAACTGAAGAGAGCCAAGTTGATGATGGTCAGTGCCCCACCGAGCATCGGCTCTATTTTTGGCTGTTAGAAGCAAAACCTAAATCAGCACTTAGTAATTCTTTGTTGAATAAGTGAATATTGCATATCAGTATTCAGTGTCAGATATTTTTGTTGAGGATGAAATGACGAATGGTAGTGCATTAAGGGCTGGACTCTGACATGTATGTCAAGAAGTGTGACTATGGAATAAATGTTGAAGAATGAGCAGTCTGGAGAGTTGACCTAATGTTCTAAGTCTGCCAGGATATGAATTTGGGCTAAATACTTCTGCTCAAGGAATCTAGGTTGTCTGACTTTCTAAACTGAAGTTCCTTCAAGCTCTGAGATTTTATGATTCTACCATCATCCGTTCCATGTGCACCACCCTTGCCAAAGGCAAAGAGATTTTTTTTTGTTTTTGAGTGAAGAAGGAATTCACATTGGGTTTTGAATCCTAACTAACATTGGGTTGGCCAAAAAGTTCATTCTGTTTTTCTGTCACACCTTGTGGAAAAACCTGAAGAAACTTTTTGGCCAGCCCAATAGAAACCCAAATAATTTGAACTCATGTAAATATTTCATTTTTTTTTAATGCATGGGAAAGTTCAGAGATGGTGAGTAACTTGCCTGAGGTCATGGAGCAGGTTTGGATATGCCTAGAAGCCTGGGTATCTGACCCTCCATCCAAGATTCTATAGGTTTTCACCATAACACTAATCAATAATAGTGGCATTGTGTGGAGAAGGTCAGACTGAGGTGCATTGAGGTCAATGACTTGTCTAAATGATGTATTGGTCTCTGTGGTCTTGAATGAATTGATTGTGGGTGCTGGAGTTCCATTGCCCAGTTTTCCTGTAGTCATTTTACTTTTCACCAAGAAATTGGCACACCTTACATGTTAGATGTGTGCCTATGGCATCCAGAGGCCCAGGAGTAACCAAACCACAGGCTTTTCAGGCTGAACTGCAGCGTGCATGTTGTAGCCAATGCCTGCACCACTGCCAAATCCGACCCTCGCCACTCACACCCTCAAATTCCTCTAGTTCTGACCTGGGGGAAAGCTGTGATTGAGGACACATAATGAAAGAGCAGAGTAAATCAGACAACTTTTTCCTCCTGGCATTTGGGTAGAGTTGACCTAGGATCCTTTGCTTGTCTTATGGTTGAGATGACTGGGTACGTCACCCAGTCTATCTGAGAGCAACTCAGTTTAGAGTAATTTAGGGAACCCAGGGTCATTTTTCTTTGTTGATGTCCAGTGTGGGACACGGGTGGTTCTTGAACATTTTCACGGCTAATTGCGTATGTGCATTGGCTTTAATCCACATAAAGTTCAGATCACCCAATGCAGTGAACGGAGATGGAGACAAAGAAGAGGATTATGTAAAGTAAAGATGAAAGTATTCCTCCAGGATTCTGTGCATACACATGTAAAGCTGTCCGTTAGGGGAGGGTCAGAAGGATCTGGGTTTTCAATCAAAGGCTGTGCTCACTTATTTAACTAAATTCAACAAGTGACAGACATAATAACCTGTCATGAGGATATGAAGGAGGGAGAAATTCGTTCTCATTGGAAATAGCATTTTAGAAAGTCTTCCTTAGAAGAGGTGAGTTAGCGTAGTTAACTTGTAATGGTTAAGTGTATAGGCTAGGGGTTAAAAAGATTTGAATTCTGAGTGACCTTGAAAATATAACTGACCTCAGTTTTTTTCTTGTCCATAAAATAAAAAATCAGGATGGTATCTACACCTAGGGTTGTGAGAATTAATAAACAAATCTCTGTTATATGCATGGCATAGTACTTTATATAGATCGAGTGCCCAATAAATGTGCCATCTTCAGTGTTATTTTATCTGATACAATGACTTTCACAACAATCCTGCAACCTTGCTTGGCAGATTACTTTGGGATGGGTAGGAATATGCTGATTTTTAAGCTATTGTCTCTCAGCTCCAAATCTCCAATTCCGTATCACACTCTGGGATACTGGAGTTTGAAATCTGCCAACTCTGTTTCTTCTTTTGCTGTTTGCTCCCTTTCAGTTTCTCCCATCAGGGGCCCTCGAGGGAAACCAGAAGGCAGGAGGAGAGAGTGGGGACTTGCTTCTTTGCGTTTGTTACTGTTCCTCTCTGTGCGATCCATCAGTAGCCCTTCATCCCAGCCCGATTCTGATTGTCAGCCTCTTTGCACACGTTTAGTTTCATTGCACTCCTCAGAATGAGCCCGACAGCATTTCTTCCTTACAGGATGGAAACTTAGTTCTATAGGGCTCTTCCTCGAAGCTCTTGTAAGAAAGAAGCAGCCAGGCAGTACCCTCTTTCCGGAGGGTCTGAGTCCTAGCTCCCTGCAGCCATTTCTCTGAGCTTCTGACTTCTGATAACCCCAATGCCTTCCCATTCATCAGCTCTAATGTAGTGGCTGGCCACCATATTTGCATTGTCTTATCATTCCCATTTTTAAAACTTTGTCATTTCTCCAATAACTTGTTAAGCAACTCCCATATTAACTTTCTCTGTTCAAACCATTCTTCCCAACTGGGGCCTGACTGTTGCAGGGTAACAGCATACCTAGAAAGAACCCTGAATGGTGGCTCAGTGGTTAGGACTCTGTGCTTCCACTGGAGGGGGCGTGGGTTCGGTCCCTGGCTGAGGAACTAAGATCCCACACACTGCAGGGTGCAATCAAAGAAGAAAATAAGTTCTCCCTTTAAACAGGCCAAGGCATCTTACTGCTTTCTGGTGCTAGACTGTAGGTTTAGTCGCTGTCATTCTTCCTTCCTTTCTCCCCATAAAATTGTTTCTGCCATTTTTTTCAGTTCTTTCAAAGTTGATGAATTAAGGCTATTTTACCATTTCAGATGGTTACAAAATGTTATTTCTTGTGCTAGATCATCCTGCTAGGTTAGCCAGAGATAGACAAAAAAGCCACTGTCCTTTGGTTAGTGGTGTTCCTCAATAAGTTGTTTCAAGCTTGGCTCCAGATCTCAGCAAACTGGTCTTAGCTGCTCTTAATTTTCTGCTCTGCAAATTATATAACTTAGGACTCTTTCTATTATAAGTGACAAAAATCCAACTCTGTCTCTCTTAATGAAGAGACACGACCCAGAGGGATGGTATGGGGAGGGATGTGGGAGGGGGGTTCAGGATGGGGAACACGTGTATACCTGTGGAGGATTCATGTTGATGTTTGGCAAAACCAATACAAAACTGTAAAGTAATTAACCTCCAATTAAAATAAATAAATTTATATTAAAAAAAGTGGGGAAAAAAAAGAAAAGAGAGTCCTTCTGACTTGAAAAGTTTAGGATATCTCTTTCAAGAATAGCTGAATCCAGTTGCTCCAAATATCTCTAAGAATCTGCTTCTCATATACACACAGTAAACCATACAGGGAGAAGGATCTCCGATTGGCTGGACCTTGGCCGTGTTACTGAGAGTTTAGGTAGGGTGGCACATCAAATGGAAATCAAGGTGGTATCTCTAGAATAAAAAGAAATAGATTCAGGGGCGGCAAATACAGCAAATGTCACCTACCACAGTATTGGTCTCTTGAGAGTCCCTCGGACTGAGAAGGAGATCAAACCAGCCAATGTGAAAGGAGATCAACACTGAATTCTCACTGGAAGGACTGATGCTGAAGCTCCAATACTTTGGCCATCTGATACGAAGTGCTGACATTGAGGCTTGGAAGACTTTCGCTTGTCAAGATGGAATGCTTTACTCTCCCCATGATGGTCACCCTCTGCACACAACCTTGCGTCTAGGGCGAGCAGCCTTGATACTGGATACAGGAGCAAGTCCTGGTTGTGACATGCTTGCCTGTTCTCTCACTCTGTGAGGGACTTTCCCTTTTTACTTCTCCTTCTGGAAAATGTGTGGTGAACTGGCTGATAGCCTGGATTTGCTGCAGCTAAATAGCCTGGATTTGAATCGAGGCACCATTATTATTATCATTAGTAGTAGTAGTATTTATTTATTTGACTCTGCTAGGTCTCAAGTTGTGACATGCAAGATATCAGTCTTCATTGGGGCATGCAGTATCTTTAATTGTGGCATGCGAACTCAGTTGCGACATTTGGGATCTAGTTCCCTGAACAGGGATTGAACCTAGCCAGGCCTCATGCATTGAGATGGCACAGTCTGAGCCACTGGACTACCAGGGAAGTCCCCATAGTACCCATTCTTATTAGTTCTTTGACTTTGGGTAAGTTACTCAACCTTTTTGCACATCAGGATAATAGTGCTTTTCTTCCGCTTCATTTCTTTCCTGAGCTTCTTTTCTTCATCACATATGACAATAGTTTTTTCTCAAGAAGATCAAATGAAATAATTAAGTGCTCAAATAGTGCCAGACATATGGTTCGTGATCAGTAGGTATTAGTTAATATGGTCCTTACCATCCTATAGAAACTCCTCCCAGAGACTTAAACCAATAGTGGGCCAGATTGATCACGTCAATGTTCTACTGGATCCATTCCCCTCCCTTCCTTAGAATCCTCCAGACTTTGTCCCATTGGTCCTCTTTCCTCTTGAGAACAAGAGCTTGTTGTTTAAGTGTATGAGTTTGGAAGTCAGGCATCCCTGGAAATAAGTCTGGAATTATCAGAAGTAATCAAAATGCTGGGCTTCCCCAGTGACTCAGACAGTAAAGAGTCCTCTTACAATGCAGGAAACCTGGGTTTGATCCTTGGGTTAGGAAGGTCCCCTGGAGAAGGAAATGGCAATCCACTCCAGTATTCTTACCTGGAGAATTCCATGGACAGAGCAGCCTGGTAGGCTACAGTCCATGTGGTTGCAAAGAGTCGGACATGGGTGAGTGACTTTCACTTTTAATCAAAATACTAACCACTGTCATAGATATTGGCCCTAACCATTGAGGCAGCATCCTGGAGACCCTCTGATGTGCTAGGTATTGATCACTGTTACTGTGCCGTGAGTGGTCTGGGTTTATGGAACTGGGTAGGTATATATATGCTGGATTTACATGTAGGAAATGTTTAAAGACTTGGGATAACTGCTATTTACCAACTAGTATGGAAGCACCCCCATATCCTAACAATTGGTAGGGCTCTCTGTGCATGCCTTCTGGTAATAAATCCCGACTACTCTTTCTGTGATCTTGGAGGTCACAAGCCTATTCAAGCCTTAGTTTTCACAGTGTTTAGCATTACTTGGGTTAGCATATTGTATGTGCCCAATAATA
The DNA here is from genome assembly GCF_032405125.1 of Capricornis sumatraensis. Taxonomy (NCBI): domain Eukaryota; kingdom Metazoa; phylum Chordata; class Mammalia; order Artiodactyla; family Bovidae; genus Capricornis; species Capricornis sumatraensis. The sequence continues at coordinate 30,508,850 of NC_091079.1, forward strand.
CTATTAGTATTAATAATACCTGAGCTTCACTGGTTGCTCAGCAGTAGAGAACTAGCCTGCCAATGGAGGAGATGCAGATTTGATCCCTGGTTCAGGAAGATCTCCTGGAGAAAGAAGGAAATGGCCACCTATTCTGGTATTCTTGCCGGGAGAATCCCACGGACAGAGAAGCTTGATGGACTACAGTTCTTGTGGTCACAGAAGAGTTGGGACATGACTTAGCAGCTAAACAAAAACAAACTGATAATACCTACTGTTGCCCGTGTATATTTCTCTATTCCCCACCTGCAGTTTGTTTCAGCTTGAATTTATACCCTATGTTTTCATTGACATTTGGTACAAGGTATCCTGATTTTTACCTTAAGCAGAGAAAATATTCACTCATGATGGCAATTGATTCTTCAGAACTAAGAAGGCTATGCTTGGCTTATCAAATCTGAGTTTCATTCCTCCTTCACAATTATTAACATACACTGCTATTCAGATTCTTTTTTTCTTTTTCCTCTGTGGTGCCCTGGCAGAGACTTTGCAAGGTTCACGCCAGGTCTGCATAATACTCTCAGATAAATCTCTGGCTTTGTCACACTGTTGAGCTGCTAATAAAGAGAGCGGGCGAGCATCATAGCAGGGCTTTCTTTGGTCAGGGAGCCCTAATGGTGTGTCAGGATTATATAATTCACTTTCCTAGGGAATCCAAAAGAAAGATAAATTGTTTGGTTGGGAGAAATTAACCACAGATTGATCCTATCTGTTTTAATTTAGCACAGGATGGCTTAGACTACTCCAAGGAGCAGATGGGCTATTGATCTGACAATAGAATAATCAGAGCATCAAAGCTGGGTGGGGGGAGACTTCGGAGCACTTGGGGCTTTGCCAGGGTGGCCCTCTCAGAAGGAAACTATCCCTTAATTGAGCAAATGCCTTTGCCTGCTCACAGTTCTTTTTAGGGCAAGGACTCCCGAGGTCTGAACCTGGCATGGGCACGGAGCTCTCACATAAAGAGGCCACAGCTTATGCCAGATTTGCTGGCAGAGAGAGGCAACTTGGCAGCAGAAGGTGGATAAAATGTGGGGGAAGGGACAGGAGGGGCGGATACCTCCGGGAAGGTACCATAGAAAGATGGAGATAGAGGAGAGCTGGAGTTAGGATCAGCTAATAGAACTTGGAGCCTACAGGGTCTTTTTCTGCCCTCCTTTCCACCTTCTTTTTCTTTGAAGATGTTTCTGTGCCCCTTCTTCTAGGCTGTTTCACTTCTGCCTTGTCTCTACATTTACCCCTGCTCTCCCGGCAGCTGCAATAATGCTGGGATTGGCCTGTGGGGACTGTGGTTGCCCCAAGGAGCCAGGCTGCAGGTGTGTGCGGGGTCTGGGGTCCCAGGGTGAGCAGGGTCACACTGTCCCATAGCTCTGTTTGTGGGTATGACTTGTCCTGCTGCTTCGGGAAGCTCCCACATGGGTCAGGCAGAGTTCCTGGGATGCTACAGTAACTGCTATGTCAGGACACCCTGACACATGGGCCAGATGAAGACCCAGCCAAGGCCTGAGTATCAAAGGGCAAGTGGAGACACGGGGGCCCAGAGAAAGGGCGGATGGTTCAGAAAGTGACACTTGACCTAGAGTCCTGCAAGCTTCCTGTCCCCAGCTGAGGAGACGCTGGTCTCCCTTACTCCAAGGACCGCTTCTTGGGGGTAGGGATGATGGCAGGTTCTGGAGAGCTGTGATCAACTGTGGGTGGTCATCCATCAGACGTCTATTAATAGATTCCTAATCTATTAATGGGCTCATGAAACTTGTATCCTAGCTGGGAGAGAAGGCAGTAAAAAAGCACATCTCAGGTACTGAGTGCCAGGAAGATTTTTTTTTTTAAAGATCCTAATAAATAATTTTTGATCTTTATCTGAATGTGAAATGAAACTTTAAAATTAAGCATATTTTACTGACTTTGGTGGCTCAATGGTAAAAGAATCCATCTGTGGGAGACAGAGGAAACTTGGGTTCAGTCCCTGAGTTGGAAGATACCTCCTCCTGGAGGAGGAAATGGCAACCCACTCCAGTGTTCTTGTCTGGAAAATCCCATTGACAGAGGACCCTGGCAGGCTATAGTCCATGGGGTCACAGAGAGTCGGACACGACTGAGTGACTGAGCACACAAGCACTGACATTAGGTACCTTATATCGTTCTTATTCAAGGTCAGTTGAACGGGCAGTTTTGTGAATTTCTCTTTTCTGTTTTTAAATTCAATTTGATAGATGGGAAAAAAGAAACAAGACCAAACCTATATACTCAGTTTGGACTTTCCACATAGCAAAGGCTGCTTTTGCTTCCATTTTCTGTACATGTGAGGGAAAATAGGATTTTTGAAGTCTGAAATGATAATGATTTCTTTTTTCCATCTAAGAGAGATATCAACTAAAGGAACAGTGAGATTCTTGCCATAGTGGAAAAGTAATAAAGTATATTAATAGCTGAACAAATGGATCTCACTGGGAAATATTTTAGGCTTTCAGTGGTCTCACGGAGATAGAATATTCCTTAAATGAAAAATATTTTTTTCCTCCTTTTGGATTTTTTTTTTTAGCAAAAAGATGAACATGGCTTTCAATTAAAATTGCTGAACCATTTGAAGTTAAGCTGTTCAAACCCCAGTGTAACCGAGGCCCTGAATTCACAGAACACTGAAGCCCATGCTTGGGTGTTTGCTCAGGACCCTGGAATGACTGCCCTCAGGTCTCCCACCTTTTCAGCCTTGCTGTATTCAGTGGGGCTGTACTCAATCTGTGGCTGCAAAAACAATGATTCTTACGTAAACACGGAGAGTGAAAGAATGAATACAGCCTAAGGCTTCAGCAATACATGAACCATGAACTTCCTGATGTTCAAACTGGTTTTAGAAAAGGCAAAGGAACCAGAGATCAAATTGCCAACCTCTGCTGGATCATGGAAAAAGCAAGAGACTTCCAGAAAAACATCTGTTTCTGCTTTATCGACTATGCCAAAGGCTTTGACTGTGTGGATCACAATAAACTGTGGAAAATTCTGAGAGAGATGGGAATACCAGACCACCTGACCTGCCTCTTGAGAAATCTGTATGCAGGTCAGGAAGCAACAGTTAGAACTGGACATGGAACAACAGACTGGTTCCAAATAGGAAAAGGAGTACATCAAGGCTGCATATTGTCACCCTGCTTATTTAACTTATATGCAGAGTACATCATGAGAAACACTGGGCTGGAAGAATCACAAGCTGGAATCAAGATTGCTGGGAGAAATATCAATAACCTCAGATATGCAGATGACACCACGCTTATGGCAGAAAGTGAAGAGGAACTAAAAAGCCTCTTGATGAAAGTGAAAGGGGAGAGTGAAAAAGTTGGCTTAAAGCTCAACATTGACAGAAAATGAAGAGGAACTAAAAAGCCTCTTGATGAAAGTGAAAGAGGAGAGTGAAAAAGTTGGCTTAAAGCTCAACATTCAGAAAATGAAGATCATGGCATCCGGTCCCATCACTTCATGGGAAATAGATGGGGAAACAGTGGAAACAGTGTCAGACTTTATTTTTTGGGGGCTCCAAAATCACTGCAGATGGTGATTGCAGTCATGAAATTAAAAGACACTTACTCCTTGGAAGAAAAGTTATGACCAACCTAGATAGCATATTAAAAAGCAGAGATATTACTTTGCCAACAAATGTCCATCTAGTCAAGGCTATGGTTTTTCCTGTGGTCATGTATGGATGTGAGAGTTGGACTGTGAAGAAAGCTGAGTGCCGAAGAATTGATGCTTTTGAACTGTGGTGTTGGAGAAGACTCTTGAGAGTCCCTTGGACTGCAAGGAGATCCAACCAGTCCATTCTGAAGGAGATCAGTCCTGGGTGTTCTTTGGAAAGAATGATGCTAAAGCTGAAGCTCCAGTACTTAGGCCACCTCATGTGAAGAGTTGACTCATTGGAAAAGTCTCTGATGCTGGGATGGATTGGGGGCAGGAGGAGAAGGGGATGACAGAGGATGAGATGGCTGGATGGCATCACTGACTCGATGGACGTGAGTCTGAGTGAACTCTGGGAGTTGGTGATGGACAGGGAGGCCTGGCCTGCTGCAATTCGTGGGGTCGCAAAGAGTCGGACACGACTGAATGACTGAACTGAACTGAAGATGACTTAATAGTAAAGGGGATCTTCTCCTTGATGCTTCCAAGCTGTGCAGTCTGAGGGAAAAATACAAATCAAGCCCATTATCAACCACAGATATTTGCATAAGATTTCATGTGTCTTGGGGGCGATCTCAAGACAGCTGGGTATAGAGAAAGAAGAGATTTTCAATTCAAAAAGCCTGGTTTAAGTTCTGGCCCCAAACAGGCTAACTGTGTGATTTTGAGCTATCTCACCATGGACAGGGTATTAATTGAGGTTCTCCTGCGCAACAGAACCAGTAAGATATACATCCTGTTAATAGTAGTCCTTCAATCTGCTGTCTTCAAGGAGGTCCAGGAAGGTGGGTGGTGTAATTCAGGCCAAGTCAGAACCATGGGAGACAATGGTGTAAGTCTCAGTCTGAGAACAGGAGAGACCAGAGTTCCAGCTGAAAGAGTCAGACAGGAGAGGTCAAATTCTCCCTTCCCCTGCCTTTTCATTCGATTCAGGCCCTCGTAGGATTGCATGATGCTCATTTATGTTGGAGAGGGCAGTCTGCTTCACTCACTCATGCACACACTGATCTCATTCAGAAACACCTCCACGGACACACCCAGATACCATGCTCAACCAGGTGTGTCTACACCCTGTGAACCAGTCCAGCTGACGCATAGAAAGGACCACCACAGACAGGCTGCCTAACTTCTCTTGTCTTCAGTCCCCTGACTTTAACGAGAAAAGTTAAGAACATCTCTTGTGATTTGCTGTATGACTCAGGGAAATCAAACTGGGGCTCTGTAATAACCTAGAGGGGTGGGAATGGGTGGGAGGGAGATTCAGGAGGGAGAGGACATATGTACACCTATAGTTGTTCATGTTGATGTCTGATAGAAATCAAACCAATTTTGTAAAGCGATCATCAATCAATTAAAAATAAAAATATTAAAGATTAATGAGTTCACCTATTTAAAACATGTAGTTAGTCGTGCCTAGCACGCAGTAAGCACGATAAAACATGATAAAAAGTTGATTAGTTTACCTCTTCCCTTCCAATTTTTATAATATAATATTAACACATGTCTTTCAAAAAAGTTGAGTCACTCTGGATCTGTTTTCTGACACATGAAAGGAGGTTATTATTAAGCAGTTCAGGTTGTTTTAACATCATGAAATAGTGCCATGTTTTGTAAACAGTAAGGTACTAAGCAAATGGGACTTAGTTTAGCCTGTATAATTCTGTTTAAGTTTAAACTTTCCCATTTAGTCTGTTTTTTTTTTTCCCCCACTAACTTAATCCCTATTCAATGAACTAAAAGAAAAATAACTTTTAAATGGGTCCCAATCTGATTTAGCGTTTATTATTGGTGGTTGGCATTGAGAGACTTCAGGGTTTTTATTAAAAATGTTATGCAAAAATCAATTGTTATGCATTACAACAATTATAAAAATATGACAAATGAGCAAAACAATTCATTATTTATTAGCAGACCTGGTGCCTATGGGAGCCTCACTTGGAAGAAACAATTGGAGACAGACTTGAGGAATGGTTCAGTAACGTTTAATCTAATTTATTGGAATTGTTCACTGAATATCTTCTATTAAATATCAGGTACTGCACTAGAACAGGAGAAGGTAACAGTTAAATTTCTCTGTCTTCAGGGAATTCTCAATTTAAGAGGGAGCTGCAAAACTGTAATACAAGGTGGCCTAAGTTTTCTGTAACTTTGGGGAAGAAAGCTATTCCATTAAGTGAATGGGAATAGAATTGCAGATTTCTGAAGTCAGAGGAGAGTTTAAAAAGTGAACTAAAGTAACTTTTTTTTTTTGCAATTAAAAGTTCTTTCCATAATATCATTCATTCAAAAGTCAATTTATTTGCTTACTTATTCCACATTCCTGAGTGCTGTATATCACATACACAGAAGAGAAAGAGGTTCATAGGACATTGTGTTAGGGTTCTCCAGAGAAAAGAATCAACAGGATATGTATCTCCATTTCTATCTATCCATCCATCCATCTATCCATCCACCTATCCATCTATCCATCCATTCATCCATCTATCTATCTATCAATCATCTATCTAGAGAGATTTATTTTAAGCAGCTGTCTCCAAGATTGTGGAGGCTGAGAGGTTCAAAACTGGTAGAATAGGCCTGCAGGCTGGAGACCCAGGGGGATGTTTGCAATTCAAGTCCAAAGTCAAAATTCCATCTCTCTTAGAGAGGTTAGTCTTCTAAGATCTTCAGCTGATCAGATGAAGCCCACTCATATTATGGAGGGTACTCTGCTTTACTCAAAGTCTATTGATTTAAATGTTCTGTCATCAAAAATAGATCTTCACAGAAACATCTAGAAATTATTGTTAGTGACAGGGGAGAATCGCAAGCACCATCGGAGGCATATAGGAGGGAACAGATAATCTCACCTGAGGATATCAGGGAGGATGTCTTAGAAAATGGACAGGCAAGCGGGATCCTGAAAGTTGAGATGCATAAAGATTTGGCCAGATAGAGGAGAGAATAACATGACAAAACACAGGAGTTGGGAAGAAGAAATAAACACACACACACAGGTCCCTATAATTAGAAACTGAAAGTTGAAGGTGGTCAGAGACTGCCTGGTTATTGTGACCATTGGTTATTTGTATTAATGATTGAAGTTCTAGCAGCAGCTATGTGGTCTCCCATAAGGTTCAGGTCATACATACTGAATTTACTCTATTGAAAATTGTCTTTTTTCCAATGCCTATATTTCTATCATTAGCAATAATTTCCTTTTGTTGTAATTTTCTTCCAGTATAAGTTCCATTTCAAATAATATGACACCTTGGAACTTCCCTGGAAGTCCAGTGGTTAAGACTTCACCTTCCAAAGCAGGGAGTGCAGGTTCAACCCCTGGGTGGGAATCTAATATCCCTTGTGCCTCGTGACCAACAGAAACAAAACAAAAAACAGAAGCAATATTGTAACAAATTTAATAAAAACTTTAAAAATGGTCTGCACCCAAAAATAATCTTAAAAAAACCCCAAATAATATGACATATTTTAATGAATATGTGCCTAACTGTATAAATAGTATGTCTAAACCTCATCAAACTCTACATAGTAGGTAATTTTATATCCATAAAAAAGTGAGAAGATGAATGATTTCAGGTGGGTTAATTATTTGTCTATATTTACCTAGGTTTTAAGTGGAAAAGCCAAGATTTGAATTTATGATTTTCTTGTTCTCGCTATTTCAGTGACTCCAGGGGGTCAGGAGAAAAATGGCTATTGGGTCCAGAACTTTAGCCAAAATGAGTGAAACAGGTGTGTGTAAATACACATACACCTGTGTGACACGTGAGGCCTGTAGTAAATTGGAGAGCTTATGACTTACCCAGAAGGGCAGGTGCTACTCAGCTCCAGCCAAATGTACCCTGTGGGAAAGCAGGCCCTGTGTTGTTAGAACTCCAGTTTTCAAGAAAAACTAGAGTTCTGTTTTTTTTTAATATCAAATCCTTTTCTTTTTCAGTACCAGCCCCAATATATACAAATACCACGGGGGCCAAAGAAAACGCATCTAGTGGCTGCGAGGTTCCCATGAGTCCCTGACCTCTATTAGTATTCCTCCTAAGATGTAAATATTTCTGGGAGGTTCCCATGAGTCCCTGATCTCTATTATTATTCCTTCTAAGATGTAAATATTTTTCACACATTAGCGTTGTAGCACCTCAGAGTGTTTAAATATGTAGTAATAATATTTGTAAAGCCAAATGTGGTTTCATGGCTTTCATTATAATCATGTGAGGCAGACAGGAAAATGACCATTACACTCCTGTTGTCCTTGACGCAATTGAGGGTAGAGAGAAATTAGCAGACCTGTGCTCGGACGCTCATGACAGAGAAGGACTCATATCCTCCAGCCTAACACAGTCTCAGTTATATTATGTAACTTAACTTCAACACTATTCAACTGGTGTGTGCTCACGTTAGGTTGTTCAGTTGTGTCCAACTCTTTGTGACTCCAAGGACTGTAGCCCACCAGGCTCCTCTGCCCATGGGATTTTCCAGGCAAGAATATTGGAGTGGGTTGCCATTTTCTCCTTCAGGGAATCTTTCTGATCCAGGGTTTGAACCCAAGTCTCCTACATCTCCTGCATTGGCAGGTGGAATTTTCACCACTGAGCCACCAGGGAAGCTCTGTTCAACTGGTATACAGTTTCAATTTTGCAAGAAGCTTAAATTCTAGAGATAGGCTATACAACACTGTGCCTACACTTAACAATACTGTCTTGTGCACTTGAAATTACATTAACTGGATAGATCTCATGTTAAGGTTCTTACTCTCCCCCTTCCACCAACATACACAAGAATTAACTAACTACTTATGTAGAGAGAAAGGGGAAAATTCAATGGTTTTTCATAGGCTGGTGTTCGAGGAAATTAGAGAAATAGAAATGTGGACAGAAATGGTCAAGGACCAAAGCTAAGTTGGAAGGTCAAGTCTCAGTTAATCTTAGACCTCCTAGAAAAGTGTGGGAGGTGGAATATCCAAACATGAGCCCAGAGCCCTTCCAAAGCGGGAATTCGTTCAAGGGTCTGATGGAATTGCCCTGCGATCCCAAAGATATTAGAGTTCAAAGAAGTCTAAAATTTTCTGATTCGTTTGTTGAACACACAATTATCAATGACCTACCATCTTCCAGATGGTCTGTACTTTGCTTCTCTCTCTGTTTTCCCCTCCCACCCTGAAAGTGAAAGTCGCTTAGTCATCTCTGACTCTGCGACCCTGAGGATGATACAGTCCATGGAATTCTCCAGGCTAGAATACTAGAGTGGGTGGCCTCTTCCTTCTCCAGGGGATCTTCCCAATCCAGGGATTGAACCCAGGTCTCCTTCATTGCAGGCAAATTCTTTACCAGGTGAGCCACAGGGAAACCCAAGAATACTGGAGTGGGTAGCCTATCCCTTCTCCAGCGGATCTTCCCAACCCAGGAATAGAACTGGAGTCTCCTGCATAGTAGGCAAATTCTTTACCAGCTGAGCTCTCAGGGAAGCCCAAAATGAGATCTATAAGCCATGGTCCTGGAACTTGGTAAACTGATGAATGCTTTGTTTTACTTGAAAATACAAACTACTTTTTGTTCTAAAATAGTTGTCCTTAGGAGAGAGTGAGGAGATAGGAACTGGGTTCTGAAAACAGTCTGCTACTGCTAAGTCACGTCAGTCGTGTCCGACTCTGTGCGACCCCATAGATGGCAGCCCACCAGGCTCCTCCGTTCCTGGGATTCTCCAGGAAAGAATACTGGAGTGGGTTGCCATTTCCTTCTCCAGTGCATGAAAGTGGAAAGTGAAAGGGAAGTTGCTCAGTCGTGTCTGACTCCTAGTGACCCCGTGGACTGCAGCCTACCAGGCTCCTCTGTCCATTGGATTTTCCAGGCAAGAGTACTGGAGTGGGGTGCCATTGCCTTCTCCGGAAAACAGTCTACCCTTCTGCTTTAAGTGACTGGGGATTTCCAGTCAGATTTCCCCTGACTCCTTTAGGCCAAAATGAGATAAATAAGTATCTAAAAATTTGAATAATATGTGAAGGACAAGTAACTCCATCTGTAGTGTTAATTGGTATACACTCACTTTTCTGTCTTCTGTAAAATACAATCCTGTATGATACTATATATACCATGACTTGATACAATATAGGCCCTGCTGTTGGAAGAGATTCTGGAGCTTGATCAAAGTGAGGGGTTTAGTCAACAAAGCCCTATTAGATGTCTGCTATTGGCCAGCTACTATGGTAAGCCTACTATGGTAACAGTGTCAGACTTTTTTTGGGCTCCAAAATCACTGCAGATGGTGACTGCTGTCATGAAATTAAAAGACACTTACTCCTTGGAAGGAAAATTATGACCAACCTAGACAGCATATTAAAAAGCAGAGACATTACTTTGCCAACAAAGTCCGTCTAGTCAAGGCTATGGTTTTTCCAGTGGTCATGTATGGATATGAGAGTTGGACTGTGAAGAAAGCTGTGCGCCGAAGAATTGATGCTTTTAACTGTGGTGTTGGAGAAGACTCTTGAGAGTCCCTTGGACTGCAAGGAGATCCAACCAGTCCACCCTAAAAGAGATCAGTTCTGAGTGTTCATTGGAAGGATTGATGCTGAAGCTGAAACTCCAGTACTTTGGCCACCTCATGCGAAGAGTTGACTCATTGGAAAAGAGTCTGATGCTGGGAGGGATTGGGGGCAGGAGGAGAAGGGGACGTCAGAGGATGAGATGGCTGGATGGCATCACTGACTGGATACACGTGAGTCTGAGTGAACTCTGGGAGATGGTGATGGACAGGGAGGGCTGGCATGCTGCAATTCATGGGATCACAAAGAGTCGGACACGACTGAGCGACTGAACTGAACTGAACTGACGGTAAGCCTTGGCGATATAGAAGGCACAAGACTCCTCAGTCCTCAAGTATCCTAGTAGGGATGAGAGACCTATAAAATAGACTTTTCAACAACAAGGAGTAAGTGCTGCATGGGAACCCTAAAGGCTCACGGGAGTAATGGGAGCCTGGAGGAGCAGGGAAAGCCCTTGGAGGGGTAACTCTGGAGCCTGGAAATAGCAGTGGTTATCATTTGAAGCCTTGGAGGGAAATGTAACCTGTGAGCTGCTTTAAGGTCATGTTGGGCCTGTAGACAGTTGGAAATACGGCAGGAGGCTGGAGTTAGAGCAAGGCAGACAGTGGAAACAAATGGGGAGTAGACAGAGGCAGAGGAAAGGAAGTGGAGCTTGGCTGGACAGGGAGCTGCGTGGGAAGGTGGCATTCAAGTGCACTCAGGCACTACAGCTCAGGAACAGAAAATAAGAAAAGGACTTGAGGCCAAGGTAAAAGGCTGCCCAGAAACTAGTCAGGGACTAGAGACCATGGAGATACAACAGAACTCAGAGCAGCCATCTGGAAGCTAGACATCCAATTCCAGTGTCAGCATTTCCAGGACTTGATTCTGAGGAAGTGCTCCCTCCTCTTGTCCTTCACAGGAGGACAGGACAGGAGCTAATCCCTTGGCTAAGAACATAGGAGACTGGTGGGACCACCTAGCGGGCATAGGTTGTCAGTTCAGTCCAGTTGCTCAGTCATGTCTGACTCTTTGCGACCCTATAGACTGCAGCACTCCAGGCTTCCCTGTCCATCATCAACTCCCAAAGCTTACTCAAACTCATGTCCATTGAGTTGGTGATGCCATCCAACCATCTCATCCTCTGTCATCCCCTTCTCCTCCTGCCTTCAATCTTTTTTTTTTTTTGCCTTTGATCTTTCCGAGCATCAGGGTCTTTTAAAATTAATCAGTTCTTTGCATCAGGTAGCCAAAGTATTGGAGTTTCAGCTTCAGCATCAGCCCTTCCGATGAATATTCAGGACTGATTTCCTTTAGGATGGACTGATTGGATCTCCTTGCAGTCCAAGGGACTCTCAATAGTCTTCTCCAATACCACAGTTCAAAAGCATCAATAGGTTGTCAAGGGCAGGAATTAGAGGAAATTTCGTATTGACAACTTACCTAATATTTTGCTGCCTGATTCTTAGCTGTGTCATCTCAAATGATCTCAAGTGACATCAAATAGCTTAACCAATGAAACTTTTTTTCTGATTTTTTCCCACATGCTGTGAACTATTCATGAGCTGCAATATCCAAGTTCAGTTTTACGTAAATGTTTTTATGCATACATGTTTAATAGGTCATAATGACAACCTATGTCATGATGAGACGTGGTCTCCTGGGCTGATGGTGGCTTGGCTTTTTCCAGTTTTGACATATACTTTCAGACACAAAGCAAGCTCATATTCCTCCCCATGTCTCACTGTAGAGGAAAGTTATAGGAAATATACAGAGAAAATCTTAAATGCTCTCCTCTGTTCTCCATAAAAATTGTAATTTTACCCATAATTTTGAACGTCTTTTTCTGTTTTGGTGACGGGAAGTCATTAAGTTGAAGTGTTATTAAATCAGCTCTAGGCAGATGGAAAACTCCTCCTAGAAAACAATATGATTTAAATAAGTAACTTTAATAGCCACCTGTAAAGTGAAAAAGTGAAGGTGCTAGTCTCTCAGCTGTGTCTGACTCTTTGCAACCCGTGGACTATAGCCTACCAGGCTCCCAGTCCATCAAATTCTCCAGGCAAAAAATACTGGAGTGGGTTGCCATTCCTTTCTTCAGGAGATCTTCCTGACTCAGGGATTAAACCTGGGTCTCCTGCATTGCAAGCAGATTCTTTACCAGCTGAGCCACCAGGGAAGCCCAATAACCACCTACCTGTAGGGCTAGTATAATTACATCTATGTTACAGATGAGGAAACAGAAGCCCAGACAGGTTAGTAAAAACAGTGTACCATAGTAAAGCTCTGGGGCTTTGAAGTTTCATTATCTGATTAAATCTCAGCTCTGCCACTCAGCAACTGTACAACCCTGGGAGGTTTACTTTTAGCTTTTCTTTCCTCATGCCCACAATCTTCCTTTCTCCCTTCATAGGCACTTATTTCTCTAGTATCTTCTACTTTAATAAATGGAGCCACCAGTCACCCAGCTGACCAAGTCTGATTCTTGGGAGTGATTTTTGTCTCTTCTACATCGCTTCCTCATCCCATCAGTCAAGTCCTGCTGCTTAAGTACTGACCGCTTTTCAAACCTGTCTGCTTCTCTCTGCCCCTACTACTTCAGTCCATGGTCTGTCTTTTCACTTCTAGCCTCCTGCATCTTCCTGTGCCCACCCTGATTTCTGAATGTTCTCTACTTGCAGTCAGAGGGTACATTTAAAGCCCCAAATCTAATTCTATGGCACCCCCTTTTACAATCGTTTTATGATTCTCTATGGCCCATAGAGATGAAGATAAAATCCAAAGTTCTTCAAATGTTTAACAAAGCCTTGTATATATCTCTCCAGACCCATCTTCTGTCACATCACCTGTTTTCCATGCTTTAGTCATTCTGGGCTTTTCTTCAGTACCTCAGATGGGTCACATACTCTTTGCTATTGCATAACCTTCACACTTTCTTTTTCCCCCTTTTCTGTGAAAGCTCTGCTCCTCCCTCTTGCACTTTTCCTATGCTTGGCTAGCTTCTGCTCACCCCTTAGGTTTTCCCTGACCGTCATTTGGCTCGGGGACCCACATTATATGATCCCACAGAACTCTGAACTTCTCCCTTCTGATGCTTATCACACTTGTAATTTTTTGTTTGGTGTGTCTTCCCAAATGGATTGTAGGTTCCAGGCTCAGTGCTGTGGGTTAGTGGTTAACACATTCTAATCGCTCAGTAAATATGAACTGAATGAATGTGCATTTAAATGTGGACACTGCAAAATTAGATAGGCAAAAGAGTAATATAGATCCTAGAACATGTAAACATTTCATCAAAAGTATCTCTTACAGGGCATACTTTGAGCTCAAAGTTTATAATGCAGAACAGAGAATGACACCTCGGTCTCCCTGATTTTAAAAAAGGGTTCTTTCCACCACATCACCTTATTTGAAGTTTAACTTTAAGGTCAGTGCTTATTATTTTCATTTTCCAAACTGTTGTTGAAGGCTGTCCATGAATTAGACTTGCTTATTGAGGGAAAGAAATGATCTACCTTTAAATAAAATTCAATAAACTGCTTGGCTTAGGTCAAGTTGACCAGACTCCCTAGCAGGCACGAGAAATATTGGCCAAAACTGTGGAAGGCACAAGTGAGGACTGTCGGCCTAAGGAGGAGTTGAGTCCATGGGGTTAGGGTCAAGTTGAACAGAAAAAGAAGGGGTGATACAATCTCTGAAGCAGACACGTGAATAATTTACACATATCTGGATGTGTCTGGCTCCCATTGCTTCTAGCAAAACATCTTTTCTGACCTGGCTTAGGATGGCTTAATTGCCCCATGGAGTCTGGTTTCCCTCACATTTGACAAATGTGAAATCTGCAGGCAAACAGTGGATCAGTTAACCCAAACTCTACCAGCATGGTAGAGACTTGGGATGTGTATTACAAAGGTAAGACATCTGAAATAAGAACAATGGGATAATAATGTCTAACGTTTATGCAGTACTTTAAAAAAACCAGTTAAACATAATTAAGATCTATACAATTTTCACACAACAGTGTGGGTTTCCCTGACAGCTCAGTTGGTAAAGAATCTGCCTGCAATGCAGGAGATGGCGGTTCAGTTCCTGGGTCAAGAAGGTCCACTGGAGAAGGAATCGGATACCCACTCCAGTATTTTGGGGACTTCCTTGTGGCTCAGCTGGTAAAGAATCTGCCTGCAATGTGGGTGACCTGGGTTCAATCCCAGATTGGGAAGATCCCCTGTAGAAGGGAAATACCCACTCCAGTGTTCTGGCCTGGAGAATTCCATGGACTGTATAGTCCATGGGGTCGCAAAGAGTCAGATACAGCTGAGCAACTTGAAATTCACTCACACAACAGTAGGACACAAATTCTATTCAAGTTCTCATAGACTATAAACTAGGTGTCACCAGAACATATCCAGAAACATAAAACAAAGTGAAAAAATTTCATGGTCTAAATATGCAGCACTTTTCAGATGGTAAATATCCTGCATATTCACATATGTATAAATGTCCTGTAGTCCTTACAAAATCTCAATAAATTAGGACTGCATACTCTAAGAGTGCTTAGTGGTTCTTCCCGTACTCTATACAGATGGGTGGGGTTTGTTCAGTCCAGGAGGAGATCTTGGAACGAATTTGTGCTTGGAGAAGGAACGTTATAAAAAGAGTCTGAGGGTCTGGCTTCTAGTGCTGTTTTAAAGGTTTTTTTCAGCTGGGCAGTTCTCAAAGATCATTCCGTTCTTTTGAATTTTGATTTCCTCTTCTAAAGTGAGGGTCATAATAAGTTCCCTGATTATCTAATAGGGATATTTGAGACTGAATAAGTTAATAAGTAAAAAAAATTTTTTCTAACTGTAGGGTAATACTCTAAAATTGGGCTTCCCAGGTGGCTCAGTGGTAAAGAATCCACCTGCCAAGCAGAAGATGCAGGTTTGATCCCTGGGTCAGGAAGATCCCGAGAAGGAATGGCAACCCACTCTAATATTCTTGCCTGGGAATTCCCCTGGACAGATGAGCCTGGTGGGCCACAGTCCATGGGGTCATGAAAGAGTTGACATGACTCAGCGACTAAACAGCAACATTCTAAAATATTGTTTTGCTATTATTAATACTATAGATATATATTATATACAAGTTGTTTACTATCAAGGTCAAGAAATGATGATAATATAGCCATTGGTGTTGACTAATATTAACATGAACTATTATATAGGAGAGAGAGAGAAAGTGGAGGTTAGGTTACTCTTCCTTCCCTCCTTTCCTCTGTCCCTCTGTCCCTTCCTAATTTCCTTCTTTCATATTCAAAGCACATTCATATTAATTTGATCCTGGTAATGGCCTCAGGAGCAGAATAGTAGGTGCTCTTATCCTCATTTTTAGTAGAAGAAAAATGAGACACAGATTTGAGTGATTTGTCCCAGAAAGTGGTCATAGCTGAATTGGAACAAGCATATAAATATCTGACTCCTGGTCCAGGGCCCTTCCCAGTAATCACACTACTTCTTAAAGTGATAGCTCACTGGCAGTAAGGTTCTAGAGGGAGCTCTCCCTTGGGAAAATCGAGGATAGTTAAAAAAAAAAAAAAAAAGAAAAAGACCTGGATCCCTGTGGAATTGCATTTAAGGGCTTTCTGGACCACAGGATCACCCTGAAGAGTCTGACATCTCACACCATGAGACAACTGGGGCTGAGAAGTGAAAGTCGCTTTGTGTCCGACTCTTTGCTACCCCATGGACTATACAGTCCCTGGAATTCTCTAGGCCAGAATCATGGCGTGGGTTGCCTTTCCCTTCTCCAGGGATCTCCCCAAGCCAGGGATCAAACCCAGGTCCCCTGCATTGCAGGTGGGTTCTTTACCAGCTGAGCCACAAGGGAAGCCCAAGAATACCGGAATGGGTAGCCTATCCCTTCTCCAGCGGACCTCTGCAACCCAGGAATCAACCCAGAGTCTCCTGCATTGCAGGTGGATTCTTTACCAACTGAGCTACCAGGGGCTGAGAAAGGCTTAGGAAATTACAGATTCCGATAGGCCACCTCTAGAAACTACTAGACCATTCAGGTATGACCTAAATCAAATCCCTTACAATAATACAGTGGAAGTGACAAATAGATTCAAGGGATTAGATGTGATAGACAGAGTGCCTGAAGAACTATGGACAGATGTTTGAGACATTGTACAAGAGGCAGCAATCAAGACCATCCCCAAGAAAAAGAAATGCAAAAAGGCAAAATGGTTGTCTAGGAGGCCTTACAAATAGCTGAGAAAAGAAGAGAAGTGAAAGGCAAAGGAGAAAAGGAAAGATATACCCATTTGAATGGAGAGTTCCAAAGAACAGCAAGGAGAGATAAGAAAGCCTTCCTCAGCAATCAATGCAAAGAAATAGAGGAAAATAATAGGATGGGAAAGACTAGAGATCTCTTCAGGAAAATTAGAGACACCAAGAGAACATTTCATGCAAAGATGGACACAATAAAAGGACAGAAATGGTATGGACTTAACAGAAGCAGAAGATTTAAGAAGAGGTGGCAAGAATACACAGAAGAACTATACAAAAAGATCTTTATAACCCAGATAACCATGATGGTGTGATCATTAACCTAGAGCCAGACATCCTAGAATGTAAAGTCAAGTGGGCCTTAGGAAGCATCACTATGAACAAAGCTAGTGGAGGTGATGGAATTCCAGTTGAGCTATTTCAAATCCTAAAGGATGATGTTGTGAAAGTGCTACACTCAATATGCCCATAAATTTGGAAAACTCAGCAGTAGCCACAGGACTGGAAAAGGTCAGTTTTCATTCCATTCATCAAGAAAGGCAATGCCAAAGAATGTTCAAACTGCTGCACAATTGCACTCATCTCACATGCTAGCAAAGTAATGCTCAAAATTGTCCAAGCCAGGCTTCAACAGTATGTGAACCATGAACTTCCAGATGTCCTAGCTGGATTTAGAAAAGGCAGAGGAACCAGAGATCAAATTGAAAACATCTGCTGGATTATTGAAAAAGCAAGGGAGTTCCAGAAAAACATCTACTTCTGCTTTATTGACTATGCCAAAGCCTTTGACTGTGTAGATCACAACAAACTGGAAAATTATTCAAGAGATGGGAATACCAGACCACCTGACCTGACTCTTGAGAAATCTGTATGCAGGTCAAGAAGCAACAGTTAGAACTATACATGGAAATACAGAGTGGTTCCAAATCAGGAAAGAAGTATGTCAAGGCTGTATATTGTCACCCTGCTTGTTTAACTTATATGCAGAGTACATCATGCGAAGTGCTGGGTTGGATGAAGCACAATCTGGAATCAGGATTGCTGGGAGAAATATCAATAACCTCAGATATCCAGATGATACCACCCTTATGGCAGAAAGTAAAGAAGAACTAAAGGGCCTCTTGATGAAAGTGAAAGAGAAGAGTAAAAAAGTTGACTTAAAACTCAACATTCAGAAAACTAAGATCATAGCATCTGGTCCCATCACTTCATGGCAAATAGATGGGGACACAATGGAAACAGTGAGAGACTTTATTTCTTGGGCTCCAAAATCACTGCAGATCGTGATGGCAGCCATGTAATTAAAAGACCCTTGCTCCCTGGAAGAAAAGCTATGACCAACCTAGATAGCCTATTAAAAAGCAGAGACATTACTTTGCCAACAAAGGTCCATCTAGTCAAGGCTATGATTTTTCCAGTGGTCAGGTATGGATGTGAGAGCTGGACTATAAAGAAAGCTGAGCACCAAAGAATTGTTGCTTTTGAAGTGTGGCATTGGAGAAGACTTTTGAGAGTCCTTCGGACTGCAAGGAGATCAAACCAATTCATCCTAAGGGAAGTTGGTCTTGAATATTCATTGAAAGACTGATATTGAAGCTGAAATTAATACTTTGGCCACCTTATGCAATGAACTGACTCATTTGAAAAGACCCTGAGGCTGGGAAAGATTGAAAGCGGGAGGAGAAGGGGACAACAGAGGATAAGATGGTTGGATGGCGTTTCCCGACTCGATGGACATCAGTTTGATTAAGCTCTGGGAGTTGGTGCTGAACAGGAAGGCCTGGTGTGCTGTGGTCCATGGGGTTGCAGAGTCAGACACGACTGAGTGACTAAACTGAACTGAACTGAATTGATAGACCACCTCATCATCATCATGATTGTCATCATTACTGAGGGAATATGTTCTTAGGGTGTGATGGAGTGCAGAGCAGTTTTCTATTAGAAGACCAAACAATGTTCTAGCAGCTGCTGCAAACACTTCACATGCATGATATAATTTAATCTTCATAGCAACTGTGATATACATATACTTCACTCTTCCTACTTTTTAGTTTTGAGAATTAAGGCAGAAGAAGTTAAATGCTTTGTTACACATCATTCATTTAGCTCTCAGTGGGGCTGGAATTTGCATCTGGAAAATCTGAGGGTTCAAGGTTCATAATAACCAGTGAGCTCTCTGCCTCATATGTATGCACATGTTTGCATGCGTCTTTGAATTGTTCTCTGGTATGTTGTGTGACTTAAATGAATTTAATATGTTTACATTGTAACTTGACACTCATTCCTGTTACTTTCTCTTTTAAAGCCCAAGCTTTGGGAATTTTTAATCTCTCGAGGTAATTTCTCAGTGATTCCCATTACACAGCAGAGGCAACCTCTTATTTATCTTCATAACCCTTTTGGATTCCTCAGCACCGTGCCTGCCCCATAGTATCTGTGCATGAAATATTTGCTGCATTAATTTATGATACTTCTTTCCTCCTATCATTTTTGCAGTCTTTTTGAAATGTGCATGGATATATTTCTTAGAAAACTTCTTTGCTTGTAAAAAGCTTGATTAGAAGGAAATTTGCCTCCCTTGGAACAGTTATTTTATTGATCTCTGAAATTATGGTTGTGTTAGTGTTACTCCCTTCTCCTATGTATTTGGGGACAAGGCAGAGGTGTTATCAATCTCTTCAGAAGAGTCAGTAAGTGTGTGATCATCTCTTATTTCTGGGTCTTAATTTATTTTCTCATCTGTAAAATCAGAAAGATTAGAAAGCATTTAACTTACCAGCATTAAGAGTTAGTGATCTTACTCAGATCATTTAGATATTTTCAAATACCCTGATATTTGGGATTATTTACTTATTCATTTATTTATTTTTTACTTTACCATACTGTATTGGTTTGGCCATACATCAACACATTCTTAATGATGCTGCTATTGTGGGGCATATAAGATGACTTCTGCCTGGATGTTCTTCTTTAGGAAACTAACAGTCTTCCTTCAAGATCTAGGTTTGATATCACCTCCCCTGGATGACTTCTCCCAAACCTCTTTCATCATCCTTCCCAACTGCTCTCTGAATTTTCCAGGTGGAGTAGGTTCCTTCTCACCTTAGGGTCCATTGCACCCTCAAGGCGTCTCCATTATTGGAGTTATACCTTTGATTTGTAGTTGTTTAAACTATTTCTCCTTCAGTCTGTGATCACCTGGAAAAAGGTGTATTTCTTCCTTTTGAGATAATCAAGTTCACCATTTTTGTTTCCCATTAAAGAAGCCTTCATGGAATCAAACAGAGCCCAGAAAAGGAAAGACGTGTGTATTGACAGCAACATTTGAACACCTGATTACAGTTGTCTCTGAAGCTAGCTATTTCTGGACTTTTTGTTCAGTTGATTGTGCCAAAACATTCCTCTCCCTTTTCTTAATTCTCGAGTTAGTTGGACTCATATCATTAGAAACTTTAATATTTATATGAATAGTTTTGGACCTCAACGGGTCTTTACTGGTAGAGAAAAAAATGATTGAGCCACTGCAGCAGAGTTCTAGGAAAGAGTTCAATGCACAGGGTGCTGCTGCAAGAGGTCAGCAGAGGTGTTCCTAGGCTACTCAGGCTTGGTACCCAAAGTGTGGTCCACAGACCAGCAGTAACAACAAACATCACCTAGGAGTTTGCTGAAACAGCAGCCCCCACCTTAGCGCTACTGAATGGGAACCTGCATATTAACAAGGTCCCTCAGCGATTTATGTTTATATTCAATTTTAAGAAGAGCTGCTATCAAGGACAAGGGGAGGTATATACAGGGGAGATTATCCCATAAAGGGTGACGACTGAGATGAATTTCAAGTGATGATTAGTACCCACGCCAGAAAAAATTGTGGGAAACAGGAGGAGAGGGGGCTTGGGTTTCCAGGCAGAGTAGTCATCAGAGAAACCAGAGTGGCAGCAACTGGGAGCCTAAGGTGAGCAGGAAATGGTGGGAAAGGAGGCTGAATAAGCAGATCCGATGTGGTTTGTAGTGAGTCACAGGAGGCCCTTTACTATTGCAGCACATTATTTTGAGTGGTCTTCGGGGCAACCTGATGACTCTAGTGACTGGAAATCCATGGTGGAGGGAGGAATTTACTCTCTGATCAGCCATTACTCTGAGGAATGATTCGCTTCCTGGATTTCCCACCACTGTAGTTAGAAAGCCTTTCAAATTACCATTGATCTTCCAAACACTTGCTCCCCATATTACATCCTCAGTAGTCAAATTTCTTCTTTTCCAATTGCTGGGGCTTTCCTGTTAATGGCTAGTCTTGAATTGATTCAAGTCAGGGGGTTAATGGCAAATCTTACACCTCTCCCAAAGACTATTTCTGACTCTGTTCTGATATTCACTATAGTCAGTTGCCACGATCCCCAAGTCATTCTCACCATCTCTCAAAGACACAGTTTGGCAGAAAATGTCTCACACTCCTTTGTGTATGTCTCTTGAAGTTTGTGGCAAGATGGGAGAAGATGGAAATTAGAATAAAACTGTGGATAAAAAAGTAGAGCAGGATGAGCTTACATTAAATTTATGACATAGCAGGGCAGGCTCATTTTGCTTTGTGAATAATGGTTAATCACTCTTTGAATCAGAAACTATTTACTAGCTGGCTCTCATAAATCAGGGTTGGGGAGTAGAAAAATTTATCATGGGATAATGTCATGTGACTTTAATATGGCCAAGTATTTTAATAAGATTGAAGACTCTTGGACACAAATGTTTTAAATGATAGCAAATCTCAAGGCACGAAGAGAGGAGCCTAAAGATTTTTGAAGTCAGGCACTGCCCTTTAAAAAATTTCACTTTAACAATGCCTACTCTCTCTCCCCAACCTGGTCCCTCCACCCTCCTCTGCCTTGGGCAGTTGAGATGTGGCTAGATTTATGATTCCTGGGTCATTTTCTTGACTACTTTTTCCATTTTATACAAGCTATTAAAAGTAATTTATGAGAGTGAAGAATACCTTCTAAATACGAACACTTTTACAACTATTGGGGTGAGTCAAATGAAGGAGGCTGCTTGGTGTAGTAGAAGCAGCACCAGCCGATGAGCCTAGAGCCATCAGACTGGATTTCAATCCTAAAACTTGTGTGATCATGAGCACATCACCGCTCATCTCTGGTCTTTCTCCATCACATAAAGGGATTGTGTTATCTAGCTCACCCTCTGCTCCTGTCCAGATTAGTTTATCTCAAGGCCAGGACTTGCTGCCCCTTGTCTGTGTACATACAAAATATATACATTGTTTTTGTGGGGAGGGGGAACATTGGCAGTAAAAGAGAAGAGTGATCATGAGTTCTTACTGGAAGGCCAAGGTGGAGTTGAGATCATTTCTTAAAAGATGGGCTATATCAAATATATTCAATATGCTCATAGGAAAGGATCTGGAGAAGGAGATTTTATGCAGGGAGAAAACAGATTGTTGCTGGTGAAAGAGCTTCTGAGAAGGAGGGAAGGGGTGGGATCCAACATGTAAGAGGAGGGAGTGGTATTGCATAAGAGACTCATCTATTATGGGTGGGCTTCCCTGGTGGCTCAGAAGGGAATGACTACCCACTCCAGGACTCTTGCCTGGAGAACTCTATGGGCAGAGGAGTCTGGCG
Source organism: Capricornis sumatraensis (assembly GCF_032405125.1). Taxonomy (NCBI): domain Eukaryota; kingdom Metazoa; phylum Chordata; class Mammalia; order Artiodactyla; family Bovidae; genus Capricornis; species Capricornis sumatraensis. Next base: position 30,530,965 of record NC_091079.1, read on the forward strand.
TGCTGCAGTCCATGAGGTTGCAAAGAGTCAGACACGACTGAGCAACTAACACTTTCACTTCACTTTCCCCATTATGGAGGGTTGGAGAGGATGGCTTAGATGCCTTTTGTAGATTTATAGTTCGGATAGTTTTCTCTGAGAAAGCAGATGTCAGACCATTTGTGCAGTGGGACCAAGGGTACAGTATGGAGTTCCAAAGAAGAGAGAAGTTTGGAAATTAAAGGTGAAAAGTTGGAGAAAGTGTTAGCAAGAGAACTGTCAGTATATTCGAGGTCCAGTTGGGGTGGTGATCATTCATGTAAAGTTGTGGATTGTCCCATTCTACTTACTGTGCTCGATAATCTCAGTTTGTTCCTTAAAAACCACTCCTAACCCTCTAAAGACTGACCTATATGGCTACATTTACCATCTCTTTTGCCCTTTGGGAAGTTGTGTTAATGGCAAATCTCAGCAGAAAGTCAAAGGCAAGGAGGGAGAAGAAGGTTGGGGGAGTTTGTTCCATTGATTCCTTCATTGTTGAGGCTGCCAGAGCTTCAGTTGCATCTCTCGCCTGAAGGACATAGATCCTGCCAGGTGGCCTTGTTCTGGGACTGGCGGCTGCTGCTCCTTTGTCTGCTCTTAGGCCTTGGAGTTATCAGTTTGCCTTGGCTGTTGCTAGTCCTGGTATCACAAGGTCCATTCTGGGTTTCCCAATACACTGCTCACAGCTTTGTGAACAGTATCTCTGTTCGTTTTTTTTTTTTTTTTTTTCCAGGAACAACCCAATTTGGGTTTGCTATATATTTCTTGCTGGGAGCTTAACTGAAATATCCTATTAAATCTTTCTCTCCAGCCATGCTTAATTGCCCATATATAGACAGAGGGAAGTGTTCAAAGATAGGGTTTTTGTATTTGGAGATTAGAAAGGGACAATGAGGGAGGGACAGAAGAACTTGGACTATTTTGTCCAAAAGTTGCTGAAACAATGGGTCATATGAACTGCTTAGGGCAAGAAAGGAATTGATCCTGGTTTGGGCAGTGCGGTCAATTTACAGTAAGTTTCAGTGTTGACAAATAGGAGAAATATGAAGCGGTGACTAAGAAGATGAAGGAGAAGGATTTACAATCAGAAGAGGAGTGGCTGAGTCAGTAACTTCAGAGGTAGCACAGTGTCAGGTGATAATAACCTGGGAGGTAAATCAGACTTGGAGAAGGAAGTTCAAGTTCTTGAGAAGCCAAGTTACTGGATAACTCCACTGTGTTGTCACTCAAGTCACAAATGATTTGTAGGTATTGAAAGTGAGGAAAATGAGTCAGAAGCCAGATTCTTTTTAATTAAAAAAATTATTTTATTTTATTTTATTTTAATTTTTTAAATTTTTTTTATTTTTTAATTTTTTTAAATTTAATTTTAAAATCTTTAATTCTTACATGTGTTAAAATGCATTTAAAAAGGTTACTTTAAGTTAACACAAAATATTAGCGATTAATATATTCCTCATCAAACCAGTCAGTCCTAAAGGTAATCAGCCCTGAATATTCATTGAAGGGACTGATGCCATAGCTGAAGCTCTAATACTCTGCCTACGTAATGAGAGCCTACTCATTAGAAAAGACCCTGATGCTGGGAAAGAAAGGAGGCAGGAGAAGAATGGGACGACAGAGGGTGAGGTGGTTAGATGGCATCACCGACTCAATGGACGTGAGTTTGAGCAAACTCCGGGAGGTGGTGAAGGATGGGGAAACCTGGCATACTCAGCCCATGAGGTCGCGACTGAACAACAAATATTCCCCATATTATATAATTGTTGCTGTTGTTCAGTGCTAAGTCCTATCTGACTCTTTGCATGGATTGCAGCATGCCAGGCTTTCCTGTCCTTCACTGTCTCCTGGAGTTTGCTCAAATTCATGTCCATTGAGTCAGTGATACTATCTAACCATTTTATTCATTTTGGGGGGCTAAAAATAGATAATAATTTATTGCTTCAAAAATAATTTAATCGGAGGATAATTACTTTACAATATTGTGATGACTTTTGCCATACATCGTCATGAATCAGCTACGGGTGCCTGTGTGTCCCCCCATCCTGAACCCTCCTCCCACCTCTCTCCCTACCCCATCCCTCTGAGTTGTCCCAGATCATTGGCTTTAGGTGCCCTGCTCCATGCATTGAACCTGCACTGGTCATCTAGTTTACATATGGTAATACATGTGTTTCAGTGCTATACTCTCAAGTCATCGCACCCTTGCATTCTCCCACAGAGTCCAAAAGCCCGTTCTTTACATCTGTGTCTCTTTTGCTACCTTGCATATAAGATTGTCATTACCATTCATTCTTTTTTTTAAAGTACATTTTTGAGCCTGTCTTATATCTAATAATTTGTACCTCCCACCCCCATGCCTATATTGCCTCTGCCTTCACCCCACTGGTAACCACTAGTTTGTTCTCTTTATCTGTGAGTCTGCTTCTTTTTTGCTATGTTCACCAGTTTTGTGTATTTTTCAGGTTTCACATATAAGTGACGTCATGCAGTGTTTGTCTTTCTTTGTCTGACATTTCACAAAGCATAATATCCTCCAGGTTCATCCATGTTGCTGCAAATGGCAACATTTCATTCATTGTTATGGCTGAGTAGTATTCCATTGCATATATACACCACACATTCTTTATCCATTCATCTATTTTAATTTTGCTTTCTTTATCCATTCATTTGTTGATGAATACTTAGGTTGCCTCCATATCTTACAACCCAGATTCTTCAGTGAATGAGATGGAGTAACTCAGGGTCCAGTAAAAGCCCGAAGGTGGTACCAAAGTGGTCGAAGCAGATATCTTGAGCCTTAAGTGAACAGAGTAGTCAGAAAAGTGACAAGACACCACAAAGCGGACAGAGAATAGTGTGCTGACCTGTTTTGTGATCGTGTTACAATAAAAATGGCTGTTGAAAAAACTGTGAGAGAAGCAATATCTTTAGAGGAGAGCCATGGTTCTGTTGTAGAAAGAAAGTGGAGTGAATGATCTGGGAAGAACTGTATGTCACAGAGAAGTTTCCTGGAGATACTTTTCCAGAGGACAGAGTAGACATATGTGGAGGGGAATATGAAATAGAGCTGGGTCTGGGGTGGTGGCCAGCCTTGGAATTCTAAGGCATTGCTTCAGCTTGCAACTTCTACATCTGGGAGCCCATAAGTGAGGTGAGATGAAGTTATTTATGATGGGGAGGATTTGTAGATGGTGAGAGTTAGGCACAGTGGGTGGAGGGCCAGGGTTACCAGGCTTGAGAGGCTCTCCCTAAGTCTCAATATCTAGGGCTTATGGGAACGTGGAGGGTCAGCCTGTGCCTCTTCTGGTTTGTGCTGTTTCATCTCCTGGTATTAAAATCCTGTCAGCATACCTGCTGTGGGATAATGTACCCATGTATTTGTTCATTGGTTCAATTGTTTATTTGAACATGCTAAGTGAGAATTAACAGGTAATTAGTTCATTAGGTAGAAGTTACAGAAAGCTTGCTTTGATTCAACAAAACAAAGCAAAAAACCCTAATAAAATTTGCCTGCTCTGTTCCAGCCACAATGACTTTCTTTCCGTTCTGCTGCCGCTGCCGCTGCTAAGTCGCTTCAGTCGTGTCTGACTCTGTGTGACCCCATAGACAGCAGCCCACCAGGCTCTGCTGTCCCTGGGATTCTCCAGGCAAGAACACTGGAGTGGCTTGCCATTTCCTTTTCCAATGCATGAAAGTGAAAAGTGAAAGTGAAATCGCTCAGTCGTGTCCAACTCCTAGCAACCCCGTGGACTGCAGCCCACCAGGCTCTTCCATCCATGGGATTTTCCGGGCAAGAGTACTGGAGTGGGCTGCCATTGCCTTCTCCTCTTTCTGTTCTGGAAACCAACAATTCAAGGTTTTTTCAGTTCAGGGCCATTTTCTATTTTCTCTCTCTGGAGTGTTCTTCCTTTCGAGTCTGTGCATGAGCCACTCCTTCACTTTAGGAGAAATTTTTGCTCAATGTCACCTCCATTGGGATTCCATCCTCTCCCAGTTCATTAAACCTCCTTTTTGTATTCTCTTATTCTGTGCTTTTTTGGGGTTTTTATTGTATATGTATTGGCTTAGGTTTTCGTCTTTGTCACCCACCAGAATGTATGCTCTGTGAGAGGGCAACTTTGTCTTGTTTTCTTATCCATGATGCCTAAGAGAGTCCCTCTATGCAGCAGATGTTCAGTAAATGTTCATTATCTGATGGCTCCATGCAGGAATGAACAAGCTGGAGCTCTGATCTGAGATCCTGAGTAACCTTCTCCACAAGTGTTCAAGGCTTCACTTGATCACCTGTAAGGGATTTGTCAAGATGATTTTTGCATCGGGTAAGAGGTTTGATGGGGCTTCCCAGCTGGCTAAGTGGTAAAGAATCCACCTACCAATGCAGGAGCCCCAGGAGATGGGGGTTTGATTCTGGTTGGGGAAGATCCCCTGGAGGAGGAAATGGCAACCCCAAATATTCTTGCCTGGGAAATCCCATGGACAGAGGAGCCTGGAGGGCTATAGTCCCTGGAGTCCCAAAGAGTCAGACACGGCTGAATGACTGAGCATGGTATGGTAAGAGGCTGGATGAGAGCATCTCTAAGTTTCCTTTCCACTCCAGTCTAGTCTGATTATTCCTTTGTCCATTTATTGGAGTATTTCTTGGACAACTAGAAACAGTGATAGGAATTGAAAGAATGCTTAGGAAATTGGTAATTTCCCCCTTAATGAACCATGAAAGGGAAATAAGAGATTTTCTCATCAAACACCTTATTCAACACAAAAGTCATGACTGGCTTTGGCCAATGCATATGTGCATGCTAAATTGCTTCACTCTTTGTGACCCTATGGAATATAGCCCTCCAGGCTACTCTGTCTATGGAATTCTGGCAAGAATACTGAAGTGTGTTACCGTTTCCTATTCCACGGGATCTTCCCGACCCAGGGATTGAACCAGAGTCTCTTTTACCTCCTGCATTGGCAGGCGAGTCTTGACCACTAGTGCCACCTGGGAAGTCCTTTGGGCAATGTGTGTGTGTGCTAAGTTGCTTCAGTTGTGTTTGAGTCTTTGTGATCCTATGGACTGTAGCCCGTCAGACTCCTCTGTCCATGGGATACTCCAGGCAAGGATACTGGAGTGGGTTGCCACGCCCTCCTCCAGGGGATCTTCCCTATTCAGGAATGCACCTGCATCTGTTATGTCTCTTGCATTGGCAGGCAAGTCTTTACCACGAGTGCTGCCTGGGAAGCCCCTTGGACAAGGCTGTTGTTCAGTCACTTAGTCATGTCCAACTCTTTGTGACCCTATGGACTGCAGGCTTCCCTGTCCTTCACTTTCGCCTGGAGTTTGCTCAAACTCATGTCCATTGAGTTGCTGATACTATTCAACCATCTCATCCTCTGTTGTCCCCTTTTCCTCCTGCCTTCAATCTTTCCCAGTATCAAGGTCTTTTCCAATGAGTTGGCTCTTCATATAAGGTGGCCAGAGTATTGGGACTTCAGCTTTAGCATCCGTCCTTCCAATGAATATTCAGGGTTGATTTCCTTTAGGATTGACTGGCTTCCTCAGCTTGCTGTCCAAGGGATTCTCAAGAGTCTTCTCCACCAACACAGTTCAAAAGCATCAGTTCTTCAGCACTCATCTTTCTTTATGATCCAGTTCTCCCATCTGTACATGACTACTGGAAAAACTATAGCTTTGACTAGACAGACTTTGGCACAAAGTGATGTCTCTGCTTTTTAATGCACTGTCTAGGTTTGTCATAACTTTTCTTCCATGGAGTAAACTTCCTTTAATTTCATGGTTCCAGTCACCATCTGCAGTGATTTTGGAGCCCAAGAAAATAAAGCCTGTTATAGTTTCCATTTTTCCCCCATCTATTTGCCATGAAGTGATGGGACCAGATGTCATGATCTTAGTGTTTTGTAGGTTGAGCTTTAGGCCAGCTTTTTCACTCTCTTTGTTCACCTTCATCAAGAGGCTCTTTAGTTCTTCGCTTTCTGCCATAAGGGTGATGTCATCTGCATATCTGAGGCTATTGATATTTCTTCCTAAAATCTTGATTCCAGCTTGAGCTTCATCCAGCCCAGCATTTCTCATGATGTGCTCTGCATATAAGTTAAATAAGCAAGGTGACAATATACAGCCTTGATATACTCCTTTCCCAATTTGGAACCAGTCTGTTGTTCCATGTCCAGTTCTAACTGTTGCTCCTTGACCTGCATACAGGTTTCTCAGGAGGCAGGTAAGGTGGTCTGGTATTCCCATCTCCTTAAGAATTTTAAATTAATTCATTATTAATTAGAAGAAGACTACACTTCTTCTATTAATTAGTGTAGAAGAAATCCAAAGCAGAAAGAGAGCACAAAGAAAGGATGGGGTCTCTTAGTACCAATTGTAGGTAGTTTAGACAAGAACCACCCTGCGTTTCTCTAATTAAAAATAAATTAGCCAATATGGATACATTGAAAAAAAAACTTTAAAATGAACTAGCAAGACCCTGGATGGCTTAGAACTTTAAAATTACACAGTCCATATTGTTAATGATCACCAAGAACAAAATGTTGTATAAAATAAAGTTGCAGGATTGTTTGCAAAGCAGAAGATAATTGCCACTTACTGAGGGCCTCTCTGAATCTGCTCAGCAAAATGGAGTAAACTTGCCCATGTATAACAACTTCTTAAGGTAACAAAACTAGGATTTTATTCCCAGATATTCTTCCAGATGGATAGTGTGGGCTGTGTTCTCTCTCCATGCTGTCTGCTACACATGTTTCTTATTATAATAAATTCTTTCTCTTTGACCTACTCTTTCCAATAGTTAGACAGACAGACAGATGTTGAGTTGGCCAAAAAGTTTGTTCAGTGTCTTTTTCTGTAAAATGTTATGGAAAAAAACAAACGAACCTTTGAACCAACGCAATAGATAGATATCTACCTGAGTCGAAGTCTGACTTCATTAATTCTACCTGGGACTGTTCAATTCAGCTCAGTCTTTGCGACCCCATGGACTGCAGCCTGCTAGGCTTCCCTGTCCTTCACCAACTCCTGGAGCTCTTTCTCATGCCCACTGAGTCAGTGATGCCATCCAACCATCTCATCCTCTGTCGTCCCCTTCTCCTCCCACCTTCACTGTTTCCCAGCATCAGGGTCTTTTCCAGTGAGTCAGTTCTTCCCATCAGGCGACCAAAGTATTGGAGCTTCAGCTTCAGCATCAGTCCTTCCAGTGAATATTCAGGACTGATTTCCTTCAGGATGGACTGGTTTGATCTCCTTGAAGTCCAAGGGATCTGGGACTGTTACTTAACCACTAAAAGCTTCATTTTACTCAGTTTTAAAAGGGTGATTAATATGTACACATATATCTATCTCTCAGAAGATTTTTGCCCAGCTTATAAGAGAGAGCCACATAGGTGAAAATACTTTGTAAACTGTGCCCAGTTAGACCGGTGAACTGGCTCTGCAGCGTCACCATAGCCTTCAAACTCTTCTTGCATCGGTATGAACTGTCCGTGCCTTAGATCTGCTAAGTGAAGACAATTCTATACTTACCTTGTGTGGTGGTTGGCGAGCAAATGACATCAAGGATGTAAGGGGGTGACAATACCATCCGGCGTGAAATTCAAGCTCAGCGTATGTTGCTCATTATTTTGATCCTTCTCTTTCCCCTCCTCCACCTCATTAGATATGATCCTGGTCAGTGTTAGAATGAGATGAGTGTTGCAGTGCATATTCACAGAATGTTTCAGCTTCATGGGACTTTGGAAATACTGTAATGATTTCTCTTCTTTTACAGAGAGAAGCTAAAAACGAACTTGCCTAAGGTCACACAGCTGTCCTATGCCTAAGCCCTGCCTGCATAGATGCTGAAGTTATGAATTGTTATATATTTGAAATATTATGAGATATGAAACATTTCATTTTATTAAAAATATGAAATATATTATGAAATATTATATATAATATAATTATTATATATAATTATATATTTTTAATCTATACATATAGGTGAAAATTCAGTGGGAAAGTTAGATTTTGGAATAAACACAGGAAGCATGATTTCTGTTCATGACTGGTTGCCAGTGCAAATGACAAGTATTATATTGGTTACATGCCCTTGTTGAAACTAGAACATAGGCTACCAGGCTTAGAAAAGGCCACATGTCAACAACCTCCTATTTTTCTCCATTCTGAGATAAAATCTTTCAAGTTATATATCACCCTGGAAAGGCCATCTGTCTAAAATTGCTTAGGCTTGGGAAAGAGGTTTTTAGGTCAGATGTATTACTCTTATTCCACTTGAACTTTATTTTTTTCTCTCCTCTTGAGATCTGAAACTCAATGATCTTTGTCACAATTCATGATCTCAAGAAAGTTTAAAAAATACTTACAGTATAATAGCCAGGGAGCAAAATCTCTAAATGAAGAATTTCTATATCTGTTGCTCTGCAAACCATGCACCAGAGAAAGTTGGGTAATCTTCAGTGGATATGAGAACAGAGAGGGTTTCTCTTTGTGTCCTTCTAGGGGAGACTTCTTTTCGAACTGGGAACAGCTCATTCCCCAGTCCACTGTAAAAGGGTGGTCTGTCAGAGAAAGGGAAATATTCTCTGATATCCCTTGTATGCAGAATCTGAAAAGAAATGATACAAATTAACTTATTTACAAAACAGAAACAGACTCAGAGACTTAGAGAATGAATTTACAGTTACCAGGGGCGATGGGTGGGAGGAAGGGATAGTTATAGAGTTTAGGATGGACATGTACACACACTGTATTTAAAACGGATAACCAACAGGGACCTCTGCACAGGGAACTCTGCTCAGTGTTATGTGACAGCCTGGATGGCATGGGAATTTTGGGGAAAATAGATACATGTATATGTATGGCTGGATTTCTTTGCTTTCCACCTGAAACTTTCTCAACATTGTTAATTGACTATGCATGCATGCTGAGTCACTTCAGTCATGTCCAACTCTTTGCAACCCTGGACTGTAACCCACCAAGCTCCTCTGTCCATGGGAGTCTCCAGGCAAGAATACTGGAGTGGTTTGCCATGCCCTCCTCCAGGGGATCTTCCCGACCCATGGATTGAACCCATGTCTCTTATGTCTCCTGCTTTGGCAGGTGGGGTCTTTACCAATAGCACCACCTGGGAAGTATTGGCTATAGTCCAAGATAAAATAAAAAGTTATAAAAACAAAATAATACCAAAAACAGCAGTTGCCAACAGAAAAACAAAGGGTGGTCTGTAATAGCCCCTTATGAACTGGAAATCCACTCTTGCAGCCCTAGATAATTGCCAACAATAGAAGCATGCCTTGGGATGACTTGCCATGTTTTCCTCCTTGGGAAATTACATTCCCTTTAGAGTCAAAATGCCTCAGTCCCTGTTGGTCACTTGACATAAAGTGCCAAGGGACAGCTATCTTCTTTGAGAATTAAGATGCAGAAAAAGATGATCAGCAAAAGGAGGAGAAGCAAGGATGTTATGTGTTGAATCACTGCAATTCTGAGATTGTTTATTACTGCAGTTCCTGTTTTCTCACTAATGCAGCTAGAAGGAAAATATACTAGCAAGTAAATTGAGGGTTGTTGTTTAGTTGCTAAGTCTTGTCTGACTCTTTTGCGACCCTATGGACTATAGCCTGCCAGACTCCTCTGTCCATGGGATTTCCCAGGCAAGAATACTGGAGTGGGTTGCCATTTCCTTCTTCAGGGGATCTTCCTGACACAGGGATCGAACCCGCATCTCCTGCATTTGTAGGTGGATTCTTTACCACTGAGCCACCAGGGAAGCCCCAAATTGAAGATATTTATACCTTATAACTGAACAGTTCCATTTCTAGACATATTCAAAGGAAAACCTTATATATTTGCAGAGGAATAGGAATGAGAGAAATAATTGTTCATCACTGGAAGAAAGAGTACATAAATTGTGATACAAATACATAAATTGTGATGCAAATGGACCACTATGCAGCAGCTAAAATAAATGAAGTAGAGGTATATCTATCCCCATGGATAACTCTCAGAAATCGAATGTTGAGTGGGACAAGTTATGGAAAGATACATCTAAAATTTAAATTTATTTTAAAATATGAAGAAAAAATATAGTATAATGTTAAAGTTGATAAAAATCAAGTGATGAGTCCTGGTGCCATTTGAAATATTTCACACCTTAAAAAATAAGCAAGATATTGTTTAGGCACTTCCCTGATGGTCCAGTGTTAAGACTCCGCACTCCCAGTGAGGGGGGCCTGGGTTCTATCCCTGGTTGGGGAACTAGACCCCATATGCCACACCTAAGAGTCTACATGCCGAGACTAAGGGACCCACATGCCGAAACTAAGATCTGATGCAGCCAGACAAATAAATATTAAAAAAATAAGCAAGATATTTTTTAGATTCTACATGTAAGTGATATCATACAATATATGTCTTTGTCTGTCTGACTTATTTCACTTAGCATGATGCCTTCCAATGTTAATCCATGTTGCTGTAAATGGCAAAATTTCATTCCTTTTTATGACTGTACAGTGTTCCATTATTTATGTGTGTGTATGTATATATGTATACACATGTGTATATATACACACCGCTACATCTTCTTTATCTACTTACCAATTGATGAACATTTAGTTTGCTTCCATATCATAGCAATTGTAAATAATGCTGCTATGAATATTGAAATTCCTGTAAAAAAAAAAAAACTAGTGAATACAAAAAAGAAGCAGACTCAACAGAGATAACAAACTGAGGTGGGTGGGAGGGGCACAATAAGGGTTGGGGTGTAACAGGTATTGTGTCTGGGTATAAGATAGGCTACAAGGATGTATTATACAACATGGGGAATAAAGCCAATATTTTATAATAACTGGAGTGTAATATAGCCAATATTTCATAATAACTGGAGTATAATAAGAGTAGTATAACTTTAAAAAATTATATAGAAAAAGTGGTTAAAAATTTGTAATATCACCTTTTCTATCCTGATATACAATTCATAGGAGATATAGCTGTACTCTTAATTTATTATAATGTACTCAAATATATTAAATGTATATTAAAATATTTAAATAAGTGTAAAATATAGTTATGTAGATTGGTATAATGTCCTATTTATAGCATAAGGAAGCAAACAATTTTTCAGTCTAGGTTTGATGCATGAGACAGGGTGCTCAGGGATGGTGTACTGGGGTGACCCTGAGGGATCGGATGGGGAGGGAGGTGGGAGGGAAGGTCAGGATGGAGACACATGTACACCGACGCCTGATTCATGTCAATGTATGGCAAAAACCACCACAATATTGTAAATTAATTAGCCTCCAATTAAAGAAGAAAAAGAAAAAAAATGAATAAACAAGATAAAGTCATCTTGCACATACATTCAGTACTTCAGGATACCATTGTTGAGTTTGGGTCAATTCTTATCCCCTCCTTTTCTTTAGCCATAATTTTAAACAATTTTCAGTAGCAGAGAGATTTGGTCTCCAGTCCAACAGAGAGGCTAAGTCTCAACTAATAGCTTTTCACTGAAAATTTCCTTACCCTTTCAGAGTTTTAATTCTTTTATCACTTTCTCACAGAATGGATTGAAAAATATATATTGATAGAAACAAAATTAAATATTATACATTTTATGTAAAATGTCACAGTGGCTGGCTGTTTTCAACATAATATAGATATAATTTGTGCCAATTTTTTCTCCTACATTTATAGCACAAGTATTTTCTCAGCTTCATTCATATCATTTAAAGACTGAATAAAATTTTATTGAATAAGTATTACACAATTACTTATCTATTTGACTATTTTACTTTCCCACATTTGCTTCTATAAATTACTCCTTAATACACATTTTCTGTGCGAGTAGTTAATATTATATCTGTGCAAAATAATTATTAAAATTAGAATAATGGGTCAAATGGTACTTATGCTTCTGATACATATTTTTCAAGTTGTGCGATAATGGTGTTGAGCATCTTATAGGCTTTGTGACCTCAAGTAAATTATAGGTAAATATCTTCAGCCCTCAGGCATTTTTTCTTCATCTTAAAGTGAGATTTAAAATAGTAACTATATGAGAGGGTGAGTATGAGATTGAAGTAATACAGTAGATGCAAAGCACAATTTCACCTTCTTAGATACAGTTAGTAGTCAGTAAATGTTACTTATTTTATTAGTATATTATCCCAAATAGCAGTATGCATCTGTTACCCACCTCCTAGCTAGTTTGACAGACAAAAATTAATCTCACAACTATTTTCCTTTTATTTATGTATTTTTTAACTTAAAAAGATCTTTATTTGGCCACACCAGGTCTTAGTTGTGGCACGTGGAACCTTTATTTGTGGCTTCTGAACTCTCAGTTTGGCGTATGGGATCGCTTCTCTGACCAGGGACTGGACTGGGACTCTCTGCTTTGGGAGTGTGAAGTCTCAGCCACTGGACTACCAGGGAAGTCCCTCTCACTCATATTTTGACTTATATTACTTGTGTTTATCTGATTACAACATAATTTAAACATTTTTTCATTATATCGGTCAACTGAAATTATTTTATATAAAATTTTTTTGAAATTTTTATGATTAATTCCACTAAGAAGGACTTACTTTTTCTTATTGATTTTTATTTTTTATATAGTGAAGCTATTCATACTTTGTTAGTAATATTCATACAACTACTTTTCCCTAACATATAGTTTAGAAACATTTAGTTTTTTTTCCCTGAAATAACTTTAAAAATACTTGTAGGAAATAGAATTATAAGGAAGCAAATTTTATTTCGCAAGTGTAATTACATCCTAATTTCCAAAGGCTGGGCTGAAATTTCCAGGCTTTTGCTGAACTTCTTTCTACCCATTCCCTTGTTTCTCAGTAAGTTTCTCCCTTTTGTGATCTTGGCTTTCTCATTCATGGGTACTTCATTAATGGGCCATGCTGTCATTTCTCTGGAGGAGAATGAAAGAGGTATTATTGTTACATCATAGTTTGAACCTAAGAGACTCCTCTTGGCTCCCTCTCATATTTGTTTCATTTCCTCCCTCATACTGTTAGGATGTACCTCATTCAAAAGTGCCTTATAGCACAAAGGTGGCTGACATCTTGGGTAGTTGGTATTGGCTCAGGGCTTCCCTGGCGGCTCAGACAGTAAAGAATCCGCCTGCAATGCAGGAGACCTGAGTTCCATCCCTGGGTTGGAAAGATTCTCTGGAGAAGGGAATGTCAACCCACTCCAGTGTTCTTGCCTGAAGAATCCCCAGGGACAGAAGAGCTTGGCAGGCTACAGTCTGGGACACGACTGAGCAATTAAACACAGGACTGCTCCAAGGTTGTGTGAGAGCGAGTACCAAAGGATTCATCACACATCTCTGATTTAATTCGTGAGGCTCAGTGTGAGACGAGACCAATATTGAGATACTGGTAGGAATATGCCTAGAGATGGAAGTGTGGGAGTGTGGAGTGGGGCTCTGAAACTGTATTAGTTTCCTATTGCTGCTGAAGCAAATAGCCACAAAATTCGTGTCTTAAAACAACATAAATTTATTGTCATACAGTAATACTGTAAGATACAGTACAGGAGGGGAAAGGCCTAAAATAAGTTTTGTATGTCTAAAATCAAAGTGTTGACAAGACTGTGTTCTGTTTGGAGGTTCTAGGGAAGAATCTATTTCCTTGCCTTTTCCAGCTTCCAGAGGTTGCCTGCATTCTTCGGTTTGTGACTCTTTCATTCATCCTCAAAATCAGCAGCAAGTTATCCTCAAGTGGCCTCTGCTTCCATCTTCTCATCCCTTCTCTGACATTGACTCTCTGCCTCCCTTTTCTCCCTTTTAAGGACCTTTGTAGTGACACTGGGTTCACCTGGGTAATTCTGGATAATCTCCCCACAGCAAGTTCCTTCACCTCTAAGTCTCCTTTTTCAAGATATGGTCACACATCCACAGGTCGGTCTGGGGGTTAGAATGGAGGATCAAATCCTGCCTTTCACAGTCTGCTCTCTGAGGTCCAAAGATGCATGCTGTCTGCTATGCAAAATGCATTCAGCCCATCCCAGAGTCCTTATCAACCCATTCCAGCATCAACTCAAACTCTATATTCCTGGGACTTCCTCGGTGGTCCAGTGGTTAATCCTTTGCCTTTCAATGCAGGAGGTGTGGGTTCAGTCCCTGGTTGGGGAGCTAGGATCCCACATGCCTTGTGGCCAAAAAGCCAAAACTTAAACAATGGAAGCAATATTGTAGTAAATTCAAAAAAAACTTTAAAAAATGGCCCACAGCAAAACAATCTTTAAGAAAATCCATATTCCCATCAAAATGTTGTTAGTTCAAAAGTCCCATGTCTTATTGCCCAAGATCTTTGATTAAGGAGCTAGATTAAGGTAGAAATAATTCTTGATTCTAAAGCTGTGTTCTTTCCACAATAGCTCATTTTTATTCTCAACACAGGTTAGGAAGTCTTCATTTCTTTCTCGGCTACCCAAGGCTCAGTTTAAGAAGCCTACCTAGAAAAGGGCATGATCAAAACCAGAGCTAAAACCTTTTGATTCTTTCTCTGATACTTTTAGTATATAACCATGGATATATCATGTGCATGAGAATGAAGTTTACTTGTATAATCTACTTTATAGTGAGAATTGGAGGTAAAAAAATAGAAATTATGTCTTCTGCAACCCAAAATAGTACTAATCCTGCCAATTGGAAATGGGAAAAATCAGGAAGTTACTTTTTTTCATTGCTTATCCCAATGGAGGAGGAAATGACAACCCACTCCAGTCTTCTTGTCTGGAATACTCCATGGACAGAAGAGCCTGGTGGGGTACAGTCCTTGGGGCCACAAAGCCACGACGGAGTGAGTGAGCACAGGCAGGAGAGAGGTAAGAAATAGTATGGTTCTGCAAAACAGAAGGGGAGATTTTGGAAGACAGTTTATCGGTTTCCCAAGGTATATGGGAGAACTAAAACTTTTCTAAGAATCGGTTGATGAGAATTTCAGTTAGATGATTTCTGGTAGAAACTGAAAATAAAGATCTTGATGCAAATTAGTGATAATCCACCCTAAACTCCTCTGGGATAAATCAAATCTGTAAACATAGACTGAGCAGCAGAAACCAAGGGGAAAAATGTCCTATAGAACTTTTATTTCTACCTAATTAATATTCACACAAGCTCTCCATTAGCGACATAATGTCAGGATGTGTTATATAGCCTATAGTATGTTGCATCCTGAGATGTTTAGGTAAAAATATAGTAAATAGCACATATTTCTCATTTTAGAGTAAGAGCTCATTTATACATAATGTAATCTTTTGTTAGCTTTGTAAAGTCACAGCCTAAACATTTCCTCTGGTTCTTGAAACATCATCATCATCACCCTATTGCTATTATTTGCATTGTACTTTTATGTTATCAAAGTTTGCCAGGAACTGTGAAAAATGCTTTTCTTGGATTGTTTCATTCTCTCTATCTATATAATGAGGGCCTCTGATTGTCCTTATTTATCAACTGGAATGGATAAACTAAGTACACTTATAAGGTCACACAATTAGCAAATGGCAGAATCAGGATTCCATCCTCTATTGGGCTAACTCTCGGACTACTGTTGGTCTATAAAGTGGATATAGGGCAGTTTACTTATCTAGCCTCAGTACTACAAATGATTGAATATTTTGATGAAACGGACTCACCTCTGCTTTAATCACCACTCCAGTTCCCCACTATCATCTTCCTATTCTTTAACCGCATCAACTTTGGCTCTTGCCACTGGGGCTTCGCACTGATTTTAATTTATGCTGGAACTCTCTAGCCCCAGTGTGTGGAAGCAGTCTGTTTCCTCATCGCATTCATGTCTTTGTCAGTCAGTTTCTTTGAGATGCCTGCCTTGGCCCCTCCCTTCATTGTCTCTTTTCTCGGAAAGCTCATTTTCTTTCTAGCACTTATGGATTGTTGGTTGGTATTATTATATATTTAAGTATGCAATCCTAAAGGAAATCAACCCTGAATCTTCTTGGAAGGACTGATGCTGAGGCTCCACTACTTTAGTCACCTGATGCAAGGAGTCGACTCACTGATATTGTGAAAGGCTGAGGGCAAGAGGAGAAGGGGGTGAGAGAGCATGAGACGGTTGGATGGCATCACTGACTCAATCGACATGAATTTGAGCAAACTCTAGGAGATAGTGAAGGACAGGGAAGCCTGGCATGCTCCAGTTTATGGGGTTGTAAAGAGAAGGACATGACTTAGAGACTGAACAACAATATGTATTTCTTATTTTTCTCACTAAATCAATCTCTATGAAGACAGGATTCTGTCCTCCCTTGCTCATCTTTGCTTTCCCAGTACTCTAGAACACATCTGTCTTAATAACAGATGCTAACTGATATGTCTGTCATAAATGGATAAAAGAATCCTTTTCCATATTTTAACCTGTTTACTATGGTGATTAGCATCACTATGTTGATAGATATGGACAATATGAGGTTCTTAACACAATTTGTACAGCTGAATTTCAAAAGAGTTTGTATTGGTTGAAATTTCCACCAATAGTATACAAAACTCCCTTTTTGCTATTCCCTCATTGACTGGACCTGACCCAACCATAACAGCCAAGCTTGTGCTGTCCTGAGTAACCAAAGTCAGACATGCACCCCATCTGCCCAGAAGTCTATCCAAAGGTAGCTGTTGGTTTTTCTATGTCATGGGTTGTTGCAGGTCATTCTCACTGCTTCTTATTAATACTTTTTCTTCTCATTGCCTGCTCCAGGCAGGAAATGCTGAGGACTCTCATCAGTCTTGAGGAAGGATTTGGAGTGAAACTGAGAGGATATAATCTCTGTGCTGGTTTAAAGTCTGAACTTTGAAATCGGGAGGCTAGAATTCAGGTCCTGCCCTTCCGTGGAATTCTCTAGGCCTCGAGGTCTGCCTCTTAGGAAATAATAGTCACCCAGTGTCCACTTCACAGATAGTCGTGAGGAATAAATGCAATAATGTGTGGCGTTCATAGTACAGTGGCAAGTTCACGGTGTGAGTTGCTTCAGTCGTGTCTGACTCTTTGTGACCCCGTGGACTGTAGCCCTCCAGGCTCCTCTGTCCATGGAATTCTCCAGACAAGAATACCATTGTGGGTTGCCATTCCCTTCTCCAGGCAGGTCTTCCTGACCCAGGGATTGAACCTGGGTCTCCCACATTGCAGGCAGATTCTTTACCATCTGAGTCACCAGGAAAGCTGCCATTACAATTGAAGGAACAAACACCCACTGCAAAGAAACGCTAGAGCAATTTCTTTGGGCCCGGCCAGTTCTCTGACAGCCTCTAAGATGGGAAGATACCACGAACTTGCTCTACTGCAGAGTTGGCAGGAAGGGCAAGGAGGCCAGTGGTGTGACTGCCCTGGGCACTCCCTGTAAGCGGGGACACACGTTGAAATAGTGACAGATTGATAGGAAAAGAGAAGTTAGTGAGGCCTGACATCTAAAAACGGCTTCAAGAATGGACAGAGAGGAAACGGGGTGTCAGCTGTGCTGCTGACTTCGTTGTCTTTTAATAGAGCTATATTCCAGGAAAGAGCTTCTTGAGTAAGGAAGTTCCCTGAACCCGTGCCCCGAGACATTTCAGCAGCAGGTTTTGAAAGCAGCTTTCTTTGGCTGGTTATGATAGCTTGTGCAGTAATATCTATTTTGTCAGTTTTATACGGCTCAGTTTCTTAAAAAAAAAAAAAAAACAACCCAGCAATCTTGGCTAATATTTATTAGGAACTTACTATATGCCAGGTGATTATTAAACATTTTCAATGAATTTCTTCATTGAAGGTATACTTGTTACACATCAACGTAGTCCCAGGCATAATCCTGATGGCTGCGGATACAGCAGTGAAATAAAGAGACATTGTTCCTATCATCATAGAGCCTACTTCCCAGGGTGCCAAACCTGCAACAGGTACAAATTTGAAAATAAAATAAAGAATAATATAATCACAGAGATCTTTCCAAATTGGGACAGATAAAAAGTGCATAAATTCACAAGAGATTTCCACTGTATCTATGTATTGTAATTTAATCATTGCTTTATTGATGCCAAAGGGGGATGCTTTTAGTCTCTTGCTATCTCTTACAACATTACAGTTCACATCCTTAGAGAGTATTTTCCTGTAGACTGTTTTGCATGTTTATTGTTGCATAACATATCCTCCTCCTTTTTCCGTAAGAAAGGGACTGTTTTTGCTATGTAGTAATTTTCTTAATATGTTTTGTTCCCATGGCAGTTTCCAGATGCCTTTCTCCTTTTGAACTATCTCTGTCATGTTTAGTCCTAGCTGGAACAGTTCCATTGTAAATGTTATTTTATTTTTTTAGACGAAGACCACACCCACACCTCTCTTTGAGAGGTCTTTCCCATCTTGGGTTTTATGGGACCATATCATTATAATTCTTAGCCCCTTTCTCTCCTTAATAGTATCTGTCAGGTATCACTTTAAATATCTGATCTCATCAAAAGTTTTTTAATATAAATCTTGACATTTGTTGTTAATTTATTATTGTGCTTAGTAGTGCATGACTCTGTACAACTCTGCGACCCCATGGACTGTAGATTGCTAGGCTCTTCAGTCCATGGGATTTTCCAGGCAAGAATAATGAAGTGGATTGCCATGCCCTCCTTCAAGGGATCTTCCTGACCCAGGGATTGAACCCATGTCTCCTGTGTCTCCTGCATTGGCAGGTAGATTCTTTACCACTGTGCCACCCAGGAAATTTATTATTACTTATGTTATAAATGAGATTCTCATATATTATACTTTCTAACTGGTTGTTGTTTCCATTTGCATGGGAAGTTCTTCAGTGATGTTACTGTATTCTCCTACTGACTCCAATAGTTATTCAGTCTATTCTTTTGAGTTTTCCGGATACATAGTCATAATTCATATAAATGCTAATTCTCACCTCTTTCTTTAATTTGAATCTTTATTTTACCCTTTCTCTAAGTCAGTCCTGTCCAGTGATGTTGGAGCAGAGTAGAGCTGGCAGCAGTAGAGGGTTAAGTAGCATCAAATTTACTTAAGTGTGGGGAGAGATGTGATGTATGTAGAAGCTGGAATCTACATATAACTGGAGTATGTGGGATTTCTACTAAGCTCTCAGAATCTGGAAATAAATTGTTACATGGTTTGGAGAAGCTTGGATGCCTTGAAAAATGTCCTGTACATAGACAGTGACTTTGGCGAATAGTAGGGCTGGGGGCTCTTTTGTTTGTGGCTTCTGCTATGCATTTTGCAGAATTCTACCACCAGGCTTTTCACAGCATACTGCAGTCATTTCTTCAGTTGTCATTCAATTTTTTCAGTCATCATCTGCCCAACTGTACAGTGAGCTCCTTGAAGGCAGGAATTTGTTTTGCTCTCTATATCCCCAGTTATAGCAGAACGTCTAGAAAAGTATAGGTTCTTGGCACATCCTTGCTAATGAATTACTAAATTGCCAAATGTGTGAATGAATATACATAGATAAAGTCATGCATTTTTATTGGATGTTGAATGAATGAGCAAACAGAGTCGTGACTCCACTGGATTTCTCATGCCCCTAAGCGGAAAGATTAAATGAGGCTGAGACCTTACTTCTTCCTTGGGGTCAGAGTTGAGGAAGTCAGTGGGTCAAATGAGCTGGCTTAGTTCCCTTGTCAGACTTCCTTTCTTCTTTCGGGATGGATGGTTTGGTAGAGACTTGATTTAGCAAGAACGTCTCCTTTACATTTTGATCAGGAACTACTTGTTTTTCTGGAAGCTGAATCAGGCATAATTTGCTTTTAAAGAACCCTTAGCAGATTTTTGCGGATTTGATCCTTATCAGTACTGTTGATCCAAAACTATTGGTCCTCTTTAGGGGTTAATATCAGCTTTACTTAGGAGTGGGGCATCTGCTGTAGAAGTGGTGAGTCTGAAATGATTCTCTCTCCTGCCGTCCAAAGATGTGGGACTTCGCTGGTGGTCCAGTGGTTAAGACTTCATGCTTCCAATGCAGAGGCATGGGTTTGATACATGGGTTTGATCCCTAGTTGGGGAACTAAGATCCCACATGCTGTGTGGCATGACCAAAAAATTAAGAGTTAAAAAAAGATCATCACATAATGATTTTGTAATTACTTGACTACCTCTGGATAGTTTACATACATACACACATGCACACACACTTAAATTAATTTGTCGCTTTTTTTCCCATCAGAGACCAAATCATTGATCCTCTTTAATACCTTGTGGATTTAGCCTCCAATCTTGAGCCGATGAATTCTGTCTTTTATGCTAAATGTGGCTCACTGCTAAAGGGTGTGCTATGTCAAGGGTTGTGGCTGTTATGCTGTGGATTGATGTATTTTGAAAGAAACTGAGGTTGTATCTGGGACTAATGTGAAACAGTTCTGCTGTGGTTGTGGGAAGAGGGAAGTGGGGCTCACATACCCTCTGTTTACTTACCTTTTATATTCTAACATTTGAAGACAGGAAATGATTCCTAACTCAAAATCACCTCTCTCCCAAACTTCTGTCCACTTTGGCCCATAATGACATCCTTGTTCTCAGGTCTCTTGCAGCATATGCTTCCTGACCCATTCCATCATAGCTTTCTGAGGGCTTCTGTCTTCTGGTCAAGCATACATGCCTTGTACCCCAACGTGGATGGTGTTGGAAGCGAACTTCCAGTGGAAATCTTAAATGGACTTCAAATGACTCAGAGATAATTTGCATTTTGCCATCTATGTTGTAGTCACCGGAGTAAGTAATTTAATCTCTCAAGACCTAGTTTACTACTAGCTTTACTCTTGTCACGTAATTGTGAAGATTAAATGAGATAATATAGGTGTTTAGTGCACAATGTTGTTGTGGTCATCCTGAAGGAATACAATGACCTCCAGCCTTGCAAATGTTGATTAGAACTTGTTTGAATGGCAGTGGGAAGCAAAGAGAAATACTGTCCAGGAGAGGGTGCTTTAGCTCATGATCTCTGATTATTCTGATTCGTTATGTAAGGCCACTGGTCAAGTGGCAGATAACGTGTAGTCTGGTCCCACAGGTGCAGTTGTCCCAGTGGAGAGGGGTGTGTATCAGGCTGAGTTCTGCTGTGAAAAGCTATGACAAACCTAGGTAGCATATTAAAAAGCAGAGACATTACTTTGCCAACAAAGGTCCATATAGTGAAAACCACTGTATTTCCAGAGTCATGTATGAATGTGAGAGTTGGACCATAAAGAAGGCTGAGCACTGAAGAACTGATGCTTTTGAACTGTGGTGTTGGAGAAGATTCTTGAGAGTCCCTTGGACTTTAAGGAGATCAAATCAGTCCATCCTAAAGGAAATTAACCCTGAATATTCTTTGGAAGGACTGATGCTGAAACTGAAGCTCCAATATTTTGGCCACCTGATGTGCAGAACTGACTCATTGGAAGAGACCCTGACGCTGGGAAAGATTGAAGGTGGGAGGAGAAGGGGGTGACAGAGGATAAGATTGTTGGATGGCATCATCGACCAAATGGATGTGAATTTGAGCAGACTTCGCAAGATGGTAAAGGACAGGGAAGCCTGGTGTGCTGCAGTCCATGGGGTCGCAAAGAGTTGGATATGACTGAGGGACCGAACAACAGCAACAACAACTATGTGAGTTCTTCTAGGCACTCAGTACATTTGATTCCATACTGGTTAAGCTATCTGCTGTCGAAGATTTCTGAACCTATACAAGAAGAAAAAAGTCTTCTGATGGGGGTGTGAGTGTTCTAACCATCATGATAATTATTTGTAATTGACTAAATGTGAAATTTGGGTTTCTCTGGTGTCTCAGATGGCAAAGAATCTGCCTGCAATACAGGAGACCTGGCTTCGATCTTCAGTTAGGGAATATTCCCTGAAGAAGGGAATAGTTATCCACTCCAGTATTCTTGCCTGGAGAATTCCATGGACAGAGGAGCCTGGTGGACTACAGTCCATGGGGTCACACAGAGTCAGACATGATTGAGCAACTAACACTTTCACTTTCAAATGTGACAGTTAGGATAGGCTGATCATGAAAGATGACTATTTTAGTTCCCATAATGGTAATTTTTCACTACAAATTAATCAGTTATTGTTCTAGCAGTCTCACAAACTAGGCTAATGCAGGGCCCTGAATGATGGGGCCTGTTTTTGAAAAAATAAACCTACAAAGATGACCAGACTCTGAGCTATGGTGAATTTCCTAAGGTACTAAATGCAACACTGTGAGGTATTATGTAGGGCAGACTGTTTCCTTTTCCCCTTAGTATAGCCAACATAGCCATTGGCAGAGTTTACTGAGATTCTTTTCTTGGAATGTCTACAGGTCAGAACTCCATGAGGTCATGGACTGTGAATTTGCTGTCTCCGTGCATTTATTTTCTCCCTTTGAAATTTGCCCCTTGTACCTCCTCCCAAAAGCATGGGAGGATATGAGAATCAAAATTAATAATGGATTCAGTGTTCCTCGGATACTTTGGAAATACAGGGGTGAATACGATAGACAAATCCTTGCTTTTATGAAGCTTTTATTCTATGAAGATGGATCTGCAAGAACTTTGCATTTTATAGAGTGTTCTACAAATGTAATTCTTATTAGAACTCATCTTTTGTTATTCAGTTCAAATGTTAGATCTCTAACACCATCTCTGACTCTCCCACAAAAAGAGAAATCACTGAAATCCCTTCTGTGCTTTCATAAAACCTCATACTTCTTTTGATCAGAGCAAGCAAACTCCATATTTTGATTATCTATTTACATGTCTCTCTTCTCCATTACTTTCTAATTTCATTAAAGGCAAGAACTCTGCCTGGTTCTCATTAAATCATTGGCATCCAGCACAGACCTTGGAAACACAGTAGTTGCTATTACATGTTTGCAGTACAGCTTAAGGGTGTGGTTACAGTCCTGATATGATCGATGACCAAACTATTTCCCAATCATGCCAACTGGTCATCATTTCACCCATAGGATTTTATATAAGGAACACATATAGACTGAAATATTATTGAGTATCACTGAATGAGCATTCAGTTGCCCATTAGAGGGTCCTCTGACCAACACTGGAATGAAGTAGGTGAGTTAGAATTGAATCCAGTGTGGAATTTCTTTGGCTCTCACCTGTGTACT
This sequence comes from Capricornis sumatraensis, assembly GCF_032405125.1. Taxonomy (NCBI): domain Eukaryota; kingdom Metazoa; phylum Chordata; class Mammalia; order Artiodactyla; family Bovidae; genus Capricornis; species Capricornis sumatraensis. The sequence continues at coordinate 30,554,099 of NC_091079.1, forward strand.
CACATACTAAATTCAAAATGTGAGGGCTAGGGTCTTCATTTGTGTCTGGAGAAAGGTGAAAAGGTCAAACCCCAAGAAGATCCCGGGTTCAAGTACCCACCTTGCCAGACAGAATGAATCGAAGAGAGAAATGAGAATAACCCAACAGGAGTGGGTAACACTGTCTTAGGTCCGAGACAGGAAGCCCCAAATAATAGCAGCCTCGAAGTGCTGCGATTTTAACAGTCATCCAGCAAAACTACAATTGCTCACATATGGATGGCTCTGACATTCCCTGTTGAGATAAGCCAAACATTTCTGCCATGGCCAGGTCCCTCTAAATGAACCCTCAGAGGTCCTCTCAGCATTGCCTGTTTCAGCATACAGCAAGTTTCCTGCATATGAATGAGTTCTGTTCCAATAGTGCATTTGTAAGTCCAATTTGTAAGTCCAACAAAGTTAGCCTAGGTACACCCAACTAACATTGTCGGCTATATAGTACAGTAATGTAATAGGTTTCTAATACTTTTCACACAAAGAATACATAAAAATCAAACACAAAAAAATGAGGAAAATAATTTAAATCTTACAGCCCTGCTCTTTGAAAAGTATAGTACAGGAGCTGGCACACAGGGACTGGCATCGAGCGGGCAGTCGGAAGAGCTACTGGGGAGGGTGCGGTGGGGATGGCAGAGCTGAAGGATCTGCAGTGAAGGAGACTCAGGGCAAGCTGCAGTGTCCCTCACACCTGATGCTGGTGGAACGCATGTTCGCATCTTTGAAAGTTCACTACTTGAAGGTCGTCAGCATGGGACTTACTATATTTGGTCGCTTATTTTCACCAAGTCACAGTTGGGGTGGCTATTTCTGCTTGGATGCCTACCAACTCTTTACAGGGTGTGACCCAACAGTGCCTCACCTCATTGTCCTCTGCCACCCCTCTTATCTCCTGCCTCTAGTTTCCTTTGGGAATTGGAGGTTTTGTGGAACACAAGGCTGGAAGATATATTCTTTCTCTAACCACTCACTGTCCCAGGATGCAGTTGTCCATACAGCCTCTCCCAGCACAGTTTCCAAAGATCAATTCAGCCAGCTCAGTAATGATTTATTGGTGCTTCCTCCTTCCCTGTCTTACACTTTGGGGGAGCTATGAAAGAAGCAAGTCTAGCTTGGGAAGAGAAAGCTAAATGACCCTCCCCCTAGAGTTGGTTAATTAATTAATGATGAGACCAGCATTTAATGGAGTGCCCAAGCTTTCTGCACAGGAGAATCACCTGGGGATCTTTAAACATTTCTAAAGCCCAGACTGCTCCCAGACTATTTCAATCACAGCCTTTGCGGGTGAGACCTAGGCAGTGATACTTTCTGAAGCTCTCCAGTGATCCCAATGTGCAGTCAAGCTAGGGGACCACTGAGCTAAGTGATAGCAGGAATAAACCAAATCATTTTAATCTGCTGAAAATTTTAAAAATATTATTGTTCAAAAATTATGAAGAGAATATAAATTCACCATCTTTGTATCTGATGTAAGGGGATACATACTGACTGCTGACTCGAGAATATGTTAGAAAGGGGAAAAGGAATGTCTGTGTCTGCAGAAAGCCTTGAGCCACTGTGAAATAATGTCTGTCATTGGATGTCACTCAGAGTGACCTTTGGCATGGACAAAGGGAGCCTGATTGAGAAATCTGAGTGCCTAAGGATATCTGTGGCTTTCTTTAACATTTGGAAATGCCCATTTTGACTCACCTCTTATACTTGGCATTCAGAAAAGAACTCTTCATTAAAAATCAGTTGATAAGATCTCTTGGCCAGGTCACCTGCTTTCAAGTCCCCATGGCAGTTGGCTGCGCTAAAGAAGACATATTAAGGCTGCATGTTTGAGGAAAAAAAAAAAAAAGAGGAAGTAGTAAAATAGAGTTTGAAGATGACATTTTATGTTTGTAGACAGGTAGGGCTGGGAGAAAGAAAGGTCATTTTAACCACCCTACTGCCTTTATGGAACTCTGAACCTAACCATAATTTATCTAATGATTAATGCTTCAGATGCAAAGAATTCATACTATTCAATGACTTCTCCAATTATTGATGTTGGAAATCAGCATGAATGTGAAAAGAATTTGGGCTTTAAAATCAGTAAAAACAGGCTCAAATCTAGATTTTTTTCTACTTACTAGACTTATAAATTTGTGCAAAATCATTTAAAATTTTTTGAGCCCATGTCATCATTTAACAAAATGGCCAAGGATTACATTTAATAGGGTTATTTGGTAGAGTACTTGGAATAGTGGGGAGAAATCATCCTAATACATAGTAACACCAAGCAAGAGTTTCATTCTCTCCTTCCTTTTTGTCACTCTTTTCCTCCACTCCCATGACTCATGGGAGTAACTTAATGTATTTTCAAAGTTGTCTTTGGACAATATGATCCTTAAACAGCTAAATAAAGAATGATGTCTGATTTTTACATTGCTTAAAATAATTTCTCAGAATTATAATTGGTATGTGCCGTAGGGTGTAGTGAATAGAGCACAGTGTCTGGCACAAACATTTCTGAATCAGTGAATGAAAGTGTATTGTTTTGGGACTTAAGAGATGTGGGATCAAGTTCAGTGATGACTAAGCTGTGTTACAGGCAGGTAACATCTTCCTCATTTGAAAGGCGAGAGAGATGGAGAAAATTCCCTCTGTTTTCAACTTGAAAATCCTGAGATGTAGTTAGTATGTGAACACTATGATCCTTCCAGCTATACCTTGTTCATCCCTCAGGCAGAGCTCAATCTGTTGTGTTGCTACTAGGTGTTTGCTCTTTGGCTGAGCTTGTGCTGACTTGCATGTGGAGGGAGGTAAGAGAACAGGCTTTGGAATCAGCTGGCCTCAGTTAATAATGTCGGGTCTTTAACTCCCTGATGGTGTGATCTTCAGTTACTCAACCTTTCTATGCCTCAGTTTTCTCATCTGCCAAATGGGGGCAATGTTGATATTTGTCTTTGCCTTCAGTGGTTATTAGGATAACTAACCAGGTCAAATCCTTAGGAAGCACATGGCAGGCTCTGAAAGTGTTAACTCATTCCTAGGTTTTATCTTTTGGTTTCTAGCACTTAGCTCGATGTCTGGTGAATCCGTGCTTGCTCAGTCACTAAGTCGTGTTGACTCTTTGTGATCCCATGGACTGTAGCCTACCAGGCTCCTCTGTCTATGGGATTTTCCAGGTAAGAATACTAGAGTGGGTTGCCATTCCCTCCTCCAGGGGATCTTCCTGACCCAGGGATCAAACCCATGTCTCCTGTATCTCTTGCATTGGTAGGCAGATTCTTTGCCACTGAGCCACCAGGGAAGCTCCCGTTTGGTAAATGCTAAACAGAAAATGGTTGCTGGATGTATAAGTGAATCATTTAAAAATATGCCTGGAGTATGTGTGTACCTTATGCAAAGGATGTGATTTCTGATATGAAAGAATTGTTCAGATCATCAGGTCTCAGGAATCCCTGGCAACACTGAAAACTTATGATTTCAGAAGTTACGTTAGAGGTCAAGGGTTTTTCATTGGACAGCTTGTCATAGCACGGTTTGGAATGGGTCAGTCTGTAAGGAAAAGGCCTGGCTATCTTTATCAGGTTTCTTTATCTTTATAAGGCTTGTCTTGAGTCTACATACTGAGAAGGACAGAGCCTGTCTTCATTATGTTGGAACTGTGTATCTCTTTCCTGAATGGGACACGCACTCCTCCTCCTATAGCCCTTTTCTCCCAGCCCGTTCGGTTACCAGCTGCTCCGCAAGTTATCCAGATCACTGGTGTCAATTTCCAGCCTAAATATCGGGGGTGGGGTTCATGAACATGTACAGTTTGGAGGGGATAAAAGGTCTCCTAAAATTGTTTTATAGTGATATAATCCATGCACCATACAATGCACATATTTAATGTGTATAACTCAATATTTGTTAGGATATTCATGGAGTTGTGCAATTGGCAATACAATCAGCTTCAGAACATTTTTGTCCTCACTGAGAATTCCCTATGCTCATTAGCAGTGGCTCCCCATCTTATGCAACATTTCTGTAACAAACCTCTCTCATCCTTCTCTAAAGGGGTCCAGGAATGTACCCCTTGTAAGTCATCTAATAGTTATTGAAACTGCTGTGGTTATTGAAACTACTCTTCCAGACTTCAGTGGTAGGGAGACAACCAAGAAGGCAACCCCAGCAGCCCCAGAACTCTTTATGTTTTGGTCTGGGATCTACAAAGCTATCCCACCCCCCCACCCCCACTCCGTTGAAAACAAGCCTTATATAGTAATGGGAAGAAGCAGGAAGACATATTTGTTATATTCCTAGTATGTGCCAAGCTCTCTGTCAGCTCACTCTGCCTGTAAGTGATGGACTGGCATCTCTCTGGCTTCAAAGCCTATATTCTTGAAAAGAGAGCATGGCAGATAAAAACACACAGTTGAATGAGACCACTAGAAGTTTCGCTTTAGCCAGCTGTGCAAATCCCTGGATTTGCTGCATCCCAAGCCAGCTGCCTTCTTCAACAATGACTTCCTGTTGTTTCCAACAAAAATATAAAGTCAACACCCCCAAGACCTTTGGTCATCAGTCACCAATGTAAAGGCTTTTCTGCCCTGGATACAGTCAGCTTAGCCAATGGCATCTTTGTTAGTCGAATTTAGGGGGGAGGCACTGGGGGGAGAAGGGGAGTCAAAGGGTAATTAAAGTGAGTTACATTTCTCTCTTTCCTGCCATAATCCTGAGGATTTGAATTCTCCAACAAATCAAATTCAGTTTGAGTTTTAACCTTCGTACATGAAAAGCCAGGTTTAAAAATAGCTGTTCATGCCCCGATGATTGTAAACAAACATCGGGGGATGGAGTCGACTGAAGGGCAACAGACATTACATATCGCTGCAGGAATGTGGAATTTAACATAAACGGAGGAACTTTGGTACATACGTGCTATGTCTTCGCTTTGTATTGCCAGCAGAGTTCTTTGGAGGGGAAGACTCCTCATAAAACGTTAGAGCTGAAAAGGGCTTTAGAAATCATGTAGACTTACTGCTTCATTTTAGAGACAGGGGAGCTGAGAGGGAGAAAAGGGCAGTGGTTGCATATCTAGTTAGTAGCAGAGACAAGGGGGAAGTCTAGTTCTTCTGTCTCTCTAGTGATATTAAAAACATGGAAACATGCATCAAAACACCTGTGAACTTATTTCCTGATTAATTGGCAAGCCACGTGGGATGGTTCAGGGCAATGGGTTTGGGATTGAGGGACTTGAACTTAAATCTCAGTTCTGCCATTTACCATATGGTGAATTGAAACAAATTGATTAACTTTTCTCAGCTTTAATTTACTTTTCTGGCAAAAATGCAGAGCATCTTCTGTATCAAGTCATTGGAATGGTTAGATGGCATAACTAAGGAAATCTCATAGCTCATATCTGATACTTGGGTAATGTCCTCGCCCTTCTCTTTCCACTCGCTTCATTCAGGATGTTTTTCATCCCCTTTCATATGTTCTAGAGTTCTTCAGTAGGTCCATTCCTACCTTCTGAGAACAGTAATGCTACCTTCTCCCATGTGGAAGGAGTGATCTTAAATCCTAACTGCAGTTGCTCTCATTCGCTGGGTAACTACTGCATTCCAGGAGCTTCATATAGGACTTATGACATACAGGACATAAGTCTTTCCAGGACTTATGACTGTTATAATATCATTGAAAGCTACTTTTATTTTTTGCCATCTTATGGATGAAGAAAATGATGTTCAAAGAGGATCATTAACAAACTCCAGATCCCACATCTTGAATTCAGGTTCTCAAATCTCATGCTCATTTCTGCACTGATGCTGTCTCTGACTAAGGCTATGATTACAGACCTGTTAATTTAATTTATTTAAAAATTATTTTTTGTTGGAGTTAGTTGCTTTACAATGTTGCGTTTCTACTGTATAGCAAAATGAATCAGCTGTATGTGTATGTATATCCCGTCTTTTTTGGAGACCTATTTATTTTGAAAATATTAACCATAATATCCTGGAAAAGGTTTTAATGTTAGAAGAAAATAATAGTTTTAAAATCTGAGTGCAGGATTCATAGCACAGCTGTGTCATCTACGGGCTCTATGGCAATGAAAGTGAAAGTTGTTCAGTCGTGTCCGGCTCTTTGAGACCCCATGGACTGTAGCCCACTAGGCTCCTCTGTCCAAGGAGATTCTCCAGGCAAAGATACTGGAGTGAGTTGCCATTTCCTTCTTCAGGGCATCTTCCTGACTCAGGAATCGAACCTGGGTCTGCCACATTGCAGGCAGATTCTTTATCGTCTGAGGCACTAGGGAAGCTATGGCATTGGGAATGTTAAATACTTTAACTCCTTCTGCTCTCTATTTTTCCCTTGTGGTGTATTGATTGTAATAATTATATCAGCAACAAAGACAGTAAAACTATGCAGTGATGACTTAATGAAAGATGATGTGCACAGCATTCTTAGCACAGTGCTGGAGACAAGTGTCTCTCAAGCGGGCCTATGGAATTTAGGTTATTATTTTCACAATGACCACAATGGAAGAGAAACCCTTTGTGTTCTCTCTTGTGGGACTTCCCTGGACTTCTAACCTTGTCTAGAGGTTAAGACTGCACTCCCAGTGCAGGGGACATGGGTTCAATTCCTGGTCAGGGAACTAAGATGGCAAAAACAAACAAAAAACACTAAACTGCCTATTCTTTCCTGCAAGACAAGTCTGATGTGCCCACCACCCACCTCTGTTACAAACACAGTTAAGATGTTGACATTGGAGAAAGAAATTTTTTTACAAACTTATTTTATTTACTTATTTAATTTTGGCTGTGCTGGGTCTTCGTTGCTGCTCGGGCTTTCTCTAGTTTCAGAGATAGGGGCTACTCTCTCATTGTGGTGTATGGACTTCTCATTGCCCTGACTTCTCTTATTACAGAGCATGGACTGTAAGGTGAACCATCTTTAGTAGTTGGGGCACATGGGCTCCAGAGCACAGGCTGAGTAGTTGTGGTGCATGGGCTTAATTGCCCTGCAGCATGTGGGATCTTGCTGGACCAGGGATCAAACCCATGTCTCCTGCATTGGCAAAATCTTTACCCCTGAGGCACCAGGGAAGCCTGAGGAAGAAAATTTTGTGGTATCAATTCATCTTCTTTCTTGGAGACTTTCTAGGCAGTTTTCTTTTTTAAAATCCGGGTGCCCTGGTTCATGTCCTTCTGACTCCTAGTCAGTTGATTTGACAGAGGAGATAGAGAGATAGAAGGTGGATGCTTGGTAATGATCCTTTATGGGCTTGAGTGGGGGTTGCTGTGAAAGACATCCTTTGCTATGTTATTCCAAAATTCTTCTGTGAAGACTGGTCCTAACTGATAAATTAATCTCAGAGTTCAAGGCTATCAGTTCAGTTCATTCGCTCAGTCGTGTCTGACACTTTGCAACCGCATGGACTGTAGCACACCAGGCTTCCTTGTCCATAACCAACTCCCGGAGCTTGCTCAAACTCATGTCCATCGAATCAGTGATGCCATCCAACAATCTCATCCTCTGTTGTCCACTTCTCCTCCTGCCTTCAATCTTTCCCAGCATCAGGGTCTTTCCCAATGAGTCTGTTATTCACATCAGCTGGCCAAAGTACTGGAGTTTCAGCTTCAGCATCAGTTCTTCCAAAGAATATTCAGGGTTGATTTCCTTTAGGATTGACTGGTTTGATCTCCTTGCAGTCCAAGGGACTCTCAAAAGTCTTCTCCAACACCACAGTTTAAAAGCATCAATTCTTTGGTGCTGAGCTTTCTTTATGGTCCTACTCTCACATCCATACATGACTGCTGGAAAAACCATAGCTTTGACTAGACGGATCTTTTTGGCAAAGTAATGTCTCTGCTTTTTAATATGCTGTCTAGGTTGGTCATACCTTTTCTTCCAAGGAGCAAGCATCTTTTAATTTCACAGCTGCAGTTACCACCTGCACTGATTTTGGAGCCCAAGAAAATAAAGTCTGTCACTGTTTCCATTGTTTCCCCATTATTGGCCATGGAGTGATGGGACTGGATGCCATGATCTTAGATTTTTGAATATTGAGTTTTAAGCCAGCTTTTTTACTCTCCTCTTTCACTTTCATCAAGAGATTCCATAGTTCCTTTTCACAGTCTGCCATAAAGGGTGGTGTCATTTGTATATCTGAGGTCATCTGCATATCAAGGCCATAAATACTAACAAAAAAGAGGCTATTTCCCCCAGTGAGTCACGTGAGTTAAATGACTCAAACGATTCATCATTTTTTTCTGTTTTCCCTGGTTTCTAGCAATATCAGAAATCTGTATTGTACACAGCTATTGTATCCTCCTTAACTGAACTGTAAGATACAAATATCCTGTACTTTTATACTCTATTGGGTTTCTCTTACCTTGGGCATGGGGTATCTCATCACGGCTGGTGTTGCAAGAGGGCATCAGAGGGCAGACACACTGAAACCATACTCACAGAAAACTAGTCAATCTAATCAAACTAGGACCACAGCCTTGTCTAACTCAATGAAACTAAGCCGTGCCCACGGGGCAACCCAAGATGGGTGGGTCATGGTGGAGAGGTCTGACAGAATGTGGTCCAATGGAGAAGAGAATGGCAAACCACTTCAGTATTGCCTTGAGAATCCATGAACAGTATGAAAAGGCAAAATGATAGGATATAAAAAAGAGGACCTCCCCAGGTCAGTAGGGTGCCCAATATGCTACTGGAGATCAGTGTAGAAATAATTCCAGAAAGAATGAAGGGATGGAGCCAAAGCAAAAACCATACCCAGCTGTGGATGTGACAGGTGATAGAAGCAAGATCTGATGCTGTAAAGAGCAATATTGCATAGGAACCTGGAATGTCAGGTCCATGAATCAAGGCAAATTGGAAGTGGTCAAACAAGAGATGGCGAGAGTGAATGTCAACATTCTAGGAATCAGCGAACTAAAATGGACTGGAATGGGTGGATTTAACTCAGATGACCATTATATCTACTACTCTGGGCAGGGATCCCTCAGAAGAAATGGAGTAGCCATCATGGTCAACCAAAGAGTCCAAAATGCAGTACTTGGATGCAATCTCAAAAACGACAGAATGATCTCTGTTCGTCTCCAAAACAAACCATTCAATATCACAGTAATCCAAGTCTTTGCCTCAACCAGTAACGCTGAAGAAACTGAAGTTGAACAGTTCTATGAAGACCTACAAGACCATTTAGAACTAACACCCAAAAAAAGATGTCCTTTTCATTATAGGGGACTGGAATGCAAAAGTAGGAAGTCAAGAAACACCTGGAGTAACAGACAAATTTGGCCTTGGAATATGGAATGAAGCAAGGCAAAGACTAATAGAGTTTTGCCAAGAAAATGCACTGGTCATAGCAAACACCCTCTTCCAACAACACAAGAGAAGACTCTACACATGGACATCACCAGATGGTCAACACTGAAATCAGATTGATTATATTCTTTGCAGCCAAAGATGGAGAAGCTCTATACAGTCAACAAAAACAAGACCAGGAGCTGACTGTGGCTCAGATCATGAAGTCCTTATTACAAAATTCAGACTGAAATTGAAGAAAGCAGGGAAAACCACTAGACCATTCAGGTATGACCTAAATCAAATCCCTTATGATTATACAGTGGAAATGAGAAATAGATTTAAGGGCCTAGATCTGATAGATCGAGTGCCTAATGAACTAAGCATATGAATGCAGAGTTCCAAAGAATAGCAAGAAGAGATAAGAAAGCCTTCTTTAGTGATCAATGCAAAGAAATAGAGGAAAACAACAGAATGGGAAAGACTAGAGATCTATTCAAGAAAATGAGAGATACCAAGGGAACATTTCATGCAAAGATGGGCTCGATAAAGGACAGAAATGGTATGGACCTAACAGAAGCAGAAGATATTAAGAAGAGGTGGCAAGAATACACAGAAGAACTGTACAAAAAAGATCTTCACGACCCAGATAATCATGATGGTGTGATCACTCATCCAGAGCCAGACATCCTGGAATGTGAAGTCAAGTGGGCCTTAGAAAGCGTCACTATGAACAAAGCTAGCGGAGGTGATGGAATTCCAGTTGAGCCATTTCAAATCCTGAAAGATGATACTGTGAAAGTGCTGCACTCAATATGCCAGCAAATTTGGAAAGCTCAGCAGTGGCCACAGGACTGGAAAAGGTCAGTTTTCATTCCAATCCTAAAGAAAGGCAGTGTCAAAGAATGTTCAAACCACCACACAATTGCACTCATCTCACATGCCAGCAAAAAAAGGCTCAAAATTCTCCAAGCCAGGCTTCAGCAATACATGAACCGTGAACTTCCAGATGTTCAAGCTGGTTTTAGAAAAGGCAGAGGAACCAGAGATCAAATTGCCAACATCCGCTGGATCATGGAAAAAGCAAGAGAGTTCCAGAAAAACATCTATTTCTGCTTTATTGACTATGCCAAAGTCTTTGACTGTGTGGATCACAATAAACTGTGGAAAATTCTGAAAGAGATGGGAATACCAGAGCACCTGACCTGCCTCTTGAGAAATCTGTATGCAGGTCAGGAAGCAACAGTTAGAACTGGACATGGAACAACAGACTGGTTCCAAATAGGAAAAGGAGTACATCAAGGCTGTATATTATCACCCTGCTTATTTAACTTCTATGCAGGGTACATCATGAGAAATGCTGGACTGGAAGAAGCACAAGCTGGAATGAAGACTGCTGGGAGAAATATCAATAACCTTAGATATGCAGATGACACCACCCTTATGGCAGAAAGTGAAGAGCAACTAAAAAGCCTCTTGATGAAAGTGAAAGTGGAGAGTGAAAAAGTTGGCTTAAAGCTCAACATTCAGAAAATTAAGATCATGGCATCTGGTCCCATCACTTCATGGGAAATAGATGGAGAAACAGTGGAAACAGTGTCAGACTTTATATTTTTGGGCTCCAAAATCACTGCAGATGGTGATTGCAGCCATGAAATTAAAAGACGCTTACTCCTTGGAAGAAAAGTTACGACCAACCTAGATAGCATATTCAAAAGCAGAGACATTACTTTACCGACTAAGGTCCATCTAGTCAAGGCTATGGTTTTTCCAGCAGTCATGTATGGATGTGAGAGTTGGACTGTGAAGAAGGCTGAGTGCCAAAGAATTGATGCTTTTGAACTGTGGTGTTGGAGAAGACTCTTGAGAGTCCCTTGGACTGCAAGGAGATCCAACCAGTCCATTCTGAAGGAGATCAACCCTGGGATTTCTTTGGAAGGAATGATGCTGAAGCTGAAACTCCAGTACTTTGGCCACCTCATGCGAAGAGTTGACTCATTGGACCTTTTGTTATCTAGCATACTCGAGAGGCAGGAAGAGGAAAAGAAAGCTGGGATCAAGGTAAGGCCTTTGACGTCAGAGATGGAGTCTTCCCTAGTCATTCTTAGGACTGTTAAATCTTCGGTCATGGTTGACATATGGTAGATGCTCAAAAAATATTTGTTGAATGGATGAATAAGGATGGCTTAACTTGTGTGGTCACTATGTAGCAGACATTGTTTTCATGGATTTATATAAATTGTTAAATTTAACTTTTACAGTAATCTTATGAGTAAAGAATTTATAAACTTAGTCCCATCTTTAACAGATGAAGAAATTGAAACACAAGGAGATTAAGGGACTTGATGGTAGTGGCAATATGTGGAGGAGTGTATACTCTCAGCCCAGTGTTGAATGAAGGAATAAATGAATAAATGAATGAATAAACAAAGGATTTATTTTCTATGTGGTACCAGATATAAATTGATTGAGAATATAAAGGAGTCTTCATTAATTGAACCCATTCCGGTTACAAAGAATTACTTCGTATATGTGGTTAGCAAGTGAGCCAATGATGGGAATGCCTATAGGTAGAGGTGTTTATAGGGGTGTCAGAAATAAAGACTTGTTGTAAAAACAAACAAACAAAAAACCCTGGTGTACCAAATTTCACTCAATGTCTTCTTTATCAGCCTGGAATTTTACAAATACGTTACACATGCAACAAATTTTACATATAGGTTTCTTCAGTGCAGTATTTACAGATACTCTCTTCAAGTCCATTCTTTTATTTGGTTGTTACCATCTCTGTGAAACTAGGGAATTTTGGAGAAAGCCAAAATTCATCTCAAAAGTTATGAATCTTGTATAATTCATTTATTCAGGGGCCCATGAAGAGCATTAAAATTTAAGAGACTGATATAAAAATGAGTGTAATTGCACCTGATTTGAGATTCCTTTCCATTCTGCGACTCCGTTTTAATTTTACTACCACTTAGCTTTGCCATGTTTACCACTCACTGCAGCAGGTGAATTTATCATAGAACATCCTCTTTATGAATGCCACACAGCCTCAATGGCATCCTCCTATGATGTACAGGGAGCAGAGTGTTATTTAGAGAAGAAAGGACACAGATTCTCACGGTCCTGATGGTGGTTTGGGGCATTGTTTGCAACTGGAAGAAAATGGAATTCCTAGTAAGCCTGCAAGTATTTCCATCTCATCGCCTTGCCTTTACTGCCTGTGACATCAGGAACCCAACAGAACATACTGTGTAAGATTGTTTCCTACTCTCTCAGATTCCCAAGCCATCTGGCAAACCTTGTGTCTATTGCTTTTACAAATGGCAGGCTGGCTCATGAGTAAATTGCTATGGGGGAAGGAACCTGACAGCGCTGAATACCTGAATACTCCTGGATCATTCACTCTGTTAAATGGGATAGTTCATGTGAACCTGGAGTAGAGCAGGGAGTTGAATCCACAGTGGCACGGATGGTGAGGCGTGTTTGAATCTTCATAATGTTAAGCACAAGGATGAACAGCTCCTCACTGAACCGTGTAGACCTTATCTGTAACAGTACCTGTTCAGAGTTTTTTGACAGCTTTGATTTGCAGCAAGATGATGGACTTAAAAACCTCAGCTTGACTGACCTTTAATTTATAGGGAGTGCAGGTGCTATTTCTCCCCAGCCATGTCTTTCTGACACTAGAAAAAGTCACACATGAAATCAGAGGTTTCCCTAATATCAAGACATGAAACTGATTTAGTTCTTTACAAGGTATTTCCTTAAAGTGCATCTGGATTCCATCAGATTCCTAACCTGCTTGCGAGGAAGGGAGGTCTTTCGCCATTTTCCAGGGAAAGGCCCTGCATGTGGTGCAAATAGGATGCTTATAAAAGGTGAACCTGGTGGAGCATCTCCCATCCACCTGTCTCAGGCAAGCTGCAGGTCTTCTCCTGGTGACACATGAAGGCAGTCATAAACCCCTATGTGTAGAAGGAAAATTCCCCTGGCCTACTCCATTATCAGCTAGTGGAGGTGCTGAACAGAGAGCTTCATAGAGGAGTTGCCATGGCCAATTACACAGGACACACGTTCTGGAGTCAGGAAAAACTAGGTTGGAACTTAGGGTTTCTCAGATTATTAGTGTGGTGGTCTTTGAGCAATTCTACCAGCCTGTCTCAACCCCGCTTCATTCTGACCTAAGTGGCAAATGATATTACCTGTGCCCTGTGGTCCTAGAAAGATGAAATGATGACTCGTTGCCCTCCAGAGCTCTACTTTATGGGGTGTGCAGGTTCCCATCTTTCAGCTCTTGTGACATTTGGGTGCTGACTGTTCATAACTATATCCCTTTGCACTCTGCAGATGGCAACTGCCTTATCTGGAAATTTCTGGGATGCAGAAACTTGTCAATAGCTTTAAGCTAATGACTGCCTGATCTGGGAGTTCCTTAAAGCAAGAGGCATTTTGCAGGAGAACTCTCTGATGTTTACACTTCAAAGCACCCTGTGGTACCTACTTTTGTTCTCTATGTCTGTGTCTCTATTTCTGTTTTGCAAATAAGATCATCTACATGGATACCAAGGGGGGAAAGCTAGTGGGTGGGAGGAATCGGAGATTGAGATTGACATATACACACCGTTGCTACTGTGTATAAAATAGACAATTAATGAGAACATACAGTATAATTCAGGGAATTTCGCCTGACTTTCCCCCTGCCTATCCTGACAGCCCTCTTAATAAATTATTACCTTAGTCATACTTATCCCAGACTCTCTTCTAGGGAACCTCACTGAGATGGCTTGTCAGCATCTGGGACAAAGCAGAGGTTCAAGGATGGTTCAGTCCTCTCTCTTTCTGCTCCTTTCTACCAGCAACTGTTTCTGAGTAATAGATGTGTTTTGCCTGGGAAAATTACTTTAGTGGAATTTTTCAGGCAAGAATACTGAAGTGGGTTGCCATTTCCTTCTCCAGGGGTTCTTCCCGACTCAGGGATTGAACTCGGGTCTCTTACATCTCCTGCATTAGCAGGCAGATAGTTTACCACTGACACACCTGGGAAGGCCTCTAAAATAATACAAAGTTAAAAAAAAGTTTTCAGTAAAAGATACTTTAAAAAAGTGATGTCAGGCAAAACTTCCTGTCAAGTTATTTACTATACAAATATGAAAGATTTATATCCAATATAAAAAAACTACAACAAAAAGAACAATAAAGGAACAATGGAAAATATGGTTCATCGATTCACAGAAGAGGAAACGAGAATGACCAATACATACATGGAGAAAAATTTAATCTCAGTAGGGAAAAATGAGATTTTGAACCTGTTCCATAGGCAAGTTTAAAATATTTGATAATATTAGTATTGGAGAAGGAAATGGCAGCCCACTCCAGTGTTCTTGCTTGGAAAATCCCAGGGATGGGGGAGGCTGGTGGGCTGCCGTCTATGGGTCGCACAGAGTCGGACACGACTGAAGTGACTTAGCAGCAGCAGCAGCAGTAGCAGCAGCAGTATTGGCAGAAATGTGAAGCAAACTTAGACTCATATTTGCTTGTGGAAATGTTTATTAGCATCACCATTTTGGAGGGTAATTTCTCAGTATCTAGTCAGTTTGAGGATATGCATATTTTACAATTCACTAGCACCCTCATGGCAGAAAGTGAAGAGGAACTAAAAGGCCTCTTGATGAAAGTGAAAGTGGAGAGTGAAAAAGTTGGCTTAAAGCTCAACATTCAGAAAACGAAGATCATAGTATCCGGTCCCATCACTTCATGAGAAATAGATGGGGAAACAGTGTCAGACTTTATTGTTTTGGGCTCCAAAATCACTGCAGATGGTGACTGCAGCCATGACATTAAAAGATGCTTACTCCTTGGAAGAAAAGTTATGACCAACCTAGATAGCATATTGAAAAGCAGAAACATTACTTTGCCAGCAAAGGTCCGTCTAGTCAAGGCTATGGTTTTTCCTGTGGTCATGTATGGATGTAAGAGTTGGACTGTGAAGAAGGCTGAGCACTGAAGAATTGATGCTTTTGAACTATGGTGTTGGAGAAGACTCTTGAGAGTCCCTTGGACTGCAAGGAGATCCAACCAGTCCAATCTGAAGGAGATCAACCCTGGGATTTCTTTGGATGGAATGATGCTAAAGCTGAAACTCCAGTACTTTGGCCACCTCATGCAAAGAGTTGACTCATTGGAAAAGACTGTGATGCTGGGAGGGATTGGGGGCAGGAGGAGAAGGGGATGACAGAGGATGAGATGGCTGGATGGCATCACTGACTCTATGGACGTGAGTGTGAGTGAACTCCAGGAGTTGGTGATGGACAGGGAGGCCTGGTGTGCTGTGATTCATGGGGTCGCAAAGAGTTGGACACGACTGAGCGACTGAACTGAACTGAAGTGATACTTTCAGGAGTTTATCACTCATAACTGTCCCACATATACAAGAATGTTCCTGGTCAACATTATTTGTTAAAGCAAAAGCAAATAAACTAACAAAGCTTAGAAACACCTTTAGTATTTGTTACTAGGAGGATGATAAAGCATTTTTAGCATAAAATTGCTCAATGAATACCAGAAAACTAAAAAATGGATGAACTGGCATGATAGATATTTACATAAAAAATCTGGGAAACATAATGTAGGGAAAGAGCACAGTTGTAGAAAGACATGATCAGTTTGATGTCAATAATAATTTTTTAAATTAAAAAAATATATTTTTGCTGCACTGCCTAGCATGTGGTATCTTAATTTCCTCACCAGGGACTGATTCTGCAGCCCCTGCATTGGAAGCATGGAGTCTTAACCACTGGACCACCAGGGAAGTTCAATAATTATTTTTTTAAATTGAAAAAAGTTTTAAACATTTTAAAATGAATTCTTATAATTGTAAAATTATATGAACATAGACTTGAAATGGATGCTAACCTTATAAGATGTGGATCTGGAAAAAGGAGGGTTATAAGGCTGAGTCAGGAGAGACATAGGCCTCACCTATAGCTGTAATGTTCTAGTTCTTTACATTCTGATTCTGAAGGAAAAAAATGGAAAATGTTAAGATGTACTATTTCTGGGCTGCAAGAATATAAATATTCTTTTTCTTTAAGCTTTTCTTTTATGTTTGAAATTATTAGAAAAAACAGAATGCCATTTCCTACGTCTGCTTGAGAGTTGTATATGCATAATAATGCGGTGATATTTTAATGTGCTTGCTCACACCATACACTTGATTTTGGGCTTGACTCTGCTGCACTGCCCACCTATTCATGTTCTCTTTAAGTCTTATAAAACCTAGCGTAAGCTCCGCCTCTTCCAGACAACTTTCTGGGTTACTACAGACTGCTTTGGTCAGATCCCTTTATGAATTTGACCAATGAAATGACTGTGACAATTTTTAAAAATTAATTTCTATTGGAGTGTAGTTGCTTTACAATATTGCATTAGTTTCTATGGTACAGCAACGTCATTTGCTGGTATATGGTTTTTAGTGCCCTTAAATGCTTAAATATTGGCTAACATATTTTTAATTCAGAGAAGTCTGGACTTCCTCTTGGGCTTCCCTGTTGGCTCAGACAGAATCTGCCTGCAATGCAAGAGGCTTGAGTTTGATCACTAGATCAGGAAGATCCCCTGGAGAAGGGAATGGTTACCCACTCCAATATTCTTATCTGGAGAATTGCATGGACAGAGGGGCCTGGTGGGCTATGGTCCATGGGGTCGCAAAGAGTCAGGCACGACTGAGCAATTAACACTGACTAGCCAGACCTTCTATTACACTTCCTATGAAATTATCTCATAAATGCCACCCTGTTTTATCATAAATTCTGTCTAGAACACATTTGCCTCAAAAAGTCAATTCTTAGTAATTATAATTAGTTAATTCATCATTTTGGACTGTTGATGTGCTAGTAGTAGAGAATCCAAAGAAAAAGCTGTAAGGGTTGCCTCAGAGATCTCACAGTAGCATAGATGTCTGTTTCTTTTTATATTCATTCAACTATGCAACATACAGATAATTATTAAACATAATTCTGGGCCAGTTACTTTGTTTGGAAACAGGGATAGAATGTAAAACAAGGCAGGCATATTTTTCTTGTATGTATGATTGAACCTGTCTTGAACTAAAAACAGAGTCTCAGTTCTGACAAAAGACTTCTTGGCTATGTCTGGTCTCAAAGGCCATTTGGAGATTTAGCTTGTAAACTGAATGTAATTTTCAGAAGATGTGAATGACACAAAGGATTGCCATGTGTCACGAGACTGCACTAGAAAATATGGGAACCGTGGTTGCAGTAACCATATATATTAGCAGGATCTGATTTCCTCTCCTGCTTACTAACTGTCGAGCATTTGTTTTCAGTGAATTGATTCTTTAGTAACACTAGTGAATAATCCTTTTTGATAACCTTTCATCAAAAGCATTTTTCTTTTTAAGTACAACCCCCTGAAACAACAGCATTAATGAATTAAAAAAATCACCTCCAGATGTCTTCAGCTGATCCTTACAAGAAGCATGAGAGTTGGTGGGGGAAATGGAGAGTAAGTGTTCAGTGGGGACAGAGTTTCAGTTTAGGAAGGTGAAAAATTCTGGGGGATGGGTGACAGTGAGAGTTGTATCATTGGGTGAATAAAGTACTCAGTTCCACTGAGCCATACATTTAAATATGGTTAAAATAATATTGTTTACATTATGTGATTTTTACCACAATAATAAAAAAAAAACATTCAGGCAGCGAAGTAAGTTTTACTCTCCCTTTATTATCAAGGAGGGAAGGGAGTATCTGAATGTGTGGATGACTTGGGCAAGGCCATACACAGGAGAGAACTAGGAACTTTTAACTCAGACAAGAACAGTTGCACTCAGACACTGATCTCTGCATATCAGGAATCCCAGGGACAGGAAATTTAGAGCAGAATTTCTTAACCTCAGTACTTACATTCTGGGCCGAATGATTCTTTGTTGCAGAGGAGGGGGCTGTCTTGCACATTGTGGAAAGTTTAGTGGCCCCCTTGGCCTTCCCCGCAACCCCAGTCATGACAATCAAAAATGTCTCCAGACGTGACCAAATTTCCCCTGGAGGGTAAAACCACCTCCTGATTGAGAGCTACTGCCTTAGAGCATCACTCAGCAGCAGGCTAGACTTTTTTTTAAAGCTCCAGCAAAGACAGTGCCAAGTTCTGACCACCCTTTACATGGAGAAGGAGTGCAGAGCTCAGCCCAGCTGAAGTTGATTAGGATCATGTAGTGTGTCCTGCCTGAAGGCATCCGAGTAGAAGTGATGTCCACCGCTTCCAGTCTGATCTCCAACCCCAGAGTGATCCTCTTTTGCTCTTTTTCCATTCTGCAGCAAATCTGGAGAGCATGTTTTAAAGATCAAGGAGCCAAGAGATGAGAGAATCTGCGGTTTCTGGGTGACTGGGGTTTTCAGAGCACTGGCCAGACTGAATGTAACTGACTTGAATGAGAAATAAACCTTGAATGAGAAATAAATAGCCATAATTTGGAGGCTGTTTATTGTAGAAGTTAGAACACCTTGAGTGTGAGAACGATGCTTGTTTGTATTTTAATGTCTCCACTTTTATTATCACCAGGCTTCCGTGATAGCTCAGTTGGTTAAGAATCTGCCTGCAATGCAGGAGACCCCGCTTCAATTCCTGGGTCTGGAAGATCCCCTGGATAAGGGAAAGTCTACCCACTCTTGTATTCTGGCCTGGAGAATTCCATGGATGGAGGAGCCTGGCAGACTACAGTCCATGAGGTCGCAAAGAGTCGGACATAACTGAGTGACTTTCACTTCACTGTATTCTCAAAGTCATGCATATACATAATAGAGGTTAAACAAGGATAAAACTTTGTAGCAACAATCTCCTGCTCCACTGATGCTTCCTGGTGGTTGAGGACTGAACCCTTTGACTCCTTCACACCATCTCTCTTTTCCCACATCCTAGTGGGTTGGCCAAAATGTTCATTCAGGTAGATGGTATGGAAGAACCCAAACAAACTTTTTGGCTAACTCAATACTTACACATCTTTTCTCTGATTATCACAGTGCAAATATTGTTCCCAGCTAAGCCAGGTCATGTAACCTTTCCTCCTTCTATATCTGACCTTTGTTTCCCTGGTCAATAGCTCTCTCTGTTTTTGTAGAATTTCTCTACATTGTCTTGATTTTTTTACAGACTTACTATGATACATCTATTTTGACACATGGGTGTATGTATGTATAATTTTTTCCTGAAGGCCACAATATTCCATGTTCCTATGCAGTATTGTTCTTTATAGCATCGGACTTTACTTTCACCACCAGACCCAGCCGCAGCTGAGTGTGATTTCTGCTTTGGCCCAGCCACTTTGTTCTTCCAGGAGGTATTCGTAATTGCCCTCTATTCTTCCCCAGTAGCATATTGGAGATCTTTGGACCTAGGGGCCTCATCTTCTGGTGTCATACCTTTTTGTCTTTTCATACTTGCAGCAAGACTACTGGGGTGGGTTGCTGTTTCCTCCTCCAGTGGACCACATTTTGCCAGAACTCTTCACTATGACCATCTTGGGTGACTCTGCACGGCCTGGCTCATAGCTTCACTGAGTTACACAAGCATGACAAGGCAGTGATCCATGAATGGGAATATCTCTGCTAAAGGCCAAACAAGAAGCTCAAAAAATCAATTAAACATCTTTTTTCTTAAGATCTGTTTCCCAAAAAGCCTTTTGTTTTTGAAGTAGACTTTGAATTATTTCTCTTTGGGTAGTTACACAGCTACCTTGCTTATATTTCTTTTCATTTCTCTTCTCATGGATTCCCCTGTCTCATGGATCCCATATCTTTTTTTTTTTTTTGCTGGCTGCATAGCTTGTGGGATCTTAGTTCCTCTACCAGGGATTGAACCTGGGCCCTCGGTAGTGAAAACATGGAGTCCTAACCACTGGACCACCAGGAAATTCCCCATGGGCCCCATATCTATCTTCTCCTGTACACTTCAACTAGAGTGCATTCTCAAGTAGCTTTTTCTAGAAATGGATGTGTGAACAGTTAAATTTTTGAGAATTTGCATATGTGAAATATCTTGCATATCTTTTCTCTTCCCTCACTGAGAGATTTATTCAGTCCCTCTGTTTAGTGTGAATGTCTCCATTGTAGATTTGTTAAAAGCTTAGAATTTTGGTTATTTCTCTACCATCTTCTATTTTATAGTATAGCTACTGGGAAATTCAATGCTTTTCTAACTCTCTTAATGATATTATCTGAGCTGCTTTTTTTTTCCCCCCTCTGGATTTTCATGTTCTTCAGTTTGGGTGAATTTTCTTGCATTTTTAAAGAATTTCCTATGCTCAACTTCCTCCTCATTTTTTTAGAACTCATTTTCATGACATGTTGACCTTTCTCACAAAGCTTTTATTATAAAATTTTTCCCCCATTCTTTGTCCTTTTGTCCTTCAAATTCATATGAAGTTTCTTTTACAAATCTTCTACTCAATTATTTATTTTGACTACGGTGTTATTAATTTCTACGACCACTTCTTTTTTGGAGACAGGGTATTCTACATTATTTTTTCCAGCTATTCTGCTAGAATCTCATAGAAAAGAAAAGAAAGTGAAGTCGCTCAGTCATGTCCAACTCTTTGCGACCCCATGGACTGTAGCCTATCAGGCTCCTCCATCCATGGGGTTTTCCAGGCAAGAGTATCGAGTGGGTTGCCATTTCCTTCTCCATAAGTCAGTACTTAGACTTTCATTGAATACTCATGTAAATCATCAAATCAGCCTGGCTGTAGTCTGATGGTTTTGAATCCATTGTAATCCTTCTTGGGTTCAGTTATAACCCAAGAGAGGGGTCCTGTAGTTTCTACCAGCATCTATTCTTTCTTTCTACCAGTACTGCTGTCTTCAGACTAGCATCCAACTCCCCACGCCTTCCATCCTTCTTGGTCCTAAATGCTGACACTCAGGGAATCTGCAGGCCAGTTTGGCTCACGTCTTAGAATATTTCCACCTATAGACACTTAGGTTGGAAGTTTCTCTCATCTGCTGAGTCAGATACTGACTCTACCCACTTTCACTTTTACAGAATGTGGCTGAAACCGCTGATTTACTGATGTTCCCTCTCTCGATCCATTTGTCTCGTATTCCTTGTCATGCCTCTGCTTTCATTCTGGCTAGATTTTGTGTAGAATAAGTGATAAATGTCTGTGGTCTAGGCACCATTTTTCACCTGAAGCCTCCCTCAGGAAAGTAACTTCTTTGATTTACTTTGTGATGTGAAAGTGATCATAAAAAAGGGTTTTTGATGGTTAGGCTGTGCTTTAGGTTCTCTAAGTCCTCAGGAATTGCTGGATTTTCCCTGTTAATCAACCTTTAGGAGACAACCGGCCTGTCCAAGTCATCTTGGGTAAACAAGATATTTACACTGTGGACCATGGAGCAAAGCCGGCTTCATGGGCATGTGACCCACGTGGTCATGTGGGACCCTGCTCTCAGAAGGGCCCTGTGCTTGTTTTGATGCTCTGCTGTCCCTTTCTTGAAAATCCTAATATTTTAGGGGAATGTACATTTTTAGTTTACACTGGGCCTTGCAAATTATGCAACTGATTGTTTTCTGAGGGTAACTATCCTGATGTCTAAATATAATATGTAGAGTGGCACAGTCTTGGGGATCAGCTCAACCTGTCTTTTTATAAATTCCCTGCAAGTATAGCCATGTAGCTGCTGTCGGCTTATTACCCAAGATGAGTAGCTCAGTGCCTTCTGAGCAATTTCTTTCATTCTCTGGGCCTCTCTGACACAAAATGTTCTTTCATGCTCTGAAATGAAACACACATCCTTCATCCTATCTGTGCTCATTCTATGTTTCCTTTGAATGGTTATTTATGTTATAAACCAGATACATATTTATGTTTTTATTATAAAAGAAATGAAAATTTCACATCTTGAAAATATTAAAATGATGAAAAGCATAAAAGATAATGACCCGTAATTCTTCTATTGAGAAATAACCATTAATAACCTGTTACCATGGATATTTCTTTTCTCTTTTTCTAGGCATATATTGTAATGATAACAATGATAAAGATGACAGCTGGTTTATTTAGTGCTTATAATGTGCTAGGAACTGTGCTAAGTGTTTTAAATGAATTATTTCACTTAGTAAGTAGACAGATATAGAGAGATATGGATATATACCACATGCATAAATGTTAAGATTGTAGTATTTATCCTGTGTGTTGCTTTGTTTCACTTAAAAATGAGAGAATTTAAAACAAAATGTAGTTACTACACAGACATATAATGAAAAAGGGTCATTTCATCCCTTTTGCAGAGTGTTAAGATGTGTGACCTTGGGGAGATCATTTTTCCTCTTAAAGCTTCAATTTCTTCTTTTGTGACATGTATGTAATATATCTACCTATTTTATGGGATTATAAGGTCAAAGATAACAACAGCAATAAACTGTAGCCCCTGAAACTCTGCTATGTTTCTGACTTACACACCTTTTTATCATTAGGATTTTTGTTTAAAATTAATTAATTTATCTGGCTGAGGAAATGGCAACCCACTCCAATATTCTTGCCTGGAGAATCTCATGGACAGAGGGGCCTGGAGGGCTGCAGTCCCTGGGGTCGCAAGAGTCGGACACAACTGAGCGACTAAACCACAAACCACCACCACCCACTGGGTCTTAGTTGCATGCAGCAAGTCATGTCTTCCATTTTCCTTGTGGAATGTGGGATCTTTAGTTGAGGCATGTGAACTTTTGGCATATGGGGTCTAGTTTCCTGACCAGGGATTGAACCCCAGCCCCCTCAGTTGGAAGGGTGGAGTTTTAGCCAGGGAACCACCAGGGAAGTCCCTGTCATTATGATGTTTTAACCAATCCCATAAAGTGGGTGGTGAAGCCTTGTTTTCTAGATGGGGAGATAGAGCTTTGAAGGTATAATGTGGATTTTCCAAGGCCAGATGGGAGCAGGGGGTCAGCTGGGTGATGATCCCAGAGTCCACGTCCTTCCACTGCTCTGGGCTGTACCAAATCTATGAAATTCTGAATGTGAGAGAGATGCCCACCTTCACACGGCTACAACATCTTAGCAACAAATGTTTGGTCCTCTCATTTTCTTGGATTAACTTTCCAAACTGTTAGTGCTTCAGAAGACCCCTTCTCCTTCACCTTGATTGTATTACGTATGTCACCTGCTACAGGAACCCTGAAGCCTCGTGGAGGCAGCATCCAGACAGAGATGAACTCATTAAAATGTCCTTGCAAACTTTCAGCATTTCCAAGGTTTAAAAGGTGGAGGAAAGTAAAGAATACATTTTAACTTCTGTCTGGGCTTCACTTGTTTATCTCTTTCTACAGCCTCAGTTTCCTTGATATGTCTCTCAAAATCCATGATGAAATATGACTTGAGCAACTAATGAGGCTATAATAGATGCAGAGAAAGTCAGTCCTCAATTTCCCTTCTGCTTTTTCTTTTTTTTTTCCAATGGCTGAAGCATTGATTGATTGATTAATTTTTTAGCATTTTTAAAAAAAATTTTATTTTTACTTTATTTTACTTTACAATACTGTATTGGTTTTGCCATACATTGACATTCTGCTTTTTGTCTTCAGAAAGTATTGTGATCCATTTTCTCTTTAAAAAACCAAACCTTCATTCAATTCTTTTACTTTGTCAAGTCACTATTTTGGCTTTGGTGTCTAAATTTTTCCTATGAGAGTGTTACATTTTCCCCCTCCTTTCATGCATGCTAAGTCGCTTCAGTTGTGTCCTACTCTTTGTAACTCTCTGGACCATAGCCCATCAGGCTCCTCTGTCCATGGGATTCTCCAAGCAAGAATACTGGAGTGGGTTGCCATGCCCTTCTCCAGGGGATCTTCCTGACCTGGGGATCAAGCCCATGTCTCTTTTTGTTTTTTCAATTTTATTTTTACTTAATTTTACTTTACAATACTGTATTGGTTTTTGCCATACATTGACATGATTCCACCACGGGTGTATACAAGCTCCCAATCCTGAATCCCCCTCCCATCTCCCACCCCATATCATCTCTCTGGATCGTCTCCATGCACCAGCCCCAAGCATCCTGTATCCTGTATCGAACATAGACTGGCACTTCGTTTCTTACATGATAGTATACATGTTTCAATGCCATTCTTCCGAATCATCCCACCCTCTCCCTCTCCCTCAGAGTCCAAAAGTCTGTTCTATACGTCTGTGTCTCTTTTGCTGTCTCGCATACAGGGTCATCATTACCATCTTTCTAAATTCCATATATATGTCTCTTATGTCTCCTGCACTGGCAGGTGGGTTCTTTACCACTCACTCCACCTGGGAAGCCCACCTTTTTCCTTAGGCTGGACCTTATGGCAGAAAGTGAAGAGGAACTTAAAAGCCTCTTGATGAAAGTGAAAGAGGAGAGTCAAAAAGTTGGCTTAAAGCTCAACATTCAGAAAATGAAGATCTTGGCATCTGGTCCCATCACTTCATGGGAAATAGATGGGGAAACAGTGTCAGACTTTACTTTTGGGGGCTCCAAAATCACTGCAGATGGTGATTGCAGCCATGACATTAAAAAATGCTTACTCCTTGGAAGGAAAGTTATGACCAACCTAGATAGCATATTGAAAGGCAGAGACATTACTTTGCCAACAAAGGTCTGTCTAGTCAAGGCTATGGTTTTTCCAATAGTCACGTATGGATGTGAGAGTTGGACTGTGAAGAAAACTGAGTGCCGAAGAATTGATGTTTTTGAAGTGTGGTGTTGGAGAAGACTCTTGAGAGTCCCTTGGACTGCAAGGAAAATCCAATCAGTCCATTCTAAAGGAGATCAGTCCTGGGTGTTCTTTGGAAGGAATGATGTAAAGCTGAAACTCCAGTACTTAGGCCACCTCATACGATGAGTTGACTCATTGGAAAAGACCCTGATGCTGGGCGGGATTGGGGGCAGGAGGAGAAGGGGACGACAGAGGATGAGATGGCTGGATGGCATCACCGATTGGATGGACATGAGTCTCAGTGAACTCCGGGAGATGGTGATGGACAGGGAGGCCTGGCGTGCTGCAATTCATGGGGTCGCAAAGAGTTGGACTCGACTGAGCGACTGAACTGAACTGAATCTTACTTTGAGTCCAGTGAAATGTGAGAAGAACAACCCTGAATTGAAGCTTAAAGAACCAATGCAAGGTTCGGCTCTATTCCATTCTCTTTGCTCTCAGATGATCATGTCCGTGATAGGAGTATCTCCTTCAGCATTTGTTCTGAAAAGAATAAGACAGGATCAGAGCCATACATTCTTGAATTTCTACATGGGTGAGAAGCAAACCTTTATTGTTGCAAGCCACTGAGATGTTGTTGGGCTTATTTGTTACTGTTGTGTGTCTTATACATTGCTGACTGATACAGTAGGTTATACCCCTGACTTTTCTTTCATTCAATCATTTGTTATTATTAAAGTCTTTGGAATCCTTGTGACTGTGTACGCTGGGATGCTGTATGTTACAGCAATGGTTTGTAACCTGGTGTACCCATTAGAATAATCTGAGGAAGTTTTGTCTGTTTTAATACAGATCCACAGGCTGGATTTTGGATTAATTGAATTAGAATCCCCGGGTATAAGTGGAAACATTGGTATTTTAAGAAGTTCTTTAAGAGTTTGTAAAGTGTAACCAGGGGAAAAGACCATTGTTTTAGAGGGAAAGAAATATGAATTCTTTTGAATAAAAATGGTCACTGAGTTAGACTATCTACTTGTAGGAAAGGGGTAGTGGAAGGATTTTCCAGGGAAAATAAAAAATGAAAATACTGAGTTACTGTGCTGTACACCTGAAACTAATATAATATTGTAAAGAAGCTGAACTTAAATAAATGAAAGAGAAAGACTGCCACCACAGCTGAAGGAAGAAGAGAGTCTTTGTCCTTAAGTCAGTTTCATGACCAAGAGTCTGAATCTAGCTGAGTCAGCTGGCATTTAGTAAGGAAGGTGATGAATTTCAGGTAAGTGGAAAGTAAAGTCCACAGAAATCCATCCTAATCTGATTATTAAAGATTCCCATGACATCAGGAAAGACCAAAAGAGAAAAAAATTTCTATATGTTCAACAATTACAGTACATCCAGGACATACCCACAGGAAATTGATGGCACAGTGGAAAAAAGGTTTTCAGTTTTTTATATCAGCCATCATGTCAATATTATTTTATGTTAAAGATAAACTGTATAATTTTGGCTGAAAGTACATGCTGTGTATTTCTAGTATTTCCAGAAGTTTTGGAAGGGTGAGTAGAGTATTCCAACTTATAATTTTCTATGAATATATTTTTATTTGGGAAGATGAGTATAGAAATACACTAACAATAGTATTACCAGTTTTTTAAGACCAAGAAATTGTGACATATCATGGCTATAAAATTCAACTTCTCCTTACAAAGAGGACAGTAATAAAGCTGGGATGATAAGATGACCCTAGCAGGTAAAGCTGTTTCATTGTTTTCTCTTGAGTAAAAGTATATCCATGCATCCATTCATCCATCCATCACTCAAACATTTACTGAGCACTTAATATTCATTCATTTGATCCATTCCGTCAACATTTATTGAGGATGTACCACACTCTAGGCACTAATGCCAGGTATAAAAATTTGCAATATGCTTGTCCCTGGAGATATTGTGAAAAATAAATAAGCTAATGTAGGTAGAAAGGATCTATGTATACTTTGACATGCTATTAAGACATGAAGGATTATTATTATCCAGTCTTTAATATCACTGCTTTGTAATCCAGTGTGCTGATATTTTTCAGCCCATTGACAGGCACAAATATTTCCCAGGGCTCCACAAGCTTGCAATTAAGAAACTGGAAACATTCATAAATATACATGTTGGCTAATTAGTCACTAATTAGTTAGCAGATTGGGTATTGTAATCACCCTAAGATATATTGGCCAATGTCATGGAATGGAAAGAAGAGTTTTGCCACATGATATTATGTCAAAATTTGCATAAAGATTTCATTAAAATACTTAATGGGACCTGCCATGTCTGAGCCATGGCCAGCAAGTCATTTATGATATCTTACTGGTCTTTGGTAATTTGGGCATCATATTAACAAGCGATCTTTCAATTTAGTCAAAGAAAACGGGAACATTTTTGACACCTATAGTATTTCAAGACTTTTGACCACTCAGTGATGAAATTAAGCCTTATTAGTTTGTAGAGACTAAACATTTGAAGAGACTAAACACATAGAAAGGCCAAGAAACTAATCCAAGATCATTCAGATGGATCTTAGGTTGACTGGATTGTGCTTGGCTTTCCAGCCTCTTATTTCTAGACCTTTGCTCATCCACACTGCCTGCAAAGTCCCAATAATTAGATCATAGTTCTGCTGTCATTTTCTTTTTCGCTATGTTATGGTAGCTTTTAGGTGCTCTTACATTTGCTTGTTTTTAACAAAGTCCCTGTGGCTTCTCAAACAATATCAGAGAACGTCTGAAAGAGTAGTTCATGGTTTCCTAAATGATTGACTTCTTAATGACTTCTTAATTTCTTGAGAGACACTTACTTGTTCATCCCTTTAAACTTGCATATTTATTGGTTCATTCCTCTCTGGTAGTCTTTCAAGATGTTGGAATGAAGCATTGACATCTTGAGTAAGTTAAAGCCCCGTGATGCTTTGTTTTAGCTTCTTTTGCTCCATGAAGCTTCAATCATCACTGGATCAGCACAACTCCTCCCAAAGGAAAATCTTATCCTTGTAATTTATTGTCAAACATTGATAGAGCTGCTGCCTGAGGAGTCTGGCTTCCAAGATAGGGGCACTGCTGTGCTACTTATTTCCTTACTCCAGGTTCTGCTTCCTGGGTTTTCACATTCGGATTCTGATTTGTTTGTGATGTGTGCCCATGCTACCCAACTTAGAAGAGACTAATGCAAACACTTTTTTACTTAGTTGCTCAGTCATGTCCGACTTTTTGTGACCCCATGGACTGTAGCCTGCCAGGCTCCTCTGGGATTCTCTAGGCAAGAATACTGGAGTGGGTTACCATGCCCTCCTCCAAGAGGTCTTCCCAACCTAGGGATCAAACCCAGCTCTCCCACATTACAGGCAGATTCGTTACCATCTGGGCCACCAGGGAAGCGCAGCGCAAACACGGGGATAAATATTTATTAATTTAAAAGATCAGCATGAGAGTATAAGACTCTTGAGTCTTCTGGTGAGCATGTTTCTTGCTGAAACAGTAAGCCAGACAAATCTGGGGTTCCCTTAATGCACTTAGGGCATCTTAGTGGCTGTCAGCATCAAGGTACCTACATTGCATGTAACCCACTTTAAAACAGAAAGATAAACTTCTGACCAAAAGTCCCTTCACTGGACAATGCTAGAACCTCTCAATTGTTGCTATTGGCCTTTTGTGACCTTGTACTGACACTGTGTTGATGATGGTAAGGAAATTCAAGCTAAGGCAAATCAGGAGGCAGACACTTATTGCCTTTCTACATCCAAGGTTCCTCTCATACCAGACCCATTTTATTTACACCATATTTCTCCACACACATTCAGAACTGTGACTTTCACTGGATTTTCTTACAGTTTAGAGGACAATTGATTAGATTACCAAGATCTTCTTCCTTCTGTCTATTCCCTGAGAGATGAGTCAGTTACACAAAGTCTTTATGAAAATGTCTTATCTCATTCACTGCATGCTGATTTTTACTTGACTATATCTCAGAGTTTAGGAATGTCTTCTTTTTGCCCTTATGCCGTTAAATAATTAGAACGTTACCTTTGAGGACATTTATTTGCACTTTAAAGTGTTTTCATGCCCCTCTTCTTGTCTCTTTCCAACAGTCCTATGGGGTGGAGGTGACTAGGGAGGAAATAGCTCATTTTGGCAATTTTTTAGATTTCCCCTTACATCTGTGCTTTCGTAACTTGGCTGGGAAATCAGAGCAACTGGCAGAGGTCAGCTAGTGTTTCTAGACAAGGAGATTGGGAGAAAGCAAGAGAAACATAAAAACAAAGTTGATACCCACAAAAGCCTAATTTTCAGAAGGATGAGAGGTGGGCATGCAGCAGGGTCTTGCTCATGTTGCATCGGACTTAGAAAGAAATCCTCTTGGCCAGCGCACATGGAGTCAGAACCTTTGCCAAGCGGCCAAACAAGGCTTTGGATACGCAAACAGCATTGCTGGTGGGCTATTGGCACACTCCTGTGTTTTCTGGGCCCAGGGAAATGCTTTCCTAGACTTGTTCCTCGAAAGAAAGTATTGAATTATTTTTTGACAGCCGAAGTCTGGCTTTGTAAAATGTATATTTATTTATTTGATTTGGCCAAACCCGGTCTTACTTGCGGCACATGGGATCTTGAATCGCTATTGCAGCATGAGAACTCTTAGCTGCGGCATGTGCGATCTAGTTCCCTGACCAGGAATCCAACCCAGGCCTCCTGCAATGGGATCTTGGAGGCTTAGCCTCTGGGCCATTGGGAAGGTTCCAGCCAAGGCCTGGTTTTGATGTGACTGCGCTGAGCAGGGCATGGTCCCAGGGGCTGTACAGAAACACTTTCCCCGGTGCTATCATTCAGCTATCACACCTGGGCCCCCATCAGGTGACTGCTGTATCCTTCTCCTCTCACTGCTTCTTTCACTCCAGGTGGCATTTACCCCAGTCTGGGCCCCCTACTCAGCTGTCACAGTTGGCAGTGACTTTTGGGGATAGATGAATGTTCAGAGAATCCTGCTGTCTCTCAAAGGGAGCCAGTACCCTATCCTTCTCTAAAGCTGGGCATGGCTGGCTGGTCCCTCTGCTTCTGGTTTTCATTCTTCCTCACAAATACACAGTTTAAAAATTTAACAGTCCATGTCCTTGGTCATACCATGTCCCTTCCATGACTTCCCGTGGTCTGTAGGTGCCAGGCTGAGTGTCCTGGGGATAGCAACCTAGGATTCTCTTGATCTAGCAATGAGCTCCCACAGCATGTGGCCTGAGTGTCTCTTTTGGAAAATGTTATTCCTTGTTACATGTGGTGCTACTTCTGTGAGCATCTTCTCTCTTGCCCAGCATTAAGCTTCTTGAGAACTAGCTCCCATTGACCTAACCGAATCTGATGCCTCTCACAGTGCCGACCAGAGCACCCGACTCAGAGCAGATGTGAATATTTGCTGTGTGTGATAAAGAATGAATGAGTTTCATGAGTAACATTTCAGTCTGAGCAAAACAGTTGATCTGGTTTTGAATGAATGGTCTGGATGACTGCTTTATTCTTGCAATATGCTTTTATTTGGAGAAATTTTTTTTTTAAAACAGAAAAGTATGAAGAATAATAAAAAACACTCATTATTCCAATGAACCATTGGTAACATTTTTTCATATTTGCTTCAGATTTTTATTGAAAGAAACAATACATTCTAGATTAATATGACCCTTTGTCTTATACCTCCCTATTCTGCTTTCTCTCTCCTCAGAGGTAAGTACTATTATGAATCTTTTGTGAATGCATTTTGTGTTTTCTTATATATTTACATACAAATATATGCATCAGCTGATACATAGCAGGAGTTAACAAATTATGGTCCTTGGAGCCAATCCAAGCCATGGCCTATCTCTCTAAAGACTGCAAACTAAGAATGTCTTTTACATTTTATTTTTTTATTTTACTTTATTTTACTTTACAATACTGTATTGGTTTTGCCATACATCAACATGAATCCGCCACGGGTGTACATGTGTTCCCAATCCTGAACCCCCCTCCCACTTCTTTCCCCACACCATCACTCTGGGTCATCCCAGTGCATCAGCCCCAAGCATCCTGTATCCTGCATTGAACCTAGACTGGTGATTCGTTTCTTATATGATATTACACATGTTTCAATGCCATTCTCCCAAATCATCCCACCCTCTCCCTCTCCCACAGAGTCCAAAAGACTGTTCTATACTTCTGTGTCTCTTTTGCTGTCTTGCATACAGGGTTATCATTACCATCTTTTAAATTCCATATATATGTGTTAATATACTGTATTGATGTTTTTCTTTCTGGCTTACTTCACTCTGTATAATCAGCTCCAGTTTCATCCATCTCATTAGAACTGATTCAGATGTATTCTTTTTAATGACTGAGTAATACTCTATTGTGTACATGTACCACAGCTTTCTTATCCATTTATCTGCTGATGGACATCTAGGTTGTTTCCATGTCCTAGCTATTATAAACAGTGCTGTGATGAACTCTGGGGTACACGTGTCTCTTTCAATTCTGGTTTCCTCGGTGTATATGCCCAGCAGTGGGATTGCTGGGTCATAAGGCAGTTCTATTTGCAATTTTTTAAGGAATCTCCACACTGTTCTCCATAGTGGCGGTACTAGTTTGCATTCCCACCAACAGTGTAAGAGGGTTCCCTTTTCTCCACACCCTCTCCAGCATTTATTGCTTATAGACTTTTGGATAGCAACCATTCTGACTGGTGTGAAATGGTACCTCATTGTGGTTTTGATTTGCATTTCTCTGGTAATGAGTGATGTTGAGCATCTTTTCATGTGTTTGTTAGCCATCTGTATGTCTTCTTTGGAGAAATGTCTAATTTAGTTCTTGCCCATTTTTTGATTGGGTTGTTTATTTTTCTGGAATTGAGCTGCATGAGTTGCTTGTATATTTTTGAGATTAGTTGTTTGTCAGTTGCTTCATTTGCTATTATTTTCTCCCATTCCGAAGGCTGTCTTTTCACCTTGCTTATATTTTCCTTTGTTGTGCAGAAGCTTTTAATTTTAATTTTAAAGAGTTGTTTAGAAAAAAGACAACAACAAAAGAATAATATGTGACAGATGTCATATATGACTTGCAAAGCCTAAAATACTATTTGTCTTTTGCAGAAAAAGTGTGCCAAACCCAGTTATATAATATTGGCTCTGCTTTAAGTTGTAAAAGGGTCTTATATCCAGCAATCATTCTGAACCTTGCTTCAATATTCAGCTCTGTATTTCTTTTTTAACTTTTTTTTTTTTTTACTGGAGTATATTTGCTTTACAATGTTCTGTTAGTTTCTATGGTGCAGTAAAATGAACCCAGTTATGCATGCACATATATTCCCTCCGTTTGGACTTCCTTCCCATTCAGGTCCCCACAGAGCATTGCGCAGAGTTCCCTGTGCTATACAGAAGGTTCTCATTAGTTATCTATTTTGTAGATAGTATCAGGAGAATATATGTGTCAATCCCACTCCCAGTTCTTCCCACTCCACCTTAGCATCCACACACTTGTTCTCTGTGTCTGTCTCTATTTCTGCTTTGTAAATAAGTCATCCATATTATTTTTCTAGATTCCAAGTCCTGTATTTCTTGAATTCTGTTTGCTGACATAGGTATCTACTTTAGTCCTTTTAATGACTGCATGCTATTCCATCATACTAAGGTAGCACACTTTTCCTATTCACCCCCCTGCTGGATGCGCAGTTACATTGTTTATACTGTTTCACTATTAAAAAGTCAAGAAACAATACTACCTTGTGTAAATGAGAGTTTCTCAGGACTGCATTCCTGGAAACATAATCATTGGCTTATAAGCAATGTGCATTCTTAAGAGCTGGAATGGGTTTCCCTGGTAGCTCAGCTGGTAAAGAATCCACCTGCCATGCAGGAGACCCTGGTTCAATTCCTGTGCCAGGAAGATCCCCTGGAGAAGGGATAGGCTATCCACTCCAGTATTCATGGGCTTCCCTGGTGGCTCAGATGGTAAAGAATCTGCCTGCAATGTGGGAGACCTGGGTTCGACCCCTGGGTTGGGAAGATCCCCTGGAGGAGGGCATGGCTACCCACTCCAGTATTCTTGTCTGGAGAATCCCCATGGATAGAGGAACATGGTGGGTTACAGTCCATTGGGTCACAAAGAATGGACACGACTGAGTGACTAAGCACAGCAAGAGTTGAAATAGGATCAAATTATTCTTGACAGCAGTTGTAAATATTTCAATGCTCACCTTCACTTTGAGACGTATTCTTCATTCCTGAAGCTTCAGTTCTCCCATTGTCCCAGCAAACAGAAAAGACAGCCCCTGCCCTAATGGCCTTCCGTGTCTACGCCTTCATGTAACAGACAAAACATCGGCAGCAAAAGCCCTTTCAAGAGCTGTAAAGTGCTGTGACTTTAAAGAGGTTACCTGCAAGACATCACGAAAGCTTCTTGGCAGACCGAACAGGAATGACACAGGCAGAAAGCACTCTCCGGGGGACGTTGTCAAAGGATGCTGAATGGCGTTCCACTTCAAACAACGTCTGGTGGCAGGTGTTCTGCTCTGTGGCAGCTTAGTCCACTGCACGCCACCTCCCCAAGGTGCTGTCATTGAACACTGTGGCTGGGACCATTTCTCTCTAGGTCTACGACTCCAGGAACAAAGACTGACAGTCAGGACCCCTGTGGAGCTAGCTGTGATTGCCCCAAAGAAACATGTATTGAGCACTCACTGAGCGACTCATAGTGAGCCAGAGGGCAAGGGAAAGGAACACACAAGGGAAAGAAATACTCAAGAAAAATAACCAATGAGGAAGGGCCCTTGTTTCCAGTTGCTAGTGGTCTAACGGGGTTTCCCTTGTGACTCAGCTGGTAAAGAATCCATCTGCAATGTGGGAAACCTGGGTTTGATCCCTGGGTTGGCAAGATTCCCCTGGAGAAGGGAAAGGCTATCCATTCCAGTATTCTGGCCTGGATAATTCCATAGACTGTACAGTCCATGGGGTCACAGAGAGTCGGACATGACTGAGCAACTTTCACTTTCTTTCTTTCTTTCAGTGGTCTAATGATCCCTGACTTGAGAACCACTAGGTGCTCAGTTCTTCTAGGATTACCTTGATCTGTGTGGTGAAAGAGACAGTTATGTATGATCTAAACTCAGGGAGGAATGAACCCGCGTGACTTGGTCCAAGCTGCAGGATCACTGCATACATTCCTTAGGTGCTTTCTCTCTCTCTCTCTCTCTCTCTCTATATATATATATATATATATATATATTTTTTTTTTTTTTTTTCTACACCGTGCAGAATGTGGGGTCTTAGTTCGATGATCAGGTATCAAGCCCATGCCCCCTGCACTGGAAGTGCAGAGTCTTAACCACTGGACCACCCAGGAAATCCCTCCTTGGGTACTCTAGCATTATTCCTCACTTGCAGAATGAAGAGATTGGAGAAAATGGTTTTCTCCAGTATATAGACATTTCCCTCCTTTTGTCTCCTCCAGCGCCGCTCACCTGGATTAATACAGCAGGCAGCCAGCTGTCCCTCTGGTTCCAGTCTCTCCCTGGTCCATGCTGCTCCCAGAGGAAATGTCCTGGCTTACTCTTTCCTCAAAGGCACATGGAAATAATCTTGCAAAATGCACAGCAACAGAGTGACAGTTTCAGAGCTCAGTGTCCAGTTCTGACATATATTAAAAGTTTGGAGTACACCATTTAATCTTTCTCAGGCTCAGTATCTCCTTTGTGAAATGGGATTAGAAATTACCTACTTCACAAACTTATCTGGACAATTAACTGACCCTCAGCATGGTAAACATTTGGCATATGGCTGGCAGATCAGATCAGAGACCCTCAGGTGTGCCTGAGTCTGCTAAAGTCTTGGGTCAAGTCTTCTATGTCAGGGCACCTACTGGGGGTCCAGTGGTTAGGATGTGGCACTTTCACTGCCAGGGCCTGGGTTCAGTCCCTGGTCAGGGAACTAAGATCCTGCAAGTTGTGTGCTGTGGCCAAAAAAACACAGTCTTTTACCTCTGTTCATGATGTTAGGGTATGTTTATGTTTCCTGGACTCATCTTCTACGAAATCTTGTTTCTTTCTAGCATGTATGTGTGCGTGTGTGCTGGGATAACAAACACTAGTAACTGTCCATGTGATCATAACAGTCTCGCTCATGTAATCAGCTCTTTCTCTGGACCTAAGCTCAGTCATCTGTCAGTTAAAGGAGCAGGACTAGATCAGGATGGACAAGCCTATGGCACACATGTCCTTACTGCCTTGTCCCTTGACCTTGACAGACATTGCTAATTGATCTTGATCCTGTCTCACGGAGAATCCTTCCAGGAAGCCACTACCAGTTGATCAGAGATGGCTCCTGAGTTGATCTTATCCAAGATTTCCCAATGCTACCCTGGAAATCTAAAGAAAAATAAGGGAGGTATTTGTGATGGGGAAGTTGCTCAGATTCTCTTTACCTTTTGCTCAGATTCTCTTTACCTTTCTTAGCATGATGACTCTTCTATGGCATATTACTCAAGCCCCAGACCTGAGTGACAGAGGAGGGGCATCCAGGAATACCACTGGGGACTTGTGGGCATTTTTGTCATCACCAAAGATGCTTGATCTGGCTTCAGTTTGGCATGCAGGACTGAGAGCTAATTCAGAAATCATCCAAATAGCCAGCAACTGTTAAAAAAATCAATAATGCAACACAAACCAGCCAAACAAAGTCAGAACAATAAAAATACATCATCAATTCCCTTTAAAGAGATAATCAGCTAAAAATTTGACATTTTAACTAGAGCTAATACACAAAGGGAGAAGATACATTGTCGATTTTATTAGCATTAATATGAAGCAATAGGGTTGTTCACTGTAATTTTATTTCTCTTTGGGGCTTTTGCAGTATGAAGCCCGTCATCTGCTCTGAGAAATGTTAATTCACCATGAAGCCTCCAGAAGCAGAGGCAACAGAGACCAGGCCAGGGTTCTGATTTGGACTCAACTTTTCCATGGCAACAATGCCTCCAGGAGAGCGCAAGTCTTACCAGCACTTTCACAAATAATTGACCCCTATAATTATTGAAGAATTCAGAGCAAAGAAAGTGTGTTCATGTTAGAAAAGAAAAAAAAAAAAAACACACTAGTTCTCTGTTCATTCAGGGAATTTGTTGAGGACTTAACTGTGTACTGGACTTGAGGAGTACACTTATGAACCAGACACAAGCCCACTGACCAGTCTAGTAGGGAACCGAAAAGTTGAAGCTCAGTTGGCACTCATTTATATGATTGTGTTAGTTGCTTCCAGCCAACATCAGTTAGAACTAGTTAGAATTCCTGCCACACCAGCTAGTTAAGTCTTTTCAGTATTCCGCCTGCATAACTTGTCTAATCAAGTAGCAAGAACCATCAAAGAGGTAAGAACAATGTATCCTGAGAGCAGGATGCTCAATTCTGGCAATTATTAGAGGAAATGGGGCCTAGTGACATTGTGGAGGGTGGGAAGGGATTCATCAGCTTGAAAGGCCAGAAGGACATTCGAAGTAAAGAAAAAAAGATGTTTAAAGGCTGTCTGTGGGATCTTTGGTGAACTGGGTGTAATTTATTGTGGCTTTATTATGTGCATTTTTTGGTGTTAGCAAATAATTGTCATGAGGGAGGGGCAATGCCTCTTTTGTTGCACAACCACTTCGTACTACGCCTGGAATATAGATACGTGTGTGTGTGTGTGCACTCAGTCACTTAGTTGTGTTCGACTCTTTGTGACTCCATGGACTGTAGCCTGCCAGGCTCCTCTGTCCATGGGGTTCTCCAGGCAAGAACCCTGGAGTATTCTTGTATACTCCAGGGGATCTTCCTGACCCAGGTGTCGAACTTGAGTCTCATGTATCTTCTGCATTGGACAGGCAGATTCTTTACCGCTAGCGCCACCTGGGAATGTGGATGCTACCGACTAAATCTTTTTTGAGTGTATGATTGAATGAATGAGGAAGTGGTAGGAGATGCAGCCAGGGAAGCTTGGGCACCAGTTAATGAAGGACTCCATTTGCATTTTAAAGAACTTTTAAAATACTTTATCCTGCAGGTAACAGGGAGCATTTGAAATTACTGGTGGGTTAGGAAACAGGGGGCAGTGAACAATGACGACATGGATGCAGGGATTCATCAGCTTGTCAGTTCTGAGAAAAGACAGTAAGATGTGCAGCTGGCAGTGACAGTGCCATCGCCTCCAGCACCCACTACCCCTTCACATCCTTGGCTTTTGCCTTAATTTGAATTCCATGGCATGCCCAGCTGGTTCATGTTCCCATTCTATGTGCTGTGCTGTGCTCAGTCATGACCAAGTCTTTGCAACCCTATGGACTGTAGTCCGCCAGGCACCTCTGTCTATGGGATTCTCCAGGCAAGAATACTGGAGTGGGTTGCCATGCCCTCCTCCAAGGGATCTTCCTGACTCAGGGATCGAAACTGCGTCTCTTATGTCTCCTGCAATGGCAGGCGGATTCTTTACCGCAAGCACCCCCTGGGGAGCCCACACCAGTTCACTTCCTTCTCACTGACCAGTTCTCCTTGTCCTCCCGTTCTCATCAACATGAGCTATTTACTTGTCTCGCATAACTCAGCTCACGTCTCTCGTCACTTTGTAGGTCATATATGAACTGTCGCCTCTCTTCTCAAACATTCCTGGTAGAATTAGAATTTCCTTGCGTCCTTATGGTGCCCAATACAGCTTTCTTCCTTGGCATCAACTCAGGGCCGTTATTCATTTTTCTGGATTCTTCATTTCGTGACAGGCTTTATTAGAAGTCAGACACAATGTCTTCCCCAAATTTGTAACTAGTCTCAGTACAAAGCATGGTGTTTGGCCTCAACAAGTACTCAGTAATAAGTAATAAATTTTAAAAAATTAGTTGAATTATAAAGCGAGAACTAATAAATTGGTAAGTGGGACATTTTCACCGCAAAATGAAATGGGTTTCCAGCTGCTAAAGGTGGCGCCAGAAAGCAGTGGATGGCTGCAATCTTTTTTAGTTAAAATTTATAATAAACCGAGTAGACTTAGGAAAGGACACCTCTTTCTTATGCTGGACTCTAAACTATTAGCCTGCATTATATGTGCCATCAAAAGAGGCTTCTTTCAGATTGAGAGTGCTTTTTGAAAAGAAGCTGAAAGCCTAGAGATTTTGCAGAGTGTTAGGAGAGACCGAGCATGGATTTTTGTTCCTCAGTTCAGAGGACGTTAGACTGAACCACCTGCGTCAATTCAGAATTACTTTTCCTGGCCAAATAGAAAGCAGTGACTCAAGAGGACCAAGAAAGGAAGCTGCATACACCTAAATTCTTCTTTATCTCAAGACCCTTCTCACATTCCATTCTCCTTGGTATTTCTCTTGTACCTCAAAGGTTGGGGGACCTTTTCTTTTTAAAAATATTTATTTATGTATTATTTATTTGGCTGTGTAAGATCTTAGTTGTGGCATTCAGGATCTTTTGTTCAAGTTCATGAACTCTCTAGTTGGGGTGTGTGGGTCCCCATGCACACAGACTTCAGTAATTGTTGTGCACGGGCCCAGTTGCTCCACGGCATGGAGACCTTTGTTTCCAGACCAGGGACCAAACCTGAGCCCCCTGTACTGCGTGGTGGATTCTCAACCACTGGACCCCCAGGGAAATCCCAGGAGGATGTCTTCCAATGTTCTTCTTTTTCGGGTAGGGATAGGGAAAGCAAGATGTGAGGTGCGCCTTTCCCTTGGTATTGCGTAAGCAGTACTAATCGATCATAGAAATCTTTCCTTTCGAATCCGAATGGAATCTAAAAATCTGTCCTGGAAACCATTATCCGTCAGAGGGGGCATAAAGACTGTTTTCATTCTGTGTCCTATAGCCTTAAACACAAGAAGTGTATTTGGGACTCCGTGCTTTCGCTCTTCCTGCTCCGAGATTTAGAATATCCTCTCCCTTAGCTTGAAATTCTTTTTGACCTGCAAGACCCAAATGTGAATTTTTATGTGAAAGTTTCCCCATTTTCTCTGCTTCCACATTCTTATTGTTAAGCTCTTTTATACTTTGTAGGTAGTGAGAGCTCTCTCCTTCTCTGGATCCAAGGAGCCCTCACTGGTCCCAACCAGCTTGGTAGGTCCACTGACCAGGTCAGTACTGGGATGCATAAGTATGTCCAAAATGCTTCTTAGGAACACATCTTAGTGACAAATATGACTGAGAAAATATGACAAATATGTATGAACAGCTATTCCATTTTCCTCTAGAAGAGCATCAATCTGTTCTCTCTTTTTTTTTTTTTTTTGTGCCAGATTGGCAAATATGAACAATGCATTGAGAGAAGTGTCTCAGAAACTATCAAGAGACATTCCTTAATCATGTCACCACTGTCTTTTCTGAAGGAGCTGGTTCCTCATGTAATTAAAATACCTTCTATTTTTTTCCCTTCATATTCAAGAAATATTGGTCATTTTACTACATTAAGGCAGGAGAGATGGTTTGATTTATAAGAGATGGACAATCATCTTCCATTCTCCATCCAGCCAAGGAAAATTTTGTAATAGTTTGAGATGGATTCATCTTACGGTTCCATAAGATTTTGTGCATTTGTGTGTGTGTATGAATGCTATATCTCAGTAAACTTTTGTTTTAGAAAATTCTATGAGAATTCATTTAAAAATTATAATATTTAGATCCTGTTTGTGTGTTGTAGGAGATCCAATGAAGGTGAAGTCTTGCCTCTCAAGAGGCATCAATGCCAAGACAAAACCAGAAATGTTAATAGGGGCTTATAAATTGTGTTTCCTACAAAGTTTTGTCCTCCTCTCCTAGCTTACAAAATATGGCCCTCCTAAGGACTGGAAGAAACAAAAGCTGGAATCAAGATTGCTGGGAGAAATATCAAGAACCTCAGATATGCAGATGACATCACCCTTATGGCAGAAAGTGAAGAGGAACTAAAAAGCCTCTTCATGAAAGGGAAAGAGGAGAGCGAAAAAGTTGGCTTAAAGCTCAACATTCAGAAAACAAAGATCACGGCATCCAGTCCCATCACTTCATGGGAAATAGATGGGGAAACAGTGGAAACAATGTCAGACTTTATATCTTTGGGCTCCAAAATCACTGCAGATGGTGACTGCAGCCATGAAATTAAAAGACTCTTAGTCCTTGGAAGAAAAGTTATGACCAACCTAGATATATTCAAAAGCAGAAACATTACTTTGCCAACTAAGGTCTGTCTAGTGAAGGCTATGGTTTTTCCTGTGGTCATGTATGGATGTGAGAATTGGACTGTGAAGAAGGCTGAGCACCGAAGAATTGATGCTTTTGAACTGTGGTGTTGGAGAAGACTCTTGAGAGTCCCTTGGACTGCAAGGAGATCCAACCAGTCCATTCTGAAGGAGATCAACCCTGGGATTTCTTTGGAAGACATGATGCTAAAGCTGAAACTTTGGCCACCTCATGCGAAGAGCTGACTCATTGGAAAAGACTCTGATGCTGGGAGGGATTGGGGTCAGGAGGAGAAGGGGACGACAGAGGATGAGATGGCTGGATGGCATCACTGACTCGATGGACGTGAATCTGAGTGAACTCTGGGAATTGGTGATGGACAGGGAGGCCTGGCGTGCTGCAATTCATGGGGTTGCCAAGAGTCAGACACGACTGAGAGACTGAACTGAACTGAAGGCCATCAAGGAAATCAACCCTTTTCCTCCAGCAAAACATAGTTAGGAATTTGAAATAACAAGTCTTGAATTCAAGTTTGGGACCAACAGCTTAATATCTGTATAATCCATGGGGACATAGATAACTGCCCTGCCTTACTTTACTCACTATCAGCTTGTAATAATAGACACTCCTTCCATAAGGCTGATACAAGGATTCAATGAGAAAATGTAAAAAAGGTGCCTAGACTGGTGACTGACTTACAATAAGTGTGCCACAAGTTGGGTTCTTTACTCATATAGAGTTTTTGATAAGTTTGTAACGTTTTGTGAAATTTAAAGTACTCAACAAACACTGTTTATTATTTATACCTATTTGATATAAAGGGACAAGGTTGACTGCTAGGGTATGCTTTAAATAAATGACATTAATTGGTGTTTATGGAGTTGCTACTCAATTTAATAATTTAACAAAAAAAAGAGTGCAAAATAGATCCCTGGAAGTCTTTTCCTCTTTTTCGCCAGTCATAATGCTATGTCTGAGAGCTCTGTTCATTTTAGAGCTGTCAAGGATTATTTCCAATACTGAAACATGAAGAGGAAGAGACTGCACAGTGTTACCTCAAAGTATCAGGAGTTTAATTAGGCATGATTTGATGCTGTAAAATTCCCTTCATTATATAGGGTAAATAAATTCTCTAAGAGGGATCAGAACTGAAGCAGGCAACTGTGTTGTAAGGTAAGACATGAAATGCAAGGGCATCCCAGGTGGCTCTAGTGGTAAGGGACCCGCCTGCCAATACAGGAGATAGAAGAGATGTGGGTTTGATCCCTGGGTCAAGAAGATCCCCTGGAGGGGGGCGTGGCAACCCCTCTAGTATTCTGGTTTGGAGAATCCTATGGACAGAGAAGCCTGGTGAGCTATAGTCTATAGGGTTGCATGATTGAAGTGCCTTAGCATGCATGCATGCATGAAATGCAAAGTTCTTTTTTTAAAGTTAATTTTTGTTGGAAAAGAGTTGCTTTACAATGTTGTGTTAGTTCCTGTTGTGCAGCAAAATGAATCTGCTAGAAATGTATCCCCTCCCCGGCGGACTTCCTTCCCATTCAGTCACCTCAGTGCAGTAGGCAGAGTTCCCCGTGCTATGTAGTATGCTCTCGCTATTTATCTGTTTTATACGTGGTGTCAATAGTATATACTATGTCATCCCAATCTCTTAGTTCCTCCCACCCCACCACCCTTTCCCCTTGGATCCACATAGACAATCTTATTTGCAAAGCAAAATAGACACACAGACATAGAGAACAAATGTATGGATACCACGGGTGCTTTGAAGTATGTGCTTAGTTTTCTGAGTCGTGTCTGACTCTTTGTGACCCCATGGACCATAGCCCTCCAGGCTACTCTGTCCATGGGGGTTCTCTAGGTAAGAACACTGGAGTGGGTTGCCACACCCTCCGCCAGGGGACCTTCCCAATCCAGGGATTGAACCCAGTCTTCCACATTGCAGGCAGATTCTTTACCACCTGGTCCAGCAGGGAAGCCAAAATAACCATACTAATGGGTTGTAAAGTGGTGGTCTGTGCTCTGTTGCTAAGTCCATTTATGCTTTGAAGTGACATCATAGAGTTTTCCTACCATGAAGTAAAAGGCATTTTGAACTCTCAAATCAGTTAGTCATTAACTTTGCCCTTGACATCTGTATTATTTGTTCTCTATGTTTATGTTCCTATTTCTGCTGGAAATGAAAAATTCTAATCCTAAAATACAAGTGTAAAACAGGCTAGCTGATGTAACAAGCAGGCACGTGGTTTTGGAGTCTGTCACATATTATGGAGATACTTTCATTTTATCTCAATTAATTTTCATTGCAATCCTGTGAAGTAGGTTTTAGCATCTTCATTTTGGAAGAGCATCAAGGAAATGAATTGCTTTTTAGAATTCATGTAGTTAGTGAGAGAGAAACTAAAATGCAACTTCAGGTCCTCTGAATTTGGAGGGACTTCGATCAAGATCTCAGTGACGCTCTGGGCTGCAAAGGATGGACTCCAGCAGGCGTCCCCACCTGTCCAGATAAACCCAGAACACAGCACAACCCAGAGTCAAATACAATAGGGCTTTCACATCCAAACATTTACCAGTAATTCCTTTCATAATGAATAGTCAAATCTGAAGTATGAAGCCCCATTGACACTTAATCTCTTCACTTGATTCTCATCTGAATCTCTGAAGCAGCAGTGTGCGTGTGTTGTGGAGAGGAGGAGGAAAGCGGTGTGTACATGGATGTTTATGTGTGCTCATATGTGTGTTTTGGGATGGAGGAATTGTATGTGTGTGTGTTTCAAGGCATGAGGTTGGCAAATATGAACATGGGAGGACAAAGGGTATGTGAGAGAGGTTTGTGTTCCCATGAGTGGCGGATATTTTGTTCCTGATGTGGGAACTCTAAGAGGTTGTTGGTGCCTTACCCACCCCCACTGCAACACCTGTTCAAAAAATCTTAATGACCGTTCATGTCAGGAGCTGTAACTGAGAACCTTTAAGTCTGAGAAATTTCATTGAACTTATAGGGCTTCTGAGAGGTAAAATGAGTAAACATGATGTCGCTGTTTGATCCCTGTGACTGAGATGTAAGACTTGGGAAACCCAGCCATAGAAAATCTTAAAAGAGGGGGACATTCCATTTAATATGCACCAAAAGAACACAAGGCTGGCATCTCCCAACCCAAGAGTCCTTGCCACTGAAAACTGTGAACTTTCGGAGTCAACAAATTTGCTAAGGCCAGTTGTATTACTTTTCTATGCATGCTGTGTAACAAATTACTGCAAACCTGTAGGCTTAAAATAACAACCATTTATTATCCATAGTGTCTGCGGCCCAGGGGTCCAGGCGTCACTTAACCTGGTCCTCTGTGCAGCTTCTCACAAGGCTGCAGTGAAGGTGTTGGCTGGGCTGCATTCTCATCTGAATCTTGGGGTCCTCTTCCAAGCTCGTACAGGTTATTGACAGATTTCCATTCCTTGTGGTTGTAGGAGTGAGGTTCTCAACTCTTAGACTAGACACCATCCCTCTTTACAGGCAGTTCACAACCTGGCTGTTTGCTTCTTCAAGGTCAGCAGGAGAGGGTTTTTCCTGCTTTGAGTTTGTTCTTCCAGGGAAGACCTGGTCCTTCTAAAGAGCTCAGCTGATATCCTTGGTAGGATTACTCAAGATAGTCTTCTCTTTGATTAACTTGAAGTCCAGAGATTAGAGACTTAATTACCTCTACAAAATTCCATCTCCTTTACCACATTCTCTTATTGAGATGCAAGCCGTAGACTCATTTGAAAAGAGGAAATTATGCATGAGTGTAGCTATCAGGGAATAGAAAT
Source organism: Capricornis sumatraensis (assembly GCF_032405125.1). Taxonomy (NCBI): domain Eukaryota; kingdom Metazoa; phylum Chordata; class Mammalia; order Artiodactyla; family Bovidae; genus Capricornis; species Capricornis sumatraensis. Next base: position 30,598,148 of record NC_091079.1, read on the forward strand.
CTTAGAATTCTGCCAATGGGTTCCAAAATAAGTGTACATGTTCAATTTGTACATGACCCATCAGGTGTTTTGGACAAGTTTGAGAACCCGAATTTATGATTACTTTTTATTTCATCCACTTTAATTTTAATTTCTGTGAGAATTATGATGAATTTGACTCACTGGAAAAATTATATATATACAAATAATTTGTAACTGTATCTTTTGAAAGGTGGTTTTTATTTTCTGATGGAGAAAACAGTGAAAACTTTTAGAGGTTGCTGACTTAAATAGATGGCCTGACAAGCCCTCTGTGACCTTGGTTTTGAGTTTTGAAAACTGACAGATCACACCAGGTATATCTATATTAAAGGCATCACAAGTCATTAGTTATTTCTTTTCTTGAATTTTATTATGCCTTGCAATTTTTTTGTTGCAAACGAGACCTAATGTTTTGGGCAATAGGTCTTGAGTGTGAAGTTTTGTGTTAGTCTGGTGAGGAGCTGAGCTGTGTTGTGATGCAGCTGCAGGTGTTAGAGACTTCCAGTTCCTAAAGGAAGCCCTTGTTTTGTCACCTCTCTTGCTTTTAAGCTTGCCTAAGAACTCGTCATGTGATAGAATCTGATTCTTACAGCTCTTTCAGCTGTCATTTGCATTAGGCAGGAGCCCTATTGTTATGGGGGTGAGGTGTGGGAAGCAGAGTGCTATATTGGGTTGGCCAATAAGTTCATTTAGGGCTTTTACCAAGATGTTGCAGAAAAACCCAAAGGAACTATTTGGCCATCTCAGTACAATCTTATAATTAAAGATCAGTCTTGTAGACAGCCTGTCCCTTCAGGCTGTGACCTTGTCTTCCTTCTCCCCACCCTTAGGTGATGCAGGAGGTCTAGAGAAGGCTGGAGGAAGAGAAATGACGTTCTCTAGGAGGGTCACGTCTTTTCCCTGGGAGAGCAGGTTTCTGTTACGGAGAAAGTTCTGAGCATATTTCACAATGTTTCCTCTTCACTCTGCCAGAGACTCAGGGGGAGTCCTTCTTGATTCTTCACCCTGAGAATGAACCTGGTGTGTTTCCTGGAGATAAAGCCCTTGGAAATAAGGACCTTTCTAAGACTGTGGTCCCCAGAAATTTCTCACTGTTGAAAGAGTTCACACTCAGACTGCAATAATTCAGCAGAACTACTATTGAAATGTTCTTACCAGTTTATAGTTCTATGAGCTTCTGCACCAGGTAAGGTGATGTTTTCTATGACTCTAGATTTGTATGTCTGTCCAGATTTTGAGAGTGGCAGTTTGCCCTATGACCTGCATCCTCTGATGGGTCCAAGAAAAATCATAGATTTTTAGAGGGTTCAGCTTTTTCTTGCTGTAAGGATTAGAATGGTGGAGTGGAAACCACTCATTTTGTTTCTTTTCTTCTCTATTTTTCTCACGTAACATGGAAATAAATCTGGAGTTAAAGAAATCTAGGTTTGGCTTCCATTTCCACCCCTTACTTACTTTCTAACCTTGAAAAGTAATGTGATTCTTAGGATTGTGTGAGGTTTATATGCAGATATATAGGTAAGCATGAGGCCTAGGACCTGGTCCTAAATGTTCACTCAGTGACTGCTGCAAGCGGCCTCAAGGCTCATCTACTCCAAATCTCCACCTTATACTTGAATTTCCTTGATATTATCCTAGCTAAAAGGCTGCCTGCATGCTAAGTCACGTCAGTTGTGTCCAACTCTGCGACCCTATGGACTGTAGCCCAGTAGCCTCCTCTGTTCATGGGATTCTCCAGGCAAGAATACTGACATGAGTTGTCATTTCTTTCTCTGCTTGAAAAATCTTCAATGACATGGGAATTTCTAGCTTCCAGAGAACCTCTGGGTAATACATGAGGACCAGTATGCATCAGAATGCAAGGTAAGATCTGCAGATCATGTTCCCAGGGCTGAGGTGGGGCATGATAGGAAGTAAGATTCTTTTCACTAGGCAGGTTGAGGGGAGTTTATAAGGAATTTAAGCTGCATTTTGAGGAAGAGATAATCTTCCAACCTGTGCTCATGAGGCTGAATGACACCTGGGAGAAGAAGAGAGTGATAGAAAAGAACCTGGAAATGAAACTAGAGTGGAAGAGGAGGGAAAGTGAAAGTTGCTCAGTCGTGTCTGACTCTTTGCGACCCCATGGACTCATCCATGGACTTCTCCAGGCCAGAATACTGGAGTGGGTAGCCTGTCCCTTCTGCAGGGGATCTTCCCAACTTAGGGATTGAAACCACGTCTCTTGCATTGCAAGCAGATTCTTTATGAGCTGAGCCACAAGGAGGGAGGAAGAGCCCTAACTGCTGAGAGAGGAATGCCTACAGGATTATGTATGTTTTGGGTTCCCAATGAGAAGACCTAAGGAGAGGTTGCTTTGACATTCATTCCCATCAGTTAGTTTGAAATTAGAAATATTTATTCTTGGTCTGGTTTCAAAATATTCTGTGTTGCTGCTGCATCCTGTGGCAGACACTCTTAGCTGATTATCTGTGACCTCATTTCTTGCTAACAAAAGTATGGTTTTATATGGAATAGAAATTGCTCCAAGCCATGCCATGGATCATCACTGGCCTAAGACTAAGCCAGTCATGAAGACCCTGACTTCTCAGTGTTCCCAGTGACACTTGCAGTTAGATTCCACATGAAGCAGTCTAGCAGGAGGTATCAGGAGAAGCTGACTTCCAGAAAACTTCTAATTTCCAAATAAATAATGCACATGTTCCTGTCATTGTTCTTCTGCCACTTCTCTTTACTTAGAAGGAGGATCTGATGCTTCAGTTCAGTTCAGTTGCTCAGTCATGTCCGACTCTTTGCAACCTCATGGACTGCAGCATGACAGGCCTCCCTGTCCATTACCAACTCCTGGAGCTTACTCAAACTCATGTCCATCGAGTTGCTGATGCCATCTAACCATTTCATCCTCTGTCGTCCCCTTCTCCCCCTGCCTTCATTCTTGCCCGGCGTCAGGGTCTTTTCCAGTGAGTCAGTTCTTCACATCACGTGAAGTTTCAGTTTTAGCATCAGTCCTTCCAATGAATATTCAGGGCTGATCTCCTTTAGGTTGGACTGGTTGGATCTACTTGAAGTCCAAGGAACTCTTAGGAGCCTTCTCCAACACCACACTTCAAAAAGCATCAATTCTTCGACACTCAGCTTTCTTTATAATCCAACTCTCACATCCATACATGACTACTGGAAAAGCCATAGCTTTGACTAGACGGATCTTTGTTGACAAAGTAATGTCTCTGCTTTTTAATATGTTGCCTAGGTTAGTCAGAGCGTTTCTTCCAAGGAACAAGTGTCTTTTAATTTCATGGCTGCAATCACCATCTGCTGTGATTTTGGAGCCCAAGAAAATAAAGTCTCTCTAACAGTTTCTATTGTTTCTCCATCTATTTGCTATGAAGTGATGAGATCAAATGCCATGATCTTAGTTTTCTGAATATTGAGTTTTAAGCCAACTTTTTCACTCTCCTCTTTCACTTTCATCAAGAGGCTCTTTAGTTTTTCACTTTCTGCCATAAGGGTGGTGTCACCTGCATATCTGGGGTTATTGATATTTCTCCTGGCAATCTTGGTTCCAGCTTGTGTTTCATCCAGCCCAGCATTTCACATGATGTACTCTGCATGTAAGTTAAATATAAGCAGGCTGACAATATACAGCCTTGACGTACACCTTTCTCAATTTGGAACCAGTCTGTTGTACCATGTTCAGTTTTAATTGTTGCTTCTTGACCTGCCTACAGATTCCTCAGGAGGCAGGTGAGGCGGTCCGGTATTTCCATCTCTTTAAGAAGATCATGGCATCCGGTCCCATCATTTCATGGGAAATAGATGGGGAAACAGTGGAAACAGTGTCAGACTTTATTTTTGGGAGCTCCAAAACCACTGAAGATGGTGATTGCAGCCATGAAATTAAAAGACGCTTACTCCTTGGAAGAAAAGTTATGACCAACATAGATAGCATATTCAAAAGCAGAGATATTACTTTGCTCACTAAGGTCCGTCTAGGCAAGGCTATGGTTTTTCCAGTAGTCATGTATGGATGTGAGAGCTGGACTGTGAAGAAGGCTGAGTGCTGAAGAATTGATGTGTTTGAGCTGTGGTGTTGGAGAAGACTCTTGAGAGTCCCTTGGACTGCAAGGAGATCCAACCAGTCCATTCTGAAGGAGATCAGCCCTGGGATTTCTTTGGAAGGAGTGATGGTAAAGCTGAAACTCCAGTACTTTGGCCACCTCATGCGAAGAGTTGACTCATTGGAAAAGAATCTGATGCTGGAAGGGATTTGGGGGCAGAAGGAGAAGGGGACGACAGAGGATGAGATGGCGGGGTGGCATCACTGACTCGATGGACGTGAGTCTGAGTGAACTCCAAGAGTTGGTGATGGACAGGGAGGCCTGGCGTGCTGCAATTCATGGGGTCACAAAGAGCTGGACATGACTGAGTGAGTGAACTGAACTGAACTGAAGAATTTTCCACAGTTTGTTGTGATCCATGCAGTCAAAGGCTTTGGCATAGTCAATAAAATAGAAATAGATGTTTTTCTGGAATTCTCTTGCTCTTTCGATGATCCAGTGGATGCTGGCAATTTGATCTCTGGTTCTTCTGCCTTTCTATAACCAGCTTGAACATCTGAAGTTAATGGTTCACGTATTGCTGAAGCCTGGCATGGAGAATTTTGAGCATTACTTTATTAGTGTGTGAGATGGTGTTAAATATGAGATGAATGGGGGTGGAGGGAGAGAGGGAGAGAGGAAGAGGACAGGCTACTGACACTCACTGGGAAGCAGGACTTATTAGATAACAACTTAACTAAAGACCTCAGTGTAGAGTTCATAGCTAGGGTGGTGCCAGTGTATAAGCTTTTCCAGACAATCATGATATAAGACTTTTAAAAGGATCATGATAAGACTACGCGGCTCATTAATTTGCTGGCGCTACCCTATTCTTGCACTGCAGGTAAGATTGCACAACATGGCTTACATCACGCCTTGAGTTCCTAAGGGACAGAAGTTCTCCAGAAGGTCATTTCTCTGAATTTTTCTGAAGTTGTTTACTTAACACATTCTGCTGCCTTCCTGAAGGTGTTGCCTCTCTTTCCTTTGAAAAATAGCTGGAGAAATAAGCCTCTGTCCATGACTGTCAGAAATAAAACAAGAAGGAAAAACATCACAGAATTTACCTGAAGCATTGGAATATCTGGCGGATGGGGGAGCCTGAGGTGTTTACTTTGGCAACATGTATGACATCCGATGAAGAGAAATACTGGGTTGGCCAAAAATTTGTTCAGGTTTGTCTGTACCATCTCATGGAGAAATGCAAACGAAGTTTTCGTCCAATTCAAAATTTAGTTGGGGGATAAGCATCAGCTCATGAGGGAAGCCTGGCACTTTGAATGTCTTTTAGAAGCTGAGAACAATGGGATATACGAAAGGAAGTTAATCTTGAGGCTCTCTTAGGGGTGTAGATGAAAGAGTGCAGAATGTTATGCTTGGATTAATTACGTTAATTTCCAAAATTCTGCTGTGAACAGTATGGGCTGCAGTTAATGGGGATTTTCCAGTCAACAGAGGAGCCCTAAGCTCCTCCTGTAAATGCTGGTGAAGGGAGAGTCAAGGTTGAGGATACGGGGTTTCCTTAAATTTGGAATTGGGAAAATCTTTAAACTTTTGTTGTCACCCATCAAGTTGCTTTGCTCATTTTCATTTCTCTCTCCTCTTTTTTTCTTTGTTAAGTTCTTTCCCCTCACCTTCCCTTCTCTCTCATTTTTATTTGGAATGCCTCAGTTTTGGTGTCCTTTATTCCAAAGACTTAATATCTATATTGACATAGGTAAGAGGCTACCAGATTAAAGGAATTTAAAAAAATTTTGTTTTGGTAATGACTTTATTGAGATATAATTCACATACCATGCAATATTCCTACTGAAAGTGCACAATTCAATGCTTATTTTAGTATATTTAGTATATTCAAAGTTATGCAACCATCATCACTGTCTAATTTTAGAACACTTATAAAGCGTCACATTTATTTCTGTTTTATTTTTGGATTTGGGAAAAGGGATGCAGGATGTTAGACACAGTTACATATGATGATAGTTATTGTGATAGATTTGTTGTTGTCCCTAAAACACTATTTCCTGTTAGCAAATTGGTCTTAGAGGAAGGAAGATGAGAAGGAAAGCAAAAAGAAAAGAATGTAAGGAAATCAATGACTCAATTTAGGTAGAATTTCTTACAGTGAAGGTTTATAATTTCTAAAAATCTCAGAAAACCTCTTGGCATGTTCCAAGGAAGGCAATGGTATGATTTGACCTTGGACAGATTACACAATATATTTTTGTTTGACAAGTTAAATCAACATTACATAAATAGTCAATATACGTAAATTGTGATATTCCTTTTCCACATCACTATCATCAAATACTGTAAAATGATGACTGGTGCTCCTCTTTAGCTTCTTAAAGCAGATTTTCACAAGTGAAACGATTAGGTTTGTGACTTGTGCATGGGTTTGAGCCATTTGCGCCCTGCAATGTTCTAGTGCAGAGATTCCTGCTCAGATTGCATGGAGCAGATGTAAAAGATGAGGCTGCTTTTGACTTAATTTTGAGCAAATGTTGGGCTTCTGTTGTGGCTCAGCTGGTAAAGAATCCACCTGCAATGCAGAGACTTGGGTTTGATCCCTGGGTTGGGAAGATCCTCTGGGGAAGGGAAAGGCTACCCACTCCAGTATTCTGGCCTGGAGAATTCCATGGACTGTATAGTCCATGGGTTTGCAAACAGTTGGGCATGACTGAGCAACTTTCACTTCACTGAGCAAATGTACAAGGAGGTTTAGCAAGCCATGAAAGGGAATAGGCTTTGAGAAAAGTGGAGGAGAAAAGAAAAATAGAACTCGTATCAAATGTCCTGAGGACAAGGGTTTCAGAGCCACTGACACATTCAGATCTTCACACTATACAAACCTTGAACCTCAGCAACAGTAGTGCAGAGAGCAGCCCACCAGAGCCTCTCATCCTGCTTCATCTTCCTTCCTTCCTTCTCTTAATGTAGCGATAGAAAGAATCAAACTTGGTAGCCAGATTCTGGCTCCATCACCAGTAAGTTTTGCAATTCTCCCCAACCTATCTTTTTGAGCTTGAGCTTTTTAACTCAGCAGAAAATGAGAATAATGAGATATCTAACAGCATAACTGTAAAGATGATAGATACTATACCTGAAGCATCCATGTACCACACGCAGTAAACAATAACCTTAGATCTTGTTTCAACGGCAAGCCAATATTTTATAACCAGTTTACTCATTAGTCAAAACTAGATGGTGTTCAGGCAAGTTAAATTGTGTCTCCTTGTGCAGCAAAAAGGGATGTGTGTGTGTGTGTATGTATGTGTGTGTGTGTGTCTTAAGAATTATGTCCATTAGGGACACAACAGTTTGAAATTGAAAGCTACAGTTATTAAAAGAAATATAAAACTTGGCTTTCTGGACTGGTTCATTTGCCCAAGGGTCAGAATAAGATTTTTTTGTTTGTTTGTTTGGAGGAGGAGGCAAAAAGATTGGGACCAAATATTAAAAAATAAGAGAAAAAACCCTTCCTGTTTAACTACCTAGTTAATAGCCAGTTTCCAGTTTAGTGAATTCCATCCTTGAAGTAAAGCACTCTAATTACTTCATGTTGAAAGTCATATTTTCTCACATGGTTTGAAGCTTTGAATGAGTTTATTTGTAATTTGTTACAAAGTTGTATTTTTCTAGTTATTCTATGCAGCTCGTTAGTGAGCACCTGCCTCTTATCTCTAGAGTTTATGATTCTTTTGGGATAAAAGTCTACTTAATAAGAGATGTACCTAAAAACAAAGACACCAAAAAAACCTTGATGCTATCTTGTTCAATAATGCAAACCTCTGTGCACCTTCTGATGGTGACAAGACCATAGTCCTTTGATGGTAACACCAGTGTGCATGTGTGCAATGAAAAGCTCTTGAAACCAAAGACCTGAGCCTGATGCGTTGCTTGGTCCCCATCCTGTAACTTTTCAGAGTGTAGTCGGGGCGGGTATCTGATCATTAACAGAAATAACAAGAATGGGGGAACCCAAGCCAGATGGAATATGTAGAGCTTCTGCAAGTGTGTGCGTATGTCTGTGATCTTGCACCTGCTAGGTAAGCAACCATCGCCCCCTGCCAGGTGGAACCTCCTGTTAACAGACTTCTTTAGCCACAGGGAAGTGCCAGGGTCTCCCTTGCATTTTTTTCTGGTTTGGTCTCTCCATTCTTGAACACCTGAAATATTAGGGTATTTTTGGCCTGCAAGACACCTGCTACAATTGCATAAATGAGTAGTTATGGGGCACTTAATGGAAGGTGGGAAATGAAGTGAGTGTACTTCATTCAGGAGCACAGAACTCAATGTTATTGTGGTTTTCTTTTGTTTCAGCAAGACCCGAGGAGAAAAGACACAGGCCAGCATGCTGCGCCAGACCATTCAGAAATTACGAATAGAAAGATAAAACCAATCACTTACCAAGTCGTAAAAACATTTATTCACTTTTCAATCGCTTCCCCAACTTTCTGAATCAGGACTCACCATTCTGTAACTCAGGCCCAACCATGCTTAAGTTGAAATGAATCTCTTGAAAAGGAGGAGGAAGAGGAGTGGGGAGAGAAGCAGGAGAAGGAGTAGAATTCAGTGTCTTATTGGAAGACCCTAGTGATTGTTGCCAGTTGTCATGGTAACTTTCCTTCCCACGGTCAGTTAGCCAGCATCACTCCAAACTTTATTCCAACAAACACAGGTCTCCATCAGTCAAGCACACTGATGCTTTTTTTTCTTGGTATAAACGGCTGGCCAATTGTTTCCATCATCCAGAGGCTTCCTCTATTTAAATATTCTCCTCTGAATTTGATCACGATATGAACTGTGGCAACCACATCTAGAATTATGTTCCTATTTTTGGAGTGATATGAAACTATCAAAACACTAGGAATCGCTAGAAATAAAGGATCAATTTACAGCCAACTCTTAACTCCATATCAAGATGAAGTCTGATTAAGCAGTTGACTAGTAAGTTGCAGAGAACACAGAAAAGCAGGATATTTTCTCTCTTCCCAGCTCTGCTCCTGGTTACGTGTTATCTGACCTGTCCTTTTCTGGGACTCAGTTTGCTAATCAGTAAAATGGGAAGACTGGACTAGTTGGGTTCAAGGGCTTTTGGGTGGGAGGAGGATGTCAGGAAGGTGTGTGTACAGGCTCTCGAAGGCAGCTGAGGAAAAAAGCGTGGGAAAGCAGACCTTTGAACATCATATTAGCAGAACACAAGCCAGTAGGTGTAGGTTTTATTTTAAGTTGTTGCACAATTATGGTACCCATGGTATTATGAACAGATTGTGGATTTCAACATCTCATGTTTTAGGGAGTTTATCTCCTACGTATACACTGAAGAGTGAGAGAGTAATTTGGATTATAGTAAGTCTCCTACATATGGAGCTTCGAGCTCAAACTTTCAAAGAGGTGAAACTGTAAAATCGGATGTCCAGTCATGTAAGTTAGTTCACATGTCTGGCATACATTGGTATGGGTGTTCGTCCTCTACGAGTGGTTATGCTTTTGTGTACTTAGCAGTACAGTACTGTATAGAGTATGGTAGGACAGTGTCTTTAATTCAAACCTAGGATGTTTGGAAGCAAGCATAAAAGTGGCAATTGATAGTTGATTGTGTTAATTGGGTACCTAGGCTAACTTTTTTGGACTTACATGTGAATTGGACTTATGAGTGCTCAGAAGGGAACTCATTCTTTTGTAGCAGACTTACTGTATCAAAATATTTAGGAAACATAGCAATGCTCCCTCCATGCTATCTTTCCCCTTTCTTTCTTTCTTTCTTTTTTTTTTTTAAAATCCCTTCTTCTTAGTAATATGGGAGCATGGAAGACCCATAAATAACACCCTTGGCCTCCCTGGAGGAACCTGCTATGCAGAAGGCTACAGACTGCTCTGGGAGAATTTGAATTGGGCCATCTTAGAATCAAGTCCTATTCATTTAAACAGCATTTTATTTCATCCTTGCTTCAGCCTCCTTTTGTTTCTATTCTGTTCTTGCTTGGGGGCTTCTTTCAAAATGGACTAAAGATGTACAAATTCTTTCAGAACATTTTTTTTTTTGGTAGGTAATACACTTAGGGCATTTTACTATCTCGAGTCTTCATGTCTTCAGGAAGTCTTTGAATGATGTAACTTGTTGGACTAACGGTTCACATCTTATTCTTATTTTACCCAGCCACCTACCCTGTTTCTCTGAGGCATAAGCTGGATTTTGCAAGAAGTGAATTGTATTCAAACTAGTCTACAGCAAAGCCAAATACACCATAGTGACGAAAGACTATGAAGAACTGAAGAACTGAAATGTTAAAGCCTGGTGACTCTTTTCCAGTTGTGTCCCACTTATAACCTCATTTTCTGTGTCTGTAACATAAGCAGATTGTGTTATATGCTCTGTCTGTTCCCACCTGGTTGTAACCTGTGGACATATATATTTTCAGAAAGATATATTAAAGAAAAGCAACATAATTTAGATAGATTAAGAAAAGCAATGTGATTATATTTAGTTCTGTTCTCTTTTAAATGATCAAATTATCTCTAGAATGTTTTGAATCTCCAAAGACATTGGCTCAAAGCTAGTTCACTATGACTAGGGCATGTGCTGGGAGTGTTCTGAACACTGACAGGTCGTAAAATCTCAGGATGATCATTGAAGTTGTTTGTTGGATCTTTAGGGCATCCTTACTGCTGTATTCCTGGCTTCTGACTGGTAGAGAATACATAGTTCCACAGAGGTAAAAGGGAATGTAAGTCTGCTTGATGAAAGCAGTTTCATCACTCTGAAGAGTCAAGGATTTTCAGTACAATTTGTGACTGACAAACCCAAAACGGGGCTTCCTATTTTATTGTTTAAAATTAACTTTAGAATCTGCTTTGAGAACACTTAGATCTGAAAAATAGGGTCTGTGTGCTGTTAGTTAGCCCTCATGGAGGAACTATGGCATGGCTTATATTCATATTCTTTTTTTTTCAACAGCTATAGCCTTTTTAGGGGCTTCTCTGATAGCTCCCTTGTCCCTGGGATTCTCCAGGCAAGAACACTGGAGTGGGTTGCCATTTCCTTATCAGTTGGGAAAGAATCCGCCTACAGTGCAGGAGACCCCAGTTTGATTCCTGGGTCAGGAAGATCTGCTGGAGAAGGGATAGGCTATCCACTCCAGTATTCTTGGGCTTCTCTTGTGGCTCAGCTGGTAAAGAATCCACCTGCAATGCGGGAGACCTGGGTCTGGTCCCTCGGTTCGGAAGATCCCCTGCAGAAGGGAAAAGCTACCCACTGCAGTATTCTGGCCTGGAGAATCCCATGGACTGTATAGACCATGGGGTTGCAAAGAGTCCGACATGCTGGAGCAGCTTTCACTTTCCCTATGGCCTCTTTAAACTTAGTTTTATGTATCTGTTTTATTTTTGGCTGGCTGGGTCTTCATTGCTGTGCGTGGGCTTTCTCTAGCTGCAGCGAGCCGGGGCTGCTCTCTAGTTGTAGTGTGTGGGCATCTCCCCGCGGTGGCTTCTCTTGTTGTGGGGCACAGGCCCTAGCACGCAGACTTCAGCAGTTGTGGCACATGGGCTTAGTTGCTCCACAGCATGTGGAATCTTCCTGGGCCAGGGATTAACTCCATGTCTCCTGCATTGGCGGAGGGATTCTTAACTCCTGGACCACCATGAAGTCCACTCACAGCCTTTAATAGAATGAAGTATACGGGAGTAAGGGCTACACGACCTTGTTGGTAACATGACCCTACTTTTGGTTAAAAAAACAATGGTTTGGTGGATTTTAGACTTTCCTCATGTAAATTTCCTTTTCCTGTAATGAATTATGAATATGGGGCAAAGGGAAACACCAGGGTGAAGCAAGAAAGATGTGTGTTTCTCTGTGGCAATGGGCCAAAGAGGAATGGGACCCTCACCCCGCCCCAAATCATAGGCTTGGCATTTCACAAATCTGAGTTGGGGGTCCACCATTTATTAATTGTGCACATGGAAAAATGTCCTCTTTTTTTGTTATTTTAATAATTTTGTCTCCCAAACTCTAGTCTTCTCCCATCTGTAATTTGAAGAAAATATTATCTTGTGAAGTTCCTGTGAAAACTAAATAAGATCATGTCAGTCGAGCACCAGGCATATGATATTTTCTCAACACCCAATAGCTGTTTTGTTATTATTTAGCAAGGCATGTCACTGCCCAAGGTCTAAATCTCACCTAAAAATGAGATGGTTCAGTATTCACTCGGGTCCTTCCTAAATATAAAATAACTATGGCAGAATTTCCCATACTTGTTTGGCCTCAGAAACTTTAAATAGAAGTTATAGTCCTTCTTGAGAACATAAATGTTTGATCAATAATAAATACCAAATCACGTTCAAGCATGTTCAAACCTGTGATCATCACACACATGGAGCCTGTTCATACACTTGCCATCGCCGCCTGTGGCTTCCTGTGTCACACAGCCAAGGATCTCAGGCAATTTCTGTTTATTGCCTGAGAAGGCACCTCATTTCTTATGGTGTAATATCAATTTTAGTTATATACATGCATTTAGGTGTTTGCCTTCTTAAACACAGTTTACTTGGTTTTTAGAAGAAAAGCTTGTTAACTTCACTTTTTTTATTTTTATTTTTTGATGTAAAGCATCTATTAACAGTGTTCATCAGTAACTGATTGGGCATGCTTCACATTCTCTTTCAGCTAAAGCAGTGTTTCCTAAATTTTTGTGACAGAGACTCACAGCAAGAAATACATTGTGCCTTACAAGTGCACACATGCATGCAAATGTGTATAATTGGAATCAAGTATTTCATGATATAATGCCCTCTTCAAAAACTAAACGCTCCATTTTTCCATTCTTTTCTATTCTATTCTATTTCATCCTATTCTATCCTAGTCTGTTCTATATCGTATTTAAAGTGCTGCTGATCAAAGCCCTCTACTTCGATTTCCAGACCCACTAATGGGCAGTGCTCTCAGTTTGAAAAAGACCTAGGGATTAAACTAGGAAATGCATGGTGTTTGTGGCTCTCCTTTACCCAGGTGGGGGTACTTCTTATGTTACACTTCAAGTGTGTTTGAAATGGAACCTTCTCTAACCTCTGAAAAGCCTGTGGAGGGGGCATTACCCAGGAAGGGTCATGTTGCCCAGCTGATGAGAGGCAGCTGCAAACCCCCAGGCTTTGAGAAGGGAGCCTGCAATTGTCCTGGAGAAAAGTTCTCAAGGGTGGTAAGGGAAAGAGGGTTCGGAGGCTATGCCCACCCTCTTGGGACCCAGGAGCGCTGCTGGGGGATGTCCCCGTGTTCACGTCTCCCAAGATTTCCATGGTCTGCTCATCATATCTGCTCCTGGCAATCAGCCTGCAGCTTTCCTTTGCCCAAACCTTCCGCATACTCACGTCTCAGCTCGAACATCCTCCTCTGCCCGTTCCTTTCCCTTCTAACATCAAAACCTGCTGCCTATGGATCTGTCACATCTTCCTTGAAACTTTCCTTACCAATCCCCAATACCAGCCTCACCCCCATCCCAGGACTGAAATAGATACTTCATTTCTACCCAAGGCTGCCTTTTTAAAAAAATTACAAATTTCCCCAATTATAACACTTGTTGTTGCTATCATTTAGTCACTAAATCATGTCCGACTCCTTGTGACCCCATCCTTGCGACCCCAGGCTCCTCTGTCCATGGGATTCTGCAGACAAGAATACTGGAGTGGGTTGCCATTTCCTACCCCAGGGGATCTTCCTGACCCAGAGATCAAACCCTCAACTCTTGCTTGGCAGGCAGGTTCTTTACCACTGAGCCAGCAGGGAAGCCCATAAGACATGTTACACTGTGCTCAATTATTTTTCTTTTCCACTAAACTGTGAGCTTCTCCTGGAGGGTAGAGACTTGCCTCTTGCTATTGTTTTATCCCCACATCCTAGTGCATGCCTTCACCTGTGGTGCTGCTGGTGATTGTTCAGTCACTCTCACGTCTGCCTCTTGGAGACCCTGTGGACTGCAGGCTTCCCTCTCCTCCATCTACTGGAGTTTGCTCAAACTCATGTCCATTAAATCTTCACCTATTATCATGTCCAAAAACTTTGTCGAAAAAGTGAGGTTATGAATAAAACACTCTTATTTCATAAGCTGCTTACCATGGGCTGATGTTGCTCATTAGGAGTCATCTGCGTTCAAGTATATCACCTCATTCAATCATTGTAATAAAACTGTGAGGTGGAGAGGGAAGATGGAATTATATTCTGTTTGTAGATTAAGAAGCTGAGGTTCAGAGAGGTGAAGGGGCTTCTCTGAGGTTGCACAGCTGGTATAGAAGGGTTAGTATCAAAGCTTTGGATTCTGTGCTGAGCACAGTTCACACACAGAGCCCTATTCTCACACATGACCTTCAGAGACACAAACGATAAAGTCCTCATTGTAGGTTTCTGTGAAACATGAGCAAAAGGGCGCACACAGACACACAAGCTTGGGTTCAAGACTGAGCCTGTTTTACTGATAATGGAAGATACATCCTCTGAGAATTCTAGAAGACATTGACCGTAGCAGGACTTCAGAAAATAGAATTTCTCCTTCCAATCTGGTTAACCCTGACCTCTGATTGCATAGAATTTGGAGCCAGAGTTACCTTCAAACATTAAGGAGCTGAAGTGTGTCTGTGCTGACACGCATCCTGCATCCGAAAAGTTCAGATACATAAAGAGATGCTTTTGTATAATTCATGTTATTTACTAGAACGATTTTACTGGCCCTCTGAATATCATTGTGTTCTCTACTATAAATATGCATTCAGACCCTTTCCAAACCACTAGTCATTTGCCCAGCGGGCCATAAAAGCAATGTATCATGTAACCATGTATTGGGATGAAATTTCCAAAGCTCTCCATTTAGGTAGCAAGCCTTAGTGGGTTTGGGGAGCTGTAACATTATCCATTTAATTATACATTTGGACACACTGAAAAAAAAAAAAAACCTGTATTATTTACACAATTGCCTGTAATATTCTCTCCAAGCTGTTAGACCTGAGTCAGAAACCATTAGAATGCTAATCGAGAGAAGAATAGGAAATATATTTCCTTGGTGCAACTGCAGCAAATTTTGTAGACACTTTTATTTCAGCCACAAGGTTTTTTTTTTTTTAACCCCCAGACCTTCAGTCTGAAGGGGGGTCCCTACCTAGACTGCTAGTTTGGGAACATAACGTAATCAGCCCATATTGACTCTATTTCTCAAAGACAATGTCTTACACAAAGTATGGTACATTATATTTGAGAAGCACCAAATTGTTGGAATGGGCAAGTTAGTCTTTTTGGGGAAAAGGCATTGCTCAAGGAGATGATGCTGCCAGGGATAGACTTTGCATTAAATATTCTTTTTTTTTTTATTGGAGGATAATTGCTTTACAATGTTGTGGTGGTCTCTGGTGCACATCAATGCAGATCCATCATAATTATACACACACACACACACACACACACACACACACACACACACACACATCCTACCTCTTGAGCCTCCCCCACTCCCATTCTAGCCCTCTAGGTCATCACAGAGCTCCAGGCTGGGCTCCCTGTGTTATACAGCAGCTTCCTGATAGTTATCTATTTTAAAATAGTCTCATTTAGATAACTGCTTGAGAGACGCAGAGAATGTCTCTTTCTGGATCCCAGGCATTCTAGAGTGTGGTGGAGCACAGAGCTCTGTATTTCTTTCCTAATATTTTTGAGCAGCTATGCGGTCCCAGATATCTATGAGGAACCAGAGATCAAATTGTCAACATCTGCTGGCTCATCAAAAAAGCAAGAGAGTTCCAGAAAAACATCTATTTCTGCTTTATTGACTATGCCAAATCCTTTGACTTTGTGGATCACAGTAAACTGTGGAAAATTCTTCAAGAGATGGGAATACCAGAGCACCTGACCTGCCTCTTGAGAAACCTATATGCAAGTCAGGAAGCAACAGTTAGAAGTGGACATGGAACAACAGACTGGTTCCAAATAGGAAAAGGAGTACGTCAAGGCTGTATACTGTCACCCTGCTTATTTAACTTCTATGCAGAGTACATCATGAGAAAACGCTGGACTGGAGGAAGCACAAGCTGGAATCAAGATTGCTGGGAGAAATATCAATAACCTCAGATATGCAGATGACACCACACTTAAGGCAGAAAGTGAAGAGGACTAAAAAGCCTCTTGATGAAAGTGAAAGAGGAGAGTGAAAAAGTTGGCTTAAAGCTCAACATTCAGAAAACGAAGATCATGGCCTCCCGTCCCATCACTTCATGGGAAATAGATGGGGAAACAGTGGAAACAGTGTCAGACTTTATATTTTTGGGCTCCAAAATCACTGCAGATAGTGATTGCAGCCAGGAAATTAAAAGACACTTACTCCTTGGAAGAAAAGTTATGGCCAACCTAGATAGCATATTCAAAAGCAGAGACATTACTTTGCCAACTAAGGTCCATCTAGTCAAGGCTGTGAATTTTCGTGTGGTCACGTATGGATGTGAGAGTTGGACCGTGAAGAAAGCTGAGCGCTGAAGAGTTGATGCTTTTGAACTGTGGTGTTGGAGAAGACTCTTGAGAGTCCCTTGGACTGCAAGAAGATCTAACCAGTCCATTCTGAAGGAGATCAGCCCTGGGATTTCTTTGGAAGGAATGATGCTGAAGCTGAAACTCCAGTACTTTGGACACCTCATGTGAAGAGTTGACTCATTGGAAAAGACTCTGATGCTAGGAGGGATTGGGGGCAGGAGGAGAAGGGGACAACAGAGGATGAGATGGCTGGATGGCATCACTGACTCGATGGACGTGAGTCTGAGTGGACTCTGGGAGATGGTCATTGACAGGGAGGCCTGGCGTGCTGCGGTTCATGGGGTTGCAAAGAGTCGGACACCACTGAGTGACTGAACTGAACTGGCTGATGTGGTCCTGTGTACCCTATGGGTGCTGGCAACACAGAAGCAAACAGAAATAGTTCTTGTTTAGAGGATTCCAGTCTTTGGAGAGGAAGCATACACAAAGCAGACAATTATGTGTGTTCATCAGGACGCTGACTTAAGAACCAAGACACTACTGGCATGGCCCAGCCTCAGAGGTTTCCAGATGGGGTATTTTTGCCCCAGCATGTCTTCAGGGCCTCCCTGGTAAGCTTCCTGTCTCTCTCCCCTACATTCTGCCCACCTCAGCTAGTCTTTATCTCGCGTTTCTGCCTCAGACTTTGGTCATTGCCCCTCCTTTGCTCAGACATGTATTGTTACATGGCTCTCCATGTGGCTTGAATTTCCTTGACTCTTACTACCCTCTGTAAAGGATGCTTAAGTTAAGCTTGTCGGGGCTTGATGCTGCCAGAAACATATATAGAGTTTAATATCATATGAGACCAGAGAATTCAGAAATCTCTGCTTTTAGTATCTGATTTATCTCCAGTAAGCAATAATAACTTTGAATGACTTTGAATGACCGTGCATTTGCATAATGGATAGACTCTCCATTTGTTTTTTATTTTGTTGTCCCTGCTTACTACTTTGTATTGTTATATTACAAGATGGAGGATATTTTCCTTAATGTCTTGTTACAAAACATTTGCCCTGCTATGTAACATTTAGGTAGCTTGCTTCATCAAAGCACAGAGTGTGTGGAAATCCTTGGAGTACAAAAGGAGACCTGGGCCATTGCCGTGATAATATCAGAAACCCTTCTTCCCGTCTCTGCTGCTACTTGAATTGTCATGAAGCCAAGAGACACAGCAATAGCAGTGTCAGCAAAATGGGCTGAACTTGGAATGACAAATGTTGACTCATGATGGGTTACAAAGAGGGTATAGGATTTGGGAGAAAATATAACCCCGGTGGTATAGCGGTAAAGAATCCACCTGCCAGTGCAGAAGACACAGGTTCGATCCCTGGCTTGAGAAGATCCCCTGCATAGGAAAATGGCACCCCACTCCAGTATTCTTGCCTGGAAAATTTCATGGACAGAGGAGCCTGGGGGGGCTATGGTCCACAGGGTTGCAAGGAGTTGGACACAACTGAGCACACACACACACATTCGG
Source organism: Capricornis sumatraensis (assembly GCF_032405125.1). Taxonomy (NCBI): domain Eukaryota; kingdom Metazoa; phylum Chordata; class Mammalia; order Artiodactyla; family Bovidae; genus Capricornis; species Capricornis sumatraensis. The sequence goes on from NC_091079.1 coordinate 30,616,287, forward strand.
TTTAACATGAATGAGGAGAGATTTGCTGTTTTATGATAAACGTAGGAAAGATCTGAATAAATCGTGGATCTATCCTTCCTGGAATCTTTGAACTTAAGGAGATTTTGCCACCACTGAAATTTGCATTTGTGGATAATTTAGGGGTTTGAAAAATCAATCCATGGATCAATAAATGGATCCTTCACTTCTGCTGCAAAATAGATCCTACCATTCCATAACCATACGATAGATGGAAATAATTTAAGAATTTTTCTAAGATGCAGTGTCCTCCTCTGTATCATAGGAAGAGTCATGACCACGTTGTGAGGTAGAATTTAGGAAGATGACTTCAATAAAGTGCCAGATCCAGTTCTTATATATAGTAGGCATTATATATATGGCATTGTTTTAATATGCTTTATTTATTAAGTGGAGTCCTAGGTTCACAAAATTCCACTGTCAACTATAGGTGATGGTTTTTCAGTTTACTTCAGTTCAGTCACTCAGTAGTGTCTGACTCTATGAGACACCATGAACCACAGCACTCCAGGCCTCCCTGTCCATCACCAACTCCCAGAGTCCACCCAAGCCCATGTCCATTGAGTCGGTGATGCCATCCAACCATCTCATCCCTTGTTGTCCCCTTCTCCTCCTGTCCTCAATCTTTCCCAGTATCAGGGTCTTTTCAAATCAATGGTTTTTGAAATCAAGTTTTTTCTTTTAACTCTGCTCCAAAGAAAGGAAAAGAGGGAAGGAAGGGAGGAAGAAAGGGAAAGAAAGATGTCAGACAATAATAAGAACAGAGAGAGTATTTCAAAGTGTATGAAAGGTCACATTTCTTTGCACAGGAATCGATTCCTCCTCTCTCTCAGGCTGGCAGGCTGGCCTGGCTATGCTGTAAGGATCAGAACTCCAGTGTTTATTTGTGCAGTCCTCACTTTAGCTGGCAGCTGCCCCGGTCCAGGAATTTTATGGCAGGAAATATAAAGTGCTGTTGGATCCAGATGCTTTAGAGTCCTGGGAAGCATTGTTCTTTCTTAAGAAAGAAAAAAAAAAAAGAAAAGAAAAAAAACATGAGGGTGACAATCAGCTAAGGACGATTAAGCTTCATGGCCTTGATCTTATCATATTGCATCTACTCTCACCAGTTCTTAATGACTACAATGTAATAACATCTTTAAAATTTATTGAGACAATTAGAATCAAACAGCTCTTTTGACCCCTAGCTCCTTCAAAGTCACATGATGCCCTGAGAGAAAGTGGAGCCATGAGACAAAAGTCCTTTTTGAGGTTTTTGTACTTTAGTGGGTATTTTATTTTTTAAATATTAAAATATTTTTTTAAAAAGTCAACCATTTTAAAATAATGAATTTGTTACAATATTGCTTCTGTTTTATGTTTTGGTTTTTTTGACTGAGAGAATCTTAGCTCCCTGGCCAGGGATCGAACCCACACCCCCTGCACTGGAAGGCAAAGTCTTAATCACTGGGCCACCAGGGAAGTCTCTAATGTGCAGTTTAGATTCCCAAGTGCCACGAGGAAAAGGGAGCCAGATTGTAGGTCAAAGACACTAGACTTCTGCTCTCAGCTTTTCCGTTAATTTGTGAGCTGATCTGGGATTGGGGCTGCAGGCTGTCTTCCTTGACCTAAATATGCTCATATGTAAAATGGGAATGGATCCAAGATGCTTCCATCTCTAAAATCCTGCTTTGGAAAAAAAGAGCTCTAGTGAGTGAAAACAAATACTTTACTGAAGGTGGCCACCTACCCTGTTGATCTCATCCCTTAACAGGATGCTGCTGTGTCCCAAGCACTGGTTAGATTGGCAGTGGGACATGTGACTGCTACATCCAAGCCACAACCTACTAACAACAAGGCTGAGCATCCTACTAAAAAGCAGATCAGGAGGCCAGTGACCTTGAGCCTGCATGAGGGAACTGATGAATAGGAAAATGATGGACAGAACTGACTCACTTGGAAGCTGAACACAAAAACCAGGAGGTCAGTTCAGGATTGAGGCAGAGGGTGTGGTTCCCAAATACACTGACATTACGGCAGAGCTGGCAGTAGTTGGGTCCAACAAAAGAGACTGGAAAAAGTGTTATGACTGACACTTTGTGAGAATCTTAAGACACATGCGTGAGTGAGTATATGTGTGCGTACAAACACACACAGAATTACTTTAGGGACCAATTCCAGATCATTTAGTGCACAGATTTAGACATGAAGACTCTGAAGTTACACTTGTCAAGTTGCTAAGTCGTGTTTGACTTTGCAACCCCATGGGCTGCAGCACGCCAGGATTCCCTGTCCCTCACCATCTCCTGGAGTTTGCTCAAACTCAAGTCCATTGATTCAGTGATGCCATCTAACCATCTCATTCATCCTCTGTCTTCCCCTTCTCCTCCTGCCTTCAATCTTTCCCAGCATCAGGGTCTTTTCCAATGAGTAGGCTCAGATTTAAATTGCTGTGGGACCTTGGGTAACTTATTTAAATTTTCTGGGCCTCAGTTTTCCCTCAAGTGAAATGTAGTGGAAACTAATAGTACCACTGATCCTGTGGGATTGCAGATACAGTTTGTTGCATAATTCCTGAAACATAGCTTGATAATTTTGTGCCTTTTTACTATTATTATTTTATTCATTACATTTATATGTACTTCCTAGAATAAACCCCTTTTCCTCGAGGTAACACAAATAGTTCTTCCCTTCCTTGCAACTAGGAAGTCTTAACTAAGGTAAACTCTCATTCTTTCAGTGCAAAGAATTTTACAGCAGGAAATACCACCTCTCTCTCTTTCTTTCTAACTTTGAAACCTGTTTCCTTTCCAGCCAAAAAAATGATCCTTATACATCAATGCTGATCTCTATCTCTCCTTTTTAATGAAAATTTCATTGATTACCATATTCTGATTTTTGTCTCTGCTGGATTTTGTCTACATCCAGACAAGACTTTGTGGAATTATATCTGAGAGCTATTTCAACCACCATAATTGTATGCTGTTTTAATAGTGGTGTTTGTGATATTTCATGCTTAAATCTTCCCTCTCCCAACAAAGTATAAGCTTTTTGAGGGTAAGGGCTATGCTTTGCATTTATTTATTTCCTAAAGTGCTTAATACAATGTGAGAATTACCAAGGGAATTTCAGAAATTTATATTATTAGATAAACTTGGGTAAGCCATGAAGACTTCCTCCATTAAACAGTTCTTCCATTTCTGATTTCACCTTTGGCTAGCCCATTGGGCAATTTCACAATATTAATTTAATAGTGGAAGACTTGAAGGTAAATAAGTTAAAGTCTAGCACATCTGGTTCTCCTGTTATATATGCAGCTAAAAAACTGCTTGAGGTTGGAAAAATCATGTCTACTTTCTGAACCTCAGTTTCAACATGGGGCTAATTGAAGCTGATAGATGTTTTGATCTCAAATTTTTCTGCTATATAGATCTAGTATCCATGAAAAATTATGACTGATTTCCTTATTTTCATTCTTTTCTAAAACTCCTTGTGTGTATGTTAGTTGCTCAATTGTGTCTGACTCTTTGCAACCTCATGAACTGTAGCTCACCAGGCTCCCCTGTCCATGAAATTCCTCAGGGGGACTTTCCAAGCCAGGGATCAAACCCAGGTCTCCTGCATTGCTCTTTAACAGGATTTATTTGTGTTTGGATCTTTAGAGTGGTCCCAGAGGTATGTAGTATGGTGGTTAAGATGAGGGCTTTAGAATCTCAGACCTGGGTTTGTATTCCAGCTCTGCTTACCTACTAGCTGATTTTTAGCAGGTCCCTGAACCACTTTGATCCTCAGGAATAAGGAGGATCTCTGGTCTTTGGCATAAGGACCTGAAGTGATGATGTATATGAAGCATAAGTGTTTAAAAGATTGTGGTAAAGGACAGAGCTTGGATTATAATTCAGATCTGTGTCTCAAACCCACAGGGCTGAGCATCAGCCATCTCTCACTGGGCAATGTGTATTAGGGAAGGCTTTCCTTTTTACTTGCTTGCACTGGTGAAGGGTAAGATACAGCTGATCCTTAGAAAGGCTTTGCTTATTGAATGTGGTGCATAGGAGATGCTGGAGATGCAGTTAGTGTGGGGAGAGGGAAGGTCTGGCTGAGACTAGATAGAGAAACAGCAAAATATCTGCAACAGTCTTGGTCTTTGCATTCAGCCTTTATTGAATGTAATGCCTCCATGGTACTCAGCATCTAAGGCCTTGAAAATGACTCTCACAGGGTCTTCCCTCTTTTGAAAGTCAGTTTATGCAAACGAATGGTCTGTGGACCATCTATGTGACCTTAGTAGATTTCTCCCACATCTGCAATCCTGTTTGCTTGCATATCGAAGAAGGGTGCTAATAATTACCTGCCTCTTAGGAACTTAAGAATTATATTTCATATGACTCTAAGTTGGTGATGGACAGGGAGGCCTGGCGTGCTGCAGTCCATGGGTTCTCAAAGAGTCAGGCACGACTGAGTGACTGAAATGAAAGAGGTCAGAAAATATTCTCCTTTCTTCTTATCATTATCTATGTAATATGATAACTGTGAGTGAAGTGGACTGACTGACCACTCGTAGAATCACAGGGAGAAGCTGGCTAGATGGGCTACAGCCCAGATGCCTGTGAAAAACCTTCCTGGGCTGGGGTAACAGCCTGGGAAGAGTTAGGAGGGATGGAAGAGCAGAGTGTGTTGTGGGATCTCCAAATATTCCAAACACTGAGGCTTAGGCTGGACACGAGCTGAGAAGATGGGGGGAAAAGAGACAGAAAGAGTAGGGCAGCATCACATCAGGCTTTGGTTGACAAATTTTTAAGTCGTGTCTGTTGCTTCTGCTTATTGGCTAAACCAGGAGGCATTTCCAGCCTTCAGTTTCTTAAGCTGCCCCTGGCTTGTGGTCCAAGATTCCATGGGTCACTTAATCTCTCTGAGGCTCAGTCCACCTGATGGTAACATGTTCTGCTTCTTCTTTTTTTTTTTTTTCCCGTTTCTCTTTAAAAAATTTTTAATGTTACTATCACAAATTTAACTTTATAGAAAAACTATCACAAATGAAATCAACCCTGAATATTCATTGCAAAGACTGATGCTGAAGCTGAAGTTCCAAAATTCTGGCCACCTGTTAAGAAGAGGAAAAGACCCTGATCCTGGGAAAGACTGAGGCTAGGAGGAGAAGTGGGTGACAGGGGATGAGATGGTTAGATGGTATCACTGACTCATGGTCATGAATCTGAGCAAGCTCAAGGAGATAGTGAAGGGCAGGGAAGCCTGGTGTGCTGCAGGCCAGAGGGTTGCTAAGAGTCAGACACAACTCAGGAACTGAACAATAAGAGTGACATAGAGGAAAAAGCCTTAGAACCTTAATCATGGCTACTGTTTCAGATCTATCACTGTTAACCCAATCTGCTTTCCCTCAATGTGGAGGTTTATAAATCTCCTTGCTACTGAGTCTAGGCTTATGTTCTGCTTCTTTATGTGACTGTCGCCCACAGACTGCATGGTAGAAGTACATGTGGATTGTAGGTGCTTCTGCTAAGTCGCTTCAGTCATTTCTGACTCTGTGCGACCCCATAGACGGCAGCCCACCAGGCTCCCCCGTCCCTGGGATTCTCTAGGCAAGAACACTGGAGTAGGTTGCCATTTCCTTCTCCAATGCATGAAAGTGAAAAGCGAAAGTGAAGTCTCTCAGTCGTGTCTGACCCTCAGCAACCCATGGACTGCAGCCTTCCAGGCTTCTCCATCCATGGGATTTTCCAGGCAAGAGTACTGGAGTGGGGTGCCATTGCCTTCTCCGTTGTAGGTGCTATGCAAGTACAATTCTTTTTTTTAGCCACACCACACAGCACATGGGATCTTCATTCCCCAACTAGGGATCAAACCTAAGCCCCTTGCAATAGAACCATGGAGTCTTAGCCACTGGTCCACCAGGGAAGTCCTTGAATATTTTAAATTAAATGTTGGTTCATGACACCATATAATATATTAAAAACAAAATGCATCATATATATATTTTAAAGATTTTGTTCTTGTTTTAAAAATACTTTTTTTTTTGATATGGATTTTTTTTGAGTCTTTTTGAATTTGTTGCAATTTTGCTTCAGTTTTATGTTTTGGTGTTTTTGCTTTGAGGTTTGAAGGCTCTTAGTTCCCAGACCAGGGGTTGAACCATCACCCCCTGCATTGGCAGGTGAAGTCATAACCACTGGTTTCCAGTGAAGTCCTAGCATCATATAATCTAGATATTTGATCAGGATAATACATACAGATATTTGAAATGTAGCAGTCATAATAATGCAACTCTAATAGCAATCATCTTTTGAGTGTTTACCAGTGCCTCTGAAATGAGTCCTTTATAAATATGGCCCCATTTAATCTTCACAACACCCCTGTTAGATAAATACCACTGTCCCCCTTTACAGACAAAATAACTAAGCCTCAGAATGGTTAAGAAAACTGCCTGCAGCTGCACAGTTCACAAAAATAATACAGTTGGTATTTTAATCTGGATCAACTCAAGTTTTTTGTTGAGTTGTAGAAAGGAAGCAACCAGATTGGGAACCTGGGATGGGAAAAAAAAGGATGTGGAAGACATCTCTGTAAATATAGGGGGAGACATAATGCTCAAGGGGCAAATTGTATCCAACAGCCAGATATTTGTAAAATAAGTGATTAATAACTGCTCAGTAGATTAAATTCTACCTTATTTCTTTCTTATCCTTCCCCCTTTTATGTTGACTTTAGAATATAACCATAGAAATAAGAAAGAGAAATTTTATATTCACAAATGTTTAAGATAAATGTGTAATTCCTATGTTACCAAGGGGAAAAGGGAGTTTAGAATAGGAACTTCTCAAGGCCACATGGCTGGCCAGTGACTGACCTAGGGTTCTGAACCCTCATTCCCAGCCTCTCTCCTCTACAATATGCTGTTTCCTCAAGTCATCATTATCACAAACAGCTCCATTCTTGAAGCTAAGCACCTCTGTTTCTCCAATTCTCCACTTTTCATTTGAAAATAATACTGTCTCCACTAAACTGAAAGCTGAAACTGCCATCTCCCAAACGGGAGCATTAAATTCATTACTAAAGCTTAAAACTCAATTCAGGTATGCTCAGCTACCAACCCAGGCACTGAAGTGAGACACCTATAACCATCTTGGTGCTGTTTGCTCATTTTATGGGCCCCTCCCCTCTCGCTCCCCCTCCCCTGCCGACCATCAGGAATTCACATTCTGGAGGCTCCTTTGTGGCAGCATGGGCTCACATCTCAATTTCCAAACATCTGGCTGGTTTCAATCAATGAGGCTCTAAACACACCACTCCTGGCGCTGCAGAGCTAGTGGTGGGGATAACTGGATTCAGGATGCACAGCCAGCAATAAACAACCAGAGGGCTTCTGCATTCTTTTATTCATGAGAATCTTGGTTTACACTCCTCAGGCTGGGGTAGGCAGAGGGAAGTGTGAACACAAGGCCTTACACAGCTAACAGGGCTGACAAGCCAGCTTAGTATAGGGCAAGTAAGTCTACTCCTTTCTTCAGAACCAAAATTCTGCTTCGTGACTACAGGATAACAATACAAACAAACCTGCAGAGCAATCAGGACAAGAATTGGATGTACAAAGTAGGGGAGGAAATGTCTTTTCTAAAAGAGAAGATAACAGTAAGAAGTTCTCTTCTTTGAGTAGTGCTTTGTAATCAACAAAGGGCTTCCCAGGTGGCTCAGTGGTAGGGAATCTGCCTGCAATGCATGAGATAGGGGTTGATCCCTGGGTCAGGAAGATCCCCTGGAGAAAGGAAAGGCAACCCACTCCAGTATTCTTGCCTGGAGAATCCCATGGACAGAGGAGCCTGGTGGGCTATAGTCCATGGGGCTGCAAAAGAGTTGGATACGACTTAGCAACTAAACAACAAATCAACAAAATGTAATTGCACAGTGGAGAGAGAGGGTAACAGCCAGAAACCCTATGGTTAGATTGCTGTGTTCCCATCCAGCTCTTCCCAATTATAAGCTGAATGAACCTGGGCAAGATGTTTAAACTTCTGTTGTCTTACTTTTCTAGGGATGAGAAACCCTCCCATTATGTTCCTATTAGAACTTTTGTAAGGACTAAATAGGGGTTCCCAGGTAGCACTAATGGTAAAGAATATGCCTGCCAATGTAGGAGATGCGAGAGACTTGAGTTTGATCCCTGGGTTGGGAGGATTTCCCTGGGGTAGGGAAGGGCAACCCGCTGTAGTATTCGTGTCTGTGAAATTCCATGGACAGAGGAGGCTGGTGAGTTACAGTCTATGGGATCTCAGAGAGTTGGGCACGATTGAGCAAGGATTAAAAAAGATCCCACAGAAGAAGTGTTGAGAGACTGTCTGCTACCTGGAAATGCCATATAAATGTGCTTGCTATTATTATTTCAGTTGTTCTTTACAAATGGCCAGCAGAGTAGAGCAGATATTACTGAAACTGGGTAATTATTGCTGCTACTGCTAAGTCGCTTCAGTCATGTCCGACTCTGTGTGACCCCATAGACGGCAGCCCACTAGGCTCCTCTGTCCCTGGGATTCTCCAGGCCAGAATACTGGAGTGGGTTGCCATTTCCTTCTCCAATGCATGAAAGGGAAAAGTGAAAGTGAAGTCGCTCAGTTGTGCCTGACTCTTAGTGACCCAATGGACTGTAGCTTAGCAGGCTCCTCTGTCCATGGGATTTTCCAGGCAAGAGTACTACAGTGGGTTGCCATGGTAATCATTAGCCAAATCCATTTCACCTGCCTTCCCTCATCAAGGTTGAGTGAAAACTACCAAAACTTGGCATGCCTTTCAAGCAGCATGGTAGGCTAAACAATAAGATGTTTGCCTGAGTTTTCCAGGAACTTGGAGTCAGCTGTGTCTAGTTTAGGCTAAGTTGGTTAAGACTGGGCATGTGCAAGTCTCAGCTCCTTGACCTCTTTATATCCGAGGGCCTCAGGTCAAGCTAAGCGCCTCGGTTTATTAAAGGCTCTCCCCACACCTTGGACTGCCTTGCTGCATTTTTCCTTATCCCATAAATGCCACAAGCACCTTGCCTCCTGGGAAGTGGATCTGGAGTCCTTCTGTCTCCTTGATTGGCTGCCTCTGTCAAAAACCCTCTCTTAACTGCAAGCCTCCAGCCTCTCAGCAATTTAGCTTGTTGTGAGTCAGGAAAAATGAACCTGGTTCAGTAGCATTACCTCCGTTGGAAAAATGGAAGCTCAAAGCAATTAAGCAGTTTAAAAGTGTACCAGTAGTAAGTGGTAGAGGTAAGTTAAAACTTTAGCTCCAGTGCTTTTCTTTCTTCTTTCTCTCTCTCTCTTTTTTCCCTTTTTTTGCTGACTCACCATGAGGCTTGCAGAATCTTAGTTTCCCCAATTTCCCAGTTAATTCACTCATTGTGAATTGAGCCCTTGCTCTATGTGCAAGCTACACTGTTGAGGACTCAGAGATATAGCTCGATGTAGGTATTTCCTCAAAAGTATTGGAGGCTCATGCTTACTGCCTGATACAAGGAAAGCTGGAAGTGATTTGGTGGTATGAATGGGGTAAGCTTTCAATAGCAGGCCTTCACTACTAAGCCATGGTTTCGCAAGGTTTAAGTGATGGAACCACTAGAAATCATGAAATTTTGCTGTTCTTTGGGAAACACTGTGAATTCTTGAGCTGTTCCGTGAATGAAGGAGACACACTATCAAATTCACACTATACTCGGAAAGTTCAGTGGTAAAATTCCAGGCTCAGGAGGAGCTGAACTCTCCTAATTCAAAGCCCATGCCATCTCTTACTGGCTATTTGACCTAGAGTCAATTAATTACCCTGAGTCTGCAGTTCTTTTATTATTATTTTTTATCAGTTTTATTTATTTTAAAATTTTTATTGGAGTATAGTTGCTTTATAATATTGTGTTAGTTTCTCCTGTACGGCAAAATGAATCAGTTATCAGTATACATATATTCTCTCTTTTTTGCATTTCCTTTTCATTTAGGTCACCGCAGAGCACTGAGTTGAGTCCTGGTGCTATACAGCAACTTCTCATTAGCTATCAATCTTATACATAATATCAATAATGTATGTGTCAGTCCCAGTCTCCCAGACCATCCCAACACCCCTCCCGTGCCCCATTCCCCACTTGGTGTCCATATGTTTGTTCTCTTAAATGGGGATATGGCTCCTGCCTCCCCTTAGAGATAATGAGATAATGCAGCTTTACCCAGTCTTATTTAAGCCTTATATCCTCTTTCCTGAAAATTTTGATTGCCTTCCTGCAGATAGCCTGCAAGACCCTGACATAGAAAATGACTCTGCTTTTTGATTTTTAAAATGTTTGTTTTAAATTTTCTCTTGTGGCCGTTCCTGAAGGATGGAGGGCAGGCAATAACGTGGTGTGTGATTGTGACTGCAACTCTCCCCTGCCCAGTCATGGGTAAAAGCAGCTGGCATTTATAAATCTTTGGGGCCTGATACTGAGTGTATTCTAAAATCAGCTGTCTGATGGAATTTTTAAAAGTGTTTATTTAAAGCTTGTGTTGTGTGCTCCGTCACATCCTACTCTTTTCAGCTCCATGGACTGCAACCCCCCAGGTTCCTCTGTCCATGGAATTCTCCAGGCAAGAATATTGGAGTGAGGTGCCATTTCCTATTCCAGGGGGTCTTCCTGACTCAGGGATGGAACCTGTGACTCGAGTGTCTCCAGCATTGGCAGGCAGATTCTTTACCTCTTGTGCCACCTGGGGAGCCCATTTAATGCTTACTGTGTGTTAAATGGGGCTTCCCTGGAGGCTCAGTCGGTAAAGAATGTTATAGTCCCCGAGGAAACAGGTGATTAAGGCAGATAAGGCCCGCTCTCTTATATAACATATTTTAGTGGAATGACAGGTAACAAACCCTTAAACAAGTAATAATTTAAAGCAGTAATATATGCTCTGAAGGCTGGAAAATAACAGAGCTATGATAGCTACTACTACTGAGATGGTAGTAGTACTCACGATTATAGCCAGCAAGGGAGGGCTGAGTACCTAATAGGTAGCAGTGTGACTGCTCTTCTTTCACTTAGCACAAGTCTTTTTTTTTTTTTTTTTTTTTAGAGGAGCACCTTTTTTGCATTTCTTAGATTAGTTTTCTGGGATTATGGTTTGGGAAACCTTCATTTCCAGCAAACAGTCTTCAAGTGTAGCTTTCAGTGTGCCTGCCCCTAACATTTGCAGGGCCCTGGATAAGAGTACAAATAGTGGCCCACATACCATGTGTCTAAATATTTAAGGGTTACAATTCAAGCTAATAAACTTTCAAATCTATCCTTCTAGCTTGACAAATACAATGTCATAACAATGTGCAAAGCCAGGTTTGGATTTAGAACTCTCAGAGCCTTGGATTTTTGTGCTGGAAAGTGGTGGCCTGGGGAGAACCGGCTCCTGAGAACCCCATTCTTTCTCAGCCTTGAAGGGGTAAGAGGCTTTGCTTGGAAGATATGGACCGCAACACACACCCATGAACACCTATCACTTCAGTGCCTCTTGGCATACCCCTTAAAAAGTCTGGACCAGAAATTCCAGAGTTCTTGGTACCCAGCAAACAAAGAAACGTGAAGTACAGATAGAATGACTAATTATCCTTAAAGTTACTTCCAACTCTGACATTTCATGATTCGGTTTTTAGTGCTGGAATTTGGATGATCTGAAATGTGCAAAATATTAATATTGTGCTCTGCATGTACACTATGTTTTGTCTAGGAAGAAGTGTGCCTTTAACAGTGGCATAGGATCAGCACTGGGATCTGTCATATAGACATGTCTTGTCAGTAATAATATTCATTGATCTCAAAAGGCCCTAGAATCCAAACAAATGTCAAATCTCAGAGCAGATAAGAATAACCAAGGTCAGAATTATGGGCAAAATATTTCCCTTCCTTTGACTTCAGTTTCACTTGTGAAAATACTAAGCTTTGGATTTCAAGTTCCTGCTAGCACATTTTTATGATTTTATGATGTGATCAAAAGGTTTTCCCTTGAATAGGAAGCAAGGGTGTTTAGTAAGGAGAAGGATCTCAACAATGAGATGTTTACCAAGAGCAATAATTGTGAATTACATTATAGTTCTCTTAAAGCCTATGTAAAAGGTTGAATGCATTATCTCATTGACTTTTTCATCTCCAGCCTGTGATGCTGGTATCTTTTCCTTCACTTGCCACTAAAGAAAATGAAACTGAGAGAAGATAAGTGAATTACCCACAATCTTTCAACCTCTGAGTGGCAGGGCCAGGTCACAAATCCATGTACAACCTTTAAAGTGGGTCAGCAGGTTTTCAAACCTTTGCATTGGGGAAAGGTGCTCTTGTAGGTGTGAAATCCATTCTTTATGAAGGAAGAAGGGGATAAAAAGCAGCAAGTACAAGCATGTCTCTTATGACTCATTAGTCAAATTCAGGTGGACCTCTATTTCAGAAGGAAAATCATTATTGCAGTTGCTATCAGGCTGATACACACAAGATGTACGCGCCCTCCAAGCTGCAGCCCTGTCTCACTTTGCCCTGGACACTCAGCCTGTGAAATAATATAGCCAACGGGACACTTTCCTGGCACATATGTTGTAAAATGCATAAAGGCCGAGAACGTGTTTCCGAGCACTGCTTCTGTTTCCATCTCTTAAACAGATTGTGTGCACAGTCTGGCTGGTTGCCCGCAGCATTCTACCTGCTGCGCTGGGAAAGGCTGAGCCTCCATGGAGAAAAAGAGGCTCCATTGTATAGAACACTCTCTCATGCGCAAGCTCCAAGAGACTTCATGCCAGGCAGAGGACACAGGATATGCTGATAATTAAGTGTCCAAGGTGAGTGGTGAAAATGGAAGAGGGGGGGGTGGTGTATGTAAAACTAAACATGCAAAGCACTACTAAGAAGTGCACCTAAATATAGATTCACTGGAATGAATCAAGTGAAAGTAGGTTGAAACAAGAGAACAGTGCTAAATTCACCAAATGGAAACACATTGTGGGGACAAGATCTTGCTTGTGTTAACCCACCAACTGTGGTGGCCAATGATGTATCTGGCCACCAATATGCTGTTCCTGAGTGGTCAACTCACTTGGACTGGGATTTCAATCTCTGTTGCTTTCTTTAATGTCTGTATGACTGTGGGTTGGTTAATTAAGCTTTTAAATCTCTTTTGTTTGAAAAAATGGTGGTAATTATACATACCACTCAGGGTTTTTTTGTTGTTGTTGTTGACAAGTGTGTTATATTTTCTATCCAAACTGGTTTTTCAGGTCAGCATTTGGAAAATAGATGTTTACCTTATCTCTAGTAGCTGCTGTAATCAGAATCGCCATTTTCATTAACTTTTATTTCCAACTTCCATGCTTAACAAAATGATCCCACTAAATGTTGAGAGCACTTGTTAAATTTTAAATCAAATCCAAATGGGGCAGAATTTACATACAATAAAACACTCAGCTGTAAAGTTCAGTGACTTTTGATAATTCTATATCTTCTTGTAATCACCACTACCATCAAAATAGGGAAAACTCTCATGCTAAGATGTTCTCTGCTGACCCTTTGTGATCAATGACCTTCAACTTCCAGCCCATGCAATTACTGATCTGCTTTCTGTTACTCTGTGTATCGCACACTATTTGTTTCTTTCCTTTTCACACAGTTTGGGTTTTTATTTGCTGTTCTATATCCAGCTTTTTAATGTGTGAATTTAGGTAATTGACTTTACCGTTTACTTTTCCTGCTTTAACCACATCTCAAAAATTAATGTTTTAATTTTCATCCAGTTTGAAATACCTTATAATTTCTCTTCTTGTTTCTTCTTCAACTGGTTTCTTTAGCAATGTATTATTGATTTCATACACATGTGGGCAATTTTGAGTTATCTTGCTATCTTCTGATAATTTTAGTTTTAATTCTATTGTGATCAAAGAGCATGCTCAGCTTTATTTCAGTTGTTTGAAATTTGAGACTTCCCTTATGGCTACGGACATCATGGTAAAAGTGAATATTCTCTTAAGGCAGATCTCATGTTAACTTTTCTTACCACAATAAACTTGAAAAAAATTAGAAAATGTCATTTGTATTTACCCATGTATTTACCATATTTGGCACTCTACAGTCTTTTGTGTTAACAATACAACTTTTTAAATATCATTTCCATTCTTCCTTTAATTTTCATTTTTTGTATACTGTATCTGTTATCAGCAAATTCTTGCAGCCTTTGTATGTCTAAAAGTCTTTATTTTTACCTAAGTTTTGAAAAGTGTTTTTTCTGGAGGTAGAAAAGTGTTTTTCCTTCAGCACTTTTAAGATTGTAAGCCATTTTCTCTGGTTTACATAGTGTTAAACTTTTTTATCTCTTACCTTTATTTCTGTTCCTCTAAATAGTAACTTTTTTCTATAGAGGACTTTGAGATATTACTATTGGTTTTTAGAATTTGGTTATTATCATCAATTGTCTTTAATTCTGTCCCCCCCCTTTTCTGTGTTTTCTCTCATACTTTTTGGATAAATAAAGCCTAAAATCCTTAGCTAATCATACAAAATCCTTCCGCATCTAGTCCCTGGTGACCTCAACTTTATGACTTACAATTCCTCTGCCCTGAGCTAATGTGCTCTCATACCTCCCAAGTCTATACAACATTTTATAACTTCATTTATTCTATTCATCATTTTTTCAACCTACTGCAGTGGAAGTTTCCTGGCTTTTCCAGATATGTTTTCCAGTCTTATTGTCGGCTGTATGCCTAGGACACTCTTCTGTATGGGCTACATTAATGGGATTCTTTGCTTCTTTTCATCTAGTTGAGAAGAGATCAAGAGTAGGAGATGTGATGGACTGAATATGTTTCCCCAATATTTGTATGTTGAAGCTCAAACTCTTAATGTGAAGTTATATTTGAAGATAGGGCTTTTAGAGGGTGATTAAGTCTAAATTATATCATAAGAGTGGAGTTCTAATTAGGCAGAAATGGTGGCCATATAAGAAGACAGTTTGCTTTATCCATGTACATGCAAGGAGGAAAGCTGTTGTGGGGACCTGGTAAGATGACCACCTGCAAACTAGGGAAGGAGCTCTTTCACCAGACACTGACCTTGCTGACACCTTGATATTGGACTTCCGGTGTCTAGAACTGTGAGAAAAAAGATTTCAGTTGTTTGTCACTCAGTCTATGCTATTTTTCAAGTAGCCTCAGCAAACGAATAAAGGAGCTGACTAACACTGCTGCTGCTGCTGCTGCTGCTGCTAAGTTGCTTCAGTCGTGTCCGACCCTGTGTGACCCCATAGACGGCTCCCCTGTCCCTGGGATTCTCCAGGCAAGAACACTGGAGTGGGTTGCCATTTCCTTCTCCAATGCATGAAAGTGAAAAGTGAAAGTGAATTTGCTTAGTCGTGTCCGACTCTTAGCGACCCCATGGACTGCAGCCCACCAGGCTCCTCCGTCCATGGGATTTTCCAGGCAAGAGTACTGGAGTGGGGTGCCATTGCCTTTTCTGTGACTAACACTAATAGGTATAAAATATATCCTTGGAAGGAAACACATGTTTGAATCAAATGCCCAAACTGAAAGACTCTGTGTGTGTGTGTGTGTGTGTGTGTGTGTACATACTTGGCACACTAGAGAATATTATGATAAACAAGACAGATATGCCTCTTGATGTCTTATAGTTCATGGTCCACTGGAAATACAGTCAGATGTTTGTGAATTTTCCTCACTAGGTTCACCTTGTATATATTTATGGGAATCTGTAAAGAGGAGTTAGAAGGTGGTTAACAGAAATTTCTGAGTTTCACCAATAGAACTACCACTTACTGTACAATTTCCTCACCTATAAAATGGATTAATGAGATCACATATAGTCATTGAACACATAATTATTGAGTGTTTGCAAATGCCGACTAAAAGATATAGAATACTGAACAGAAACTGAAATGTCATTTCTCATAATTTATAATCTAATCAGGTAATATAGTAACTGAAGTATATTTAAACCCCAAATTTTCCTTATATTACCTTTATAAATGTTGTTTCTAATGACATGCATGTGTATCTCCCTCTGTCCTTATAAATCACAGCTTCCACTCTATTAATCCTCATGGTCATAGACTGTTTTAGTTACTTCTGTATCTCTGATAGTCTGGTGCAGTCTCTGGTGTGTTCTTAGTGAATAAATGAATAAATTAAAGTATTTTAATAAGCACTGTTATTCTATGGGCTATTTTCATGGGTAATTCTATGGATACCCACATTTAAAGCTTTTCCTAACCGAGACTATTGCTAAGTGAACCAGATATGTTTATTATTTTTTTGAGTGCATGGCTTTGTTTTAAACCTTTAGTCATTGTTGAGAACTCTATTTCAAATGATGAGAATTGCCTGAGGGATCAAGGGAGGTTAAAATTAGTAAATATGTAGGATCCATTCTAGTACATGATATATAGTATAAGCTCCATTCAGAGAACTAAGATCATTGTGTCCAACTCAACATTCAGAAAAGATTTCAAAAACTTAGCATGAAGATCAAATTCAGCATTCAGAAAACTAAGATCATGGCATCTTATCCTATCAGTTAATGGAAAATAGATAGGGAAACAATGGAAATGGTGACAGACTTTATTTTTGGGGGGCTTCAAAATCACTGCAGTTGGTGACTGCAGCCAAGAAATGAAAAGACGCTTGCTCCTTGGAAGAAAAGCTATGACCAACCTAGGCAGCATATTAAAAAGCAGAGACATTACTTTGCCGACAAAGGTCCATCTAGTCAAAGCTATGGTTTTACCAGTAGTCATGTGTGGATGTGAGAGTTGGACTCTAAAGAAAGCTGAATGCTGAAGAATTGATGCTTTTGAACTGTGATGTTGGAGAAGGCTCCTGAGAGTCCCTTGGACTATGAGGAGATCAAACCAGTCAGTCCTCAAGGAAATCAGTCCTGAATATTCATTAGAAGAACTGATGCTGAAACTGAAACTCCAATCCTTTGGCTACCTGATGTGAGGAATGACTCATTGGAAAAGATCCTGATGCTGGGAAAGATTGAGGGCAGAAGGAGAAGGGGTGACAGAGGATGAGATGGTTGGATGGCATCACCAACTCAGTGGACATGAGTTTGAGTAAACTCCAGGAGTTGGTGATAGATAAGGAGGCCTGGTGTGCTGCAGTCCATGGGGTCACAGAGCTGGACATGAATGAGTGACTGAACTGAACAAGCTCCATAAATGCTTGATGAATTGAATCTGAATAAGAAACTATCATTTAGAACCTATGTATAGTGTCCATCCCCCTTAGCTTTGGGGTCAAGTAAGGTTAATTGTCCAAGTTCATCAGATATGGGGGCTTCCCTGGTGGCTCAGCTGATAAAGAATCCACCTATAATGTGGTGACTCCTGAATTGGGAAGATCCCCTGGAGAAGGGAAAGGCTACCCACTCCAGTATTCTGGCCTGGAGAATTCCAGGGACTGTACAGTCCATGGGATTGCAGAGTTGGACACGACTGTGTGAGTTTCACTTTCACATCAGATATAGTAGGAGCAGGACTAAGGACCAGATACCTTGATCTCCATTCCTTATCAAGCACACTAGTGAAGGAAAGCTATTCCCTCATCAGAATATCAGCAGGAAATTAGGCATTGTAAAATCTGAATACAATCCTATAGAAACATGTGATACTGGGAAAGTCTTACTTATGAAGCTTCGAAAATGAACATTCCTTGCTAAACAAATGCCAGCAGTAGTGGAGGAGATCATGTGGCCGAACCCCAGAAGCTTTGGACCACAGACATTCATCAACTTAGGGTGGTTTGACTTAGGGTGTTTTTCTCTTTTGACTTTATGGTGGTGGGAAAGTGATACCTATTCAGTAAAAACTGTACTTAATATTTTGAAACTTGATTTACTGTGCACCTTTTCCCCCCTACCCCTGCCACTGGGCTAGCTATTAGCTATTTTATACTCCAGTGTTGCTGGGTGGTGGCAAAGAACTGCAGCTCCCAGGCAGTCCCACAATCATCCAGGACGGTAAACAACTGGTGCGCTGACAAGCATCCTGTACCCAACAAACTCTCTGTTTTCCTTTCAGTATGGTATTCATTCAATTACATGAGATATTCAACACTTTAAACTTTGTGTTAGTTTTGCCCAGTTGTAGGCTAACACAACATGAGCGTGTATAAGCTAAGCTAGGCTAAGCTATGCTGTTTGGTGGGGTAGGTGTATGAAATACCCTTTGACCTCAGATATTTTCAACTTTTAGTGGGTTTATCAGGATGTAGCCCGTTATAGATCAAAGAAGCTCTGTATTTAGTTTTCCTTGTGAGGCTTTGATTGGCCCAAGTCTTCAGAAATAGAATATGGATCCTAGAGTAAAGCACATCGGGGTCCCTGTCTCATTAATTTACCGTTTAACAAGGACATATAGCTTATCTTTTCTAAGCCTGGGTTGCCTTTTGCATGATAGGGAACCTACTTCTTTCTCATGATGTTGAACAAGAATAGCATTTAGAGAAATTTCTTAGTAAATGGTAATGACCCCACTTACTGGCTTCCAGGCAAAAGATAGGACTGGGATTATGTTTAGACAGGTAAGCAGTTCCACATAATAGCTAAGATTAAGAGTCATACAGTTGTGGGTTTGAATGCTAGTTCTGCCATTTTCAACTTTGTGACTTGGGGAAGTGACTTGGCCTCTCCATAGAGGTCAGAATTGGCCAGTTATACTGCTGGAGAGCACACCATGATGCTTTTCCCAGATCTCTTTTCAGGAATGACAGTGAAAAGAGAAAGTGAAAGTCACTCGGCTGTGTCCGACTCTTTGTGACCCCATGGACTATACAGTTCATGGAATTCTCTGGGCCAGAACACTGGAGTGGGTAGCTGTTCCCTTCTCCAGGGGATCTTCCAAACCCAGGAATCAAACCTAGGTCTCCCTCATTGCAGGTGGATTCTTTATCAGCTGAGCCACAAGGGAAGCCCAAGAGAACTGAATTTTCCAACTGCTAGGAGTAGTCCTAGCTGCTAAGTCTAAGCTCAAGTCCTCCACAGGAGTTACCCTTGGTGAGAGTTCCTCACCCAGCATCACAACTCCCTCCTTGAGCAGCTTTTGTTTGTGACTCATTGCTTTGGGGGCATAAAGTCTCAGCCCCTGTCTCCAGCTTGAGACAACTGTAAGAGGCCAGTGTAGCTTCAGAGCTCCCAATGGAGCCACTTGAGCCCTGTGGGGACCATCCTGTTGCCCATCTTCTGTTACTGCCTGATTCTGGTTCTTTCTCTTTCCCCATGGGTGTTTATTCTGATAGCATTTCCCAGTACAATGTTCTGTAATGCCAGTCTCAGATACTCTTTCCACAGGGAAACAGTCTGCAACAGACATGCAAATAATCAAAACCCCCAAATCTCAGTGACTAAGTATTTGTCTACACAGTTCAGCTCTTCTCCACGTGGTCACTTGGTGATTTAGACTGATGAAGGCTCTGTTGATGCCCTGTAGCTTCTGAAACAAGCAGACTCTTTAAGTCTGAAAGTCCCTGCCACAGCTGGGAGAGCATCAGTGGCTCCTATATGCATTGGTCTGAAAGAGACCGGTGATTCTTCGATACATACCCTGGACAGACTCTGAGAATGAATGCAGTCACCAAGTCAAGTTGGAAAAATGGCTGAGAGCATTTCAGTACTCAGGTTGGAATCGAAATTGTGGAGCAAATTTTCAACAAGGAAGACTGTTGCAGAGTGACAGATGTTATAGATTGATGGAAGCAAAGGCTCAGGACAATATTTTCCTTTTCCTTTTACATTTTTGCCACATTCACCCATTTTTATAATTGTTACTGAATTTTACTGTACTAGTAGGTTTACAGACACACTTACTTGTTTAAAGAAAAATCTTTATATTAAAAAACATGATAAAAGGAAGATGAGAATTATTCTTTGGAGGTCTGACATAATATATCAGTTCAGTTCAGTCACTCAGGTGTGTCCAACTCTTTGCAACCCCATGGACTGCAGCACACCAGGCTTCCCTGTCCATCACCAACTCCTGGAGCTTGTTGAAATTCATGTCCGTTGAGTTGGTGATGCTATCCAACCATTTCATCCTCTGTTGTCCCCTTCTCCTCCTGCCTTCAATCTTTCCCAGCATCAGGGTCTTTTCTAATGAGTCAGTTCTTCACATCATGTGGCCAAAGTATTGGAGCTTCAGCATCAGTCCTTCCAATGAATAGTCAGGATTGATTTCCTTTAGGGTTGACTGGTTTGATCTCTTTGCAGTCCAAGGGACTCTCAAGAGCCTTCACCACCACCACCACCATTTTAAAAACATTAATTATTCGGCACTCAGCTTTCTTTAGAGTCCAACTCTCACATCCATACATGACTACTGGAAAAACCAGTAGCTTTGACCAGCCAGACCTTTGTCAGCAAAGTAATGTCTCTGCTTTTTAGAACACTGTCTAGGTTGGTCATAGCCTTTCTTCCAAGGAGCAAGTGTCTTTTATTTTCATGACTGTAGTCATCATTGGCAGTGGTTTTGGAGCCCAAGAAAATAAAGTCTGTCACTCTTTCCATTGTTTCCCCCTCTATAAGCCATGAAATGATGGGACCAGATGCCATGATCTTAGTTTTTTGAATGTTGAGATTTAAGCCAACTTCTTCTCTTTCACCTTCATCAAGAGGGTCTTTAGTTCCTCTTCGCTTCCTGCCATAAAGGTGGTATTATCTGCATATCTAAGGTTATTGATATTTCTCCTGGCAATCTTGATTCAAGCTAGTGCTTCATCCAGCCGGACATTTTGCATGATGTACTCTGCATATAATTTAAATAAGCAGGGTGACAATATGCAGCCTTGATGTACTCCTTTCCCTATTTGTAACCAGTCTGTCATTCCCTGTTCGGTTCTAACTGTTGCTTCTTGACCTGCATACAGATTTCTCAGGAGGCAGGTAAGATTGTCCAGTATTCCCATCTCTTGAAGAATTTCCCACAGCTTGCTGTGATCTACACAGTCAAAGGCTTTGGTGTAATCAACAAGGCAGACATAGAGGTTTTCTGGAACTCTCTTGCTTTTTCTATGATCCAACAGATTTTGGCAATTTGATCACTAGTTTCTCTGTCTTTTCTAAATCCATCTTGACCATCTGGAAGTTCATGGTTCACATATGGTTGAATCCTGGCTTGGAGAATTTTGAGCATTGCTTTGTTAGCATGTAAGATGAGTGAAATTGTGCAGAGGTTTGAACATTCTTTGGCATTGCCCTTCTTTGAGATTGGAGTGAAAACTGACCTTTTCCAGTCCTGTGGCCACTGCTGAGTTTTCCAAATTTGCTGACATATGAGTGCAGCACGTTCAAGCATCATCCTTTAGGATTTGAAATATCTCAACTGGAATTCCATCACCTTCACTAGCTCTGTTCATAGTGATGTTTCCTAAGGCCCACTTGACTTTGTACTCTAGGATGTCTGGTTTTAGGTGAGTGATCACACCATCATGGTTATTTGGGTTATGAAGATTTTTTTTGTAGAATTCTTCTGTGTATTCTTATCACCTCTTCTTGATATCTTCTGCCATACCATTTCTGTCCTTTATTGTGTTCATCTTTGCATGAAATGTTCCCTTGGTATCTCTAATTTTCTTGAAGAGATCTCTAGTCTTTCCCATTCTATTATTTTCCTCTACTTCTTTGCACTGATCACTGAGGAAGGCTTTCTGATCTCTCCTTGCTATTCTTTGGAACTCTGCCTTCAAATGGGTATATCTTTCCTTTTCTCCTTTGCCTTTCACTTCTCTTATTTTCACAGCTATTTGTAAGGCCTCTTCAGACAGCCATTTTGCTTTTTTGCATTTCTTTTCCATGGGGATGGTCTTGATCCCTGTCTCCTGTATAATATCCTGAACCTCCATCCATAATTCTTCAGGCACTCTGTCTCTCAGATCTAATCCCTTGAATCTATTTGTCACTTCCACTGTATAATCATAAAGGATTTGATTTTGGTTATAGCTGAATGGTCTAGTGGTTTCCTCTACTTTCTTCAATTTAAGTCTGAATTTTGCAACACAGAGTTCATGATCTGAGCCACAGTCAGCTCCCAGTATTGTTTATGCTGGCTGTATAGAGCTTCTCCATTTTTGGCTGTAAAGAATAGAATTAATCTGATTTTGGTATTGACCATCTGGTGATGTCCACATATAGAGTCTTCCTTTGCTTTGTTGTAAGATGATGTTTGCCATGACCAGTGTGTTCTCCTGGCAAAACTCTGTTAGCCTTTGCCCTGCTTCATTTTGCACTCCAAGGTCAAATTTGCCTGTTACGCCAGGTATCTCCTGACTTAGTACTTTTTCATTCCAGTCCCCTATAATGAAAAGGACATCTTTTTTGGGTGTTAGTTCTAGTAGGTCTTGTAGGTCTTCATAGAACCGTTCAACTTCAGCTTCTTCAGCATTACTGGTTGGGGCATAGAATTGGATTACTGTTATAGTGAATGGTTTGCTTTGGAAACAAACAGATCATTGGTCATTTTTGAGACTGTACCCAATTACTACATTTTGGCATTTTTGGTGACTATGAGGGCTACTCCATTTCTGCTAAGAGATTATGGCCTGCACTAGTATATATAATGGTTATCTGAGTTAAATTCACCTATTCCAGTCCATTTTAGTTCACTGATTCCTAAAATGTCGATGTTCACTCCATCTCCTATTTGACCACTTCTAATTTACCTTGATTCATGGATCTAACATTCCAGGTTCCTATGCAATATTGTTCTTTACAGCATCGGACTTACTTCCATCACCAGTCACACCAACAACTGGGTGTTGTTTTTCTTTGGCTCCATCTTTTCCATCTCCTGGAATTATTTCTCCACTCTTCTCCAGTAGCATTTTGGGCACCTGCCAACCTGGGGAGTTCATCTTTCAGTGTCATATCTTTTTGCCTTTTCATATTGTTCATGGGATCCTCAAGGGAAAAAATACTGAAGTGGTTTGCCTTTCCCTTCTCCAATGGACCAAGTTTGATCAGAATTCTCCACCATGAGCCCTGGGGGCCCTACATGGCATGGCTCATAGTTTCATTGAGTTAGACAAGGCTGTGGTCCATGTGATCAGTTTGATTACTATTCTGTGATTGTGATTTTCATTCTGTCTGCCCTCTGATCAATAAGGATAAGAGACTTATGGAAGCTCCCTGCTGGGAGAGACTGACTGTGGGGTAAACATGGGTCTTGTTCTGATGGGGTGGGGCCATGCTCAGTAAATCTTTAATCCAACTTTCTGTTGATGTGTGGGACTGTGTTCCCTCCCTGTTGTTTGACCTGAGACCAATGTATGGTGGAGGTAATGGAGATAATGGTGCCTCCTACAAAAGGTCACATGCATGCACTGCGGCATTCAGTGCCCTGACCCTGCAGCACCACCTCCGACCTATGCCTATGCCGGAGACTCCTGGACACTCACAGGAAAGTCTGGGTCAGTCTTTTGTGGAGTCAGTGCAGTTCAGTTCAGTCACTCAGTTGTGTCCAACTCTTTGCGACTCCATGAATCGCAGCACACCAGGCCTCCCTGTCCATCACCAACTCCCAGAGTACACTCAGACTCACGTCCATTGAGTCCATGATGCCATCCAGCCATCTCATCCTCTGTCATCCCCTTCTCCTCCTGCCCCCAATCCCTCCCAGCATCAAAGTCTTTTCCAATGAGTCAACTCTTTGCATGAGGTGGCCAAAGTACTGGAGTTTCAGCTTTAGCATCATTCCATCCAAAGAAATCCCAGGGTTGATCTCCTTCAGAATGAACTGGTTGGATCTCCTTGCAGTCCAAGGGACTCTCAAGAGTCTTCTCCAACACCACAGTTCAAAAGCATCAATTCTTCAGCCCTCAGCTTTCTTTATAGTCCAACTCTCACATCCATACATGGCTACTGGAAAAACCATAGCCTTGACTAGACAGACCTTAGTTGGCAGAGTAATGTCTCTGCTTTTGAATATGCTATTCTAGGCTGGTCATAACTTTTCTTCCAAGGACTAAGCGTCTTTTAATTTCATGGCTGCAGTCACCATCTGCAGTGATTTTGGAGCCGCCAAAAATAAAGTCTGACACTGTTTCTACTGTTTCTCTATCTATTTCCCATGGAGTGATAGGACCAGATGCCATGATCTTCGTTTTCTGAATGTTGAGCTTTAAGCCAACTTTTTTGCTCCCACTTTTACTTTCATCAAGAGGCTTTTTAGTTCCTCTTCACTTTCTGCCATAAGGGTGGTGTCATCTGCATATCTGAGGTTATTGATATTTCTCCTGGCAATCTTGATTCCAGCTTGTGCTTCTTCCAGTCCAGCGTTTCTCATGATGTACTCTGCATATAAGTTAAATAAGCAGGGTGACAATATACAGACTTGACACACTCCTTTTCCTATTTGGAACCAGTCTTGTCGGGTCACTGCTCCATTTTGTTTTGTTTTCTCCATTTTATTACAGACTTTACACAGGACTGGGGAAACAGACTCTTGGAGGGTACCAACAAAACCTTGTGCACATCAGGACCCAGGAGAAAAGATCAAGGACCCCACAAGAGACTGACCTAGACATGACATAATATATATATGCACATATATAAAACATAAGGAAAAGCCACTATGTTCTAACTAGAAAATGTTTTCTTCCAGAAGACTGTGAACTTTGAGCACATTCTCTATTTGTTAAAAATGTCTATTAGCAAATGATAGGTAGGATAGCTCTGGCACCCAACTGATGCCTTCTTCTTGACAATCAGGAGATTTGAAAGGGGAGTCATGCTCTCACTGTGTTAATCTAGCTGATTTCATGTGGTCTTAGCACTCATGTACTTCCTAAAATCATCCCAAATTCTGAGAAACTGAGGACTCTGTACCAGTTTTCATGCACTGCACTTTTATTTTTTAAGGATAGCGTTTTTTCCCCCAGCTTTAAGATACAACTGAAATACAACACTGTGTAAATCAAAGGTGTGCAATGTGTATATATTGTGAAATGATCACTCAATAACACATCCTTCATCTTATGTATTTACCATTTGTGTGTGTGTGTGTGTGTGTGTGTGTGGTGAAAACCTTTAAGATGTACTCTCTTAGCATCTTTCAAGTGTATAATTCAATATTGTTACCTGTATTCACCTTGCTGTACATCAGATTCCAAAAACTTATCCACCTTATAACTGAAAGTTTCTACTCTTCGAGTACATTGCCAAATAACCTTTCAAAAAGATTTGGCTGGGGATTTCTGTGTGTTGCTTTTATATCCTGCAACTTTACTATATTCATTGATTAGCTCTAATAATTTTCTGGTGGAGTCTTTAGGGTTGCAGCAGCAGCAGCAGCATATACTAATAATGAGAAAATAGAAAGAGAAATTAAGGAAACAATTCCATTCACCATTGCAATGAAAAGAATAAGATACTTAGGAATATATCTACCTAAAGAAACTAAAGATCTATATATAGAAAACTATAAAACACTGATGAGAAAAATCAAAGAGGACACTAACATGGAGAAATATACCGTGTTCATGGATCAGAAGAATCAATATAGTGAAAATAAGTACAGTACCCAAAGCAATCTATAGATTCAATGCAATCCCTATCAAACTACCAATGGTATTTTTCACAGAGCTAGAACAAATAATTTCACAATTTGTATGGAAAGACAAAAAACCTCAAATAGCCAAAGCAATCTTGAGAAAGAAGAATGGAACTGGAGGAATAAAACTGCCTGACTTCAGGCTCTACTACAAAGCCACAGTCATCAAAACAGTATGGTACTGGCACAAAGACAGAAATATAGATCAATGGAACAAAATAGAAAGCCCAGAGATAAATCCATGCACCTATGGACACCTTATATTTGACAAAGGAGGCAAGAATATACAATGGAGTAAAGACAATCTCTTTAACAAGTGGTGCTGGGAAAACTGGTCAACCACTTGTAAAAGAATGAAACTAGATCACTTTCTAACACCATACACAAAAATAAACTCAAAATGGATTAAAGATCTAAACGTAAGACCAAAGCTATAAAAATCCTAGAGGAGAACATAGGCAAAACACTCTCCGACATAAATCACAGCAGGATCCTCTATGACCTACCTCCCAGAATATTGGAAATAAAAGCAAAAATAAACAAATGGGATCTAATTAAAATTAAAATCTTCTGCACAACAAAGGAAACTATAAGGAAGGTGAAAAGACAGCCTTTGGAATGGGAGAAAATAATAGCAAATGAAGCAACTGACAAACAACTAATCTCAAAAATATACAAGCAACACCTGCAGCTCGATTCCAGAAAAATAAATGACCCAATCAAAAAATGGGCCAAAGAACTAAACAGACATTTCTCCAAAGAAGACATGCAGATGGCTAACAAACACATGAAAAGATGCTCAACATCACTCATTATCAGAGAAATGAAAATCAAAACCACTGTGAGGTACCATTTCATTCCAGCAAGAATGGCTGTGATCCAAAAGGCTACAAGGAATACATGCTGGAGAGGGTGTGGAGAAAAAGGAACCCTCTTACACTGCTGGTGGGAATGCAAACTAGTACAGCCACTATGGAGAACAATGTGGAGATTCCTTAAAAAACTGGAAATAGAACTGCCATCAGTTCAGCTCAGTCACTCATTCGTGTCCAACTCTTTGTGACCCCATGAATCGCAGCCCTCGAGGCCTCCCTGTCCATCACCAACTCCCGGAGTACACTCAGACTCATGTCCATCGAGTCCGTGATGCCATCCAGCCATCTCATCCTCTGTCGTCCCCTTCTCCTCCTGCCCCCAATCCCTCCCAGCATCAGAGTCTTTTCCAAAGAGTCAACTCTTTGCATGAGGTGGCCAAAGTACTGGAGTTTCAGCTTTAGCATCATTCCTTCCAAAGAACACCCAGGGCTGATCTCCTTCAGAATGGACTGGTTGGATCTCCTTGCAGTCCAAGGGACTCTCAAGAGTCTTCTCCAACACCACAGTTCAAAAGCATGAATTCTTTGGCACTCAGCCTTCTTCACAATCCAACTCTCACATCCATACATGACCACAGGAAAAAACATAGCCTTGACTAGATGGACCTTAGTTGGCAAAGTAATGTCTCTGCTTTTGAATATACTATCTAGGTTGGTCATAACTTTTCTTCCAAGGAGTAAGCATCTTTTAATTTCATGGCTGCAATCATCATCTGCAGTGATTTTGGAACCCCCCAAAATAAAGTCTGACACTGTTTCCGCATCTATTTACCATGAAATGATGGGACTGGATGCCATGATCTTCGTGTATGACCCAGCAATCCCAGTGCTGGACATACACACCAAGGAAACCAGAGTTGAAAGAGACACGTGTACCCTATTGTTCATCGCAGCACTGTTTATAATAGCCAGGACATGGAAGCAACCTAGATGTCCATCAGCAGACGAATGGATAAGAAAACTGTGGTACATATACACAGTGGAGTATTACTCAGCCTTTAAAAAGGATACATTTGAATCAGTTCTAATGAGGTGGATGAAACTGGAGCCGATGATACAGAGTGAAGTAAGCCAGAAAGAAAAACAGCAATACAGTGTACTAATGCATATATATGGAATTTAGAAAGATGGTGACAATAACCCTGTATGTGAGACAGCCAACGAGACACAGATGTGTAGAACAGTCTTTTGGACTCTGTGGGAGAGGGAGAGGGTGGGATGATTTGGGAGAATGGCATTGAAACATGTATAATATCATATATGAAACGATTCACCAGTCCAGGTTTGATGCAGGATACAGGATGCTGTGGCTGGTGCACTGGGATGACCCTGAAAGATCATATGGGGAGGGAGGGGGGCTCAGGATGGGGAACATGTGTACACCCGTGGTAGATTCATGTTGATGTATGGCAAAACCAATACAATATTGAAAAATAATTAGCTTCCAAGTAAAATAAATAAATTTATATTAAAAAAGAAAACAAAAACCAAAAAGATTTGGCCAATTTACTTTTCCACTAGCAGCATATGAAGATATATTTCAATAGTTTTGATAAAAAATTAGGCATTGTCAGTCTTTTAAAATATGCATTTCTTTGACTATTGATAATGAGCTTTGTTTTCAATCTTTGTCCTTAAGCCTTCCTTCTTGCTGTTTGCCTGCCTTCCTTTTGTGATTACTTTTGTATATTTTGACCTTTTAAAAAATCTAACCCTGTCTTGTCTTACTGATTTTAAGAGCTCTCTCTCTATACTTGGGAACATTCATCTTTATGTTATCTTATATATTGCAAATATTTCCTCTTCTTTCTGCCACTTGCTTTTTAGTTCTGTTTATAGTAGTGGGAATGGTGATAGTGGTGCTGTTGGTGATTGTTTTGTGGTGATGGTGGTTTAAGTATTGATGCTAGTGTCGTGTCATTTTACCTTCCCAAAGTTTCAATTCTACCTGAATTTGCTATTATAGTTTCTGCCTTTGATGCCATTCTGGGTAAAAAGAAAGACCATTGCTATGGCAAAACTATGTATTTTTTTTAAGTGTATATTTTGTCCTAATGCTCTTATGATCATATGCATACCATGCACTCACGTGCACTTTATTTTTAATACATGTTTTATTGACTACATGGAGCCTTCATTACTATGTTTGGGCTTTGGTTGTTGCCAGCGGGTGCTACTCTCCAGTTGTGGTGTGCAGACGTGTCACTTCAGCAGTGGCTTCTCTTGTTGTGGAGCATGGGTTTTGGAGCACATGAGCTCAGTAGTTGTGGCACACGGGGTCAGTTGCTCTGTGGCATGTGGAATCTTCCCAGACCACGGATTGAACCAGTGTCCCCTGCATCACAGGGTGGACTCTTAATGACTGGGCCACCAGGGAAACCCCCTCACATGCATTTTAATCTTAATCTATCTGGAATTAACTTGATATAAATTGTGTTATAGAGTCAAAGAATCAGGATGCCATCACTCATTGCATCTGTGTGCTGTGCTCAGCCATGTCTGACTCTTTGTGACCCTATGGACTGTAGCCCACCAGACTCCTCTGTCTATGGGATTCTCTAGGCAAGAATACTGGAATGGGTTGCCACTTCCTCCTCCAAGGGATCTTCCTGGCCTAGGGATTGAACCTGGGTCTCCTGTGCATTGACAGGCAGATTCTTTACCTCTAAGACCCATGGGAAGTCCCCTATCACTCATTATCTCAGATTAAAAGATGAAGCTGGTGATATTGTTCCTGATTAGGGAGAGCCATGCTCCTGACTTGGTGCAGGTGGTGGGTCTTACAGGGCCTTGGGGAAGTGTGGAGGTTGAAATGGTGGGTTTTAGGGAGATAAGTGGTCTGGTATCTGCATAAAGAGGGTCATTTGGGGGAACACTGTCACTGATTGATTGGCTTGAAAAAGTTCACTGAGGGGAGTTGTTGCTGATTAATGCAACAGGTTTAAAAGCAGTTCTGGTGGTTACCTGTTAACATAGCTATAGACCAGTCAGCCTTTTGCTACTATTGTAGGAACTTTTACAATTCTCAGTGGGGATCTTTTTCCCCCCCCCCCCCCAAGTGATGTGAAGGGAAGGGGAGATTTTTTTTGTTTTCTGTGTATTTCTTTTTCCAATGTGATTTCTTTGAGGTTAGGAAGTGTATTTCCTCTTCCCTTTATTCTTAGTTTCAAACAGAGTGCTAGGACGTGAAAATATTCCGTAAGTGGAATTCTGAGACCTGGACTGTCAAACATCAGCCCAGGCGATGGCCATAAACAACAATTTAAATAATAATGAATTCATGGATTTGAATTTTGGCACTGGGAAGATCCTTCAAAAATTACCAGCAACCACAGCTTCATATTCCCAGTTACACTTTTGTTTGTTTTTGAGAAAGCAAAAATGTTAGTCTCTCAGTCGTGTCTGATTCTTTGCAACTTCATGGACTATAGCCTGACAGGAACCTCTGACAGCCTTCCCTGTCCATGGAAGTCTCCAAGCAAGAATACTAGACCACCAGAAAACTAGCCATTCTCTTCTTCAGGGGATCTTCCTGACCCAGGTATTGAACCTGGTTCTCCTGCATTGCAGGTAGATTCTTTATCATCTGAGCCACCAGAGAAGCTATATTTGAAAAGGCAGGCATGAATGATGAAAGTCAGATATATTTATAATAATGCTTTCTATCATCAGGACACCTAGTATTATGTAGGACTTACCACAGCAGTTAGTGTTAAGTCATTTACATGCGCTGCTTCATGAGAATTTCAAAATAGTCCTTTAAGGTCTAATAAGCCCCCTACATATGAATGAATTATGTTCTGAGAGTGCATTCTTAAGTCCAATTTATTTGTAAGTCCAACAAAGTTAGCCTAGGTATGCAACTAACACAATTGGCTATGTAGTACTGTGTATAGGTTTATAATATTTCTCACACAACAGTAAAAAGCAAAAAATAAAATATTTTTAATCTCAGTACCTTGAAAAGTACAACAGTGTAGTACAACAGCTAGCATATAGGGGCTGGCATTGAGTGAGTAGGAGAAGAATTACTAGAGGCGGGAGGGGAGGTGGGAGATGATAGAGCAGAAGGATCATCAGAAACAGGAGATGGAAGGCAAGCTGCAACCTAACTCATACTTGATGTTGATGGAATATACATTTCTGCCTTTGAAAGTTTGCAACTGGGAGGTTTATATGTAGGAAAATTACTGTATTAACCCTTCTCTTCATTTTAAAAACAAGGAAATAGAGATTCAGAGAAGTAATCAATGAATTACATGGGGGCTGGTGTAAGGGGTGGGCGGAACTAGAATTCATTTAGTGAGCTTACACAGTTTTTCAAAATATGCAGACTGATTTTTCAACCTGGGTTATCTCCTATTGACCTATAAGAGAGAATGATTTAATTTTAGAGAATGCCAAGGAATTAATGCTAACTGGCACTATGTTACATTCATAACATAATATAGCCTTCTCCATAGCCCTGTGAAATGGCTTTTGTCATCATCTACCTTCTATAAATAATGGAACCAGAGATCCAGAGAAATCAAGTAGATTGCAGGGCTTCCCTGGTGGCTCAAATGATAAAGAGTCTGCCTGCAATGCAGGAGACTCCGGTTTGATCCCTGGGTCAGGAAGATCCCCTGGAGAAGGAAATGGCAGCCCACTCCAGTGTTCTTGTCTGGAAAATCCCACAGACAGAAGAGCCTGGTGGGCTACACCCCATGGGGTTGCAAAGAGTCGGACACAACTGAGCGACTAACATAATACAACTGACTTCACTCTGTATGACAGACTCTTTCTTTTCAGAAATGTAGCCTGTATTCTGAATTTGGCTAATTCAGCAAGTTTTGTTACTAATCTGAAATCCATTTCTGTGCAACCCTATCCCTCATGTTGTTGTTTTGATTCCTATAAGCAGAGTGATGATTTTTCCGATTCAATGTTGTATTATTTTCTGACTCATTCACGGTCTTAGGGGTAATTAATCACTGGATGTCAAAGTAGAAGGAAGGCGTGATGAGTCTTCTCGAGCAGACTAAGCTAAGGCCGATGGGAACAATGCCATTAAGAGAGCTCTTCCCATGAGAAGCAGTCAAGAGCCTTGTGACTCTGGGAGTTTTTCACATTCTCATTTCAGTCCTCTAATCTCCAATTGATTCTTGATGACCACAGAGCTTATTCCAATAAATGTAGCACTTTGCCAGATGGCATGCTGCAATCAAGACAATGACACTAAAAAGTCATTTAGTACAATAATATCATGGTGCTCACTAATTTCAGCTAGGAAGTTTTTACTAAGGAACACCTATGCTTTGTGTTCAAGTAGGGATTTCAGTCACTCTTTTAGCAAAATTAAGTCTTACTCTCTTGAGGTCTTTTAGAAGAATGGTGGTAGTTAAGGTCAAGAGGACAAAAAGTGAAAATATCATTAGTGGTAAGCATAGGCTATCTATCTCAGAGTGATTACAGGTGGCTTTTGTTCTCTCCACTGAGACTCTATCACCTAGAAAGAGCAAATGAAGGAAATGTTTGCTAAATGAAAGAATGAATTAGGCTGAGGTGGTCTGGGTCCTTTTCCCGGATCAGTAAGGTTTCTTCACCTTTGGAGGTACTTGGCATTTTCATCATGAAAAAGAAGAGGATGGTTAACACTTGTTCAATATTCATTAAGTGCTACTGTTTTTTTCACTGCAGATATTACAGGGAGAAGGAAACAAGGATGAAAAGATCAGATTTCTGTACTCACAGGCCTCAGAATTCAGTCAGGACAGGCATGTAAACAAGTAAATCAGTATAGTAATTCCTTTGGTAATCATATAGACAAGAGGCAGGGTACAGGGCATATCTCACTGCCTGAGAACTAGGTCAGAGAGCCTTCTTGCAGGAGGTAACATTTAAGTTAACTATTATAAGAAGAACTGAAATGCAGCAGTTCTTCATGCCAAGGACAGGCACTAGAAATAAGGAGAAGATTTGGGAGAATGTTTAAAGAAAAAAAAAGAATATGAATATGGTTTTGGTGAAGGGAGAAGAGATTCACAGAAAGTCAATAAAAGATGCTGTGTATCTTGGGACTTCCCTGGTGGTCCAACAGTTAAGACTCTGAGCCTCCACTGCAGCAGGCACAGGTTTGATTCCTGGTCAGGGAACTAAGATCCCACATACTGTGGTGTGGCCAAAAAAATAATTTTTTTAAAAGTCATATTTCTTTAACATGCAAGTCATTCATATTTATTGAATGCCAATATATGTGAGTCATTCTGTTAAGTACTGAGGATATTGAAAATTAAAGACATCTTTGTGGAGAAGGAAATGGCAACCCACTCCAGTATTCTTGCCTAAGAGGATCCCAGGGACAGAAGAGCCTGGTGGGCTGCCATCTTTGGGGTTGCACATAGTCAGGGCACAATTGAAGTGACTTAGCAGCAGCAGCAGCAGGTGGTCTCTGCAATTATAAAGATTCCTATAGATTCCAGAAGGGAGGACAGCAAATTAAATAATTAATTCCAATTGATTGTGGTTGTGGACCACGGTGGAGAGGTACAGGGTGCTTAGGTTACATGTAGTCTAAAGAGGAAAGGGTTAGAAAAGGTAAAAAAGCTGGGACTCAAAAGATGATTAGAAACAAGCCCAGCAGAAGGGACAACATAAAGTGACAGAAAATGCTCAAGAATGTTCAAGAAACTGGAAGAGTGGTCAACTAGACCTTAGAACTGAAAGCAGGATGTGGGGGCTTCCCTAGTGGTCCAGTGGTTAAGAATCTGCCTTCCAATGCAGGAGACACGGGTTTGATCCCTTGTCAGGAAGCTAGGATCCTGCCTGCCTCTGGGCAGCTAAACCTGGGCACTACACCTACAACAGTCTATACGTCACAACAAAGAGCCTGCACACCACAATGAAGACACAGTGCAGCCAAAAAGGGAGAAAAAGAAAAAAGGTTGCTTAAAAATAATCAGGATGTGTGAAAGTGAAAGCTGAGGAGATGAGATGGTCAGATCATGAAAGGTATTCCTAGCTATGCACTAAGTGACAGAGAACTTTACCACAAAGAGCTCTAGACGTCAAGGAAGCTGTGTGAGGGCAGTGAGCAGGAAAAGGCAAAAATTGCGCCTTCGTATCTCAGAGTGGCTGAAGCTTTATATCCAGCTTCAAGAACTAAATGAAAGAAGAGGTTACAGGATGCAGATTCTAGTCTTGGGGGGTCTGGCACCCTAGTGTCACTAACCACCTTGCAGCCGATGCATGCTTCCTGCTTTCATAGTTGTCACGTTCAGGATCTAAGGGAGAGTGTCAGGATCCCACTGGGCCAACAAAGAGGCGCATCTCTGGCTGGTTCAGACACCGAGGTTAATGAGGTGCTGTGTTGGTTTTGTAGCCAAAGCAGCCCCAGACCTCTGGCCTTCTGCTGTGGTGCGTTGCCTTTTTCAATGCATTTACCGTGTGGGTTTTCAGAAGCCCAGGCAAAGCCAAGAATTTCCATGAAAAACTGATTCCCTTTTTCTATTTCAGTCCTCAGGATGACACAGTCCTCATCCCTGACTGCCCAGGTAGCTCTTAATAATACATTCACCATGTTACCAACTACAGCAATTTTTGGATGAGAATCCTGCCTACATGGTGGCTCAGATGGTAAAGAATCTGCCTGCAACGCTGGAGACCTGGGTTCAGTCCCTGACTCAGGAAGATCCCCAGGAGAAGGGAATAGCAACCCATGCCAGTATTTTTGCCTGGAGAATTCCATGGACAGAGGAATCTGACGGGCTATTGCCTATGGGGTTGCAAAGAGTCAGACAGGACTGAGTGACTAACACTTTTATTTTCCTGCCTCCATGGTATAATATAAAGAGACTCTGAAAAGACACTACTGTCTTTAGCAGTATTCTCAAATTTCCCTTCCATAATTACAAAGCCTTTCACCTTGACTTCTTTATTTGTTTGGATGATAAAAGCAGTATCTTAGAGACAAGTCAAATCTCAGCTTT
Source organism: Capricornis sumatraensis (assembly GCF_032405125.1). Classification (NCBI taxonomy): domain Eukaryota; kingdom Metazoa; phylum Chordata; class Mammalia; order Artiodactyla; family Bovidae; genus Capricornis; species Capricornis sumatraensis. The sequence continues at coordinate 30,650,703 of NC_091079.1, forward strand.
TATAAAAGTCTTTTTAAAGAAAATTTATTTTTTAGCCTCACTGCATGGCATGTGGGATCTTAGTTCTCCCCTGAGGATCAAACCTGTGCTCTCTGAATTGGCAGTGTGAAATCTTAACCACTGGACTTCGTTCTCCCCCGAGGATCAAACCTGGGCTCTCTGAATTGGCAGTGTGAAATCTTAACCACTGGACTTCTAGGGAAGTCCCCCAGATCTCATCTTTTATCACCTACTATCCAAGCTGGGGGTGCTTGTTCTACACACGGCAGGAGCTAGATGATCCAAGACTTGCCAACAATGACAGCTTGATAAATAGGACTGGAAAGGACCCTAGGAATCTTGTTAGGTTTCCCCACTTGATGACAGAGAAATCGAAAGCCTGAAAGAACATGACAAGTCTAAGGAGACATTGGTTATGGGAGCCTGGGTAATGACTATACTCCTGGTGGCCTGTCCCCCAGGCCTGATTATCCCTAATACTTTGCTAGAGTTATAGCACAGCTAGCACCCAATATGTGCCAGGCACTGTCCGAGATGTTTAGATATATTAAATACTCAACACAATAAAGGAGGTACTATTGTTTTATACATGAGGCACAAAAACATTAAGTGATTTTCTGAAATCTACAGAGTTAGCCAAGGTCAGAACTGGGAGATAACCCTGAGCATGCCAGGCTCTTAACCATTATAGCACACTACCTTTGAGGAGAAGCCTGATAGCTGTGTTGAGGTAGAAGAGACACAGAGGGTCTGAGAGCAGCAAAAAGGAAGGGGATGTCCAAAATATAATCTAGGCTGACTTTGAGTTTGTAAAATGGCATTCTTCTGAGTGATTGTGAGCATTTTGATTCTCAATCTACCCCTGCTTGTGTCTTGGAGAAAGAGTACAGCTCACAAATTGACCACAGGACTAAGCACAGCCAGATAAGTGCCACAAGTGCTGAAAGAGACTTAAAGCATGGTTAGGCAATATTACTAGAGATGGAGTGTACAGATTAAGGGAGGTGATAATTCTAATCATTTTCTCAGACACAGCCCACATCAGAGGTGTTGTTGTGTAGATGGATTGTATTAAAGTGTGCATTGGTCGAGTGTGCATTCCACTTTGGGAAGCAAAAGCAAGATGGGAAAAAGATCTGATATTTATCACCAGCCAGGAATGGTGGAGGAATTGTCTGTGCTTAACATGGGGAGAAGTGTGAGGCTCATTATCCATCCTCGAAGAACAGATGTACCAAAAAATAAATGCTTCCTCCCTTTCTCAGACCATTAATTGGAACTCTTACACAAGATAGAATGGGATGAATCATAGAAAATCAAATAGTAAGGTTCAGTGTCTATGTATTCAGCAAAAGTTAGATAAAAATCTCCCCAAGAGTTATTTTAAGGGTGGGAGGTGGTGAGATGGAAGAGATAAACTTAGGCTAACATGATCACTGAATTTCCTTGAAATTTTCAGAATTTGGGAAACCTTTTGCAAATGCGATGTATTAATATTCAAAATTGTTTCCCAGCTATTGAATATATATTGTTGTAAGCCAAAAATGCCTAATAAAAAAGACCTTTGCTTTCCAGGATGGAAAGCATGATGCCTAGCTTCAAATGATTCAGTTAATTAACCACCACTAACTCCTAGACATAAGACAGCTTCTCCAGATGATTGGGTTTCACTTTTGTGGGTGACGAAAAAAAGAAAAAAAAAAAAACCAACTAGCATAAAGCAAAATACATGTGGTGGCAACTAATGGAATTGCTTTTTTTTTTTTTTGCTGCACTAGTGTCTTGGGAGTGGAAGTATCTCTTGTCTATTCTGGTGAATAGAAGCAGACATGAGTTATTATTATGGTCTCTGCCTCATAATTTCTGTGTCACCAAGATGTGCTCTGTTTATTACTGCACTTAAAAAGCTTTGGAATATTAGCCACATAAAGTCGCTCTCCATGGATTTGATTACCACACTCTTCAGTTGTTCCAGGAAACTGAAACTGTAGAATCACATTTCTGGGGAGAACAAGTTCTCAGGCTGGTTTCTTCCTGGTTGTGCCGTCCATGGGGAAAGTTTTGTGATTCATCAGTAACGCAGGAATAATCCCATGAATCTCCTGGTCTCTCCCTGTGTCTCCATGCACATTTGAGGAATTGAGACCTAGGGAGCAGAGGGGACTAGCTTAAAATCATAGAAGATAGTCAAGATTTGGACTTCTGATCTCATTTATTCCTAGATTGGGCTTCCCTGGTAGCTCAGCTGGTAAAGAATCTACCTGCAATGCAGGAGACCCCAGTTTGATTCCTGGGTCAGGGGGATCCCCTGGAGAAGGGATAGGCTACCCACTCCAGTATTCTTGGTCTGCCCTGGTGGCTCAGACAGTAAAGAATCCACCTGCAATGTGGTAGACTGGATTCGATCCCTGGGTTGGAAAGATCCCCTGGAGGAGGGAACAGCTACCCACTCCAGTATTCCTGCCTGGAGAATTCTGTGGACAGAGGATCTGGCGGGCTACAGTCCGTGGGGTCACAATGAGTTGGACATGACTGAGCGACTTTCAGTTAAGTTCATTCCTAGATCAGTGGGATCCAGCTGACCTCCTGTAGAAGTTCTAAACATGTATAAGATGGGTGAAGGGAATAGGTTCAGTTCATGTGATGTGCCAGTCTTCTGAAGTATGGAGGCCCCCAGTTTCCACAGGGTGGAGACAGTGAAGGTACCTTGGGGATTTAAAAAGGAAAGACAGGGTAAGAATGGTTCTAATTCTATCAAAGTTCTTTGAGGATGGTCTGGCTTCTTCATCAGTAAGAAGGACAAATAGAAGGTATTTCCAAAGTAAGTACATTGAACCTTAGTTCCCTCAGTGGAAGAATGGGACTGGCCTTAGGGACTGTTGTTAGGGTAAAGAGATAGATGTGTAGAGCACCCAGCATGGCTCCCAGTACAGGGGGGCCCTTAATATCCTCCCTTTTTCCTGTCTTACTTAAAGATGTGGAGTCATTCCTCCAAGGGTTGGTTGTGGTACTCTGGTTTCTGCACATTAGTGGGGATGGAGTTAGGGGCAGGTTTTTTTTTTTTTTTTCTTTGAAAGATGGAGAACAGTCCCTAATTCTAATCTCTTCACCAAGATTTTTAAAAAGCTCTTGGAAGTCAGGGGTCAAATGAAATCCCCAATTTCCCTTATAGCAGCTCTGCACAGCACTGAAATCAAAGACAATATCAAAGACAATATCCTAACCAAGGATATTGGTGGCCATTGGACACCAGTGGCCTTAGTGTCCAGATTCCGTTTCTTATCTTGCTTCTGTTTGTCTACTATTTTGCTGCATGAAGTGAGAATAAAAAGTCATCTCGACACTCCCTACCTGGACCTGGGCTTAATTAGTATCAGTAGAGTAGTTCATTGTAGTTAAAATTCCCCCAATTATTTGTATACCTGCTAAATTATTCAACAATTAAATGTTGGCACCCAAATCTGGCAGTTCGCTACCAAATTAGTACACTAATGTACTACTGGTTGGCTTCCCTGATAGCTCAGCTGGTAAAGAATAAGCCTGCAATGCAGGAGACCCTGGTTCGATCCCTGGGTTGGGAAGATCCGCTGGAGAAGGGATAGGCTACTCCACTCCAGTATTCTGGCCTGGAGAATTCCATGGACTGTATAGTCCATGGGGTCACAAAGAGTTGGACACAACTGAGCGACTTTCACTTCATTTCACTACTGGTTGGTGTGTGATTGGTAATTGTCTTGTGATTGCAATTGGCAATATGCATAAAGAACCACAGTAATAAAGATTCTGTTCTCTGATCTAGTAATGTCACTTCTGAGAATTTATCCTAAAGAAAGAAGCTAACTGAAATAAAAATGGCATATTAATGGAGATTATTCTTTGTAAATTTATATATGATGGCAAAAACATTAAAACAGTTAAATGGTACAACTCAGTAAGTTATGATTTCTCCATTCAATAAACTGTTATGAATCATTAAACATAATAATTATAAAGATAATGGTAAAACATTTACAAAATAGTGTTAAAATGAAATATCAAATATACTATGGTAATTAAATAAATATGTATTTGTATGAATAAGAATAGTAGAAACATATGGACAATAAAAATTATATTTTAGGTTATAGAATTTTTCTAGTTTCAAATCAAGTGTATGATCATTGCTTTTATCCAAAGTAAATATATTTTTAAAAAAGAAATGGGCCATAAATTAATAAGAAAATATTGTTTACTAAAAACACATTTTATGTACTTTTTGAAGTTTTCTGATTTCTTTTGGAAAAAAAGTCTTCTTTCTATTGACAAATGAAAGTGAAGAGGTACTTTTACTGTTCATTACATGGGAGATAAAATTATATTTATTTTAGTTTTCTCTATGCCTTTCTCTATACTTTCTATTCAATCAAAAATATTCTTTCCCCAAACTTCACTTCTAATTACTCATCCTTTATTTTCTTCAAATGCCTGTCCTCCAAGAAGCATTCTAAAGCCCTTCTCGGTTAATATTCCACTGACTTATTCACAGTAGATAAAAATTAAAAAAAAAAAACCTTGAACACTCATCTATTCATCCATCCAATCAGCAGAGAGACTAGGCTTCCCTAATTTCTCAATGGTCATTTGGAATTTAAGGCATTCATTTGAGACCAAGTCTGTTTTTTCAAAGGCACTGACAAAAAGAAAATGACAGACATCTGTTTTTTCTTTATATATTTTTCTCTTTTTGAAATAATAATTTGCTTTGGCCACAGTTCTCATGGAGCATTTGTCTAATTAGACTATATTTCTCATAATACCTTAAGCTGATGGCTAAATGAGCTGCCTTTACTGCACTAGAGTTGAGCTTTAGCATTTTTCCAATATCTGGTGAAAATATCCATTCACATAAACAGAAACTCCATAATAGCTACATGTGGAAGTTCTGAGGTAATGTCTCCTTTCTCAAAAAAGCTTCAATTTGGAATTTTCCAGAGTGACCCATGAAGCAGTCTGAAATTCTCCATTCCCATTGGGTCAGATGAACTTAGTGAGAGCAGACAGGGGAGATGTTGAATGACTGCCATGTTCCAGTCGGTGCAAGGTTTCTAGTCCCTGGATCACAAAAGGATTCCTAGTCACAGATGGAAAGGAAAATAACCAGTGCCCTAGAACTAGGAGGTGTGGAAGAAAAAAGTGGAACAGCATTTCTTGAATATCTGCAAGGTGCCAGTTCTATACATGTGGCTTATAATATCACATTTCATTCTCAAAAGAACTAGGTGGTTTCTCATGGACTATTAATCCATTTTATTGGTGAGCTCTGGGATCAGGAAGGGCACTTATCCAGGGAGCGTTGACCTGCAGGATATAAGCAAGCCATAATGTGTCCTGTCCTGAAAACATGGCCATATCCCATCAGTGGTCTTCTCTTTGGAATTTGAAATAGGTAGCATGGAGGGGATCAGATAGACAGCAGGAGCAACTAAAGTTTTGAAAATGTTGGGTAGAGAGACACCATGAAATAGAATCACGTTGGAGATATATTGGAGTAGAGAATTGGATGTGGGTCCAGAATTAATGAAAGAGTGAGATGTTATGAAAAAGTTGATGCCTTGAGATGATGAATATAAGCTTTCAGTGTAAGACTATAAGTTTTGAGATGGAATAGATGTAAAAGGATTACAACACAGATATTTTACTGAAACAGTAAGACTGTCTCCATGGTAAACTGAGAATGTCCTGAGGTCAGTCGTGTCTTACTTTTGTTATAACCCTACAGCTAAATGCAGGTCATCTTTATCCAGTACAACTTACGTATTGTCAATGCACTTGCTTTCTAATCCCATTCTCTATTGGAACATCTTTTGCCTAACTTCGGTTGTTATCCAATTCTTGTATTCTTCTGTAGTTCATTATGAGATTATGCCTCAAACCCACAGTTGTATTAGAAGATCTGCAGTGATAGAGGTATCTCTGTTTGCCTTTTTTGACAAATTCCAATGTCTTCCTTAAATGTCAATATTAGCCAATTGACACAACAATACATTAAAAATATTGATTTGCAAGAGGGCCTTCTAATATTTATATTAGAACAGGATCTTTAGTAGACCACAAGACACTTTATCCATCTGTACCTAATTCTCTACCTCCACTGGCTCTTCCCTAAAGATGTTATCCATATATAGTATTTGGGGAATTTGTTCTTCCTTTTTCATCTCTTTTGTGATTTGTTTTCATCTTTTATGTTACATACATTTTTTCTGGACACAGTCATGGGCAATTACATTCACTTCCATTTTCAGCACTAGTATTACAAAGAGTGAGTGAAGTTGTTCAGTCATGTTTGACTCTTTTTGATCCCATGGACTGTAGCCTACCAGGCTTCTCCATCCATGGAATTTTCCAGGCAAGAATACTGGAGTGGGTTGCCATTTCCTTCTCTAGGGGATCTTCCCAACCCAGGGATTTAACCCAGGTCTCCCGCATTGCAGGCAGATGCTTTACTGTCTGAACCACCTGGGAAGCCCTCAGTATTACAAAAAGACCTCTAAAAACATTGCATCATTCCATGAAATAGGTCATTTGTCAGGCAGATGTAAAATGTTGGTTCTTAGGAATCAATTTTATCCAGGGGATCTTCCCAACCCAGGGATTGAACCCAGGTCATTGCTGCTGCTGCTGCTAAGTTGCTTCAGTCATGTCCGACTCTGTGTGACCCCATAGACGGCAGCCCACCAGGCTCCACCATCCCTGGGATTCTCCAGGCAAGAACACTGGAGTGGGTTGCCATTTCCTTCAATGCATGAAAGTGAAAAGTGAAAGTGAAGGCACTTAGTCGTGTCTGACTCTTTGCATTGCAGGCAGATTCTTTACCAGCTGAGCCATAAGGGAAGCCCCAAAATACTGGAGTGGGTAGGCTATCCCTTCTCTAGTGGATCTTCCTGACCCAGGAATCAAACCAGGGTCTCCTGCATTGCAGGCAAATTCTTTACCAACTGAGCTATCAGGGAAGCCCTAAGAATTAGACTATAAAGAAACCTGAGTGCTAAAGAATTGATGCTTTTGAACTGTGGTGTTGAAGAAGACTCTTGAAAGCCCATTGGACTGCAAAGAGATCCAACCAGTCAATCCTAAAGGAAATTAGTGCTAATATTCATTGGAAGGAATGATACTAAGGCTGAAACTCCAATACTTTGGCCACCTGATGTGAAGAACTGACTCACTGGAAAAGACCCTGATGTTGGGAAAGATTGAAGCCAGAAGGAGAAGGGGAGGACAGAGGATGGCATCACTGACTCGATGGACATGAGTTTGAGGAAGCTCTGGGAATTGGTGATGGACAGGGAAGCCTGGCGTGCTCTGGTCCAGGGGGTTGCAAAGAGTCGGACCTGACTGAGTGACTGAACTGAAGGAATCAATACCTACAACAGTGATTTTCAACATAATGGGTGCTTTTATTATTTGACATGTATCTTCTAAAAGTGATTTACCTTTAGGCAGTACCATGCTCTACTCTTTCAGTATCACAGTCCAACAGTATTCTTAGGACAAAATGATATGTTAGAAGAGCTGTGAGAAGCTCTCACATGACTGAGTCAATCGACAAGAAAATGGACATTTAGATTTTTGTAGTGTTCTGACCACAGTTTGGGAGTGTGAGGACTTTTCTGGTAGCCATTTCTTCTGTAAGTTCCTGAAGAACTTGGTTTTGCCTGTGCCATGGAATGCCACTTCTTGCTTCTGCTTGATCTCACTGTTTCCAGCTCATACAGTCACATGGCTATTCGGCACATCCAGTAAAAAGCCAACCACAAAAACGAGCAGTTGCTGTTTATAAAATCCACACATTGTTATATAATCCAGATGACAACACAAGTGTGAAATGCTGTTAATATTCAGCTTTAACCACAGTTTTAGCACTTGTAGACAGCAAATGTGCTGCTGGGGTGTCCAGTTTTATGTTAGGAAAAGTCCTGGTAGAAATGGAAACTTTATGAGCTGGGTCTATTACACTGAAATTTTATTGTGTCTGTTACTTGCTGAGGTACAAAGGGGCAGTGAATTAGATGCATATGAAGAAGCAGAGTGAGTTTTCCACTAAGTCTTTGGTTGGTTCTGCCATCATTCAGTGCTGTGAGGTATGTAGCTATGTACTTTTTTGAGGCAGGGTTGTAGCTTCAAAATATGAAGCTGAATATATCTGGTATTGGGTCGTATATAGAACTAAACTTTGTCTCTCCAGGAACATATCACCATACTTAGGAAAGCCATTTAAATATGGCAGGAAAAGCAACCAGAAGAAGGCATTAAACAGTAAAATAACTATAAATCCTTTGCTTTTGCTTCTGAAGTCTTATAATATAAATACTTATATCTCTGTATTTATTCATAGCTTATATCTTTTTATCAGAGACAAACGTCTTTGAATCGCATATTCAAAAGCAGAGACATTATTTTGCCAACAAAGGTCCATCTAGTCAAGGCTATGGTTTTTCCAGTAGTCATGTATGGATGTGAGAGTTGGACTGTGAAGAAAGCTGAGCACTGAAAAATTGATGCTTTTGAACTGTGGTGTTGGAGAAGACTCTTGAGAGTCCCTTGGACTGCAAGAAGATCCAATGAGTCCATTCTAAATGAGATCAGTCCTGGGTGTTCTTTGGAAGGAATGATGCTGAAGCTGAAACTCCAGTACTTTGGCCACCTCATGCAAAATGTTGACTCATTGGAAAAGACTCTGATGCTGGGAGGGATTGGGTGCAGGAGGAGAAGGGGACGACAGAGGATGAGATGGCTGGATGGCATCACCGACTCGATGGACGTGAGTTTGAGTGAACTCTGGGAGTTGGTGATGGATAGGCAGGCCTGGTGTGCTGCAGTTCATGGGGTTGCAAATAGTCGGACATGACTGAGCAACTGAACTGAACTGAACTGAATGGGACATTTGACTGATAGTGGATATCTCCTGTAACAATAAACTGGAAGACAGTGCTGGTTGAATGGTTCCATTTCACTGAGGTTCAATTATGATTTACTTGGCTTTTCTCAAATGGGCTCAGGTGGTTACTGTAGCTCCAGACATCATTTTCGTATTTAAGATGGTGGGAAGAAATGATTATGATTTTGTTTTTGAAATCATGAAAACAAGTCTGTTTTTTCAGCCCCCCAGAAAGCTTCTTACATTTCACGAGCTAAAATTTGAACCACAGCTATATTGGTGGCAAGAAAAGTAGAGCATAAGATGATAATGATTGGCTACTAATCAATAACAGTTAATCACTCAGGAATGAGTACATCATGATTCAGAACAAAATCTAGGTTATTTGGGCAAAAAGGTGTTCTGGGCACAGAGTAGACTTGGGACAGTGTTTGCCAAAATACCCTGCAGGTCCAGTTCAGGTCTTTTCCTCTAATCCCGTTGGTTTCCCCCGATCTCTGCTTCTCCTTCTTGCTCTTGCGTATCTGACATGGCCAATCAATTTCTCAGTGAATCTGGAAGTGGAGTCTAAGCCATAAAGTTGATACTGAATTATTAATAAAAATTATGCATATTTAAGGATGAGAAAGGAAGGCAATAAAATGAAGTGAACTTCAGAGCAGGGGCTTTGGAGGTAGGAAGAATAATTTTTGAGTCCTGGTATTGGAGACTCCATAAATATTTCCAACATAAAAGACTCCTGGCTTCTTTAAATGTCAATCTTACCATGAAAGCAATAATAATAATGCTCAATTCAAAAAGTGGTATTGAGGAGTAAATGCATGTAAAACACTTGCATGTAAAGCACAGTGCCCAGCTTATGGTAAAGCACTCAATAAATGTTATCTATACTAGAACTGTCTTTGTTCAAGCCTTGAAGACTATTTTGATACCATGGTTTTATACAAATTGTAATATTTAGAGTTATGTATGTTAGTTTAGAGCTCTAGTAAATACCTTGGATTATTGTGCTTCAGATAAATGTGTTAGGTTATTGACAACACACATCCTGGACATTGTTGAAGCCAAAGGACAGGTGTTGGAGATTCAGAAGTGAAATGGTTCGTAAGTTTACCAGTTTAAAAAAGTACATATAAATAGCACATACACACAGACAAACTGAGGAAAATTCTTCAAGAAATGGGAATACCAGACCACCTTACCTCCCTCCTGGGAAACCTGTATGCAGGTCAAGAAGCAACAGTTAAAATCAGACACGGAACAACAAACTGGTTCAAAATTGGGAAAGGGGTACATCAAGGCTGAATATTGTCACCCTGCTTATTTAACTTATATGTAGAGTATATAATGTAAAATTCTGAGCTGGATGAAGCACAAACCGAAATCAAGATTGCCAGAAGAAATATCAATAACCTCACATACACAGATGACATCATCCTTATGGCAAAAAGTGAAGAAGAACTAAACAGCCTCTTGATAAGGGTGAAAGGAGAGAGTGAAAAAGCTGGCTTAAAATTCAGCATTCAAAAAACCAAGATCATGGCATCTGGTCCTGTCACTTCATGGCAAATAGATGGGAAAACAATGGAAACAGAGACAGGCTTAATTTTCTTGGGCTCCAAAATCACTGTGGACAGTGACTGCGGCCATGAAATTAAAAGACACTTGCTCTTTGGACGAAAAGTTATGGCAAACCTAGATAGCATATTAAACAGCAGAGACATCACTTTTCCAACAAAGTTCTGTGTAGTCAAAGCTATGGTTTTTCCAGTAGTCTTGTATGGGTGTGAGAATCGGACCATGAAGAAGGCTGAACACTGAAGAATTGATGCTTTTTGAACTGTGGTGCTAGAGAAGACTTGAGAGTTCCTTGGACTGCAAAAGATCAAACCAGTCAGTCCTAAAGGAAATTAACCCTGACTATTCATTGGAAGGGCTGATGCTGAAGTTGAAGCTCCAATACTTTGGCTATCTGATGCGAAGAGCCAACTCATTGGGAAAGACCTTGATGCTGGGAAAGATCAAAGGCAAAAGGAGAATGGGATGACAAAGGATGAGATGGTTGGATGGCATCACCAACTCAATGGACATGAGTTTGAGCAAACTCTGGGAGATGGTGAAGGATAGGGAAGCCTGGTGTGCTGCAGTCCATGGGGTCACTGAGACGTGGGGTCACAAAGAGTTGGACACGGCTGGGTGACTGAAGAACAACAATAACATACAAGCATACATACATAAGGTGGTTCATGTGGATGTCTATCATATTAGAGTGGTTCAGTGTGACTTGAGATAAAAAGATCAGTTCTGTTTAAAATTCAGTTTCACACCTAGAGTTTTATAGATAAATATAAAAATAAAAAAGATTAAAAACATAAAGATATAATTTAAAAAAGAACAATTTGGAATATATGGCTGATCAATTAAAAATGTTACATAATATTTTTTCTACTTTATTTTCTATTTGGACTGCAAATGTTTAATCTCCATGTATATAAGTTTGGTGGTATAGAATTATAGAATAGTAACTAAAGAGGATAATAACAGATGTCAGAAGCCCTTCAAAAAGGGAATTAATATAAGATGATAAAAAGGATAAGTGGCCAATATTTATCAAGTGAATGTGCCACTTTCAAAAGTTCTTTCTATGAGTAAAGGTCTTTCCATATATTATTTCAAACAATGCTGATGTCAGCTGTATGAATTCTAGTATTCTCCTAATTCTGAGGTGAGAAAAACCACTATCTAGAAAGAATATATAACTCATCCAAGTTTCCATATCTCATAAATATTGTAACTAAAATGCAAACCTAAGTCTATTTCACCCTAATATTCAAGGTTTTATTGTCAATGATATTCTTTTTTTTTCTGACAGAATTTAAATATTTTATTATATACTTATCTCTAAAATTGAGCTTCATTTTTTCGCTATATACTTTAACTTGAAGACATTTGTAAAATTAGTACATTACAGAAATCCTGAAAGAAATTCCACTAGCTTATTTACAAAACTGAAGTTGGATGTAGAGAACTTACGGTTACCAGTGGATACAGGAGAGAGGAATACATTGGGAGATTGATACTGACATATACATACTAGTATACATAAAACAGTAGGAAATGGCAACCCACTCCAGTATTCTTGCCTGGAGAATCCCATGGACAGAGAAGCCTGGTGCGCTATAGTCCACTCTCTTGCAAAGAGTCAGACATGACTGAAATGACTTAGCATACATAAACCAGATAAGAAAAACTGCTGTATAGCACAGAGAACCCTACTCAATACTCTGTAATGGTCTGTATGACAAAAGAAAGAGTGGATATATGTATAACTCATTCACTTTGCTGTATACCTGAAGCACAACATTGTGAGTCAACTACGTCAATAAAAATTTTAAAAAGTATTAAAGGAAAGCCAGCACCATATAAACAACATACACTTAAATAAAAGAGATGAATTCTTTACATACAGAGTAATGTTTTTCATTCACTGATAAGCTAAAGGTCCATTTCAAGATGTTTCTTTCTTTTGTATGATTGATTTGTTTTATTAGCAAGCAAAGCCCTATAAAGGACGGCTTCATCTAGTCCTCAGACTCAGATTCACCTTCATCTTGACTAATCTGGAAGTAAGGAAGCTTGTAGGTCTCCTTGTCAGATGCAACCACATGAAGCCAATCAAGAAGATTGTTCTTTTTAAGGTAATTCTTGGTAAGATACTTCAAATACCATTTCTTAGAAATGACCACGATTTTATTCTTGAAACTTTTAGTGTGAACGACATTCCCAAATTTTCCACTCTTTCCATTCACTTTAACTTTTTCCTGCAGAAACTGTTCAAAATTTCCAGAATCAAAAACATAGATGGATCTTCTACTGGAAGAGTAAAATCCAAATTAAATTTCCAGGTTGACTTCTTAGGCTTCTTGTCTTTCTTTGGCGCCATCTTGAAGGCTTGCTTGCACGATCAGAGCACCAATTATATTCCGATACACCTGTCATTGTTTACTAGCTACTTCAAATGATAATATTTGTTCAGTAAATAACTATCTGTAAAATAAAACCTAATTAGAATTTCTCTAATGGAAGATGTTCCCTATTGGTCCCTATTTTGCTAGTCACCGTGGAATAATGTTGCTTTTATTTTTATAAGAAGGCAGACACAAATGAGCACTTCAATGAGATCATTTGTTTTCTAGAGAGGACTTGATTCTGCTACTTACCTTTAATCTCCTCTATTTAAATTTAACAATATGAGTAATAGGTATCCATATTAACAACATAAAGAAATTAGATTTAATAAAAGGAAACTGTCCTACACATTGATCAGTGCTTTCTCAGACTTTTGAATTTCTGAATGCTTCTATGTTCACAGCACTTAAAATGTACTTGCATCCACCTTAAAGGAAAGGGGGAGACTAATAGTGATGGCAGCACACATGGTATTTCAGTTTTTATCAACCACGCTTTCTAGAAGTTAAAACAAATTTGATTATCTGAAGGAAGAGTTAAGAAAAAAAATATTAAGAAATACATGATGCTGATAGGGAATTCATGTTTTGGCATTTACGATCCACATAAACCAGGTTCTAGAGTCACACCTGATGCTACCAAATAAACCAGCTCCCTCCTCTGTATATCCTTTTCAGTTTCCCATGAATACCTAAAATCCAGCATGTCCCAAACCAAACCCATCACCTCCCACCTCCTCCCCCATCCCACCCCTCCCCCAAGTGAATGATCATCTTCTCCAGCGTACTCTGCTCATTGAATGGCATTTCTACCCAGCCTATTTCCCAAAACAGACATCTCACTTCATATTCCCTCTCCTCCTACATCTAATCAAGTCTTGAAAAATCTAAAATCCAGAATTTGCAAGTCTCCATTTTTAACATCCACCTAGCACTGCCTGAATTCAGACCACCATCTTTTGTCAACTTCACTTGAATTGACATGATGGTGTATTGTCTCCAGTGCTGAGTGGTCACTTTCAAGCTGTAAACTTGAGTTCTGTAAACTCTAGCAAGGTGATTTTTGGTTTAAGCAAGACTGATAGTGTTGCTTATCAGCTTATTAATCTTCAGGGGTTATTCTTGACTTTGGGAAGAATTCCAAATTTCTTAGGAGGATCTCACTGTACCAATGGTCTCTGCTACCTTCTTCAACTCCATCCCGCACCCCACCACACTGCTGACATGTTTCAGCCAGGATGGATGCTGTGCGCTTCTTCCAGAGGACTCTGGCTTCCATCATTCTTGGTAATCTGCACATGGTACTCTTGCTTCCTGGAAACCTTTGCTTCCCTTTACATCCATCTGAGTGAGATTTCAGCTTAACAATTGCTTGCCCTTGGAAGCCTTTCCTGATTTCTAGGACTAGGCTTTCCATTATCTGCTTCCCCTACTGTTTAGTGACCTCTTTGAGGATCTGTGGTTCTGTTACTAAAATTACATCCTGAAGTCTGTCATAGAGCCTAGCATACAATAATTGTTCAATAAATGCTTACTGAAGTTATGGCATGTCTACTGGAAAAAGGAAACTGGGGGCATTTGCTGAATTGCTTCAGCAAATTACTTTGTCTCAATTATTCTGATATTTTGAGATGAAGCCTGAGAGAGTGAGCACATGTTCATACATGTTTAACTTGAGTGATTAGTATTATTACTGTCAATCTTTCCTCATCTGAGTTTGGATGAATAAACAAGTCTTACTCAGAGGCCAGAGAACTTAGAATAACTTCTGACTTTGAGAAGTCAGACCACTTGTATTAGTCTTATATTGCTGTGTGACAAATTACCACAAAATCAGTGGACTTAATATAATATCCATTAATTAGCTCTTAGTTCTCTAGGTCAGAAGTCCAGCATGAACTGTCTGGGTTCTCTGCCCAGGGTACTGCAAGGTGGAAATTAAGATGTTGGCTGGATTGAATTTTCATCTTCAGGCTCTAGGAAAAAAATCTCTCTTTCAATCTCGTTCTTGTTGGCAGAATTCAGTTCTTAATAATTGTAGAACTCAGGTTCCTATTTCCTTGATGGCTGTCAGCTCCCAGCTTCTAAAAGCCTTTTGCATTATTTGCCAGGTAGACCCTTCCATATTCAAGTCAGTAAAGTGAGAGTGAAAGTCACTCAGTTGTGTCCGACTCTTTGTGACCCTATGGACTGTAGCCCGCCAGGCTCCTCCCAGTCCATGGGATTTTCCGGACAAGAATACTGGAGTGGGTTGCCATTTTCCTTCTCCAGGGGGGATCTTTCCAACTTAGGGATTGAACCCAGGTGCCCTGCCTTGCAAGCTTGTAATGGTGTGGCCAATTATTTGCATGGTTGAATTGCTGACTTTCTTTTCTATTGCCAGCTGGAGAAAACTCTCTGCTTCTAAAGGGCTCATATGTTTAGGTCAGGCCCACCCTCATACTCTTTTTTTTAAAATTATTATTGCAGTATAGTTGATTTACAACATTGCATTATTTTCTGGTGTACAGCAAACTGAATCAGTTATACATATACATATATCCATTCTTTGTAATATTCTTTTCCCATGTAGGTCACTACAGTATTGAGTAGAATGTCTTGTGCTGTATGGTAGGCCCTACTAGTTATCTATTTTTTTTTAATTGGAGGCTAATTACTTTACAATATTGTGGTGGTTTTTGCCATACATTCACATGAATCAGCCATGGTGTAGTAGTATGTATATGTCAATTCCAGTCTCCCAATTTATTCCTCTCCCCCTTTCCCCATTAGCAACTGAAAGTTTATTTTTTCTTTGTTATAAAGTCTGTTGATATGGGATCTTAATTACCTCTGCAAAACCCTTTCACAGCAGTAGCTATATTAGTGTTTGCGTGACTAAAGAAGAAGTATGAATATGCCAGGGTCCAAAAGTCTCCTGGGCCATTTCATAATTCTGCCTGCCACATCAGCAAATTGTATAAAAAATAAAAATGACTGAAAACCAAATAGAAAATCTACAACAGAATTTGGTGCTCATAGTTTGATTTAGGTGGAGGGAGTCATGTTCTAACGGTGATGTTTGATGTTATAGAATGAGAACCTTGTCCAATACAAACATCAGTCAATGTAAACTGGAGGCTGTGTTACTGATTTAGCTCCACATTTCATAGCTTTCTCCCTCTCTCTGACTGGCCCTGGATGCACGTTTTACCAAATTCTTTATCTTTTTCCACTTGTCATTATTATCCTTGCTAGCATCATTTTCATTGCTACAGTTCATTGAATATTTATTCTGTATCATTGTGCCATGTATCTTTTCAATTCCTTCAGCAGGTCTTACATAGTTATTACTGTGTTCATTTCATAAATTCACTTAAGACCATTCAGCACATAAGTGGCTGAAACTCTAGTTGTGCGACTCAAGTCCAGTATTTTATCTCAGTATCATGTCTGTGTCTTTCGAGATTGTGATAAAGTAGATTCATTCAGGATCATATGTTGGTAATATAAGGATCAGAATTCAGTACCTTGAAAATTCCAAGTTTCTCCTTAAGTCAAGTCAGTAGCTAAAGACACATCCCACCTGCCTTCTGAGAAAATGGCTCTTATGGACAGATAACATATCCCACGTTTATTTCCTCTGTCATGATCTATTAATTACAAACTAAGTGACCAAATCATCTTAATAAAACCGGCCTCTAAATACTGAACTGTAAACTTGCATGAGTCAGGATCATATGTCCTGTGAGGATTTTTTCTTTCTTTTTTAATTGAATTTCACTTTAACATTCCCAGTAAACTGTAACAATAGGATGCTCTGTTTCAAGAGTTTAGTCAGACCCAGCTGCTATGAAAATAATATGTTTGAGAAAATTGACTTGACATTTGATGGCCTTATGATTCTTCTGACAGGATATAATCAACTCATTAGGGAGAAACAGAAGCCTGCCTTGTGTTGCTACGTAATTCTGGGCATGACTGCATTCCCTCCAAGTTGGGTGGCTGAGCTTTCAGGGAAAACTAGGGCTCCACTGCCTTGGGGCCAGCAGGCAAAGTGATTGAACTGATGTTCTTTCCCTCTGTCCACTGCCCTTGATCTGATGAGTGGGAAACTTTACTTTCTTAAGCCAACGTTTTTTTTTTTTCCTTCTTCTTCTTTTCCTCTCCTGAAGTCTAAATTTATAACAAGGGCTGGGATTTAAAAGATTCTCTCAGCCTTCCTTCCACTCAGGAATCGCTGGGGCAGCTCTCTTGGGAAAGTGATTAGAAGCAGGAAGTGGCAATTAGGATGCTTGATTTCAGTTCCCAGGACTATCTGAGTTCTCTGTGGGCCTCTGACAGACTCATCTTAACTTCTCTGCTTACTCCCCTGCCATGAAACTCCAGCGTCCAACTCCCTGCTGCTTTGTCCATGTTTTTTCTCCAAATAGGCAGTTTGGAGGTAGGACAAGACAACCATCTTTAGAGTCTAAATCTCAACTCCCTAGCACCCAGGAAGAGATGAAATTTCTTTAGGCCACATTTTCCCATCTGTAAAGTGGGACCAAGAAGAACCACCTTGAAAAGCTATTGTGAGTGCCAGAGGAGATCACTTATAGGACTAGCAGGGTTCTAGGCATGGGTCTTAAATTCTACACTAGGTTTGTTTTCCTGGAACTTTCAGCAACTTACATCTTTCTATTCAAGTGGTCAGTAAATATGTGCTTGACATTGTGTTAAAAAAGGCCTCAAAATAAAGTAATCATACTGAATATGAAATTGAATTATCTCAATGATGATGATTTATATGCATTTCAGGATTTTTAGCTTACAAAGCTATTATTATTAAGTCTATTCTCAGTTATATAGGGTTCTGATTCACTGTATTATAGTATCACCAAAAGAGGAACTCTGTCTTTCATGTCCTAAGCATCTAGGGAAGTTCCTGGTACATAGAACGCATTCCTTGGAGATGCGCTAAATGAGTGAATTTAGTAATTAACTAAATGTCCTTCAAATATTTTTCAATCTCTATGCTTGACTTCCTCTTGTTTTCTTTATACTGGGGATCAGCAAACTATAGCCTATGGACCAAATACTGCCTGCTGTCTGTTTTTGCAATAAAGTTGTATTTAAGCAGAACCATGCCCATCCACTCTTGAGAAGGAAATGGAACCCACTCCAGTATTTTTTCCTGGGAAATCTCATGAACTGAGGAGCCTGGTGGGCTACAGTACATGGGGTCGCAAAGACTCAGACACAACTTAGTGACTAAACAAACAGCAACAATGCCCATCCATTACATATTGTCTATGGCTGATTTAGCACTACAACACAGAATGAAACAGTTGTGACAGGGACTGTATAGACTGCAAAATATTTACTATTTTCTTTTTCCAGTTTTTGCTTCATAACCCCTACTGATTCTTCTTGAATTTGTTTATATGACTTCCTTTCTGGAATGCCTCCTTTGAAGTTTCCTAGTTTGGTTAGTCACTCCTGGTCATGGGTCTAGGTCTAGTCGCTTCTTGTACTTTTCCTGTTACAGCACTGATCAGCACTTTGCACATTAAGAAACCCACCTTCTTAGGGATTATTTGATTTGTCCTGAATAATACCAGTAAATAGAGAGAATGGATTTGCTCTGAGATATATCTGAATCCAAGGGTTACTTTCTTTCTACTACACCTTGTTCAGTTGCTAAGTTGACTTTTTGTGACCTCATAGACTACAGCACCCTAGGCTTCCCTGTCCTTCACCATCTTCCGGAGTTTACTCCAACTCATGTCTGTTGACTCGGTGATCCCATTCAACCATCTCTTACTGCGTCTTCTCCTCTTTTCTTCAATCTTTCTGAACATCAGTGTCTTTTCCAATGAGTCAGCTCTTTGTATCAGGTGGCCAAAGTATTGGAGCTTCAGCTTCAGCATCAGTCCTCCCAGTGACTATTGAGAACTGATTTGCTTTAGGATTAACTGGTTTGATCTCCGTGCTGTCCAAGGGACTCTCAAGAGTCTTCTCTAACACCACAATTTGAAATCAACAGGTCTTTGGCTCTCGGCCTTCTTTATGATCCAACTCTCACATCTGTATATGACTACTGGAAAAACTGTAGCTTTGACTATATAGACCTTTACTGCCAAAGTGAGGTCTCTGCTTTTTAATATGCTGTCCAGGTTTTTCATAGATTTTCTTCCAAGGAGCAAGTGTCTTTTTTCATGGCTGTGGTCAGTCTTTAGTGATTTTGGAGACCAAGAGAATAAAATCTGTTACTGCTTCCCCTCTTTCCTCTTCTATTTGCCATGAAGTGATGGGACTGGATGCCATTATCTTAGTTTTTTGAATGTTGAGTTTCAAGCCAGCTTTTTCACTCTTCTCTTTTACCCCCATCAAGAGTCTTTTTAGTTCCTCTTCACTTTCTTCCATTAGAGTGGTATCATCTGCAGTTCTGAGGTTGTTGATATTTCTCCCGGCAATCTTGATTCCAGCTTGTGATTCATCCAGCCGGCATTTCACATGATGTGTACTCTGCTGCTGCTGCTGCTAAGTTGCTTCAGTCATGTTGTAATGGATGGGCATTGTTGCTGTTTGTTTAGTCACTAAGTTGTGTCTGAGTCTTTGCGACCCCATGTACTGTAGCCCACTAGGCTCCTCAGTTCATGAGATTTCCCAGGAAAAAATACTGGAGTGGGTTGCCATTTCCTTCTCAAGAGTGGATGGGCATGGTTCTGCTTAAATACAACTCTGTGGGACCCCATAGATGGCAGCCCACCAGGCTCCCCCGTCCTTGGGATTCTCCAGGCAAGAACACTGGAATGGGTTGCCATTTCCTTCTCCAATGCATAAAAGTGAAAGTGAAGTCATGTCTGACTCTTCACGACCCTATGGACTACAGCCCACCAGGTTCCTCTGTCTATGGGATTTTCCAGGCAAGAGTACTGGAGTGGGGTGCTATTGCCTTCTCCGTGATGTACTCTACATATACATAAAATAAGCAGGGTGACAATATACAGCCCTGTTGTACTCCTTTCCCAATATTGGACCAGTCAGTTGTTCCATGTCCAGTTCAAACTGTTGCTTCTTGATTCACATATGTTTACATATATCCCCTCATTTTTGGGTTTCTTTCCCATTTATGTCACCCCAGAGCAATGAGTAGAGTTCCCTGTGCTATAGATTAAATAGATAACTAACAAGTAGGTTTTTGTTATCAATCTTATACATAGTATCAATAGGGTATATGTGTGAATCCCAGTCTCCCAAGTCATTCTTCCCCTCTCTCCCTTTCAAACCTAGTGTCCATACTTTTGTTCTCTCTGTCTGTGTCTCTCTTTCTGCTTTGCAGATAAGATCATATATACCATTTTTCTAGATATCACATATATGCATTAATATACAATATTTGTTTTTCTGACTTCACTCTGTATGGCGGTCTCTAGGTCCATCCACATATCTACAAGTGGCACAGTTTTGTTCTTTTTTATGGCTCAGTAATATTCTGTTGCATACATGTACCGCCTATTCTTTATCCATCAGTCTGTTGATAAACATTTAGGTTGCGTCCATGTCCTGTCTATTGTAAACAGTGCTGTAATATTGGGGTGAATGGGTCTTTTTAAATTAGGGTTTTCTCTGAGTATATGCCCATCTTTGATTGATCCTTTTTCATCACCCACTTCCCACAATATACTATGAATTCAATTATCTAAGTCTTCATAGAATATGGATACATTATTAGAAAGTGGAATATTTTATTCCACAGTTACTCACTGAACACCTGCTATGTAGTAGGCTCTGTGGCACTTCTCTCCATGACATGTGACACTGTCTTCATTTATGCTCTCATTACATTTTATCTGGATTAAGAGTATTATTTTGTGACTGACTGAAGCTAAAGGGCTTAGACTAGATAAGTAAGGATTAGTTGACAAATAAACCAATTAGACTAGATCAGACTGTTCATTCTTTTATGGTAAGTTGACATCTTTGATTTATTATTAGAACCATATTTGATTCTTATCCATTTTTATGGAATCCATGCTGAGGAAAAAATATCACATAGATGATGAGTTAGAAAGTTAAGAGCCAGTTGCCTTACAGTGATTGGAATGAGATAGTTACTCAAGTATTTTCTACTAGTTACAAGCACCAAAACAGCCAAATGAATTGGTATAGATTTCCATCTATCCAGTCCTAAAACATCCATTATATTGATTGTAGTAGATCAATACTGGGGTCCTTCTTTCCTATAAGCTGTGAAGGAAATATTCATATTTTTTCTCTCCTGGCCTACATTGTTGTCTAAAAATAGGGTAAGTGCTTAGGGACCTAATGTCAAAAGTAATAAAAGTGACTAGAAATAACCTACTTTTGAGTATGATATAGTAATAGGTTGCCTCATTGTGAGTAACAAGACCCATTACCATATTTTGGTGGTGAGTGCATGACCAGGAGCAAGTCACTTAAGCTCTTTGAGTCTCAGTTGTTGCAGTTGTTGTTTTTTAAATTGATCTATAGTTGCTTCACAGTGTTGTGTTAGTTTCTGTTGTATAGCAAAGCAAATCAGCCACAAGCACACACACATCCCTGCTTCCTTGGATTTCCTCATTTAGGTCACTACAGAGCATTGAGTAGATTTCCCAGTGCTACACAGTAGATTCTTATTCAGTTCAGTTTAGTAGCTCAGTCGTGTCCTACTCTTTGCAACCCCAGGGACTACAGCACGCCAGGCTTCCCTGTCCATCACCAGCTCCCAGAGCTTACTCAAACTCATGTCCATTGAGTTGGTGATGCCACCCAACCATCTCATCCTCTGTCATCCCCTTCTCCTCCCACCATCAGTCTTGCTCAGCATCATGGTCTTTTCATTTTTTTTTTTTTTTTTTAGGTATAAAGTAAGCAATTTTATTTTATTTTATTTATTTATTTTTTTTTAATTAATTTTTTTAAATTTAATTTTAAAATCTTTAATTCTTACATGTGTTCCCAAACATGAACCCCCCTCCCACCTCCCTCCCCATAACATCTCTGTGGGTCATCCCCATGCACCAGCCCCAAGCATGGTCTTTTCAAATGAGTCAGTTTTTTTGCATCAGGTGGCCAAAGTATTGGAGTTCCAGCTTCAGCATCAATCCATCCAATGAATATTCAGGACTGATTTCCTTTAGGATGGACTGGTTGGATCTCCTTGCAATCTAAGAGATTCTCAAGAGTCTTCTCCAACACCACAGTAAAAAAGCATCAATTTTTCAGTGCTCAGCTTTCTTTATGGTCCAGTTCTCACATCCATACATGACTACTTAAAAAACCATAGCTTTAACTAGATGGACCTTTGTCGGCAAAAGAATGTCTCTGCTTTTTAACATGTTGTCTAGGTTTGTCATAAGATCCTCTTTAGTGATCTATTTTATACATAGTAGTGTATGCATGTCAATCCCAATCTCCCAATCCATCCTGGCCCCCTTTCCTGCTTTAGTATCAATGCATTTGTTCTTTACATTGGTGTCTCCTTTTCTGCTTTGTAAATAAGGTAATCTATTGAGCCTCAGTTCTGCCCTTTGTAAGCTGAGGCTAACTGCCTGACATCTTTACAGTATAATTCCAAGTAGCATATAAAATATATGTGAAAACATTTAAAGATTTTAAGCACTTTACATGAAAAGTTGATTATGTCTTTTCTGAGGGTTCTATTTAAGTGTGTAAGTTCAAGCCTCTGGTTACTTAACCTCTAAAATGATGTTTCCCCACTTTGCTTAGTGGGAATAATAGTACTCCAGAAATCTGCAATGAGGAATAAATGTGATGCTCAATAATTGTTAATCCCTCAATATTCTCTCCTTGTAAGATGTATCCTTGTGAATGTGACCGATCAAAATATCAAATGCTAGTTTTAGTACTGCTTCTATTATATTAGCCCAGGTAATCTAAATTCAAATTTAAGCAAAGCAAGCATTATTAGAAGGAATTGTAATTCTGGTTTTTTTATTGGCTTGTCAAGGTGTATCTAACTGAAGATGTCCTTAATGACTATTTTCCATTTGATGTTAGAGTTGAGAGGTAGAAAAAATAATTAAGATGTAGAAAGTGAGCTGTCAGCTTTATTATTGATAGATCTACTGGCTTTGGCGTATGAGCAAATAACTTTGATATTCCACACATGAAATGGAATTATTCAGTTGTAGATATAAGCAGACAATTTAAAGACTGTCCCACGTATAGGAAACTCCTCAAGTAAATTTAGGGCACAGAGGGTGATACAAGATATGTTTTTCCTTGTGGGCAGATGCGTTCCAATAAAAGAGAGATAAGATCAAGAGTCTGAAATACATATAACCAATCATTTGTCTCAAAATTGAATCTAGATTCAATACCTTACAGTAAAAATATTCAATACCTTACAGTAAAAATCCCATCATATGTTTTTGTAGAAATTGATAAGATGATTTTAAAATATACAGCGAACACTGAAGGACTTAAAATTGCCCAGAAAACTTTGGATCAGAATAAAGTTCCATGTTTTGCCACCATATATATATATATATATGCTGCTAAGTCACTTCAGTTGTGTACAACTCTGTGTGACCCCATAGACTGCAGCCCACCAGGCTCCCCCATCCCTGGGATTCTCCAGGCAAGAACACCGGAGTGGGTTGCCATTTCCTTCTCCAATGCATGAAAGTGAAAAGTGAAAGTGAAGTCACTCAGTCGTGTCCGACTCTTTGTGACCCCATGGACTGCAGCCTACCAGGGTCCTCCACCCATGGGATTTTCCAGGCAAGAGTACTGGAGTGGGGGTGCCATTGCCTTCTCCAATATGTATATGTGTATATATATGTATGTATATATATATATATATATATATATATATATATATATATATATATATAGTGGCATATTTATATGGCATATAGATGGTGGCATCATATATATGGTGTGTATATATATTTTTTATATATATATACACACCATCCAAGAAAATGATCTTATGCATATCCCATTGCTTAATGTTGACAAAGAACAACAATCCAGAGTGGCATGTTAATGCCCTGGAAGACAACCACAGTGCATGTCCTTGGCACGCTGAATCTTTAAAACTTTAATTAAGAAGCAACACAATAGAAGAAGGAAGTTCAGAAAGGGGATAATAATCCCTCAGTGTAATATGGGGCTTTATAGTCTTCTTCTTAAAGAGGCAGTGAAGATGTTGTTTAGTCACCCAATCGTATTTGACTCTCTTTGCAACCCCATGGACTGCAGCATACCAGTCTCCTCTATCCATGAAATTTCCCAGGGAAGAATACTGGAGTGGGTTGCTATCTCCTTCTCCAGGGGATCTTCCTGACCCAGGGCTCAGTCCTGCAGCTCCTGTCGCATCTCCTGAATGGCAGGCAGATTCATTATTGCTAAACCATGGGGGAAGCACAGTGTGAGGATGATGAGCCTGCATTACATCCCCAGTTGAGAAATCAGGAATCAGGATCTCAGAGAGGTTTTCTCAAAGTCACAGAATTAGTGAGCGGATACACATCATATGTTCAAAATGGTAGTTTTGGGGTTTTCTCATTTTCTCTCTGCAGTAAATGGTGTGCAAAGGCATGCCTCTCCATCATGGCAGGATTACTCGTGTTAGTTACAGTGAACTACTTAAATGAAAAAAATAGCTCAGCATTTTCTTGTCTAGTTTCTTGGACTAAGACACACTACCTCATGTTTTATTTCCTTATAGATGGTGGGCATTCAAATGTTGCAAGTGACTGTCTAAATATATGAATATTATGAGGACAGTCAACACAGTTGGAATGTTCCATGACACAGACCCCGTAACCACTCTCCGTCAGGAATGTTCCACATTTACACTCTTACTGTCCTTTATTTCTGAGCATGTGTCGTTTAAAAATAGATGCTCATTAAGTCTGTGAAGACTCGCCCTTCAAGTATTAAGGTCCCAGATATTCTTGGCACATATTGTTTTGGCGATGTACACAAGAGAGATGCGTGTTCCAGGCAGGGCAGCCAGTGGACTGTTCTGGAAGGCTGGTTGCCCCCAGTGAGTGATCTGAGAGAAGGGGATTGTGTCAGAAGCCTGCAAATAGGATTTATGATCCCAGGGAAATTGGGGTGCCTGCTGAAAGCCTTCAGAAGAAG
Source organism: Capricornis sumatraensis (assembly GCF_032405125.1). Lineage (NCBI taxonomy): Eukaryota > Metazoa > Chordata > Mammalia > Artiodactyla > Bovidae > Capricornis > Capricornis sumatraensis. The sequence goes on from NC_091079.1 coordinate 30,675,690, forward strand.
AGCCAGTGCATAGAGAGGTCGTTTTCACTTTTCATGCTCACTTGAGCCTGGTAAATTTGGAGACACACGTTGCTAACTCTATTTTAAAGACAAGGAAACAACACCAGTGATATTACAGAGCTTGACCAGTCTCACAGAGATATCAGTGGCAGAGTTGGCATTTGAACCCATGTCTGCCTTAAGCTGCAAACAATGTCATTCGTGGCTCCAACCTATGGCCTCCCCACTGTTGAAAGCTGTGACCTCAGCAGTGTCCTGGGTATCAGTGCTCTGAACAGCATCATCAGTGTGAAGTGAAAAAAAAAAAAAAAAAAAAAACTGGATCAGTATCCAGGCATCTTTCATCTTGGTGTCTCAGGCAACATGTCTTCAAAGAAAACAGCCTTGAGAAGGAAGGAACAGATGAGGCCCTGTCTCTGCTGCTAACTGTTTGTGATCTTGGGAAAGATCACTCCATGTCTCTGAGCTTTGATCATTTCATCTTCCGACATGGATCTCTTGATGTCATAGGGCTATTGTGAGTACTAAATAGAGTCTCAGATGTGGAGGGATGGTAAAAACGTGGGATATGCTTGATTCATTCAGGACCATGACTCACAATAACTCAGAAAAATCTGGGGGGTGGTGACGATCATTTCTCTGATCCCCACTCTGTGCTTTGTTCCCACTCTGTGATCACACTTCCTGCCCCATGGCTACCACATGACTAGTGCTTTTAACCATACCCCCAGCTGATACATTGGAGTACAGGTAATCCAACTTCCAGTGTCAGAAGCTGACATTAATTCTAGGATGTTAATAATTGGCAACTCAACCTCACCAGTGCTTGTGCATTGAATTTTGCTAAAACAGGGATTAATAATCTGAAGTCCCATTCATTCACAGGCTTCAGGGAGCCAATAAAGCATCTAAAATTGCATGAACAATTGTATATGTCCATATGTGACTTTTTCTCGGTAGTGGCTTGAGTTTCTGTCAGATACGTTAAAGTCCCAGTGAACCCAAATAGTTAAACATTTGTTCTAGCGTATATAGTTTCATGACCATGTGACAGTCACCTAAGTTAGAGTCTCCATCACCTTCAGCCGTTGCTGCTCTGTCATAAGCAGTATCCAGTGTATCACCGAGTCCTACCTTGTGAATTCGCCAAAAGTGTAATTTTCCTCTAAGCTTACTTTAATCATTGAGATTTTCATCATCTGTCATCAGGAGTACTGAAATATTTGAAATGGTCTTCCTGCCTCTACTCTTGTTACCTCTGAGCAATCTTCTGCAGTCTTGTCTCATGGACCTTCCCAAAACACACATATAACCTGCTGCTGCTGCTGTAAAGTCACATCAATTTTGTCTAACTCTGTGCGATCACATATACTGCAGCCCACCAGGCTCCCCCATCCCTGGGGTTTTCCAGGGAAGAATACTGGAGTGGGTTGCCATTTTCTTCAATGCATGAAAGTGAAAAGTGAAAGTGAAGTCACTCATTCGTGTCCGACTCTTAGCGACTCCATGGACTGTAGCCTACCAGGCTCCTCCATCCATGGGATTCTCCAGGCAAGAATGCTGGAGTGGGTGCCATTGCCTTCTCTGAAACTGATGCTATTCTGCTTCTACTGGCTTCCTAGCATCCAGAAGCCGACCTTCTTTATAATTCATGGCCTTCAAGACCCCTGATTGCCTGGTTCTAGTCTAGCATTTAAGTTGCGTGTGTGCGTGTTCAGTTGTGTCCAACTCTTTGTGACCCCGTGGACGGTTGCAGAGAGACCCTGCCAGGCTCTTCTGTCCATGGAATTTTTCAGGCGAGAATACTAGAGGGGGATGCCATTTCCTCCTCCAGGGGATCTTCCTGACCCAGGGATAGAATCAGTGTCTCTTGCATCTCCTGAACTGGCATGAGGATTCTTTACCAGGATATATCTCCCAATTACCTTTTATGAACTCTATGAACTCTATAACAGGTGATCCCACACTGTTATATAGGATTGGCAAGAAAGTTCATTCGGGTTTCCCTATAATATCTTATGGAAAAAGCCGAATGAGCTTTTTGGCCAATCCAAATATGATTTTTCTCTTTCCTCTGTCTGGAATACCCTTTACCTTATACAGTTAGCAAAGTACTTCTCAGTCTTCAGGGCCCAGTATTACAATGTCATGTCCATCATGAAGTCTCCTTATCTCCCCCTGGAAGAGTGAGTCATTCCTTCCTTCATATTCCAAATCTCATCTCTTACGTGGTTGTTTCTACCAAATTGTATTTCCTTAATTCTGTAGATCTTAATTCCTACCATCCTCTGACCTTCATATTGTCAGAGGTGACCAGGATGAGCAAAGCTGGTCATTGGTAATAAATAGTTTACAGTGTTACAGTTTCTAAGTAAAAGTTTGTTGAATAAAAAAATCATTAGTCTCAGAATTAACATTGAAGAAGTAGGCAAACTGCAGACAACAGGAAGTGGGACCTGGGGTCAGTCTTCACCACACTTGATAAATCACACGTCACACTGGTTACTGCTTTGATTTGTAAAATGGGAGCAGAATGTCCATAATTGTGTATTGAAAATGATTGGGTCAGTACATAGAGGCCTGTATATTGGAAAGGGTATTGAATTAGGAGTTAGGAACCTTAGATCTTAATATCAGCCTGCTATCAACTCCTTATCTGGCTTTGGCCAAATTTTTTTTTTTTGTCTAAGGGTCTCAGTGTTCTTAACAATACAATATTGAGCTGGAATGTCTCTCAGGTCACTTCTAGCACTGAAATTTTATGATCCTAAGAGGATAAGCTATAACCCTACACTCTGGTCTGGTTTCCTGTGTTTCTCAAAGAGAAATGGAGATATGAAAACTACCACACCTCAATGAAAAATATATCTTTTAATTTGAGGACCTTCTCAGGTGACTCAGTGGTAAGAATCTGCTTGTCATGCAGGAGACCCAGGTTTGGTCTCTGGGTTGGGAAGATCCCCTGGAGAAGGAAATGGCTACCCACTCCAGTATTCTTGCCTGGGAAATCCCGTGGACAGTGGAACTTGGCGGGCTACAGTTCATGGGGTTGCAAAGAGTCGGACACAACTTAGTGACTAAGCAGCAGCAGTAGGAGGCAGTGGGTAAGTAACATCTTGGTGGGATTGATCTAGTATACTGTTAGTTCAGTTCAGTTGCTCAGTCGTGTCTGACTCTTTGCTGCCCCATGGACTGCAGCACGCCAGGCTTTCCTGTCCAACTCCACCAACTCCTGGAGCTTGCTCAAACTCATGTCCATTGTGTCAGCGATGCCATCCAATCATCCTATCCTCTGTCATCCCCTTCTCCTCTTGCCTTTAATCCTTCCCAGCATCAGGATCTTTCCCAATGAGTCAGTTCTTCACATCAGGTGGGCAAAGTATTAAAGTTTCAGCATGAGTCCTTCCAATGAATGTTAGGACTGATTTCCTTTAGGATTAACTGATTTGATCTCCTTGCAGTTGAAGGACTGCACCACAAATCCAACACCACAAGATATCTCAATTGTGTGAAACCCTGACATTAGTGTCTAATTTCCCATAAAAGCTTTTATGAGGCTCTTCTGAGTTAAAGATCCCCTGTAAGACCATCTAGAATTATGACTCAGGTTTGGTAAATTAATAGGAGGGTCAAGAGGCCCAAGAACTATGGCAGGAATCAAGATCTTAAATCTGGACCACACTCCAAATCTGGCCAGGGTCCTTGGAACATATAAGAATGAATCACATGTCCTCTTAAAGAGACTGGATGGGGTGAAATATTAATATTTATCTATGTGTGCCAGGATATTTCTTTCATGATGATAAAATTCTAGTATTAATGGTTTACTAGAATCCCATGGACAGAGGAGCCTGGCAGGGCTACAGTCCATTGGATCATAAAGAGTCTTAAGACACTTTGACTTTCACAAAAGGATACTAGACCTATTTCAACTGTGTCAGCTCTCTTTGGGTGATCATGTAATCTCTGAATCTTTGACACAGTCTTGAAGAGCAAACAAAGAAACAAACAGAAAATCTCTTAGGTGGGGCAAATGCATATTAGCATTTTTGTTTTAAAATTATTTAGTGTCTTTTTGGCTGTGCTGGGTCTCCACTGCTGCCTGGGCTTTTCTCTAGCCACGGTATGTGGCCTGCTCATTGCGGTGGATACTCCAGTTGTGGAGGTGCGGCTTTGGGGTGCGCAAGCGTCAGTAGTTGTGGCTGCTCGGCTCCAGAGCACAGTCTTTGTAGTTGCGGCACAGGGGCTTGGTTGCTCCACAGCACGTGGGACCTTGCTGGATCAGGGATTGAACCTGTGTCTCCTGCATTGGCAGGTGGATTCTTTATCATGGAGCCACCCAGGAAGCACTACTGATGGTATTTTTAAAAGTAGTTTGGTCTTTTAAACAAAATATAAAGACTTAAAGTGAGCTTGTAAGACCTGTATTGTAATTCCAGCTTTGACACGTATTAATTGGTCATTTTAGCCAAGTCACCTACCCTCAGTAGGCTTCCAATTTCCCTGCATTGTGAAAGTCAACATAATAATTTGAACCTTATTGTGAAAGGTTAAAACAAAAAATCAAGTACCAAGCACAGGGCTTGATGTATGGAAAGTTATCAATGAATATGTAAATGAGCTGTAAAAACAGTAGTAGAGGATTAAAAAAATGAGTCTTTATTGTATAAAAAAAGTAAGCCTCAATCCTCATATATTAATCTAACTACTTTAGGTCATAATCATTATTGCATGAGGTAATGAGATTCGGAAGGACACAGGTTCCATGGAAAATTCCAATGTCCTAATAACTTCAAAATATTGCAGCTTAAAATATGAAACCAGTTGGAATGGGTGGAAAGTTCCTCAGAAATCTAGTATCTTTTTTTTTTTTTGAATTTATTTACTTTAAACAAAGCACTAACTCTATGCTGGGAATACTATTTCTGTCTCTGTTTGAAGCATGATATGCTTTAGGAACTTTTTTGAATTTCAGTAGCTTTTTAATGTACAATTTTTTTCTTTGATCTACTGTTTGTGGTGACTAAAATGCTTATTTAATTCTGCCTGCCATGTATTATTACTTAAATGTTTCATGCTTTAATCAAATCATTTTGTTGTCTAATATTTCCTGAATAGGACAGAGGACTGTAAAGGGAAAAAAAGGTGAACTGTGAACGGATTGGCTATATCCTGGAGAAATATAAATATACACACTCTTTTGGGTTTCCCAGGTGGTGCAGTGGTAAAGAATCCTCCTGTCAATACAGGAGACACAGGAGACGCAAATTTAATCCCTGGGTCAGGAAGATCCTCTGGAGAAGGAAATGGCAATCCACTTCAGTATTCTTGCCTGGAAAATCCTGTGGACAGGGGATCCTGGTGGGCTTGCAGTCCATGGGGTCTCAAAGAGTTGGATACAACTTAGTGCCTGAACATGTACACACGCAGACTTCTATGTGCAACAAACAAAATATTTAAATGCAGTTTCAGGATTTAATAGCTCTGAAGCCATTCATGCACTTAAAGACCATTGCTAAGAATTACATTCTAGATGATGACTTTTGTCTAGAAATTCACACTTCCCCATCCTCCACACTCTACTTTCAAAGCCCACCTAAAATGAAATGTGATCTTCCAAACCTGTGTAAAAAGGGCACTTGTTTTTCACTTGACAGTCAATGTCAACATTATCTACACATATTCCCTGCTATTAATTTGAGGGACATTAATTTTGGGCCCAATACTAATGAATAATTTCTTTAGTAAAGGAGGGAAATCTTCAAAGTTTGAAATGACCATGATTTTAGAGGTGTTTTGTTTTTTTCACAAATTCTCATATTATTAATAATAACAACAGTCATAATTTGTATATTGTGTTTCAGTTTCCAGAGCTTTCGTCTCTGATTTATTCCACTCTCAACAACCTTGTGAGGTGGTAAGGGTGGACATTTGTTGATTTATGATTGTCCAGCATCCATTAATTTGAGGGACCTAAGTAGCCCCCACTTTGTACAATCTCAGTGGGACTATTAATCAATGTCCACTGCCTTCCTAATAGAGGACTGGAGGCCCCTGGAGGCGATGTGTTCTCTTCCCTTGAGATTCTTTCTCTCACTATTTCAAAGCAGCCAATGGATTTGTAATCTACACTGAGTCGATTAGAGTTTTCTCCCTCGAGTTTGCATGTTGTATCGAGTGACTCACAAGCAGGAGTGGGGGGGTGGGAAATGGTCCGGCTCTTTCATTTCAGGTGTGCACTCTGCTGAGTTGGGAGGATGCTCTTGTTACCTTGATCCTATACTGACTTTCATTCCGATTTTTGCCTCATTCCTAAGGCTGAATACAAGCCTATCAATTTACTTTGTGACATCTTGGACAACATTCCAATACATTCCCTTTTTAAGTTTACTAGATTTAGCCTGACTTGCCACCAGGAAAGAATGGAAACAATGGAGAAAACAGAGTAGATTTAAAAAAAATCTCCATATTACATACAAGAATGTAGAGCTGCAATTAAATAGTAGAAAGTGAAGCCATACCTTTAATTTAAGACTTTAAGACTGTGTCTTAATTTAAGACTCATACTGTTCTACAGTTTTTCTTACACTTTTGGTAGCTCCTTGGTTTTTTGTTTGCTTATATGTATATGTATATATGTGTGTATATACACATATATATCTGTATATACAGATTTATGTGTATATACATGTATTATGTGTACACATTTATGTGTATCTATGTGTATGTATGGATGTGTATGCACATATAAGCATATATACACACACATAAATATATATGTGTGTGTCTGTGTGTGTATGTCTGCAGATGTTCTCAGTTGCTTTAGTCATGTCCAACTCTTTGAAACCCCAGAGGAGCCTGCCAGACTCCTCTGTCCATAGGATTCTCCAGGCAAGCACACTGGAGTGGGTTGCCATGCCCTCCTCCAGGGGAACGTTTATATATGTATATGTACACATACACACACATATGGGCTTCCCAGGTGGTTCAGACAGTAAAGAATCTGCCTGCCCATGCAGGAGACCCAAGTTTGATCCCTGGGTCAGGAAGATTCCCTGGAGGGAGGGCATGGCAACCCACTCCAGTATTATTTTTTTAAAAAATAATTTATTTATTTTTAATTGAAGGATAATTGCTTTACAGAATTTTGATTTTTCTCAAAACCTCAACATAAATCAGCCATAGGTATACATATATCCTCTCCCTTTGGAAACTCCTTCCCATCTCCCTCCCCATCCCACCCCTCTAGGTTGATACAGAGCCCCTGTTTGAATTTTCTGAGCCAATCAGCAAATTCCTGTTGGCTATCTGTTTTACATATGGTAATGTAAGTTTGCATGTCACTCTTTTCATACATCTCACCATCTCCTCCCCTCTTGCCATGTCCATAAGTCTAGTCTCTATATCTGTTTTTCCATCACTGCCCTGTAAATAAATTCTTCAGTATCATTTTTCTAGATTCCATATGTATGCACTAGAACATGATACTTATGTTTCTCTTTCTGACTTACTTCACTCTGTATAACAGGCTCTAGATTCAACCAGCTCATTAGAACTGACTCAAAGGTCTTCCTTTTTATGGCTGAGTAATATTCCATTGTGTATATATACCACAACTTCTTTATCCATTCATCTGTCGATGGGCATCTAGGTTGCTTCCATGTGCTAGCTACTGTAAATAGTGCTGCATTGAACAATGGGATACATGTGTCTTTTTCAATATTGGTTTCCTCAGGGTTATATGCCTAGGAGTGGGATTGCTGGTCATATGGTCATTTTATTCCTAGGAATCTCCATACCGTCTTCCATAGGGGCTGTATCAATTTACATTCCTACCAAGAGTGCAAGAGCATTTCCTTTTCTCCACACCCTCTCCAGCATTTATTGTTTGTATAGTTTTTAATGATGGCCACTCTGACTTGTGTGAAGTGATATCTCATTGTAGTTTTGATTTGCATTTCTCTAATAATGAATGAGAAACACTGGACTGGAAGAAACACAAGCTGGAATCAAGATTGCTGGGAGAAATATCAATGACCTCAGATATGCAGATGACACCACCCTTATGGCAGAAAGTGAAGAGGAGCTAAAAAGCCTCTTGATGAAAGTGAGAGAGGAGAGTGAAAAAGTTGGCTTAAAGCTCAACATTCAGAAAATGAAGATTATGGCATCTGGTCCCATCACTTCATGGGAAATAGATGGGGAAACAGTGGAAACAGTGTCAGACTTTATTTTTTTGGGCTCCAAAATCACTGCAGATGGTGATTGCAGCCATGAAATTAAAAGACGCTTACTCCTTGGAAGAAAAGTTATGACCAACCTAGATAGCATATTCAGAAGCAGAGACATTACTTTGCCGACTAAAGTCCGTCTAGTCAAGGCTATGGTTTTCCCTGTGGTCATGTATGGATGTGAGAGTTCGACTGTGAAGAAGGCTGAGCGCCGAAGAATTGATGCTTTTGAACTGTGGTGTTGGCGAAGACTCTTGAGAGTCCCTTGGACTGCAAGGAGATCCAACCAGTCCATTCTGAAGGAGATCAACCCTGAGATTTTTTTGGAAGGAATGATGCTAAAGCTGAAACTCCAGTACTTTGGCCACCTCGTGAGAAGAGTTGACTCATTGGAAAAGACTCTGATGCTGGGAGGGATTGGGGGCAGGAGGAGAAGGGGACAGCCAAGGATGAGGTGGCTGGATGGCATCACTGACTCGATGGATGTGATTCTGAGTGAACTCCGGGGGTCGGTGATGAACAGGGAGGCCTGCAGTGCTGCGATTCATGGGGTCGCAAAGAGTTGGACACGACTGAGCGACTGAACTGAATAATGAATGATGTTGAGCATCTTTCTATGTGTTTCTTAGCCATCTGTATGTCTTCTTTAGAGAAATGTCTGTTTTAGGTCTTTTCTCCACTTTTTGATTGGGTTGTTTGTTTTTCTGGTGTTGACTTGTATGAGCTGCTTATATATTTTGGAAATTAATCCTTTGTCAGTTGTTTCATTGGCTATAATATTCTCCCATTCTGAGGGTTGTCTTTTCACCTTGCTTATAGTTTCCTTTGCTGTGTAAAAGCTTTTAAGTTTAGTCAGGTCCCACTTGTTTACTTTTGTTTTTATTTCCATTATTCTAGGAGGTGGATCATAGGGGATATTGCTTTGATTTACATCATCAAGTGTTCTACCTATGTTTTCCTCTAAGAATTTTATAGTTGCTGGTGTTACATTTATGTCTTTAATCCATTTTGAGTTTATCTTTGTGTATGGTGTTAGAAAGCATTCTAATTTCATTCTATTACATGTAGCTGTCCAGTTTGCCCAGCAACACTTATTGAAGAGGCTGTCTTTGCCCCATTGTATATTCTTGCCTCTTTTGTCTTTGCCTCTTTTGTCAAAGATAAGATACCTATAGGCATGGGTTTATTTCTGGTCTTTCCATCTTGTTTCATTGGTCTATATTTCTGTGTTTGTGCCAGTACCATACTGTCTTGATGACTATAGCTTTGTAGTATAGTCAGGAAGCTTGATTCCTCCAGTTCCATTCTTCTTTGTCAAGACTGCTTTGGCTATTCAGGGTCTTTTGTGTTTCCATCTGAATTGTGAAATTTTTTGTTCTACTTCTGTGAAAAATGCCATTGGTAATTCGATACTGCAATATTCTTGCCTGAAAAACCCCATGGACAGAGGAACCAGGAGGGTTATATTCCAGGGGCTGCAAAGAGTCAGGCACGACTGAGCAACTAATATACATCAGTTCATTTCACTCAGTCATGTCCAACTCTTTGTGACCCCATGGACTTCAGCACGCCAGGCCTCCCTGTCCATCACCAACTGCCAGAGCTTGCTCAAACTCATGTCCATTGAATCAGTGATGCCATCCAACCATCTCATCCTCTGTCATCCCCTTCCCCTCCCACCTTCAATCTTTCCCAGCATCAGGGTCTTTTTTCAGTGAGTCAGTTCTTTGCATCATGTGGCCAAAGTAATGAAGTTTCAGCTTCAGCATCAGTCCCTCCAATGAATATTCAGGACTGATTTCCTTTAGGATGGACTGGTTGGATCTTTTTGAAGTCCAAGGGACTCTCATGAGTCTTCTCCAACACCACAGTTCAAAAGTATCGATTCTTTGGTGCTCAGCTTTCTTTATAGTCCAACTCTCACATCCATACATGACTACTGAAAAAACCATAGCTTTGACTAGATGGACCTTTGTTGGCAAAGTAATGTCTCTGCTTTTTAATGTGCTTTTTAGGTTGGTCATAGCTTTTCTTCTAAGGAGCAAGCGTCTTTTAATTTCATGGCTACAGTCACTATCTGCAGTGATTTTAGTGCCCCCCAAAATAAAGTCTGTCACTGTTTCCATTGTTTCCCCATGTATTTGCCATGAAGTGATGGGGCCGGATGCTATGTCCTTAGTTTTCTGAATGTTTAGTTTTAAACCTACTTTTTCACTCTCTTCTTTCACTTTCATCAAGAGGCTCTTTAGTTCTTCTTCACTTTCTGCCATAAGGGTGGTGTCATCTGCATATCTGAGGTTATTAATATTTCTCCCAGCAGGCTTGATTCCAACTTGTGCTTCATCCAGCCCGTCATTTCACATGATGTACTCTGCATAGAGGTTAAATAAGTAGATTGACAATATATAGCCTTCATGTATTCCTTTCACAATTTGGAACCAGTCTGTTGTTCCATGTCCAGTTTTAACTGTTGCTTCTTGACGAGTACACACACACACACACACACACACACACATAACACACACACACATATGTATATGTATATGCACACAGATGGGCTTCCTGGGTGGCTCAGTGGGAAAGAATCCACTTACCAATGCAGGAGACTTGAGTTTGATCCCTGGGTTGGGAAGAACCCCTGTAGAAGGAAATGGCAACCCTCTCCAGTATTATTCCAGGGAAGTCCCTTGGACAGAGAGCCTGGGAGGCTGCAGTCCATGAGGTCTCAAAGAGTGGGACATGACTTAGTGACTAAAACAACAGCAAAAAGTATAAACTCATACACATAAAATCATATATATATATGTATGTGTGTATGTATATGTATGTGTGTATAATCATTTGAGTGTCCCTGGTGTGAAAGCAAGGATTGAATAGAATTCTACCTTGAACTTTGTATTAGTGAAACTTAACTTCACCTGAATTAACAGAAAAATCCAAAATAAGAATATTTTAAAACAAGACCACTCTGCTACTTTCTCACATAAACTACATTTAGAAGTCAGGACTGTTTTAGCATTTGTAAAAAGTCGTCAAACTGAATGAAAGCTTCTTCTGTCTAACCCCTCAAATATCCCTCAGATGTGGCTCTTGTTCTCTTGACTACAGATAGCCTCTACATCATATGTGTTCCCAGGCCGAGGGTCGGGGAGAGAATGAGAAGGAACATGTGTACGTCCCTGTAAAAGACTTACTGGCTTGTGGACACAGGGATGAAAGGAGAGGGTAAGACAAATTGAGAGAGTAGCATTGGAACATATACACTACAATATGTAAAACAGATAGCCAGTGGGAATCTGCTATATGACTCTGAGTTCATACTGCTGCTCTGTGACAACCTGTACGGGTGAGATGGGAGGTAGGAGGGAGGTTCAGGAGAGAGGGGACAGATATATCTATGGCTGCTTCATGATGATGTATGGCAGAAACCAGCAAACATTGTAAAGCAATTATCCTCCAATTAAAAATAAATAAATTAAAAAAATTTACTGGCAGTACTGCTCACATCTGTGTTTATACTTCATTGGCCAGAACTCAGTCATGACATATTCCTAGCTACACAGGAGTCCTAGAGTGTATCTTTTAAGCTGGAACAGCAATTTGTGCATGCTCAGTTGTGTCTGACCCTTTGCCACCCCATGGATGGCAGCCCACCAAGCTTCTCAGTCCATGGGATTTTCCAGGCAAGAATACTGGAGTGGGTTCCCATTTCCTACTTGAGGGGGTCTTCCTGACCCAGGGATCAAACCCACATCTTCCGTGTCTTATGCACTGGAACAACAATATGCCCAGATAAAAATGAAGATTTAAAAAATTTAATTTTCTTTGATTGTGTATATAATGTATTTTATAATTATATATAGTTTTATAATAAATACGTACCCTGATTAATTTTCTCAAACTAAATACATTTCTGTAAGAAAACATCCAAGTATGAATAGAACATTTCCAGCACCTAAAATGAGAATTCTTTACATAAAGAAAAGAAGGGAATAGATACTTGTTGGCAACTGGTAGTCTCTGGCATAAACCCCAAACCACACTGAACCACAGTAATTTGCTGAGTATTTGACGTAAGCAACCACTTATTTTTCTAAATGAATCACCATCCAATCAGTATTTTCATCACAGCATCCCCAGTCCCCAGCTTGTGACTGACCAGGACAGAAAAGATGCTCAGTAAATTAAATATATGCTGCATAATTGATTGAATAAATGAACTTAAACTTCTGTCAGAGCTGTAATATTGAATTAACCAATTTGTACCTGAATTTACAGGAAATGTTTCATAAAATGTTTGAACTTGTACAGGAAGAGAAGGTGAAGAGTTACATCAAATTTGCTAATGGATAGTTCCTTGTGGTTACTGCTGAGAAATTAGTTACTAAGTTTCAGGCACTTAGCATTTTATATGTATTCTTATTAAATTTGTACAGCAAGTTAGGTAGCATTATGCACACTAAAAACTGAGGCTCAGTGGGATGAAGTCGCTGGTCCAAAGTTATTTGACTGGTAGCATTTTCCTAAAATTTCTCTTCCTATATCACTTCTCTATGTAAAAATTTTAAGTCTTTGTCTTTTTTTCTTCCTACAAAGACTCTTTAGTTTCATTTCATTTTTCTCTGATTTCCCCAGTACTCTATATTCTGAGTCTTTTTATCCACTCTTTCTAATCTCCATTTTACTACTCTGTACACACAGTACAGTATCTCAATTCGCTTATTTACTTGTCCTTGGAGCCTCAGTTTAGATGTCACTTCCTCCAGGAATTCCAGCCCATACTTCTGGGTCAATTTCCTCCATTCTGTACTCCCACCTTGTGTCACCTCTTATCAGAGCATGTCTCAACTTTCCCATGATCCTAGCTTTCTTGTTCCATAACTCCTGGGTAATAAGCTTGAGAAGAAGACCATAGATTGTCCACTGCTTTATACACAAGCACAAAATAGACACTTAGAAATAACTGTCCGGTAAGTGAGTGAATGAATCAGTAGATGTGTGGATGAAGTGGTGGAGCTGTGGTTCAAAGCCACTTCGAGGCAATCCCAAAGCTTGTGTGTCTATCTAACCGAGTGATATTCAACATCACTTGAGAGCCCTTGTCAGCAAGAAAAAAACCTGTCTTGGCATACAGAATCCAAGATGGGCTTTATCTTCCCCTGAACATTGTTCACCCACCTCGTTTTGCCATAGAATATGGCTCTTCTCTGTGCTATAAAACATGTTCTTTCACACTGCATCTCTCATCTTGACATGAACGGCCATAAGATATGATTTTGTGTAACTTCTCTCCTGATGCTTGCTTTCCACTCATTCCACTAACAAGTTGATTCTTTTCAAGGCTCTAGAACTCCAATTCAGAGAAGGCGATGGCACCCCACTCCAGTACTCTTGCCTGGAAAATCCCATGGATGGAGGAGCCTAGTAGGCTGCAGTCCATGGGCTCGCTAAGAGTCAGATACAGCTGAGCTACTTCCCTTTCACTTTTCACTTTCATGAATTGGAGAAAGACATGGAAACCCACTCCAGTGTTCTTGCCTGGAGAATCCCAGGGATGGGGGAGCCTGGTGGGCTGCCATCTATGGGGTCACACAGAGTTGGACACAACTGAAGTGACTTAGCAGCAGCAGCAGAAGAAGAACTCTAATTGGTGAGACCTATCAGCTTTGTTGCCGGGTGTCACGAGCGAACACTGATTGCCTTGTAATTCCAAGTGCTGGCAACATGGACATTGATGTGTGTGCTGTGGGGCAAAGACCAGGGTGAGTCCCGGGAGAGCATAGCTGGTCCACTGAAGCATTTCCATCTTTAGCTCTTTGGATTCTGTGAGCAGCATCAGTGGGGGTTTGATTTGCTGTTAAGGGTAGGTGAACTCAATAAATAAGGGTGGTTTTTCCACTCTTATTGTTTCATTTCCAGCGCAGCCCCAGTCCAGACATGGCAGAAGCCATTTATTGCGGATGCAAAGCTGTGACTGGGGCCGCTTGAACAGCCTGATATACGTGCTCTGTCTGGGCTTTTTATAGGGCAGCTGTTTCTCCGAGGATCAAGCTCAGGTATTGGGAGTGTGAATTATGAGTCCTAATCAACTTGGTCATGCTTTGTGGCCTGGGAAAAGCCAGAGTGTTTCCCTTTTATGATTTGAGAGTGCACTTTTTGCAGCCTGTGGAGCAATTAGCCAATCTTTGAAATGGATACCCCGTAAACGTGGCGTGTCCTTGGAGAGCCACCACGACAGGTTACTCTGGGAGGGGAGGCGGTGAGATGGTCCCACAACTGCTTTAGTGCTTGCTGAATGGCCTTCAGGCTGGGGGAAAACTGTTTACTGTAAGAGAAAGAAGAAAAGACTTCCAGACAGACAGGCACATCAACACATCCGTGGCTGTCCCTCCCCCCTTGGAATCATCAAAGTGTCAACGAGATTCCACTAAAGGCTCCAAAGGACTGTGCTGTTTACTTCATTCTGAAAGTTCTCCTGTTTCTCTGATTATAACATTGATTTTGTCAGGATCAATATTACATTTGTGTAGAGGAAGTGAGGATCTCCAGAAAGGGTTAAGGAGTGTACATTTTAAAAAATGTATTGAGATGAATTCATTGAATGTAAAATTAACATTTTAAAGCAAGCAATTCATCGGTACTTAATATATTTACATTCTTGTGCAACCACCACAACTGTCTAGTTGCAGAATATTTTCATTACTCCCAAATAAAACTCTAAAGCCATCAAGCAGTTCCTCCCCACCCTGCCCTCTCCCAAGCCCCTGGCAACCTCCAAGCTGTGTCCTGTTTTTATGGACTTACCTACTCTAAATATTTCATATAGAAGAGGAATCATACAGTGTGATCTTCTGTGTCTGACTCCTTCCCTTGTACATATTTAAGGAAACTATGTTAATTTAGATGACTTCATATCAGGTAAAAAGATAACTTAGTTCCAGAGCTCTGGTTCTAGAAAGTAGCAAATTATCTCTTATTTGATATGGGAACTGAAAATATGAAAAAACAGAACCCATTGAAAATAAAGTATTGTTGTTCTTAATAAATAGAACCATTATCTATCCATTTCCAAGCTTCAAACTTAGATGTCAGCTTTGATTCCTCCCTTTCCTTTATGTCCAACATCTATTTAACTACCAATTCTTTATAAGTTGTTAGAGATTCTTTATTGCACTAATGTTTCTCTACCACACTGTCATTTCTAAAAAAAATGACAGTACTCTGTCATTTCCTTTCTGGACTACCAAAACAGCCTTCTGGTTGGCTTCTAACTTCCATCTTCACTCTCTGTAACTCACTTTCCAAGAAGTAGCTTTTGGGGTACTCTTCAATAACACACCACAGACCCACATCCTTATTACCCTATTGAAAACCTTCAAAGTTTTTGCTGCCTTCAAAGCATGAACTATGAAACCTGGCAAAAATATAACTCTAGAGTTACCCCTCTCTGTTCTCAGGCTTCTGTCCCTCCTGCCATGTTCCATCTGTTCTGAACTTTCTTGAGGCTCTGACTGCACTCCATGTTTCTGTCCTCCATACGTCTATTTCCACTAGTTCTTTCCTGAAATACTCCCTTCCCTCCCCCTTTATCACCTGCATATCCTCTGCATTTCATTTCAGAACTCAGGTTAGATGCTTCTTCTTCTAGGAAGTTTTCCTTCCACCTCCCACCTTCCCAGTTCCTGCAATTTGTCACCCTCCTCTGCTCACATCAACCCCTGGAATCAGACTTTTAATTGCCTTGTTTGATTCTTGTCTCTTCCCTGAACTGTATAACATTTGAAGACAAGGATCATGGCTCATTTATTTTTGATTTCCCAGTGCCCAGTGTAAGACTTGGTACTATTGATGGTTCATGGAATATTGGAAAAGCTTAACTGACTGGTTCTTGAGAGCCCATAGACCAAAGGTTCACTATATAATATTATGTGATACTCAATGAGTTGGAGGAAATAACGCCTATCTAGAGTTAAAAGACTAAATATCAGGCTCTCCCTGAACACTGAACTCTCGCCCTGTACACACAAACAATGACCTTTCCTTCTTGTGAAAATTTTGCAAGACTTTAGACTTTGTCACATTCTGGACCAGTGTTCTGACCTCAGTTTTTTTTGGAACGGAAGAAGAAAACTGAATGCAGCAGCCCTGAAGGAAACTCACCCAATGAAACCAGACTCAATGAGGGCTGGCAGTTAAATACGTCTGTGTGTCTGTGTGGTCACTGAATCAACCACTGGTCATTGAGTTGGGGTTTGGAAGACCATCTTACAGGGACTGAGTCTGATTGATTTACTGGCCATCCCAGCAGACTCAGACGTTTGCTGGATTTGTTTTTGCCCCCCCGCCCCCTGCCGCCATGCAGAATTGGTCATTCATACATTTGTTCTTAACATACCGCAGAGTGCAGACAACCGCTATGGCATGATTTGGTCTGTAGTTATTTAAGGACGTAGCTGTCTTTCTTTGAGGCTAGGAATTGCTTCTCAAATTCTTTGTATCTCTTGTATGAATCATAGAAAACTGTATAGATGAAGTACTTAAACTGATATATTTAATAGCACTTAATAGTTATTTCATAAGAGTGAAATTGTGTCTATTTCATGAGTGAAATTGTGTCTGATTCTTCTCTCTAGTACAACTGTAGTTTCAAAAAGTGCTCTCAATTATTCTTGGTATTATTATATAAATTAATAAATTCACCCTAATCAGGAAGCATAATAGTATTACTGATAACACGTCATTTTCCACACTCTGTGGATTCAATTGTGCTCCTATATCAGAGATGGTCCTGGGACCAACGGGCATGGTTCTACTTGTTAGTATTCTGTATTCTCAAAACCCCATTAGGGAATATATGTTATTAGAAACAACTCAATACAAAAATGCACATTTATTGTGATATTATATGTGTCTCAATATGTCAACTTTTAGTTGAGACTGATAAAAATGGTTTGAAGTGAAATTAAAGGCTGTCTGCCCTAGTGAGGACCCAAATGCAGCATGTCTGGTCTACTTGGCCATACCTGGACTCTGGGGGCATCTTTTGCAAGGGACATTGTCTTGCTTCAATTGTGCCTCTTGGTTAAGACAGTTTTCTTTTGGTTTCCATTTTCTTAGAAAAGATAAAGAGATGCCTCTGGCTCAGAGTTACACAGCTGAGAGACAAGGAGTATTATTCTCCTTGTGGGAATCTGAGAATGTTAGTCAGAGACCTGCCCTGTCAGTTCAGAGAAAGGCGAGGGTCTTCCCACATTCTTTTCTCTGACTCTGTTTCCCAGCGGATGTGTCCAGTTATTTTAGTGAGTCATGAAGAATCCCCAGAGGTACCATACTTGCCTGAATTTTGTGCTTTTCCCCCCTTCTCTGGAGAAAATGATGATGGAGAGTAGATGAATGGTGCTGATGATATAAAAAGAGGAGAGGGATCTAGGGCAAAAGCAGCAAAAGTCCTAGTCATTCAATCACGAAACTGTGTAAATCTGTGACCTTGGTCAAAGCATCTAAACTCCATAAGCCTTAGTTTCTTCAACAAAGTCAGAAAAATGGTGCTTGACTGTTTTTTTCCTAAAAGATCAGAATGAAAAATAGGGATGCTATTTACTTAAATATGCATTATTATTCATTTTTAAAAAGGAATGGTTTTAATTTTTATTGAAGTATAATTTCTTCCCACCTGCTTCCCAGGTGGCACAGTGGTAAAGAATCTACCTGCCAATGCAGGAGACACAAGAGATGTGCGTTCTACCCCTGGGTCAGAAAGAACCCCTGGAGGAGGAAATGGCAACCCACTCCAGTATTCTTGCCTGGAAAATTCCATGGACAGAGAAGCCTGGCAGGCGACAGTCTGTGGGGTTGTAAAGAGTCGGACAGAATGGAGTGCACACATGCACACACACACACAATCGCTTTACAATATTGTGTTAGTTTCTGTCATATAATGAAGTGAATCAGCTATATATGTATTTTTGTATTTATTTTAAATGATTAAATTTTAAAAGATTGGTCATGCAGAAACTAGTTCAGTGCCTCTGCAGTGCACTTATCTTAATGGGACCACTGAGTCTGCACAGACAGGGAGAACTTTTGAGGGGCTATCAGTTTAGCTCAGCTTCTTGGTCCTGATTGCGATGGGTGATCTTACCAAAGTGCTCAAGGATGAGTGTGATGGCTTGAATGCTTTGCTCTCCCCCAACGTCATATGTTGAAATCCTAACCCTCAACGTAGATCCACTGGAGAAGGAAATGGCAACCCACTCCAGTATTCTTGCCTGGGGAATCCCATGGACAGAGGAATCTGGTGGGCTATAGTCCCTTGGGTCACAAAAAAGTCAAAGACAACTTAGCCGCTAAACAAAATGTAATGGTATCAGGGGGTAAGTTAGGTCATGGAGGTGGAGCCTCTGTGAATGGATTAATACCCTTATGAAAGAAACCTCAAAGAGCTCCCACAACCCTTCTGCCTTGTGAGGATACAGTGAAAAGAAGTAGACTTAGAATTTAGAATGGGTGTTATACGTCATCAAACTAGCAGTCTCTTACACTGTTTTTCTTCATACTCAAAGTCAACAACAGAGGTAGAAGACATAGAAATAGAAAGTATTCATATATGTGTGTGTGCGCGTTCCTTCCCTAAAGACAACATACTAAAACAGATCTATAATTTCAGGGATTTCGATATCCCTAGTTTCAGCCCTGGGAATGTAGGTTGAGATGCAGAAGTAGTAGGGAGATCAACTGTTGCCTATCGGTTGGTTGGTTGAGTTACTCATGTAGTAACTATTCATGGATTACCCAGCAGGTATCAAGGTCTGTACTAGGCACAGGCTAGTGGATTTTAAACACACGAATGGCTATCTATGACATGAGGTAATGCAGTACACACTGCTATAACAGAGTTAAGAGCATATCGCTATGTGAACACAGACTACCTCTGTCTTAGGCTTTAGGTGGTTTGGGGAGGATTCTCTGAGGAACATGGGAAATATCCCACAATTAATCATTTGTCCAGGTTTTCCCAGCTCTGTGTTTTCCTAAACAATCAGTCACTTATTTACGTTATTCTATAAAATTTTAAGTGCCAAGCCCTTCCCATGTAATGAGTTCTCTTTGTGGATAGAAATGAGCTTGGTGTGCTTGGAAAGTGTCAGGAAGGCTGTTTGATAGGCACCATGCTTGGTGTGCCACGTGTTATGACAATGAACAAAACAGACACTTATGGTCCTCCACAGCCTATAGTCTGTAAAGCAAAATTGTAGGCTTTTGTCCTTCCCTCACTTCATGTACATCCTTAGGTAAGTAACTTTGCCTCTCTAAATCTCCATTTCTCCAGGTGTAAAATTAGGAGGTAGGATAAGATGATTTCAGTGTGTCAGCATTCGACCTTCTAGTACTCTACATTATTCCCTCACAGCCCTTAT
This sequence comes from Capricornis sumatraensis, assembly GCF_032405125.1. Classification (NCBI taxonomy): domain Eukaryota; kingdom Metazoa; phylum Chordata; class Mammalia; order Artiodactyla; family Bovidae; genus Capricornis; species Capricornis sumatraensis. The sequence continues at coordinate 30,695,338 of NC_091079.1, forward strand.
ATCATTAAGTTCTCAACAAAAGTCAGCTGTTTCTTCATTTAAGGATAAAAATGGATGGAAAACACATCTTGTTAGAGGCTCAGGTTTTTGAGAAGTGGCACTGCCTTCTTGGGGAAGACATCTTTGTCTGACTGGATGTATTCAGCGGACAGTAAGGGAACTGAGAGGAAATGAGAATTTCAGTGTCAAGTTCTGAAATGCCTGTATGGGCGCTGAGGCTCCCGTCTGGGAACACTGTTTCAGTCTTACGGGATCCTTCTTTTGTGTAGGATGTATAACTAAAAGTCCTTTATCTCATGGATGTGAACTAAGGATATCACCCTCACAGGTGATTTAGTCCTAAGCTATTTTACTACCCAGCATACAATTCGATTATTTTTTCCTCTGGTGCCTACTTACCACTAATAATAGTAATATGAGTTATCTATAATAGTTATAAACCATAGTTATAATTCTTGACCTAGATAATGTATGAATTCTCAAGCTGTTGCATAGGTAGGACTTCATTTCTTCCTCCCAACAGCAATATGATATAGGTTGGGTGAGGGTTATTATTCCCATTTTATAGATAGGAAACTGAGGTTCAGAGAGACTTATTAACTCACCTGAAGTCTCATAGATAAGAAGCTTCAGAGGTGTGATTCCACTTCATTTGTTTCCAGAGCAATATTTAGAAATGAATGACTCAAACCAAAGGTAAGCCACTGAGCAAGAGAAAATATTTGCACCACGTGTGCTAGCCAGAGGACTCTACAAAATATATAAAGAACTACAAGTCAATAAGTAAAAGACAATTCAACAGGAAAACATGAGCAAGAAACTTGAACAGAAACATCATTAAAAGTATATTCAAATGACCAATAAACTTTTGAAAGGCTGCTCACCTTCCTTGGTCATCAGGGAAATGAAGATTACTTTCACAAAGCAATATCACTGTACATTGATCAGAATGGCTCAGCTGTAAAAGATGGAACATATCAAAACATGTTGAACAATAAGTACATTATTTAGAAGGAACTGATAAGGAATGATGATAGTAGTTAATAGCAAGAAGAGTTACTAAATGTATTGAGTAACAGGAATTCTATACATGTTGGTGGGGGTGTACATTGTTGCAGGCACTGTGGAAAAGTGACCATATTAACTAAAGTTAAATATTTTAATACTCTATGACCCAGTAATTCTAGTCCTAGATATGCTAAAAAAGGGTGTGTATCTGTTGACAAAAAATCATGTGAAGGAATGTTTATAGCACCACTATTTATCATAGTTTGCAACTGGAGTAATCTAAATATTCATCTACAGAAAGATGAATAAACAAGTTGTGATATAGTCACACAATGGAATATTATACAGCGATGACAGTGAAGAGTAACACTATAGGTAACAACATTAGTGTATCTTATAAACATGGAATTTAATGAAAGAAGCCCCATGCAATGAAAGAGTCCCTACAATACTCTTATTGGTATTAGATATAAGTATAGAAGTTAGCTTTTGATTGTGGAAGAGGATACAGAGGATTCTGGGGTGCTAAAGATGTTCCATTCTGTGATATAAATGCTGGTTCCATAGGCTTGTCAGTTTGTGATAATCTATGAAGCTGTATATTTATGATTTGTATACTATTCCTCAATAGCATTTTACTCAGTTCAGTTCAGTTGCTCAGTCATGTCTGACTCTGCGACCCCATGGACTACAGCACATCAGGCTTCCCTGTCCATTGCCAACTCCCAGAGTTCGCTCAAACTCATAAGTCAGTGATGCCACCCAACCATCTCATCCTCTGTTGTCCCTTTCTCCTCCTGCCCTCAATCTTTCCCAGCATCAGGGTCATTTCCAATGAGTCAGTTCTTTTCATCAAGTGGCCAGTGTATTGGAGCATTTTACTAAGTGGACCACATAGCGAACTATAGCCTTCAGGACACAATGAGTATCTCTATGTGCCAAGAAGAGAGATGATTCCATGAAAAATTACTAACAACTTTGGAGATAGTGTATTTAAGAAAATATAAGTGAGGAAGTGAAGAAGAATGCAAATTGGAATATCAGCATGTGAATAGACCACTGGCCACCTGCTCAGATGAAGGAAAAAAGCTTCATGAGGATTAAGTAAATTGCTGAAGGTCCAGCAGCTCATAAGTGGTTCAGCTGGAATTCTCATCAACGTCTTTTTATTCCATAGCTCATGCTTCTTCAGCTATACCATCTCAGCAGGCAATATTTTACTTCAACCCTGGAAACAGTAAAGAATGGGAAAAACAGAAGGAGGTAAAAGAGTAGACGTCATCAAGAAACGATTTAAAGTATTGGTTTAAAGTCTGCCTTTCACCATAATCTCTAGATCCTTATCTCCATGTTAGCCACTCTTTACTGGAGAAAAGTTCTTTAATTGAAAGAATGAGTGAGTGAATGAATGAATGGAGAGAAAGCGAAAACAGCCTTGGGAGGAATGCCATACTCCATCAAACTAACAGTCTCTAATGCCCTTTGGTTTTCATATTCTAAGTGAAGAAACAAATAGGAAAAAAAATTACACACACACACACACACAGACGACACGCTTGCTTGGCCTACAACTTCAGGGATCTCAATATCCCTAATTACAACTTATATTGCAGGCTACACAGAAGCACTGCTGATTCCAGCCGTGGCAGGACTCCTGTTCAAACATACTTCCCAGAAATCTTAGGCAGCTTGCCATGGTAAGGAAACAATTTACGTCAGATTTTGAGCAGGGGACTCCGTCGAGGGTGGGGAGGAAGGCGGGGGCGAGTCGTTAAAGGTGGTAAGAGGAAGGCTTTTCATGGAGGCTACAGCTGATCACTTTTTCCCTGGTCCAGGAGGAGGACAAAGTGGTTATTATTCCTCTTTGGCTCACTGTGGCCCCAACAGCTCTGTTCTGAAAGTCAGTGGCTGCCTGGAGGTATCTCTGGGGATACAGAATGAGTCTGGCTACGATGCTTAAGAATTTTCCTCTCTTTTGCTGGCTCTCTTGATGGTTTGCCACAGTTAAAAGATTTCTTTTGATTAATTATGGGTAGTCTTTAATGTTCCCCTTAGTTCATGGACTGGTATTGAAATGACCTCAGAAATGATTGAGTCAAACTTCTTCCCAAGGCAGGAATTATTTGTGTAGCCAAAAAATCATTCTCCATTCCATAAATATTTATTCCTTGTGGCAGATATTGTTGGTATTCTACCTACTGTTCAGCTGTTCTTCCCTTCTCCTTGCTAACAGCACTCTCATGGATTTTTTTTTTTTGAGTGGAAGCATTATGCCCACAGCCAAGCAATAAATTTTTATTGGTGTAAGTCGATCATGATAATCTTATTCTCACTCTTTTAGCATTCTTGGAAGCCCCAGTGTATCTAAGTTTTGTCCAAGGAGACCTAGGAAAATGAAAATTTCCTGCAGAATTCTCAAAGAGGTTTTGTTTTTCTGATGAGAAAGGACAGACACACTGCAATGTCCTTTCTCATTCTGGCCTTGACTGTAAATATGACACTCGCCACCTTGTGACCATGAGGGTACTGGCAAGAAGGTTGTAGACTTTATTGATCTATTGAACAGACACAAGTTACTCTTATATAACTGTTAGTAGGAATGCAAATTGGTACAGTCACTGTGGAAAACAGCATGGAAGTTCCTCAAAAACTTTAAAAATAGAACTAACATGCGATCCAGCAATTCCACATTCCACTCCTGGGTATTTGTCCAAAGAAAATGAAAACATGAATTAGAAAAGATATATTCACTTCAATGTTCATAGCAGAATTATTTATTATAGCCAAGATACAGAAGCAACCTAAGTGTCCAGGGACAGATGAATGGATAAAGATCTATATGTATCTATCTGTCTATCATACACTGTATGTTTTCATTTATATATAGAATCTTTAAAAAAAACCAAAGACATACAAGTATAACAAAACAGATACAGACTCACAGATACAGAGAACAAAGAAGTGGTTGCCAGAAAGGATGTAGGATGAAGAAGGGGTAAAGAGGTGAAAGAGATTAAGAGTTGCAAACTACTCGTTAGAAATCACAAGGATATAATGGAAGCATAGGCAGTATAGTCAATGGTATTGTAATAAATTTGCATGGTGTGCATAATCTATAAAAATGTTGAATTGCTATATTGTATTCCTGAAACAAATATAATATTGTAAGTTAACTCTCAGTTCAGTTCAGTTGTGTCCAACTCTTTGCGACCCCATGAATTGCAGCACGCCAGGCCTCCCTGTCCATCACCAACTCCCGGAGTTCACTCAGACTCACGTCCATTGAGTCAGTGATGCCATCCAGCCATCCTATTCTCTGTTGTCCCCTTCTCCTCCTGCCCCCAATCCCTCCCAGCATCAGAGTCTTTTCCAATGAGTCAACTCTTCTCATATGGTGGCCAAAAAATTGGAGTTTCAGCTTTAGCATCATTCCTTCCAAAGAAATCCCAGGGTTGATCTCCTTCAGAATGGACTGGTTGGATCTCCTTGCAGTCCAAGGGACTCTCAAGAGTCTTCTCCAACACCACAGTTCAAAAGCATCAATTCTTCGGCGCTCTGCCTTCTTCACAGTCCAACTCTCACATCCATACATGACCACAGGAAAAACCATAGCTTGACTAAACGGACCTTAGTCGGCAAAGTAATGTCTCTGCTTTTGAATATGCTATCTAGGCTGGTCATAACTTTTCTTCCAAGGAGTAAGCATCTTTTAATTTCATGGCTGCAGTCACCATCTGCAGTGATTTTGGAGCCCAAAACAAAGTCTGACACTGTTTCCCCATCTATTTCTCATGAAGTGATGGGACCAGATGCCATGATCTTCGTTTTCTGAATGTTGAGCTTTAAGCCAACTTTTTCACTCTCCTCTTTCACTTTCATCAAGAGGCTTTTTAGTTCCTCTTCACTTTCTGCCATAAGGGTGGTGTCATCTGCATATCTGAGGTTATTGATATTTCTCCCGGCAATCTTGATTCCAGCTTGTGTTTCTTCCAGTCCAGGGTTTCTCATGATGTACTCTGCATATAAGTTAAATAAGCAGGGTGACAATATACAGCCTTGATGTACTCCTTTTCCTATTTGGAACCAGTCTGTTGTTCCATGTCCAGTTCTAACTTCAATCAAAATATTATAAAAGAAAACAGTAAGTCACTGAGGTCAGATTCCCATCTCTTGCAAATGTATAGGTACTATATTCGAGGCACTGAGTGTGTGACCGCCTTCATCAGTCAGCTCTTCAGTGTCTACTGCAGCCACCCAGAACTACCTAACCTGAGACCTCACCGTTCCTTGGGAAGCCTATATCTTGTGCCTAATTGAAGTGGAGGCGTAAGACAGTCATTTGTGGCCAATGCGGGGATACTCTGATAGGTAATATTTACTCCAGAGGCTTCCCTGCCCCAGGTTGATGGAGGGTTTGTTGGGCTAGCATTGCATTAATGGCCTTGAAAGACAGTATCAAGGAAAAAGACTTCCAGTGGGTAGAATTTGGGGAATTGCATCTGGTTATCATTGGTGTGAAAAGATAATTGTCCAAGGAAGGGAGTGAGGGTGATACAGGGTTAGGAGGAACTAAGAGATACAAACTATTATGTATAAAATAAGCTTTAAGAATATATTGTACAACGTGGTGAACAGAGTCAAATCTTAAAATAACTGTAAATGGAGTATAACCTTTAAAAATTGTGAATCACAAATATTGTACACGTGAAAGTACATTGTCTATCAACTATATTTCAATTAAAAAACTCACCATGATAAAAAGATAAGGGTCAACAAAGGAAGAACAATAGATGAATGTGAAAAAGAATGAAACAGAAGAAAAATGAGGCAAGACAGAGATAGAGTGGGGATGAGAGAGAGAGAGGAGTAGAAGAGAAAATACTTCTCTATTTGTAAAAGTACTTCTTTATTATGTAAAAAAAGAAATCACACATTTTGAGGCACCAATGAAAGATGAAGAAAATGTTGGTAGCACATATTAACAAGTTTCAAAATCCATCGAGCTCCAACACATAAAAAAGGAAATATAGATTGGGGTGACCTTTTTATTTATTTTATTTATTAGTTTTGGCTGGGCTGGGTCTTTGGTCCAGCACACGGTCTCTTCACTGCTGTTCTTGGACTTTCTCTAGTTGTGATATATGGGCTTCTCACTGCGGTGGCTTCTTGTGTTGTGGCTCTTGAGCTCTAGACAGTGGTTCATTAGTTTTGGTGCATGGGCTTAGTTGCCCCATGACATGTGTGATCTTAGTTCCTGAACCAGGGATCAAACCCATGTCCCCCTGCATTGCAAAGCAGATTCTTAACCACTAGACCATCAGGGAAGTCCCTGACCTTTTTATTTCTTATGCGACTAGTTGGTAAGTTGTTAAACAGTTTTAAAAAAGGTATCAAGGAGACAGTATTCTGGATGTGCTGTTCATGAAAGCAGAATTGCCGATGGATGGGCCAGATTTGGATCTTTGGATACCCTATCTTTCCCTGTCTTTCCTGCAAGAAGCAATTCCAATCCTAGTGAGTAACAGATATCATCAGATACTGATTATTAGTCCATATTCTATTTTATGAATGAAACATAGAGAATATAGTTATAATGAGGACTGAGGAGTTCCTGTTTGTCATCGCATTTTTCCCCAGTGGGGAAGTTCCCAAGGAAACTGAAGTCAGTATCAGTAGCTTATTGAACAAAGGCAGTTAGACCCACAGCATCTTTTAAAAGGTGTTTTCGGAATCTGTAGAGAAAAGCTGAAAGGGCCCAGGTTTGGGGACATAGAAAGATCAGGATCTGATTCTCAGTTATAACAGTAATTAGAACAGTTTTCTCATTCTCTCTGGACCTCAGTGTTTTATTTCATTTCAAAGAGGTAATGATTTTAAAGGATTGATGTGGAGGATTAAGTGGAAATTCCTGGCAGTGCAAATGCAGGCGCCCCCATCTCCAGGATATAAAAAACCTGAGGTTGGCTACTGCTTCTTCCTTGTACTATGCTATTGACCTTGACCCAGTTTCCATCTCCATGCAAACCACATAGACCTATTAACACACATCTTCCCTCAGAATGTCCAGCTGTAATTCAGCATGAACTAGCAACTGTTCTGGGTCAAATTTGAGATCTGAAGATGCACAAAGTTACTCTGGTTGAATTTGGGTGATTTCCAGGTTTCCCAAGGACCACATGTACAATGCAAGGGTCCGCATGTCTCAGGAAGGGTTACTCTGGAAAGTGCTGGTTATTACTCTTAGGCTGTTGTTTAGTCTCTGCCAGGAGCCTTTTCTCATTTTATTCCAATTTTTATTTATTTGAGAAATTCTTTTAGAAATCTGTGATGTGCCAAGCACTGTGTAAAGGGTTGGGATATATGTGTTAATAATATCTGGTTCTAGAGATGAAGTGCAAGGAATGCAGACATTTCATTAAAACTGTGATCAGTGTTAGAATTATATCTAACATATGTCACTCACCGAATCATAGAATCTCCTTGAGATGGTGTTAGGGGAAATTTCCTACTTGTGTGTTTTTAGGAAGAAACTTCCACTTTCAGGAGAGAAGTGGATTAGGACAGAAATATTTTGAGCCACTGTCCTGACAAAGCAAGTCCCAGATCTGGGTGTGAAGCTTGTACACAGCTTCAGCTTTCTTTTCTTCCTCCTTGTTGGAGTGGGCCTACAATTGTCCAGTTTCTACAGGGAAAAAAGTTTAATATAATGGATACAGTGGTGTCAGGAGGAATGGTTGCAATACTTATTCTGACAAAGGGTTAAAGCCTGTCCTGGAAGTCACCTTCTCCAGTAATGAAAGTTTGCTTTGTGTTCATCCTTCCCATCCTTCTGTTGATTATTTTTGCCTGCAGTTAACGTGAACATTGTTTTCTATGTGTCAGGTTGTTTGTTTTTCATGTTACTCAGATATCCTACATTCTTGCTGATTTGCCTATTTGATTAGAATTTGAATAAGAAATGCATGAATATCTGCCAAACGACTGTGACTTTGTTTCTCTTTTTAGTTCTGTTAGTACTTGATTTATGTATTTTAAAACAGTGTAATTAGATAGGTGTAAACTTAGAATTGGAACATTTTCACATAGGTTAATCCTTTTATAAAAAAAAAACACATCTTTGAATTAGTAGAGATGTTTCTTGCTTTAAAATAACTGCCAAATATTAGTGAATATCAAATTTACTAATATTTGCATTGTATAAATATTTCCAATATTTTACTTTCAAGTATTCTGTATCCTTGTGTTTAAGATATGACTCTTTTAAGAAATATATAGTCAATTTATTTTTAATTTATGCTATTAACCTTTGTTATTTTAATTGAAATATTTAATTCACTTACTTTTAAAGTAACTAATAGTCTATTTTTATTTCTATGTACCATTTCTCCATTTCTATCAATTTCACTTGGAGTAATTTTTTTATTATTTAATTTTCTTTTATTACTTTATTAGCTATATGTTTTTTCACTATGCTTTCTGTCATTATCCTAGAGAATTCAATTCCATTTACCATGTCCCACATTATTGAACATTATTGTTATTATTTTAATTCTAAATATATTCTCTCTGTATGTTATATTCTATAAGATTTATCTTTATTTACTCAGTGTTCATTTATTTTTTAAATTTTTAATATAAATTTATTTATTTTAATTGGAGGCTAATTACTTTACAATATTATAGTGGTTTTGCCATACATTAACATGGATCCACAACAGGTGTACACATGTTCCCCATCCTGAACCCCCTCCCACCTCCCCCCCCATCCCATCCCTCTGGGTCATCCCAGTGCACTGGCCCTGAGTGCCCTGTCTCATGCATCAAACCTGGACTGGCAATTCTTTTCACATATGATAATATACATGTTTCAGTGCCATTCTCCCAAATCATCCCACCCTTGCCCTCTCCCACAGAGTCCAAAAGACTGTTCTATACATCTGTGTCTCTTTTGCTGTCTCACATGTAGGGTTATTGTTACCACTTTCTAAATTCCATATATATGCATTAGTATAATGTATTGGTGTTTTTCTTTCTGGCTTACTTCACTCTGTATAATAAGCTCCAGTTTCATCCACCTCATTAGAACTGATTCAAATGTATTCTTTTTAATGGCCGAGTAATACTCCATTGTGTATATGTACCACAGCTTTCTTGTCCATTCATCTGCTGATGGACATCTAGGTTGTGTCCATGTCCTGGCTATTATAAACAGTGCTGTGATGAACACTTGGGTACACATGTCTCTTTCAATTCTGGTTTCCTCAGTGTGTATGTCCAGCAGTGGGATTGCTAGGTCATATGGCAGTTCTATTTCCAGTTTTTTAAGAAATCTCCACACTGTTCTCCATAGTGGCTGTACTAGTTTGCATTCCCACCAACAGTGTAAGAGGGTTCCCTTTTCTCCACACCCTCTCCAGCATTTATTGCTTGTAGATTTTTGGATAGCAGCCATTCTGACTGGTGAATGGTACCTCATTGTGGTTTTGATTTGCATTTCTCTAATAATGAGTGATGTTGAGCATCTTTTCATGTGTTTGTTAGCCATCTGTATGTCTTCTTTGGAGAAATGTCTATTTAGTTCTTTGGCCCATTTTTTGATTGGGTTATTTTTCTGGAATTGAGCTGCAGGTGTTGCTTGTATATTTTTAAGATTAATTCTTTGTCCATTGCTTCATTTGCTATTATTTTCTCCCATGATGAAGGCTGTCTTTTCACCTTGCTTATAATTTCCTTTGTTGTGCAAAAGCTTTTAAGTTTAATTAGGTCCCATTTGTTTATTTTTGCTTTTATTTCCATTACTATGGGAGGTCGGTCATAGAGGATCCTGCTGTGATTTATGTTGGAGAGTGTTTTGCCTCTGTTCTCCTCTAGCAGTTTTATAGTTTCTGGTCTTACATTTATATCTTTAATCCATTTTGAGTTTATTTTTGTGTATGGTGTTAGAAAGTGATCTAGTTTCATTCTTTTACAAGTGGTTGACCAGTTTTCCCAGTACCACTTGTTAAAGAGATTGCCTTTTGTCCATTGTATATTCTTGCCTCCTTTGTCAAAGATAAGGTGTCCATAGGTGCATGGATTTATCTCTGGGCTTTCTATTTTGTTCCATTGATCTATATTTCTGTTTTTGTGCCAGTACCATACTGTTTTGATGACTGTGGCTTTGTAGTAGAGCCTGAAGTCAGGCAGGTTGATTCCTCTAGTTCCATTCTTCTTTCTCAAGATTGCTTTGGCCATTTGAGGTTTTTTGTATTTCCATACAAATTGTGAAATTATTTGTTCTAGTTCTGTGAAAAATACCATTAGTAGCTTGATAGGGAGTGCATTGAATCTATAGATTGCTTTGGGTAGTATACTCATTTTCATTATATTGATTCTTCCAATCCATGAACACAGTTTATTTCTCCATCTATTAATGTCCTCTTTGATTTCTTTCTTCAGTGTTTTATAGTTTTCTATATGTAGGTCTTTTGTTTCTTTAGGTAGATATATTCCTAAGTATTTTTTTCTTTTCATTGCAATGGTGAATGGAATTTGTTCCTTGATTTCTCTGTTTTCTCATTGTTAGTGCATAGGAATGTAAGGGATTTCTGCATGTTAATTTTATATCCTACAACTTTACTATATTCATTGATTAGCTCTAGTAATTTTCTGGTGGAGTCTTTAAGGTTTTCTATGTAGAGAATCATGTCATCTGCAAACAGTGAGTTTTACTTCTTTTCCAATCTGGTCCTTTTCTTTCTTTTTCTGCTCTGATTTCTGTGGCCAAAACTTCCAGAACTATGTTGAATAGTAGTGGTGAGAGTGGGCACCCTTGTCTTGTTCCTGACTTTAGGGGAAATGCTTTCAGCTTTTCACCATTGAGGATAATGTTTTCTGTGTGTTTGTCATATATGGCTTTCATTATGTTGAGGTATGTTCCTTCTATTCCTGCTTTCTGGAGGGTTTTTTTTTTTTATCATAAATGGATGTTGAATTCTGTCAAAGGCTTTCTTTGCGTCTATTGAGGTAATCATATGGTTTTTATCTTTCAATTTGTTAATGTGGTGTATTACGTTGATTGATTTGAGGATATTCAAGAATCCTTGCATCCCTGGGATAAAGCCCACTTGGTCATGATGCATGATCTTTTTAATATGTTGTTGGATTCTGTTTGCTAGAATTTTGTTAAGGATTTTTGCATCTATGTTCATCAGTGATATTGGCCTATAGTTTTTTTTTTTGGTGGCATTTTGGTCTGGTTTTGGTATTAGGGTGATGGTGGCCTCATAGAACGAGTTTGGAAGTTTACCTTCCTCTGAAAATTTCTGAAAGAGTTTGAGTAGGATAGGTGTTAGTTCTTCTCTAAATTTTTAGTAGAATTCAGCTGTGAAGCTGTCAGGGCCTGGGCTTTTGTTTGCTGGAAGATTTCTGATTACAGTTCCAATTTCCATGCATGTGATGGGTCTGTTAAGATTTTCTATTTCTTCCTGGTTCAGTTTTGGAAAGCTGTACTTTTCTAAGAATGTGTCCATTTCTTCTAAGTTGACAGTGTTCATTTAGATTTTCTTACCTGTTTACTATTTCAGTTGCTTCTCATTCCTTCCAGTTTCCTCAAGCCCCTATCATTTTCTCCTGCCTGAAGGTCTCCTTTTATTCATTCCTTGAGTGTAGAATTGAACATGGAAAATACTTTTATATTTTATCTGTTAAAATGGTTTTTAACTTTTATTTTTCAAAGATATTTTCACCAAGTATGGAAGTCTAGGGTAGTCATTGTTTTATTCAATATCTTGAATATGTCATTTCAGTTTTTTTCTGGTTCCCATCTTTGGAGAAGGAAATGGCAACCCACTCCAGTACTCTTGCCTGGAGAATCCCAGGGATGGAGGAGCCTGTTGGGTGCTGTCTATGGGGTCGCACAGAGTTGGATATGACTGACGTGACTTAGCAGCAGCAGCAGCAGCAGCAGCAGCAGCAGCATCTTTTCTCTTATATAATCAGCTGTCACTATTGCTAGTGTTGATACTCATTAGAAATATCTATCTACCTGCCTATCTGTTTATCTATCTCTCCTTTTCCCACTGAACTTGGGCTGAAGGAAAAACACATGCCTCTCCACCCTAGGGAGGTGGTGAAGAGTGGTGGCTCAGTACTCTTCTGACTGTGTAGTTAAGCTCTCATTCTGCCATTTTCACTTCAGCCATTTCATATTTTCAAGTGAGACCTCCCACATTCTTTATTTGGTCTCCCCTGACGTTATCTAGATTTACAATATGCCAAGAAAAGAAAATTTGGAGAAACTACATAATTAATATTACAATACCACTTATGGGTTTAGAGTTACTGCGTACATGATATTTAATTTTCTATAGTTTTCCCTTTCTCCCCAAATATTGTGTGATGAACATTTATTACATTTACAACAGAATTTTTAGTTTTTTAAAAAGTGACATTAAAGTCATCACCTTGAAATGTACCCCCAAAATCTGTTAAATGGTTAAGTGCATAAATTGTAACTAAATACCAAAATTATTTTGTCTTAATAACAAATTAGTCTTCTTCCTCATCATTTCTTAGTTTTCCTAAGTGTCTCTTAATTAAATTTATGATTTCCAATGTATTTAAATAAAATCTGAAGTCTTTTAAGGATCCACCGAATTAATCACAAAATGTATCACTTTGGGCATCTTTTGGCTATACAGAACTTGTTTATTTCACGTGATGTCACTGACTAATGTCCATCTGCTTTTGCCTTTCTTCTCCTCCTTCAGATGGATGGAGCACCACAGAAATTCACTGAAGGCTGCTAGCCAGGAGACTCAAGAAGGAATTGTTAAAAAAGAGAACTATCCAAACATTGTCCTCTCCCTTTGGAGCCTAAACAGGAAAGAAAACTCTTAGGTAAGTCATAATCAGTGCTCTGTGTGCTCAAACACTCTAAGAAGGGTCTTGTCTGAACTGGGAGAACTGTGGCTTTGGCTACACATTCAATGAACCAAGGTCTATGAGGTTCAAGTTCAGAGAAATGGATTTCTGCCACTGCAGACTCATTAGAGCTGATGCTATCACAGGGCTAAAAGGAAAACCTTATGTTCACCTCAGGGCTGCCAGTTGTCCAGCAGCCATCCGCATCAGCAGTGGCAAGGAGCACTCTGAATTTGGGCTAGAGAAAGCGTCGCGAGAGCCAGGCTAGTCAATGAGCCCAATCATGATAATGCTAATAATAGCAAACCTTTATTGAGCCCTTTACTGTGAGCCAGCACTGCTGAGAGCAGTCTGTGTGCATCACCCCATTTAATCCTCACTACGCCCGTCATGAAGCTGGAGCTGTTATGAGGACCGTTTTGCATGTAAGAAATGAGGCTCAGACATGTTATGTAATTTGTCTGTGATCACTCAGCTGGAGAGGAGTAGAGCTGGATTTTGCACTCAGGTCGTGAGTGAGTGAGTGAGTGAGTGAAGTCCCTCGGTCGTGTCCGACTCTTTGTGACCTCATGGACTGTAGCCTACCAGGCTCCTCCCTCCATGGGATTCTCCAGGCAAGAGTTCTGGAGTGGGTTGCCATTTTCGTCTTGCTGCTGCCCAAAACCCCACTGCTTGGCTTTTCTACCTTTGAAGTCCAGTCTCTCAGCAGGGCACTCTTCTCCTCCAGGATGTGGCCAGGAGCAGCCTGCCCACGCCCTCAACCCCAGGATCTGCCCTCCTACCACCTAAAACCTCTGTTCTCTGGCCCTACTAGGTCAGACTCCACTCCCTGCCCACATCTTGCTCTTCTAAGATTCTTTGCTTTTTCTCATTGTGCGTAGTTGCTCAGTCATGTCAGATTCTTTGCAACCTCATGGACTATAGTCCTCCAGGCTCCTCTGTCCATGGGATTCTCCAGGCAAGAATACTGGAGTGGCTTGCCATTCCCTTCTCCAGGAGATTTTCCTCACCTAGGGGTCAGACTCATGTCTTGGGTCTCTTGCATTGCAGGCAGATTCTCCACTGTCTGAGCCACCAGGGAAGCCTACTTTTGCTCATTACTTGTGTCCTAAAAGTACTTTCCCTTTCCCCTGCCAAACCAACTTAATCATCCATTAATCCTCTGTGCAGATGTCACTTACTTTGTGAATCCTTTCTCAGCTTTCTCTTCCCAGCTCTTGGCCTCCTTGACTGCTCTCTTAGCACTGAGTTCACGTGTCAGCATACAGGTTAGCAAAGTATGGCCTGAAGTCACATTCGGGACTGCTTCCTGGTTTTGTATGACCCACAAGCTAAAAATAATTTTTAAATATCTGGAGGAAAAAAGTCAAAGGGAGAATGTTTTGTCGCACATGAAAACTATATGGAGTACACACTTCAGTGGACATGAAGGGAGTTTTATTGGTTACATGGCCACACTCATTGACGGACATGTTGCCAGTGACTGCTAGGGTCCCACAGTGGAAGAGGTGAATAGTTGACACGAAGGCATAGGGTCCAGTGTCTAAAATATTTGCTATTTGGCTCTCTATACAGAAACAGTTTGCTAGCTTGCGCATTGGAGCACTAGCAAGTGGTGTTTGGGAAGAATGAGCAGCCATGTGTTGCTGATTATTAAGCTCTCTGTGCCCAGTGCAGGGCTCTTCTGTTAGTGGCCAATAATTTAATGAACATACGAATGAAAGTTAAATGAGTGTGAAGGACAGATTCTCTACCAAGAACCAGGAGTCTTGCATTCCAGTATCATTTCTGTCACTTATTGTTATCTGGCAGAAAACTCAAAGTAGGATAATTTGATAAACATTTTTCACAAAGGGACAGTGCAATAATTTGGAGACAGTAGCAGCAAACATGTAACCATCTGTCACCTGGAAGGGTACAGAGATGGGAGCGGGTTCAGAATTCGATAAAGTCACTTTGAGTTAGCCCCTTTGGAGCACTAGTAGCTTCTGTAGAGCCAGCAGCTGATAGGATCTGCTCATGGGAGAAGCTAAGAGAAGACATTTCCTGATCTCATTCTCCTCCCTCTTCCCACATTTTGCTGGGTCTCCCTGTTGGTGGAACCCATCCAGATACTGGAGCCTTGTCAATATCATGGCTGGAAGTTGGTTCCTAGAATTCAGAGAAGGATAGAGAAGATAGCAAACAGGAAGGGCAAGGGAGAATGACCTACACACAAACTTAGTGACAAATCACATCTACTCCCTAGGCTTTGAGTTCTTCACTTATACAATTGGCAAGTTGGATTATAAAATATTTAAATAAATAAATAAAATACCAACACAGATAGAAATTACTTCTTGTGGCTTTATTCTGAACCACACATTGATTTTGTCGAATAGTCTTCAGAGTAAATATTGGGTTAGCTAAAAAGTTTTCTTGCATTTTTCCATATCAACTTATGGATGAACCTGAACAAACATTTTGGCCAACCCTATGTTATCTCCATTATACAAATGAGAAAACTGAAGCTCAGAGAGAGATGACAGGATACTCATTCACACAGTGGCTAAATTGTGCCACCAACCCCACCCCCCCAACCCCCCCACCCCCGCTGCCCCCTGCCCAAATATACTTTGCTGAAGTATCTCCCTCATTTTTACTTATCAAAACAGTGGTTGCATTATTTGGGGGGTAACAGCTGTTTGGGGTTTCTGCTGTCTTTATTTATTTTATTTTATTTTTTTTTGATAATTCCTTGCCTATTTTTTTTTTTTATCTTTGTTTTTTTTCTTTTTTATTAAATTTTAAAATCTTTAATTCTGCTGTCTTTAAAATTAAGCTCAACCCTAACTGATCAGCCTTAGGTTGCTTGATTAGCTCTTCTGGATTCACTGAATCCACAGAGCTCTTCCTGATCTCATTCCTAGATTCCCTTGGACACCAATTTCAGCCAGAGTCCTCCCAGAAAGATCTCAACTTCCAAGGAAACATGCCCCTCCCCCCACTCCATCCCATAACCTTTTTCTTGTTACTGTCATAACATAAAACTTGGGCAGGAGTCCTGGTAACAGAAATCTCATCAATAGAATTATTCTAATAACAGATGTACCGAGTTCTTTCAAGAAACATGTCAAAGGCTGAGTGTTATAGGTCTGAACCATGGTAGGTTTATTTATTCTGGGCAATTTGCTCAATGTTGGAACCCTTGTACATCATAGCATGGATGTGATCTCTTAATTATTCATGCCATTAATAATTGACACCATTAATAACACTGTAATACCATTAATAATTGAGTACCTAAAATGGAATTCTCTGGAATTAATTTGTTATTATTAATTTTCTGTGCCAGCTAGCAGGGCTCATTAGAATGGTGGTCAGGGTCTGTACATCAGATTATTTTAACTAGTCATCTTCAGGCTTAAAAGGCCAAGAAGTGCAGAATTCACTTCAACCACTTCCTTTCCTTGCCATTAACAGACCTAACATTCATCTGTTTTCCCTCTAGGAAAGGGGGAACGCTTTTGTGAACACCTCTATAGAATTCAGCGTATCTCATTGCTGGCTTATAAAGTGGGGGCTAGTAAAAGGGGGAGGAAAACTGCCTTTGGGAGTACAAATTCTTGCATCAAACCTGTCCCCAGGCTACCAGTCCTTCCTGGCAGGGTCCAGGGCTCAGCCCCTTTCTCACTGTAAAACCAAGGACTGTTGCTCCTCCTCTTTCCAAAGTTTTGGCCACTGGTCTCTTCTCCAGGATACCCCCTTTCTTAAACTGGCCAGAGAAAAATATGCCTGATATCCCCAACCTCTCCTGGATGCTATCCCTTGAGACAAACCCCTTGTCTCTTTTCAGGGACAGAGCCCATTTTAATAGAGAACTGGAAGGAGAATTATCTACATGGGTTAGGTTCAGGTTCACATGCTCAATTCTTTTGATTAGGTACTGAAATTCATCTGGCTAAACTTCCTTGTCTACCAAACTGTGGACTAACTACAGCAAAGGAAAGAGTGGTACCCATGGAGAGGTACTCTCCAGGTGCCCATTCTAGGAAGGACCTGATATCCAGAGGAGGTTCAGCAGACAGATACCAGCTGTCAGCGCCTTCAGGGTCTGCTCAGGTGCAGAGAACTGCCTTCTCAGGTAGGATGACCAGCTCATTTGGTTTCTTGGTACCAAACGTCCAGCATCACAGGGTGGGTCTCTGGATTGGCATCTGACCCCATGGGGACATCCTTATGAGGACAGATGTTTGTGCTCAGTGTCTGACAAGGATGATGCTTTGGGAAGTTTTGGGTGCATTGGAACAATGGACCATAGTAATTCCATTCTTCCGCCCCTTCCTTGCACCAGTTGAGCTGAGTACAGCTGCTACTAAGCCCACTGGGATCCTCTGACAAGAAAATGAATGTGGTATATTACTCCTGTGAACTCGCATAACACTCTATTACTTTCTAATGGTGCTTTCCACATCCCAGCTTTTATTATTGCTGGAACTTGTCTTCTCTTTCCTGGACTTGTAAGCCTCAGACCCCTTGCCAGTGACTAGCATGTTTGTGTGTGAAAAAACAAACAAACAAACAAACAAGCTAATGGATGGTACATTGCAACCTATGTGCCCTCT
The DNA here is from genome assembly GCF_032405125.1 of Capricornis sumatraensis. Lineage (NCBI taxonomy): Eukaryota > Metazoa > Chordata > Mammalia > Artiodactyla > Bovidae > Capricornis > Capricornis sumatraensis. The sequence continues at coordinate 30,712,854 of NC_091079.1, forward strand.
CTTATATGCCTATTAAAGTTTAAGAGGGCTTCCAACTGGGAGGGGTTAAACATATATGAAGACCTGTGACATCAAGAATCTACGTTCTTCTAACACCTCCACCTGTAATCTGAAGGCTAATTTTGCTTAGCTCTTAGGTTTGTTTGTGCATGGATAAATATGTTAAATAATAGATTTGAGGTTATTTCAGGAATTATTTGTATGAGAGGTTAAGCCTAGAAATATTCTGTGTCTTTGTTTAAACATAATCTAATCCAGTCTTGGATATAAATGTGTCAAAATTGCTTTTCTAAATTATAAATGTATTGTGATAAATAACCTAATACTGTCTAGTAGCAGATACTTATTACTAATCTTCTCTGAGTGGGTTGAATGGTTCTCTTAGCTTTTTAGGATCTTTGAAAATCTTATCTGTGCATATTGGAGTCTTTTTCTCTTATGTCCCTGGAGGTAGGTATAAATAGATTCCATCATGTGCTCTCAAATGCAAATTGTGACTGTTTTTCCATCTCTCTGACCTTGTTTAACCCTCCTTCTGGATTTAGTCTTCCTGATTAACCAGAGGGGAAAAATTCATAGTATCACCTGGATGCTTTGATGAAGGATACCGAACCCCTGTGACAGAAATCCTCTTCTCCCTGATGAAACTTATCAACTATTAATTAGTTCACTCAGCTGACCAGGGATCCATCTGCATCAGATGATATTAAATGTTAGAGGAAAAGGAAACATCTGGGACTCAGAGGCCCATGAATTTGAAACTCTTTGCTTTCCTGCTACTTAGGTTTGCATTCTAAATTAACTTTAAAACTCAGCACTAACTAAAAATGCTAGGTCTTATATTAGCAGGCGTTGTCATCTGGCATTGTAAACGTTAATTCATTTATGTGTTTATTGTCTATCTTCCTTCAATATAAATAACTTCTGTATAGTTAGGGATTTTGGGGACCAGGACTTGGACAGCAATTTTTTTTATTTTTTGAGTGAATAAATGATGAATTTCTGAATGTTCAAACTCATACAGTCTAAACTGGAAGGGATTCTCAAAACCATCTAGCCTAACTTGCATTCCGTACCTGGCTTAATGGTTGTTACTGTAAACATATACCATTCCAGAAAGGGGGGCTCACCATCTCCCAGACAGGCAACTCAATTATTTTGCTTTGTGACACTGAATAAATTTACTCACAGGGAACTTTGTTTATGAAATCGCAGCTGTTTCTATACTTGTTACAATGGACTGAACCTTCGGTTCAGTTCAGTCACTTGGTCACGTCTGACTCTTGGTGACCCCATAGACTACAGCATGCCAGGCTTCCTTGTCCATTACCAACTCCCGGAGCTTGCTGAAATTCATGCCCATTGAGTTGGTAATGCCATCCAGCCATCTCATCCTCTGTCGTCCCCTTCTCCTCCTGCCTTCAATCTTTCCCAGCATCAGGGTCTTTTCCAGTGAGTCAGTTCTTTGCATCAGGTGGCCACAGTATTAAAGCTTAAGCATCAGTCCTTCCAATGAATATTCAGGACTGATTTCCTTAGGATTGACTGGTTTGATCTCCTTGCAGTCCAAGGGACTCTCAGGAGTCTTCTCCAGCACCACAGTTCAAAAGCATCAATTATTCGGTGCTCAGCTTTCTCTGTGGTCCAACTCTCACATCCATACATGATTACTGGAAAAACCATAGCTTTGAGAAGATGGATGAAATGAGCCTTACAATCCCTCTATAGATTTAGTACTTTTTATAAAGTCAAATGCAATTTTTTACAAACATTTATTAAATCCCTTTTATACTCTAGGTGCTCTGTTTACAGTAGTTCACAGAATACTGTAGTGTATTATGTGTTATTACAGTTTTTGTGTACCAATCACCTGGATCAGCCAGATGAACTTCAGAGAGGGTCTTATGAAAGCACTCAGCTAAAAAGCATCAGAGAATTCAGTTCTTATTAGTGTTCTTATGCCCATTGCTCAAATAATGAGTAATGCTTGCCGAACACTTACACAGCTCACCAAATGCTCTAGCGTGTCTATCGTTCTCAAAATGTATTAGCACTCATAAATAAGGAAGGCATTATTCACTCTGAAATTGGAGCTTGAGAGGCAATAGTGGAATTGAGCTAAATCAACTAGAAACAGATTTCAGTTTTAACACTCACGCTATACTGTTACAAAAATTGTCTGATCCTCACACTCTTTCAAAAAATCAGCATTTCAGTCACTTGATAACCACATTCTTATTGTTTTCCTATCATAAGCCAAGGCTGGAACTGAAGGGGAAAAGATGAGCAAAGCATAGACCCTTCCTGCTTTGGGGTCACAGTCTCGCTGGAGAAAGAGAGACAGTCGAAGAAAGGTTTAGAAATGTCATGGTAGATGGTAACAGATGTCAGATTTGCTTTGGGAAACCAGGGTCAGGCAGGTGGCTCATCCTGCTGGTCTTTGCAGCTAGTTGTGAATATACCTTTTTTCCCTGGAAGATGGTTAATACCTTGAGGAAAAGATATGGTATCTGGGGTGTTTTAACATCTTCTTAGCATATGCACAGAACTTTGCCCAAAGTCAGTGCCAGTGATAGTGGTATTGATGTATGATATATGCAGCTTTTAGATCACGGCATAGCCAATCAGATGCACAAATAAGTCAATAACCCTACATATAACTCTACATGTAATAGATCTGGGCTGTTTTAAAAGTGGCTCCCCATGAAAGGACTGTTTGAGGTGTCTGAGTAATGCAGGAGAGAGGTGGACTGCCGTATCAAGGGCTGGGACCTGGAGAGGAAAAGTGTAGTGAGAGATAGGGTAGGTCACTGGAGCTTCAGGTGGTGGAGGCCCATGGAATTTCTGATGAACTTAGGGAAACTCTTCAAGGAGAAGTCATCCATATGGGACCCTGCCAGCCCAGAAGACACACAATGATCAGATGCTGTCCAAGCCTGTTTCAACTCTGGGGCAGCCTGAGGCAGCCTTGTAAAGGAGAAAAAGGAAAAGGAGGAGGCTGACTGTGTACCTGTGCCTCATCAAACCCCACGTTGTCCTAGAAGGGAAATCTGAAATTGTATTAGTGGGTGGTGGTGTGTACTGAACTGGATAGTTTAATTATTGAAATGTGATAGTTTTCATACCTGAAGATGACTTGAGAGTATGTGTGTGTGTGTGTGTATGTATGCACACACATACATGTGTGTGTATGTATGAATTGGAGATGACCTAGAAAAGTTAAAGGCTTGTCTCTACAAGTCCACTGTACAGTTTTAAAGGGACAACCAAACCAAAGAACAAAGCTACTTTCTGTTTATACACTGGAGTCCATCGTGATAAAGCAAACTTGCTTCTGTTAATGGATATACCGTTCAGAGTGCCCACTGCCTCTGTCAAAGCTAGTGGTCAAGCAAATGCTGAACACTGTTTTTGCTTTTTGCCTTTTTTTTTTTTTTTGTAAGAGTGAAACTCTTAATTTCTTGTGATTAGTTCTTGTGGAAGCAGGTATTTGAGTAGGTTTTCAGTAAAAGTGAAGCAGCAGAAAGCTAATTTTTGAAAAGCAGGGGATACCTGTAATGCAGGTTACACAATTTTTTTTTTAATTTTTATTTTTACTTTATTTTACTTTACAATACTGTATTGGTTTTGCCATACATTGACATGAATCCACCACTTGCTTTGTTATTTAAGGTTATAACAGGAGCACTTCATCATAGTCAAAAGAATCTACATAACTATTTCACGGCTGCATAACAATCCATTCGATGCCTGTGCTTCCCCAGTGATTTTGGGGATGTTTGGATGGTTCCAAGTAATTTACATTTTACACTCAGAATTACGCATGTACAACCATATACGGCATTTGGAATAAGTGAAGTTAAGTTTTAATTCTTTTTTCATAAAGCATTGAATTAAGTGAATATTACCACTCACCCAGGGGAATGGACCTGAAAATTAGATTTTCAAGAAACGTGGGCTTCTTGCACACAATGGGTTGATTGTCCCACTTGAATGAATTTCTTCAGGATGATGCTAGACAGGAAATAGGAGGAGGCTGTGTCCTGCTCAGAGCAGGGCTCCGAGCTTTCCAATTAGCTTTGCCACATCTCCCATAGAAGATAGCAGAGATGCTGCGGATTTAAGAGTGAATACATCCTCTGAATTATTTTGATTCCAGGATAGATAGTACAGTTGACCTAAGAAAACCCCTTTCTCCCAGAAGTCACTGGACATGTCCTGCATCACTGAGCTCCAGGACCCTCATTATTTCATTAGTGTGATAAAAGAACCTTAACTTGTGAGCAAGAGACTCATTAACCCATTAGGCAGATGAAGAAACTGAGGCTCAGAACTTTTCCAAACTCAGTCTACTGTTGGGTAGCAGCACCTGAGGACCAGAACCTAGGCCTTCTCTCTCCTAGTTCTTTCTATATATTCATGTATATAATTCATCTACTATAAATATAATTCATATTTATATGGAATCTTGACACTATTTGTAATAATCTGATATTTATGTATACAGATAGAAACTCTTGATACTATTTGTGGTAATCTGGGGTTGGAATAGTTTGCTTGGATAATGAAGGCCCTGGAATGTGATGTGGTCTGATGGCACTGGTGTGGTGAGTGTTCTACAATTTTTCAAATTCTTGAATTTCAAGCCAGGGCCATGCATTTAGCAGACAGGAAAACTCCATGAAGCATGGCCTCACAGAGGGAGAGAGCTTTATTCAACGTGCTTTTCAGAATATATAGCATTTCCTTCCCTTGATGAATACAGTGATCTTAGCGTTCCATTATTCAAACATGGGGCGAATAATAATAAGGCACTGGTTGAAACCATTAAGGAGGGGAAAATACTTGGAGGGATTTAGAAGTCTTTGTATTTAAACTCATTCGACCTCTTCTCTTGGAGAAAACATTCCCAAAACTCAATCTGACTCCTTTGCAGCATGCTGTTTTATTTTCTGTTCAGGTCAGAGTTGCTAAGAAATGCTGGCTGTCTCTAGTGCAGGAGGGAATAAGTTACAGAATCAGAAGTAGTTGGGGAATAACTGCAAAGCTATTGCCTTCATCCTGTGGGGACAAATGCTGAATTCCACCCTATAATCCGTTCCTGGTGTGGTGTAGCTGAGACTGATTTCAGTGGTGGGTGTAACCAGAGGCCTTTGCCCCCAGATTCATTGCCAGCGGCTGTGGACAATAAAGGCCACCAGAGGACTGACAAGGGGTCCTCGTGGAATGAAAGTAATCCGAAACCCAACACAGAGTTTTATTAGAACCAGGGAAGGCAACAGAACCATTGGTTGTGACTCCAAAGTAGCTAGAGAAAACCCACACCATTCAGGAACTAATGGAAAGCTATTGCCTGAGCCAAAGGCTCATATCACAATTTTTTCCTCTTTGGCTGAGAGCAGAATGAAGTACTAGTAGTGTTGAATTTGGACCACTTATTTTTGGCTTTTTTTTTTTTTTTAACTCTTCTGGAAACTATAACCATAAAGCTCTCTAAAACCGAGAACATCATCTGTTGGTTTAAATTGGACACATATCACCGGTATAACTCAAGGTGCTTATAAGTACTCAGTAAAACTTAGGCTAACTTGTTACTTTCTTGGCCATAGCCACCTATTATTTTTGTAAGGGAGAAGGCATTCCTTTAAAATTTAATGGAAAGAGCTGTAGCCTGAGAGTCAGGAGATGTAGTAGGTACAATGCTACCTATTATCAGTTATTAGTTTGTTGCTCCAGGAAAAATTCCAAACTTCTCTGAGCCATAGCTAAGAGATAGCTAAGGTTGTCATATGCAATCTGGTGACTTGGAGCCTATTGTTTCAACTTTATAGGTGAGCAAAAAATGTTACAGAAATTCCATACTTACACCAAAAACAGAGTTAGTTAGTAGGTTTGGAGCTAGGCTCTGAAACCTCGTTGGTACAATTCAGTGACTATGCTGAGTCCACTTGACAGCGTCTCCTTCCCTGGAATGCATTTTTCTCTAGATGGCACTGTTTATTGGGCATCCTTCTGTCGGTCCTTCTCCAACCAACCTTGCACTTCATCAAATTTTGGACCAACATGACACAAATCTTTTCTTGATAGAAAACCAACCTGGTTGAATTCTGAACTCCAATTTGCTTGCAGCCTCCTCATCTGTGTTTCGTAATCTGGTCTGGTGTCACAGATGCTCTGTGAACTGTGGATGGAGAGCTTGTTGGGTGCTTAGAATATGAGAGCACTCATAATACTGATTCCAGAAACATTCAACTTTTTGACCCATCCCAAGTACCCATGCCCCATACCCTAGTGGAGGTCTTAGAATCATTCTATCATGCATGCATGATACTATAACATACATTTACTTTATATAATATATTGGTGGTGGTTTAGTCACTAAGTAGTGTCCGACTCTTGTGACCCCATGGACTATAGTCTGCCAAGCTCCTCCTCCCATGGGATTCTCCAGGCAAGAATACTGGAGTAGATTGCCATTTCCTTCTCCAGGGGATCTTCCCAGCCCAGGGATTGAATCCGGGTCTCCTGCACTGCAGGCAGTTTCTTTCCTGACTGAGCTATCAGGGAAGCCCTGGTATAATTATATAATATAGTTTTTACTTTATAAAAAATATTTTTACTTTTATAGTCAAGCCAACTAGATTTTCAACTCAAAGAGGTCAGACGCTGGGTTTTCTAAATTTGTTGACTGAATTTAATTTGTGTTGTCTATAGGGCTTTTTTTCCATGATCCAAGTAAATAAAAATTCACATGGGATACATACACAGAAAATCACCTAAACAGACTCAAACTCACGCTTAAAAAAATTCAGTGAACCTCTCTTGCATACAAGCCACACTATCCTAGACAGAGAACCATACGTACATGGTCCCTGCCCTCATGAAGCTTTCTGGCTAGCTGGGAAGACATGATTGTACAAATAATGGCAAGTGCACTGAGTTTAATGAAATGTGGTGCATGCTATGTGGGAATGTCTTTCATTAGTGTGGGCAGAGATTGCTAAGAAGGCTTTCTGAGGAGTGTAGCATTTGAGCTGAAACATAAAGGATGATCAGAACGAATTAGGTAAGCTCGGGGTGGAGAGGAAGCTCAGTGTAAATAGAAGTAGTCAACATGATGGGATAATCGGGAGCACCTTTATGAAGCCCACAGAAGCCCAGCATGGCTAAAACCCAGAGAGTCACCTGGTGGGTTATGATGAGAAGTTGAAGTGATGGGTCAAGAATTTGGACTTACCAAAGGTTAATGAAAGGTATTAATATACTTTAAATTTTGGAGTGACCGTATCAGATTTGAGCTTAAAAAGAACACTAACAATTCCATGTGGAGAATTCATTTGAAGGGCAAATGAATGGATTTGAATAGTAAAGATGCAATTATAATAGACCCACATGTACTGGTGGCCTTGACTAGGATGAGGAAGGAACAAGAAAATAGGATAGACTAGTGGATGGATTTGAAAAATATTTAGGGAGCTTGATTTATCAGTTGTTGGTGATTTATTCCATGTGGGATGATGATGAAAATAAAATTCAGGATTAAATTGTAAGTTTCTGGTTTTAACAACTGTTGGATGGTAGGGAAAATACCTATAGTCCATATGGAAAACTAGGGTGGGATATCTGGTGTTTTTTGAGCATTTACTACTGGCCAATGACTGTTCTGAGTGTTTTATATATAATACATTTATTTATTTATTTATTTATTTCCACAGGTCTGAAGCTTATGCAATTTTGAAGCATTTGTATAATTCACTCATGGTAGTATGGCTTGATATCTGGTAGGACTGGCTTTTCAACACAAATGGTCTGATCTTAGAAGACTTGAGTTTACTTATTACCCTATTTGAAAGTTCATGTAGAAAGACTGAATAGAAAGCAAAATATAGAGTTCTGAAGCTCAGAATCAAAAGCTGAACAAGGGATAAATTAGGGAGTCAATGTAGTCGTCGTGGTGGGCTACAGAGTCTCGAAGGTTTAATGCAACCGACGTTTATTTTCACTCACACGAAGCCCAGTGTGGATGCTCCAGGCTGGTGGTTTTCTTAGGCAGTTCCCCTCTAAGTGTTGACTCAGGGACATATACTTCTTCCAGTGTGAGGCTCCACCACTGCCCACGACCTTCTTGGAGTCCTTGGCTGCTTCCTATGCCTTTAACTGTCTGAGGGACTAAGAGCATGCAGGATTTCTCAGGATGATTTTAGGGGTCAGGTCTAGAAGTAGTGCCCATCATTTCTATCCAAATTATAGTGACTAGAACAATTCATGCATCCGCAACTAGCCACTTACATTTAGCTGTGTGCTCAGAAGGAGAATGAAGAGATATTTCTCAAGTGTATCGATAGTGTTTGAACCCAAAGGAATGAATAGACTCACCTAATGCCTGACTATAGAATTGGAAAGATGGCCTATGTCAGGTATCTGACAAGCTCTCTATGATAATGATGATGATTAATAATAGCTAAAACTTTTAAAGCACTTTACTGTGTTCTGGGAACATTTACATATATTAATTCATGCACTCCTTATAAAAGTCTTTTTATATAATGTCATTATACACACACACACACATGCACACACATACACATGCACACACACATACACAAAGCTGCAGAGATAGTAAATAATTCTCTCAAGGTCACAGAGCTCATAAATGACAGAACAAGAATTTAAATGCAGGCAGGCTGCTTCCAGAGACTGTGAGTTTAACCTATGTCATATGCTACATAATTACTATCTTCAAATACTTGAAAAATGTCACATTAATATGTAAGTATCTTTGCTATGGATTCCCAAGGGGTAGGACTATAACTAACAAATGGAATTTAAATGATGATGGATTTCAGCCCAGAAGAAGCTAGCTCCTTCTACCAGAGCTGTTTGAAAGAAAGGAAACTGCAGCCTGAGATAGTGAGACCAGGAGAGGTGCTCAAGCATAAGAAAAACAAATGCTTGGCAAAGAAGTATCACCAGGAGGCCTCAAGCATCAGGTGAGTGCTTGGGAGAGATAGTATTTATGTTCTCCTCCCACCAATGAGAGTTATGAAAACTTGTAGGTATAGGTGTGCCCATTTCTCCTCATGAGTGTTAAACCCTTGCGCCACCTAAGTTCTGAATTAAATTTCTATTGAATTAAATATCTAAATTTCAATGCCCATATCTTCTTCTAAATACTGGGTGATTTCTGAAAGTAGGAAGAGAAAGGAAAGAATTCATAAAAGGAAAAACAACTCCTGCCCTTAAAGTTCTTATAGCTTACTTACACAAGACTTATACCTGGGACTCATTCTTGTGAAATACTGGAGAGAAGTCTTTTTAGAATCTAGCTTGGAAGGGGCTGAGAAGTGACCTACAGAAGCAGAAGCTCTCAAGCTTTTCCGAATCACCCCAGGAGTTTGTCAAACCAGCCTGGGCTTTCTGACTCAGTGTTTTTGGGTGGTGGTGGTGTTTAGTCATTCAGTCGTGTCCAACTCTTTGTGACCCCATGGAGAGCAGCACGCAAGGCTTCCCTGTCCTTCACCATCTCCCAGAATTTTCTCAAACTCATATCCATTGAGTCAGTGATGCCATCCAACTATCTCATCCTCTGTCATCCCCTTTTCCTGTCTTCAATCTTTGCAAGCATCAGGGTCTTTTCTAATGAATCAGCTTTTTGCATCAGGTGGCCAAAATATTGGAGCTTCAGCTTCAACATCAGTCCTTCCAATGACTATTCAGGGTTGACTTCCTTTAGGATTGAAAGGAAATGGAAAGGAAACGTTTGGGTGGGGGCCCCACAAATTTGCATTTCTAACTACTTCGCAGGTGATGCTGATGCCCGTCCGGTGATCACACTTCAGGAATCATTGCTCTAGTATAAGATTTATTGCTCCAAACCATAATCCTCTATTGATGTGTCTAGGTTTTCTTGAGACTGTGAACTCCTGAACTCCTGAACTAGGACTGTCTTGTTTGTCTTTGTATTTCCAGGGTCTAGCCCACTGTTTGTCTCTCAATAAACTTGGGTTGAATAAACAATTGGAAAGAAATGTGTGGTTTTCTAGAAGTACAAAGAGGGAAAGAGACTATCTTTGGGAGTCACTTGGGGGAGGGGTCCATTGGCCTCTTCTCCCAGAGATTTCAAAACATGATTCATACAACGAGGTGTCTGAACCGAAAAGCAACGTTATCCGTACACAAACCACTCCGTTTTGCATCCGCACATAGGACTCCAGTCCTCAAATGAGCATCTGAATCTTTTCTTGTCACCCCTCTTCCTTGCCATGTGTCTTCCTTTTCTCTCAAGCTACTTCATGGAAGGAAAGTATTCTTTCTTGTACTTTGAATGTAATTTTCTCCTCCTGTAAGTCCATTCCCTTTGGACTGAATTTGGCTGAACTTTGCAGTCTTCACTGAAGAGGGAACCCTTTCCCACTGTTCTCTGGGAGAGCAGCCCCTTTGAAGTCACAGCTGGCTTGACTAAACTCATTTCCTCCATCCACAGTGTGCGTCTGATGCAATGCTGGCTGACGCTCCCTCTTGCCGGCTCCCGCTATTGAACCAGACCCAAGTGCAATGTTTAATGTGAGTGTTTGGCTTGGCTTAAATTTGGCCAAATCATCTGTACTTTGTTTCATTTGAAAGCCCTACTTCTCTCTCTCTCTCTCTCTCTCAATCCCTCTCCCTCGGCTAGTTCATTCCAGATGTTTCTGATTTGTCCTTTTGTGGTCTGCTCCACCCAGTTCCTAAATCAGTAAATCATTTTCATGCTTCTTCTAAAATCTAAGGAAAGAAAGTGCTCAATTAGAGAGAGAGAGAGAAACTGATTATAGGTTTCCTAGAGCTTGCATTTAGGGATGGCAGCTCTTCTCAGGAAATACCTTTGAAAGGTAGGAGGAAATGTTTCATGATGGAGAATACTTGAATCTTAACTTTGTATTATTTTGAATAAGGGTAGGTATAATGTCGGTGTGCTAGTATTATAAATACTTCAACACAGCCCTTGTTTTAAGGCCTGATATAATTGCTATTCTTATTTGATGTCCTTCAAATGTCCTTATTTGATGTTACTCCAATAAAATGGAGACACCCATTCTGTAAAGCTATGTATGTACTATAAAACACAATAACCTGTAGTCGTCATGGCCTTCTCCCCTCTCCTGTCATCTCTTACACTTCTCAGCAAGTTGACTGTGGTGATGAGGGTCAGGTAGACAGGATACAGGATGGGAGAAATGTTTACTTTATTATTATTATGAAGAGTAAGGAACTTCTCCTTGCATGAAACCATTGATCTGGTAGGCTAGTAAGGGAATTTAGAGAGAAAAGTCAGTAAACTCCTTGAGTTTAGAATAGGAGTTTTGAATGTTTTTGAGAGTAGAGATGAATGGCTGTGAGCAGCTGCGTATATGAGAAATTAGAAGAAAATAAAGATTCTAAGAATATTATGTGTTACAAATGCAATTTCTGTTTGGTGCCTTAGGTGATGTTAGTCAGTACTTACAGTTCTTCCCAAGACTTCTTTTTTTGGAGGAGTATAGGTTTTCTTTTGGATTTGACAGTCATATGAGACCTGCCTTTCATCTTATACCTATTAAAATTGTGCTACTTATTTTGTTATTTCATCTTGCCATTTGCCTGTATCATCTGACACCATGATAGAGCAGAAGGAGAATGGCCTTTGGAGACACAAAGATGCTCTTTATTTATTTATTTTTTTTCTGGTGGGATGGGGTGGGAGTAGAAGATTTTTTTATTCACTGAATACTGTATGTAATTAGGTTAGTGACTTGACTTCTGAGCCATTTCTGAAAAGTGAGTGTATGAATAGCCAACTTATGGGGCCATGATAAGAATTAAATGAGATCATTTAAACTACCTGTTACTTAGTAAAATTTGTAACTGGTATATTTAACAACCAGGACTCATGGAATATAGTCAAAACACAGCTTCCAATTTGTGTTCAACTCTATTATTTAATTATTGGGGGCAATTACACAGGCAAGAGGTTGAATATTGTGACAGAATGCATCTTTTTTAGGCATTCTTGGATAATAGAAAATCAATCCCCTTGTATATCAGGAACAAATGAGTCAGAAATGTTCAATGAATAATGGACATGATGATCTACAAATTGATACTTAAGTCTTCATTAAAAACTGAGACCTCTCCTCTCATTCCACTCACTTTGTTAGGGCAGCCCCAGTGGGCCAGTCTATGTGGAAAGAAGGGAAACTCCCTTTGGTAAGATTTCTATGTAAATGGCTGATCTTTCCAATGAGATCCCATATCAGGAGATTGCAAGAAAATGGTTTTAATTAAGCTGAATTCTTCAGGTTTATCCTAAATTAACATATATAGAGATAGGTGGTATGGTTGAGTGTTCTATAAATGTTTGCTGATTTAAAGAAAATGAGTTACTATGAGCTCTGACTTTGTTACTAATTGGCTGTGTTATCCCAGGTGAAGCATCACCTCAAAAGACAATTTCTTATTTATCAAAAGGAGATCTTGCTGATATCACCTCTAAGCCCTCTCAACTTTCAAAGCCCCATAATTTTGTCATCCTGCACAAGGATTTTTCCTATAATAGTTTCTCATGTGTACCTTCTTTGGTCAAGTAGATGGCAAGGGTCTGGACTATGTTATCTGTGTGCTTATAGGTGTTAGAGTTAATAAAATTGGTTTCCTTTCCAACTTCTGTAAAAGAGGCTATGATGGGTCAAGGGCAATGCCAAGGATCTTACCATGGGGTAATTCTTCTAGTTGTTGGTGTTTTGGGTGATTAGGAATCAGTTAAAGCAGCAGTCCCCAACCTTCTTGTCACCAGGGACCAGTTTCGAGGAAGACAGCTTTTCCGTGGACTTGGCAGGGGGTGTGGATGATTGCAGGGTCATTCAAGCATATTACATTTATTGTGTACTTTATTTCTATTTTTATTATATCAGCTCTACCTCAGATCATAAATCCTGGAGGTTGGGACCCCTGAGTTAAAGGACCTAATGTCCCTACTGTATGGTGGTTTGGAGCCTGCTCTTCTAGAGATTATAGTTTTTGTGAAATTTGTGTAGCTACATAGATAGGGTTTGGTAATTGGCCTGTCTCATATGAAAGTGCCATCCATGAAAACTCAAATGAGGGAGGAATCACTCTACCTGTGGGGTTCAGGGAAGCTTTCACAGAAGAGAGGAACTTAGCGGAGTCTTAGAAAATGATTAAGTATTTATGAGAAAGAGGAGAAAGAAAGATTACCTTAGGTGGAGGGAGGAGGAATCATTAATCATCTCCACTCTCCTATGGGATCTGCAGTAACTAAGAATCAGAGATCCAAATATCAGCTTTAGCAATATATAGTAACAGTAAAAATGCACTTACCTTAGGAGGCAATAATTCTCCTCTGAGATACATACCCTAGAGAAGCTCTCACATGTGTTTATAAGGAAACATATCACAGAATACTCATAGTAGTCTGTCTATAATAATGAAATATGGGAAACTACCTACATATCCATCACCACATATATACAGTATCTTAATCCTTGGGAATACTATAATCAGTTAGGATGAATGCACTAGCAATACATCTATCAACATGAGTTAAACCCTGACAACATACTATTGAGTAAAATATTTTACTCAGGTTAAAAAAATAGGAACTTTTTATAAAAAAGATGTGAATATGATACTATTCACATACAAAGTCTATAAATGAGCAAAACAAATGTTGGTATTGTTGAAGAATACATAAGTGGTATAAATATAAAAAACATTCAGGGAAATGATAAACACAAAGTTCAGTGGTGGTTCTCTCTGCAGTGGGAAATGTGTAGGAGAAAAATGGGAACAAGACAGAGTATACAAAGAACTGCCATTGTAGGGATAGTGTTTTAGCTCTTAAGTCAAGTGGTAGGAGTAGTTTTCTTTGTTCTCCAGCATTATCTGAAGTTGTTGAATAGCTGGAATTTATGTTCAGTTCACATGCATATTGAAAATACAGTATTCTGAACAAGAACACTAGAGTGGGTTGCCATTTCCTACTCCAGGAGATCTTCCCACCACTGAGCCACCAGGGAAGCTTGTGTTCAATATCCACACACATAAAGTATTTTCATAAACTTTGTGGTTGGCAAATGTACATTGGGATATATGGCTTGGGCTCAAGAACAAAATGGGCTCCCAGTAATTTCTCCAGGACTTAACTTTGTCCACGTGGCACAGAGCAAAGAATTCCTGCTCTAGTGACCTTATCATAAGACAGCAGTCACAGAGAAAAGAGGCTGAGTTGATTGTTCCCCTGGCCATTAATCTTCCCGGGACAGAGGCATGAGTGACGGGGGAAGAGAAAGAAGGTCACAAGATTTTCCTCTCTATTTCTAAGTGGGCAGGAGTTCCTATTATGTGGCCCAGCCCTTCCCATTTTAATAACGAGAACCTGAAATTTCTCCTTATGCTATTCAATTAAAAAAGTTTTGTTAATATCAAAATGCATCCAAATTATACATGGCTGAAAGTGAAAGTGTTAGTTGCTCACTCTTCGTCCTCTGTTCATGGTTTTTTCCCAGGCAAGAATATTGGAGTGGGTTGGCATTTTCTGCTCCAGGGAATCTTCCTGACACAGGGATTGAACCCATGTTCTCTGCATTGCAAGCAGATTCTTTACCGTCTGAGTTACCATGGAAGCTCCTGCCCCCTGCCCCACCCCCTCCGCAAAAAAAAAAAAAAAATGCCTTAATAGACATTTCTCCAAAAGAGATGTACAAATGGCCAATAAACACCTGAAAACATGCTCAATACCCTTCTCCAGAGAATCTTCCCAACCCAGGAATTGAAACTGGGCCTCCCACATTGCAGGCAGATTCTGTACCATCTGAACCACCTACCCTATTTCTATAAACTATGGCTTTGGTCATCATATGCAGACTTATAAAGAGTTCTGTGGTTCTTATTTGGACAGATGAGGTTGCAAATATCCTTTGAGTGACTATCATGTGGAGTCTTTGCCACTTCAGGAACTTATGATGCTCTCCTTTTGATGCTCTGAAGAAGCATCTCCAATTGCAAATAGTCTGTGAGACAATGGAACCTGAGTGGATTGCCCAGGTCTGTCTGGGGAACCAGTGAACTACAGCTTTTTAGAGAAAGACTGATGTAGAGTCGAGGGAAGCCTGGACAGGCTAGCAATGTTCTAATTCCTTCAGGCATTGTTTCTAAATAAGATTTTCAATACACAGCAGGCTTCTGATACCTCTTGGGCTCACTGGGAGGCTGTATGTGTAAAAATGGCCAGGATGGCCGGAGTGTAGAGTCTGAAGGGGAGTGGGTGTTGGGAGTTGGAAGCTGGTTTCTAGACTGTGGTTCTATTAGTTTCCAACGTCAAGAGCAGAGAGCCAGTTAACAGTCAGGGGTAAGCTGCTGGTTGAAACCAGGTGTGAACTGCCTGGTTACCAAGATGTACCATGAACAGGTGTCTGAGAGCAACAAGTCAGGTTGAAGTCAGGGATCGTGCCCATTAACCCACCCCCAACATTCTCTTCTCTCAAGGAGGAACAAGTTAGGGCAGCAAGATAAACTGTTATGTGAATTATAAAAGATCACTTTTTGTTCCATTTGATTTGTGACAAGATGAAGTCCCAAAGTTTTCATCATGATCCTGTGCTGTGCTTAGTCGTTCAGTTGAGTCCAACTGTTTGTGACCCCATGGGCTGTAGCCCGCCAGGCTTTTCTGTCCATGGGGATTTTCCAGGCAGGAATACTGGAGTGGATTGCCATGTCCTCCTCCAGGGGATCTTCCTAATCCAGGGGTAGAACCCAGGTGTCCCACATTGCAGGCAGATTCTTTACTGTCTGAGCCACCAGGGAAGCCCTTTTATCATGATAGACTATAAAAAAATGATGACACAGTTTATTTGGGAAAAGCCTGCCATGACTAACTTGCGTGATTGATAAGCCTCTTCCCAAGTATTTTAGTCTAGAAACAATACTAAGAAAGCTAACCAGTCAAATTAGAAGACACATGCCACAGAAGCTGGGAGTCAGACATTGAGGACTCTAAGTGGGGTCCCCAAACAAAAAGTGCTCTGCCTTAGTGGGAAAGTTGCTTAATGTCTATAAGCCTTACTTCATAATGCTGCTGATGGTAAAGGTGTTAAATGAGGTAATAACTCTCCTGTAATATGAGACACAGCTTTAAAGAACCTCACAGGGTACACTTTAGGGGTAAATATTCTGTTCTGCAGAAGAGAAAATTGTGTAGCTAGAGATATAAAGTGACTTGTTCAAAATTAAATTGTTAGTAATTCCTAGTTCAAGGACTGAACATAAATATACTGCTTCAAAATGCAGTAGTTTCCCCACTTAAAAAAAAGGATTGAATGGGTCACCCCCAAAATGAGCTTCATCTTTCCCTCCTAAATGGCTCTCCTAAACTTCAAAACTGAGTCAGAGTTCCCCAGTCAACCAACACTTTGATAACTCCAGTCATGTGTACCCTGAGAGGACTTTCTCACAGCGTTTCTGTATTCCTGTTGCCAGACTTGACTAGAAGCCAAGGCGGGAAATCATTACAGTGTTTCAGAAATTTATATTCAGTTTTAATTTTCTTCTACGGGTGGGTGGACTTGCATTATTCTTCTGAACACATCTGCCCTGAATTTGCATGTATAATGAAAATGATGCTTTGTTAAAATGTTTTGTTAAATTTCTTTTAAATTTTTATTTCAAAATATTTTGTTGTGGTCAGGATACATGCTTTCCTTAGAGGAAGTCTCCTATGAAAAAAATGTGGATAACCCAAGTGGATGGTAGCAAAGGGAAAGAACAGTTGACTAGGAACACCACTGTATACACAATCTCAGAAACTTCCCACTGCTGGAAGGAAAGAGCCAATTATCATTTCAACAAAATGTTTATTGAGGTATAGATAAACACACAAATCTTAAGTGTATAAATCAATGGATTTTCACATGTATATGTAAATATATATGTATGTGTATATTTATTTATTACATACTATATATAATATTTTCAACACCCTAGAGTGATCCCTCATGCCTCTCTCACCCCAAGATCAGGTAACCAATGTTCTGACTTTCATCATCACTGTTTACTTTCTCCTATTTGTGAATTTCATAAAATTAAATTATGCAGTGTTCACTATTTTGTGTCTAGCTTCTTTCATGCATTGCTATGTGTGTGATATTCAACTGTGATATTTCTGGTAACAGGCATTGTCTTTTTTGTAGGATAGTATTCCACTTTATTTATATTCTGCAATTTATCCATTCTAGACAGGCATTTGGATTGTGCTAGGCTTTAACTGGACATGAAACAACAGACTGGTTCCAAATAGGAAAAGGAGTACATCAAGGCTGCATACTGTCACCCTGCTTATTTAACTTCTATGCAGAGTACATCATGAGAAACGCTGGGCTGGAAGAAGCACAAGCTGGAATCAAGATTGCCGGGAGAAATATCAATAACCTCAGATATGCAGATGACACCACCCTTATGGCAGAAAGTGAAGAGGAGCTAAAAAGCCTCTTGATGGAAGTGAAAGAGGAGAGTGAAAAGGTTGGCTTAAAGCTCAACATTCGGAAAACAAAGATCATGGCATCTGGTCCCTATCACTTCATGGGAAATAGATGGGGAAACAGTGGAAACAGAGTCAGACTTTATTTTTGGGGGCTCCAAAATCACTGCAGATGGTGATTGCAGCCATGAAATTAAAAGACGCTTACTCCTTGGAAGGAAAGTTATGACCAACCTAGGTAGCATATTGAAAAGCAGAGATATTACTTTGCCAACAAAGGTCCATCTAGTCAAGGCTATGGTTTTCCCTGTGGTCATGTATGGATGTGAGAGTTGGACTGTGAAGAAAGCTGAGTGCCGAAGAATTGAGGCTTTTGAACTGTGGTGTTGGAGAAGACTCTTAAGAGTCCCTTGGACTGCAAGGAGATCCAACCAGTCCATCCTAAAGGAGATCAGTCCTGGGTGTTCATTGGAAGGACTGATGCTAAAGCTGAAACTCCAATACTTTGGCCACCTCATGTGAAGAGTTAACTCACTGGAAAAGACCCTGATGCTGGGAGGGATTGGGGGCAGGAGGAGAAGGGGACAACAGAAGATGAGATGGCTGGATGGCATCACCAACTCGATGGATGTGAGTTTGAGTGAACTGTGGGAGTTGGTGATGGACAGGGAGGCCTGGCATGCTATGATTTCATGGGGTCACAAAGAGTCAGACACGACTGAGCAGCTGAACAGAAATGAACTGAGGCTTTAACTATTATGAATAAAACTGCCATGAGATTCTTATCCTTCTCATTTGGCAGACAAATATATTCATTTATCTATCCAAAGTCATGGAATTGCAGGGTCACAGGGTAGACATATAGGAGAAAGCAATGGCAGCCCACTCCAGTACTCTTACCTGGAAAATCCCATGGATGGGGGAGCCTGGTAGGCTGCAGTCCATGGGGCCGCACAGAGTTGGACAGGACCGAAGTGACTTAGCAGCAGCAGCAGCAGCAGGGTAGACATGTATTTAGCTTTTAAAATTGATGGTTTTAAAAGGCTTTCCAAAGTCATGATTTTCTTGTAAGAGAAAAAAGGAGACTCTTTTCTGAGAAGTGTGGGGAAAAATAGAGATATTGGACCATACCTTTATAGGATGCACATGAAACTGTTTCTCAGAATTTCTTCTTTGTAAGGTGGAAAAGGCGGAGGGAATTTTTGTCTTAAGGAAAAGCCGCCGTGGGAGGAATCCTGAGTCTCTGTCCATCCGTCTCTGTCTCTTCCCTTTGCTGCTGCTTCTTGCTCCCTGCCTAATGGTGAAGATACAGACTGCAGCCTACAGGTGGGAGACTGAAATGAAGATGTCAGGTGGAATCACAGAGGTAAACTGAAAATAACCCCGATGTTTCAGTACTGAAGCAAGTAGCCGCAAGAGGCCATGCTACTTTTCCTTAGATACATGGTGGGAAAGAAGGAAAAGAAAAATATTAGTAGCAGGAAGTAGTGGATAAACTCCATAGTTACATCTTTGTGTCACTTTCTCTAAAAGTTTAGAACATATCATATTAAATACAGCTTTAGCAATAATGGGGCTCCCCTGGTGGCTCAGCTGGTAAAGAATCTGCCCACTCGGTTGGGAAGATCCCCTGGAGAAGCGAAAGGCTATCCACTCCAGTATTCTGGCCTAGAGAATTCCATGGACTGTATAGTCCATGCGGTTGCAAAGAGTCAGACACGACTGAGCGACTTTCATTTTAGCAATAATCACTACTTTAGAAGAAAAACTGTTTCTTGAAGATTTAACTTCTAAAACTATATTGCAGAAGTGAAAACAAATACTAAATGTACTGTCTTGAATTTCCTGTTGCCTTGTAAAAGGAAAAACAGCTTCAGTTAGCCTCTTGTTAGGAGCCAGGTTATCTATTATGATGATACTACAAATCACTACCTTGTTAATTATTCACATATGTTCTTGTTCAAAGCTTGATGAGTTTGTATCATGAATATTTATATGTGGCTGTCCATCCCAGTCATTCCAGATTTCTCTTAGGATCAGCAGTATGAGTACATTGTCAGTTGCAAGCTTTAGAAGGCATGTGACTATTATATGGGGGCTTTGAGGGTATTTTTAAAATTATTTGATTCTATGCCCAAGTTAAGTGGGGATCTGTCAACAACCTGGCTTGTGATCAATGCAAGTATATCAGACAGATAATGTAGATTTCTGCAGGAAAAGCTACATAAAACATTTTGTAATGTACAGTCAAGCATGTCCCCCTTCCTCTCTGATGCTCAGCCTCTTCATCTGCTAGAAATGGGGGTTAGAGGAAGTAATCTCTAAAGGCATCTGGCAGCTCTAATGTTTGATGACTTTATAATTTTTATTTCACAGTGTGATTATTTTACCAGTGAATCTCAGGGACCCAAATCATCAATATTGATCAAAGGCAGCTAATAAGTTCAATTAAACAAATATTGAATGAGTACTCTTGGGCCAACACAGTGCAAAGAAGTCGGTGAAAAGTTGTTGGATAAATGCATGATTGCATATGTAAATGAATGTGTAGATGAAGGCACTCAGTGCTAACCAAATGGACACAGTTCCTTTAAATCAGGACAATTAATATACAAAACTGTATGAAATAGTGATGACAAAAATACAAACTAAAAGCAAGTCTCAGCTAATGTCTAACATTCTTAAAAGATCAGATACCATCTGATTACAATAATCAGGATAGTAGAGAAGAGTGATCATGAGATCAACGTAAATTGAGCAATCATTATATGCCAGAACCTTGTAGCTTTAAAAGATGCACAAATACTCATATGTGGTTCTTGACCTTGATAAGCTCAAAATCCTGTGGGGTTGCCAAATATTTAGGGAAAACTTTCTGTGCCAGGCACTGTTAGGTGCCAAAGGTTATAGTGGTGAGGGTGCAAGGCACCGTTTTGCCTTGAAGAGAGTACATCCAGAAATGAAAGGGAGATTTTAATCACACCATTTCAACACAGTGCCATGCATGTGTGATAAGAGGCTTGTGAGTGGCAATAGGGACAAAAATGCGGGATGCTCACTTCAGACTCGTGAGAGACGGGAAGTTATCTAGGTGTAGTGTGGACCAGTGGTTCTTGAAAGCTGAAATGTATAAGAATCACCTGTGAATCTGGTTAAAACACAAGTTAAATATCCAGATGCAAAATATTTTTACTTATTTGCAATGTTTTGGGATTATAATTTTCTGGGCCAGACAACTTGGCTGTCATATTTAAAGAGTTTTTTGTTTAATTGCTAAGTTGTATCCAACTCTTTTGTGACCCCATGGACTGTAGCCTGCTAGGTTTCTCTGTCCATTGGATTTCCCAGTCAAGAATACCAGAGTGGGTTGTTATTTCCTTCTCCAGGGAATCTTCTAGACCCAGGGATTGAGCCCACATCTCCTGCTTGGCATGATAAAGACATACCCCTTCTTTGTTCTTCAGCCACTAAGTCATGTCCAACTCTTTGTGACCCCACAAACTGCAGCACGCCAGGCTCCCCTGTCCTTCACTATCTCCCTGAGTTTGCTCAAACTCAGGTCTATTGAGTCAGTGATGCCCTCCAACCATCTCATCCTTTCGGGTCTTAGCTAATACAATGAGATTGTGCATCACTTGGGGTGGAGATTGCAGGTAATTTGCTGATACCAAGTAGTGCTCAGTTGGCTAGTCATGGGGTTAGTGGTGAGGCCAGAGCTGCACACTGTAATTTACACATGTGTGCAATGAACTTTGTAGGGGACAGAGACTGATGCTGTTGAGGTGTATTTTGAATCTCTGCTTAGGTATGTCATCTCCCTCTAAGGCAGTGGGGGCAGTTTCCCTTTTGCTTGTTATATAAGATTTGTTATAAGATTATAACAGATATAATCCAATGGGTGACATGTTTCTGATTTGCTCCAGCTTTGTTTTATTATTTTTTAATTTTTTTAAATATATATGGCATTTGCTTATTTATGTATTTATTTTTTTTACTTTTAAAATCTTTAATTCTTACATGTGTTCCCAAACATGAACCCCCCTCCCACCTCCCTCCCCATAACATCTCTGTGGGTCATCCCCATGCACCAGCCCCAAGCATGCTATATCCTGCGTCAGATATAGACTGGCAATTCAATTCTTATAAAATCCATTGTAGATTACAGATACTGAGTAGCTGCTTGGCTGGTCCACTCCTTAATCCAGCACTACCTCTTGTTCCCAAGTAGTCTAATGATTCATTACAAATGTATAACCAGTAAGGACCTACTGCGTAGCACAGGGAACTCAGCTCAATATTATGAAGCCACCCAAATGGGAAAAGAATTCGAGAAAGAATGCATACAGGTACATGGATAACTAAATCACTTTACACCTGAAACTAATACAACATTGTTTATGAACTATGCTCCAGGACATAAAATAAAAGGTTTTAAAAAGAGCATGAAGATGAAAAAAATTACAGACTGCTGTGATATTTGTGCTTATGCTCCTTTGTGTCCCATTCTTTGTGACCCCTTGGATTATAGCCCACCAGGCTCCTCTGTCCATGGGATTCTCCAGGCAAGAATACTGGAGTGGGTTGCCATTTCCTCCTCCAGGGGATCTTCCCAACCCAGGATTCGAACCCACCTCTCACGTGTCTCTGGCATTGGCAGGTGGGTCTTTACCACCGAGCCACCTGGGGAGTCCCCAGGTGGTGTACATTGTGCTATTTATTTCTGGCTGGCACCTAGCAGTGGACAAAGAGAAACGAGCGGTCATTTGGTCACCAAGGCTCTTTAGAAAGCTGGGTTAGATTTGAAGGGACTTCTAACAAGTGGCAAATGTCTCAGATGTGTCAAGTATGAGAAAAGCTTTTATTCCGTATTGTTGTTGACTTTCTTTTCAGCCTTATTATCTTTGGCTATGATTTTATAGACTGTGCCTGTATAACGGGAAAGCTAGTGATAAAATTCTAAAAAGGAAGTCATTTACGGCTTTCCTCCAGAGAATCTTATTGATCTTTTTAAAAGAGGAAGCATATTCTGCCACTTGAAATGTAGTAGCTGTGTTCTCCAGGGTGTTGTGGAAGTTCAGAATAAGATTCACTTGGAATCCTTTGTCTATATATCTGTATTAGATTATGCGAGAATGCTGTCCCTGTTTTTATCTACCTGGTTGACTTAGCCTGTGATGAACACATAGACCTAATGTACCCAAATACCCAGGAAGGAGGAGGATGTGGTCTTTGAAAGAGAGCATCTTTGTGCCAGCTTCCCGAGTATTTCCTTTTTAATCAGTCAAGAAAACATTTACTGAGTGTTCTAGCATACCTCTCATGATGACCAGTACAAGAGAAGATTCTCATCACATCAAACTCCTTTCATCTCCCCCAGCTCTCTCTCAGTGAGTAGCACCTCCTC
Organism: Capricornis sumatraensis; assembly: GCF_032405125.1. Classification (NCBI taxonomy): domain Eukaryota; kingdom Metazoa; phylum Chordata; class Mammalia; order Artiodactyla; family Bovidae; genus Capricornis; species Capricornis sumatraensis. Next base: position 30,735,764 of record NC_091079.1, read on the forward strand.
CTCCATACTCTACTAGAAATCCAGGACACACCCTTTCACTGCCCGCTCTCTCTGAACTTCTGCATTAAAGTCAGGTTTGCTGATCAGCTGGCTTCTCCTGATTAACACTGCACTACCCCCGTGCCAGCTTCCTCTGTCATTGGATTACTAAAATTACTTTTTTCAATATAAAAGATTCGAATATGAACAAAGTTATAGTGCCGTATAATAAACAGTCATGTTCTTGCCGCTCTGTTATTTACAAATCTTCACATTTTTATGCATATTTCAGGCTTTGACAAAGAAGAATATAAATTTACTTGAAATTACTTTTAGTTGCTCTATTTCCTTTCTCTTTCTTCCCTCCTTAATCAAAGGCAAGAAATCACACGGTTGTTCATTCTTCTAATTTATGCTTTTAAAAATATTTATTATACATGCAGGTATTTACACATAACTTTTGATAGTATTACGTGTATACATATATGTGTATTAATATATATATGATATCAAACTGTATATGCCATTTGTGTTTTTCCTTTATCTTTTATTGTTTCTGCTAACACACATAGACACATGGTTCCCTTTGTAATAGTTATTGTGTTCTATTTAAAAAGTCACAGTGTATGTGTTCTTCTCTTGATTTTTTTTTCTCTTTTGTTGGTACAATTGGTGCTACAATGAACAAGTTTCTCTTTTTAAAAATTAATTACTTTATTTTAACTGGAGGCTAATTACTTTACAATATTGTGGTTTTTCCATACATCGACATGAATCAAACATGAGTGTACATTGGGGTTGATGTATGAGAAATTTTGTAGGTTACATCCTGAAATGTGAAATGTCCAAATTATCAACATGCACATTTTCAGCCTGACGGAATTGTTTATCTTTGAAAATATATATATATTTGTATACATATTTACTGAAAATGTAAAAATTTTGATGTGGCAATTTTAGCAACTTTTTCTTTTATGACTTGTATTTTTAAAAATTTTATTTTCTACCAAAAGAGAATTAATTTACAGTATTGCGTTGGTCTTTGCTGTGCATCAGCATGAATCGCCATGGGTATACATCTGTTCCCTCCCTTTGGAATCTCCCTCCCACCTCCTACCCCATCCCACCCCTCTAGGTTGTATGACATGTTTTTAATATCTTGTTTAGGAAATCCTTTCTTCTCCTAGTTTCATATACAAATTATCCTGTGTTTTCTTACAAAAGTTTTAAAAGGATACTTTTCACATTTGGGTCTTTACTTATTTCTTACATTTGGTGGTACCTTTATTACAAGTAATAAGCCAGTATTGATTGACACATCACTTTTTGTTATATGTATGTACACACACACAATGGAATATTACTTAACCATAAAAAGGAATGAAATTGAGTCAGTTTAGTGAGGTGGATGAACCTAGAGTCTGTCATACAGAGTGAAGTAAGTCAGAAAGAGGAACACAATATCATATATTAATGTGTATATGTGGAATCTAGAAAAACGATACAGATGAACCTTGTTGCAGGGCAGGAACAGAGACACAGATGTGGAGAACAGACATTTGAACATGTGGAGGAAGGGGAGGGTGCGATGAATTGGAAGAGTAGCATTGACTTATACATGACCATGTGTAAAATAGATAGCTAGTGGGAAGCTGTTGCATACCTCAGGGAGCTCAGCTTGGTGCTCTGTGATGACCTAGAGAGGTGGGATTGAGGCATAGGAGGGAGGCTCAAATGGGAGGGCATATATGTATATATATAGCTTATTCATGCCATTATACAGCAAAAACCAACACAACACTGTAAAAATTAAAAATAAATAAATAAAAATAAATTTAAAAAGATAGATTATTATTTAAAGACCATACTTTATTCAGTTTTCCTAATGTCCTTTGATTATTAATCATTTGTAAAGTGGATGTTGTGCAGACGTTTTCCTCACTGTATGGCTTGTCTTCTCACATTCTCCTCTCTCTTACCTCTGTGTTTTCACACCTGCCTGTGCCTCTGTGTGGAGTGGTATCTTCGTAGTTCTGGCTGCTGTAACAGAATACCATAAATGGAGTGACTTTTTTTTTTTTTTAAGAGAGAAAAAAACTTTTAATGAGAAATGCATTCTTCTTGATAAAAGTTTCTGTTCCATGCTTATGATGAGAAAGCTTCAAATACTTACATGACGAAAACTTGTTTACATCATAATATATAATACTTAAGCCAATACTTCAATGTAATATTCAAATAATATTTCTAAAAATCAAATATCTTGTCACATAGTAACATAGGTAATTGTGAGAGTCATGTACAGAGTAGAAAGCCATGTACTACCAGGGAATATAGAGAAGTAAAGACACAGCCCAAGCTTAAGGCGTCAACAAAAGAAGTAAATATCCAAGAAGAAATGCTGTAGGGGAGGTAAGATTACTTCTTGTTGGCTGGATCAGGAAAGACCTTAGAGGGCAGAGGTAGTGAGTTATACCTTAAAAAACAAGTATAATTTTGAACTGAGAAATAGACACATGGAGAGAGTACTCTTCAGGATGGAAATAATAAGCAAAAGAAGAGAACAGGAAATTACAGAGCTTGAAAAGAACTTACCCTCAGAACTCTGGAAAGATACAGCTCCTACCCAGCTCTAAAAGGCTAGCAGACAGGCTTACATTTATCACAAAGGAAACTTGAGAAAATCAACCATACAAAATGATACCGACATTTATGTTCCCCCGTTACCATTTCCGGAAAAGGCAATGGCACCCCACTACATTACTCTTGCCTGGAAAATCCCATGGATGGAGGAGCCTGGTAGGCTGTAGTCCATGGGGTTGCTAAGAGTCAGACACAACTGAGCAACTTCACTTTCACTTCAATTTCAATGTAATGGAATGTCAAGTTACTAGATGATCACTTGACGGTAATTAGGCAATTTACTTCTTGTTGAAAATTGTAGTATATTTTCTCTCATTTCTTTGTTGTCTGTTTCTGAAAGATCTGTCAGTTGTGGACAACAAAGCACATTGTAAAATATGAAATCTTAAGAAGACACTAGAATTTATTTTCACCAAAATTATCAACTTGGCACTATTTATAAATATTTCTACGTGTACTAATTGATTGAACTCAAGTCCTAAAGGAACTGTCTTTCTTTACATTTACAGGGCACCTACTATGTTCCCTGCCAGTGTCTACATGCATTTTAATGTTACAAAAGTCTCATAATAACCCACTGACTTAAGGCAGGAAAAAAATGTAAATTAAACATTAAATCTGGGTCATAACATGTGAATAGAAAAAGTAATGCTAAGGAAAAACTATTGAAAAAAAGAAAAGAAATAGGATGGCAGGATTTAGGATATTACCACTGAAACGTATATATTATCATATGTAAAAGAGCCAGTGGGAGTTTGACAATCTCTGGAACAATCTGGAGGGATACGGTGGTGAGAGAGGTGGGTTCAGGAGGGAGGGGACATATGTATGCCTATGGCTTACTCATGTTGATGTACAGCAAAAACCATCACAATATTGAAAAAACAAAAAATTAAGGGATGGTGCTAGGCCTGAACACAGAATCAAAGCATTCCCACACCTAAAACATTTGTGTAGTTTTCCTCCAGTTTGAATTTTCTGATGGTCAAAAAGTTGATATATTTTACTGTACTTATGTGTAAGTTTTCACTCCAGTATGGATTTTCAGATGATCTGCAACGTCATTCCTTGTGATCAAAGGGTTTGCCACATAAATAACATTTATGTGGTTTCTCTGCTACATGATCTGCCTAATGGGCAGTTCATGCTGAACATGCACTAGAAACTGCCACATTCATTTCACTTGTATGTTTTCGATACAGTATGAATTCTCTGAATTATAAGGCCTGAACACTGACTAAAGGCTTTGTCGCACTCATGACATTTGCACTAAAATGTTTCTCACAACTGTTGCATCTCTAATGTTTCTCTCTAGTATGAATTCTCCGATGGTTTCTAAGTTCATCATTTCAAGTAAAGCACCGACCATAGTCATTTATTTCTTGGTCTCAGAGAAGGCAATGGCAACCCACTCCAGTATTCTTGCCTGGAAGATAGGCTGCAGTCCATGGGGTCACGAAGAGTTGGACACGACTGAGCGACTTCACTTTCACTTTTCACTTTCATGCACTGGAGAAGGAAATGGTAACCCACTCCAGTGTTCTTGCCTGGAGAATCCTAGGGACGGGGGAGCCTGGGCTGCCGTCTACGGGGTCACACAGAGTTGGACACGACTGAAGTGACTTAGCAGCATTTTGTAGTCTGGAGTCTGAAATACTCATGATCAGGTGACAGCATGACTGGGTTTTTGGTGAGATCCCTCATCCTAGTTTAGAGAAGGCAACTTTCTTGCTCTGTTCTCACATAGCAGACAGGGCACCAAGATGCAAGGTCTTGTATCTTTTCTTATAAGGGCACTAATCCTGTTCATAAGGGCTCCATCCTCAAGCCCTAATTAACTCTCAAAGGCCCTGCCCCCTGATTCTGTCACATTGAGGGCTAGGATTTCAAGGTAAGAATTGAGGAAGGTGGACACACATATGACATTCCTAACAAATGGCTTTGCCTCATTCATTTCTTACCTGAAACTGTAAGATTAGTAGCTAGATGTTGCTTTTCCTGTAAAGTCTAGATCATAATAGTTTCCATTCCTTTCTACCACTATGATTCTTACTCCCAAAGCATCCACTGGTCTGTGTTATTACTGTCTATTCACTTACTCTCCTTCTTTTCCTCTTGATCTTTAGATGCCTGGACTGTGTCTCTTCTCTTTGTAGGTCTTGTGTTAAGTGTAGTGTCTTATACATCATAGATGCTCATCAGATGTTGGTGGAAAAAGTTATTATGTGAGTGGTTCTTGCCCTGAGAAAACAAACAATCCATTTGGATCAAAGAACAATTGAACTTGAGCTTATATGATATTGACTATAGAGGCAAAAGGACTTTGAAGACTAGGTTGAAGTTAACCTTGAAGTTTGCATCAGCCTGGATATGAGTGGGATACACTTGCATGAGAGATTTTGGTACATCTGTTTGTGTAAAATAACTAAGAATCTAGTTTATGACAGCAACTTGAAAATTGAAAGGGGAAAAAGCGTAGTAGCATTTTATAATAAGAAACAGCTGGACCTAATAATAGATTTGTTACAGTGAAAAAAGGAAAGAGAAGATAAAGATAATTTAATAATAATGCTGGTATTATCTCGTGCGTGCCAAGATGCTATCAAACATACACCTCTCACAGTGCTAGTGGAAGTATAAATAGCAACCAACATTTTATGAAATATTTGGACCTTATTTCTCAAAAGTTTTCACATTCTAAAATTTTTGACCCACTATTTCTATTTCTAGGAATGCATTCCAAGGAAATAATCAGAAATGGTAATAAATATTTATGAACAAATATGTGCATTATTTATGAGAGCGAGAAGCTGGAAACCACCTAAAGATCCAGTACTATGAAAATGATTATGTAAATCATGATATATATTCATGTGAAGGAATAGAATGCAATCACTAGCAATTATATTTATAATGCTTGTTAATGATAATGAAAATACTTTGATATAGCATTAAGTAAGGAAGGTAGATTATAAAATTATATTATCTCAATTATAGAGAGAAAAATGCTTAGTACAAGGCTAAAAGAAAACATGTCTAAAATATTAATGATGGTTGTTTCTGGGAAGAGAGAATAAGTGATTTTCTTCCCTGCTTCAGTGAATATGTCTGTAATTTCTGATTTTTTTTTTTTTACCTTAAGTATTAGTTTGATGACCCAGAGGGGATTTCAAAATCATTTTTAATCACCTGTTTTTGACATTGAGACAGTATCACACTCAAATAGAAATGCTTTCTTTATGAAATCTCCTGTCCTCTAGATTAAAAAAAAAAAACAAAAATGCTCTCTTATACTTTCACTCATTTACTAATTTGTCTGTTGTAAATCTGTGTATTATACTCAGGGCTTTAAATAGGGAACATAACATATATTCTCTGCCTTAAAAGAGCCCCATTTATGCAAAAGGTAAGCATATAATTAACAGAGTGATTTAAAAAAACGTACAATATCCCATGGATGTGTGCACTTACACAGTGACTCAGAACCACAGAAGGAGGAGTGACTCACTTGATTTTCCTGAGAAGATAACGTTTGGGCTGGCTTGTAAAAGGTAGATTATTTTTCATTTGTTAAAGAATAAGCCATGGGAAGGTAGGGCTTTGTAGTCACAGGTAATAGGACATCCTAAGATAGAATATGACTGGAGAGAAATTAGCCTAATTAGATTGGGGTAAGTTGTGCTTGGGCTTTATACTTGTGTACTGTGCTTAGGACCATTGAAGGTTTGGTTTAACAGAGCTGGACATAACTGCTTTCTCATTGGTTAATAAGAGTTTTCCTTTCAGCACAATCCTGGGTCTGATGCATCACTCTTGACACTGGTGCTCAATAAATACTGGTTGTAGGTGAGGATTCTAACTTTGGTCATGGCCAAGTGTCTGAGGTGGGCAGAGATCTCTTGCAATTTGGAATTGGTAACTGGAACATGGATGATAGCTTAGGGTAGAGTTTCTCAGTAATTTTCATTATTGGCCCCCTAAGGAGCCTTGTTAGACATTTTTACTTCTAATCATCTCCATAGGATTTTAAAACCCCAGATACACTGTATATTTGTCTATGACATTATGCTTATCTATGTTTTATACATAAAAAGATGAGAATCTTTTTTCATTTCTCTCCCTGAAGACCAGTTTTGTGGCCTTGGTGGTGGTATCATTTCTGTAGAGGGTGCATGAGTTTGATTGAGCCTTTCCAAAATATGTTTAACTCTGGAAAAATACACATAACGTAAATGTTACCCTCTTAGTCATTTTTATTGGAGTATAATTGCTCTACAATATTGTGTTAATTTCTGCTATACAACGAAGTGAATCGTGTGTGTGTGTGTGTGTGTGTGTATTCCCTCCCTCTTGAGTCTCCCCCACCTCTCCCCCCAACACATCCCTCTGAGCCAGCCCAGAGCACCAGGCTGAGCTCCCTGCACTGCACAGTGGCTTCCTGCTGGCTATCCATTTCACACGTGGTAGTGCACGTAGCAGTCCCACTCTCCCAATTTGTCCCACCCTCCGCTTTCCCCACTGTGTCCACAAGTCCATTAGTTCTCTACATTTGTATCTCCATTCCTGCCCTGAAAACAGATTCATTTTTCTAGATTCCACATATACATGTTAATATATATTTGTTTTTCTCTGACTTACCTCACTGTGTATGACGTGTGACCGTGCAATCCCATTACTGGGCATATCCCTTGAGAAAACTGTAATTCATAAAGACACATGCACTTGAATGTTCACTGCAGCCCTATTTACAATAGGTAGGACATGGAAACAACCTAAATGTCCACTGACGGATGAACGGGTAAAGAAGATGTAGTACATACATACAATGGAATATTACTCGGCCACCAAAGGAACAATATTGGATCATTTGTAGAGATGGATCATCTTAACCATTTTTCAGTATGCAGTTCATTCATGTGAAGCACATTCTCATTGTGCATCCAAGTTCCAAAACTCTTTTCATGTTACAAAACTGAAACTCTGTATCCATTAAAAAACTCCCCACTCCTCACTCCCCCTTGCAACCACTATTCTACTCTCTGTCTCTATTAATTTGAGTACTATATATGAGTACCTCATATAAGTGGAATGCTGTAGTGTTTGTTGTGTGTGTGTGTGTGTGTGACTGCTTATTTCACTTAGTAAAATATCCTCAAGTTTCATACATGTTAGAGTAGTTGTCAAGATTTCCACCCTTTTTAAGGTTATATAAGATGCAGTTGCATGTATATTTATCTATTCATTTGTTGATGGACACTTGATTTGCTTCCACCTTTTGGCTATTGTAAATAATGGTGCTATGAACATAGATGTACAAATATCTCTTTGAGACCCTGCATTCAATTATTTGGGAATATACCCAGAAGTGGAATTGTTAGATCATATGATAATTCAATGTTTAATTTCTTGTGGAACCATCACACTGTTTTAAATGGTGGTTTTATAACTTTATATTCCCACCAACAGCACACAAGAGTTCAAATTTCTCCTCGTTCTTGCTAACATTCGTTATTTTCTGTTTTATGATAGGAGCCATCTTATTGAGTATAAAATTATATCTCATTGTGGTTTTGATTTGCATTTCCCTAATAATTGGTGATTATTGTTGACCATTTGTATATCTTCCTCAGAGTAATATCTATTTAAGCCCTTCACCATTGCTTAATCATTTAATCATGTGATTTGTTTTTGTTTAAGTTGTAGGCATTCCTTATGTATTCTGGATAATAACTGCGCTGCTCATCAGATACGTGATTTGTGGATATTTTCTTTCATTCCATAAGTTGCCCTTTCATTCTGCTGATTGTCTCTTTTGATGGGGTTGGAGCTTTTAGAAATTCACTTGATGCTTAGATTTGTGATAGCTTTTTACATTCCTTTACTATTTCTTCTTCCCAAGGTGATTAGAAGGTTGAAATCTGGATGGTGTTATCCTAGGCCAGGGCAGACATTGAGATGCAGCCTGGTATTTGGGGTCTGGGCCAAGATGCCTTAGAAAAATCTTAAATAGAGTATCCTATGGATTTATGCATCATTCAGGGAGAGGTGGGCCATGTCTGGTCACCCAGCTCAAATGGCATGATGACAAGGATGAATCACTGCTAAACAAGGAGATTTTAAACAACAAGGAGGGAAAAGAGGCATGAGATGATTAGAAGTTCAAATACATAACATGAGCAGACATTCCAAATATTCTAGGTTTTACTCCATTTGTTAAGGTCATGGGGTACTAACTGTTAGCATGGAGCTGTTTCCATCTTGTCTGTGTAGTTTTGTCAACCTATCTGCCTCCTTTATGGAAATGCAGGCAATTCACCTGGAGTTTCCTTTTCACCTAGAGATTTGTTGAGGGCTGGTATTTGGAGGTGTGGTTTCTGGTGGACACAGCTCCAGCCAAAGACCAGTTAGGAACTTAATACCTCTCAGGAAGCGAGAGAGGTTTAACTTCAGTCTCAATTTGTGTATCAACCCATCACCTCGAATAAAGATTAAACCTCCTGCAATAGGAGAGTAAAACATCTTCTCTGTTATTCCTATGGGAAAGAGATAATACGTTTAAAAATCTTTCTGATGCCACAACCGTAAGATTAATGCTGTTATCCAGTTTGTTATCTGTCTGCTGCGTCTCCTTGTGTCTACCATAAGTCAATAGAGCATCACTTTTCTAATTGAAATCACTGTGATGATGGAGTCTGTTTGTGGAAATGAAAGGTGGCTGCCATGATCTGGTGGAAATTGAATTAATCCTCTGGGAACAAGGCCGACCTAATTATTCTGCTCAGAAATACTGGGCTTGTTTCGACTTCTTTAGTATACAGCCGTGGGAAAGAGGCCAAGGTGCCATTTAGCAAATCTTTTCTTGTATTGCTTTAAACTCACTTTACATTTCACTGTGAGACCTTTTCATTGGAAAGTGCTATTTCTTGTGTTTTTCACCTTTTTATTTGCAGGTATTCTTCAATGAAAAGGGTAATATTTCAGTCAAATACTAAATTCTCTCTGCCCTATATTTGTCACACTCAGGTGTTATTTATAGAAGTTATGCCTTTGATACTCAAACATAATGCTTCTCAGAGCTACTATTGGGAGAAACACAAGGTTTAACTCTTCTCAGAAATCATCTAGTCTCACCCAATTATTGCAGCAACAACATCAATAGCAGTAATTTGTTGAGTGCACATTATGATTCAGACACTACTGTCCTAAGAATGTTGCAAACGTTTTCTCATTTTCTATGCTGTTAATATTTTCTCTCCATACATTTTTAAAGAAGCACTGAAATTTTAAGAATCTGTCTAATGTCGCACAGCTAATGAACCACAGAACAATGTTTGAAACAGGTGGTCCAACTGCAGAACTAGATTGCCACTTTACATACAGGACATTCATGAGATTCTGAATTTCAGAGAAGCGATAAATTTTTTTAGTCAACATACATCCCAAATATTGCAGGAGACATTCGAATGCTAAAAAACATAAAACGAAAACAAACTTTGTCGTTTATATGAAACTTGAATTTAACTGAGTGTGCTATGTGTGTTGTTAGTTTTGTTTATGCTTTTAAAAAATTGGTTTATTTTTGACTGTGCTGGGTCTCTGTTGCTGCACGTGGGTTTTCTCTAGTTGCAATAAGTGGGAACTGCCCTCTTGTTGCAGTGGTTTCTCATATTATGGAGCATGGGCTCCAGATGCCCAGGCTTCAGTAGCTGAAGTGCATGGGCTTAGTTGCCCTGTGGCTTGTGGGATCTTCCTGGACCAAAGATCAAACCCATGTCCCCTGAGTTGGCAGGCGAATTCTTAACCACTGGACCATCAGGGAAGTCCCTGCTTAGTTTTTGTTAAAGCTGGCAGCCCTATTTAGAGCCCATGTTCGTAAGCACTCTGATGCGCTGCTGCTGTGTCTGAGCAGTGAGGAAAAATGCATTCCTTAGCCTCTTATGGCTGACTGGGGGCTGAGCTAGTTCCTCTCCTCCCCACCCCACCCTGAGAGAGTGAGATCTTCCCTTCTCTTGCCATCTCAGATCCCACGGTATGATGCTCAGTTGAATGCTCCTTTTAGTATGTCTCAAAACATGTTGCAAAGACTTCAGGCTCTCTGTCCCTGGGTAGGTATTTAAGTCTTGGTAGCTATTATTGACACACATTTGGAACACAGTACTCCTAATATTTAGAGAGAAGGGTAGACATTCATCACTCAATAAGTATAGTCCTGGTGGCTCAGATGATAAAAAATCTGCCAGCAGTGCAGGAGGCTTGGGGTTCAATCTCTGGGTTGGGAAGATCCCCTGGAGAAGGAAATGGCAACCCACTCCAGTATTCTTGCTTGAAGAATTCCATGGACAGAGGAGCCTGGCAGGTTAAGTCTATAGGGTAAAGAAGAGTCAAACATGACTGAATATCTAATACTTTCACTTTTTTTTCCTATATGTAGATATGTTTATTATTTTTTGTGATATTTTGAAGTGTTAAATGTTTTGCTGAAATGATGACATCACAGCTAGCATAGGGAACCCATACAGAATGGTGCTCAATAAAGATTTTGGCTTCATTTCATTCTTTTCTCTGTGCATAATCTTTATCTTCTAGTGATTAAGACATCTGCATTCTGATCCCAGCTGGGCCATTAGAAATTTTGAGACATTGGGCAAGCTTCTCTCTGCATTTTAATTCTATCCTTTATAAAGTGAAAAATGGGGTTGGATGTTTCTCTCCTAATGTTCTGTTTGCCCTTGATAGTCTATGATACTGAGACTTGAGAAAGACTGGCTCTGGTGTTTCATTACGTATTTTTGTAACTAGTATTGTGATGACATTCTAGGGCTTGTCTTAGTTTCGTTTGTGTGTAAGTCAGTTCTTGAATTACATACTTGTTCCTAGTTTGGCTGCTTATATCAGACCATGTGGCAAATTTGTCCTCCATATGATATGAGAATGGGGTCTAATAATTCTATCATCTTCCCTATAGAATTCAGCACAGTTATGGGTAATAGATGAATACAATCTCTATTGTTTGACTGAGTATTTAATAGCCTGTGGACACCAACCAGCCGAAGTCTCTCTGTGGTCTGACCCAAGCTCCCTTTTCTTTTCATGCTTTTTTGTATCCACTCAACATAGTGATCCAGTCAGTCATGTCAGATGACTTCTTGCCTGAACATGACATGCAGTTCCTTGACTTTGTACTGTTCTCTCTGTAGCGCTCTGCCTCTTAGTTAGCAGTGAGAGCTAACATGCGTGAGGTTCTCACTACACGAAAGGCACTCTTATGCGCTGATTCGTCCAGTTTTCCCAACACCCCATTGACGCAGATGATGTTCTTATCCCCATTTTTCAGAAGCAGAAACAGGTTTGGAGAGTTTAAGAAATTTTTCCAAAGTTGTATGGCAAGTAAGTGGCAGCACAAAATCCCAACCCAGGCAACCTAGTTCTGAATTTCATGCTTTTATCTTCTACAACAGACTGCCTCGGTTAACTGTGCCCTTTCCCAGGTTACCTGGGGAGAGCAGAAATATCAGGGAACAAGGAGGACAAACTAAAAATAAACAATGAGGACAAGAGGAAGTAGTAACTTTTTTTCAGAATAAAAAGGAGAGGGTACAAGCTGGCCAGAAAGGAGAAACAGCAAAGGAGAAGAAGAAAGCAAGACCCTGGGGTTTCCTTTTGAATGGACCCGTGAAGCTGCTGATGCTATATTCTGTTCCTCCCTGGTGTCTACCCTTTCACCTCTGCCTTCCTGGAGCAACCACCCAGTCAGCTCTACAGAATAGCTCCTACTTCTTCCGCAGGAATCAGCTCAGGACTGGCCTTCCCTGATCACAACACTAGGTTTGGGAGTCCCTGTGACCCTGTGCTGCCTCAGCTCACTGCTTCACAGTTTAGTGCAAGTTGTAGACACACCTGTCTTCTCCAACAAACCATGAACAACTTGGGGAGAAGGGGGCATTACCACCTTCAGAATACAGTAACTAAACTCTCTAGTTCCAACACACCTGGTAGAATGAATCCCTGGGAAATTTCTGCCAACACCAGTGAATGTACTCCTATCTTGAAATTATTACTTAGCATAGATTATGGGATTAATTGCTGGAGAGCTAGTGTACCAGGCTCTGAATAAAATAAAATATCAATACCAGTCTATTTCTTGGAATAGGTCATTCATTTACTTATCCATAAATAAACTCATTTATTCAATAAATTTTTAAACATTTATTAAAAAGCCATAATTGGGGAATTATCTGGCAGTCCAATGTTAGGACTGCATGCCTTCCCTGCGAAGAGTGGGGTTCGATCCCTGGTTGGGGAACTAACATTCCAGAAGCCACGTAGCACAGCCAGAAAAACAAACAAAAACAACCCTTGTTTGTCACTCATTCTGTGCATTCCTTCAGTCACTCAGCACATTTCTTATCTGTTCAGTGTTCAAGCTGTGGATGAATTGGTGCCTGTGACAGGAACACCTCTCTACTGGGAATCATAGGATCCTGGACAAAACAGTCAATACAGATGTAAAGGCATGCATGTAAAGTTATAAATTGTGATATGTGCTCTGGAAGAAACTAAAAAGGTGCAGTTATAGAGAATAAAAATGAAAGGGTGGTCAGAGAAGCTCTCTCAGCTTCCTGCCAGACACTGAACTTAGGAGGAACCGAAAGACTGGTGGGCAATGTGAGTAGGAATCTGCAGTAGATACTTCCTGCCGAGGACAGTTGCAGGAAATAGCAGCGGATAGAGAACAAAGAGGGGCTTACCTGCTCTTATTAGGCCCATGGGGAAAATTTTCCTAGAGGAAAGGATATTTCCACTGACTCTTGGGGAATAAGAAAGCCTATTTGAAACCTTCCAGGCTGTGAGATCAACACTGGCTCTTAACTTCTCTCAACTCTTGCATTTCTATCTTCAGTTCCTGCTGTAAGAATGATCTTTCTAAAGCTTATGTCTGAATATATAAATTCCATAATTAATAACCTAAGTAGCTTCCCACCCTCTGTCTAGGATATACACACTGAAAACCAGAGCATGGCATATTTCACAACACGATCTCAACATTACTAACTGCCCCCTCCTTGCCTGCAGTGAATTCCCAGCTGGGCTCCTTCACACATTGATGATTATCCCAAGGTATTCCCTCTGCTTTGGCAAGCTCCAGCATGTGGGCTTCAACTTTAAGACTCAGATCAGCTATCACCTGGGTCACACACACTCTTATCACTCTTCTTGCCCCATCTCACAGGTGGAGAGAGCAAGTCTTTATTTTTTGTCCTTCCAAAGCATCTTGAACCTAACTCTATTTTGAAAGGTATCTCACTAGATGGTAATTATTTTGTGGTCTGCCTTTCTTGCTATACTGTGTGCTTCATGAAGACAAGAATATTGTCTTTATTAGTCTTCTCACTCCTGGGCCTAGAAAGCACAGTGATTATCTTACAGGTGAGCAATCAGTGATTTCTTCTTAAGTGCATAAATGGAGAGAAGGGAAATGACTTACTGGGTGAATTCTCATGGTACAGTTTGGTTTAGAGAATATAGGCTGGCACAAGAAAGAAAAGGAAATTAAGAAAGACAAAAGAGGCTATACTTAACCTGATGAGGAGTTTACAATAAAGTAGAAATCATCAGTTCCAGATTTCCAATTTTCCGGATTCATAAAAGTCATTGAGGTGAAATGGAATTAAGTATTAGCCATGTATGCTGCTGCTGCTTAGTTGCTTCATTTGTGTCCGACTCTGTGCAGCCCTACCGACCTGGGGAATTGATCTTTCAGTGTCCTATCTTTTTGTCTTTTCATACTGTTCATGGGGTTCTCAAGGCAAGAATACTGAAGCAGTTTGCCATTCCCTTATCCAGTGGACCACGTTTTGTCAGAACTCTCCACCATGACCCCTCCGTCTTGGGTGGCTCTACACAGCATGGCTCACATTTTCACTGAGTTAGACAAGGCTGTGGTCCATGTGATCAGATTGGTTAGTTTTCTGTGATTGTGGTTTTGTTTGTCTGCCCTCTGATGGACAAGGATAAGAGGCTTAAGGAAGCTTCCTGATGGGAGAGACTGACTGAGGGGGAAACTTGGTCTTGTCCTGATGGGTGGGGCCATGCTCAGTTCAGTTCAGTCACTCAGTCGTGTCTGACTCTTTGTGACCCCATGAATCGCAGCACACCAGGCCTCCCTGTCCATCACCAACTCCCGGAATTTACTCAAACTCACGTCCGAGTCAGTGATGCCATCCAGCCATCTCATCCTATGTCGTCCCCTTCTCCTCCTGCCCCCAATCCCTCCCAGCATCAGTCTTTTCCAATAAGTCAACTCTTTGCATCAGGTGGCCAAAGTACTGGAGTTTCAGCTTTAGCATCATTCCTTCCAAAGAAATCCCAGGGCTGGTCTCATTTAGAATGGACTGGTTGGATCTCCTTGCAGTCCAAGGGACTCTCAACAGTCTTCTCCAACACCACAGTTCAAAAGCATCAATTCTTCAGTGCTCAGCTTTCTTCACAGTCCAATTCTCACATCCGTACATGACTACTGGAAAAACCATAGCCTTGTCTATATGGACATTTGTTGGCAAAGTAATGTCTCTGCTTTTGAATATGCTATCTAGGTTGGTCATAACTTTTCTTCCAAGGAGTAAGCATCTTTTAATTTCATGGCTGCAATCACCATCTGCAGTGATTTTGGAGCCCCCCAAATGGTTCATGCACAGTAAATATTTAATCCAATTTTCTGTTGATGGGTGGGGCTGTGTTCCCTCCCTGTTATTTACCTGGGGCCAAACTATGGTGGGGAATTCCCTTGTAGCTCATTAAAGAATCTGCCTGTAGTGCAGGAGACCCAGGTTCAATCCCTAGGCCGGGAAGATCTTCTGGAGAAGGAAATTGCAACCCACTCCAGTATCCTTGCCTGAAAAGTCTCATGGACAGAGGAGCCTGGTGGGCTGCAGTCCATGGGGTCGCAAAGAGTCAGGCACGACTGAACAACTAACACTTACTTAAACTATGGGCGAGGTAATGAAGATAACGGTGACCTCCTTCAAAAGGTCCCAAGCATGCACTGCTACACTCAGTGCCCCCAACCATGCAGTAGGCCACCCCTGACCCAACACCTCCACCGGAGACTCCTGGACACTCATAGGCAGGTCTGGGTGGGTCTTTTGTGGGGTCACTGCTATTTTCTGTTGGGTCCTGGTGTACACAAGGTTCTGTTTGTGCCCTCCAAGAGTCTGTTTCCCCAGTCCTGTGTAAGTTCTGGCAGCTCTGTGATGGGTTTAATGGTGACCTCCTCCAAGAGGGCTTATGCCGGACCCAGGTCTGCTCCACCTAGAACCCCTGTCCCTGTAGCAGTCCACTGCTGACTGGTACCTTCACAGGAGACACTCAAACACTGTTCTGTCTCAGTCTCTGTGGGGTCTCTGGGTCCTGGTGTGCACCAGGTTTGTTTGAGCCCTCTGAGCATCTCTGGCGGGTCAGGGGTTTGATTCTAAATGCAAATCCCCCCTCCCCCCACCCCCCACCATCTTGCTGGGACTTCTTTGCCCTTGGACATGGAGTATCTCCTCATAGTCGCTCCAGTGCTGCACAGCTGCCGTGGTTTATTGTTTATGCCAAAGCCTTAGACTGTGTGGATCCAACAAACTGGAAAATTCTTCAAGAGATGGGAATACTGGACTACCTGACCTGACTTCTGAGAAATCTGTATGCAGGTCAGGAAGCAACAGTTAGAACTGGACATGGAACAACAGACTGGTTCCAAATAGGAAAAGGAGTACGTCAAGGCTGTATATTGTCACCCTGCTTATTTAACTTATATGCAGAGTACATCATGAGAAATGCTGGGTTGGATGAGGCACAATCTGGAATCAAGATTGCCAGGAGAAACATCAATAACCTCAGATATGCAGATGGCACCACCCTTATGGCAGAAAGTGAAGAAGAAATAAAGAGCCTCTTGATGAAAGTAAAAGAGGAGATTGAAAATTTGGCTTAAAACTCAACATTCAGAAAATGAAGATCATGGCATCCGGTCCCATCACTTCATGTCAAATAGATGGGGGATCAATGGAAACAGTGAGAGACTTTATATTTTTGGGCTCCAAAATCACTGCAGATGGTGACTGCAGACATGAAATTAAAATATGCTTGCTCCTTGGAAGAAAAGTTACGACCAACCTAGACAGCATATTAAAAAGCAGAGACATTACTTTGCCAACAAAGGTCCGTACAGACAAGTCTATGGTTTTTCCAGTAGTCATGTATAGATGTGAGAGTTGCACTCTAAAGAAAGCTGAACACCAAAGAATTGGTGCTTTTGAACTGTGGTGTTGAAGGAGACTCTTGTGAGTCCCTTGGGCTGCAAGGAGATCCAACCAGTCCATCCTAAAGGAAATCAATCCTGAATATTCATTGGAAAGACTGATGCTGAAACTGAAACTCCAATACTTTGGCCACCTGATATGAAGAACTGAGTCATTTAAAAAGACCCTGATGCTGGGAAGGATTAAGGGCGGGAGGAGAAGGGGACAACAGAGGATGAGATGGTTGGATGGCATCACTGACTCAATGGACTTGAGTTTAAGTATACTCCAGGAGTTGGTGATGGACAGGGAGGCCTGATATGCTGAAGTCCATGAAGTCGCAGAGTCTGACATGACTGAATTACTGAAATGAACTGAACTGAACTGTGCAGCCCACCAGGTTCCTCTGTCCATGGGGTTCTCTAGGCAAGAGTACTAGAGTGGGTTGCTGTGCCCTCCTCCAGATAATCTTCTTGACCCAGGGATTGAACCCGTGTCTCCTGCATTGTGGGCAGATTCTTTACTGCTGAACCACCAGGGAAGCCCTTAGCCATGTATATTCATGGGTAAATCTGGGAACTAATACAGCAATGCCATCTAATAGTTACATGGTGAAAGCCAGTTGTGTGATTTTAAATGTTTTAGTAGCCACATTAAAGAGGTTAAAAATAGATGGAATTAATTTTAATTTTATATTTTACTTACTGTAATATATTCAGAATATTATCATTTCCACATGTAATCAATATAAAATATGATATTCTAATTTTTTGCAGTGATCATCAAAATTTATTATGCATTTTATTTTTATTTTATTTTATTATTTTTTTTAAATATAATTTTTTTTTTAATTTTAAAATCTTTAATTCTTACATGTGTTCCCAAACATGAACCCCCCTCCCACCTCCCTCCCCATAACATCTCAGTGGGTCATCCCCATGCACCAACCCCAAGCATGCTGTATCCTGCGTCAGACATGGACTGGCGATTCAATTCTTACATGATAGTATACATGATAGAATGCCATTCTCCAAAATCATCCCATCCTCTCCCTCTCCCTCTGAGTCCAAAAGTCCGTTATACACAGCTGTGTCTTTTTTCCTGTCTTGCATACAGGGTCGTCATTGCCATCTTTCTAAATTCCATATATATGTGTTAGTATACTGTATTGGTGTTTTTCTTTCTGGCTTACTTCACTCTGTATAATCGGCTCCAGTTTCATCCATCTCATCAGAACTGATTCAAATGAATTCTTTTTAATGGCTGAGTAATACTCCATTGTGTACATGTACCAAAGCTTTCTTATCCATTCATCTGCTGATGGACATCTAGGTTGTTTCCATGTCCTGGCTATTATAAACAGTGCTGCGATGAACATTGGGGTACATGTGTCTCTTTCAATTCTGGTTTCCTCGGTGTGTATGCCCAGCAGTGGGATTGCTGGGTCATAAGGTAGTTCTATTTGCAATTTTTTAAGGAATCTCCACAC
This sequence comes from Capricornis sumatraensis, assembly GCF_032405125.1. Classification (NCBI taxonomy): domain Eukaryota; kingdom Metazoa; phylum Chordata; class Mammalia; order Artiodactyla; family Bovidae; genus Capricornis; species Capricornis sumatraensis. The sequence continues at coordinate 30,754,157 of NC_091079.1, forward strand.
TGTTCTCCATAGTGGCTGTACTAGTTTGCATTCCCACCAACAGTGTAGGAGGGTTCCCTTTTCTCCACACCCTCTCCAGCATTTATTGCTTGCAGATTTTTGGATCGCTGCCATTCTGACTGGTGTGAAGTGGTACCTCATTGTGGTTTTGATTTGCATTTCTCTGATAATGAGTGATGTTGAGCATCTTTTCATGTGTTTGTTAGCCATCTGTATGTCTTCTTTGGAGAAATGTCTATTTAGTTCTTTGGCCCATTTTTTGATTGGGTCATTTATTTTTCTGGAATTGAGCTGCATGAGTTGCTTGTATATTTTTGAGATTAGTTGTTTGTCAGTTGCTTCATTTGCTATTATTTTCTCCCATTCAGAAGGCTGTATTTTCACCTTGCTTATAGTTTCCTTTGTTGTGCAGAAGCTTTTAATTTTAATTAGATCCCATTTGTTTATTTTTGCTTTTATTTCCAGAATTCTGGGAGGTGGATCATAGAGGATCCTGCTGTGATTTATGTCTGAGAGTGTTTTGCCTATGTTCTCCTCTAGGAGTTTTATAGTTTCTGGTCTTACATTTATATCTTTAATCCATTTTGAGTTTATTTTTGCGTGCGGTGTTAGAAAGTGATATAGTTTCATTGTTTTACAAGTGGTTGACCAGTTTTCCCAGCACCACTTGTTAAAGAGATTGTCTTTACTCCATTGTATATTCTTGCCTCCTTTGTCAAAGATAAGGTGTCCATATGTGTGTGGATTTATCTCTGGGCTTTCTATTTTGTTCCATTGATCTATATGTCTGTCTTTGTGCCAGTACCATACTGTTTTGATGACTGTGACTTTGTAGTAGAGCCTGAAGTCAGGCAAGTTGATTCCTCCAGTTCCATTCTTCTTTCTCAAGATTGCTTTGGCAATTCGAGGTTTTTTTGTATTTCCATACAAATCTTGAAATTATTTGTTCTAGTTCTATGAAAAATATGGCTGGTAGCTTGATAGGGATTGCATTGAATTTGTAAATTGCTTTGGGTAGTATACTCATTTTCACTATATTGATTCTTCCGATCCATGGACATGGTATATTTCTCCATCTATTAGTGTCCTCTTTGATTTCTTTCATCAGTGTTTTATAGTTTTCTATATATAGGTCTTTAGTTTCTTTGGGTAGATATATTCCTAAGTATTTTATTCTTTTCGTTGCAATGGTGAATGGAATTGTTTCCTTAATTTCTTTTTCTACTTTCTCATTATTAGTGTATAGGAATGCAAGGGATTTCTGTGTGTTGATTTTATATCCTGCAACTTTACTATATTCGTTGATGAGCTCTAGTAATTTTCTGGTGGAGTCTTTAGGGTTTTCCATGTAGAGGATCATGTCATCTGCAAACAGTGAGAGTTTAACTTCTTCTTTTCCAACTTGGATTCCTTTTATTTCTTTTTCTGCTCTGATTGCTGTGGCCAAAACTTCCAGAACTATGTTGAATAGTAGCGGTGAAAGTGGACACCCTTGTCTTGTTCCTGACTTTAGGGGAAATGCTTTCAATTTTTCACCATTGAGGATAATGTTTGCTGTGGGTTTGTCATATATAGCTATTATTATGTTGAGGTATGTTCCTTCTATTCCTGCTTTCTGGAGAGTTTTTATCATAAATGGATGTTGAATTTTGTCAAAGGCCTTCTCTGCATCTATTGAGATAATCATATGGTTTTTATTTTTCAATTTGTTAATGTGGTGAATTACATTGATTGATTTGTGGATATTGAAGAATCCTTGCATCCCTGGGATAAAGCCCACTTGGTCATGGTGTATGATCTTTTTAATGTGTTGTTGGATTCTGATTGCTAGAATTTTGTTGAGGATTTTTGCATCTATGTTCATCAGTGATATTGGCCTGTAGTTTTCTTTTTTTGTGACATCTTTGTCAGGTTTTGGTATTAGGGTGATGGTGGTCTCATAGAATGAGTTTGGAAGTTTACCTTCCTCTGCAATTTTCTGGAAGAATTTGAGTAGGATAGGTGTTAGCTCTTCTCGAAATTTTTGGTAGAATTCAGCTGTGAAGCCGTCTGGACCTGGGCTTTTGTTTGCTGGAAGATTTCTGATTACAGTTTCAATTTCCGTGCTTGTGATGGGTCTGTTAAGATTTTCTATTTCTTCCTGGTTCAGTTTTGGAAAGTTGTACTTTTCTAAGAATTTGTCCATTTCTTCCATGTTGTCCATTTTATTGGCATACAACTGCTGATAGTAGTCTCTTATGATCCTTTGTATTTCTGTGTTGTCTGTTGTGATCTCTCCATTTTCATTTCTAATTTTATTGATTTGATTTTTCTCTCTTTGCTTCTTGATGAGTCTGGCTAGTGGTCTGTCAATTTTATTTATGCTTTCAAAGAACCAGCTTTTGGCTCTGTTGATTTTTGCTATGGTCTCTTTTGTTTCTTTAGCATTTATTTCTGCCCTAATTTTTAAGATTTCTTTCCTTCTACTAACTCTGGGGTTCTCCATTTCTTCCTTTTCTAGTTGCTTTAGGTGTAGAGTTAGGTTATTTATTTGACATTTTTCTTGTTTCTTGAGGTATACCTGTATTGCATGAACTTTCCTCTTAGCACTGCTTTTATAGTGTCCCACAGGTTTTGGGTTGTTGTGTTTTCATTTTCATTTGTTTCTAGGCATATTTTGATTTCTTTTTTGATTTCTTCTGTGATTTGTTGGTTATTCAGAAGGGTGTTGTTCAGCCTCCATATGTTGGAATTTTTAATAGTTTTTCTCCCGTAATTGAGATCTAATCTTACTGCATTATGGTCAGAAAAGATGCTTGGAATGATTTTGGTTTTTTTGAATTTATCAAGGTTAGATTTATGGCCCAGGATGTGATCTATCCTGGAGAAGGTTCCGTGAGCACTTGAGAAAAAGGTGAAATTCATTGTTTTGGGGTGAAATGTCCTATAGATATCAATTAGGTCCAACTGGTCTATGATATCATTTAAAGTTTGTGTTTCTTTGTTCATTTTCTGTTTAGTTGATCCATGCATAGGTGTGAGTGGGGTATTAAAGTCTCCCACTATTATTGTGTTATTGTTAGTTTCCTCTTTCATACTTGTTAGCATTTGTCTTACATATTGCAGTGCTCCTATGTTGGGTGCATATATATTTATAATTGTTATGTCTTCTTCTTGGATTGATCCTTTGATCATTATGTAGTGGCCTTCTTTGTCTCTTTTCACAGCCTTTGTTTTAAAGTCTATTTTATTGGATATGAGTATTGCTACTCCTGGTTTCTTTTGGTCTCTATTTGTGTGATATATCTTTTTCCAGCCTTTCACTTTCAGTCTGTATGTGTCCCTTGTTTTGAGGTGGGTCTCTTGTAGGCAGCGTATATAGGGGTCTTGTTTTTGTATCCATTCAGCCAGTCTTTGCCTTTTGGTTGGGGCATTCAACCCATTTACGTTTAAGGTAATTATTGATAAGTATGACCCTTTGCCATTTACTTTATTGTTTTGGGTTCTGGTTTATGCACCCTTTTTGTGTTTCCTGTCTAGAGAATATCCTTTAGCATTTGTTGGAGAGCTGGTTTGGTGGTGCTGAATTCTCTCAGCTTTTGCTTGTCTGTAAAGCTTTTGATTTCTCCTTCATATTGGAATGAGATCCTTGCTGGGTACAGTAATCTGGGCTGTAGGTTATTTTCTTTCATCACTTTAAGTATGTCTTGCCATTCCCTCCTGGACTGAAGAGTTTCTGTTGAAAGATCAGCTGTTATCCTTATGGGAATCCCCTTGTGTGTTATTTGTTGTTTTTCTCTTGCTGCTTTTAATATTTGTTCTTTGTGTTTGATCTTTGTTAATTTGATTAATATGTGTCTTAGGGTGTTTTGCCTTGGGTTTATCCTATTTGGAACTCTTTGGGTTTCTTGGACTTGGGTGATTAGTTCCTTCCCCATTTTAGGGAAGTTTTCAACTATTATCTCCTCAAGGATTTTCTCATGGTCTTTCTTTTTGTCTTCTTCTTCTGGGACTCCTATAATTCGAATGTTGGAGCGTTTCATATTGTCCTGTAGGTCTCTGAGATTGTCCTCATTTCTTTTAATTCATTTTTCTTTTTTCCTCTCTGATTCATTTATTTCTACCATTCTATCTTCTATTTCATTAATCCTATCTTCTGCCTCCGTTATTCTACTATTTGTTGCCTCCAGAGTGTTTCTGATCTCATTTATTGCATTATTCATTATATATTGACTCTTTTTTATTTCTTCTAGGTCCTTGTTAAACCTTTCTTGCATCTTCTCAATCCTTGTCTCCAGGCTATTTATCTGTGATTCCATTTTGATTTCAAGATTTTGGATCATTTTCACTATCAATATTTGGAATTCTTTCTCAGGTAGATTGCCTATCTCTTCCTCTTTTGTTTGGTTTGGTGGACATTTCTCCTGTTCCTTTACCTGCTGAGTGTGCCTCTGTCTCTTCATCTTGGTTATATTGCTGCGTTTGGGGTGGCCTTTCTATATTCTGGGAATTTGTGGAGTTCTCTTTATTATGGAGCTTCCTCACTGTGGGTGGGGTTGTATCAATGGCTTGTCAAGATTTCTTGTTTAGGGAGGCTTGTGTTGGAGTTCTGGTGGGTGGAGCTGGATTTCTTCTCTCTGTAGTGCAATGGAGTGACCAGTAATGGGTTATGAGACGTCAATGGTTTTGGAATAACTTTGAGCTGCCTGTATATTGAAGCTCAGGGGTGTGTTCCTGTGTTGCTGGAGAATTTGCATGGTATGTCTTGCTCTGGAACTTGTTGGCCCTTGGGTGGAGCTTGGTTTTAGTGTAGGTATGGAGGCATTTGATGAGCTCCTATCGATTAATGTTCCCTGGATTCAGGAGTTCTCTGATGTTCTCAGGCTTTGGACTTAAGCCTCCTGCTTCTGGTTTTCAGTTTTATTTTTACAGTAGCCTCAAGACTTTTCCATCTATACAGCATCGATGCTAAAACATCTAGGTTAAAGATGAAAAGTTTCTCCACATTGAGGGACACCCAGAGAGGTTCACTGAGTTACATGGAGAAGAGAAGAGGGAGGGGATAGTTAGAGGTGACGGGAATGAGATGAGGTGGGATCAAAAGAGGAGAGAGCAAGCTAGCCAGTAGTTACTTCCTTATGTGCGCTCCACAGTCTGGACCGCTCAGAGGTATTCATGGAGTTATACAGGGAAGAGGAGAGGGAGGAAGTAGACAGAGGTGGCCAGGAGGATAAAAGAGGGAAATGAAAAGGAGAGAGACAGATCCAGGCAGTAACCAGTTCCTTAGGTGTTCTCCACCGTCTGGAACACACAGAGATTCACAGAGTTGGGTAGAGAAGAGAAGGGGGAGGGAAGGGATAGAGGCCACCTGGTGGAGAAAAAGGAGAGTCCAAAGGAGGAGAGAGTGGTTAAGCAATATCATTCTCAGGTAAAATTGGGTAGTGAAGTTTGGGTTTTTAAATGTACAAAATTGACAATAAAAACCGAAAAGCAAAGATTAAAAATCTAGAGTAGAGTTTGGATGTTTGAAAATACAATATTAAAGAAAAGAAGAAGAAGAAAAAACCAAAAACAAAGCTACAAGAATTATTAAAAAACAACAACAACAACCACACAATGACTATATATGGCGTTTGCTTTAAAAAATAGGGTCTTTTTTTTTTGAAAAGTAATAGTAGATTATAGAAATAAAAATTAAAGGATAAATAGAGGACTTGACAATTGTAAAAAGTTAGAAAAAAGAAGGAAAAGAAAAAACAACCACACAACAACATCAACAACAAAAAAAAAAAAAAGAAAGAAGGAAAAAAAAAAGAAAAAAAGAATGATCTTCTGCTTGCTGGTCTCTTCAGTGTCTGATCTCCGTCCTGACACGGGGGGGTGGTGGTGGACACTTTTTTTTTTTTTTTAGGCTCACTTGTTCTGTTGCGCTATGGGGAGGGACGGATGCTGCAAACAAATAACACTGTCGTGTGCATGCAGTGTCTCAGCCCCGCTGGGCCTGCCCCTGCTTGTGGCTCACAAGCCACTCAGGCTCTACAATGCTCAGCCGGGAACCGTCTGGGGCCGGCCCTAGGCTGCATGCACCTCCCCGGTCTAAGCCGCTCAGGTTCGGCGCTCAGGTAGCCCTCAGAGACACAGATTCGGTTGGGACTGCATTTTGTGCCTTCCCAGGTCTGAGTAGCTCAGGTGTTTGGCGAGTGCGGTCGCTGCGACTTATCGTCTTTCCCGTCTCTGCTGCTCAGTTTTCTGGGTGTACCACTGGCGCCCCTTGTGAGGCGGATGGTGACTGTCCAGAACCCCCAGAAGTCTTAGCAAAGAAGCCTGCTTGCAGTTTGATAGGTAAAGTCTCTCCGGGGCTGCGATTGCCCCCTTCCAGCCCTTACGGCTCTGGCTGCCTGTCCCCAGCGGGGCATGGTCTACAGCCGGCTATTTCTGTTCCATCCTTTGTTCTGTGTGCGGTCCTGACGGTGTCTTATGTTCGAGCTTTTCACGTGGTAGTTATCCCACAGTCTTGTTTGCTGGCCCAAGTTAGTTCATTCTGGTTACGCGCAGGGTGTTCCTGCCCGAATCTTAAAAAGCACTGCAGCCCGTGCCTCCCGCGCCTCCCTGCCCTGCCCCCACTTGCTAGTGGCGGGTGCAGGCTTCTGTGCTGCTTTTCCACTGGGGGAGTTACTGTTGGGCTTGTAATCTGTTGGTTTTAATTATTTATTTATTTTTCCTTCCTGTTATGTTGCCCTCTGTGCTTCCAAGGCTCGCCACAGACTCAGCAGGGAGAGTGTTTCCTGGTGTTTGGAAACCTCTCTTCTTAAGATTCCCTTCCCTGGATGGGATTCCCTTCCCGGGACGGAGCTCCCTCCCCACTTCCTTTGTTTCTTTTTTCATCTTTTATATTTTTTCCTACCTGTTTTTGAAGACAATGATCTGCTTTTCTGTGTGCCTGATGTCCTCTGCCAGCATTCAGAAGTTGTTTTGTGGAGTTTGCTCAGCATTGAAATGTTCTTTTGATGAATTTGTGAGGGAGAAAGTGGTCTCCCCATCCTATTCCTCTGCCATCTTAGGACTGCCCCCCTCATATATTTTTTTTTCTTCTGTTTTGGTGAGTTTTACAACTTTTCTCACAAGGAATGTATTCTAGGTCTATATACAGGCAAAAAGAAACCTGGATAATATTTAACCTTGTTCGCAACCTTAATATTTGACCTTTCTCACAACCGTTATAAGCTAGGAACACTTCCCCACACCGTCTCTTCCCTCCACATGCATATGGTCTCTGTCTCCGGCTTTGGATGAGGAGGGAGAGAGGAGTGACTGAAGAAGGGGCAGCTGAGTGGTGGGGTAGCTTACTGGAAGAAAGCTGGAAGACCAGCCTTCTTGTCTTGGATTTCTGAGCTGACTGGGAAAAATTTAGTTATCTCCCTGGATTCCAGTTCCTCATCTATAAAAGGTGATGAAAATCCTTGGGATGAATTCCCCTTAGGAAAGGAAAGGAAAGTGAAGTTGCTCAGTCATATCTGACTCTTTGCAACCCCATGGACTGTAGCCTACCAGGCTCCTCTGTCCATGGGATTTTCCAGACAAGAATACTGGCATGGGTTGCCATTTCTCTTCTCCATAGCCACATCTAATTATCTATGACGAGTCCTCTGACCAAAAAATGGAAACAAACAAAAACTTAAGCTTAGCATTTTTTTCTCCTCCCCACAACATATCTTTTCAGTTCTGGTTTCTCTGACTGTGTGTGTGTGTTTAACAAATGGTAACCAGCTGTATGCTTGACACCCCCACCCCCAAATATCTAAAGCCTTTCTACTAGCCAATCCCCATGGTGCCCCAAATGGCACACACTTAATTTCAGGAAGCTTCTCTTATTTAACATATTTCTGGAACACCACTTGTCTCCCAGGTCAACTGGAAGGAAAAGAATCTTTGATCCATTTCAGAAACTGTTTCAAGTCACAACCTTACTTTGAAAAATAAACAGCCCTAATTTTGAGATTCTATTTTAAAACCTGAAGATATTTTCTGGATCTCTTCTCCAAGAGTCTTTTTTTGGTGCCATTGTAAAAGGTAACAATGTGGATGAATGGTGGACTGTAGGTGGCCTACTGATCTGTAGAGCATGACTCATCTCTTCTTCAAAGGATTATACCAAAGTGACATCTGCAAAAAACAGTTCCAGGATGGGAGGTTGTCTAATTCTTACTAGACATCATTCTTTAATGTCTCTCTTAGGAGACAGGTTTTGCCTTTACATTACAGGATTAATGTCCATGTTTTCTCTATGTGAATGAAATCCAAACACATGATTTGACAAACTAGTCTCTGAAATGCTCACAGCCTATGACAGTTCTGTTACTAGTAAGGTACCTGGTGTGGGGCAGATTCTTCATATGTGTATATTGACCAAAAATGTTCTTAGATCAATAAATCCCAACACATGATTGAACTTCTGGCCTTTCTTAGAACTTATGGGATGAAAGATTATGAAAACTCTATGCCATAGTAATACTTGGTATATATATGGTAATACTACAGTATACTACAGAGAAGGCATTGGCACCCTACTCCAGGACTCTTGCCTGGAAAATCCCATGGATGGAGGAGCCTGGTGGGCTGCAGTCCATGGGGTTGCTAAGAGTCAGGCACGAATGAGCGACTTCACTTTCACTTTTCACTTTCCTGCATTGGAGAAGGAAATGGCAACCCACTCCAGTGTTCTTGCCTGGAGAATCCCAGGGATGGGGGAGCCTGGTGGGCTGCCATCTATGGGGTCGCACAGAGTTGGACACGACTGAAGTGACTTGGCACCAGCAGCAACAGTATACTACAGTATATGGTAATACTACAGTATTCCTGAACTTTTGTTTAGTGTACCTTTATTTAATTATTTACTTATATATTCATTCATTCACCAAATATTTTGGAGGTATTATACCAGTTACTAATTTTTGACACCCATCAATTAGCAGCAGACTACAGAAAAAAATTCTGGGCTTAGTACATTTGGGATTCAAAGTCAAATTCTGCTTCTTACCAATCTGCATGAACTTGAACTAGTTAATTGCTGACTCAATTCCTTTTTGTATAAAATGGAGATAACACATATGAAATCATTTATGTACCCATATAGCTGATTCACTTTGTTTTACAGCAGAAACTAACACAACATTGTAAAGCAATTATACTCTAATAAAAAACATATTTAAAGTATGTAGAAACTGTAAAACCATTTTCACAAACATTACCTCTTGTAATGGTTGTATCTCCTTTGTGATAAGATGCATTATTTTTAGGTTTTGCATCTGGGGAATTGCATGAATGGTCTAGGGAGGAAGAAATTTGGGGGCATGGGACCAACAGAACACTGGTGTCATGAAATAGTTTTGATGCAGTGATGATGTATGTGGCTATTAGTAAGGTGTGCAAGGGGTAACAGGTGCAGGGGCCTTTTGCAAAGTGAAATTTCAGAAATAGCAGTACTCTACATATGGCCTGATGAAGCAGGGAGTTGGTATTTGAATATTTACTTTGTGCGATTGCCTTCATTATCACCACCATAATCCTCCACCACTAGACACATTTACAAATAAGGAAACATAAGCTCAGAGATGTTTATTTGCACAAGACTTCCCAAGATCCCAAGTGGCAAAGCTGGGCTTTGAATGCAAGTGTGTGTGTGGCTGAGAGACTCAGCTCAAGCGGCATATCTGAAACTGCAAGTCACAAATGTTTTAATCCATGATCTACTGAGCACTTAATATCTTTCAGGAAATTTCTAAGACTTTATACATGTTAACTCATTTAATCTTCATCATACTTTATGAAACATTTTTCATGTTATAGATAAGGCAACTAAGGTGAAAGTTATTAACATACTTACCCAATATCACATGATTAGAAGTAATGGTGATGAGATTCAATACAGGTAATTATGGGCTCCTCTGACTTAACCCTAACAGAGTATTTTTAGAATTCAGTCCTCAAATAAGGGTTAAGATTTGTGAACTTCATAACCTATTAGTAAATACTGGCTTAAAGAATCTATAATTTGAAATGTAATGGTTCACTATGGTTTTTCTTATTTGATTAGAAGTGAGAAAAGGGAAATTTGTGTTTTTGAACAATAAGTAAAAATAGACAACTATGAAACTATGGTTTGATTTGACTACCCATGTTCTGATCAGCTTTGTCTTCATCTAATTTTAATATATTTTTTGGAAAAGCAGTCATAGTTGCTGGCTGCAGCATGCTTGGCTGTGCATTTAGAAGTTTTAAAATATGTTCATTTTTCTCCATCTGATGATGGTCATGGTCAGCAAGCTGTGGGCAATTCATCTTATTGATATTTTCTTATTTCATGTCTAGGTCACTACCTCATTTCTTAAAATTCCCCTTGCTTTTATTTTTCTTTTCGTTTTTATTTTTTATGCTTGGTGAAAGGCAGCTTTAGAGAGAAAAAGGAACCATAGATTTATGACTTTTTGACTGGGTGAGTGAGCAAGGTTGCCATGTTTAGTTGTATAGGTTGAGTACTGCACAACTAAAGGAGTCACCATTTGCATGGTTTAGGATGTGAATAACATTCCCTGGAGTTGTGCAATGTGTGTTCATGTACCTGAGTGAATACTGATGTAAGTGTGGTTAAGATGCCATTTATGTAGGAACATGTCTGCATATGTGACTAATGTATCTAAGAATTCCTATTGTAAGAATTTGTACATGTATTTGCATCTGTGTCTAAGTTTTTTAATATATAAATTTATTTATTTTAATTGGAGGCCAATTACTTTACAATATTGTAGTGGTTTTGCCATACATTGACATGAATCCACCACGGGTGTACATGTGTTCCCCATCCTGAGCCCCTCTCCCACCTCCCTCCCCATCCCATCCCTCTGTGTCATCCCAGTGCACCAGCCCCAAGTACCCTGTCTCGTGCATTGAACCTGAGTATAAGTTTTGATGATGGAGTGGGAGATATGGGTCAAGAGAGATGTAATATCTTAGTTTCCAATAAGACATATGAGTTTGCAGCAAGAGGAGTCATGTTTCTTTTTGAAGTGACATTTAAGTATGATACAGAGTAGGCTAAAGAGACAAAGTGCCAAATAAAACACTTGGTGATTTTATAAAATTACTCTAATTTCCCGCCAAAGGAATGCACCTCTGTTTAGTCTGAAGAACATGATTTCATTTCCTTCAGTATGGGTGAATATTTAATAGAAGTTTCCATTCTGAGCTTTACAAACTTTTTTTTTTTACAGCTTTACAAACCTAGCTTTATAAACTCTTTTTCTTAGACATATCTTTCTTCCTCACCTGTTTTAAAAAAAAGCAAACAAAAAACAAAACCACCCAAACATGTGCGTGCACATATGTGTACATGAGTATGTGTTTGTATATGTAATTTTCTTGTATCTCAGAGAACTCTGTAAAATCAAATCATGAGACTTGATGCAAGACTGGTCCAAAATTGGAAAAGGAGTACAACAAGGCTGTATATTGTTACCTTGCTTATTTTACTTCTAATCAGAGTATATTAGGCAAAATGTCAGGCTGGATGAATCACAAGCTGGAATCAAGATTGTTGGGAGAAATATCAAAACTTCAGATATTCAGATGACACCACCCTAATGGTAGAAAGCAAAGAACTATAGAGCCCCTTGGTGAAGGTGAAAGACGAGAGAGAAAAAGCTGGGTTGAAACTCAACATTCAGAAAACTAAAATAATGGAATCCAGTCCCATCACTTCATGGCAACTAGGGAAACAGTGGTAGATTTCATTTTCTTGGGCTCCAAAATCACTACGGATGGTGAATGCAGCCACAAAATCAATAGACACTTGCTTCTTGGAAGAAAAACTGTGACAAACCTGGACAGTGTATTAAAAAGCAGAGACAACACTTTGCCGACAAAGGTCCTTAGAGTCAAAGCTATGGTTTTTCCAGTAGTCATGTATGGATATGAGAGTTGGCCCATAAAGAAGGCTGAGCACCCAAGAATTGATGCTTTTGAACTGTGGTACTGGAGAAGACTCTTGAGAATCCCCTGGACTGCAAAGAGATCAAACCAGTTAATCCTAAAGGAAATCAACCCTGACTATTCATTGGAAGGAATGATGCTGAAGCTCCAATATTTTGACCACCTGATGCAGGGCTGACTCATTGGAAAAACCCTGATGCTGGGAAAGATTGAGGGCAGGAGGAGAAGGGAACAACAGAGGATGGGATGTTTGGGTGGTGTCATGGACTCAATGGACATGAGTTTGAGCAAACTCCGGGAGATAGTAAAGGGCAGGGAAGCCTGGTGGGCTATAGTCCATATTGTTGCAAAGAAACGGACAAGAGTGAGTGAGCACGCACACATGCAAGTGGAGCTGTAATCATATATCCTAAAATCCACCCTTTTCAAGTATACAATTAAGTGCATTTTAAAGTTAACTTTAGAAGACATTGCCAATTTGTTTTCCAAAGAGGCTGTCCCATTTTACATTCTTGCCAGTAATGTATGAGAGTTTCAATTTCTTGACTTCCCTGTCAACACTTGGTATTGTCAGTCTTTTGATTATAGGCATTCTTCTGTGGCTATACAGAAGTATTTGTATTATGGTTTTAATTTATATTTCTTATTAACTAATGATATTTAGTATCTTTTCATGTGTCAGAGTCCATTTGTATGACATCTTTAGTAAAGTATCTATTTGTATATTTTACCCTTTAAATTTTTTGTGATGTTTTTCTACTTTTGAGTTGTAAGAGTTTTCTATGATATATATAATTTATCAGATATATTATTTGCAAATATATATGTATAACTTAGTTGCATTAAAAATCTGTTTGGTATTATCTGGTAAATTTGAATATATTCATATGTCTCATATCATCTAGCAATCCTACTCTTAGTTATATATGCAACAGAAATGTGTGCACATATGGACCAAAAGATTGGAAAATGTCTGTGACTGAACTATTTGTGTTATATCCAAAATGGAAACAGTGAAAATGTCCATCATCAGTAGGGTAGAATGCATTTTGCTATGTTCATAAAAATCAAACTGCACAGAGATGGAATGTACTTCTAATAACTAAATCAAAAAGTGGATAAATTTCACAGAAGTATTTTGAATAGAAGACTAGAGATGGAAGATATAAACTGTACCATTCAATTTATATAAAGTTCAAAACTGATACATGGTGTTAGAAGTCATATGATTGTCACATTTCAGGGAGGGGAATGCATAGTCATTCAAGGTGTGTGAGAAAGGGCCTTCTGGAATTGCTGGGAGTAACCTACTTTTTAACCAAATAGTGGTTATAAAAATGTATCAATTTGTGAAAGTTTATTGTATTTTATGCTCATGATTTGTTGACTTTTTCTCTATAGGTTATGCTTCAAAAAAAAAAAAAAAGAGATTTTTAGGGACGAAAAGGAACATGTGCTCTGGTACTAGATTGGGTACACATCCTGGCTCTCTTCCTCCCTAGATGAAGGACCTTGCCTGAGTTACGTAACTGTGCTCCAATTGCCTCATCTGTGAGAGGGAAATACTAACAGCATCTGTTTCCTAAGTTGTTGTGAGAAATACATTACTCAGTTGAAGCTCTAAGAGTGCTTATACTTGTGTGTCAATAAATATTGGCTTATGTTATTGTTCTGGAATAAGTCCTTTTGTTTCTTCTTTTTAAAAAATTGCTTCCATTATATCTCAGCTCTCAAATTCAGGTTTTCTCTAGGATTCCATCCACTCGTCTCACTCTGAACACCCTCTTGGGTCCTGTCATTCATCCTCGTGTCTCCCCACAAGCATTTACTGCTGGTTTCTCAGTCCTTCTCAGACATCTCCAAATATTCTGGCAACCCCAAATGAATCAACTGAATTCAGTACTTTGCTTTAAAGCCAGATCTTTTCCTTATTGTTTTGCATTCTTCTCATCATCCTTTGCCAGTCCCTTACAATAGCAATGGAGCAAAAATCAGACAGATCTTGGGTCACATCCTAGCTTTACTTATGTTAGCTGTGAGACCTTGGGGGACTCAAAGTCAAAGTGTTAGTCGCTCAGTCATGTCCAACTCTTTGCAACTCCATGGACTGTAACCCGCCAGGCTCCTCTGTCCATGGAATTCTCCAGGCAAGAATACTGGAGTGGGTAGCTATTTCCTTCTCCAAGAGATCTTCCTGACCCAGGGTCTCCTGCATTGCAGGCATATTCTTTATCATCTGAGCCACTAGGGATCCTTATACACTTCTGCTGCTTCTTATTTAATATAAGGAATATAATATAACCTACCTAAGTTTGGCTTAGAGCACAAAAATTTTTTCAGACTTAATATTGTGTTATGGTCTAATACATTACAGATATTTAGTTAATGTTCACTATGATTATTTTTGTTATTATTCTATTATATTTTTCATCTCTGTTCCTATAATTAAATCATACTTATCCCTTTAACCGTGTCTCTCTCCTGAAGAGGATGCACCATACTGCCCTGATGCAGGTGTTTGGACAATATGACCTCATTAGCTGTCTTTTAGACTTGGAAGACTTGGTGGAGAGAAACATTTTCTTCTTCGCAAAGGAGGTCAGGGAAAGGGCAACACAGTGTTTTCCACTAATAGCAGTTACAGTGGGAGAGCAAGTCCCTCAAGGAGACTGGCTCTTATTTTTAGCTCAGCTCAAAGAACTGTAGCCTATTTTAGGCAGTCCTGGGACTTCCCACAGCAGTGTCAGAGATGGATGGATGTTCTGGCTACAAATACGTGGAGATATTCCAAGTGAAAGAAAGCCATGTGTTCTAGAGTAGAGAGATGATACTCATCACCAGACAATGAGAAGTATATTTTGACTAAAAATAATTTGGCTTTTTGGAGGAGTCTTTGGGCACAAGAAGTTCTTCTTGTTGTTCAGTTGCCAGGTCATGTCCAATTCTTCATGACCCCGTGAAGTGCAGCAAGCCAGGCTTCCCGTTCCTCACCATCTCCCGGAGTTTGCTCAAGTTCATGTCCATTGCATTGGTGATGCCATCTCATCCCTGTTGCCCTCTTCTTCTTCTGCCTTTAAGCTTTCCCAGCATCAGAGTCTTTTCTAATGGAGAGTTGGTGTCCACATCAGGTGGCCAAAGTATTGGAGAAGAAGTTCTATGATACAATAAATAGAAAAATATATTTGATAATCAGACACGAGTTCCTGTTTTCCCACACCAGTTATTAGCTGTTTAATATTTAGTACACTGGTTCATCTCTCTCAGCCTCAGTTTCCTAATTTGTGAAATGGGAATAATGAATCACATCACAGAGTATTGTTGTGAAAATTAAATGAGATAAGGAAGATAATATGCCTGTCACATAGCAGGTACTTAGGACATATGAGGTCCTTTCCTGCTGATGGTAAGTGGATTCTGGTGTGGCTACATGGGTTTTCACTGGCTGCTTTACTGCAACCTTACCTTGGGCACACTGTGTAGCAGAAAGGGACTTGAATCAAAGCTAGTCTATTCTCTAGACAGGGCAGTTGGAAGTGTCCTAGGCCAGCAGCTCAGGGCCATGAATCTTCTGGCATCAATTCCTGCTCTGATTGCTGCTGCTGCTGCTAAGTCACTTCAGTCGTGTCCAACTCTGTGTGACACCATAGATGGCAGCCCACCAGGCTCCCCTGTCCCTGAGATTCTCCAGGCAAGAACACTGGAGTGGGTTGCCATTTCCTTCTCCAATGCATGAAAGTGAAAAGTCAAAGTGAAGTTGCTCAGTTGTGTCTGACTCTTAGAAGCGCCATGGACTGTAGCCCACCAGGCTCCCCGTCCCTGGGATTCTCCAGGCAAGAGTGCTGGAGTGGGGTGCCATTGCCTTCTCCCCTGCTCTGGGTAAGCCTTCACAATTTGCTCCAGTGCTTGTAGAAGGGTCCCTGCCCCTCTGCATCTGGTTCCTGTTCATTTGGGCAGCTCATTTGAAAGAGCAGAGTGTTATTAAATGGCCTCAGTTTCAGAATTTTGAATTACTAAGTCCTGTTAAATCAAGTCTAAATTTTTACTTTGGAACAGATTCTCTGCTTCTGGATATCATTTGTGTTGAATTCTTCTCATTAACAAAAATTTTGTTTATTTGTGTTTCACTTAGTAAGTTCTACTTACTGAGGTGACCCTAAGCTATCCTACAGTAATTGGTGATAGTCAGTTAGCTATAATGTTTTCCTAAAGATGAAGTGAATAGAAAATTAAAAAAAAAAAATTTTGAAACCAAATATCTGGTTTTGAATATCTAAAGTTTTAAACACCATGTTGATTAAAAAGGAACATGGATGAATCAAACAATTAGTTGGGAACACTATGACATATTTGGCAGACAATGTCATAAGTGAGGTCTCTTACAAATTAATGAAAGGAAGATTATCAGTGAATAGAATAATACATGAGACATGAAGTTGTAATTAGAAAAGGGAAATAAAACTAGCAAATGAACCTAAGAAAAACTGAGAAGACTCACTAGTAGTTAAAGAAATTTAAGTGAACCATAGCACACATCAGTAATTTTTGTTCTGGGGACCACATAGACGAGGGACTATGAGTTGGTACCTTGATGGTCTTTGGGGCAGTAGAGGTGGAGTTTGGGTTGGAAAGAATGGCAGTTTAACACAGGTCCTCTTGTACAGTCCCAGGTCTCTTTCTGATTGCAATGTAATATCTTGTGTTTGGTTATAGACACATGACAGGAGCGATTTCTTGCCAGAAGTAACTGTACCTTCTTTTCTCCAGTGTCACGTGGCACATGAATATGTTTGGATGTACAGCCAATTAGTAAAATGTCCTGTAAATCTCAGGTTAGTAAAGTATTGACTCCTCTCATTAAATGGACCAGCATAAAATAATATGGGCTCAATGACAGAGAAATGGTTGGGCAAATAGAGAACAAATATTTATGGAGTTTATGCTATAAGTACAGGGTCTCTGCTAAGAATCTTACATGCTTCCTTATCCTTAGGCATGGTTATCCTTATTTTAAAATGGGGAAATGAGGCTCTGAGAGATTAAATCACTTGCTGAAGTTCTCAGGTAAGGAAGAGAAGATGTGGGATTTCTAATACCTGGTTATGTTAAACCCAACTTGCTATCAGAGAGAAGAGCTGAGCAGAAACCCATGTTTTATACTCAGCTTTAAATTATTCTTCAAGGATAAAAAAAAAAACAACTAATGTAATTTAAGGAAAAAATGTGTTAAATAAGTACTTTTGGAATATAACTAATGATTTTTAAAATCACCTGGCAAAGAGACAGATTTCAGCAGCTGAAAGAGTCATCTCCTGCTCTCAGTAATATTTCTGCAAGCAGAGAATGTTTTCTGAGTGTAAAAAATGTTCTGACTTGAAGCTAGAATCTGCAGATTCTTTTTCTAAGAGTGACAAAGATTCCACCCTGTGATAAGTAAATGTGCATTTGAAAAATCTGAATTTTAAAATAGGAGAACATTTTAAACTCTCATCTTGAAAAACAGTTCACAGTTTGGAGGATGTTCTCCATTTATTACAGCGTCTGTTAGGTTACACTGCCCATATTGAGCTGTGTTCTGATAGAGAATTTTATGTTGAAGAAGATTCTTCATTGCTAAAAAGCCATCTGCAAGAATCCCAGTGAATAATATAGTCATCGGGACCTTAATGGCAAAGAGAAGGACAGAACTGAGGAATGTCACTAATTCCTCAGTGAAGGGAGATTTGAATCAAGTAGACCTTTTTATAGTATGTTTTTCCTGGGGTCTCTGCCCAGCCAACAAGTGATATGTCATTTTCTAACAAATGCCATCTCTCAACAGGCGTGGGCTTTGATTTGTCCACTATAATTTTACTGTGTGACCCTATTTTACCAACACTTCCGTACAGGTACAGAATCAAAAGTGAACACAGAATCCTCCCAGGGGTTAAGGATATTCTCCCAATTCAGAATTTAAAATCTAAAATTCTTATACTTTATTACTTCTATGTATGTATTTTCAAAAATTGCAAAAGATAACAATGAAGTTTTTTTAAAGTTTAGGGAAACAAGTGGACTTTTAAAATCAATCAATCTAAATAAAAATAAAGAAGGTAAAAAGAATAATAGGAAAAATCAAGACAAATAGAAATCCCCTGAGAAGGCATAACTAAGTCTAAATGAATTAGTAAGGAAAATAAAAATGGACTGAACTCATCATTAAAAAAAAAAAATGGGAATTCAAGGTGTTAGAGTCTGCTGGTCTCATATGAGAAGCATATGAACTTTGGAGGTATAAGATGACCATTCTGTGTTGACATCCAGGAAAGGAGAGAAAACCAGTTTGTAGAAAGAAAAAAATTAAAGGAAATGTAAACAAAACATGGACTGAAGCATGATGTCACTGAG
This sequence comes from Capricornis sumatraensis, assembly GCF_032405125.1. NCBI lineage: Eukaryota > Metazoa > Chordata > Mammalia > Artiodactyla > Bovidae > Capricornis > Capricornis sumatraensis. The sequence goes on from NC_091079.1 coordinate 30,772,505, forward strand.
AGAGGGGCTAAGGGATGTTGAGATTAGGTTTTTCTGGCAGATTTCAGCTTCTAGGTTTTAATCTTTTCTGTGTTTCCTTTTCTTTGGGTTCCATCAAATATCTCTGTCTCCTTTTCTTAGATTCTATATTTTGTAGTTTTTTTCTGCTTAAGCTTGTTTTGCAGAATGTTTTTTATTTGTTTTACTTGCTACCCAAAGAGCCTTTGTTAAAACACCAGACTGTCACTATTTATAGCCAAGGCATGAGAAGCAACCTAAATGTCCATTGACAGATGAACAAAGAAAGAAGATATGGTACATATATACAATAAAATATTACTTAGCCATAAAAAGGAACTAAATTGAGCCATTTGTAGGAAGTGGATGGACCTAGAGTCTGTCATATAGAGAAGTAAGTCAGAAAGAGAAAAATATAGTATATTAATGCATATATATGGAATCTGGAAAAATGGTACAGATGAACCTATTTGCAGGGCAGGAATAGACACAGATGTAGAAAACGGACTTGTGGACATAGGGAAGGAGAGGGTGGGGTGACCTGAGGGAGTAGCATTGACATGTATATACACTACCATGTGTAGAATTGATGGCTGCTGGGAAGCTGCTGTGTAGCACCAGGAGCTCAGCTCAGTGCTCTGTGATGACCTAGAGGGATGGGATGGGTGGGGTGGTGGGAGGGAGGCTCAAGAGGGAGGGGACATATGTGTACATATGGTTGATTCACTTTCTTGTGAAACTATCACAACATTGTAAAGCAATCATACTCCAATTTAAAAAAAAACCACAACAAAACACTTAAGTTGTTGATCACATGGAGGCCAGCAGAGGCTGGTGTTCTAGGATGGCCATGTGTTTTACAGTTCTAGAAATCAACCAGGAAATTCAGTCTGCAACTTCAAGGCAGCACAACTGAATGCTGAAAGCCCCAGGCAGAGCTACGACTAAGATTTAGGGACAGCAAATCAAGCTGAAGCCCAAAGGGAAGAATGCCAGGGAATTTCTGAAGTGGCTTATTTCCCAGGGTTTTGTGAAGTCAGTGAGACAATGTACATAAAAATGTTTTCTTTGTTGTAAAAGGCTATATAGTTTAGTGGTTTGGGGCAAAGATTCTAAACTCCCTGAGTTTAAATCTTGGCTCTGTAGCTTTCTGTCTGGGTGAACTTGGGTGAATTAAACTTGGCCTCCATTCCTTTGATCTATAAATTGGAAATGAACCTTCATAGGGTTATTTTGTTGATTAAATGAGTTAGATTATGTAAAGCGCTTAGAAGAGTTCGTGGAGCTTGGTAACTGCTGTTAAGTCTGTTAGTGTTTGTTGTTATTAGTGTTTATGTAACTGTATTGTTGACCTCTGTCATATATGCTTGTCTTATAAATAACTATAGCATTCTACACTATAATCTACAGAGAAGACCATATGTGACATAAATTTCCCTTGGGCTAAGGTTTTATAGCATTAAAAAATAAGCCAAAAAGCAGTTATTAAGTTCTTACTTTATGCCAGGGACCGTGCATACACCATTTAGTTTGGCCTACACTCACAAGCCTCTGCTGCATTTTATCTCCATATTCCAGGTGAGGACATGGAGGAAGGGAAATGTTGAATAGGTTAGGCAGGGTCTCAAAGGTGAGATATGGCAGAATCCACTCAGATCCAAAGCCAAGACAAAGTGACTTCAGATGGGCAAGGCTAATACCCAAATCTCAACTCATGGCCATATGTAAAGTCATATAAAAACTTGATAGGGATCCTTTACTTTCTCAAAGTCAAAAGTATTTCTTTCCTGCAAGGACTCCTCTAAGTAAACCATGTTCCACAGCTGCCTACTCTTTTCTCTCTACCTGAGGATGAGCCAAAAATACAGAACAAAATGATTGTAAAGTACTGAGGAAATGTGGCTGAGCATAAAAGGGGGTTGTAGCAACGTGAGAGGATCCGGGAGGGCTGGGTGAGGCACAAGATGTAAGACAGACTGGGGAGCACTGAAGAGTTTCACAAAGCCTTGCTACAACTGGATAGTTTTTTATAATTGCTGGAAAGGCTTATCTGATTAAGAGAGGAGCTGTGGGAGTTGGGAAGACGTAATATATAAGCTTTCATCTTCTCCAGGAGTGAACATTATGCAGGCCCACAATTCATAATGTAAAACATAACTGCATTCATACTGGAAAACAAATGTTGATTGATATAGCACCATTTGTAATTTTACAGACATGGGTCAATTGGTCCTAGACCATTTTCATCAGTAATATCACACCCTGTGTGTTACAATTTAATCATATATACTTAGAGAAGATAGGAGGAGTCCACCCTTGGGATCCCCTTTGCATCTCCTTTTATGGGAAAAATTCTACTCCATCCCAAAGTGGACTTGTCATGGTTCAAATGGTCAACCAAGTGAAGTCATAAAATAAAGGGATAGCTTTGGGAATTCTTCATGTTCCTCACTACTTCTCTTCCTGTGTTGCCCAGAAAAGCATGTACTCAAAGGGAAAACAGTAGGTTTTCTACAAAAGTGAAAGTCGCTCAGTTGTGTCCGACTCTTTGCAATCTCCTAGACTCTACAGTCCATGGAAATCTCCAGGCCAGAATACTGGAGTGGGTAGCCTTTCTTCTGCCTGCAATGCAGGAGACCCCAGTTCAATCCCTGGGTCAGGAAGATCCCCTGGAGAAGGTATAGGTTACCCACTCCAATATTCTTGGGCTTCCCTTGTGGCTCAGCTGGTAAAGAATCCACTTGCAATGCAGCAGACCTGGGTTTGATCCCTGGGTTGGGAAGATCCCCTGGAGAAGGGAAAGGCCAGCCACTCCAGTATTCTGGCCTGGAGAATTCCATGGAAACGGACTGTATAGTCCATGGGGTTGCAGAGAGTGGGACACAACTGAGCCACTTTCACTTTCTACAAAAAGGCAGCTTCGAATCAATTTTCCACTCAGGTGGTATGAACCAGCTCTCAGAAAACAAAAGCAACCCTGCTCTGTAGCTTTTGTTGATCTTTGTCATGTGAATACTCCCATTAAGACTGATTTCAAGGATGGTGGTATTTAACAACTGGCTAGCAAAACCTCCGGATAGCAAATTCCCAATACAAGCTGGCTCCAGGGCATCACCACCCTCCTAATCCATGCCAGGGTAGGAGATCTGGAGCTAATATCAACAAAGATGCACATGGAGCTTCCTTTTCTCTATCTGGGCAGTTAGAGGATGTAGCCACAGAATTGGTATTCCCCAGGCCAGCAGGATTCATTTGTAGATTTTTCTCTGAATTTAATGAATACAGTTGACAGATAAAAATTATAATATGTTTATAAAGCACAACTTTGTTATATGTAGGCACTGTGAAAGAATTCCCTCTAAGTTAATGAACATATTCATAACATCCCGTATTTATTTATTTAATGGTAAAAACACTTATACTTTCTTAACAAATTTCAGTTAAACAGTATAGTTTGGCTACAGTTACTATGTTATAGTTTAGGTCTTCAGATCTTATTCATCTTGTAACTAAACGTTTGAATCCTTTTACAAATCTCTCTGCATTTCTCCGACCGTTGTAGCCTGACTTATTTCATTCAGCATAATACCCTCCAGGTTTATCCATGTTATCGGAAGTGGCAGGATTTCATTCTTTATTAAGGCTGAATAATATTCCATTGTATATATATGGCACATTGTTTTGACCTATTCACCCACTGATATGCACTTAAGCTGTGTCCATACCTTGGCATTTGTGAAAATCCGATAAACATGGAAGGGTGTGTGTGTGTGGCCCCCTTCTTGCCAATCTTTCTTGCTTCTCATTTGACAAATATTTATTTAGCATCTAATGTGAGTGAGGCACTCTTCAATGTTTTGAAGTGCCTCAGTGGAAAAGATAGAGGAAGATTCCATATAGTCTACTGGCAATAGGTTCTACCAGCTCATCAAACCATCATTAAATACTTAGTTTTTTTCCAAATATCATGCTCTACATAACTCCCTGCTTTCCTCTATAAACCCTTTTGGTCCCTTGTCTGTCTGATAAACACCTAATAATCCTTTGAGATTCAATTAAGTATCTTTTCCTTTATGAAGTCACTGCTGACTCCTTCCCTTCAAACAAAGCTAATTACTCTGTTGTTTATACTCTCATAGTATCATCACAGGCTTTTTTATTTTCCACTAAATTAAAAGACGCTTACACCTTGGAAGAAAAGTTATGACCAACCTAGATCGTATATTCAAAAGCAGAGACATTACTTTGCCGACTAAGGTCCGTCTAGTTAAGGCTATGGTTTTTCCTGTGGTCATGTATGGATGTGAGAGTTGGACTGTGAAGAAGGCTGAGTGCCGAAGAATTGATGCTTTTGAACTGTGGTGTTGGAGAAGACTCTTGAGAGTCCCTTGGACTGCAAGGAGATCCAACCAGTCCATTCTGAGGGAGATCAACCCTGGGATTTCTTTGGAAGGAATGATGTTGAAGCTGAAACTCCAGTACTTTGTCCACCTCATGTGAAGAGTTAACTCATTGGAAAAGACCCTGACGCTGTGAGGGATTGGGGGCAGGAGAAAAAGGGGACGACTGGGGATGAGATGCCTGGATGGCATCACGGACTCAATGGGCGTGAGTCTGAGTGAACTCCAGGAGTTGGTGACGGACAGGGAGGCCTGGTGTGCTGCGATTCATGGGGTCGCAGAGTTGGACACGACTGAGCGACTGAACTGAACTGAACTGAAACTGTGGGCTCCATTTGGAAAGACGTGGTGGTGGTGGTTATACATATTAACATACTATAGACAGTAATTTAGTTGTAACTAGCACATAGGACAGAGTGAAGGTCTAATATTCCAAGTACCTAGTTAAGGCACTTTTTGACTTTAGATTGCTTTAAAACATTCTTGCTCACATCTAGCTACATTTTAGGAGTGCTTCCAAAGAGTATTAATCATGCTTAGATGCAGAGAGTATTTGAGAAATGCTGGCTAAATCCAACACCCTTTACTGTCATCTGCAAGAAACCTAAGGGATTTGCATTTGTTGAAGTTGAAACAAAAGAATAAGCAGGCAAAGATATAGAGGTAGGTGGTAATCTTCAAATCTCTGTGGAATGCATTCCTTTACTAAGCATTTGTCCCCATCCTTCCTGGACTAGATTACACAGTGTCTTTTTCTTATTCAGAATGATCAGGACAATGTGTTATTCATCTCTACAGTATCAGTGCCTACCATGGTGCGGGCACTCAATCAGTGTTTGATGAATAAATGATACATTAGTTAAATAACAGTTTCAATGGGCATTTATTAAATCTGCCAGCTATTTGAACAAAATGACCAAATTACCACAATGTCTTATTATCTAGGCACTACCACAGGCATTACAAACTGCTGTTGCAGACTGCAGTCAATTATTTGAGCAAATCTCAGATGCCAAAGAAAATGAGCTGCCATGGAGGAAATATGCTTACTACATGAAATATGAAATGAGAGGATATGTTTTATTTTATGTTTAAGGAAACCTTGACTATGATGAGGAGACATAATTTTTGTTGGACAAAAATCTTTCAATATAAAAACAAGAAGTTTATTGTCCAATAAAATATTTTAAAAAAAAGCTTGGTTTTGTATCAAATGGCAAACCTAACACTGTAAAATACAGTTTCCACTACCGACTCAATGCATTCCAGCAAATATTTACTGAGTACTCACATGTCAGCTCATGTGATATAAAGATTAATAAAACAGTTCCTTCCCTGCAAAGAGACTTTTAGAACAATGCAGTTGCCCCTGGGGTTACGTATGTTTAATTGAGAGGCAGCTGGATGAGCAATAGATCTAGGTTTTAATTTTTAAAGCGTGTGTAACCTTAGCCACGTTGTTTATGCTCTGCACCCAGAATACCTCTCCTGATCTTGTGCCAGATACCAGACTGGGCTTTAACATGAATATCTAGGCAATGCCTGGAGCATAGTAGATCCTCAATAAATATTTGCTGAAGGTGTGAATGAGTAAGTGAATGAATGAAGGTAGAACATCAAACACTTCAGTGTTACTGCCTATTTACAGTCAGGATTTGGTGGAAGAAGCATGATTAGAGAACAATGCAGAAAACATACTGCTTGAAAGAAAATCAAGGAAGACGTAAGAGAATTTTGGCCTGAACTCTGTTTCAAAAATGCTAAGTTTTCTAGGAAGGTCAGCCAACTCAGGCAGAGGGAACAAAGGCCTAAAAGTGAGAGACCATGGTGGTCTCTAAGACATGCAAATCCTTTGGTCTGGCTGGGCAACAGGGTAGGATATACGTGGAAGAGGATGGGCCTGAACCAGGAGACAGATGAGGACCGGTGGCAGAAAATGTGTGCATTCATTCAGATACCTGGGAGTAGTTCAGGCACTCTGGAAAAGAGTTTAACAATTTATTATAAAATTAAGTCTATGCATACAGTGTGGCCTGTTCCTAAGTATTTAACCCTGGGTAAACAGATATGTTTGTTCACATGAAACTTTATACCTGAATGTTTATAGCAGCTGTGCCTGTAATTGCCCCAAACTGTAAACAACCCAAATGTTCTTCATGGGAGAATAGGTAAACTGTAGTACCTCCATAGATTTCCCTGGTGGCTCAGATGGTAAAGCGTCTGCCTACAATGCGGGAGACCAGGGTTCGATCCCTGGGTTAGGAAGATCCCCTGGAGAAGGAAATGGCAACCCACTCCAGTTCTCTTGCCTGGAAAATCCTATGGATGGAGGAGCCTGGTAGGCTACAGTCCAGGGGGTCACAAAGAGTCAGACACGATTGAAAAGAAATTTTGATAAACACAAGTCCTTGAATTCCAGAGGTGAATGAAAGAAGTTTCAAACATGGTGCCATGTAAACTGACAAACACATCAGGAGGTTGCTAGGGGTCATGGAGGGGAAAGATGATGACTGTAAGCGAGTAGCATGAGGGAGTTATTGAGAGTGATGAGCCTGATGCTCCTGTGGCTTGGTGGTGACCGCAGAGATCTATACTTTGTGTTAAAATGCATAGAGCTGTACTCACATAAAAAAATTAATTTTACACTGTGTTAATTTAAAAATTAAAAAGTGCTTACAAATTAGATGAAGCCTATAAAAGGGCTCTTTTTAAAATTCAAAATTTCATAGATACAGTCATTTTTATTCCTGAATTCATACCATCTTGAATTTAAGTTTCAGCAAGTATTAGGAACATTAATCTTACTGCTAGATAATTTATTCTATTTCTTACATGATGTTTCGTTTAGACTGCTCACACCCTCCCCTCTTTTTTGCCCTCTTTAATAGTGATACAAATTGTACCTTGTACTTTTAATTTATAAATATGTGGATTTTAGACATCCTCTTGTGATGAATTGATGGGGGTACAAAAGTATTCTATTTTGGTGGGAAATGTTAGAGTTGGGATATGCAAATATTAACATTAAAAAAGCCCTTTTTATGTACTTAAGTTGGATGGGGAGTCATAGGAAAACAGTCTGGAGATGAGAGTGGAATTTCCCCTCAATGATCCTTTGACACTTGACTGGGTTATGAATACCTTGTGGACTCGTTGGGTACCTTCGACTATCTAACAATGATCTCTTGCATGAACCCTGACTTTCCACTCCAGAGATGACATGTACTCCTGTGCCTTGGAATAAACTTATGTACTTTACACATATTCTTTTCTTTTTTTAATTGGAGTATAACAGCTTTACAATGTTGTGTTAGTTTCTGCTGTACAACAACATGAGTCAGCTATACCTATACATATATCCCCTCCCTCTTGAAGCTCCCGCCTACCTTTTCCATCCCACCCATTTAAGTCATCACAGAGCACTGAGCTGAGCTCCCTGTGCTATGCCTAAGCTTACCACTAGCTATCTTTTTTACATGTGGTAGTTTATACATATTCTTAATTAGAAACTTTCAGAAAGGCAGAGCCACCAAAGACATTAGAGCTCATCTTCTTATGGAGGAAGAAACCAAAGTCTAGAGGAACCGTGTTTCTTGCCCAAGGCTACACGTAGAATAGTATTAAAACCCAGTTTATTCAGATGGCTTCTAGAGTACTCTTTTGTTTTGTACTCTGCTAGTTGACACTTGAACTGTTTGCTTGTATTTTTGAGAAACTGTCTCAAACTCTGGGGGTAATCTTTTTGCCTATTGTAAAACACCCTTAAGAAATGGATAGAGAGTGCACAATTCATCAAGCCCATGCTTCATAGAAACAAAATAAATCTAACTAGCTTTATTTTCTTTTTTGTGAGTGATGGTGAGAGTTGCTGGATGTGAGAGCTTACATGTGAGGGAGAAAAGCAACTTGATACTGATTTAATTATCACAATTTCTTGCACACAGAGAAAATGCTGTTTCCCCTTTAATGGGACAAGCCTAGGCTCTGACTTGCTCTTCTGAAAGTAGATATGATTTGCATTGAGTCATGCATATTCTTTAATCTGGCTTTGTTATGTGATGGGCCATTCCCCAACTATCTTTCCTGAGTAGTGATCAGTGGAGGATTTAACTCAGTTTCAACCTTTAAAGGGGCAGCTGACCCAAGGGTCAGTCTGAGCTTTGATGCAGGTAGCTTAGCATGTTGAAATGCCATTGAGCCTAGGAGTCCAACAATGTGGTATAGACTGTGGCTTTGATCCTAGCTGAAGGCAATGGCGCCCCACTCCGGTACTCTTGCCTGGAAAATCCCATGGACAGAGGAGCCTGGTAGGCTGCAGTCCATGGGGTCGCTAGGAGTTGGACATGACTGAGCGACTTCCCTTTCACTTTTCACTTTCATGCATTGGAGAAGGAAATGGCAACCCACTCCAGTACTCTTGCCTGGAGAATCCCAGGGATGGAGCAGCCTGGTGGGCTGCTGTCTATGGGGTCACACAGAGTCGGACACGACTGACATGACTGAGCAGCAGTAGCAGTATACTATGTGACCTTGAGCTGGTTATTCCCTTTGCATGGCTTCCCTTTTCCACTTTTCCTATATGGAAAACAAAAGATCTGGACTTAGATCAGAATAGCCTATGGGCTACTTTTTCCCAACCTTGGGCCTCTGTGTGCAGCAGTAGCCCACCAGGCTCCTCTGTCCATGGGATTCTCCAGGCAAGAATACTGGAGTGGGTTGCCATTTCCTTCTCCAGGGGATCTTCCTGACCTAGGGATCGAACTCAGGTCTCCTGAATTGCAGGCAGACGCTTTAACCTCTGAGCCACCAGGGAAGCCCCTGTAGATGACTGTAGGCTGGATAATCCTCTCTGCATCCCAGCATCTCTGTCCATGGTAATATAATAGTACTATATATATAAAGGCTAATTGTAATTACTTACTGATATATCATATATTTGATTTCAAAATATTTTTTGTTGGGTGAAAGATTAAACAATAAATTGAAATAAATAAATTGAACTAAGAATGCTCTCTGGCATCTTGTTGGCTTTTACACCTGGAGACGACTGAATCCTCTTTCCTCTGTCCTCACCTGGAGCCATGACACCAGCCCCACTCACTGCAGATCTCCCTGCCAGGTCCTCTCATCTTCCCTGAGAGTTTACTGACCAGAGCCAGCTGAGAGTTTTTGTATGGCTCTTTAGACAAAGCCATTTGGACATTTATGTGAATAAAACAGACTGTTACCAGCATTAAAGGACACTGTGCACAGGATGTCCCTCAAACCGGAACTGGAACATGGCTCATGGCCTATTATCAAATCACGGCAATTATTATGATTAATTTAGAACATGATTCTGCTTATCTACTTGGGACTATTATTAAATATGTATTCTTCAGCTTCTCTGTCTTCTTGACAACAACCAAATCTATTGTAGCTTCCAGGTCTGTCTGAATAATCATTCCCTGCACTCTGAGGATGGGTGAGCCAAGCCCAATTTCACTAGGACTATTACTTCTTTATTTTTGAATTCTGCTGTTGGGAAGTCATAGGTAAAGCCTTGTTGTCTAGATTTTTTTTTGAAATGGGTCATTTTCATGTTTTATCTTTTATAACCAAAATGAAAAGAAAAAAAAAGGAAGGGAGAGAGGAAGGGAGGAAAAGAGAAATGAAGAACAGAAGACATGTTGCCTATTAGAAAGTAAGCTCTTCGTTTTTAGGAAACATAATCATTGTTAGAGGCTTCTTCTGTGCCCCCACTCTCATATAAAATAGATCTTCCTGTTATTTTTTTTTTACAGCCCCATGTACACTTATTTCATGGTTGCAGTATGTTATTTGGTGTGAATGTATTTTCCTACATTAAAGTATAGTCTACATGAGAGTAGAGACTAACTTCTTTCTTATCATCTTTCCTTTTTTCCTTACTGTTACCTCACAGAGAGTGGGTGCTTGATAAATATTTGTTAAATCAGTGATTCCAAACAGCAGGTGAGAAGGGGAAATTATCTGAAGAAGCCCAGTTTCATATTTCCACCCAGAGTAAGAAATTGTGTCAATGTCATTACGAGAAATAGAGGTACAAGTACCTACCCCAAGTCCATTACCCTTCACAAATTCCCAGTATAAGCCTTTGGAGACTATAATGGTTATTTTTATACACCAGCTTAACTGGGCCTTTGGCTACACAGATAATACTTGAACATCGTTTCTAAGTGTGCCTGTGAGGGTATTTCCTAACGAGATTAGCATTTGCATTGGTGGATTAAGACTATCAGATGGCCTTCTTCAAAGAGATAGGCCACATTAATCCAACCATTTATCACTTATTTTTTGATTCATAGAGAGCCTGAATAGGACAAAAAGATGAAAGAAGGTTGAATCCACTCTCTGCCTAACTGCCATGCTGGAAATAATCTTCTATTTTCATGTTCCTAGTTCTTAAGACTTCAGACCCAGACTAGAGTCTACACCATCAGTTCTCAGGTCTTTGAACTCTATCACTGGCCTCGCTCATCTTTCAGATGGCAGATCATGGGATTTAGTTTCTAAAATCTCATGAAGCAGTACCTTAATGTAAATCTATGTACACACATGGGTGTGCGTGCTAAGTCACTTCAGCTGTGTCCAACTCTTTGCAACCCCATGGACTGTAGCCCACCAGGCTCCTCAGTCCATGGGATTCTCCAGGCAAGAGTACTGGAGTGGGTGCCATGCCCTCTTCCAGGGGCTCTTCCTGACCCAGGAATTGAACCTGCATCTCTTATGTCTTGTGAATTGGCAGACAGGTTCTTAACTAGCACCACCTGGGATGCCACACACACACACACACACACACACACACACACACACACACACACACATTTTTTTTTCTAGAGAACCCTAATTAATAGAGACACACCTTTAAAAATAATTGCTGTAAAAAGTCATTTTTCATTTGATATTTTTGTTTATAAATGTAATATCCTCTTCTTTCTCCACTCAGAATATAATTAAGCTATGAGATGACAGAGCTGAAAAGTACCTGTTGAAGGTGAATGCTGCTAAGTAAAAGGAACCATATCTTTTGATTCTCCCAGAAAACCATTAGCAAATGCCACATTTTCAAGCATTGGTTTTAGAATCTATCATTAGGCTGTCTATCCATTTATCCACCTATTAATATCTATCTTCTCTTTGAAATGTGTAGTAATATGCTGCCATTAATTTCAAGGTGGAGGGGCAGGGCTGGTTTGCAGAGACCTAAGCACATTGGAGTTACTTCTGCCAAATTCTGTGTAGCTCTTACATATATGTTCTGATCCCACATGGTAGAGATTTGCTCCTATTTTGCATATAACTGAGGATTAGAAAGGACAAACCTTATGCCCTAGGATCTGGGTTTAGTCTTTGCTGCCTCCTAAAGATGTTTGATGTTATAGAAGTGGAAAATGGAACAGTTTTTTTTTTTTTTTAAGTTGAAGGATCTACAAGAAGCAAGGCATGAAAATGTGGAAGGGCATGATGTGTCTAGGGAACTTAGAATTTTAGAGTTTACATGGTGAGGTGTATCAGGAAATGAAGTGGTACCCTCTGGGTCCAAGCACTGATGTGTAAGTCTGAGTAGTATAATAGTGATGGGAAACTGCTAGCTATTAATACTACTGTTCTATTTGAGAACAAGAGGGTAAATCTGCTTATTCCCAAGAAAATATGGCCTTTCCTTTCAACCTTCAGCTGTGTAATTGATGATAGAAATAATTATCAAAGGGTTTAGAACTGGCTAAGATTCATAGGAGCCTCTCTTTAAAACAGAGAATTCCATGGTAATCCATGTTATATCCAATCCCTGAGTGGATGTGATGCCAATTACTGCCACCTGCCCTGTCTTGTCTCAGTTACAGCACCCCAGGGAGAGCTGCACTTCGGGCCCTGTCAGATACGACAGCTCAGCTTCTGGGGCCAGATGCAATAACTTCCCTTGAAGACTGCTGGGGCTGGGTCCCACATGAAAGGCAACATTAAATCTTCCCCTAGGCACACCATAGACTGCCAATCTAGCTCTCTCTTGTCAGCATACCTAGGGAGGTTGAACATTCCCCTCCAAAAGGAATGTGCCAGATGCTGTACCAGATGCCGTATGCAGGTTATTTCATTTAATCCCCAACACCTGAAAGCCTATTTATCATCATTCCCAATTTATACATGAGAGTACTGAGGCTCCACGGTCATTGGTTTTGTGAGAATAAATAGAATTTCTGCATAATTATGCTCACCCCAACATCTATTCTCCACCTCTCCCATTATGAATGGTAAGAATTTAGATTTGTTTTGTATTCTTTGATCGGAAACCTGCAATCGTTTTCTTTCCACTTTCTTCAGAATTCTTTGTTTCCATCCCCTGCTCCCACCAGAAATCGAATGTCCAGTCTGACTAACTTGAAAATGCACTACCATCTTGGTTTTTCACAGAGGTACCCACAGAAACAATATGGACACTATGGAAGGTCTCTGTTGAGAGAGCCCCGACTGACAAATAAAAAAACAAAAATGTCACTGGCTGTATTTGCAAGTTTTAGCTGAAGATGAAAGCAAATGATTGTTACTGGTTTCTGAAAATGATGGAATTAATGTCTGTGAGCCCCATATACTTGATAAACTCTTAACACTTTCAAGTTACTTTTATAGGCGATATGTTGTTAGATGTTTACAATAGCCCCATTAGGCAAATAGATTAGGTGATATTTCTGTCCATCTGTAAAATTCCATGTTCAGTGTCTCAAAGCTGTAGGTGACAGACACAAAGTTTAGTTCTAAATATTTCAAATATATTCAGTGCTGTTTTCATAGCTGTACAGTTGCCTCCCAAAGCTTGCTTAAAGCTTGATTACTTAATATTCATTCATGTATTTATTCATCCACGTTAAAGAAGTTGGCTTTCTTTTCTGTTACCAAATAGCTCACAATTTTAAAAGAAAAGCTAGAAGTCGGACACAACTGAGTGACTTCAATTTCACTTTTCACTTTCATGCATTGGAAAAGGAAATGGCAACCCACTCCAGTGTTCTTGCCTGGAGAATCCCAGGGATGGGGGAGCCTGGTGGGCTGCCGTCTATGCGGTCGCACAGAGTCGGACACAACTTAAGCGACTTAGCAGCAGCAGCATGTAACTAATAATCATACTTAAGTAAATTAAATATGGCAACTGAGGGTTGAGATCATCATGGGGAGCTACAAAGAAGAGATGGAGTTTTGTTTAAATGATTCACAGAAGCTGCTTGATGTGGCTTTTGACAGATAAGATTTTGCCAGGTGGCTAAACATGTGAAAAACGTGTCATGTTAATTTTGCCTAAGAGTCTATTATATTTAATTAAAAGAACAATGGCTTGAAAACATGGTACCCATTTCTTAATTTAACAGGTTATGCTTTTGTTTTTCTGTATCTCAGGAAAACCATTCATTACATTGGGTCTTTCTTAAATCTGGATGCTTTTCCTGTTGCTGGGCATAATTTTTATGGATTTTGCACATAGACACCACACTTTATTTAAGGGACTATCTTCTTTGTTAATCATTTAACACAAGGGTTTCTTTTCTGATTATTAATATTAGGAAACATGAGTATTGTTTGCACATTGCAGGAGTAGTTGAATTTCACCCCAGGGAGCTAAGCAGTTCACATATAATTTCTTACATTAATCACATCGATAGATAAATTCTTCCGACAGGCTTTGATTTATGTTGGAAATAAAAGACTATACACAATGAAAACAGAAACATAAACACATATGATGTTTGTTCAACACTTGCTGCCTGATTTAGCCATGGTTCAATCATTTGCTTTGACATAGTTATCACTTAGCAAATAGCCATACAAATATGTAGGAGAGTAGTCTGTGAAAATTAGGTTTCATTCTTCCCAATGCTCTAAGTCAGTGTTCAAAAACAAATCCAGACTGGGGCCAGACAAATACCTTGAGTGAAAGAGGCCACATGCATAGGGTAAGGAATGTCCCATCTCAGTGGTGTAGCTTCTAGTAAACTAGAGAGAGTTGTTGACAGGCACAGTGCAGAAAAGTGGGCTGTTGTTGCCAGGCCTTCTGATTTCACAGGAAATTGGAAAACCAGATTTTTATGGAAATCTCTGAATATTTTAGTGTAGTATTTGTTCATCATTCATTCATTTAAAATAGTGAGTTAAGCAAAAACACATTATAGGACTGGCTGTGGTCCACTAGCCACTGCTGAAGAATTCAGCTTCTAAATGGTGATGAGAAATCATGAAGATGTTAAGTCATTCATTACCCCGCCTGGGAGAGTCATCCTAAGGCCATTCTGAAGAGAAGACCAACACTGACTGTTCTGATTCAACTTCTGATTGTTCACTCTAATGCTATTTTCATCTAGATGGGGTCAAACTGGATATTCTCTAGAGAAGGATTTGAGCATCACAGACTGCACTTGATTGAACTGTTAGTGCTGGGGTGGCCGGGAGATGGCTGAAGGGGGAGCTGGGAGGGCTAATCTAGTCTCGTTGCCATACCTACTGGACATGCTCTGCTTTTCTACCTAGATAATGTGTAGAAGGTTCAAACAATCTCTGAGGCTGTACCTAAAAGATGCATTTTTACCTAAGTCATGATTATAGAGACCTTGCTAAATACCAGATCATTGTAATCTGCATCTTAGTTTGAAGAAAGCAAAAATCCCACTCTTATTTTGGAGTGAGTGGAGGAGAAAAAGGGACCAAATCGATGGGATCATATATTGTTTACCTGACTATACACACATAGCCTGTTTAACCAAGAAAAAAAAATAACATAATGATGTTATAACTCAGTGTGAACTACATTGTGTCTACCCTAAGAGCCATAAAATCTAAGTCTATCTATTCTTCTCTGATCATTTTCACTCTTCTGTGTTCCCTTCCAGGTTAATCTGGGAGATGAACTGTCAGTGTTGTGTTATTCTAGGCCAGAGTTGTGGTTTCTTTTCCTAATTCCAGGAAACTCAAGTTAGGATGGTATTTAATATTCAGTAGGACAGCTCTGGAGTCTGGCTACCTAAGGTTGAATCTCAAGTTCACTATTTTGTGTCCAGGAGTTTTGGATATGTCTCTGATAGCTCTGGGCCTCAGTTTCCAAAGCTGCAAAAAGATGTTGTAAGGACTGTGTGGATGAAATAAGTAAAAATGGATAGAATGCTTTCTGTCACATAATGAGTGTTCTGTGAATGTCATATGTCATGATTTATGTTCCTTATTGCATAGATGCCCACATGATATCCAACTGATGGTTTTTCTCACACCCAATCAGTGGTTAAGCATCCAACCAGCATATGTTGATTAAGAAGAGGGATTTAAGTAGGCTTAATGCCTTCGGTGAAGACCCACCATCAGAGGGAAAAGGGCTATAAAATAGGGGCTTCTCTGATGACCTTACCCTACACACACTATGGGCTCCAGTCCCTTGAGGTTCACCTAGGAACCATGCCTTCCCAAACTGATGGACTGCTATTCAGCCTTCAGAGATCAGCTCAGTGCCATCAGCTGTCAAGCCTTTGTGAAGGACCCAGGTAGCATTCCTTGCTCCTTCATGCTCTCACAGGGCTTCCCAGGTGGCGCTAGTGGTGAAGAATCTGCCTGCGAGTGTAAGGGATACAAGAGATGCAGTTTCGATCCCTGGGTCAGGAAGATCCCCTGGAGAAGGAAATGGCAACCCACTCCAGTATTCTTGCCTGGAGAGTCCCATGCACAGAGAAGCCTGGCGGGCTACAGTCCATGGGCTCACAGAGAGTCAGACACGACTGAGCGTGCATGAGCTTATGCTTTCCCTTGTGCTCTCAGGGTTAACACTCCTGTGCGACAGCAGTCAGTCTCTTCAATTGTGCTCTTTTTCCCTCCTCTATGCTGTGAGCATTTGTGGAGCAGGAATCAGGTTGCTTCCTTTGACCCCTAGTACTTTGTAAAGTGCTTGGTGCCTCATGGAGACACAGAAACTATTTGTTCAATGAAAGAGTAGAAAGATAACTAGTGGCTAAAATTCCGATGGAATGGCAATGGACAAGGGAACATAGGGATGAATTATGCGAATTGTTGCTACCGGTTCAAATTGTATTTCTTTTTGGTTTTCTCTAGGTCAATGGTTGGCTTAATCTAATCTGTTAAAGAATAGTCAAATTCTGTTGCAAAATGATTGTAAACGTAAAAAGTCAGATTAACTGCTCACTGTCAGCTGTCACATCCCATGGTTAATTTCATCTCCTGTTCAACTCAGCGCTGTTCAGCTTGGTGTACTTGCTGCTGTTACATGTCCTGATGTTGCCCAGTAATTCCTCTCAGCATTTGTGTCCTTTGTCATCCATTCCATCTTGCCAAATTCTACTTACTCTCTGAAGCTCAACTTCATTCTCACTCTTCCCCCAAATTGCCCTATCCATCTGGCCTTCATTAATATTTCACAATTGATATAATTAACATAATACACTTTTTCATATTCTTATTACCTCCCTAACAGTGTATACATTCCTATGAGGAAGATCTGCATATTCTGTTTTCCTTTATATATCTTATGTTAACAGTGTCTACAAATTTCTAAGCAACTGGGGCACATTTTGGAGCAAAGGAATTTTTTTCTTTGTAAGGAAAATAGTAACAAATATAAGTACTAAGTAGTGCTTGTCTTTCATTTTACTAAAGGTATTGGGCTTCTCTGGTGGCTCAGATGGTAAAGAATCCACCTGCAATGCAGGAGACTTGAGTTTGATCCCTGGATTAGGAAGATCCCCTGGAGAAGGAAATGGTTACCCACTCTAGTATTCTTGCCTGGGAAATCCTGTGGACAGAGGAGCAGGTGGGCTACAGTTCATGGGGTCACAAAAAGTCAGACACAACTGAGTGACGAGCACTTTCACTTTTGAAAAAATGCTTTCTGACTCCTATTACACACCAAAATAAACTTTATATTTATCAGTTGTTTAAGCAAAAATCATGAAATTATAAAAATATAACAAGTGCTAAAAGTAGACCTATTTAAGATACTGGTATTGGTCAGAAAAAGTAAAGAAAAAGATGGATAATATAAATATTTTGAAAATAGTATTTTTGCATATCATACTACTTAGTGGCAAATGGTACACAGTAACATATGTGTCAGAAAAAATAATATTGTGAATATGTCAATAAGAAAAATGAGCCTATCAAAAAATAAACTGAGTAAATACATGATAAAAAATGAATACAATAATCAGATAAAGTTCATATTTCCTAGTGATCCAATAGAAAATTAAGTGAACACTGAGATAAAACTCAAGACTGGAGAAAAATCACCACAATGTTTCCAGGGGGTGACTCATTGATATGTATCCAAAAGTGTCAGAGAGTCTCCATGCACTCACCAAAAATTCCGCTTACAGAGTAAAAATGGGTGTGACATAGAGGGAAGGGTATTGCCAACATTGTTGTGCCTGCTTCCTTTTCTTTTTGCTTTTTCTTTCTTAAATAACACATTTTCTATCTTTCCTAAGAAGACTCTATTAGATATTTGTAACATAAATATACTCTTAACTAAAAATCCAATGTGCTATTTAAAAAAAGATACAGAAGCTAATACTGGAAAACATCTTCTTCATTTATGGTCCAGGGTGAACATAGAAGCTTTGTACTTTTTTTTTCCAGTTTATATAAAATATAATTATGAACATGTTAAAAGGAAGAACAAGTTTTGTACAAAAAATCAGGGATTTTATTTTATTTTTTCTAATTAAGGGCTTGAATTATGGCATCAGTTCTCAGCTCTCTGGCTTGGGGGCAGTTTCCGTAGGCTCCTGGAGCCTTGATTTTTCTCATCAGTATCAAAGATTTCTATTATAATACCTACATTCAGGTTTGTTGTGAGGTTAAATTAAATAAACAAGGTAGAGAATGTGGCCAAGTTCCTGGTTTTCAATAAATGGCCATCATTCCTTACAGTGAAACCCTTAGAGAAAAGAACCAGTTCATTTTAAATTGAGAAATCTTTTAGTCAATATAAAGGTAGACACAAGTGTTAATGTAACTTGAACAGGAGACTCTTTTATGAATGTGTGAATCTAAGGGCTTTGCACATGATGAGTGCTTGAAGTAGGTTTCTTTGGCTGTAGAAGCTGGGCTCTCAATTTCCAGAGGCTGGGCCGACTCTCTGATCTTATTACACTCCCAGCATTGCACCAGCATCTTTGGCTAACATTCTGCTTGGTGTGTTTCTTCACTATTTCCTGATCGAGGTCTCTAACTTGGGACTAGGCTTTGCTTGAAATGTCGGTATGTCTGATGTCAGCTCTTAGATTTGCACTAATAAATCTGCTGACAAAGAACAGGGGGAGGAAAACGAAGCTTCAATACCTGCTTGTCAAATGCTTGCTCATAAACTTTCCCAATGCAGAAAATCTCTCTTAAGCCATTTGTACATTTTCTCTCTTTTTAAAAATGGTCTGACATGTATTCTTTATCACATCACCTTCTCTGGCTGATCTTCCAATAAAGAGCCTCTTGCTCTATTGCCAGTATACATGCCCCAAGCCCCTCTTTATCTGGCAGGGGGTTTCTCAGATGTGCACAATAGATGCTGAGAGATTTGCTAACAGGTGGGGTGAGGATCACCCCCAGGCTCCGGGGGGACCTCACATGACAAACAAAGGCAATGGCTCTGGAAGTTATTGCCTGGACTGCTTGTGTGTTGAGGACAGGAGAAGCGGGCCAGTGGAGGACATTCAACATACTATTTCCAGCATGTGACACAGAAGTGTTCAGGACATGTTTGCCAATGTAAAGGTGAGTCTTACCTATGATGACATCTACCAGATAGTATCAGTTCAGTTGCTCAGACATGTCCATCTCTTTGTTACCCCGTTAGACTGCAGCACAACAGGCTTCCCTGTCCATTGCCAACTCATGGAGCTTACTCAAACTCATGTCCACTGAGTTGGTGATGCCATCCAACCATATCATCCTCTGTCGTCCCCTTCTCCTCCCATCTTCAATTTTCCCAGGTGCCAAATATTGGAACTTCAGCTTTAGTATCAGTCCTTCCAATGAATATTCAGGACTGATTTGCTTTAGGATAGACTGGTTGGATCTCCTTCCAGTCCAACGGACTCTCAAGAGTCTTCTCCAACAACACAGTTCAAAAGTATCAATTATTCAGTGCTCACCTTTCCTTACGGTCCAACTCTCACATCTATACATGACTACTAGAAAATTGTAGCTTTGACTAGACAGACCTTTGTCAGCAAAGTAATATCTCTGCTTTTTAATATGCTGTCTAGGTTGGTCATAGCTTTTCTTCCAAGGAGCAAGCATCTTTAATTTCAAGGCTATAGTCACCATCTGCAGTGATTTTGGTGCCCAAGAAAATAAAGTCTCGCATTATTTCCCCATCTATTTGCCATGAAGTGATGGGACCAGATACCATGATCTTACTTTTCTCCGTTTTTCACTTTCCTCTTTCACTGTCAAAATTATCTTACAAATATTGTATATAGCAATGCTGTATACAATGCTAGAGACCAGGGTTCAATCCCTGGGTCAGGAAGATCCCCTGAAGGGCATGGCACCCCACTCCAGTACTCTTGCTGGGAGAATTCCACAGATAAAGGAGTCTGGTGGGGTTGCAAAAGTTGAATACAACTGAGCAACTAACACTTTCCTTATTTAGGATGTTACATCCAATCTTCTGCTAGATATATCAATCTATCACATCTTAAAAACAGCAACAAAGATGTTGCTGCATGTAGGGGAAAAAGAATAAAGTAGAGCTTTACGAAGAAAAATGGGATAGAAATATATGTTCATAGGCCTGTGTAATTTTGAGGTTCTCAATCAGGATAGTATTTTTGTGGTTGTTTCAGGGATGCCTGTGAGATAGCATCCTTGCTGAGAAGTGCTCTTTAAAACATGGTCCAAACTCTAAGGTTCTGCTCTCTCTTTTACAATGATATGACTTTGGGCAATGATGCCTTTATTTCCTGAAAAGTAGGACAAAGATAACTTCTGCACAGGATAACGGTAAGAATTAAGAGAGATTGCCTTAGTCTGTTCAGCTGCTATAATAAAACACTATAACCTGGATAGCTTAACAGGCAACAGAAATTTATTTCTTGACGTTTGGAAGGTTGGGAAGTCCAAGATCAATGTGCTGGCAGGTTTGTTGTCTTGTGAAGGCCCATTTTCTTGTTCATAGACAGTGCCTTCTCATTTGTGTACTTGTATAGTGAAAGGGGCAAAGTTGTTCTCTGGGTCATTTTGTGTAAGATCCTAATCCCCTTTATGAGGGCAGAGCCAAAGGCCCCACCTCATAATTCCATCACAAAAATTTTGGGGGACACACATTCAATCTATATCAGATACCATACACTACAAAATCCCATTGTCAGTAATAGATAAATACATGTTCCTTTATCCAGTTACTCTCAGAAGAGAGAGCAAGCAGTGAAAAATATAAGAAAGAGCCCTATATGAGAAAGGTCCTCTGAAAATGACCCTAGACTCATACACTGAGAGTTTTTCTTCAGGAGGGCATATACTATGTCAAATAGAATTCTATTGGTCATGGAAACTTTCTAAATTGCTCTTTATTTTGTTTACTTCTCTGTATCTGGGCACTGGGCAGACATTTTCCATGAGCTTACTCAGTTTTTAATAGCAAGATTCATTTTTTCAAGTCTTTGTGTACATAGGTCTTGAACTCCTAAACCTTGCCTTCCTGTAAGCAGTGTTTTATATTGGAAACAAACCTAAATTTGAATCCCATGATTTCTAATTACTAGCTGTGTGACTTTGGACATGTTGCTACAATACTCTGAGCTTTAATTTCTTCAGTTATAGCTTTCTTTTCAATTGAATGTGGATGGATCAAAAAACTTAAGGAAACACTGAGTAACCAGGACCTAAAAAAAATAAAAAAGAATAGAAAACCAATGTGTAGCTCTCAGAATCTAAGGAACGAATGGACCTTTTCTTTGGTGGTGGTAAGAAGGCTCAAACACAGGCATCAGTCAGTTCCAACTCTTTCTCCATCTCTATCACCAGGCTTCCCAAGAGAAAAAAAAATCCATAGGCCTAGTTTAGATCATGTGCCCATTATATACCCCTCAATTGACAGTCTTACTAAGACGTCAACAGATAATAGAGAAGATAGGCCATGATCATTTGTTCCATAAATATTGCTTGAATCAGTTCAGTTCAGTTCAGTCGCTCAGTCATGTCCGACTCTTTGCGATCCCATGAATCACAGCACACCAGGCCTCCCTGTCCATCACCAACTCCCAGAGTTCACTCAAACTCACGCCCATCGAGTCAGTGATGCCATCCAGCCATCTCATCCTCTGTCGTCCCCTTCTCCTCCTGCCCCCAATCCCTCCCAGCATCAGAGTCTTTTCCAATGAGTCAACTCTTCACATGAGGTGGCCAAAGTACTGGAGCTTCAGCTTCAACATCATTCCTTCCAAAGAAATCCCAGGGCTGATCTCCTTCAGAATGGACTGGTTGGATCTCCTTGCAGTCCAAGGGACTCTCAAGAGTCTTCTCCAACACCACAGTTCAAAAGCATCAATTCTTCGGTGCTCAGCCTTCTTCACAGTCCAACTCTCACATCCATACATGACTACTGGAAAAACCATAGCCTTGACTAGACGGACCTTAGTCGGCAAAGTAATGTCTCTGCTTTTGAATATGCTATCTAGGTTGCTCATAACTTTTCTTCCAAGGAGTAAGCGTCTTTTAATTTCATGGCTGCAGTCACCATCTGCAGTGATTTTGGAGCCCAAAAATATAAAGTCTGACACTGTTTCCACTGTTTCCCCATCTATTTCCCATGAAGTGAAGGGACCAGATGCCATGATCTTTGTTTTCTGAACATTGCTTGATAGGGTCTGACTACTGGAAAAGGGGCTCAACCAACCTATGGGATCTAATATAAAGAAGACTGGAGTATTAAGTAGTTTGACCAAACTTCTTTCCAGCCCTTCTGATCTCTTTACTGGTGTCTCCAGCTGGCCAAATTCATCTGGTAGCTTGATGGCAACAGAACCCACTGATACAGTATATATGATGTCAGCCTCCTACGTAATACAGTAGAGAAGAGAAGGCTGGAAAGCAGATCTGTAGGGGCTATTGAAAAATATGTGTGTATATGATGTCCCTAACACTTTCACGGTAGCGAATTTGTTTTTCCCTCTTATTTAGAAAAAGGCCTCATGATTTCTCATATCCCAGAAAAAAAATAAGTGTATGTGCAATCCCTGGTTCAGGAAATTCCTAATAATTTGGAGGTGGCCAAAGACATGAGTCAGCATGTTTCTCTCCTCTTCTTCCCTGGCACAGCCTGGTCTAGGCAAGGCCTGGCTCCAGCTGTGCCCCCTTCTTGAGGAGCCTCATGGAGGCTGTGGGTGGCATTTCCTCCTACGCTGGTGGCTCTCTGAGCTCCTGGCAGGACTGAAGGAAGCCACTTCAAAAGACACCACCACACCACTGATAAATGGAATCAGAAGGACCCTGCTTCAGCCCAGACTGTCTCTAAGCTCTTTTCACCAGGCCCCATTCTCGAGGGTGCATTCCTTTTCTAACTGGATTTGGGTAATGATGGGGGGGTCTCTCTACCAGGCAGCCATTTGTCAAGTACAGACTCATCTTTCAGTGTTAGGAATGTGGGGAGATGAGGGGTTCAACTTGAAGATTAAAAAAATGGGGTTTCTGCCATGGCCTGTCTTCGTGTTCTCTTTAGTTCCTATTTGCTAAATAAGGTTGGAATTCTTTTCAAGATACTCTAAGAAAAAAAGCTCATTTGTAATTTCTGAATGCCTTAAGAATAGACTGACTCAAGTACATTTACATTTTCTGCCATAGTTTTCAAGTGAATGCAATCACTGTGATTCCATGGTTTAGGAAAATAGACAAAAATAGATACTTGTAGTGAATGAGTATTTCATGTCTTTTAAGGACAGCATGATATGGTGAGGAGAATACATAAATGAGGCTCCCAAATCTGGATACTGTGTTAGTATCAGTTGAACTTGGAAATGTCATTTCTCCTCTTCGAACCTCAGTTTCAACATTTGTAGTAAGAGTTATATTTTTTAATACAGACATTTAAGAAACTTGATCAGCATTCACAGGCTTGGAAGTCTAATTCCCTACTGTCTAGTTATTAATGAACTCATATCGCTTGGGGCACCCCTGCCTATTAGAGATTTTGTTAGCTTTGTCTTAATATACTAGGACTCAAACATTAGGCAAAGTGTTGAGTTCTTTCCCTTACTACTGAACATCTCTGATATTGTAACGGGGTAGGAAACGGGATAGAGTACCTTTCTCTGTCATGTGAAAGGAGGTCGTACAGTTCAGTGTAGGATGGTGACCGTCTGGTAAGTGGCAACTCTGTCTGTTTGGATCCACTTCATTCCTTCCATTCCTATAGTCACTTCCTATTCCCAGAATGCTGCTGGTGAAACTCCAGGCTTCAATTCCTAGTTGTAGGCCAAAGAAAGACTTCTTAAAAGGTGAAAGAAAAAAAAACCCTTACTGACTCTTTTAAAGGAAACTTGGAAGAAATTTTAAAAAATAATTCTGCCTTAATCATGTTGGCCAGAATTAGCACATACCTCATCTACCTACCTATTAGGATCAAAAATCGTCTTTTAGGTGAACACATTGTCAGAGGATAGATATTAGGAGGTAATTTTTCAAGGTTTTACATGCACTTGTCACTCTTCTCAAATATCTCAGGCCCATGTATGGACACTGGTGTATACTTTCTCACTAGCTCTTTATACGTCTTTTCTAAAATATTTTTAATTAATTAATTTTAATTGGAGGCTAATTATTTTACAATATTGTGGTGGTTTTTGCCATACATTGACATGAATCAGCCGTGGGTGTACATGTGTCCCCATCCTGAACCCCCCTCCCATCTCCCTCCCCATCCCATCCCTCAGGGTCATCCCAGTGCACCAGCCCTGAGCACCCTGTCTCATGCATCAAACCTGGACTGGTGATCTGTTTCATATATGATAATATACATGTTTCAATGCTATTCTCTCAAATCATCCCACCCTCGCCTTCTCCCACAGAGTCCAAAAGTCTGTTCTTTACATCTGTGTCTCTTTTCCTCTCTTGCATATAGGGTCATTGTTACCACATTTCTAAATTCCACATATGTGTTAATATACTGTATTGGTGTTTTTCTTTCTGACTTACTTCACTCTGTATAATAGGCTCCAGTTTCATCCACCTCATTAGAACTGATTCAAATGCATTCTTTTCAATAGATGAGTAATACTCCATTGTGTATATGTACCACAGCTTTCTTATCCATTCATCTGCTGATGGATATCAAGGTTGCTTCCATGTCCTAGCTATTGTAAACTGTGCTGTGATGAACTTTGGGGTACACATGTCTCTTTCAATTCTGGTTTCCTTGGTGTGTGTGCCCAGTAGTGGGATTGCTGGGTCATAAGGCAGTTCTATTTCCATTTTTTTAAGGAATCTCCACACTGTTCTCCATAGTGGCTGTACTAGTTTGCTTTCCCACCAACAGTGTAAGAGGGTTCCTTTTTCTCCACACCCTCTCCAGCATTTATTGTTTGTAGACTTTTTGATAGCAGCCATTCTGACTGGCATGAGATGGTACCTCATTGTGGTTTTGATTTGCATTTCTCTAATAATGAGTGATATTGAGCATCTTTTCATGTGTTTGTTAGCCATCTGTATATCTTCTTTGGAGAAATGTCTGCTTAGTTCTTTGGCCTGTTTTTTGATTGGGTCATTTATTTTTCTGGTATTGAGCTGCATGAGCTGCTTGTATATTTTTGAGATTAATTTTTTGTCAGTTACTTTGTTTGCTATTATTTTCTCCCATTCTGAAGGCTATCTTTTCACCTTGCTTATAGTTTCCTTCATTGTGCAAAAGCTTCCAAGTTTAATTGGGTCCCACTTGTTTATTTTTGCTCTTATTTTCATTATTCTGGGAGGTGGGTCATAGAGGATCCTGCTGTGATTTATGTCAGAGAGTTTTTGCCTATGTTTTTCTCTAGGAATTTTATAGTTTCTGGTCTTACATTTAGATCTTTAATCCATTTGAGTTTTTTTTTTTTTTTGTGTGTGTGTGTGTATGGTGTTAGAAAGTGTTCTAGTTTCATTCTTTTTACAGGTGGTTGACCAGTTTTCCCAGCACCACTTGCTAAAGAAATTGTCTTTTCTCCATTGTATATTCTGGCCTACTTTGTCAAAGATAAAGTGTCCATAGGTGCATGGACTTATCTCTGGACTTTCTATCTTATTCCATTGGTCTATATTTCTTTGTGCCAGTACCATACTGTCTTGATGACTGTAGCTTTGTAGTATAGTCTGAAGTCAGGCAGTTTGATTCCTCCAGTTCCATTCTTCTTTCTCAAGATTGCTTTGGCTATTCAAGGTTTTTTTGCATTTCCATACAAATTGTGAAATTATTTGAGTCTTATTGAAATTCATTATAGGTTTAAAGATGTAGTAATCACATTAGCTGTTTAAGCTTATGTCACTTGCACCAACAATACATTTCTATGATTCCCCCTTATTCCTTCCAAAAATTTTATAAAGCCCAAGCTTCCAGTATGCAACTTACTCTGCTGAACACAGATCCCTGGAACATACTGTCCAGCTCTTGCCCTGTTTCCCCTCAGTTCTTTGAGGGACTCAAGTGATTGATCAGTTAGTTCAAAAGTTAGAAAGCTGGAGAACAAGAATAAGGATAATAACCATTTATCAAGTGTATGTCATGTGCTGAGTGTTTCTGTTATATAACTAATTTTTATAACAACCTGTTGGAGAGGTTACTGTCATCCCATATCACCAATGAGGAAATTCAGGGTCAAGAGCCTATAGTAAACAGCCCAATTTCATTTATGCAGTGCTTATATTACATGTGGCTCATAGTCTATTCACTTATGCATTCTCTCTTTCAGTATTTCATTATACTTTCACAAAAGCCCAGTGAGAACACAAATGGCAAGTTGGGATTACAGCAGGGTCAAATAGTCAAATAAGCTCTGTTTTATGTGATTTTGCATCTAATTCTTTTCAAATCTTCTCTCCTCCAGGACAAACAGGCCCCCTTCCTTTAGCTCTCTCTGGAAGTACAAGGGTTTCTAGAACCCTTATCATAAAAACCTCCTCGTGACACACTGTTTGTTAATGTTATTCTTGAAATGCTGCTCAGATCTGAACCTATTAATAATTCTAGATGTAGATCAAAAGCAAAACCAAACAAACCTTCATTCAAGATACTTTTAATTATAGATGGTCAAAGAGGAAAACCGTTCCAGTTAGAAGTTTTATTACTAGCACCAAGTGCTAAGAATAGCACAAGTTGAATATTGAGATTTTGAAAGAACTTGGGTTGTGCAGTTGAGTGATATTTATTTAGTGGAATGTGATAACTATCTACAGGTATCTGAAAGGTTGTCATGTGGAACTAGGATTCAAGTTGCCTTCGTTGCACGTAGTAACCTTCTACTACTAATAATTATTACTGGAGAAGGAAATGGCAACCCACTCCAGTATTCTTGCCTGGAAAATTCCATGGACAGAGGAGCCTGGTTGGCTACAATCCATGAGATTGCAAAGAATTGGACATGACTTAGTGACTAAAAAATAACAAATGATATCTATTAATAATGAAGCACTTTCTAAATATCAACTAAGTATGTGACCTGGAATATACTTTATTCCCTATAAGTTTATTATTTTGGAATTATTAACATTTTGAAACTATTATTTCTATAAAATACAAAAAGGCAGCTGAGGTTTGGAGAATCAAACTACTTAGGAGTAAGCAGTAATAAGAATCAAATCCATAGTTCTGCTCACTAAACCTAAAATAGTGAAATTACTGAAATTTGGACCATTTTTATTTCTTCCTAGGGCCTCAGTTTCTCATCTGTAAAGTGAGAAGTTTTAATCCTAGGGTTTATATATGCAGTTGTGTGTTGGAGCCCTTGTGGAATTTGAGAGATGATGGTTTTATTTTCAGAAATTTAGGGAACTTGTCTTAAACAGCATCATTTTTGATAATTATGAGAAACTACTACATAGCTCAGGGAACTCTACTGAATGCTCTGTGGTGACCTAAATGAGAAGGAAATCCAAAAATAGGAGGTATATGTGTATGCATCGCTGATTCAATTTGCTGTATAGTAGAAACACAACATTTTTTATTTTTTTTATTTTTTTATTAAATTTTAAAATCTTTAATTCTTACATGTGTTCCCAAACATGAAACCCCCTCCCACCTCCCTCCCCATAACATCTCTGTGGGTGATCCCCATGCACCAGCCCCAAGCATGCTGTATCCTGCGTCAGACATAGACTGGCGATTCAATTCTTACATGATAGTATACATGATAGAATGCCATTCTCCCAAATCATCCTGCCCTCTCCCTCTCTCTCTGAGTCCAAAAGTCCGTTATACACAGCTGTGTCTTTTTTCCTGTCTTGCATACAGGGTCGTCATTGCCATCTTTCTAAATTCCATATATATGTGTTAGTATACTGTATTGGTGTTTTTCTTTCTGGCTTACTTCACTCTGTATAATCGGCTCCAGTTTCATCCATCTCATCAGAACTGATTCAAATGAATTCTTTTTAACGGCTGAGTAATACTCCATTGTGTACATGTACCAAAGCTTTCTTATCCATTCATCTGCTGATGGACATCTAGGTTGCTTCCATGTCCTGGCTATTATAAACAGTGCTGCGATGAACATTGGGGTACATGTGTCTCTTTCAATTCTGGTTTCCTCGGTGTGTATACCCAGCAGTGGGATTGCTGGGTCATAAGGTAGTTCTATTTGCAATTTTTTAAGGAATCTCCACACTGTTCTCCATAGTGGCTGTACTAGTTTGCATTCCCACCAACAGTGTAGGAGGGTTCCCTTTTCTCCACACCCTCTCCAGCATTTATTGCTTGCAGATTTTTGGATCGCAGCCATTCTGACTGGTGTGAAGTGGTACCTCATTGTGGTTTTGATTTGCATTTCTCTGATAATGAGTGATGTTGAGCATCTTTTCATGTGTTTGTTAGCCATCCGTATGTCTTCTTTGGAGAAATGTCTATTTAGTTCTTTGGCCCATTTTTTGATTGGGTCATTTATTTTTCTGGAATTGAGCTGCATGAGTTGCTTGTATATTTTTGAGATTAGTTGTTTGTCAGTTGCTTCATTTGCTATTATTTTCTCCCATTCAGAAGGCTGTCTTTTCACCTTGCGTATATTTTCCTTTGTTGTGCAGAAGCTTTTAATTTTAATTAGATCCCATTTGTTTATTTTTGCTTTTATTTCCAGAATTCTGGGAGGTGGATCATAGAGGATTCTGCTGTGATTTATGTCTGAGAGTGTTTTGCCTATATTCTCCTCTAGGAGTTTTATAGTTTCTGGTCTTACATTTAGATCTTTAATCCATTTTGAGTTTATTTTTGTGTGCGGTGTTAGAAAGTGATCTAGTTTCATTCTTTTACAAGTGGTTGACCAGTTTTCCCAGCACCACTTGTTAAAGAGATTGTCTTTACTCCATTGTATATTCTTGCCTCCTTTGTCAAAGATAAGGTGTCCATATGTGTGTGGATTTATCTCTGGGCTTTCTATTTTGTTCCATTGATCTATATGTCTGTCTTTGTGCCAGTACCATACTGTTTTGATGACTGTGGCTTTGTAGTAGAGCCTGAAGTCAGGCAAGTTGATTCCTCCAGTTCCATTCTTCTTTCTCAAGATTGCTTTGGCTATTCGAGGTTTTTTGTATTTCCATACAAATCTTGAAATTATTTGTTCTAGTTCTGTGAAAAATATGGCTGGTAGCTTGATAGGGATTGCGTTGAATTTGTAAATTGCTTTGGGTAGTATACTCATTTTCACTATATTGATTCTTCCAACCCATGAACATGGTATATTTCTCCATCTATTAGTGTCCTCTTTGATTTCTTTCATCAGTGTTTTATAGTTTTCTATATATAGGTCTTTAGTTTCTTTGGGTAGATATATTCCTAAGTATTTTATTCTTTTTGTTGCAATGGTGAATGGAATTGTTTCCTTAATTTCTTTTTCTACTTTCTCATTATTGGTGTATAGGAATGCAAGGGATTTCTGTGTGTTGATTTTATATCCTGCAACTTTACTATATTCATTGATGAGCTCTAGTAATTTTCTGGTGGAGTCTTTAGGGTTTTCCATGTAGAGGATCATGTCATCTGCAAACAGTGAGAGTTTTACTTCTTCTTTTCCAATTTGGATTCCTTTTATTTCTTTTTCTGCTCTGATTGCTGTGGCCAAAACTTCCAGAACTATGTTGAATAGTAGCGGTGAAAGTGGACACCCTTGTCTTGTTCCTGACTTTAGGGGAAATGCTTTCAATTTTTCACCATTAAGGATAATGTTTGCTGTGGGTTTGTCATATATAGCTTTTATTATGTTGAGGTATGTTCCTTCTATTCCTGCTTTCTGGAGAGTTTTTATCATAAATGGATGTTGAATTTTGTCAAAGGCCTTCTCTGCATCTATTGAGATAATCATATGGTTTTTATTTTTCAATTTGTTAATGTGGTGAATTACATTGATTGATTTGCGGATATTGAAGAATCCTTGCATCCCTGGGATAAAGCCCACTTGGTCATGGTGTATGATCTTTTTAATATGTTGTTGGATTCTGATTGCTAGAATTTTGTTGAGGATTTTTGCATCTATGTTCATCAGTGATATTGGCCTGTAGTTTTCTTTTTTTGTGACATCTTTGTCAGGTTTTGGTATTAGGGTGATGGTGGCCTCATAGAATGAGTTTGGAAGTTTACCTTCCTCTGCAATTTTCTGGAAGAGTTTGAGTAGGATAGGTGTTAGCTCTTCTTGAAATTTTTGGTAGAATTCAGCTGTGAAGCCGTCTGGACCTGGGCTTTTGTTTGCTGGAAGATTTCTGATTACAGTTTCAATTTCCGTGCTGGTGATGGGTCTGTTAAGATTTTCTATTTCTTCCTGGTTCAGTTTTGGAAAATTGTACTTTTCTAAGAATTTGTCCATTTCTTCCATATTGTCCATTTTATTGGCATACAACTGCTGATAGTAGTCTCTTATGATCTTTTGTATTTCTGTGTTGTCTGTTGTGATCTCTCCATTTTCATTTCTAATTTTATTGATTTGATTTTTCTCTCTTTGCTTCTTGATGAGTCTGGCTAGTGGTTTGTCAATTTTATTTATGCTTTCAAAGAACCAGCTTTTGGCCTTGTTGATTTTTGCTATGGTCTCTTTTGTTTCTTTAGCATTTATTTCTGCCCTAATTTTTAAGATTTCTTTCCTTCTACTAACTCTGGGGTTCTCCAATTCTTCCTTTTCTAGTTGCTTTAGTTGTAGAGTTAGGTTATTTATTTGACTTTTTTCTTGTTTCTTGAGGTATGCCTGTATTGCTATGAACTTTCCTCTTAGCACTGCTTTTATAGTGTCCCACAGGTTTTGGGTTGTTGTGTTTTCATTTTCATTAGTTTCTATGCATATTTTGATTTCTTTTTTGATTTCTTCTGTGATTTGTTGGTTATTCAGAAGTGTGTTGTTCAACCTCCATATGTTGGAATTTTTAGTAGTTTTTCTCCTGTAATTGAGATCTAATCTTAATGCATTATGGTCAGAAAAGATGCTTGGAATGATTTCGATTTTTTTGAATTTATCAAGTTTAGATTTATGGCCCAGGATGTGATCTATCCTGGAGAAGGTTCCATGAGCACTTGAAAAAAAGGTGAAATTCATTGTTTTGGGGTGAAATGTCCTATAGATATCAACTAGGTCTAATTGATCTAATGTATCATTTAAAGTTTGCGTTTCTTTGTTAATTTTCTGTTTAGTTGATCTGTCCATAGGTGTGAGTGGGGTATTAAAGTCTCCCACTATTATTGTGTTATTGTTGATTTCCCCTTTCATACTTGTTAGCATTTGTCTTACATATTGCGGTGCTCCTATATTGGGTGCATATATATTTATAATTGTTATATCTTCTTCTTGGATTGATCCTTTGATCATTATGTAGTGGCCTTCTTTGTCTCTTTTCACAGCCTTTGTTTTAAAGTCTATTTTATCAGATATGAGTATTGCCACTCCTGCTTTCTTTTGGTCTCTATTTGCGTGGTATATCTTATTCCAGCCCTTCACTTTCAGTCTATATGTGTCCCTTGTTTTGAGGTGGGTCTCTTGTAAGCAGCATATAGAGGGGTCTTGTTTTTGTATCCATTCGGCCAGTCTTTGCCTTTTGGTTGGGGCGTTCAACCCATTTACGTTTAAGGTAATTATTGATAAGTATGATCCCGTTACCATTTACTTTATTGTTTTGGGTTCGGGTTTATACACCCTTTTCAGTTTCCTGTCTAGAGAATATCCTTTAAAATTTGTTGGAGAGCTGGTTTGGTGGTGCTGAATTCTCTCAGCTTTTGCTTGTCTGTAAAGCTTTTGATTTCTCCTTCGTATTTGAATGAGATCCTTGCTGGGTACAGTAATCTGGGCTGTAGCTTATTTTCTTTCATCACTTTAAGTATGTCTTGCCATTCCCTCCTGGCCTGAAGAGTTTCTATTGAAAGATCAGCTGTTATCCTTATGGGAATCCCCTTGTGTGTTATTTGTTGTTTTTCCCTTGCTGCTTTTAATATTTGTTCTTTGTGTTTGACCTTTGTTAATTTAATTAATATGTGTCTTGGGGTGTTTCGCCTTGGGTTTATCCTATTTGGAACTCTCTGTGTTTCTTGGACTTGGGTGATTATTTCCTTCCCCATTTTAGGGAAGTTTTCAACTATTATCTCCTCAAGGATTTTCTCATGATCTTTCTTTCTGTCTTCTTCTTCTGGGACTCCTATAATTCGAATGTTGGAGCGTTTCATATTGTCCTGGAGGTCTCTGAGATTGTCCTCGTTTCTTTTAATTCGTATTTCTTGTTTCCTCTCTGATTCATTTATTTCTACCATTCTATCTTCTATTTCACTAATCCTATCTTCTGCCTCCGTTATTCTACTATTTGTTGCCTCCAGAGTGTTTCTGATCTCATTTATTGCATTATTCATTATATTTTGACTCTTTTTTATTTCTTCTAGGTCCTTGTTAAACCTTTCTTGCATCTTCTCAATCCTTGTCTCTAGGCTATTTATCTGTGATTCCATTTTGATTTCAAGATTTTGGATCATTTTCACTATCAATATTCGGAATTCCTTCTCAGGTAGATTCCCTACTTCTTCCTCTTTTGTTTGGTTTGGTGGGCAACTCTCCTGTTCCTTTACCTGCTGAGTATTCCTCTGTCTCTTCATCTTGGTTATATTGCTGCGTTTGGGGTGGTCTTTTTATATTCTGGTAATTTGTGGAGTTCTCTTTATTATGGAGCTTCCTCACTGTGGGTGGGGTTCTATCAGTGGCTTGTCAAGGTTTCCTGGTTAGGGAGGCTTGTGTTGGAGTTCCGGTGGGTGGAGCTGGGTTTCTTCTCTCTGGAGTGCAGTGGAGTGACCAGTGATGGGTTATGAGACGTCAAAGGTTTTGGAATAATTTTGAGCTGCCTGTATATTCAAGCTCAGGGGAGTGTTCCTGTGTTGCTGGAGAATTTGAGTGATATGTCTTGTTTTGGAACTTGTTGGCCCTTGGGTGGAGCTTGGTTTCAGTGTAAGTATGAAGGCATTTGATGAGCTCCTATTGCTTGATGTTCCCTGAATTCAAGAGTTCTCTAATGTTTTCAGGCTTTGTATTTAAGCCTCCTGCTTCTGGTCTTCAGTTTTTACAGTAGCCTCTAGACTTCTCCATCTATACAGCACCGATGATAAAACATCTAGGTTAAAGATGAAAAGTTTCTCCACATTGAGGGACACTCAGAGAGGTTCACTGAGTTACAAGGAGAAGAGAAGATGGAGGGGGTAGTTAGAGGTAACTGGAATGAGATGCGGTGAGATCAAAAGAGGAGAGAGCAAGCTAGGCAGTAGTCACTTCCTTATGTGCACTCTATAGTCTGGCCCGCTCAGGTATTTACGGAGTTATACAGGGAAGAGGAGAGGGAGGAAGTAGACAGAGGTGACCAGGAGGATAAGAGAGAGGAATGAGAAGGAGAGAGATAAATCCTGCCAGTAACCAGTTCCTTAGGTGTTCTCCACTGTCTGGAACACACAGAGATTCACAGAGTTGGATAGAGAAGAGATGGGGGAGAAAAGAGACAGAGGCCACCTGGTGGAGAAAAAGGAGAGTCCATAGGAGAAGACAGTGGTCAAGCCAGTAATCTCGCTCTCAGGTAAACTTGGGTAGTGAAGTTTGGGTTTTTAAATGAACATAGTTGACAACAAAAACCTAAGAGCAAAGGTTAAAAATCTGTTTTTGAAGACAATGGTCTGCTTTTCTGGTTGTCTGCTGTCCTCTGCCAGCCTACAGAGGTTGTTTTGTGGAGTTTGCTCAGCGTTGAAATGTTCTTTTGAGGAATTTGTGAGGGAGAAAGTGGTCTTCCCGTCCTATTCCTCCGCCATCTTTTTGAAACACAACATTTTAAAGCAACTGTACTCCAATAAAAAAATGAAAAAAAACACAGCACCATTGACAAACTATACAGACTGCACATTTAACATGTTACATTAAAATAAAGTACTCAAAATCATTATTTTTTAATATTTGACTTCATTTGACTATGATCTATTCTCTTTAGGAGAGTGATATTATTAGCTATTGCACCTCCATGGTGGAAATATTATAAAATAGCTGTGCTGCTGACATCTTTTCCCATTCAGTGGGATCATTTTATAGCTTAACATCTGCCAGATGCGAGTATTTACATGATGAAAATCGGCAAATACCACTAATCAAAGTTTGGTTTATTGGGTTTTTTTGGGTTTACTCTTTTGTTGATTGTATTGCCTTATGAAAGTGATAGAAAACATAATACAGACTGAAGGCAAAATGTCCTATCTATAGGCATTTCATCTGAGTTGCACAAAAAGTAAAGAAATATTCTCCCAATATTTGAAAACTACGATCCAGTTCATAAAAGAAAGCTCTCAATGTCTTTAAATGAAAGAAGTTCCAACCAAGTTTTTTTCTTTTTCTATTTATTAACATAAATGAACATTAGTTGGTAGTTTTCATTTCTCAGTTGTGATAGGTTAGCTATAGTGAAGAATTCAGTACAATCATTGAAAATATTTAGTGAGAGTCATTTGGCTTTATAGAATTTATAAGTCACTTTTATTTAACTTGAGCTACATATCCCTTATAGAAATTTATATGTTGTTTGGTTGTTAAGTTGTGTCCAACTCTTTTGTGACCCCATGGACCGTAGCCTGCCAGGCTCCTCTATCCACGGGATTCTCCAGGCAAGAATACTGGAGTGGATTGCCATTTCCTTCTCTAGGGGATCTTACCAACCCAGGGATCGAACCCACCTCTCCAGCATTGGCAGGCGGATTCTTTACCAGTGAGCCACCCAAAGTATATCTGTTTTTATATAAATGTAAATATTTACACAGACACACTGGAGCTGGTTGGGAAATGCTTACTTGTACATAGTTAGACTGCACATAGGCCTTTCTCATCTTTGATAGTTCAGGATCCCAACAAGTAGGTAGAGCCCACAAGAAGCCAAGCACTGTGAAGATCTGGAGAGGTAGCGAGGTTCCTGTCACTATGTTGATGACAAAGCCACCTCACGGGGGAGAGAAGGACACACATGATGCTGGGTCTTCTTCCTCTCCAATCAGAATGCTTCCCAGTAGCCATGGAAGAGGACACCGGTGTGAAAGATGGGGGCAGCGTATCAAGGAGGCAGCAGCTGATGGCTTGTGAGACTTTCAAGAGTCTTATTTGTTGATATTCCTTCATAAATTGAAACTTTCTGCGTGGCCAGGGTCAGAATACATGACTCCTTGAGCCAACTTTCTCCACTTCTATGTATGCTTTCTCAATAGCTGTGCATCTTAGGTGTTACGTATTAGTCTCTCTCATGAGAATTTAAGCCTCTTGGGTCTGAAGACTGTGTCCAGCTATAAGAGTTGCTCAAGAAAATCATTGTTTTTCTCTTTGATCTGAGTGGATTTGGAGGGAAATCAATATAAATCCAATTTGTTCTGTTTTAGTTCCTCAAACTCTAGAACTGCACAGAGATTATAGAAAACCTCTATATTAATAAGTTCTGCCTACTGCCCCATTTATAAAAACAGTAGCTTTCTCTTCATCAATAGACAACATCCTTGTATGTTAACTGTAGATTACAATGTTTAACCTTCATGGTTTCTTAGAACTTCAGGACCACATTCAACTGAACCAACCAGTGAGCATATTTTCTTTTTATTGACTTGTTATTGATACTTAACATCCATGAAAAGCCAGGTAGAGAGAATTTGAATGTAAAAAAGCTAATTTCAATTGCATGCCCACTGGGTTTCAGGATTATTCTAAACACATTATGTTTGTGCATATTCAGTTTAAATTTTCACCCTTCTAAAAGAGAATCAACAGGCTAAGAGGTTATGATGGCTTGCTGCTGCTGCTGCTGCTGCTAAGTCGCATCAGTCGTGTCCGACTCTTTGCGACCCCATAGATGGCAGCCCATCAGGCTCCCCCGTCCCTGGGATTCTCCAGGCAGGAACACTGGAGTGGGTTGCCATTTCCTTCTCCAATGCAGGAAAGTGAAAAGTGAAAGTGAAGTCACTTAGTCATGCCTGACTCTAAGTGACCCCATGGACTGCAACCTACCAGGCTCCTCCATCCATGGGATTTTCCAGGCAAGAGCACTGGAATGGGGTGCCATTGCCTTCTCCATGATGGCTTACATGACACCAAACCAAACACCTTGTAGGTGGCAGACCTAGGATTTGAACCCCAAGGCTTTCCTTGTGGCTTAGCTGGTAAAGAATCAACCTGCAATGCAGGAGACCTGGGTTCTAACTGAGGGTTGGGAAGATCCCCTGGAGAGGGGAAAGTATTCTGGCCTGGAGAATTCCATGGACTGTATAGTCCATGGGGTCAAAAAGAGTTGGACACGGCTGAGCTTCTTTCACTTTCACCTTTATTATAAATACCATTGTTTTTCATATAAATTCTACTAACTCTTTGTAGAAAGCTTCTATTTGCAAATAGATGTTTTAACATATATCAGTAGGATAAATATTCAACTGTTATTTCATAATTATATATATTTACATATTTTGTAGCTTATGCAAGTTTATTACATCTCCTCAAACAACTGTGTTTTTTTATACTACTAATTAAAATAAGCAACGATATTTATCACAATATGGCTAGTTCCCAAATATCTGGATTCCACACTCTGATATGTGCTATATTTTTCTTATTGTATTTATTGTGGCCCTCTAAGGTAGGTGGTCCCACAGGTTGAAAAACTCAATTCTTTGTGTCAATAGCTTCTAGCTAGTAATTTATCATAATTACATATTATAGGAAGATTATCATAGTGACAAAATGGAAAAGAGAGTATTTGAAAAAAAAGATGTAGAGATTACTTTGGCTGTTTTCGACTGACTCAAAGACATAAAGAAGAAACCAAAAATGGAGGAAAAAATAGACCCATTCTGGACTTGAGCCATTCAGCCCATTAAACCCAGGTGCACACCGTATATTTTACTGTCAAAGATTTCTCAAAACATTATAACCCACAGCCTCCTTGCATACAGTTAAGTTCGGTTCCCTTTATTCACTGTCTGCTTTCTCTAAACTCCTCATCTTCATCTTTCCAGAAGAAAACTTGCTACCAGTTCTAGCCCTCAAGACCCTAACCTTAGCACCCGTGGCCCTAGAAGTGACCACTAAGGCACTTGCTGCAACAAGGCTTTTCTTGTTTATTTCGAGCCACTGTGTCTAGAGTTGTCAGTACCACTGAGGGTATGATATGGATACTCTTGCCATGATTCATGTCAATCAGGACCTCACAAGAACCTGAAGAAGCATCACGTGTGAAACCATTCAAATGGTTCAAATCTCGGTATCCCTTGTAACTTCCTTACTTA
Organism: Capricornis sumatraensis; assembly: GCF_032405125.1. Classification (NCBI taxonomy): domain Eukaryota; kingdom Metazoa; phylum Chordata; class Mammalia; order Artiodactyla; family Bovidae; genus Capricornis; species Capricornis sumatraensis. The sequence continues at coordinate 30,809,873 of NC_091079.1, forward strand.
TAGACAGCTGCTGAATTTGTCCTATATAGCCTTAGCTCTTAACATCTTGTGTGGTGTGTGTGTGTGTGTGTGTGTGTGAGAGAGAGAGAGAGAGAGAGAGAGTTAGTCGCTTAGTCATGTCCAACTTTTTGTGACCCCGTGGACTGTAGTCTGCCAGGCTCCTTTGTCCATGGAATTCTCCAGGCAAGAATACTGGAGTGGGTAGCCATTCCCTTCTCCAGGGGATCTTCCCAACCCAGGGATCGAACTTGGGTCTCCTGCAGTGCAGACAGATTCTTTACCATCTGAGCCACCAGGGAATAGAGGGGTATATGTGAAACTGTCATTAACTGAAGTCTCCAGAAAAAACAGAAACTTTTTTAAAAACTTATACTTTTAAAGTATTACTGGAGGTCAGGACCTAGAACTGCTGACATGACTTTGCACATACACTCTTGGGAATTCAGTAATAGAGTAAACATAATTTGATCTTAGTCTCAAAGATAACTCCATATACCTCAGTGGTCCCCAAACTTTTTGGCACCAGGACCGGTTTTGTGGAAGATAATTTTTCCATGGACCCCGGGGCCTGGGAGATGATTTGGGGATGATTCAAGCGCATTGCATTGATGGTGTACTTTATTTCTATTATTGTTATTACATCAGCTTCACCTCAGAGCATCAGGCATTAGACCCCTGGGTTTCGGGAACCCTGATACACATTATTCTGGCATAACTTACAAATCCCCCTAAAGCTGTATTCTGGCAATTCTCTGCATGCATAGGTTTGAGGACACTTTCCTAAGAGGATTGAGAAACCGGTAACTATCTTTTAGAAGGAGAGTGATAACCCTGATGCTTTAAAGTCTTGTAAATGATGGAAACAAGAATAATTCTGAATAATATTCAGAAAGTATATGCCTAATGAGCTTAAATAAATGGTTTCTAAGCCAAACTGGTGAGTTTTCCTTAAGGTACTTTTTAAAAGTTTTGAGAGACACAAAAGAAAAAAATAGAAAAGAAAATCTCCTCAAAGCAGTTTATACTTTGTTGTCTCCCTTGAGCATTTCAAAGAAGCTGTTCAAAGCTAGTACATTTTAACATATAAACCAGGACTATGCAACCAGCCCAACTATCAATTTATGTTCTTTTTTTGAAACAACTTGTATTTTACAATTCACTCTCCCTTTTAATTATTCCAACAATGACTTAGAATAATATTTCTCTTAACTCAGAGGCTGTGTTCTCATTACTCACTGCATCGCTGGTCATTTTTTTCCCCACCAGTGTTTGGCACTCTACAGCAGGTATGGGGTTTGTGTTTTCACAGGCTAATCTGTCTAATAAGGGCTTTAAGGCGGCACTAGTGAATATGTAGGAGAAGGCAACGGCAACCCACTCCAGTACTCTTGCTTGGAGGATCCCATGGACGGAGGAGCCTGGTGGGCTGCAGTCCATGGGGTCGCGAAGAGTCGGACAAGACTGAGTGACTTCACTTTCACTTTTCACTTTCATGCATTGGAGAAGGCAAAGGCAACCCTCTACAGTACTCTTGCCTGGAGAATCCCAGGGACGGGAGCCTGGTGGGCTGCTGTCTATGGGGTCACACAGAGTCGGACACGACTGAAGTGACTTAGCAGCAGTGAATATGTTCTCCTAACTGTCTCTACTAAGTGGCCACTTCCTCAATTTCCACATCTACAAAGCTGGAAAAATGTCACCTTCTCTGGTGGATGCTAGGAGGAACAGATGAACTAGCTCTTGGCATATGCTTTCTGCTTTGTAACAATTATTAATTACTAACCCTGTCTTCGTCTCCATAGTCCTTTCCTATCTGCCCTTACTGCCCCTTTAGCTGTGGTGACTTCTGGGAAGTCACCAAAATCCACTGCTTCTGGATTTTGATTAAGAAGAGCTTATTCTCCTCCCACTTCCTGGGCCTGTTTTCTCAATTGCAAAAAGACTTCCGAGTTATGATTCAGTCTGATTATCTTAGCATTGCTTGTAGTTTTTATGTAGCCTAGCTTTGATTATTTTCAGTGTGTTGGGCTGTGATCTAAACAAATATTTCTCACATTTATCTATTTTTAAGGTGATATTTTAAAATTTAAAAATCAGGATAAATATAATATTATCCCAGATGGCAGATGAGGAAGTGGAAGCACTCAGCAGAAACCCACTTTTCCCAAAGCTGTACAGCTATTAAGAAGGAAACCAGGAAATTGGACTTTAGATGACAAATCTTCTCCACCAATTCAACCCACTGCAGTGGCCTCTTGGGGCATCATCATTTCTAGGATCAATTTCCCTGGCTGACTGGTGTTGACCATTCAGCACAGGTGGCGTAGCCATTAAATAGCATTTCCATGGTCATTGCTGACTCGATTTCACTCACTTCTACAGACACTGCTTTCCTGTATTTATTCTCTTCTTTACTCCCTTCCTCTCCTTCTCCTTTTTCTTTCCAGCAAAAAATGTGTTCTAGAAGATATTCAGGATTGAGGATTCAGAAAGAATAATAAATTGCTGCTGGTCTGAAACATGACACTGTAATTGAGCAGGAGGGCAAATGTAGATTGGATACAGGAAGACTATAACATCATGCATTATGTTCCCATGAGAGAACAAGAGAGTTAGAGACACGGAACACACACCAGGAGAGCCACACGGCCAAGCAGGGCCATAGAGACAGGAAACAGAGGGGACAGAACCGTAAACGCTCCTTGGGGAGCCTTGGGGAAGGTTTCCCAGAGGTTCATAGTTGAGCTGAATCTTGAAGTAGAGGAGGGGGAGTTTCATGTAAAAATATGGGGCATCCTAGACAAAGAGAAGACTAAGCAAGGGGCCCTGTTTTGTGTCAGGAACGGAGCATTTACTGGGAAAATCCTTGGGGAAGGAGAGAAGGGCTTAAGGTTGGAAAGGGGACTTTCAAGCAACATCTAAAAGGTCTGTGTGTCCATACTTAAGATATTTTGATCATTTCTGGTGAACACTATAAAGTCACTGAAGGATGATTGGATTTATCATCTTTTACAAGCTTACCTTGCACATACTCTAGAGAAGAAACTGGAGTGGAAAGCTCTTTTGAGGAGGTGATAAACCTTTAGCTATAATCATCAAGATGAAAAGGGAGAGGGCTAAAATCAATAAAATTAAAAACGAAAGAGGAAAAATTACACAGAACTACAAAAGATCTTAAGAGACTACGACAAACAACTATATGCCAAATAAATGGGCAACCTAGAAGAAATGGATAAATTCTTAGGAAGGGACACCCTTCAAGACTGAAGAAAAATAGGGAATAGAAAATATGAACAGACCTATCACAAGTACTAAAATGGAAAGTGATTTAAATCTTCTAACAAGCAAAAGTCCGAAACCAGATGTCTTCACAGGTCAGTTTTAACAAACCCTTAGAAAAAGATAACACCTATCCTAAAACTCTTCCAAAAACTGCAGAGGAAGGAACTCTTCTATGCTTATTCTATGAGGCCACTTATCACTTTGATATCAAAACCAGACAAGGATACCATAAAAAATGAAAATTACAGATCAATATCACTGATGAACAGAGGCAAAAATACAGTGCTAGCAAACCAAATCCAACAATATATTAAATGAATTACACACCATAATTAAGCAGTATTTATCCCAGGGATACAGGATTCTTCAATATCTGCAAGTCAATGTGATATACCACATTAACGAACTAAAGAAAAAAAAAACCATATTATCATCTCAACAGATGCAAAAAAAGCTTTTGACAAAGTTTAACATTGAATTATGATTGAACTTTTCCCAGGTCTACCTGCATTGAAGGCAGATTCTTTACCCTCTGAGCCACTAGGGAAGCTCAGAGGAAACTTACTTCAACATAATAAAGGCCATATATGGCAAACCCATAGCTAACATCATACTAAACAGTGAAAATCTGAAATCATTCCCCCTAAGATCAGGAACAAGACAAGAATGTCCACTCTCACCACATTTATTTAACATACGGAATAACCAACAAGGACCTACTGTATAGCATAGACGCTACTCCATATACTTTAATAGCCTATATGGGAAAAGAATCTAAGAAAGAGTGTGTGTATGTATATATATATACACACATACATATACACAAATGATTCACTTTGCTGTACACCTGAAACTTACATTGTAAATCAAACACACTCCAGTGATAATTAAAAAAAATATATTCTTAGCTTGCAGGCTTACAGAAACAGACAGTGGTCTGTACTTGATCTACAAGTTATAGTTTGGGGACCCTTACTGTTCAGCAAGGTGATTAAAAGTGCAAACTTTCAAAAAATATTCAGTCTCTTAAGCAGGCTATTGCATTTTTTTCCAAACTGCTCCTGTTGCCAGTGGTGCATTTATATGTCCAGGTCAAAGAAACATTTACTTTGATCCTGCTTTATTCTCTTATCTTTCAATCCTTTTCTAAGACAAGCTGCTTAAAAGAGTAATCTGTACTCCTTCTCTGTAGCAAATTGTGTTTTACAAAAATGGCTTCAGTAATGCTACTAGTCTCTGATGCTCTTCCAGAATCATGCGGCCTCCCTTAACCTCTATCAAGAAGTAGTATTGGTGTTCCTTCCCCTTGAAACTGGACAGACCTCTGTGAATACAACTAATAGAATGCTACATAAGTGATGCTATGAGATGTAAAACCAGGATCACAAAAGGTAACATAGCTTCCACACGTCTCTTTTCGGATCTGTGCCTGCAGATCCTGGGACTGCCATGCATGTGATGACTATTATTTCCTCTTAAAGGCTTTCATTAAACTTCTCCAAAGCAGATGTGGACACAGGCAAAGAAAGAGCTGTCCATAAGGTATATGGGGCAGAGAGTTAAAAGCTTAGGTCAGTGATGTCAGCAGAAGCTATTTCATGGAAGATGTAAATAATGGGTTTTGGATCTCAGGCTGGACCTTGAGGGCAGGGTGTGGCCACAGGAGAGTTTTATGGGTAGGAGGACAATGGACAGGTTATTTTTCCAAAGGGACCACTCTGATTGCAATAATAAGGCTGCATTAGAAGGAAGCAACAGTGGTTTGGAGACATCATCTGCTGAGAAGCAAACCTCTAGTGTGGTCTGAATAGGACTTAAAGAAGGGCAGTGGTCATGGACATCCGTATGGGAATTAGGATTGAGAGAGATTCTGGAGACGAACTAGGAAGAACACTGCTTATTTAGTTAATTGGACGATTGATATTTTAGTATCTTCTACAACAGACATGATAATAGAATAGATCCCTCTTTTATATAACTAAGCCCCCTAGCCTTTCTCATTCATGACTTTTTTCTCCTGTCAATATGCAGTGAGGTTCCCATGTTGGTGGTTTATCTCTGTTCTCTTAAGCAGACAATGGGGAACCGTTCCTTGAAAGCAAGATGCCACAGATAAGCTCCCAGCTGGGCCGATGTGGTGAAAGGGCTTCTGGGCTCCTTTTGCGTAGCACCTGCCCCTGTTAGCTACAGACCTGGTCCCCTGAAAACACCATGGGAACTCTGTCCTGAGACATCTTCCCACTGTTATCTTGACCCCATCACTGTGTTCTGGGTTTTTACTCTGGGAGATTAAATCTTTACATGCCCGAGTGGAAAGATTATATCCTTGTAATTTTTCACCTATATAATTTCTCAGCTGCTTTAGTTTTAACCTGTTGTATTTATGGCCCAACTGTAATTTAGAAGAAGACTTAGAGAATGCCAATTTCAAAGGACAGCTCTTTCAAATTGCCACTCAGAGCAGCTTTCTGAACAAGTGTAGTGAACTGTGGTAAAACTGATCATTTCAGTCAATTAGATTTTTAGGTTACTCACTTTTTATTGCTCTGAAAGAGCAAATGAAACATTTGAAAGCTAGACTCAATCAATTACAGTCTAAGTGTAGATCAAGGAGGAAGATACACAAAAAGCCATATTTATACTTTTCTTTGTAGACATGAACCTTGTAGAGGTCACTGAAATTCTATTATAGAATGTTCATTTTACATGAAGTGGAAGTCACTGCTAAAAAACAAAAAAAAATTCCTAACAAGATCCTTGGAATAGAAATTGGTGACAATGAATTAAAAGGTTGATATGAGACAACAGAAATACTCCAGTCAGGAAAGGGAAATGAAGTGAAAGTCACTCAGTCATGTCTGACTCTTTGAGACTCTTTGAACTATGCAGTCCATGGAATTCTCCAGGCCAGAATACTGAAGTGGGTAGCCGTTCCCTTCTCCAGGGGATCTTCCCAACCCAGGGATTGAACCCAGGTTTTCCTTATTGCAGGTGGATTCTTTACCAGCTGAGCCAGCAGAGAAGCCCAAGAATACTGGAGTGGGTAGCCTATCTCTTCTCCAGAGGATCTTCTGGACCCAGGAATTGAACCGGGGCCTCCTGCATTGCAGGCTGATTCTTTACCAACTGAGCTATCAGGGGGCTTTGTGAAGTGAATACCTAAGGAGACCCAATCAAGTAGTGCTTTTTAAATAAAATCATTATTAATCACTGATTCAGAAAGCTCTAAGTCTTACATAGTAGCTATTCTGTGGTTTTTCATTTCTTTTATTCATACTCAAGAATAGATTATAATGTTTAGAGATTATAAAAATATCTAGTAAAAGATCATGTTTTCTCCTTCAGTTCTGTTCAGTTGCACAGTTGTGTCTGACTCTTTGTGACCCCATGGACTGCAGCACGCCAGGCTTCCCTGTCCATCACCAACTCCCAGAGCTTGCTCAAACTCATGTTCATCGAGTTGGTGATGCCATCCAGCCATCTCATCCTCTGTCATCCCCTTCTTCTCCTGCCTTTAATCTTTCCCAGCATCAGGGTCTTTTCAAATGAGTCAGCTCTTCACGTCAGGTGGCCAAAGGATTGGTGTTTCAGCTTCAGCACCAGTCTTTCCAGTGAATATTCAGGACTGAGTTCCTTTAGGATGGACTGGTTGGATCTCCTTGTGGTCCAAGGGACTTTCAAGACTCTTCTCCAACACCACACTTCAGAAGCATCAATTCTTCAGTGCACACCTTGCTTTATGGTCCAACTCTCACATCCATACATGACTACTGGAAAAACCAGAGCTTTGACTAGATGGACTTTAGTTGGCAAAGTAATGTTTCTGCTTTTTAATATGCAATCTAGGTTGGTCATAACTTCTCTTCCAAGGAGCAAGCATCTTCTAATTTCATGGCTGCAGTCACCATCTGCAGTGATTTTGGAGCCCACGAAAATAAAGTCTCTCACTGTTTCCATTGTTTCCCCATCTATATGCAATGAATTTATGGGAGTGTATGCCATGATGTTCGTTTACTGAATGTTGAGCTTTAAGCCAACTTTTTCACTCTCCTCTTTCACTTTCATCAAGAGGCTCTTTAGTGCTTCTTCGCTTTATGCCATTCCTTAGATACCTGAAGAAATCAAAGCACCACTAACAGTGAAGTAAGGTTAAGGGTAAAGTAGGATTAGAGTATTTCTGATATTTATCTTTAATCTTCTAATATGTACTTTGCAATTGCAAATTTAAACTCTTTCAAAATTTTTTCTCACATTAAAAAATTTTTTCCCTAGGGGCAGTAGAAAAGAGGATGTAGGTCAGAATTTGACTGGGGATATCCAGCAGTAGTTATGATGGTATTTTTAACTGCCCAAGAATGGTCTGCTTTTAGGCACACCCTTGAGACATTGTCTAGCTGACACCTTTTCCACACAGCCATCTATGACCTGTTCAGGCCATAGCTTCCCACTCTGGCCTGCCACAGCAGTTGTCTACACTGGTCACTTAAAGCCCTCTTTTAAATACTAAGGCTTCTTTCATGATTCAGCAGAAGGAGCACCAGACATCAGTTAGCAGGTCTAGATCCTGCTCCTCATATCACCACTTGTAGACAAGCATATTTCAGTTATGTGTAGTAGCCAGGGGGACATTGGGAAAACAGTGTCCACACTACGGAGATTCACAGAGGCAATTTAACGCACAGGTAGAAGTTGTTAAGACAAACTGGAGACAGCGAGACAGCCAAAGAGTAACAACAGCAGAAGGCCACTGGCAACAGAGGGGCTGAAGGAACATGGGGAGATGCTAGTGTACCAGAGAGCAGACGATGAAACGGGAGGCGCTAAACTGTGATGGGGCTACCGTGTGGGAGCCTGAGCCAGCGAGGGAGGGTCTGTCTGGAAAGGGTTTGGAACTAACTTCAGAAGAGATGCAGCTACCATCAGAAACACTGCCAGAAGCATATAGCAAGAGGGGAGAAATCTCCTGCTTTCTCTCTGCTGCTGACTTTGCACTTTTCCACCAGCGTCACCCAGTGGCCACATCTACCTGGAAGCCAGCTGACAAGAATACCTAGAAGACGCAATCCCCAGTGCTCCATCCAGAGCAGTGGGTGGAGTCAGGGGATGACCGGAAAAATCCTGGCACAGCAAGTCATTGACCTTGTGAACCGTTGAAACTTCCTCAGTCAAATTTCCAAGCAATGCCTTTTTGACTTGCTTAAGAGCATCTGAAAGTATTTTAACAACTTATTGACCAGAGACGTATTAATATGTCTTTTGTTGTTGTTTAGTCACCAAGTCATGTTCAACTCTTTGCGACCCCATGGATTATAGCCCACCAGGCTTCTTCTACCCAAACCTTATTGACTAGAGTGTTTCAATATTCGCTTACATAACAAATCGCCAGCCACAGATGTTAGTTTCTGTAAAAATCCCCTGGTCAATAATGTGTTAATTTGTTGATGGGGGGTAAAAATGGAAACTTTGAGAAAACTTTAGATAAATATTTTAAAGATTTAAGATATTTGATAATGGAATTTCAACTTCTAGGGAAATAGAAAGTCACAAATAAACAAGCAAATATAAGGACAGACATGTAGAACTCAATGTTCATAACACTGGAAGTTAGAAGCAGCCTAAGATAGATGTGCAGAGAAGGCAATGGCACCCCACTTCAGTACTCTTGCCTGGAAAATCCCATGGATGGAGGAGCCTGGTGGGCTGCAGTCCATGGGGTCGCTAAGAGTCGGACATGACTGAGTGACTTCACTTTCACTTTTATGCATTGGAGAAGGAAATGGCAACCCACTCCAGTGTTCTTGCCTGGAGAATCCCAGGGATGGGGGAGCCTGGTGGGCTGCAGTCCATAGGGTCACACAGAGTTGGGCACGACTAAAGTGACTTAGCAGCAGTAGCAAGATAGATGTGATATTTTCTGAGCTCTGAAGTAGAAGGGACAGTTTCTGCCTCTTGTGGGTATCGTATTCATTAGAATCAGTCTGCACTAAAGGACCATAAAAGTAGGATGAAGTGCTATAGAGATCCAGCGGTGAGAAGATGGTAAATATTTGCCTTGTTTCGGCTTCTCAATAAGTATGCACAGTGTGCACATTATATGAAACACAGAAAAGCTAGGGGGATTTTTTTAAATATCTGTATCCAAATCGGAAAATTCTTCCAGATGAAAGCAGTAAATTAATCTGCTTTCAAAATTTCAAAGCTCACACAGGAAAGAAATACTGAAGTCAGGAGGTCAGGAACCTAGGTGGAGTAGCAAGAGGTGACATGCGCGTAATTAGCATCCAAGTGCCCTGAGAATTCATTCCAGTTCTGGTTCTGATTCCAGTGGTGACCCTGTCCAGGCCTCCACCCCAATTTTCTGCTGCTAATAATGAAAACCAGAGCCAGTCCACATACACTGGCTGGGCATTTTGCAAATGAATGAACCAGCTTTCCCAGGATCTGAGGCCCTATGTGTAACTTACTCCCCAGCCTGCCCACCCCACTGACAACAGTTAGCACAGTCAGACTCCATCATATTGGAATCATGCTTCAAACTTCCTGTAACACTTAAATTAGTGCCTAGCTTTGCACTTAAGACATCCCCTTGTCTACCCTGAAGTGTCCTAAATGCTTTATCTTTCATGGTCCAAAATGCACTGCCCTTATAAAAAAAAACTCACAAAAAATATGAATTCTAGCTTCATGGGTTCTGTTTGATCTTTTACAATAAGCTTAAACTCCCTAACTAAGGAACATGAGTAACATGAGTGAGGAGCTTAGCATATGTTTTAGGCCATAGTAGGTGTTTAATACATTTTTTGTTTTTTAACCTTGTTCCTATACCTTCAATATGCCCTTGGACCCCAAAGGAAGGTATGATTTACCTTTCCTACAAAATATCTCATTTGTTCACCCCTTATGTCTTTGCTCATACGTTTTTGCCAGGAATATTCATCCCTGTCCTTCACGTACAGTTCTGTTGTGACTTTAACTGAAATGGGAAAGATACTAAAAAAAAACCAAATCCAAGACCATGTTTTCTGTATCGCAAGTCACCAAAACCTTTTTTGACTGTGAACTGTATCTTCTTAACATGTGTTTGTCTTACCCTCCATCTTCAGCGTTTTACCTATCTCTCTAAGACCAAATGTAAAACAATGCTTATGTAAAATGAGAATAGATCTTACAATTAGACAGGCATACCTAGGAAGTGCTTGAGACATTTTTGCTACATACTATTGAAAGGAATGTTTCCTTTTCAGCAGGTTGGGACCATTACAGGAATGAAAGAAATATCCTAGACAAAGGAAGAACTATTCCAACGCCAGCCTCAAGCTGGAATGTGTTCTAGTTGATTCCCTTTTCTTGCTTAGCAAGCACTGAGCTTCCTGTTTCTGGTTTGGACCTGAAGCGGAGGTTCCCAAATACCAACAGGAAGGTCATACTTGTGGTCTCCCTCCCTTGCTGAAACCCTGCTGAAGCCTGAAGCCCTAGAATTCCACGTGGGTGTCATTTTCTCAAGAGACTTCCAGCTGCAGTTCCCAGACCAGAGGTGGCTCCCTGTATGCTCTTAGATCCATAACCATTCTTCCTCTTTTACTTTTCTGAGATTCCATTATTATCTTGCCAAGTATGGGTTCAATAATTAAGAAGAAGAGTTCTTGTGGGGAGGGGGTGGGATTTTTAAACAGAGGATAGAATCTCAATAAGTGAGTTGTGTTAGGTTTCTGCATAAATGTCCACTTATACTCAAATACTGAGTACTTGTGATATACTAGTTATTGTCTTCAAAGAGAGGTGTCCTTTCTAATTTTGAGAATCCACTTCTATGAGCTGTAGAGAGGCAGACTACAGATGTGTAAATCAGATTATTAATAAATTCATTTGTTCCACACATTTATAAAGACCCTGTGCATACTAAGTAACTGTGGTAGTCACTGGTGTTCCAAAAAGTACTAACACTTTATCAAGTGCTAACCATATTCTAGATGCTTTTGCATATGTGATCTTAGTTAATTTTCACAACAATTCTGGATAGAATCACCTCTATTTTATAGTTAATAAAAGTACACTTTGGAGAGGTTTTCCAACTTTCACAGAAAACACAGTCAGATCTAATATTTAAATCATTACTTGAACATTTATCTACTGATGGACATTTGGATGGCTTCCAGTTTGGGTCTGTTCTAAAAATATTCTTGTTCTTTTGTTGCACATGCAACATTTCTATTTTGGATATACCTAGGAGTAGAATTGCTGGGTTATAGGATATGCATATATTAAGCTATAGTACACATACCAGTTGATAGTTTTTCTCTACATCATTTTTTATAGTATGAATTAATTGATGTGAAGTGAAAATCACTCAGTTGTGTCCAACTCTTTGTGACCCCATGGACTATACAGTCCATAGAATTCTCCAGGCCAGAATACTGGAGTGGGTCACTGTTCCCTTCTCCAGGGTATCTTATAAACCCAGAGATCGAACCCAGGCCTACCTGCATTGCAGATGGATTCTTTACCAGCTGAGCCACCAAGGAAGCCCAAGAATACTGGAGTGGGTAGCCAATCCCTTCTCCAGGGGATTTTCCTGACCCAGGAATTGAACTGGGGTCTCCTGCATTGCAAGTGAATTCTTTTACCAGCTGAGCTACCAGGGAAGTCCAACTGATGTAGCAAATTGTATTTCACAAGGACAGACACAACAATATGTCCCACCCCACACACTTCTTATTATACTACAACCATGATGCTTCCTCCAGAAGTGGTGTATTCTAGCTCCTTCTGCTTGAACCTGAATGGGTCCCTGTGGCTTCCTTATCAAGGTCTTGTTCAACAGAACAGTCTGCAATTATTGAAATGTGCTGCCTATAAAATATCCCATCACTACATGGCAAATAGATGGGGAAACAGTGGAAACAGTGTCAGACTTTATTTTGGAGGGCTCCAAAATCACTGCAGATGGTGATTGCAGCCATGAAATTAAAAGACGCTTACTCCTTGGAAGAAAAGTTATGACCAACCTAGATAGCATATTGAAAAGCAGAGACATTACTTTGCCAACAAAGGTCTGTCTAGTCAAGGCTATGGTTTTTCCAGTGGTCATGTATGGATGTGAGAGTTGGACTGTGAAGAAAGCTGAGCACCAAAGAATTGATGCTTTTGAACTGTGGTGTTGGAGAAGACTATTGAGAGTCCCTGGACTGCAAGGAGATCCAACCAGTCCATTCTAAAGGAGATCAGTCCTGGGTGTTCATTGGAAGGAATGATGCTAAAGCTGAAACTCCAGTACTTTGGCCACCTCATGCAAAGAGTTGACTCATTGGAAAAGACTCTGATGCTGGGAGGGATTGGGGGCAGGAGGAGAAGGGGACGACAGAGGATGAGATGGCTGGATGGCATCACCGACTCAATGGACATGAGTTTCAGTAAACTCTGGGAGTTGGTGATGGACAGGGACGCCTGGCATGCTGCGATTCATGCAGTTGCAAAGAGTCAGACACGACTGAGTGACTGAACTGAACTGAACTGATACAATATCCACTAGCCATAGTGGGTACTTGTAAGGTAGCTAGTATAATTGTAGAACTGAGCTCTAGCTTTACAGTTAAATAGACATATATGTTCCCTGGCTGTTGCACTGGATGATGTAGGCTTAGACCAACAGAATATCGTGGAATTGTTGCTATGTGATTGATGCCATACGATGTATTCTTTTAGAACACAGCCATTTTATTGTAAAAAAAATCCTGACTAATTGGGAGTTTCAAGCTGACTGTGGGAAGTATCACATAGAGAAAAACCTAGGATTATGGATCGTAGGCACAGCTGAACTCCCAGTAGCAATCAAACCCAGCTCATCATCCTGAAAATGGGATATGCAGCTCCCTGATGAGCTGCTCTGGCTGATGCTGAACAGTGCACACAAGCCATCCTTTCTGGTCCCTGCCTGAATTGCAGATTCATAAGCAAATACATGGTTTTGATCCTTTTAAGCCTCAACTACAATCAGCTTATTAAGCTGTATGTCTGGTTAGACTGAGACTCTGGTTACATGCATTTCAAATCTTTGTACTAGATTCTCCACATTTCTCCTCTTTTTTGATTCTCTTTACAATATTCTGTATTTTGGAGTGGTAGTATCAGAACTTACCTCTAGACAATGGAATCTTTAGCTGTTTCTTATAGCGTACAGCTCTTACTGACATTTGATCATTTTGCTATCTTCTGTGAGTTTGGCAATGACCTAGAAATGATGCTTTATTGAGGACCTACTTTTATAAAGCAGAGGAGCACTTTCAGTGACCTTGCCTTTTATAACTCCAAAGCGAGACATGACAACAACCGAAAGAAAAAGTAAACAAGGAAAAAACCAAAGACATAAAATATAATTTCCTGAGCTGAAAAAAAAAAAAAACACACCAGAATATGGAGGCTGAAATACACCATATACTGTATTCTAGGTAAAAATTAAGAAACTAGGAAACCATCTGAACATATTCTGTGAAATTTTAGAAAGGTAAAGGTGATGAAAATAATTCTCAATGTAAGGTTGTGATTAGTGAGTTAGGAAGAAACAGTTCATCTCCAGAGGAATGTAAGTAATCCTGACCAGGACTTTTCCAGAAAATCATGGAATCATGAAGAATGAACTTTATGATTCAACAACTCTATTTTCAAACCATTATGGTAGACAGAGTGTGTATGTGCACGTATATTAGAGCAACAGCAAGACATTCTCAGATATCTACAGATTCAGAAAGTAGTTGTTAAGGAATATGTCTAAAAATATACTTGAAGGTATATCACTAAATACATAGGATTAACCTTGAGGTCCTATAGATCCACGTTTAAGAACTTGCTCTGCTTCATCCTAGTTGAGAGACCATAAGTCTTTACATTTTCTCATCAATTTCCAGGTTGATGCTCCTCTCAAGCTCTAGCCCAGTGTGCCAGAACATGACTAACTAAAGTCTTTGACAGTAAAGGGAACCTTGGATGCCTTCTTGTATTCTACAGCATGTGCTTAGTGTCTCAGTTCAGTTCAGTCACTCATTTGTGTCTGACTCTTTGTGACCCCATGAATCGCAGCACGCCAGGCCTCCCTGTCCATCACCAACTCCCACAGTTCACTCAGACTCAAGTCCATGAGTCAGTGATGCCATCCAGCCTTCTCATCCTCTGTTGTCCCCTTCTCCTCCTGCCCCCAATCCCTCCCAGCTTCAGGGTCTTTTCCAATGAGTCAACTCTTCGCATGAGGTGGCCAAAGTACTGGAGTTTCAGCTTTAGCATCATTCCTTCCAAAGAAATCCCAGGGCTGATCTCCTTCAGAATGGACTGGTTGGATCTCCTTGCAGTCCAAGGGACTCTCAAGAGTCTTCTCCAACACCACAGTTCAAAAGCATCAATTCTTCGGCGCTCAGCTTTCTTCACAGTCCAACTCTCACATCCATACATGACTACAGGAAAAACCATAGCTTTGACTAGACAGACCTTAGTTAGCAAAGTAATGTCTCTGCTTTTGAATATGCTATCTAGGTTGGTCATAACTTTTCTTCCAAGGAGTAAGCATCTTTTAATTTCATGGCTGCAGTCACCATCTGCAGTGATTTTGGAGCCCCCCAAAATAAAGTCTGACACTGTTTCCACTGTTTCCCCATCTATTTCCCATGAAGTGATGGGACCGGATGCCATGATCTTCGTTTTCTGAATGTTGAGCTTTAAGCCAACTTTTTCACTCTCCTCTTTCAATCATAAATGGTGAATGAATGTAAGATAAATGACAGATTATATGAACGATTACCAATACAACTACCTGCTTGAAACATATGCTAGCACTTAGAACAAGTTAAGAAAAATGATCAAGTCTATGAAAAATATATTGAAAAACATATAACACTGAATCGAAGAAACAGGCAGAAATATAAAAATAAGATATTAGAATAAACAACCAGGTATATTGAGGAGATAAATATGAGGATCACTTTGCTTAATCTCATGCAAATGAATTTGAAATTTTGACTATAAAGGATAACGTTCTAGAAAATATATGTAATGAAACAAGAGATTAAGAAATTTGTCAAAAGCCATCTCAAAAAGCATCAGCATAAATTTATTTCAAAAGTAAATTTTACAAAATATCTAAGGGCAATTACATTGTTTGAAAGCATAAAGGAAATGAAAGTTTGTAAAGGGTTTTTAACAAATATGGAAATTTTTGGTAGAAAATGTAATAAAGGCAGAATAATAAAATAAAACTACTGATGGATTTGCCTAATGGATATTGATGTAAAACTTCTAAAATGAGCTAGCAAATCAAGTTCAGCAGCTTATTAAAAGATTGAGAGATACTCTTCAGGAGTAATTCTTTTAATAAATTTAATATGTCAATATGTTTTCCATATTAATTACAGGTCAAGGCAGAGAAACATGATTGATGCTAACCAAGTACTTGGTAAAAATGCCAATATCATTATAGATTAACAAATTTGATGAGTAGAAATGTATAATACTTAATTAGCAATGTGCCTAATAGTGAAACATAAAAATGTTTCCATTAAATAAATAAGACAGGGATGTTAATTATCACTCCTATTACCTAAAATTCTGTGGGAAATACTTTCCAATGATTTGAGAATGATAAATATGAGATTATAAAAGTTCTAACATAGAAGTAAAAATTTAGTTTACAAATACCTAGATAATTGCATAAACTTGTAAAACCCAAAATCAACTGGGAAAACTGTTGTGAATGATGGAATAATTTAGTAAAAGAAAAATTTTAAATTGATATTGAAAACACTGTTGGCTTTATTTTGTTCAAATAAAATGTACTAATGTTAAAGAAAAATCAGTTACTAAGTAAATACCCAGAAAGTGAAAGTGAAAGTGAAGTCGCTCAGTCGTGTCCAACTCTTTGTGACCCCATGGACTGTAGCCCACCAGGCTCCTCCGTCCATGGGATTCTCCAGGCAAGAATACTGGAGTGGGTTGCCATTTCCTTCTCCAGGGGATCTTCCCGACCCAGGGATCGAACCCAGGTCTTCCGCACTGCAGGCAGACGCTTTAATCTCTGAGCCACCAGGGAAGCCCCAAATATCCAGAGATAGGGGTAAGTAGGAATGTACTAGATTTATATGAATAAACTTTCAAGTGCTCTAATAAAAAGGACACCAAAAATGAAAAAAAAAATTTTAAGTGATCTAAGAAAAATTAAAATACATTTTGAATGGGAATTAATGCCCAGTTCTATTTAAAATAATACAATAATACTGTAAAGATTCTAATTTACCCTGTGTTAATATATAAATTGCATGTGATCCCAATAAAATTACCAATAGAATTGTTTTTTATAAAACCAGGCATGATAGGTCTATAGTCAGGTAATGATTAGGCAGAAAATTTTGTAGAATATAAAGGAACAAACTACATTTTTACATTTTACAAAGCCTCTGTAATAAGAGCTTGGTACTTTTACATTGTATATAAATAAAGAAATGAGATAGAGTCTTGACAAAGATTCAAATAATGTGGATATTTAGATTATGGTAATATCAGCATTTTAAATCAGTGTGTTAAAGGCAGAATAATCAATAAATGATGTTGGGACAATCTACTGAGAAAAGAACAAATTATCACATACAAAATTTAGCACTTTCCTGAGAAAGAAAAGTGAAAAATAAAGGAATCAGAACCCTTGACTTCAGACTATACTACAAAGCTACAGTAATCAAAGACTGGATGGTTCAGGCACAAAAACAGAAATATAGATCAATGGAACAGGATAAAAAGTCCAGAAATGAACCCATATACCTACGGTCAATTAATCTATGACAGAGGAGATAAGACGTCTCTTCAATAAGTGGTGCTGGGAAAACTGGACAGTTACATGTATTAAAAGAAGAATGAAACTAGAACATTCTAACATCATAGACAAACTCAAAATGGATCAAAAGCCTAAATGAAGGCTGAATACTATAAAACTCTTAAAAGAGAACACTCTCTGACATAAGTCACAAAAATGTCTTTTTGGATGTACCTCATAGCTTAATGAAACTAAAAATAAAAATAATCAAATGGGACCAAATTAAACTTAAAAGCTTTTCACAGCAAAGGAAACCACCAACAAAATGGAAAGACAACCAATAGAATGGGAGAAAATACTTGCAAACAAAGCAACCAACAAGGGATTAGTCCCCAAAATCAGCTCATGCAGCTCTATGTCAAAAAACAAACCAGCAAACAAAACCCAATAAAGAATGGGCAGAAATTCTAAATAGACATTTCTCCAAAGAAGATATACAGATGGCTAAAAAGCACATGAAAAGATGTTCAACACTGCTAATTATTAGAGAAATGCAAATCAAAATTACAATGAGATTTCTTTTCACACCAGTTCAGGATGGTCATCATCAAAAAGTCTCCAACAATAAGTAACTGGAAATGGTATGGAGAAAAGGGAACCCTGCTGCATTGTTGGTGGGACTGAAAATTGTTACAGCCATTATGGAGAACTTATGGAAGTTTCTTAAAAAACTTAAAATAGAACTACTATATAATACAGCAATCCCACTCCTAGGCATATATCTGGAGAAAACCATAATTTGAAAACATACATGTACTCCAGTGTTCATAGCAGCATCATTTACAATAGCCAGGACATGGAAGCAACCTCAATGTCCACTGACAGAGGAATGGATAGGGAAATATGGTAAATATAGGCAATGTAATATTACTTGGCCATCAAAACGAAATATTGCCCTTTGCCACAACAAGGATAGACTTTAATTAAGTCAGAGAAAGAGAAATATTATATAATATCTTACACACTATTATATATAAAATAATAATCAACAGGGACCTAAGGCATAGCAAAGGGAATACTATTCAATATTCTGCAGTAATCCATATGGGAAAAAAATTGAAAAAAGAATGGATATATATATATATATAACTGAATCACTTGGCTGTACATGAGAAACTAACACAGCATTGTAAATCAACTACAGTATACAATAAAACTTTAAAAATCCCAAATTTATCATTTATAGAAATTAACCAATAGTTTAGTATACAGACTTTTGTGTACTTACAGCAGTCACATTGTTCTAAGCATTTAATTCAGAAGTCACAAGACACTGATGAATATAACTTCATAAAAATTTGAAATTCTACTTGCCAAGAACACTAAATAAAATTAGTATAGTATAAACAACTTGGGAAATACTTGTAGCAAATATGATAGGTGAAAATGCATAAATTTCTTAAATAAAATTCTTACAAATCAATTAGCAAAAGATACTAGCTTTATGTAAAATGGACAAAGGCACAAATGTTCAATACATATGTTTTTAAATTTGTATTTATTTTTCTAAAGATGTTAACTTAAATCAGAGAGGTATAATGAAACAAAAAAAATTTTTTTTTTTTACAGAGTAGATATAATAAAATATTTTTGGTTCTTGTGAGACTATATTAAACAACATTCTCTCTCCCAAACTATTGTTGGGAACATTAATTAGCATAATCTTCTTGGAGGGCAACTTGACAGTATTTCCTAATATTCTTAAAGCACAATTTATTTTAAAGTGCACGCATCATTTAACAACTTCACTTTCATCTTGCAGGGAATCAGTTCTAATGAAGTGGATGAACCTAGAGCCTATTAACAGAGTGAAGTAAGTCAGAAAAACAAATATTGTATTTTAGTGCATATGTATGGAATCTAGAAAGATGGTACTGGTGAACCTATTTGCAGGGCAGCAATGGAAAAATAGACATCGAGAACAGATTTGTGGACACAATGGAGGAAGGAAAGGGTGGGCTAAATTGAGAGAGTAATATGGAAACACATTACCATATGTAAAATAGGCCATGGGAATTTATTGTATGAAGCAGGGAGCTGAAACTGGTGCTCCGTGACAATGGGATGTCATAGAGGGATGGAATGGGGTGGGAGGTGGGAGGGAGGTTCAAGTGGGAGGGGACATAAATATGCCTGTGGCTAATTCATGTTGATAAATGACAGAAACCAGCAAAACACTGTAAAACTATTATCTTCCAAATAAAAATGTTTAAAAAATATGTATAAATATACATAATACAGTTGAAAAGAATATTTTTTGATAGACACAAACAACTGCTAACTGTGATTACTCTAGAAAGGGACTGAGTGCTGGATGCAAAACTCTTTATCATCTACAGGCATTTTTACTCCTTGACATGTTTGCCACCATACACGTTCCTCATTTTTTTTACTTCAAAACAAAAACTGGTTATTAAAGAAAAAAAGTTCCACCTCCTCGAAAAGATCTCCTCACTTTGACTGACAGAGTGTCAGAAATTCTCTATATGAATCAGACTTTTTGGGGAAATTCCACTGTCTGCTTCCAAGGCACTGTTAGAAAAAAATCCACGAAATCCCAGACTCAGCACCTACTGATGAACTTCACATAGTAGCCACTTGTTTTTTCCTGCTCTGTGTCCAAAACTAACCAGGTCTGTCAGGAACACCCCCCATAGTGAGCCTTCTCTGTGCTTCCCTGTATGGAGCTTATCCTTTATATGCCCTAAAGATGCTTTGTGAGTCTCTAATCCACTTCATATCTGATTCATCTCTCCAGCCCCCACAGAATATCTCTTAATTTTTTTTTACATTGTAAACATTCCATAAATATCTTAATCAAAATGTAAATTAAAATTTTATTTTTAAAATTAAATCCAATGTAAGGCATGAAAAGTACTCTTGTAGCACTGCCTAGCATTTACCATGACCTACGCAGTGTTCTAAGCACTTTACATATATCTGTTATATGTAACATACATTGTTATTCTATATATTATATGTGACAATATATGTATTTACCCAGGTAGTACAGATAGAGATAGGATTTGAATCCATGCAGTCTGGCTCTATTGTACACATGTTCTTAACCAATGTCCATCACCCCTTCCTGTCCTCAGTGCTCTTTAATCAACCTAGATCCCATGATCCATAATTACGTTCCTTCCCTCGTAAAGAGGTTCATCCTTCTGGCCTCTCTTGCTCTCCAGTTCTCTCTGGACAAAACCCTACTCTGGTCAAGCCCAACTCAACTGTCTTCTCAACATCTACCCAAAAAAGACACAAAGGGACAGGATAAATACACACAGGCTTGCTCATGGATCATTCCATGTATAACCCAGAACTCCAAGAGGGCACTTTTTTCCCCACCCGGTAATCCTACTGTGTCCAGGTCTTATCACTCTTTTGTTGTCCTAGAGGGCCGTATGCTCCATTTTGTTCCTTACGCCCTTCTGGCCCCACCCTCCCTGGGAGCTGATGACTTTGCTTCTTATTCTCTAAGAAAAATGTTCACAGGGGCAAGGTTGTTAACATAATACTACGTAGAACTAGGAGTTGTGCATAACAGGGAATGATGGGGACTAAAGCTGCCTGCCAAATCCAGAGCGATGGGAACGGTTAAATGCTCTCAGATCCAGGCTAGTGTAGTCAGAAAGTGTGGCCTTTTCAAGAGAATTTGAAAATTCATACTTTGATGTAAATTTTTCTGATTTTAAATATCTAGTGAAAAAAAAAATGTTTCAGCAAGCTAGGAAATACCTTATAAACACCCCCTTCCCCCAAGTTCGTAACTCTGTAAAGAAACATGAATCAAGAAGAATTGGTCAGTATTTTAATATAATTTCAAGGAAGACAACCAGATTTCTAAGAATAGCTTCAATTCGAGCTACCATTCATTCTCAAGAACTTTCTCTTTAAACTTCTATGATCAGTTCATGGTCCCGGAAGGAATTTAGGTTTATCTGAAACTTGAAAAAAGATTATTTTTAATGTTGTGAGTATAGAGAAACCAAGGGAGATAGTGTAGAACCCTGGAGCTGGTAGCAGGATTGTTCTCCCTGACTGGGTACATTACAGAACACCTATAAATTTATAATTCTGTGAGCTGATACTTTTCTTCCAGGAATACAGCCAGTCTTGAAACTTAGGAGCAAGTTAAGAGAATAAATTTTCCTTAGCTCATTTTTCTCCCTCCCACATTAGCAAAGCCCAGTTGGAATTCAGAGGGCAAGGCACATCACTAATGTGATCCTTACCTGCTGGCCTACCAGGGCAGTGAACAGGGTGGATAAGAGTGGGGGTGGGCTTGAGGAGGAAAGTGGAAGTTCAGGCAAAACTCCACCATAAGTCTTATAGAATAGCTACGATTCCTATTCTCTTTTTATATTGAGAAAACAGACAGGTGTAATGACTTACGCAAAATCACAAACACTAATTGATAGAACCGGCTGAGCTTCACAACTCTAAAGCCTAAAAGCATTTTTCTGTACTGTTTCCTCACCATGAAATTCTATACTATATGTAATATTTGAAAAAAAAATCACTTAAAGAATTCAATATGGTCTACATGTTAAATGAATTACTTATTTAGAAGAACTGATTTACCAGAAAGCTGCAGATTTACACATTCAATACATATTTACTGAGTGTCTGTGATGCTGTGTTCAAGGGTGAACAGGATATAATGTCCCTTCTTTCAGAGATAAAACTTGAAATCTAGCACAAGACAGTAAAGAAACAATATAAATACATAAGTAGAATCTTTTAATTAATAATAAGTGATGTAAAAAAAAAATCCTAAATAAAGCACCATTGCAGAACAAGAGGTCAGACTGTAGTCCACCAGCACAATCTAGCCTACCACCTGGGTTTGTACGGTCTGTGATTGAAGAAAGGCTTTTACATTCTTTTCAATTGTTGGAAAAATATCAAAAATAGGGTAATACTTTGTGACACAAAAAACTATAGGAAATTCAAATTTCAGCATGATAAATAAAGTTTTATTGGATCACAACCCTGCTCATTTGTTTATGTGTTGTCTGCAGCTGTTTTCATGCAGCTGTGGTACAGTTCAGCAGTTTCAACAGAGACCATATGGCCTGCAAAGCATAAAATGTTTACTTTCTGGCCCATTCCAGAAAGTGACTGTTTGGGGTACAACTACTTTAATTTGGGTGGTCAGGAAAGATATCTTGAAATGAATATGCTTTGTGACATGGATGACAGAGAAAGGGGCTTTATTCCACATTTACTTGGGTTGTCCTACAAATTTTCCTGTAAGAAATAGTCTAACAACCATTCTTCCTGTTCCAGTACAGCCTGAAAGGAAAATAAATGGCAGACTTGAGCCATCATCTGTTCATAGGCCAAGTTTCCAAAATATAGAAATGTTGGCTCCAACAGAAATATTTCCAAAAGGTTATATATGAAAACAAGGAGAGGAATTATTGTTATAACACCACGGGTGAGCATTTTCAGCCAAAGATTGCATATGTTATTTGGATTTCAGACCATTGGATAGATTAATCAGAACTCTCTATAGAAGTGTTTGAACCAAAGGAAACTTGTCCTTTCTGCCAAAAGTCCACTGAGTCATTAACAGAATATAATAAAGATTTGAGGAAAAGTTTTGGAAAAGTTGTCACAAATTCTCCACAGGAGGAACACCCATCCAGAAATGTTTCCAAATTCCACCCATATTTTAGGTGGAGACTGTGTTTTGCTGCTGTGTGATTTGAGGAAGCCTAAGAAAACCTGGTGGAGGTGATGGCATCCCACTCCAGTACTCTTGCCTGGAGAATCCTATGGATGGAGGAGCCTGGTAGGCTGCAGTCCACGAGGTTGCGAAGAGTCGGACATGACTGAGCTACTTCACTTTCACTTTTCACTTTCATGCATTGGAGAAGGAAATAGCAACCCACTCCAGTGTTCTTGCCTGGAGAATCCCAGGGACTGGGGAGCCTGGTGGGCTGCCATCTATGTGGTCGCACAGAGTTGGACGCGACTGAAGTGACTTAGCAGCAGCAGCAGCAGCAAGGAAACCTGGTGGCTCAGATGGTAAAGAATCTCCCTGGGTTGGGAAGATCCCCTGGAAAAAGGAATGGCCACTCCAGTATTCCTGCCTGGAGAATTCCATGGACAGAGGAGCCTGGTGGGCTACAGTCCATGGGACTGCAAAGAGTCAGACATGACTGAGCAACACACACACAAGGAAACTTTCTTCTCTGTCATGTTACTAATGCTTAGGAATTGCCTCTCAGACTAAGCAGAGAGAAAAGAGAACAGGCCTCCTGAACTCTGCAGGACTGCCACTTCTCATTTAATTCTCATGTGAGAGGAGAACACATGTAATTTTTATGTTTCAGCTGTGTGAAAACCATACAAATGTGAAAAATTAGGTAATAAGAGGTAAGTATTATCATATCAGCTTTTTCAGGTGAAGAAAGTGATGCATACAAAGTTCAAATACCTTGCTGAAATTTGTCCGGGAACATTTAACAGGAGGATTCCTGCATGCTGTTTTCTATTTCTCAAGGATTCTCTGTTCCTTATCAGTTCCTATTCCAAGAATGAGTAAAGCTGCACGCAGTTCTCAAGACTGAGGTCATGGGATGAGACATGCAGTGACTCTTTCTTCAGCGTTAGTGACCTTGTATGTATTAGACTATCCAGATTGTGGCTATTGATAAAATTTCATCCTGGTTAATAGCTGAGTAATCATCTTACTAAAGATATATAAGCCTGCATTTCTGCTAATAAAGCACCTTTGGTCCATCAGAGCTTGGGTCCCTGTGTCTTTCTTTCTTTCTCTCTCTCCTAGGCTGATTCTCTGGAGCACAGAGACCCATCTTGCTCACTCTCCTGCCTGGGCTTCTAAGACTTTCTTGAGAAAGGCACCCTGTGCCTTCACCCACCTCGAGAGGGTGCCTGGTGCCTTCATGAGAGATGCAAGTCCTGTGTCAAGGACTTGATTGGTTCTCTGCGTAAACCAGGGAGCATCAGCCTCTTTCTCTCTTTCACTTTTCTAATCATCGCCTCCGGACCGCCAGGTCCTGGTCCGTTAAAGGACCCTAACAGAAATTCGTATGACTAATACGTGAATGGCTGAAATATGAATCCTGCATAAACAATAATTCAGAGATTGTGGTAGTGCTCATAAACACATACACACACACATATGACACTGCCAATGCCGATGTCTGTTTCTTGACACGTGGGAAAATAAATTTAATCTTTCAAAGCTTAGGCTTTTTAGTGAACCAGGGCTGGATTGAAATTTCAGCTAACCAATGTGAAAATTCATTTAATATCTTAAGTAACTTTTAGCAACTTCACAACTATTTTTAGCATGATTTATCACTTATCCACCTTTACTGAGTTACTTTATCTGCCTTTTCATAATCTACCTTTGCTGAACACATTGAAGCTAATTTCCTTAAGACACAGTAAGTGTAACAAATCAAATATTAAAAGACCAACACCAAAATAGACAAAAAATAGACAAAAGAAAGATGCAGTTCCCAGGAGAAGAAAAAAGGTGAATATACTAATACAAAGAAGGAGAGGAGAGGAGATTAAAACGGCAGAGTAGGAGGCTGAAAAATTCCCCTCCCTCCCCAGAAACATTAAAAATACTTCAACATGTGGAACAAGTCTCACTGAAAACTAATCAGACTGGCTGGAAGACTCCTATATGACCAAGGTTGTAAGAAAGACACACACAGAATTGGGTAGGAAGAAAAGATAAGTGGTCAGATCTGGAACTGCCTCTGTGAAGGGGCTCAGATCAAAAGGGCTATAACGTGGGTAGAGACCCTCTCTGAGGACTGAGCTTTGCCAGCCACATACTGGGATCCTCCAGAAGACAGATCCCCTTGGCTGGTTGGAGGGCCACCAGGACTAACATCAGGGCTGGAGGAAACCAGAACTCCGCTCATGAGCAATGTGCATGCTTGCTCCTGAAACAGGGTGGGGAGGGTGGATGGAGAGTTCCTCCAGTGGCCGCCTGGTTTCCCCTGCCTGACATGGCATACGCCCCAACCTGAGCTCACTGAACCTTCTAGCCCTGCTTGCATCACAGCACAGTCTCACACTGAAGCGAAGGCTTCCACATCCTAGGTGAAAACTTGGCCTTGAGACAGAGAGGTGGCTCAGACCCAAAGCCACATCTGTCTGAGCAGTGCAGGGACAGTAGTACAGATGCTTACACACACAGCACACCAGAAAAAGCCCTGATCTCTTTCTGTGGCTGGACCCCCTCAGCCCCTGTCCTGACTTGCGCCAAGAGCCCACACAGGCACCAATGCCCTGGGGTACAGTTCCACTCCAGGATGTGGGCAGCAAAGGCTGAAGGGGGAGGTCAACTGTGATGGACAAAGAAAGCTCAGACCTGCAGTGGTATCTTCACGAGCAAGCTGGGTGCAGCCATTACTGGTGCTTAGACAAGCAGGGTGTTGAAGCAGTCTGGGTCTCTGACCCTAGCTGAACTGCTGCAGCCAATGCCCCAACCCCCCACATTGCATGCCCACACCACCCATTGCTTCAGAACTGTTCCCATTTGGGGTGAGGATGTAGGCACTTAGAGGGAATAGAGCCAGCTCAGCCTCACCTCTTTAGGGCTTCTGCTTTGGCAACATGGGACATGTCTCCATCCCTCACAGGGTGATGATGGCTGCTGAGCAGAGGGGAAACCTCCACTCACATCTGGCTCTGAATCCAGACCCTCCATTTCCAGCCCCACCTTCGACCAAGGTTATAGCTACCAGCACACATTGAGGAAAGATTTGACTCATGTTCATTCAAAGTCAGCACTTCCACCAAAGCCGCTGGGCACACACAGATTCTATGTGGATGCTCCAGCATAATGACTCCCCTTCAAGACCACAGTAAGAAAGCATTTCACCTAATTTCATAGACACAGGGGAGTTTGTCTCAATTGAAGAGCCACAGAAAGTCCTACAAAAACAACTAACCAAGCAGAAATAAGCAACTTACCAGGTAAAGAATTCAAAGCTTTCATAGTAAGAGTGCTAACTGAATTAAAGAATGGATGAACACAGTGAGGATGTCAACAAGGAATTAGATAATATAAAAAAGAACAAGCCAGAACTGAATATAATAACTGAAGTGAAAAACACACTTGAAAGAATTAACAGCAGAGTAGGTGATACAGAATGCTAAAGTGGCCTGGAAGATTGAATAGAAATCATCCAATCAGAATAGTAAACAGAAAAACACATTTTTAAAAATGAGAACAGTTTAAGGGACATCTAGGAAATGTCCGTCTAGTCAAGACTATGGTTTCTCCTGTGGTCATGTATGGATGTGAGAGTTGGACTGTGAAGAAAGCTGAGCGCTGAAGAATTGATGCTTTTGAACTGTGGTATTGGAGAAGACTCTTGAGAGTCCCTTGGACTGCAAGGAGATCCAACCAGTCCATTCTGAAGGAGATCAGTCCTGGATGTTCTTTGGAAGGAATGATGCTAAAGCTGAAACTCCAGTGCTTTGGCCACCTCATGCAAAGAGCTGACTCATTGGAAAAGACTCTGAAGCTGGGAGGGATTGGGGGCAGGAGGAGAAGGGGACAACAGAGGATGAGATGGCTGGATGGCATTACCGACTAGATGCACTTGAGTTTGAGTGAACTCCAGGAGTTGGTGATGGACAGGGAGGCCTGGCGTGCTGTGATTCATGGGGTCGCAAAGAGTTGGACACGACTGAGCGACTGAACTGAACTGAGGACAATATCAAGCATACAAACATTCACATTATAGGGGTCCCAGAAGCAGAAGAGAAAGAGAAGGGGGTCAAAAATGTATCTGAAGAAATTATGGCTGAAAACTTCCCAAATGTGAAGAAGGAAACAGATATCCATGTGTAGGAAGCACAGAGGGTCTGAAACATGATGAACCCAAATATAACCATACCAAAAATACTGCAATTAAAATGTCAAAAGTTAAAAGAGAGAATTCTAAAAGAAGCAAGAGAAAAACAAAGTCATATACAAGGGAACCCTTCTAAGGCTACCGACTAAGTATTTTGCAGAAACTTTAAAGGTCAGAAGGGAGTCGCATAATATACCCATGGTGCTGAAAGGGAAAAACCTCCAAAACTAAGATACTCTACCCAGCAAGATTATCATTTATAGTTGAAGGAGAAACAATTTCTCAGATAGGCAAAACCTGATAGTTCATCATTACTAGACTGACCCTAAAAGAAATGTTAAAAGTTCTTCTCTGAGTAGAAATTAATAGCTATAACAAGATGGAGCTATAGGAAAGGAAAAATTCCACAAAGTGAAAATATAGTAAACGCTGAGAACCAACCATTTAAATAAGCTAGTACAACCCACTCCAGTGTTCTTGCCTGGAGAATCCCAGGGACAGGGGAGCCTGGTGGGCTGCCATCTATGGGGTTGCAGAGTCGGACACAACTGAAGCGATTTAGCAGCAGCAGCAGCAGCAGCAGCAGCAGTAGTACAAAGACTAAAAGCAGGCAATTGACTAGGACTACAATAATCAGTAGAGGAATAAACATGAAGATGTAAAACCAGAAAGAAGACAGGGATGCCCCTCTTACCACTTCTATTTATTGCAGTATTGGAAGTTTTGTAGTCCTAACCACAACAATCAGATAAGGAAAAGAAATAAAAGACATAGAAATCAGAAGGGAAGAAGTAAACTGTCATTATTTGCAGATGACACAATACTGGATATAGAAAACTGAAACATCTTCATCCAAAAACTACTAGAACAAACAAACATGGTTAGGGTGCAATATACAAGATTAGCATACAGGAATCTTGCCTTTCTATACGCTGATAATTAACCATCAGAGAAAGCAAGAAAACAATCCCATTTATAATCACCTAGGGAAGAATGACAGAGAAGGCAATGGCACCCCACTCCACTACTCTTGCCTGGAAAATCCCATGGACAGAGGAGCCTGGTGGGCTGCAGTCCATGGGGTAGCAAAGAGTCGGACACAACTGAGCAGCTTCACTTTCACTTTTCACTTTCATGCATTGGAGAAGGAAATGGCAACCCACTCCAGTGTTCTTGCCTGGAGAATCCCAGGGATGGGGGAACCTGGTAGGCTGCCGTCTATGGGGTCACACAGAGTCGTTCATGACTGAAGCGACTTAGCAGCAGCAGCAGCAGCAGCAGGGAAAAATGAAATACCTAGGAATGAACTTAATCAAGTAGGTGAAATATCTCTATTCTGAATCCTCCAAACCATTGATGAAGGAATTTGAAAATGATGCAAAGAAATGAAAAGATATCATGTGTCGTTGGATTGAGAGAATGTTGCTAAATTGTTTATATTACCCAAAGCAATCTACAGATTTAATGCAATCCCTATCAAAATATCCATGGGATTTTTCACAGAATGAGAACAAATGATCCTATATCTTTTATGGACTACAAAAGACTCTGAATTGCCAAACCATTCTTGAGAAAAAAGAAGCAAAGCTAGAGGTATCATGCTCCCTGATTTAATATTATACAGAGCTATAATCATCAAAACAGCATGGTACAGGCACAAAAACAGACACACATTGATCAAGAGAATTAAAGAGGTCCAAGAAATCCAAGAAATAAGCTCACACGTTTACAGTCAATTAATCTATGAAAAGGAATCTAGAATATATAATGGTGAAAAGAGAACTCTCTTCATTAAGTAATGCTGGGAAAACTGGACAGCTACATGTAAAACAATGCAATTAGAACATTTCCTCACAATACATACAAAAATAAACTAAAAAATGTATCAAGGACCCAAATCTAAGACTAGAAACCATAAAACTCCTTGAAGAAAATATAGGCAGAACAGTCTTTGACATAAAGCAATATTTTTTTGATCTATCTCCTAAGGCAAAAGAAAGAGCAGTAAGAAATAAACAAATGGGACAAAACTAAAAGCTTTTGCACAACAAAGGAATAATAGATGAAATAAAAAGACAACTTCTGAATGGGAGAAAATATTTAATATTTCAAAATGATGTGACTTGTAGTAGTTAATATCGTCAATATATAGACAACTCATACAAGTCAGTGTGAAATAAAAATGAACAACCCAAACAAAAAATAAGCATTAGAGTAAAGAGGACATGCAGATGCCTGACAGATACACTAAAAACTGTTCAACATTGCTAATCATTAGAGAAAAGCAAACGAAAACCACATGAGATACCACTTCACATTGACACCTTTCAGAATGACTATCACCGAGAAGTCTGCAAACAACAAATTTTGATAAGATGTGCAAAAAAGAGAACCCTTGTACATTGTTGGTAGGATTGTAAATTGGTGAATCCACTGTGGAAAACGCTATAGAGGTTACCCCAAAACTAAAAATAGAACCACCATGTGATCCAGCAATTCTATTGCTGGGTATATCCTAAGACACTAATTAGTGAAAACACTAATTGGAAAAGATATAGGCAACCCAATGTTCATAGCAGCATTTTTTATGATAACCATATATAGGTATAGAAGCAACATAAGTGTCCATCAACAGATGACTGGAAAAAGATGCGGCTTACAAACCCACACAAATACAGGAATATTACTTGGCCATAATAAACAATGAAATTCTGCCATTTGCAATAAGGTGTATGGAGCTTGAAAGTATTATGCCTGGTGAAATAATGCAGTGAAAGACAAATGCTGTATTTTATCACTTACATGTGGAATATAAAATGTAAAATGTTTATAACAAAACAGAGAAAGGCTCACAGATACAGAGAAATAAATAGTGGTTACCAATGGGAAGAGGGACATGATCCTATGGAGTTAAGAGATACAAACTACTATGTATAAAAGAAATAAGTAAAAAGACTATTTTGCACATCACAGGGAAATATAGCCATATTTTTCAATAATTTTAAGTGGAGTATAATTGATAAAGATGCTGAAACACTATATTGTATGCCTGAAACTAATATAATATAAATTAACTATGCTTCAATAAAACAAATATGTGAAACGAAAGAAACCCTGAACCAAAAAACCTAAAGAAGATCAACTGCATTTGTAATTAAGGAAATAGACACTCAAGCAAATATAACTTGGGGGTTACCTGATGAGTAAAATTTGCTTAGCACACAATTTAGTTCATTAGCAAACATACCTTTACCATCTGAGGACCTCTTTTATCTATAGTACCAAAAGGTTACTTGGAAAATAATTATATATTTATATAAAAATATAAACTTCTAGTATAAGTGTCATTTTTTCCCTAAACATGCCTCATGCCTCTGTATGCAGCTATGTACAAGAGAGCCAAAACTTGACTGTGCGAGAATTCTTTCCAAGTACAGCTGAAGTCAATGCAATTTGAGTGCATGAAGTGGTAAGTGGATACTTGAATTTACCCCAAAGATTTTTACCTGACTGATTTTTACCCTAAGGCAGACCCTAGTAAAAACTATGGTGGCTTGTTATCAGAAGTACTTGCTTTCCCATTAGGATAAAAGTCCTACCTGTGGAAGTCGAGCTTTTCATCAGAGCACTGATGAAGTGGAAGGTATCAGATTAACAGAGACTTAACTTCAGTCTCGTATGCTTGGTGATCACAGATGATTTTAGGACATTTTATATTTTTCTTTCTTATGTACCTCAAAGTTTTGTTAAACAGATCATGCTTGTATTTATCTTTCATTTTATATAATTAACCAAACTCACCCAGAACTATGGAATCCTTTATCTTTTGGTCTTTTTACTACCATTAGGGATGACTTCACGTGAATGAATATTATAATGTGAATGAGTATTTTCACCTGAATGGATATTATCATCAAGGGAGCCTTGTTTCAGAGTTATTTCAAATAGGTGCAACAAAAGATTTTCTCTTTTCCTTCAAGGTCAAAGACAAGAACATCAGGCATACCGTACAGGTGCCATTCAATCGCAATGAATAAAACCCACGTTACATAAACTATTCTGTTGAAGTAGATGTATTCCAACCTGTTGTCACTGATTTTTTGAAACAACCTTAGAAAATTTTAATTATTTAAAAATTCAATGTCCTTGAATTATTTAGGTCATTAGCAGTTGTCTTGCTTCTATCATGTACTTTCACTTAATTTTCTTCCAGATAATGATACCTGCCTGATTTTCCAAACATTTATTTACTGCTGTTTATACTTCATTAGATTATATTAAATTTTTAAAACTTACTTAAAATTATATAATTACTCTCATATTTTGTGTGTTTAATAAAACAGTGGTCTTTTTTAGCCACCATACAGACTAAAATTAAATTGACCTACAACTCCCAATTTTGGGAAAAATGTTGAGCACTGTTGGTTGATGTATATAGATTTATACAAGAACTCTGGAAAAATTTTTAGTGGTAACTACTAAAGTTAAACAAATGCACAAGTTTGTAGTTTTCACATAATTCTAAGTAGGAAACCACCAGCAGCCTTTGTGCCATATAGCAAAGAGTATCATTCTAGCTCATACAAACACAGGACAGCTAGGCTTTAGTTGATCTAGATAGGGCTTAGGTGGGCTTTTCTCCAGATCATGGGTCAAGTGCAGTGCCAAATTTCCCAAGTTACATTCTTTTCATAGCCCCAAGTGGATAAGCAGAAACAGTATATGTCTCTAAGACTTAGGTTCAAACCTGGCAAATGACAATTCCATCCACATTCCATTGCCAATGTAAGGTGTATGTCCAAGTCTATCATCGAGAGAACAAATAAATTTATCTTTGCAAAGCATATTTCTTCCATGAATATTTTGAAGATAGTTCGATGGAAACATAAATGTAAAGAGAAAAAATATAGTAAATTAAAAAACAAACAGTAATTAGAATCCAAAAACTTTGGGACAATGTAAAATGATCTAACATGACTAATTCCCAGGAGAAAAGAGAGAGTAGGGAAAACACAAATATGTGAAGACCAAAGGCCAAGAATTGTCCAAAATAATAGAAGACAACAAATGACATATCCAAGATTGTCAGAGAACAGTAAGCAAGACCATATATATTTCCAAAATTGATTCAAGAATAAAAGGAAAATAAATATACTAGTTACCACTAATGAAATTAAATGATTAGCTTGCTACTGCTAAGTTGCTTCAGTCGTATCCGACTCTGTGCGACCCCATAGACGGCAGCCCACCAGGCTCCCCTGTCCCTGGGATTCTCCAGGCAAGAATAGTGGAGTAGGCTGCCATTTCCTTCTCCAATGCATGAAAGTGAGAAGTGAAAGTGAAGTCGCTCGGTCACGTCCGACTCTTAGCGACTCCATGGACTGCAGCCTACCAGGCTCCTCCATCTATGGGATTTTCCAGGCAAGAGTACCGGAGTGGAGTGCCAAATGATTAGCTTAAAACTTCTCAAAAGGAGAACATTAGATGAGTTCTAAGTGAGTTCAACACACATGCACAAATTACAAGAGGTCATTCTAATCTTATACAGATATTACTTAATTATCAAACAAGTACAAGAGCCAATATAGAAGGATTTCACTGTAACCATCAATATAAAAGTATCAAAGTATTTTTTAAAGTTTCTTAGGAATTGAAGGATGGCTTAATTTTAAAATATCTATTGACAAACTAATGAAGAAAGAAAAAGTAATAATCTGCTAGGATAACAAAATATCTTTTGGTTAAATTCAGAAACTATTCCTAATTTTTAGAGCTCTTAAAATTTTAGGAATAAAAGAGAATTGTTTTCCTGACAAAGAATATATACCATAACTCCAGCGCAGGTAATATTTAACAGTGAAATGTTAGAACTATCTGCTTTAAAGTCAGAAATTAGACACATTTTTCTATGAAGAAGCAAACTGATTTACATGTCAATAATATGGTTATCTATCTAAACCGTCTAGGTTATATGCATTTTTAGAATTAAGAATGTTTAGCAGACTTTCTATATTGACTATCAATAGGCAAAATACAGTTACTTTATAAACAGCAGTCACAGGTTGTTTAAAAATAAAATATAAATAGTATATACCATTTATAAAATCAAAAAATATAAGAACCAAAGAACAACCCTAACAAAAGATATACATACTGTTCATTGGGAAATTTAATTTTAACATTTTCTAAGCAATATTAAAGTAAGCCTAAGTCAAGTGAGAAATATACCTATGTTTAGTCAGAAATAAATACCATAAACATATCATTTGCTCCAAAATGGTTTATAAATAAAATTAAAGTTCAGCTTTTCTGTGGAATTTAATATGCTGATTTAAAAATATACATAGAACAACTATGAGATGTTACATAATTTTGAGGATGAACAAGTCTGGGGGAATTTTCCTTCATGACATCAAAATGTGTTGTGAAGCTACAGTAAATAAATCAGTGTGACATGCCCCAAGGGAGGTAAATAGATCAAAATAGCCCCTATAAGCACATTCAGGTATACAGAAAATCTGGCTCAAGACAACATATACCACCATACAAACAAGATAAAATGAAATGTCAATAAAAGTATAATATCCAATGTGGTACTTACTTAGCAGTAAATTTATAATCTAGAGATATTTATTTATAAACTAGAAGTAGTAAATATAAATGGATTTAAATCAAAGCTCTGTTTAACTGGATAAATAGAATACATTTAAAACTTAAGATATGTGGTAATATAATAAAATGGCAGAAATCTGGAAACAATAAAAAAGCATGTGTTTGTTATGCTTGGGGAAGTCAGCCACCTTTGCCGGGAGTGAAAAATGGTATAACCGGTTTTGAAACAATTCTGTAATATACAGTAGAGCTGAAGATGTGTGTCATGTGATCTAGAAATTTCTCTGTGTGTATAATCTAAAGCAGCTCACTTGAAAGCACAAAGACCCATGTTTAAAAATGTGTATTGTAATAGCACTTATAGTAACACAAGCTGAAAGCAACCTCAGTAGTCTTCTAAGTGATACTAGTAATATCACTACTATAAATTATAGTATTTTCATAGAATGGAATATAATAGAGCACCTAACACAAATAAAAAAAGAGCTACACGTATTTGCAGGCTGTATTTCAGAAGCAAGATTTATCTGGAAAAAAAATTAAATATGGCAAAATATTAAAATTTTGATTCTGCCTATACAGATATATGATTTTATGGAAGTCTATGCTTGTATGAATTATTTTATGATGAAAACACCTTTTCAAAAGCAGCTAGAACTGTGTTAGCCAAAAAGTTAGCTATTTCAATCTGGTCCCAAAGCCACACGTTTTCAATGTTTTAAAAAAATTCTGCTTACCAACTTAGAGTTTTCCCAAGTATTACATAGGAAACTATTGTTGGATGGAATTCCTGCGATAAACTTTCTAGGTCCAAAAGAATTCTGTGGAAAATACTGAATTCCTCCATTAGGAATGAATTTTATCTAGAGGCACAAAAAAAGAAGGGATTTAAGGGATGGCTATTTTTTTAAATCGCTTTATGGCAAAGTTTTGCTTTATTTTCAAATGATTATTTACCCAAACACCTATATATAAAGCATATATAAATGGATCAGTTCTGCCCCCACTAAATACTTTCCTGAGCAAAAGGAAACAGCGCTCCTTGGAGAAATGGCTGATTCCAGTCTGAGGCAGGGATATATTTGATGAGCCTGGGACCTCTTGTGCCAGAGTGAAAAGCCACACAGAGACTAACGGTGTCACATCAAAAGGACATAGGGGACAGTTTGAAGGAGCTCTCACTGGCCTAAGATGGGATATTTGGGAATCATCAAGAATAATGACTTCAGTACATTAAATATATCAGAGTCTACCATTTGCTAATGATGCCAAAAGAACCCTGAAACAAAATCAACAGCCCTCAGCGATGACCAGAGTGACTGGACACAAACACTATTCTGGAAATTCTTAAGTAGTGGGAAAGATGCAAACAAACAAAAACAGGAGACCCAGATGTCTGCCTCTTTATACGTTTTTCTTGCCCCGCCAGACTATGGTTTGAAAATGACTGAAGCAGGACATGTTTCCGTAGGACACACACATTTTCTCTAAGAATGTCGGCAAACGGCTGCTCATGCTGTCAGCCTCTGCCAGAGGGAGGGTGATGGTAGAGAGTCTAATCCCGATCCTCTTAAGATAACCATTAATCCTTAACAGCATTTCTTTTAAGAATACTTTTCCTCAACTACCCCCATAGATGAGGGGGATTAAGAGGTAGAAACTAGCAGTTATAAAATAAATGTTATAATGATGTAATGTGCAGTGCAGGAAATATAGTCAATATTTTATAATAAATGTGGATGGTGTGTAATCTATAAAAATATTGAATCACCATGTTGTCCATTTGAAACGAACATAGTACTGCAAATTGACTATACTTTAGTAAATTTAAAAATTAATTTTAAAAAGAATACTTTTCCTTAAAACTAAAGTTTGTATTTCTGAAGTTTGAATACTTTTCCTTAAAGAAAACTAAACTTTGGATTTTGTCCACTGGGTCCTTCTCTCCCATGAGGCATTAAAGATAAGGAGGCTATCCGTCTTCAACATGACCATCTTTCACGTGGATGCAGGCAGCCTTCAGGTGTCCGTCTGTCAGATCCAGGTTATATGCCACCTGTTCCTCCCTTTAACTCTTGACCTTATGACATAGTTTTTGTTCCTATCCCATCTGGGTCTACTGGGTATACTATATTGCATTCTATCTTTCTTTCATTTACATAAGCACTTAGAATTAAAGATGAAACTCCCTCCATGTGGGACATGACCAATCCAGCATAATGAGGAATTATTGTTAATATTTGTTAACATGTCCCATATGGTCATTTGGCTGTGTAATCAGGGCACAGAAAAGAAGCACATTACATAACATTTCAGGTTTGGAAATCTGGTGCTACTCAGTAATCATTGCACAGTTTAAGAAAGTTACCAAGAAGGAGGAAGAATGATTTCACCCTTAGGACCTCATCATGGGTGCATTTCACACACATTGCAAGAGGATAGAAACCTGATGTTTGGAATGGCATTTTGTTTTCCTTCACGCCATGCAATTTGTGCCTGAGACTTGATGCTATGTGAGGGATGCTGAGAACACAGCCATTTTCTATATGTACTTCCTGAAAATAATTTGGCAGGCTCTTAGTGAAATAATTACTGTACTCTATTGCCTTCATGAAAAATTGATTTGTGGTATTTTATTATTTGTTTTTATATGCATAAAATAGAAAACAAGAACAATATGTAATTGTGACAATTGTAGGGTGGCTGGATATTCTCATTTTGGGAAACTTTAAGCTTTAGATCAGTTTTAGAAGATGGCTCACGACCTGCAAAACTTCTCAAAACAACAGAAGGAATTACATGTTTGGTTCCTCAATTTACAATATACTCTAGAAAGATGAGATCCTTTAGGTTTGGGAAGGAAGTGAGAATTGAGAATAAATAAATGTCTCTATAAAGACAACATCTCATAAACGCTGACTATGAAGTTTATTGTTCTCATTATAGCATAAATAAAGGTCACTAAAAAAGAACCCCTTAAGATATTTCCTGAATCATAACTGATTTTGCCCACACTAATTTTTATACAATATTTCTGATTCTTTCAAGTGTTTAAAATTATTATTTGATGCTGTTTAAGCTTTGTGTTTTTCTAAAATCACCACTCTGCCTTAGGTGGTTAGAAAATGAGAAAGAAGAGTCTCAGGAAATACACAGCAATAGCAAGAAGAGAGACCAATGGAAAATTTGAAGGAATGAAGAATGAAAGGCTACAGTGTCACAAAACAAGCATAAATATGAATGTTTCACTTATTCAACAGTTTTTAAAACTAAATGAATACTGTGGGCCAGGTAATGTGCAAAGTGCCGGACATAATAATGGGTAACAAGTAAGTTTTGGTTTTCACGCAGTTTACATTCTAGTGGCGAAGAAAGACATTGAACAAATACATTAAATAAAGACTTTAATTAACTGTAGTTGCTATACATGATATGAAGGTACTTTTTGATTTGTGATGAGAGTGAGAAGTCTAGCATTGATCACATCTAGGGAGATGGTGACACCAGTCTTCTTTTGGGCAACCAGAGTTAAACAGAGAACAGGGTCTGGCAAGGGGAGAATGGAGGCATGTGCAAATGGAGGCATGTACATTATTTTATGTATAATAATTTTCCTTCATCCAGAAAGCTGAGAGCCCTGAGAGCAGCTTGGCAGGTTCAGAGAAATGTATCCTGAACAGAACGAAACAGTGACCTAATGTGAGGAGACTGCAGGGACAGGCAGGATCAGGGTCACCCAGGGCTTTGCAGGCCATGCAAAGTTTTGCCTTAGAAACAGTGCCATCAAAGATTTTAAGCTGACATGGTTACACATTCAAGTTTAAAATGTCATTTTGGCTATTGGAGATTGAAAGGTGAGATTTATTTTTTGGTGTTGTTAGTTCTTTCTCTGATGTAGCTTCAGGTATTTGAGCCTTGCTGTATCTATTGGCAGAATCAAGGGAAGAGATTAAATAATTTTGAAGACAAAACAGCTCTTTAAGTCTGTGACCTGAATTACCCTGACATTCTTACTTTGTTCCTGTGCCTCGGCAAATCTGATTTCCTTTAACTGTTAGCAATAACTCCTACGCCTGCTCTTAAGATAATTTGCTTTTTAAGAACCACGTCTCAAAAGTACGATTGTCAAGTGCAGTTATGAATGGTAAGGAGGGAACAAAATTATCATTTATGCAGATGATTTGATTGTCTCCCTAGAAATTCTAAGCATCACTTAAAAAAACAATAAGAACTAAAAAGAGTGCTCAGAAAGAAGGCAAGATACAGATACATCTTCAAATAGTCAAGACATTTTCTACATATTAGCAGTAACCAAGTAGGAAAAAGAAAGATAAAAGCACTCTATAATAATCAAATACATTGTAGTGGGTTGAATGGTGGCCCCTTAAAAAATAGGTCTAGCCAGAACCTGTGAAAGTGATCTTATTAGAAGAAGTGTCTTTGCAGATAAATCTTGAGATGAGTTTACCTGGATTACTTGTGGATGTATGTTTAGTCAGTTGTGTCTGACTCTTTGCAACCCCATGGACTATGGCCTGCCAGGCACTTCTGTCAATGGGATTCTCCAGGCAAGAATACTGGAGTGGGTTTCCATTCCTTTCTCTATGGGATCTTCTTGCCTCAGGGATCGAACCTGGGTATCCTGTGTCTCCTGTATTAGCATGTAGATTCTTTACTGTCTGATCCACCAGAGAAGTCCTAAATCCAACTACAGTATCCTTACAAGAGACAGAAGAAAAAAAAGATGTGAACAAAAAAGGATGAGGGCCAAGTGAAGAGAGACAGAGATCGGCATGATGCATCCATAGACCAAGGGACTCCCAGAGTCACCGGAAGATGGAAGAGGCAGGGAGACCTCTTCCCTCGAGACCATGGAGGGAGTGCATTCCTCCTGTCACCTCAGTTTTAGACTTTTAGCTTCCAGAATAAATTTCTATGGTTTTAAGCTATCAAGATTATGGTAATTTGTTGCATTATCCACAGGGAATGATACAGCACTCAAGACCCTTAACTCTTCTCCTCCTGTGTTCCTAATCCCAGTTAAGAGAGAAACTACCCTCTTTTTTGGAGCATGGATTGATTATCTGGTTGCTGTCTCTTTGGACTTCCCTGGTGGTTCAGACAGTAAAGAATCCACCTGCAATGCAGGAGACCTGGGTTCAATCCCTGGATCAGGAAGATCTCCTGGAAAAGGGAATGGCAACCCACTCCAGTATTCTTGCCTGGAGAATCCTGTGGACAGAGGAGTCTGGTAGGCTACAGTCTGTGGGGTTGCAGAGTCGGTCACAACCGAGTGATGAAGCATAAGCATATTTCTTGGCTACAGGAACTGAATGAACCAACATGCAGCTAAAATTATTCTCTTCTCAAAACCTGATGCTCTAGGTCATCAACTCTATAATGAGGATTCTCACACTTCCCTATGGAGGTCCACATGGTGAAAAACTGAGGTCTCCTGCTAGCAATTAGCTCCTATTTGCAAGCCATGTGAAGGACTCATCCTGGATCTAGGTCCTCCAAGCACAGCTAAGCCTCCAAATGATCCACCTCGAGTGGATACTTGACACTTCTTCAGAGTCTCTGAGCCAGGACTACTAGGCTAAGCCACTTCTGAAGTCCTGAACCAAAGACTGGGAGAAAATACTTACGATTTTAGCTACTAAATGTTGGAATAATTTATGTTTTAGTAGATAGCCTAACTTCCTTGCCTCCTCTTTTGTTCGTGTCTCTCCTTTTCTCCATTAATTCTCCTTTCTGCTCATCTCTTCCTTTTACCCTGTTCCCCCTTTTATATACTTCTGACTTTCCATCATCTCTCTCTTTTCTTTTGTCTTCCTTTACCACTCTCCTCTTCCCAACTTCCCTTCCTCCATCGGAAAGTTATAATGAACACTTACTTCATGCTGGGTGTCCCAAAGCTATGGACATTAAAAACAGTCCTGCCCTTAAAAGTGAAAGTGAAGTCGCTCAGTCATGCCCGACTCTTTGCGACCCCATAGAGAGTAGCCTGCACCAGGCTCCTCTGTCCATGGGATTTTCAAGGCACGAGTACTGGAGTGGGTTGCCATTTCCTTCTCCAGGGTATCTTCCCAACCCAGGGATCAAACTCAGGTCTCTCACATTGTAGACAGATGCTTTACCGTCTGAGCCACCAGGGAAGTCCCAACTGGGTTTGTGTTCATAACCCAAATCTCACTGGGTTATGGACACAAAACAGATAATTTCAATGGCACTTTTTTCTTGTATAATACTTTCATAAAGTGGGAGCACAGGGGAGGAAGAGTCTAATTCACTCTGAGGTTCACCAGAGGGATGGAGACAAGCAGTGAAGGTGTCCAGGAAGGACTCATCATTTTTACCAAGGTAAAAACATTTATAAAGATCACGAGGGCATGAGCGAGAAGGATAAATTCAGGGAACTGATAGTAATTCTGCTCTTGCTAAAGTACAAGGTATTGAAGACAGAGTGAGAGATTAAATTATCATTTCATCCTGAACTAAACAGTCAGACAGTGGTACCATAAAATCTATGGTATCCAGTAGTCATGTATGGATGTGAGAGTTGGACTATAAAGAAAGCTGAGCATTGAAGAACTGATGCTTTTGAACTGTGGTGTTGGAGAAGACTCTTGAGAGTCCCTTGGACTGCAGGGATATCCAAGCAGTCCATCCTAAAGAAAATCAGTCCTGAATATTCATAGGGAGGACTGATGCTGAAGCTGAAACTCCAATACTTTGGCCAGCTAATGCGAATAACCGACTCACTGGAAAAGACCCTGATGCTGGGAAAGATTGAAGGCAGGAGGAGAAGGGGACGACAGGCAATGAGATGGTTGGATAGCATCACTGACTCAATGGACATGAGTTTGAGCAAGCTCCAGGAGTTGGTGATGGACAGGGATACCTTGTGCACTGCAGTCCTTGGGTCGCAAAGAGTTGGACTCGACTGAGTGACTGAGCTGAACTGATACTAGAAACAGTTTAGACTTGAACTACTTACATAAAGTTCTCTGAGCCTGGCTTTGCTCACCTTAAAGCATGAGTGTATTGCCCATCTCATAAAGTTGTGTGATAATCTGAGAAAATGCCTTATAGGATGCCTGACATATTAGGCGCCCAGTTTGTGTTTCCCTTCCTCCATCATCATACCTTTAAGAATTTAGACCTCAAATCACACTCTAACATCTACTCTTCATTATAAGAATGTTGAAAGAATAACACTATGAGAGATATAAAATAAAGCATTAAGACATTTCTCTATCAATACATATCAAAATGAATGTTTCCCCCCTTTTGGTGGTCACCACTTGGGTAATTAATAGGTTTCTTTTAACTTTATATCATTTAACCTTGGGGAGAAAATGGCTGGAGGATGGGAGGGAAAGAAATCACCTTTCTGAGACTTTTTGCCATAAGAGCCTCTCTTCCTGAGTACAGTGATCAAGGATCTTGCTACAGTTTAGTGCATCCAGAATGTTCACACTGAAAGCATTTCCTCTGGATAGTGATGCCCCTGAGAGGAATGAATTCCAGGTCAGCACATCCCTTCTTTATTAGAATTCACTGCACTTGCATTTGAAGTCCGGTGTGACTGCCTAGCCTTTTGAACTTTTCGGAAGAGGAGGTGTTGTGTGAATACCAGAAATTCTTAGATTTTCTGTATGAGATACCTACTTGTTCAGAAGAGTTTATATGTATGCCTCATCTTTCCCTCAGATGCTGTTCCCAGTTCTTAGTTTCAACTATTTTCACTCCAGTTTCCCCACCCACCACCCCAGATCTGGCTTCTCCATCTTATGTCTGCTTAAGATTTTAGTTTTCTGGCTATCAGCCACTCAGTCTCATTTGAAAGGAATCTCGAAACTCTGTACATTTCCCAATCAGGTGCAGAGTTTAATGTGCTGAAGTTTTCCTCAGACTGTGTTTGTTCTTCTCTTATCCCTTGTGGGTGAGGACATGTGGAAAATGTTAGCTGAGGTTCACATCCTGGGTTTTGGGGAGATCTGGCTGTGACATCTGTCACTATGCTGCTTGCTGCCTTAACTCAGTTGATTGGCTGGCAGACACAGAGTTATGGAGAGCAGAATTGTACCCCTCTGCACAGATGTATAGGGAAAAGCAATATGAAAAATGATTATGTCCAATCCCTTCATTGCAGATGGGTAAAAAATTGAGACTTAGGACACTAGATATTCTATCCAAAATCTTTCTTAGCAGCAGAGAAAATAAAAGTCTTGGTTATTTTTGTCTCTAATTTGCAAACACATTCTTTGTAAGTGTGCAGAAAAATATGTTTTGAAGGAAATAAAATACATTTTGCTGTTAGACATAAGGTCTTTGATCCCAAATCTGTTCCCTTCTGGGGAAGTGACCTTGTGGACAGCACTGTTGCATGGATTGTAAATAATCTATGTACAGCACTTTGTACATTACAGACCCTCAATAAAAGTTAGCTTGACCATTGACCAGGAGGAGAATGCTTGAAAAAGAACTCTGAGTTATACACTGCCAAATGGATATAGGACATGACAATCCATTGTGCTAATGGATTAACAGAGTTTTGTCTGGAAGCCTTACGAATGCTTGCTGGCAGCCTCTTCTGTAAGGGCTGATTGTACTCTGGATGTGGAAATGGATTGGTGGCATGCCTACTGTGCATTTATATTCAACAGAAAATAATCAGATTGAACTATGTAAGTTCTTTGTACTATCCTCAGAGAGAAAGATCTTGGAATCTGGACAGGGCCAACACTTTTCTTTCCCTTGAGAGGGAATCCAGGCTACAGCCAAAACTTTTGGGAGAAGAGTAACTTTTCAGGGTATTTGGAGGCAATGTCATTCTCCCTGCAAACAACTTGCAAGTGTATCCATAGGAAAATGAATTCCTCTGGCCCTTTATCCTTCAACCTTTGCAGAGGACCTAATAGTTCATGGAGCACTTTAGTGTTTATAGGCTCATTTTTCATTCTCAAAATAATCATGTTAACAGGGCAAAGAGAATTATCCTTTCTGTTTTACAAACAAGAACATTTTTCAGCAAGCATCTGCATTATTAGAGTATGTCAGAGACCCTCACAATGCATGTTCTTCAGTATTGTTTGTTACACTGTCATGCCTGTGAGCCCAGTTGTTTGTTTAAGCTTCCCTGACCTGCATCCTACCAGCTTCTCTACCGCACTTCCTGCACCCATCCCTCCACCTCACATTTCAAACACAGTAACTACAATGAACACTCGACCTCAGATCACTCTACAGCTGGTTGTACTGTGGATAAAATGAGTGAATACAGATTAAAATGTTTCAGATAGTGACCAGCTTGCGAATGGATCATAAGAAATATTGCCTTTTTTTTACTTGTTTCCTGCTCCCTGTATCTAGAAAATCCATTTGAGCCTTCTTTGCCTATCTCTCTTAAACATCCTTCAAGACATCCAGGGAGCACTTTGCTTTGGTGAAACATTCAGTTACTCCATATAAGCTGAGTTACCTGGCCTTGTATGTTTTCACACTACTTTCCATTATTGCGATCCTAGTGCTTATTATAGTTTCTAATGGTCTATTATTTTTTCCAACTTCCTTCCTGGATTAAAATATAGATCTGTTTTGTTGTGTCTTGTTCATATTCATATGCTTGTGTCTTTTTAGCACCTATACACTTGTGACCAGTCTAGTGCCTCTTGTTGTTGTTTAGTTGCTAAGTCGTGTCTGACTCTTTGCGACCCTGTAAACTGCAGTGCACCAGGCCTCCCTGTCCTTTGCCATCTCCTG
The DNA here is from genome assembly GCF_032405125.1 of Capricornis sumatraensis. Classification (NCBI taxonomy): domain Eukaryota; kingdom Metazoa; phylum Chordata; class Mammalia; order Artiodactyla; family Bovidae; genus Capricornis; species Capricornis sumatraensis. The sequence goes on from NC_091079.1 coordinate 30,853,244, forward strand.
GAGTTTTCTCAAACTCATGTCCATTAAGTCAAGTGATGCCATCAAACCATCTCACCCTCTGTGGCCCTCTTCTGCTCCTGCCTTCACTTTTTCACAGCACTTTTGGTCTTTTCCAATGAGTCAGCCCTTTGCATCTGGTGACCAAAGTACTGGAGCTTCAGCATCAGACCTTCCAGTGAATATTCAGGACTGATTTCCTTTAAGATGACTGGTTTGATCTCCTTGTTGTCCAAGGGACTTTCAAGAGTCTTCTGTAATACCACAATTAAAAAGCATCAATTCTTCAGCACTCAGCCTTCTTTAGGGTCCAACTCTCACATCCATCCATGGCTACTGGAAAAACCATAGCTTTGACTATACGGACCTTTGTTGGCAAAGCGATGTCTCTGCTTTTTAATATGCTGTCTAGGTTTACAATGGCTTTCCTAAGAAGCAAGCATCTTTTAATTCTGTGGCTGCAATCACTGTCTGCAGTGATTTTGGAGCCCAAGAAAATAAAAACTGTCACTGTTTCCACTTTTCCCCTTCTATTTGCCATGAAGTAATGGGACTGGATGTCATAATCTTAGTTTCAGAAACTCCTTAGCTTTACTTAAACTATCTTTTCATCATCAACCAAACTAGAAAGTTATTGAGAAAGAGACTGCATCTCAGTTTCTTCAAATACATCTAGCCCAGGGCCTTGACTTATTGGGCATTTGATCTTTATTTTATATCAGGCCCTAATTAACTTTCTATCACAGGTACCCATAAGAGTCAGACAGCCTCATGTTCCACACAGACTTCTGTGTTGCTTTTCTCAGGCATGGAGGTCATAGCCAGATATCTTGGTATCTTCTAGTGAGAGGAACCAAATACCTTCAGTTTCCTTCCCACTGGGAGAGACAAAGTTCACAAAGTGTACATCCTCTCTTCTTTACTTCTTTCACAAGCAGAAAGTACATGCCTGGGGCTCCTTCTGTTCACCATCCCACGTTTGAGTCTTGGTACTCACTTGACTTCCCATGAAGGAGATTAATTAGCCGTGAACCCAGCTTGTGCCCAGGCTCCCTGATTTGGGTTCAGTCATGGTAGTTTTAGGACTAACTAGAGACAATACAATTGATTCAGAACATATGTGGGCTTCTCAGGAAATCCTCTGTAGAAGTCATCAATAATAATAATTAAGAAACTCTCAGCTTGTAGGTTGACATAAATATAATTACGTGAGTGATTTCGGCTTTAAACACAAATGTGCTTCCTGTTTGGGATCCCAAAACAACCTGTGTGCTATCCATCTAACTATTTCTCGTAAAAGATGTCAGGAATAGTAAAATGCTTCAAAAAGATTTATGAAAAACTTGGACTTCAGGAAATGTGAAGAGTACATGCATGTTTACGTATTTTCTGTTCCCAAAACTTATCAAAAGGAACCAAAAGTGACAAAAGGATTAAGAAGAAATAAAACATTATTAACCCTGAGCCTAAGGAATGGGTACCTCCCAATAAATTACTCTGAAGAATATTTTCCAGACTTAGCTCCATTTGAATCAAACAGGAAAAAAGGGCATCACTTGCTAAATTTAGGCAAGCAGAAAATTTGTCTTTGCTAGTAAACAAAGTTGACTTCTAGCTCTAAATTATTTAATTTGTTCTAGAAAGTAGTAGTCAATGACTCTTGTCAAGAAGAATAAATACGTTTAAAGATGACAAAGAAGATAAAATTGTCATTATTTTCTAAGTGTACTTAGAAAAGAAAAATTAAAACCATTTTGAAAAATTAGAGCAGAATTTTAAGGAGTCTGATGTTTTGTAGTTGACACAAGTTTTTCTTAAAAAGAGAGTGATATAAAGCTTTTAGCCCTCTGTTAATATTTAGACTTAACAATCTATATGTTTAATATGAGTCCAATAAAGATATTAATTGATTTTTTTCAGAAATAAGTAGAAAAATAAGAATGGCTATCAAAGGCTGCACAATGGGACTAAAGAGACACTTAGACTAACCTAAATATTTAGGTGTGCTTTAATGCTGTAACAAATCTGTTTCATTCTGGTCTTCGAATAGACAGAGAGTTGTTCAATAGGAGTCTCTCAAGAAACTACATATGTGTGTAGACATAATATATGATAAAGAAAGCATGTCAAGTCAGTGTAGACAAGAATAATAAGGGGTGTTTGGACAACTGATTAGCCATTTGGTTAAAAAAAAAAAGACTAAGCTATACCTTCTAGCTCCCATTTACCTTAAATTAATTTTTGAAGTTAAATATGAGCACCACAAGAGTAGTAGGGCAAGGCCTTTATAAGAAAAGGTGGCCCAAAGTTCTTGAAAGAAAAAATATTAATTTGACTAAACAATAATTTGAAAGGATTTCTTTGTCATAAAGCTATAATCTAAGTCAAAAGATGAACATAAAATTAGAGACAATCATTTGCAGTATATGAAGAAAAAGGAGTTAATTTATGTGATGTATATGTATTAGGATGTTTTAAAATCTTGATGTATAAAATCACAAATCACCAAGAAAATGACTCAAATCTCAAGAGCAAACTGAAAAATGACATAACTGGGCAGTCTACATATCCAAGAATTGTGAACAATTCATGGAAACCACAAGCATGGAAAGATGGTCAGTCTCAACTATTAACTCAAAACTCTCAGCTACCACTTTTCAAAGATTACCAAAGATCAAGTAATCTGATAGTGCAGAATATTGTTAGAATAGCTGTAAAAGCATAAAGTGCTTCAGACTCTTAGTGAGGTGCTTTAAAATTATCTTTGAAACTGAATACATTTTGATCAACAATGTTATCTTCAGAAACTGATTCTGTATGGTAAATTTATAGGAATTCAAAGTCTTTGGTAAAAGAATACACAGTGTTGTTCTATTTGTGTATACTTATAGGGTATGTCTTAATTAGGTAAATGACAGACCACAAGAACTTATTGCAACAGAAGTTCATTTCTCACTCATGTAGTCAATATGGGTATTCTTGATTGGTGGGGGACACTCTCCCAAATAGTAATTCAGGGATATGACTTAATTCCATTATGTAACTCCAATCATCTTTAATCCTGGACTTCTAAGGTCTCCAAAAGAGAGGGGAGAAAATGTAGCCACAAATGTTAATCATCAAGTGAGGATGAGCCTTATGTAAATTCTGTCTACATTCCATTGGCCAGATATCTGTTGTATGGCCACACCCACTCACATGGGAATCTATTAGACAATGTAGCCTACTTGTTTACTCAGAGGCAAAGGAAACAGATTTGACAACTCTCCAACTCCGTCCACAATTACTAATAGGAAACTAGTTAAAATGACTACTTGTTACTGTCGTTTAGTTGCTAAGTTGTGTCCACCTCCTTACAACCTCATGGACTGTCACCTATCAGGCTTCTCTGTCCATAGGATTCTCCAGGCAAGAATACTAGAATGTGTTGCCATTCCTTTCTTCAGGGAATCTTCCCAATCCAGGGATCAAACCCGCATATACTGCTTGGCAGGCAGATTCTTTACCACTGAATCACCAGGGAAGCCCTAAAAGGATTATATATCATGACTCTAAAATGAAGTAACATATATCTGTAAGAAAAAAGATCTATATTTGCATATAACAACATGGAATAATCTCCAAGATATGTTGTAATGAAAGCAAAGTAAAAAAGTGTATGAGTAGGATTAAGAAAAGTTAATTTAAATAATTACAAAATAAATTGTTCTATTTAACTTCTTAAACAGATGAATGACAGAGAGATCCTCAAAGCAATGTTAAGAATGAAGAGCAGAGCAGGAACCCTGTGGCCCTGAAGTACCCAGCATCTCTGATAGTGAGCTGAAACTCACTGTCTAGTTGCAGGAGAACAAGATGGCAGAGGAGTAGGTGGACGTGGAGTACATCTCTCTCCACGTATACATCGGGAATACCCCTTCAGACACAGAAGTGCATGCAGAACACCAGCTGAGAGTGGACAGGAGTGCCTGACCAGAGGAAAAGAATATACAGACCCATGCAAAACTCGGTAGGAGGAACTAGGGGGGAAACAGGAGTGTTAGTAGGACTGAAACTGCCCTCAGCGGGTGGGGGAACTGAAACAGTGGTCCGATCCCCACACTGGGGCGATTGTCTGAGTCAGAGGAGAAACATTTAAGGCTGAGAGTGAAACAGCTGATCTGTGGCAGCCTAAATGGACTAAGAATCAGAAAGCCCTTGCCACAGCCATACATGCCCTGGACAGGGATGCAGGTCTGCAGGAAGGTGCGGGAGCCAGAGTTTAGGGATTGTGGAGTGTTCCTAGAGCAAGGGCTGCTGTTAACTGTGGACAGACGGATAGAGGGGAGGTGAGGGAGGAAATTGTGGTGGGAAATGCCTGTGGAGGAAAGCTGAGCAGCCATGGAAGCAAGGCAATACTGCTGAGTCACACATAGCAGGTAGAGCCCTCACCATAGCCTCTCTCCCCCAACACCCCAGCATCTGCAGCTGAACAATAGAGAGACTGGCCCATCAGATGCGTGATGCACTGAACTACAGAGCAGGACCCCAACCCAGGATGCTTCTTTAACTGCGTGATGTGGAACTACAGAGTAGGGCCCTAGCCAGGGTGCCTCCTCTATGTGCCTGATGTACCAAACAACAGAGAAGGACTCCAGGCAAGGGAGCCCTCTAAGTGCCTGAATGGGCAGAGCTACAGAGAAAGACTGGCCAAAGAGGCCTTCTAATCACCAGATACAAGAGGCTGGAGAAAAGACTGATAGGGCCATAACTCCTGTGGCAGAGGCAGTCCATGTCGCTGCACACTTGGTGCAACCAGGGTCCCTGCAAGCTAAGCAGCTGCTCCACCTTCATGCTCAAACTCTCACTGGGGCAGAGCTGCCACAGGCAAAAAAAATCTTGTGTCTATGCATGCAGGGTTGCTTCGTTACTGTCTGACTCTTTGAGGCCATGTGGATTGTGGCCTGCCAGGCTTCTCTGTCAGGGCGGTCTCCAGGCAAGAATACTAGTGCATATTGGCCAATACTAGTCGCCATACCCTTCTAGAGCACTATATTTCCTGCTGCCCTAGCTGCCAACTGCCCTGAGTACCTGGTGCTGCCAGAAACCCTGTGACCTAAGCAGCTGCACCACCTCCACACCTGGCCCTCACAGGGGCAAACCCAAGTCCTCCAGGGCAGCCTCAGGAGCAAACCCCAGTGGACAACGCACATGCAGAGGTGGAAATAAAGCCACAGTTGAAACCCAGGGGCAGTGTGGCTAAGGAAGAAGACCCAAAACCTTCCCACCAGCTGTACAAACTACAGATTAAATCCACACAATCAACTAGGGGAGACTCTGTCTATGGACTATACAAAAGCTCATTGAGAGCTCCCACAAAAGAAAACACATTAGTTATGATAGCTGGGACATTGGAGGCAAGAACACACACGAGTAGGACCAGATTAAAATCTGAGCTGCCCCCACAGCAGGTCCAGAGATCAGCACAGTGTTGGAGGGCATCCTAGGAAGGTGAGGTGGACTGTGACTCCCAGTGAGGGAAAGGATTCTGACAGCAGTGACTCAAGAAAAACATTTATTATTCTTAAGTTTTCACTTGTTCTATAGATTCTTTTTGATTTTTTTTCTTTTTTTCCTTTTATCTTCCCTCTGTTGTAGTTGTCGATTTTATTGCCACTATGAAATCTACTTAAGCTTTTGAGCTTTTTTTTTTTCTCAGTCATTTTTATTATTGTTATAAACCTCTTGGGCTTTATAGACCTATTGGGCTTATGCAGTTCTGTGCAATTTTCTTTTTCCTCTCTTTTTAAATTTTAATTTTTTAAACTTATTATTATTTCTGCATTTATTCCTTTGTTTGATTTTCCTACTGTTCTTTTCCCCTTGCAGTTAATCTTTAATGTATATAAATCTTTACATATCTCTATTTAACTTTGCATATCTATTCTTTCTTTCTTTCCTTTCCTTTCAACATATTTGTTAATTTTGTTTTCATCATTTTATTCCCCACTTGGCACCTTGCTTTAGTTTTGTTTTCTAGTTTGTGCTTTAATTAGCTTTGTTCTGGTAGATATAATTTTGGATTTCCAAATTATATATATGTATATTCAGTCACACTTTTTATTGTTGTTATAAACCTCTGCTTCTATATTGGGCTTTTGCAGTTCTGTGGAGTTTTCCTTTTTTTTTTTTTCTCTTCTATTTTTTCCCTCTTTACTCTTTTTTATATTATTTTTTAATTTTTAGAAACCTATTATTTTTTTCTACATTTATTCTTTTGTTTGCCTTCCCTACTGTTCTTTTTCCCTTGCAGTTAATCTTTAATGTATATAAGTTTCATCTATCTCTATTTAACTTTGCATATCTATTTTCTCTTTTATTTCTTTCCTTGTCTCTCAATGTAATCGTTAGCTTTCTTTTTTCCCCCCATTGCTTTATTCCCCGCTGAACACCTTGCTTTAGTTTTGTTTTCCAGTTTGTGCTTCAGTTAGTCTTTCTCTTAACTGGTAAATATAATTTTTGATTTCCTTTTTTCACCAGGTCAATCTACTATACTTTATATTTGTTGGACTGTTTTGATTTTGCTATGGGTGTATACGTATATGTGTATATTCCACTGTATTAATTATTATTTGCCTGATTTTGTAACTGCCATTTGTCTGGGGTTCATCTTTGATTTCTTGTTTTTGGATATTTTTTTAATTTTACTTAATGCCATAAAAAACTGCTTGTGGAATCTTTGTTCCTGACCAGAGATCAAGCCCTGAGCCTTTGGAGAGGGAGCACTGACTCCAAGACCCTAGACCACCAGAGAACTAACCCTGCTGCTGCTGCTGCTGGTAAGTCACTTCAGTTGTGTCCAACTCTGTGCAATCCACTAGACGGCAGCCCAACAGGCACCCCCCCACCCCACCACCACCCTGTCCCTGGGATTCTCCAGGCAAGAACACTGGAGTGGGTTGCCATTTCCTTCTCCAGTGCATGAAAGTGAAAAGTGAAAGTGAAGTCGTTTAATCGTGTCCTACTCTTTGCAACCCATGGACTGCAGCCTACCAGGCTTCTCCACCCATGGGATTTTCCAGGCAAGAATACTGGAATGGGGTGCCATTGCCTAGAGTGAGAACTCACACAAGGGAAACCACTTGAATATGAAAACAGGCATCACCCAACCACCGATAGCAGCCCATGCAGGATGCCTCCTCCAAACAGCAAACAAAACAAAAATACAAACCCAATCATCAGCAGACAGGATTATCACCTCAGGCAGCCTTGCCACTTAGAGGAAAAGCAAACAAACAAGCAAAACTCAGCACAAATCTCACCCTATACTGTGCTTTCACAAAACACTGGACCAACCTTTGGACGGCAGAAACCAAAAGGAATAAAGAATTCAACCTTGAAGCCTGTGAAAAGGGGACCTCAAAAATAATAAGTTAAAAAAATAATAATGAAAAGACAGAGAGGATCAATTAACAAAGATCTAGAAGAATTAAAGAATAAACATACAGAGACAAACAACACACTGAAATTAAAAATACTCTAGAAGGAATCAATAGCAGAATATCTGAAATAAAAGGACAAATTAGTGAGCTGGAAGCTAAAATGGTGGAAATAATGTCTTAAGAGCAGAATAAAGTAAAAAGAATGAAAAGAACTGAGGATAGTCTCAGAGATCTCAGGGATAATATCAAACACACTAACATTTGAATTATAGAGCTTCTAGAAGAAGAAGAGAAAAAGAAAGGATATGAGAAAAGTTTTGAAGAGATTATAGTTGAAAATTCCCCCAACATGGAAAAGGAAAGAGTCAATCAAGTCCAAGAGGCACAAAGAGGATAAACCCAAGGAGAAACATGCCAAGACACATACTAATCAAACTAACAAAGACTAAACACAAAGAAAGAATATTAAAAGCTGCAAGGGAAAATAAACAAGTAACATACAAAAGAAACCCTGTATGCTTCATAGCTGACCTTTCAGCAGAAACTCTGCAGGCCAGAAGGGAATGGCAGGATGTGTTTAAAGTACTGAAAGGGAAAAATCTACAACCAAGATTACTGTACTAGGCAAGGATCTCATCCAAAATTGATGGAGAAATAAAAAGCTTTTCAGACAAGCAAAAGTTGATAATTCAGTACCACCAAACCAGCTTGACAACAGCAATTTACATAGTGAAGAAATACAAGAGAAGAAAAAAGATCTACAAAATCAACACCAAACAATAAAGAAAATGACAATAGTAACATGCATGCGTGTGTGTGTGCTTAGTCATTTCAGTCACGTCCAACTAACTGCGACCCTATGGACCATGGCCTGCCAGGCTCCTCTGTCCATAGGATTCTCCAGGCAAGAATACTGGAGTGGGTTGCCATATCCTTCCCCAGGAAATAGGAACATATATATCAATAATTACTTTAAATATAAATGGATTAAATGCTCCAACCAAAAGACACAGACTGGCTGAATGGATACAAAAACAAGACCCATGTATATGCTGTCTACCAGAAACCCACTTCAGACCTAAAGACACACATAGACTGAAAGTGAGAGGATGGAAAAATATATTCCATGCAAATAGGAAGCAAAAGAAAGCTGGAGTAGCAATCCTCATATCAGACAAATGAGACTTTAAAATGAAGAAGATTATAAGTGATAAGGAAGGACACTACATAATGGTCAAGGGATCAATCCAAGAGGAGGACATAACAATTGTAAATATCTATGAACCCAACACAGGAGCACCTCAATACATAAGACAAACACTAACAGACATAGTAACACAATTACAGTAGGAGACTTTAACACCCCACTCACACCAATGGACAGATCATCAAAACAGAAAATTAATAAGGAAACACAAGCCTTAAATGATACATTAGATGAGATGGATCTCATTGATATCTTCAGGACATTCAATCCAGATGCAGAAGAATACACCTTCTTCTCAAGTGCACGTGGAACATTCTCCAGGATAGACCATATCTTGGGTCACCAATCAAGCTCAGTAAGTTTAGGAAAATTGAAATCATATCAAGCATCTTCTCTGACAACAATGCTATAAGACTAGATATCAATTACAAGAAAAAACACTGTAAGAACCACAAACACATGGAGATTAAACAACACATTTCTAAATAACCAACAGGTTACTGAAGAAATCAAAAGGGAAATAAAAACATTTCTAGAAACAAATGACAATGAAAACACGACAACTCAAAACCTGTGGGATGCCGCAGAAGCAGTCCTAAGAGGGAAGTTTATAGCAATACAATCCTACCTCAAGAAACAAGAGAAAGATTGAATAGACAACTGGACTTTACACCTAAAACAACTGGAAACAGAAGAACAAAAAAAAAAACAAAATTAGTAGAAGGAATGAAATCATAAAGATCTAAGTAGAAATAAATGAAAAAAAATGAAAGAAACAATAGTAAAGCTAATAAAACTAAAAGCTGGTTCTTTGAGAAGACAAACGAAATTGAGAAGCCTTTAGCCAGACTCATCAAGAAAAAAAGAGAGAAGAATCAAATCAACAAAATTAGAAATGAAAAGGGAGAAGTTACAACAGACAATGCAGAAATACAAAGGATTATGAGAGACCACTATAAACAACTATATGGCAATAAAATGGATAACCTGAAAGAAATGGACAGATTCTTAGAAAAGTTCAATCTTCCAAGACTGAACCAGGAAGAAACAGAAACTGTGAACAACCCAAGCGCTGAAATTGAAGCTGTGATCTAAAATCTCCCATAAAGCAAAAGCTCAGGGCCAGGTGGCTTCACAGGAGAATTCTATCAAACATTTAGAGAAGAGCTAATGTCTATCCTTCTAAAACTCTTTCAAAAAATTGCAGAGGAAGGAATACTTCCAAACTCATTCTACAAGGCCACCATCACCCTGATACTGAAACCAAACAAAGACAACACAAGAAGAGAAAACTACATGTCAATATCACTGATGAACATAGATGCAAAATTCCTTAACAAAATTTTAGCAAGCAGATTTCAGCAACACATCAAGAAGCTCATACACCATGATGAAGTTGGGTTTATTCCAGGAATGCAAGGATTCTTCAATATATGCAAATCAATCAATGTGATACACCATATTAACAAATTGAAAGATAAAAACCATATGATAATCTCAATAGATGCAGAAAAAGCCTTTGACAAAATTCAGCACCCATTTATGATTCAGTTCAGTTCAGTTGAGTCACTCAGTCGTGTCTGACTCTTTGTGACCCCATGAACTGCAGCACGCCAGGCCTACCTGTCCATCACCAACTCCCTGAGTCAACCCAAACCCATGTCCATTGAGTCACTGATGCATCCAAACATCTCATCCTCTGTCATCCCCTTCTCCTGCCCTCAATCTTTCCCAGCAACAGGATCTTATCAAATGAGTCAGCTCTTTGCATCAGGTAGCCAAAGTATTGGAGTTTCAGCTTCAAAACCAGTCCTACCAATGAACACCCAGGACTGATCTCCTTTAGGATGGACTGGTTGGACCTACTTGCAGTCCAAGGGACTATCAAGAGTCTTCTCCAACACCACAGTCCAAAGCATCAGTTCTTCGGCGCTCAGCTTTCTTCACAGTCCAACTCTCACATTCATACATGACCACTGGAAAAACCATAGCCTTGACTTGATGGACCTTTGTTGACATAGTAATGTCTCTGCTTTTTAATATGCTGTCTAGGTCAGAGAAGGTGATGACACCCCACTCCAGTACTCTCGCCTGGAAAATCCTATGGACGGAGGAGCCTGGTAGGCTTCAGTCTATGGGGTCATGAAGAGTTGGACACGACTTCACTTTCACTTTTCACTTTCATGCATTGGAGAAGGAAATGGCAACCCACTCCAGTGTTCTTGCCTGGAGAATCCCAGGGACGGGGGAGCCTGGTGGGCTGCCATCTATGGGGTTGTACAGAGTTGGACATGACTGAACCAACTTAGCAGCAGCAGCAGCAGATTGGTCATAACTTTCCTTCCAAGGAGTAAGCATCTTTTAATTTCATGGCTGCAATCACCATCTGCAGTGATTTTAGAGCCCAGAAAAATAAACTCAGCCACTGTTTCCACTGTTTCTCCATCTATTTGCCATGAAGTGATGGGACCGGATGCCATGATCTTTGTTTTCTGAATGTTGAGTTTTAAGCCAACTTTTTCACTCTCCTCTTTCACTTTCATCAAAAGGCTCTTCAGTTCTTCTTCACTTTCTGCCATAAGGGTGGTGTCATCTGCATATCTGAGGTTATTGATATTTCTCCCAGCAATATTAAAACTCTTCAAAAAGTGGGCATAGAAAGAATCTACCTCAGAATAGTAAAGGCCATATATGATAAGCCCACAACAAACATTATTCTCAATGGTGAAAAACTGAAAGCATTTCCCCTAAGATCAGGAACAGGACAAGGGTGTCCACTTTCCCTACTATTATTCAATATAGTTTTTAAAGTCCTAGCTACAGCAATCAGAGAAGAAAAAGAAAAAGAACCCAGATCGGAGAAGAAGAATAAAGCCCTCACTGTTTGCAGATGAGATGATACTGTACTTAGAAAACCCTAAAGATATTATCAGAAAATTACTAGAGCTAATCAGTGAATTTAGCAAAGTTTCAGAATACAAAATCAATACATAGAAATCATTTGTATTTTTATATACAAACAATGAGAAATCAGAAAGAGAAATTAAGGAATCAATCCCATTCACCATTACAACAAACAGAATTAAATATCTAGGAATAAACTTACCTAAGGAGACAAAAGAAGTACACAGAAAATTATACGACACTAATGAAAGAAATAAAAGACAACATAAACAGATGGAGAGATATTCCATGTTCCTGGGTAGGAAGAATCAATACTGTGAAAATGACTATACTACCAATCACTGTCTACAGAGTCAATGCAATCCCTATCATATTACCAATGACATTTTTCACAGAACTAGAATAAAAATTTTCACAATTCATATGGAAGCACAAAAGACCCTGAATAGCCAAAGCAGTCTTGAGAAAGAAGAATGAAGCTGGAGGAATCAAGCTTCCTGACTTCAGATTATACTACAAAGCTATAGTCATCAAGACAGTATGGTACTGGCACAAACACAGACATACAAACCAATGAAACAAGATAGAAAGCCCAGAAATAAACCCATCCACTTATGGGTACCTTATTTTTGACAAAGGAGGCAAGAATACACAATGAGACAAAGACAGCCTCTTCAGTAAATGATTCTGGGAATACTGGACAGCTACATGTGAAAGAATAAAATTAGAACACTTTCTAACTCCATATACAAAGATAAATTCAAAATGGATTGAAGACCTAAATACAGGACCTGAAACTATAAAACTCTTAGAGGAAAACATAGGCAGAACACTCAATGACATAAATCAAAGCAAAATCCTCTATAACCTACCTCCTATGGTAACAGAAATAAAAACAAAAGTACACAAGTGGGACCTGATTAAACTTAAAAGCTTTTGCATAGCAAAGGAAACACTATGCCAGAAAAACAAACAACCCAATCAAAAAGTGGGAAAAAGACCTAAACAGACATTTCTTCAAAGAAGACGTACAGATTGGTAACAAACACATGAAAAGATGTTCAACATCACTCATTATTAGATAAAAGCCTTCAAAACTACAATGAGATATCACCTCACACCAGTCTAATGGCCATCATCAAAAGGTCTACAAAAAATAAATGCTGGAGAGTGTGTGGAGTAAAGGGAACATTCTTGCCCTGTTAGTGGGAATGTAAACTGATGTAGCCACTGTGGAAGACAGTATGGAGATTCCTTAAAAAACTAGAACTAGGCATATACCCTGAGGAAACCAAAATTGAAAGATACATGTATCCCATTGTTCAATGCAGCACTATTTGCAATAGCTAGAACATGGAAGCAACCTAGGTGTCCATCAACAAATGAATGAATAAAGAAGTTGTGGTACACATACATAATGGAATATTCAGTTCAGTTCAGTCGCTCAGTCGAGTCTGACTCTATGACCCCATGAATTGCAGCATGCCAGGCCTCCCTGTCCATCACCAACTCCTGGAGTTCACTCAAACTCACATCCATTGAGTTGGTGAAACCATCCAGCCATCTCATCCTCTGTCGTCCCCTTTTCCTCCTGCCCCCAATCCCTCCCAGCATCAGTCTTTTCCAATGAGTCATTACTCAGCCATAAAAAGGAACACATCTGAGTCAGTTCTGATGAGGTGGATGCACCTCACAACCTATTACACAGAGTGAAGGAAGTCAGAAAAAGAAAGATAAATATCATATTCTAATGCATATATACAGAATCTAGAAAAATGGTACTGAAGAATTTATTTACAGGACAACAGTGGAGAAACAGACATAAAGAATAGACTCATGGACATGGGGAGAGGAGAGAAGAGGGTGAGATATAAGGAAAGAGTAACATGAAACCTTATATTACCATATGTAAAATAGATAGCCAACGGGAATTTTCTCTATGGTTCAGGAAACTCAGACAGGGGCTCTGTATCTATCTAGGGGGGTGGAATGTGGCCTGAGATGGGATGGAGGTTCAAAAGGGAGAGGTATATATATACCCTTGGCTGATTGATGTTGAGGTTCGACAGAAAACAACAAAATTTTGTAAAGCAATTATCCTTCAATTAAAAAAAAATTTGAAAGAACAAAAAAGAATGAAGAGATAAAAATATGCTCATATGCTCCATAAGACTACATGAGACATTTGTAAATCTAGGGGAAATTTCCAAAATGTCTTCTTAAGAAGCAGAATAATTGAATAGATCAATGATAATGAAATTAGACAGATGGTTAAAGGTATACTCAGGAAAATAGGTGTATCAGCAATTCAGTTTCATAGTTGAGTTCCATATAACCTTTAAAGAACATATGCTTAAACAAAAATACATCATTATTTAAACAAAAACCCAAAGGTAGAAACATTTGTGAGGTACATTACTGTGGTTAAAATTTTTTCTGGATGAATATACAAAATGTTTGATAAAGAGACATTTATGGAATCAGGGTCTATCAATCCAAAAGGAAAGAAAAAATTTGCTTGTGTATCACATTACACTTCTGGGTTTACTTTTTCCTCTATTTTGGAAGCAATTTGCATGCAATCAGTTCAGTTCAGTTGCTCAGTCATGTTTGAGTGAGCAATAGCAATTTGACTGGTGTGATCCCATGGATTGCAGCACGCAAGGCCTCCCTGTCCATCACCAACTCCTTCCTGGAGTTTACTCAAACTCATGTTCATCGTGTTGGTGATGCCATCAAACCATCTCATCCTGTATCATACCCTTCCCCTCCCACCCTCAATCTTTTACAGCATCAGCGTCTTTTCCAATGAGTCAGTTCTTCGCATCAGGTGGCCAAAGTATTGGAGTTTCAGTTTCAACATCAGTCCTTCCAATGAATATTCAGGACTGATTTCCTTTAGGATGGACTGATTGGATATCCTTGCAGTCCAAGGGACTCTCGAGAGTCTTCTCCAACACCACAGTTCAAAAGCATCAGTTCTTCTGCACTCAGCTTTCTTTATAGTCCAATTCTCACATCCATACATGACTACTGGAAAAACCATAGCCTTGACTAGATGGACCTTTGTTGGAAAAGTAATGTCTCTGCTTTTGAATATGCTGTCTAGGTTGCTCATAACTTTTCTTTTAAGGAGCAAGCGTCTTTTAATTTCATGGTTGCAATCACCATCTGTAGTGATTTTGGAGCCCCCCAAAATAAAGTCTCTCACTGTTTCCCATCTATTTCCCATGAAGTGATGGGACCAGATGCCATGATCTTCATTTTCTCAATGTTGAGCTTTAAGCCAACTTTTTCACTTCCCTCTTTCACTTTCATCAAGAGGCTCTTTAGTTCTTTGCTTTCTGCCATAAGGGTGGTGTCATCTGTATATCAGAGGTTATTGATATTTCTCCCAGCAATCTTGATTCCAGCTTGTGCTTCATCCAGCCCAGCATTTCTCATGATATACTCTGCATATCAGTTAAATAAGCAGGGTGACAATACGCAGCCTTGATGTATTCCTTTCCCTTTTGGAACCAGTCTATTTTTCCATGTCCAGTTCTAACTGTTACTTCTTAACCTGCAT
This sequence comes from Capricornis sumatraensis, assembly GCF_032405125.1. Taxonomy (NCBI): domain Eukaryota; kingdom Metazoa; phylum Chordata; class Mammalia; order Artiodactyla; family Bovidae; genus Capricornis; species Capricornis sumatraensis. The sequence continues at coordinate 30,868,341 of NC_091079.1, forward strand.
ACAGATTTCTCAGGAGGCAGGTCAGATGGTCTGGTATTCCCATCTCTTTCAGAAATTTCCAGTTTGTAGTGAGCCACAGAGTCAAAGTCTTTGGCATAGTCAATAAAGCAGAAATAGATGTTTTTCTGAAACTCTCTTGCTTTCTCCATGATCCAGCAGATGTTGGCAATTTGATCTCCAGTTCCTCTGCCTTTTCTAAAACCAGCTTGAACATCTGGAAGTTCATGGTTCATGTACTGTTGAAGACTGGCTTGGAGAATTTTGAGCATTACATTACTAGTGTGTGAGATGAGTGCAATTGTGTGGTAGTTTGAGCATTTTTTGGCATTGCCTTTCTTTGGGATTGGAATGAAAACTGACCTTTTCCAGTCCTGTGGCCACTACTGAGTTTTCCAAATTTGCTGGCATATTGAGTGCAGCACTTTCACAACATCATCTTTCAGGATCTGAAATAACTCAACTGGAATTACATGCAATAATTTTAATTAAAAAAAGAATTAAGATAATGTGAACAGATAATATGTTCTTCCTAATTTTGAGCCCAGGCCTATGTGCTGGAGTAGGTGAGTGAGTCTGGAAGACCTAGGTATTATTATGTGTGGAAGGTAAATCTATTTGTTCCCTTCTAGTAACAATTTTACATTCTTCTTTGGTTATATAACATTCACTTACTGTTGTTTAGTAGTTAAGTGTGTCCAACTCTTTGTGATCTTGTGGACTATTGCCCGTCTTTCTCTGTCCATAGGATTTGCCAGCAAAAATATTGAAGTGTGCTGTCATTTTCTTCTCCAGGGGATCTTCCCAACCCAGGGACTGAACCCACATCTCTGGGTTGGCAGGAAGATTCTTTACCACTGAGCCAACTGGCAAGTTCAACCTTCATTTTCAGCTGGTCATATTGCCACCTAGGTATGTGTGTGTGTGTCCAGTCATGTCTGATTCTTTGAGACTGCATGGACTGTAGCCTGGCAGCCTCCTCTGCCCATGGAATTTTCTGGGCAAGAATACTGGAGTGGGTTGCCATTTCCTCTGCCAGGGTATAAGACTATAATTTCCTGCTCCCTTTTATGTAAATTATGGCCATTATTAAAGATATTTTCATTAAAATCAAGTTACATGCTTTGTGTCACTTTGGAAGATTCTTCTTAAAAGGAGGGACAAGCTTTCTTCTTCCCTATTTTCCATTTTGCTGCCTGAAAGGCAGGCACTGTTAGCTGAAGGACACATAGCCATCTTGAATCATGTAGTTAAACCACATCCGAAAGATGGGAGATAGCGGAAGCCTGACCTTGATATCCTGGAGCTAATTTATAAAACCTGGAATAGATTATTTTGGACTGTTCTACAGAGTCCAAAGCTTTTGTCTTGTTTTATAGGGAAAGCATTTTCCTCCTGTATCACCAATAAGGTTGTCATGCTAAATCAGAGATCATATGAATGTGTATTTTCCCCCTCATCTAGATTGCAAAATCAAGATAAAAACATGAAAGTAAGGCTAGGCCTGGAGAGAATTCAAAGAAATAATCTAAGAATCAATTTTGTAATTTCAGATCTAGTTAAGTAAATAGTGAAGGTGAATTCCATGAGGGCTGCTCACCATGTTGTTGGCAATGAAGAATTCTGAAAACCTGAAAGAAGCTACTCTTTCCTGCAAAACAGAAGATTCCACTGAGAAAAGTGTTTCTACATATTTTAAAAGAAAGACTATGCTTCCTCACAGTTTCTTCTTCACTTCAGGTATCTGACTGAATCTCATACACAAAACATCAAGAGCGAACTTTCTATCCTAGATTCAAACACGAAATGTCAAGTAGAGACTGGATAAGCAGAGTATGAATCTGGCCCCAACATTTCATGGCAAATAAAAAGGGAAGAAATGGAAGTAGTGACAGATCTTTTTTTCCCCCCTTTGGGCTCCAAAATCACTGCAGATGGTGACTGCAGCCATGAAATTAAAAGATGCTTGCTCCTTGGAAGGAAAGCTATGACAGACAAAAACAGCATATTAAAAAGCAGAGACATCACTTTGCTGACAAAGGTCTGTCTGGTCAAAGCTAAGTTTTTTCCAGTAGTCATGTATAGATGTGAAAGTTGGACCCTAAAGAAGCCTGAAGACCAAAGAATTGATGCTTTCTAATTGTGGTGTTGGAGAAGACTCTTGAGGGTCCCTTAGACTGCAAGCAGATCAAACCAGTCAATCCTAAAGGAAATCAATGCTGAATATTCACTGGAAGGAGTGATGCTGAAGTTCAAACTCCAATACCATGGTCACCTGATGCAAAGAGCTGATTCACTGGAAAAGACCCTGATGGTGGGAAAGATTGAAGGCAAAAGGAGAGGGGATGGCAGAGGATGAGATGGTTAGATAGTATTAATGACTCAAGGGACGTAAATTTGAGCAAACTCCAGGAGATAGTGGAAGACAGAGGAGCTTGGTGTGCTGCAGTCCATAAGGTCACAGTTGGACATGACTTAGTGACTGAGGAACAACAAAGCAGAGTATGTGCAGTAGATTGCTGGGACAAATTTTGTATAGCACTTGAAAATCACTTTGCATTTTTCCCTCATACTGTTAGCACCATATTGATTAGGGATATATTAAGGCTACAGACATTAATTTCTGCAAAAATCCCCTGGCCAATAATGTGAAAATATTCAAAATAATAGATACTGGACTTCTCTACATTCCTGAGACTACGTTGAATGCTCAGATTATTTTATTTAATCCATTTAATCATACGAGTTATCTCTTATTGTTATTACCCTTATTTAGGTTGGGAATATTGTGATATAAAGCTGGGGTAGAGACCTAACCCAAATAATACAACAATATATAGCAAAGATAGTATTCAGGCATTGGTATGACCCCAAATCCTCACTTTTACACTGTGTTGACACTTAAAACATCTGCAAATAATGCATTATGTAACGGGACATTTAAGTTAGTGTGCAAAAGAGGCAAAAATCAAGGACATGGACAGCGAGGTGTAGCCTTGATGAAAAAGCATTTAGTCCTAAATGCTTCAAGTATTCAATGCCAGATGACACAGATGTTTCCAGAACCAAGTCTACAGACCAAGCACTGGAAAGCACATCACATACAATCTCAAGCTTGGACTCTGCACAGCCCAAACCCAAAGCCATTCCAGGACCAGAATTATAGAAGCACCTTTTAAATATTTGTTGAATAAATGAAGAAATAAGTGAAGGAATGAATAGATGAAAATCTGATGGCTGAACCTTCCCTGCTTCCTGTATGTATTAGTACCTTAATTATTATTATGACCATGACTAGGCCTCCCAAGAATGGGTTATTCATGAACCAAAAGTGTATAGATAAAGGACTTGTACCTGCCTTACTAGGCCAAAAGACATTCTTTGAAAGATGGTTGATATTTTTGTGGCCCTATAATTTATTGTGGCTGGAAACATTTGTCTTAAGTAGACAGAGCTATGTGGAAATTTTCCTGAAATACCGGCAAAAACTCCTCTAACTATGAGGATATGTTTCGGAAAAGTTGGGAGCCTGTCAAATTAAATCATAGGTTAAATACTGTACTAGAAAAAAAAATGCAATTTTGCAGGCAAACTAGGGTGGCTTCTATAATAACATAAAAATAACTCAGTGTAAAAGACTCATCATATATTCTAAAATGAAAATGGACAGGGTATATTATACCCTGTATAATTGTTTATATATAAAGGATATTCATATATGTAAAGTATTTATATTGTTTCATATGTTTTGGATAGGTTTTAATTATCTGATTTTTTATTATATTTCATAACCTAAAAATTAATGTATATCTTTCATGATATAAGTTAAATCTTTTAACATTGAAAGAAAATAATTACCTTTGTTTAAGCAATTCTTTGCATTCAGAAGCCCTCATCCAAAGAGTTTGGAAGATCACTACATCATTTTACACAAGCCACATGCCCTCTAAGCTTGCTCCAGCCACAACATTCATTTGCTTTCTCCCAGGGATCATATATTCCTCTTCTATGAGCTCATATGAACTCTGTCCATGTGCACAGCCAGTCTGCCAGTCCTCTGAGAGCAGAATTTTACTTTTTTTCCCTCTGCTCAGCACTTAAAGCAGTGCCTTCATCCTAAATGGAATTAACACTTCCCTGTTTAAAATACGAAAAATGGCTTCACCTTGCTCTCAGGCGCCAAGTGAGAGCCTGTTTGATTGTTCACAATGCAGAACCCCAGGGTTACTACTAGGTGGTTTCCTTTACTGTCCTGAAACCTTTAGGAAGAAGGCAAAGAGAACTGTCCAAAGAGAAGGGATCCTGAGCGCCTAGGTGAAACTGAGCAGGACCCTGTGGGGCTCCTGGGCATTGAAGCTTTTCTGTGTTCCCTGTTCCTTGTTTTAGGGAACACAGTCCAGTCTCCAAGACCTTCCCTGAGTCCCATAAAGCAGATTCAAACAGTTGCTAATCAGAGAAGAGGTGGGGGATGCAAAGACAAGGGAGGGGCCAGCCACCAAGAAATGATAGTGCAGCTCTGGGGCAGGGTCCTGGGTTCTGCCTCAAGGGAACAATATTGGAACTCTTTCTAGACCTGAAGTGTTAGCTGTTCAGTCATGTATGACTCTTTGTGACCTCATGGACTATAGCCCGCCAGGGTCCTCTGTCCACGGGATTTCCAAGGCGAAAATACTGGAGTGGGTTGTTATTTCCTTCTCCAGGGGATCTTCCTGACACAGGGATCAAACCCGGGTCTCCTGCATTGCAGGCAGATTCTTTACCATCTGAGCCACCAAGGAATGATCTTATAGAAGTAAAACCCCCAACAAATGGGAGATGAAGCAATCCTCATTTCAGAGACACTTGTCATGGTTTGATAGCCTATAGAAACAGAGGCTTCCCAGGTGGAGCCAGTGGTAAAGAACCCGCTTGCCAATGCAAGAGAGGCAGGTTTGATCCCTGGATCAGGAAGGTCCCCTGGAGGAGGGCATGGAAATCCACCCCAGTATTCTTGCCCACAGTCCATAGGGTCACAAAGAGTCAGACTGGACTGAGACAACCAGAGACACCCCACCCCCACCCCACCCAAGGCAAGATTAAAGAGTGCAGACCCTGTACACAACCTAATCTTATCAGCAATCCCACCCTTGAACAGATGGATATAAAGTGAAAGTGAAAGTGAAGTCAGTCAGTCTGTCTGACTCTTTGAGACCCCATGGACTGTAGCCTACCAGGGTCCTTCATCCATGGGATTTTCCAGGCAAGAATACTGGAGTGGGTTGCCATTTCCTCACCAAATCCTGCAGAACTGGGACACATAGTTCTTCCAGGCAGGAGCCTGCTGTGCCCCTCTTTGGCTAGGGAAGCAAGAGGCTGAGCCTTCAGCACAAAGGTTGAGGGATGCAGTCAGTTACATGACTTAGTGGGGAGGGGTGCAGGCCCTTTCTTCCTCCCTGAGGTCTCCAGGTGAGGTTTTCTGTTGCATTGAACCCAACTGGGTGTCACAGGACGAGAAAGCATGTGGCAGCACACTGGGTCCAGGTGGAGGAGCTGGTGCATGGAACACGATGGAGAAGCAAACGGAGGAAGTCCAGTGCAGCACCTGCCCTCTTGCTGCTCTCGCAGTGCAGCACCTGCCCTCTTGCTGCTCTCGTTGCTCATCCACAATGGGAGTGGACTGAGCGATAATAGCTACTTTTTGTCATAGAGCTGTTCTGAGCATTGAAACAGTTAATACATGTCAAGTGCTCTGAACAGTACCTGAAACATAGCAAACACTAAAAACATTAAATATTAATACTGGTTTTCCCTGCTCGCCATTATGTTCCTGTGGTTCTGACATCTATTTTCTAACATATTGTTTGTCTTAAACATTTTTTTTTTTTTAATGAGTTCATCTGGACCTTCGACCTCTGGATAATGTCTTCATGTTGTCAAATTAATTAAATAAAGAGGCCATTAGACTGAGGTTATTGTAATGCCTTAGCAGTTTCATGAACAAACCAAAACCTAAAGCTGTAAATGCTTCAAGGATAAGAAGTTGAAACCTGAAGACAACCCATCACAAAAAGCCAAATGGACTTTCCCATGTAAGGCAACTGCTTACATTATAGCCAGTCAAATACTTTCCTTGCTTTACTTCTGTGTCTTTTCTATTAAAAGCTTTTCATGCTGCCCAGTTGAAACTATGTTTGCAGAAATAAACTCTTAAAATTTTCTAATATGCCTTAGTTTATCTTTTAACAATACCTGTTTACCCATTATCCTTGCATCTCATTCCTCACTGCTTTCTGTGGGCCGTAATCTCAGTCCATTATTCTGGCACAGACATTTACAGTCTACGCTTTTCCAAACTGAACAGCTTGTTTGCTGTTTAAGACCTTTCTGTGTAAGTTGGTTTCTTGGTAAGTTTTAAATAACTTAGTTAAAACTTCAAAATATAAGACAAATTATTACCCAGATGTTATTTTAAACACCCTTTCATCATTCTGTTTTTCATGCAGCCAGATAATTATAAAGACCTTTCATACTCCTTCAATACAATATGCATTTTAAAAATATATTCACAAAGAAATTCATTTAATCTTCATGAGCACTTTTAGTGGTTGGCAGATGGGGCATAATTATCCCATTTTACACATAAAGAGATTGAGGTTCAAAAAACTGAATGTTACTGCTTAACCACATGGCCAGTGGGCCTGACTGTGGAGTAGAATTAGGTCTCTTGAGTTCACTGGACTTTGTTGGATTCCTAATTTAGAGCTAGAATGAATCTTAGAGACCATATTTTAATAATCATTGCACTGTTTGTTTATTTTTTTGGAATACTGACTATGTCTCTGGCACTAGACTAAACTGTGTACACAGTCTTTCTCAATACTGTGGCAGATAACCACTATAAGTAACTTGCAAAAGTTCTTGAAGTTAGTTAGTGGCAGAACTCATACTCTAATTCAGATCTTCTCATGCCTAGGTAAAGATCTTTCTAAGTTTGCTTATATAATCCACAGGTTTCTCATCACTCTTAGAGATGATGCGAAGTTTTATGTTCTACAAGTCCTCCCACTACCCTTTTTGTGTTTATTCTCTCTGCCACACAGTGAAATCTGGGCTGTATATTTATATCATGTCTAATGACACCACCCTTATGGCAGAAAGTGAAGAGGAACTCAAAAGCCTCTTGATGAAAGTGAAAGTGGAGAGTGAAAAAGTTGGCTTAAAGCTCAACATTGAGAAAACGAAGATCATGGCATCTGGTCCCATCACTTCATGGGAAATAGATGGGGAAACAGTGGAAACAGTGTCAGACTTTATGTTTGGGGGCTCCAAAATCACTGCAGATGGTGATTACAGCCATGAAATTAAAAGGCGCTTACTCCTTGGAAGGAAATTTACGACCAACCTAGATAGCATATTGAAAAGCAGAGATATTACTTTGCCAACAAAAGTCCGTCTAGTCAAGGCTATGGTTTTTCCTGTGGTCATGTATGGATGTGAGAGTTGGACTGTGAAGAAAGCTGAGTGCCGAAGAATTGATGCTTTTGAACTGTGATGTTGGAGAAGACTCTTGAGAGTCCCTTGGACTGCAAGGAGATCCAACCAGTCCATTCTGACGGAGATCAAGCCCGGGATTTCTTTGGAAGGAATGATGCTAAAGCTGAAACTCCAGTACTTGGACACCGGATGCAAAGAGTTGACTCATTGGAAAAGACCCTGATGCTGGGAGGGATTGGGGGCAGGAAGAGAAGGGGATGACAGAGGATGAGATGGCTGGATGGCATCACTGACTTGATGGATGTGAGTCTGAGTGAACTCTGGGAGTTGGTGATGGACAGAGAGGCCTGGCGTGCTGTGATTCATGGGGTCGCAAAGAGTCAGACATGACAGAGCAACTGAACTGAATTGAATGTTTAAGTAGAAGATACTTCATTTCAAAATATTATTGAGTCCAAGAATAGACACACACATATATGGTCAAATTACTTTTTACAAAGGTGCAAAAGCTATTCATTGAAAAAAGGATAGTGTCTTGAACTGGATATTTATATATCCATGAGCAAAAAGAAACCTCTATCCACATAAGAATTATTTTTTTTTCATGCTTCCATATACTTTTTTTTTTTCAGTTTTATTATTTTTTTAATTTTTATTTTTACTTTATTTTACTCTATAATACTATATTGGTTTTGCCATACATTGACATGAATCCACCACGGGTGTACATGTGTTCCCAAGCATGAACCCCCCTCCCACCTCCCTCCCCATAACATCTCTCTGGGTCATCACCGTGCACCAGCCCCAAGCATGCTGTATCCTGCGTCAGACATAGACTATCCACATAAGAATTAGTTGACAATGAACTAAATATAAAAATTTCAGAAGGAAAAATAAAAAAATAAAAAATTAAATAAAAGCAATTTGCAGAAGAAAATGCAGAAAAAAATGTTTGTAAACTATTATTAGGCCAATAATTTTTCAATTTGACAGCAAAAGCTAAATCTATAAAAGAAAAATAATGATAATTGGACTTCATCAAAATAAAAAACTTATGCTCCTCTAAAGATACCAAAAGAGGATGTTAAGGGAAGCCACCGACTGGGAGATAATTGTTTTAAATATCCCACATCTCTTAAAGGACCTAAAAACATAAAGAACTCTTTCCACCCATAATAAGAAAACAAACAACCCAACAAAATATGGGCAAAAAATGTGAATGGATACTTCAGCTTGGAACATATATAGATTGCAAATAATTACATAAAATTTTTTAGCATCGTTAGTCACTAGGGAAATGTACATTAAAGTCACAGTGCAATACTGTTGTATGACTACTGAAATGACAAGACAAGCCATTCAACAAAATCCCTCCTATAACTGATAATTCCAAGGTTGTGGGGATGTGGAGAAGGAAACTATCACAGATTGCTAACATGTAAGCAAAATGGTACATCAGCCTTTAAACCCGTATATTATTAATGACTTGGCAATCCTACTCTTAGGTAAACACCCAAGTGAAATAAAAACTTTTGTTTGCATAATGTCCTGTATGCAGATACTTGTTATGGCTCTATTCCTGTTTGCCAGAAGCTAGAAACAACCCCAAAGGTCATCAGTTGGTGAATGGATGCAACAGAATAACACTCAACAATAAAAAGAAACAACTGACATATATAATAACATAGATAAATCTCAAAATGCATTATTCTAAATGAAATAGTTCAGTTCAGTTGCTCAGTCATGTCTGACTCTTTGCGAACACATGAATCCCAAAACACCAGGCCTCCCTGTCCATCACCAACTCCCGGGGTTCACTCAAACCACGTCCATTGAGTCGGTGATGCCATCCAGCCATCTCATCCTCTGTTGTCCCCTTCTCCTCCTGCCCACAATCCCTCCCAGCATCAGAGTCTTTTCCAATGAGTCAACTCATCACATGAGGTGGCCAAAGTATTGGAGTTTCAGCTTTAGCATCATTCCTTCCAATGAATACCCAGGACTGATCTCCTTTAGAATGGACTGGTTGGATCTCCTTGCAGTCCAAGGGACTCTCCAGAGTCATCTCCAACACCACAGTTCAAAAGCATCAATTCTTTGGCACTCAGCTTTCTTCACAGTCCAACTCTCACATCTATACATGACCACAGGAAAAACCATAGCCTTGACTAGATGGACTTTTGTTGGCAAAGTAATATCTCTGCTTTTCAATATGCTATCTAGGTTGGTCATAACTTTTCTTCCAAGGAATAAGCGTCTTTTAATTTCATGGCTGCAATCACCATCTGCAGTGATTTGGGAGCCCCCCAAAAATAAAGTCTGACACTGTTTCCACTGTTTTCCCGTCTACTTGCCATGAAGTGATGGGACCAGATGCCATGATCTTCGTTTTCTCAATGTTGAGCTTTAAGCCAACTTTTTCACTCTCCACTTTCACTTTCATCAAGAGGCTTTTGAGTTCCTCTTCACTTTCTGCCATAAGGGTGGTGTCATCTGCATATCGGAGGTTATTGATATTGCTCCCAGCAATCTGATTTCAGCTTGTGCTTCTTCCAGCCCAGCGTTTCTCATGATGTACTCTGCATAGAAGTTAAATAAGCAGGGTGACAATATACAGCCTTGATGTGCTTCTTTTCCTATTTGGAACCAGTCTGTTGTTCCATGTCCAGTTCTAACTGTTGCTTCCTGACCTGCATACAGGCTTCTCAAGAGGTAGATCAGGTGGTCTGGCATTCTCATCTCTTTCAGAATTTTCCACAGTTTATTGTGACCCACACGATCAAAGGCTTTGGCATAGTCAATAAAGCAGAAATAGATGTTTTTCTGGAACTCTCTTGCTTTTTCCATGATCCAGCAGATGTTGGAAATTTGATCTCTGGTTCCTCTGCCTTTTCTAAAACAAGCTTGAACATCTGGAAGTTCATAGTTCTCGTATTGCTGAAGCCTGGCTTGGAGAACTTTGAGCATTTCTTTCCTTGCTTGTGAGATGAGTGCAACTGTGCAGTAGTTTGAGCTTTCTTTGGCATTGCCTTTCTTTGGGATTGGAATGAAAACTGACCTTTTCCAGTCCTGTGGCCACTGCTGAGTTTTCCAAATTTGCTGGCATATTGAGTGCAGCACTTTCACAGCATCATCTTTTAGGAGTTGAAATAGCTCCGCTGGAATTCCATCACCTCCACTAGCTTTGTGCATCATGATGCTTCCCAAGGCCCACTTGACTTCACATTCCAGGATGTCTGGTTCTAGGTGAGTGATCACACCATCGTGATTATCTTGGTTGTGAAGATCTTTTTTGTACAGTTCTTCTGTGTATTCTTGCCACTGCTTGTTAATATCTTCTGCTTCTGTTAGGTCCATACCGTTTCTGTCCTTTATCGAGCCCATCTTTGCATGAAATGTTCCCTTGGTATCTCTAATTTTCTTGAAGAGATCTCTAGTCTTTCCCATTCTGTTGTTTTCCTCTATTTGTTTGCCTTGATTGCTGAAGAAGGCTTTCTTATCTCTCCTTGCTATTCTTTGGAACTCTGCATTCAGATGCTTATATCTTTCCTTTTCTCCTTTGCTATTCACTTCTCTTCTTTCACAGCTATTTGTAAGGCCTCCTCAGACAGACGTTTTGCTTTTTTGCATTTCTTTTCCATGGGGATGGTCTTGATCCCTGTCTCCTGTACAATGTCACAAACTTTCATCCATAGTTCATCAGGCACCCTGTCTATCAGATCTAGTCTCTTAAATGTATTTCTCACTTCCACTATATAATCATAAGGGATTTGATTTAGGGCATACCTGAATGGTCTAGTCTTTTTCCCTACTTTCTTCAATTTAAGTCTGAATTTGTCAATAAGGAGCTCATGATCTGAGCCACAGTCAGCTCCCAGTCTTGTTTTTGCTGACTGTATAGAGCTTCTCCATCTTTGGCTGTAAAGAATATAATCAATCTGATTTCAGTGTTGACCATCTCATGATGTCCATATGTAGAGTCTTCTTTTGTGTTGTTGGAAAAGGGTGCTTGCTATTACCAGTGGGTTCTCTTGGCAAAACTCTTTTAGCCTTTGCCCTGCTTCATTCCATACTCCAAGGCCAAATTTGCCTGTTACTCCAGGTGTTTCTTGACTTCCTATTTTTGTATACAGTCCCCTATAACGAAAAAGACATCTTTTTTGTGTGTTAGTTCTAAAAGGTCTTGTAGGTCTTCATAGAACAGTTCAACTTCGGCTTCTTCAGTGCTACTGGTTGGGGCATAGGCTTGGATTACCATAATATTGAATGGTTTGCCTTGGAAATGAACGGAGATCATTGTCGTTTTTGAGATTGCATCCAAGTACTACATTTCTGACTCTTTTGTTGACCATGATGGCTAATCCATTTCTTCTAAGGGATTCCTGCCGAGTAGTAGATATAATGGTCATCTGAGTTAAATTCACCCATTCCAGTCCATTTTAATTCACTGATTCCTAGAATGTTGATGTTCACTCTTGCCATATCCTGTTTGACCACTTCCAATTTGCCTTGATTCATGGACCTGTTATTCCAGGTTCCTATGCAATATTGCTCTTTACAGCATCAGACTTTGCTTCTGTCACATTCACAACTGGGTATTGTTTTTGCTTTGGCTCCATACCTTCATTCTTTCTGGAGTTATTTGTCCACTGATCTCCAGTAGCATATTGGGCACCTATGGACTCGGGGAGTCCCTCTTTCAGTATCCTATCATTTTGCCTTTTCATACTGTTCATGGGGTTCTCAAGGCAAGAATACTGAAGTGGTTTGCCACTCCCTTCTCCAGTGGACCACATTCTGTCAGACCTCTCCACCATGACTCACCCGTCTTGGGTGGCCTCATGGGCATGGGTTAGTTTCATTGAGTTAGACAAGGCTGTGGTCCTAGTGTGATTAGATTGACTAGTTTTCTGTGTTTATGGTTTCAGTGTGTCTGCCCTCTGATGCCCTCTCACAACACCTACTGTCTTACTTGGGTTTCTCTTACCTTGGACGTGGGTTATCTCTTCACGGCTGCTCCAGCAAAGCACAGCCACTGCTCCTTACCTTGGAAGAGGGGTATCTCCTCACGGCTGCCCCTCCTGACCTTGAACGTGGAGTAGCTCCTCTCGATATGACATCTTTGCACAGGCAAAACTATAGGGACAGAAAATGGGTGAGTTTTTATTGCCAGGGACTGGGAACTGATTAGTTTCAGGCATGAAGAGATTTTGGAGGTGATAAAGCTCTTCTATATCTTGATGGTGCTAGTATTGTATAAATTTGTTAAAACTCAGGCTGTAAAATAAATGATAAATGTTTTGCATGTAAATTATTATTTTTAAGAACTGAAAAATAGTATGGTGTGATATGCACATCACATTAAGCCCTTTTATGAAACAACAAAAGAAAGAAAAAAACAACGAAAAAGGAACGAAAAAAAGAATTGAGATGAGAGGACAGTGAATAGCCATGATCGATCTTGTATGAATAGCCATATAAGAACGATCAGTTTGCAGATTCCAGTGAAGAATAACCACCCAATCCTTCACTCCCAACTCTGGTGCAGCCTTAAGTCTACGGTGATTAGAACCAGGGAACTCTATGCTGCATGTTTAAAGAGTACTTCCAGGGACTTCTCTGGTCGTCCAGTGGTTGAAAATCTGCCTTCCATTGCAGGGGCCATGGGTTCAATCTCTGGTTGGGGAACTAAGATGCCACATTCCTCAGGACAACTAAACCCATGTGGCAACTATTGAGTCCTCATGTTGCAATGAAGACGCATTGCAACCCACTAAAAAAAAAAAATTAAAATTCAGAGTATTTCCAGGAGTAGGGGAGAGAATGGTACTAGCCTCTCCACTCATTGTAAATACACTTTACCTTTACTACTCTTGAGTTTCAAGGGCAAGATTTATTAACAGAGAGTGATTCATGGCTCAAAAATACTTTCAAAACTGCTAATCTCATCCAATGCTCTCTTATTTTTAGAAAGATTAAGAGATTCGTCTATGTTCACCTAGCTAGTAGCAGAGTTGACGCTTGAACAGGAGAGGCAAACTCAAATATCTATAGGACCAGGCATCCTAGATGAGTGACATGAACAGAAAGGACATTATAGCAAACAGGAGCATCCATCGCCTCAAGAGGCCTGATCACTGCCATGCAGGTGTGCAGGCCCAGAGCCACCAGAACTTTTGAGTTTTGTTTGTTTGTCGTTGTTTTCCTCAAGAATCTTGGAATCTGGATTTCCTTACGAAATCTCTTGATTTTTAAAAGTTGTTAACCAGTTCTATTTTTGTTCACACAGTCTTAATAAATAAAAACCATCTGTCTGTTAGCGGGGCCTGGCTGCAAGCCCCTGGTTTGTGAGCCCTTGTCTGAACTCGACTCCAAGTCCATTCTGTGTGTTCCTCACATCTGATGGTCATCAACCTCACTTGAGCTGTGAGCTCGGAAACCACAGAAGGAAAATGTAGAGCTGTTCTTTATCCTCAGAACCATCTGGGCAAATACCCTCAACATGAAATCAAATGGCTGAGCTTCTGTATGTAGGAAATCCCTCACTCTATGCCCTTTGTCCAGACACACCCAAACAGTCCACTTCTCCCACCCACCGTCAGACAAATCCTACATGTCTTACAAGGCAGCCTGCTCTTGATTGAAATGGCAAAGTTCCTGCCTAGGGAGACTATAAATCATGTTTTCTCTTTGAATGGAGTGCAGAGTAGTGTAAAGGGCAGAGGCGTGGGAATGAAACAACCCTTCACCAGTTATGTAACCTTGGATCATATACCTACAAATTCTCAAAGCCCATTTTCCTCAATTATGACACGAGGATGGTGGTACTGAAAGGATGGAATTGTTATAAAGATTCAGTCATTACTATTTCAAGAAAAGTGGATTGTCATTTATGGCTTTTCTTGTCATTGATATATTAATAATTATTACATTTTGATTATTATAATAATACATATCATTATAAATACATGGGCCAGAGTCTAGGCTGTGACACTTACCAGACCCAAACAAATGTGGGAAAGTTATAAAACCTCCTGAAGTTTGTTACCTCCTCCAGAAAATAAGAAATAAAATACCCAGCTCACAAAGCTCTTGCTCAGTCTTGTCAGTAATACGGTATCTAGGGAGATTAAAACAGTTTGTGGCCGACGGTACCCCTCGATAAATAATTGTTATGACTATATCACTGTTATAGATATATCCTAGTCAGTCTCACTCGACAATGTCAGTTATGCGCTTGAGGTCTCTTCTGCAAGGGCTCAAGCCACGCAATCCTTTTGCAGGATGTTAGGATGATGTCCAAGCACTTATTTCCCCAATAAGAGAAATAAATGTGGGCACGAGGCCTGGACATCCAACCTGCACAGGACGTTAGGGGAAGATCACTTTGGAGCATCTGTCTCTTTAATTCTGAAATTGAGCCAGTGTGTTTTTCTCTAGCAAGAGTCTGGAACTAGTAGGAAGGCCCCCGGAGACTCCTTAATCTCTCAAAGATACTAAACTGAATCCTTGCATAGATGTTCAGCTGAAACCTGAGGTTGGGATAAAGTCCATTTAAACTTTTAAAGCTTTCTGTGTGGGACTGGACAAAGCTCCTACATGTTTTATGGAACCCTAGACAGCTACTTAAACAACTAAGGCTCCCTGAGAGCCAGGCACAGCAGTGAGTTGTGAAAACACAGCCTGATAGATTCCGTCCATTCATTTAGCACTCAGTCTGCCACTGCCTCATGTCATCTCCTGCACTGTTTCCTCAGCTGTCGACATGCCTTTTCATAAGACTACACTCTGTCTCCCCAGTTGGAGTATAGGGCCCCCCTAAAAAAACCGTGGCTCCAGGGCCTTGATGATCATCAACACATATTAGAGTTTAAGAAAATTCCACGTTCCACCTTGATTTTCCATATGATTTCATCAGTTATAAATATATTATTATTACACTAGCTTCTGCTTAGAGATGAAGAAAATCAAGCTCAGGAAAAAGTGACTTTCAAGAAAGCACTATTTGAAAAAGTGGCAGGGCTAAGTTGTGACCCAGAACTGTCCAATGTCAAAGCCAATGCTTAAGCTACCTGGTGAGTCAACAGCCCTTAGGATGTGCCAAGAAGATTTTTTTTGTTTGTTTTTTGGTAATGCTGAAGTAGCTTGGCTATAGTTTATTATAGTCATCTGATAACTGGGATGAATCTTATATTTTTGGACTTAAATATCTAGATCCTCGGTTAAGGAAGCTGAATTGCTAGGATGAGCCCAAGCGGAAATGACCCACAGCCTCTGTTTTGCTAGATTTCATTTCATAATTTCCATAGTCTTAGCATTTTGCTACTCATAGACCCATCATATATGGAGCTCATGAGTCCCAGGTAAATACATGTCTTCTACTTTCTTATATTATTATGTAAAATCACAGAAAACTATTCACAAAGATCATTGTTGAGAAAAAATATATCTAATGGAAATAGGTGAGATAGACAAAGGCCAGGTTTGTTGATAGGAGCAAACAATTGAGCACCTATATGAGCTTCACGTGTGTGTGTGTGTGTGTGTGTGTGTGTGTGTGTGTGTGTGTGTGTGTGTGTGTGTGTGCACATGCGCACATGCTGTGCGATAGCTGGAGGCATTTCTTCCATTTGAATCCCACTGCCTGGCTGTCAGAAGCTCTCAACATTAGTTTATGTAGCAGGATGGGAAGCCCCAGGATTAGCCATTAAATTATTCATTTTGCAGATTTACAGTGAATACCTTCTGTGAGTAAGGCATTTGCTAGAGGTGAGGAATACAGAGATAAAAGATTCCACATTTCTGTCTTCAAAAAGTTTCTGGTCAGAGTTGTCACAGTTTGTACTGGGGTGACTAATTATGGGCAGAGGAATACAATCTGATGGCTGGACAGATTGAAACACAGAGAAAAGAACAGCCCTACCATGGTCACATAGGACACAGATCCGGGTCTGGAACACGAACTCCAGTCACCCATCCAAACCCAAGCCAACTGCCATGACAACATGCATTCTCTCAGACACTCAACAGAGATCTATTGGAAGAATGTACGCACTTGGCAGCAGAGAGGGGAGGAGGCAGGAACAAGAGAAAAGACAAGGAAGTGAGGTCATCTATGCTTTTGAAGCTGAGATTTTTGGCCCCCAACCTCAGTGCCATAGGAAGCTACTGGACAGATGTCAGGAAAGTGATGAGGCTTTAAAGGCAGAGGTTGGAGCCCCTCTTCAATAGACAGCTATATCTTTGAACAGTGTCTTTTTCATATATTCCTCCATATGACTAAGTTTTCAGAAATAAAACATAGCTTTTATTCACTGAATTCATTAGATTGTGATTTCATGCTCCCTACTTCTGAAAGAAAATTTGAGGAACTGGATAGTAAACCTTTTGAAAACTACCAAAATGCAAACATCAAGAGGATGGGGGAAATTGAGGGAGGGGAGAGGAGATAATCTTCCTAATTTCCTCCATGCTGGGCACTCGTACATTTCCTGAATGAATCATTTGGCTCCTCAGAGAAAAGAGATTTGGAAGGCTGTCTGCAGCCCAGAATTGTGCCAGGTCTGTGGCCACCTCTTTTCATCTTGCAAGGAAAAAAATGCCTTAGCACTTCATTGAGGGTGCAATGTTACTATTAAAAGAGGAACTGACAAGCTATTGAGTGAAGAACACTGAGGAGTTGGCTCAGCTCCCACAGGGCTCAAGCAAGCATTAGAAAAGAGGTGGCTGAATAAATTACTCCACATCTGTATCCTTCATAGAAGCAGCTCAGTGATAGGGAGAGATAATTTTGTACCACTGTGTTTTATTCTTGAATTAATTGATGTCTTCATCTTTGTCTTGTAGCTAGACAATAGCATCACAGAACTTAAAGACCAACTGCTCATCATCACATTTTACATAAGGGAAAACTGAGGCAGTATCTAAAAAAGGCAGTATCTTACCCTCAGATATTCAAAAAGTTAGTGCCACAATTAGAACTAGAATGCAGATTTCCTCACTTGTGCTCCAATAAACTGAATTTCTATAATCTTAGGCCCCGAAAGCAGGGTCTAAGATTCTCAACATTTTATATTTTCTCCACTTTTCCGTATGATTTACTACATGTGGAACTCACATTAAACCCATTACTAAAACTCAGGTGGCGCTAGTGGTAAAGAAGCTACCTGCCAATGCAGGAGACATTAGAGACATGGGTTTGATCCCTGAGTTAGGAAGATCCCCTAGAGGACAGCATGGCAACCAACTCCAGTATTCTTGCCTGGGGAATCCCATGGACAGAAGAGCCTGGTAAGTTACAGTCCATGGGGTCGCAAAAAGTTGGACAGACTGAAGTGACTTAGCATGCATGCACACAAATATCATGATAGAAGTATCTATTTAAAACTACTTTTAGGTTGAAAGAAAACTTCAGGGATCATCTAGTCCAGTTCACTTAATTTCTACATGATTGACCAGAGGTTTAGAAAGTAGAAACAAGTTGTATGAAGTCATACAGTCAATTAATGGCAGAAGTTGGCTTTATAGCTAGAACATAGTATCCTGATCCTAAACAAGCATTGGCTGATGGACAATGGTTCTTTCATCACAACTCAAATGCTGGAATATGATGTGTTTATCATCCCATAGTTGCTTAATAGACAGAATGAGAAGTTTTGAGTCAGAAGGTTTTCATTTGCCTCTTAAATGGTAATAACCTTGTATGAGTGTCTCTGCATATATCAGATGAAATATTCTACCAGTGATTCTGGTTGTTCAGCATCTAGAATATAATGCCATTCAAAGGTTGGTCATATAGTATAGAACAAAGATCACAGAAAAAATAAGTTTGCAAGATAATAACATTAAATGTAGGATGTCCACACACTGGTGAAGTATACAAAAGGAAGAAAAAGAAAATGGTCTGGAAAACAAATCCCACTTTAATCAACATAGATTATTATGAATCCTCATTTGACAATATAAAGATGAGATGGATCAGATGATGTGGACTAAATTTTGTTTATAAAAGAAGGAAGCAAAGATATGCTGATGGAGAAAATTTGAGAAGACTGGTTGAGATATATCTTAGTCAGATGCTATTATAAAATAGCATCAACTGAGAGACTTTAAAAAAACCTTTAATGTTTTAAAAAATACTTCTCACAGTTCTGGAGGCTGAAAATCCTGAGGTCAAGCGGTTGGTGGATGTGTCTAGTGAGATCTCACTTGCTGGCTTGCAGACCACCACCTCATATGGCAAAGAGAGAGAAAGAGGATTTTAATCCCTTCCTCTTCTCATAAAGACGCTAATCCTATTATCCCCCAACTGGGCCTCATTCCAATGACTTCACCTGAACATAATTATGGGCCTCCTAGGTGGTGCTAGTGGTAAAAGAACCCACCCGCCTTGCCTCCCAGTGCAGGAGACACCATAGACCCCGGGTTCTATCCCTGTGTCAGGAAGATCCCCTGGAGAAGGGCAGGGCAACTGACTCCAGTATTCTTGCCTGAAGAATCCCATGGACAGAGGAAGCTGGCAGGTTATGGTGTATAGCGTTGCAAAGAGTAGCACAAGACTGAAGCGCCTTAGCATGCACGTGCAAACATAATTACTTCCCAAAGTCCCCACCTCCAAATTCTATCACACTGAAGGTGAGGGTTTCAAAACATATGCATTTGGTGGGGGAGACCCAAGCTTGTATTTCAGGAAAAACAGTGAGAACACCTCCAGAAGTACACAAAGGACCCCCACGTGGCACTGTGTGATCAGCTGGCATTGTTAAAGAGGATAACATGCAATGGAGCTGTGGCACCTTCTTCGGGTGGGATTCCCTGGGCACACAAAGGGAAATGTTGCCCAAAGACATTAAGGATTCACTGGAGATGTGCCTAGGGACCTGGCTCAGTAGGAGCTGAAGGAAAACTTAGAGAGGGACAAAAATTCTTCTAGGGCAAAGCAAAATTTCATAGATTTAAAGGGCAAATGAAGCCAAAGATCAGGCCTGGTGGAAATATGGCAGAGGGAAATCTCAGAGGAGAGGGAGTCATGGTCAAAGCCTGAATGGCTGACCTTTAAGATTTTGTAAATGGGAAAACTCATTTCAGGAGTAGAGTGGTTACAATGGTCTCTATTAGAAAATGGTCTTGAAAAGCAATGGAAAGTGATGTCTGCTGGAGTCAGGTAGGTAAAGGAAAGTTAAAAGAAAAGAATGTGATGAATGATCAACACAGATCATGTTTCTTAAAATAATATTTGATGTAAGAGTGGGGAGAGAGAGTGCGCTGCTTGACAAAAAGCTCAGTTGAACCACAGAGAGCTGTTGAGACAGTGAAGGGCAAGAATGGCAGAAAACCAGTAGAAATTAACTGGTCTATGACCCCTCTATGGAAAAGGGATCTTGATGGCTAGATTCAATTCAGTATAAGTCTGACCTTGTTAAGGCACACATAGTTTAGAAGGAGGCCTGGGGCACAAATCATATTGAATGTCAATACAAATCTCTTCTTACAAAGGTACCACACATCTTCTAAATTACATCGATTGGACAGAGTGATAATATTTAGTGTTCATTTTTCCTCTAGGTTTTAAACTCCGAAAGAGTGGAAGTGGCTACTTTTGCCTTGAAGTATAATAGGTGTTCAACAAACTAACTACAAGTTAGTTGAATAAATGATACAAACAAGCATGAAAATGAGTGACCTTTATCAAGCCAGACACTCTTCTAACAGTTCACACACATTAACTCATTCAATACTCAATATAATCCTAAAGAAGAAATGTTGATTCTGAGCATAATATATGAGTTGACTTTATTAGAGAGAATCTTGCTTTGAAATAAAGATGCTGATCGGTTGTGTGTAAAGCATTTATATACTCACACAGACCTATTTGTCTGTGATACACATGTATGTATTTATTATTTTATTTTAGATTGTTTGCAAGTCTATAAATCTAGAACGAGAAATACATGAGGTATCTCATATAATTTTCTATTGGTATCTAAATAGAATTATTATGATTTTATTTTATAGTATGAAAACTCATTTGTGATTGGTTAATAAAAACTAAGTCACTATAAGCAGATTTTATTTTATTTTATTTTATTAAATAGGTATATCAAAGTGATCTTGAGGAGTCTAGGGGAATCTTTCCTCCTGGGATAATGCTAGTACTAGGTGGAAGAGTCAAGATCCATTGCCAGGCTGAGGGAGAAACTATGTTTTATCATGTCTGTTCAAGGGCACGGCTTAGCCATTATCAGCACATGCCTGTGTGGTGAGCACTTGAACCCCTTATTTATTTTGGATACAGCCTTGCCCTATTTTAATGAAACTACTGATTGATTACTCCTCAATTTTCTGTAGCAACTGTGAAGAAGACAGTAAAAAACTGAACAGAAACACCTATAATTTATATATTGTGAACTGTTTATTGTTGCTTAATTCCAATAACTAGACACAGACTTAATGGTGTTAGATGCGGGCAGGGTGTTGAAAAGGAGGAAGATAAAGCTTATTTGAAACCCCATTTATTACCTGGAGTTTTGCAGTCTTTCCTCCTTGGTAAATTTGCTTTCCCCTCTAAAAGTCTCCATCCTTGAGACGTGCTTGAAATGAAAGCCAGTTCTTGCTAGACTTGCAAAATTGCATCGCAAGCAAGCAGAGCCCCTGGGAGAGGCCATCCCATCCATCAGACCCACTGTCTTTTGAAAGGGAGAGGCCTGAGGATAGTCAAAATGATGAATCCCAGTGGCTGGCAGCATCCAGGTTATAGATCCTAGAGGATGCCAGTGCATATGTGGTAACACTTGGCATACAGCAACTCAAAGATCCTTTGAGATACTGATGCTGTGTGCACGTAGATAGGGTACAGATTGTTCTTTGCTTCCACAGGCATATCACTACATCTAAATGCAGGCAAAACAAAAGGGAGGAAGACAGCGAACACAAGAAGCTGGGTACTTGAAGAAGCAAGTTTCTGCTTTGATGGCAGGGAAACCCAGCATCAGGAGGATCTTTGTGCTTGCCCTCTGTCCAGATAGGGATCTGCCTGTGACCCAGGTCAACCTGTTGATTCAACTGAATAGATTTATTGAGCTCCTACTATGTGGCAGGCACTGGGCCTACTGCTGAAGATATGCCTTGAACAAGACAGACATGATCTCTCTCATCAGTGAGTGGAGTCTCCAGGGTTGGGATCTATGAATGGACATTTACAATGCAGTGTGATATAATAGGACATCTGAACTAGGCAGTCAAAGAAATACAACTGATTAAATATAACCTGCTCACCTCTAGATATATTTTCCTGTATGGCCCCCAATTATACTCCAGCCTGTATTAGTTTCCTAGGATGATGTAACAATGGACCCCAAGATGGGCGTCTTAAAATAAAAGAATTTATTATCACACTTTTGGAGGCTAGATGTCTAAAATGAACGTTTTGGCATCATTGTGTTTTCTCTGAAGTTCCTTAGGAAGAATCTTTTTCTTCTTTGCATGTATACTCATTTTCTCAGTAGTGTCCAACTCTTTGCAACCCCATGGACTGCAGCACCCCAGGCTCCTCTAGCCATGGAATTTCCCAGGCAAGAATACTGGAGTGGGTTGGCATTTCCTTCTTCAGGGGATCTTCCCGATTCAGAGACTGAAACTGCAACTGCTACCTTGGCAGGCAGATTCTTTACCACTGAGCCATCTCCAGGCTTTTCCTGGCCTGTGGCTGCATCATTGCAGTCTCTGCCAGTGTTTTCCCAAGGCCTTTTTGTCTGTGTTTGTCCCTTTGTGTGTGATTTCTCCACTTCTAAGATTTAGTGTGTGTGTGTGTGTGTGCTCAGTCGTGTCTGACTTTTGTGCAGCCCCAATGGATTTAGGGCCCACCCTAATCCAGTATGGCCTCATCTTAATGTAATTACATCTCCAAGGACCTTTTTTCAAATACATTTCCATTCTGAGATTGCAAGGATTAAGACATGAACCTATCTTTTGGCTGAGGATGGGGGTGGGGTACCGCAAACAGTCTAATCCATTATACAGTTTAAGACTGTGTTTCATTCGTGCATAGCTTTTTAAATCTTTTTTTCCACTTTTTTCATTGTCTTTTTCCAGCTCTAGCTAGAACTTTGGGCAATTTACCTGTACTGATATGCAACCCTCTTGAAGTATTTCAAACTTGGCTCTCAGTTACATCTGTTTTTGTCCATGCATGTGTATGTGTGATTTTGAGTGGAAAACTTGCTTCATTCTCAGATGTAATCAGCGGCTCATGGGTCGCTAATGTCCTGGTCAGGTCTACCTCAGACCCCAGGTGAAGACCAGACACTGGCAAAGATTGATGAACAAAGCGAATAAGGGAAACTGACAAGCTCCTGTGGGCTTACCAAATGACAGACAATGGAAAGCAGCCCCTGAAGAAGCGGGTATTTGAAGGACCCACTCTCCAGTCCCCTGGAAGATGCCCCTACTTCACGTAAATACCCATACTGCATACTGCCTTGTGAACTCCTGATTTTTTAAAAATCTACATCATTATTTGGGGAGATGACTCTCAACTTTTGGTGGAAAGGTGATCTACTAACTACCACAACAAAACCCCCAAATGTTACTATGATAATGCAGGGAAGAAAGCAACATGTTTTCCTAATGTACTAGGCTACAGTCAGTCAGAACTTTCTCTTTTTAGGACGAATTTCCTCAGTATGCTAAATTCCACAGCTTGGACTATCCAAAGTTTTTTCCAAGATTTTAGCAAAATGCTCAAGAACTAACAATTCTATTTTCAGCCTCTCTTCTGAATTGGTTCCATATAAACCTAAAAGCAGAACTAAGTTCCAAGTTCCTTAATCATTGTCTAAGAGAAACCCAGTTACACCCAGCACTGGACTGGGATTCACTGTTTCATTATAAGGAGACATGTCTCTCTGCACAAAGAATTATAGAATTCCTTTCTCTCTTATTTCCTTCTATAAAGCTGAAGTATTCCCTACATCTGAAGCCACACCATCAGTCCTACCTACATCACTTAGGACTAATGTACATCAAGGGGGCATTTTTTTTTTTATATACACATATTCCCTGGTTTTGAAAATTTTCTGTATACCACTTTGTGTTTACCAAAGACCTATACTTTTTGCTAACCAAGAGAAATTCAGAGAAGAATTTTGCTTTTGTGAAAAAAGGAAAAAAATGAAAAAAAAAAAGCGTTTGTTTTGCAGGGAGTGTCACAGAGGCAACACATACTCTGAGCAGCGAGAGTAGCTCCATCAAGCTCCTTCTGCAGTGACTACATTCAGCATCTAGCATCAGGCTGTCATAGCTTTGACTGTGTCTGTGAGCATCTGTGCTTTAGCTCAATTTATTTTGTGCGTCTGTTAGTAAGAGGTGTCCTAAGGCAACCGTTTCTTCACTTTAGACATTTCAGCTTCAAAAAAGTTTCATAGGAATGCTCTGCTTTCAGATAGCAGGGGATACCCGTATTTTCGGGGGCTTCCCTTGTGTCCCAGATGGTAAAGAGTTTGTCTGCAATTCAGGTAAACCGGGTTTGAACCCTGAATTGGTAAAGAATCCACCTGAAATGCAGGAGACACAGGTTCATTCTCCGGGTCGGGATAATGCCCTGGAGAAGGGAACGGCAACCCACTTCAGTACTCTTGTCTGGGAAATCCCATGGACAGAGGAGCCTGGCAGGCTACAGTCCATGGGGTCACAAGAGTCAGACGTGACTTAGTGACTAAACCAACAAACCACCACCCCTCATATTTTCACTATACTGGTGGGTCTTTCCCTAAGAGGAATCTCCCACCAGATGCTAAAAGGCAGAACATTTTCTCATTATCCTGAGATTGAAAGTCATTATAATTTTAAGGGTTTAATTTTCAGGCTTCAACTATTTTACTTTACAACCTTTTACCATCTTCCCTCCAACAAATTGTCACTTCCTCTTTAAAAAGGAATGGGACTTAAAGACCTCTGTAGCATTTACTAGTATTTTGGTAATTGGGGTGTGAAATGTTTACAAAGCATGTTTTCACCAGACTTTAAACAGCTCTGGAATATGAATGAAAAGCAAAGAAGCATTTGCCTTAAGTATGTTTTCTTGCTGAACTTGGAAAGCTGACATCCCTGAGAATGACACCAACAGAAACAAACAGTCCTCCTAGTCCTGTTGCACTGTAGGCTTTATCTTAAGAGAAGAGCGTGTAACAACAACCCTGATTTGGGTATCCAGGCCTCTGGTAGTAAGAGGGTTCTGTTATCATAAGTAGAGTTAGTACATGTCTCCATAATGAAGTAAATTGGTGCACAAGAGTTCTTCATTCTGATTACATGTTAGAATCACTGGGGTGGGAAAAGCTTTTAAGATGCACTGATGTCCTAGCCCCAACCACAGAGATTCTGGCTTAATTGACTTGGGGTGGGATCCAGGAATGGGGATTGTTTAAAAATCACTCTCCAAGTGACTCTCCTGGGCACCTGAAGTTGAGAAACATGAGTAAAGCACCATGCTTCTCCAACTTTAAAATCTGCCTGAATCACCTGAGAAGCTGGTGCAACTGTAGACTTGACTCAGTAGGCCTGGAGAAAGTCTTGCCACTCTGTATTTCTAACTGGCTCCCAGAACGTGTCCATGGTGGGGGCCTGAGGACCATACCTGGAGTAACAAGAGTGCGATGAAATTGGCAATATTTTGAAAACTGAACAAACTGGAATCTGAGAATCAAGGAGAATCAAGAATAAAGAGGAAATAAAACTTATTTCAGGAATGAATAGAGTGAATATGGCATGAAAGGCAGATGTCCAACAGCCTGGCACTCAGTGGCTACACACATTCTGCTTCCATTTCATTTTCCTCCTCTCTACCTTCCCAAGCACCTTCAGCCTTCAGAAGGCAAAAGGAAAGAGCTGATGTCCTGTCTGGTTGTTATGGGAACATCATGCTTAAGAGAAAAAGAATGGAGGGTATCAGGACCCACAGTGGCTTATTGGCTATTGACCCACGTGTCTAAAAAATGCCTTGACGTTGAAATTTTAAGGAGAAATATTTGCATATCTTAAATATAAAATCTACTCAAAGCCAGCCTCCTTGTCTTTCATTATACTGGTCTTCTCATGTAGAATGCCCTCTCTCTTACAAATGAGAACAGTCAAATCTGTAGCTGCAGATCAAAGTCAGCTTTTAAAGAACAGTGGTCCCCAATCTCTGTGGCACCATGGACTGGTTTCACAGAAGATAATTTTTTCCATGGACTGGGGCAGGGGTGGGGGTGGGGAGTGGTTTCAGGATGATTCAAGCACATGACATTTGTTGTGTATTTTATTTCTAATCTAATGCTACCACTGATCTGACAGGAAGTATCAGTCTGCACCCTGGAAGGCTGGGGATTAGGGACCCCTGGTAAGAAGTTGCTAGGCAGGTATTCTAAAGGGTGTTGAGTGTATAGGTTATAATAGTTGGCCCAGTGAGAAGGATATGCCAAACCTACCTGGAAAGGATGCTTTGCATCCTCTTCCCTGAATTTCATTGAACAGGTAGTTTGAACAATATGTAAACTTTAGATAAGTCATTCTAATTGGGTAGATACCTTAATTTAGCAGAACTTAGCCTGTGCTTGCTAAAAAGAGTGCCCAACACCAAGAATTTTTCATGTACCTTTATTTAAAATAATGTACATTAGTAACCTATGGTATCTATACAAATGTGAGAAAATAAGTAACTTTAAAAATGGAAATTTAAACCCAATGGAAAAATGCTAACTCTAAGGCCTGAGAGATCAACTGTTTTCCTTGCTGCTGCTGCTGCTTCTATAGTTATGCTGAGATCAAACACATCAAATGTTGGGAAGAAGGAAAACATCTCCTCTTTAGGAAAAAAAAAAAAAAAAGCTGCTTTGTATTTTGTGATGCTTTTGGTCTTTGCCAAGATGCTGGTCTTTAAAGTGCTTTGCAGCCTTGCCCCCACCCTGACCTTCCACCCTACACACATGCTAACATTTAGCCACAGACTGGGCTTGTTCACTTCCTTCTCTAGAAATGGACTTGAATGACTTGCTGTCTGAGCACCAGGTCACCACATGGAATGCTCTCACCATCCATCTTTAACCTTCTCTCTAGGGAGAGCTTTCTGCTTCTCTTATCTCTGGCTTCTTAACTTTCTAAGGAATCGCCTCAAGACTGAGGGTGTGGTACGTGATGTGGGCTTGTTGCTATGGTGCTAGCAGCTGAGACAGAACACCTGCTTTCTTGAGAAAGAAAAGGCAATAGATCTTTAACATGAGCATTCATCTCTGTTCCCTCTGCCTCCATCGCCAACACCTGCCTTCCTCCCTTCTTTCCCATTCATATATTTGTGCTCTTTGTGGTGGATATAGACATTCTTGTCAGGTTGAATATGTTTACTTTAACAAAAATCTGCTGCAAACTGGATTTCTATCAAACTCCTTTGCCCTGTGTCTCCTGAGCATTATGAAACCAGCCTCAGCATTAACCTAAGCTCCAAAGACTGTACTTTGAAGAGCTTCTGACAGTTGTTTTCATGTATATATTTCTATATAAATACTAAGCATTTTCTAGGTATCTTCTCCAGCAAAAAGATATATATATCAATATATATGTCAAAAATCTACTGTCTTTTACCTTGAATATAAATGATTTAACTTTTTATGTTAGCATGCTGGTATTTTTAATAGAAATTATATCGTGGAGCCAGGTTGTGAGAATAGACCTGGGCAATAAAGAACTAGCTAGATACTGATTTTGGCTCAGCCACTAAAATGCAGTCATTCATTTGTCCACTCATTCAACTACTGTTTAAACACCTATTATGTGTTCAGCGCAGATCTAAGTACTAGGGATACAGTGGTAAACAAAAAAGTCTCTGCTTCAGGAAGCTGTCATTCTCAAGTAGAGGCAAACTATAAACCAGTGGTTCTCAAACTTTAGAAAGAAATCTAATTCTACTGCAGGTGATTGTTAAAACATGGCTTTCTAAACACTTCACCTAGAGATTCTGATCTCCTAAGGCTGGAATTTGCATTTCTAGTAAGTTTCCTGGCTCCATGGACCACACTTTGAGAGCAATATAAATATACTGATGTAAACAAATCAACAGGTAAATGCATAATATAATCCCAGCTAGTGATAACTGCCATGAAGAAAAATAATTCAAGGAATGGAACAGAATGATGCAGGGAGGTGGGTGCTGATACTTTAGGTCAGAGAATCAGAAAAGGCATTTTACTTGGCAGAGACCTGAAGTTTTTATGTTTCTCACAAGAGCATCACATGACCAGTGGCAGCACAGGCAGAAATCCTGGCGGGAAGTACGCTGGCCTGGCTGTAGTCATCCCATCTGTTGTGTTCTCAGGGTGACATACGCACCTGTCACTGCATGTATCCTGGTGTATGGCTGGATCCATTTTGTGTTTTAGAACTTTGTGGCAGGAACAGTGCCATTTTCGTACTTGAATCCCCGAAATCCTACTGAGAAGTTGCTCATTAAATGAACCAGACACCACTGGAATGGCTTCACAGCAATTAACTCATTTCATCCTCATATAAACTACCCAAAGCATGACTTGTTATCATCTTCATTTTACAGATGAAGGAACTGAGCCACCGAGAGGTTAAATAATTTGCTTAGGAACACAGAAGTAGGAAGTAGCAGTACCAGGATTTGAGCACATCTCTCATAGAAACTGGAGGGATAAATGAATGAATGGATGTGGAATGGATGTTAAAACTGAGCCAAGAAGAGCTATCAACTGGCTTCTATATTTTAAGATAGAATCTGTAACCAATTGGAGTTGAAATGCTGATGTTTGCCCAGTAGATGAGGAGGAGCCTAGTAGATCAGAGGAGTAGCCCAGATGAGGGAAGGTGTAAGGGGGCCAGGTCTAGAAGGAATACACTCAGATGTGTGTTAAAGAGGCTTGCTTGGGCAGGTACAGGTTACCTCCATTGTGAAAGCAGGATGTGCCATTGGTAGCTGGAGGGCAGGAGAAAATGCACTCAGCAAACCCCTTCCTCTCAAGGGATCCTGACAAGTTGTGTTTTAATCTAATTAATACATTCAGGAAGTTGGGCCATGAGAAATGTGATTATTTAATTGTTTTGTTCAAAGAGTATGAAGCAGGGTATTAGTCTGGGGTCATGACTCTAAGGTTCATTTCAGGTTATTACCTAGGAGGGTTTTGGAACAAGAGTGGCTGATTGATTCTTTCCCTGCTGTTATCCTCATTAATTTACAAAGATTCATTGTGTTGGTGCTAATGTGCAGAGCCTGGAATGAAATGTAAAACAGATTCAGACTGATAAGAACTGATTCGTATCTGCTATTCTATCTTGTTTCTTCCCCTGCATATTCCCTTCTAAAGATTTTCAGGTACATGAATTTCTAGCTTGATTATAATCAATTCTTTTTCCACATGACAAATATTGTCTCTAATGAGTAAGCACTGAGCAGGAAGTAGACATAGGGCATTTTAATTTCAACCCAGCAAAACCTTGGCTTTGCTATTATTCTCCCTATAACCCTGGAGAAATTACCCAACCTTTGTTGCTTGGATTCCTCTTCTGGAAATCTAGATAATAAAATGCAAGTCTGAACACTTTCAACACACACCCCAATTAACATTTCTAAATGACTCCCATGACCTGGAAGTCATGTCATGGTTCAAGCTTGATGCTTCCCAAGCCTCCATGATTTGGCCTCAACTTTTTTTCCCAGTCTCATTCTGCCACTGACTGGCAAGTATTTCTTGTTCTGTTGTATTAAATGGTGTTCTGTGTTTCAGCTACTTTTTCTCTGGCAAATCTTGCCCTACCGGTGTGTGTGTGTGTGTGTGTGCTCAGTCATGTCTGACTCTTTGTGACCCCTGGTAGGACTAGGCACCTCTGTCCTTGGGATCATCCCAGCAAGAACACTGGAGTGAGTTGCCATTGCCTTCTCCAGAGGATCTTCCCGACCCAAGGATCGAACTGATGTCTCCTGTATTGCATGAGACTTCTTTTATGGCTGAGCCACTGGGGAAACCCTAGTTGCCAAAATCTTTTTCTTCATTTAACCTGTCATCAGTTGTGTGAAGCTTTTCTGGCTCCCATAGACAAATTGCACAACATCTTATGTGCATTCTAGGTTCCTCCATTAACACTTGACATGGTTGATTGTAATTATTTGTCTAAATGCATATTTCATTGTCATTTTTATCAGTGTGTGTGTATACACCCTCCACTCCACTGTGAACTTGAAGACACAAGAGCAGGTCACAGCTTAGGCAGTCCTATATGCCAAATAACTAACAACTGACTGCAGTAACAGTAATTTAACATATGTTGATTCAGGAATAAATGAAATAATATATCAGGCCTGTTTGACATCTTAGATTATGAAGACTAAAGTGAAAGTGAAAGTGAAGTCGCTAAGTTGTGTCCGACTCTTTGCCACCCCATGGATTGCAGCCTGCCAGGCTCCTCTGTCCATGGGATTTTCCAGGCAACGATACTGGAGTGGGCTGCCATTTCCTTCTCCAGGGGATCTTCCCAACCCAGGGATCAAACCCAGGTCTCCCTCATTGTAGGCAGATGCTTTCATCGTCTGAGCCACCAGGGAACATATACTAAGTACTAACGCTCTTTTTAAATCCCAAACTGCACAACAGTGTGCCTGTGTAAGGAATCATTTATTGAAGTGTCCCCAAAACATTTTCTAACTCCATTTTGATTATGTAGTCTAGTCTTAAATATTTTCTCTTTTATGTCAGAAACAATCACACATTCATTCAACCAATAAATATATCCGCCAAGCTACATAGCAGACACTGGAGAGTGGAAATAACAGAAAAGTTGCCCCAAGCCTTGTGGATATCAGTCACAATGGATGAGACTGGAGAAATTCCCTCAGGTTTGGGCTGAGTGGTTTCTCACTTCAGTGCCTGTCCTGTCCTGCCTTCTCCCTTGGACTCTTTACTAGGTCTGATGCTTTGATCCATGGTTGGTTAGATCTTGCACCTGAACCTTTCCTTGATCCATGGTTGGCTTGATCTTGCACCTGAACCTTTTGTTTCTTTGCATGGCCATGATGGCTGCAGGCTCTTCTTTCACAATGCCCCCACCCCTACCCCAGCTGGGGTGGATAGCAGACTGTTTTCTGGACCAATTGGCCATAAAATAAAAAATTCTAGCTGCTGTGGGTATAGAGAAAAATGCAGAATGAACCGGTTCTTCAGAGGTTTCAGCCTGGGACATTGTTGGTCTAGGATCATTGATTGCATTTTATCCTTTCCCTTTCAATTCCCACATAGTACCAAAATCCAATCAAGGTATTTGATGTAAAATGTTTTGAATTTCCCTTAGTGAACAGTAAACAGTAAGAAAAACAGTGAGAAAAGCAACCTGAACATTCCTGCCCACCCCCACCCCGCCCCCCGCCCCGGTTCAGGTCTCTAGTTTTTTATCTGCAAGAGATGTTTTGTTTCTGTGATCACTGGTAACTACTATGAATTTCTTCACTCAAAATTGTCCAATTCAGCATCTCACCAGCCTTAACTACTCTGGCTATGGAAGCCTCTGGCTATAGTGGGTTTTTTTTGTCAGTGGCAGCCTCTGACAAAGTGGTTTCTGATGATGATTTTTGTGAAAAGTGGTCTGTCTTTCATTGCCTCAGCCTCACCTCTGCTCTCCCCCATCACCTCTATTGGAAAGTTATGGAGAGAAGGAGGTAGGGAGAGATGAGGGGTCAAATCTGTTACTTTTTATAGAGGTGGAGTGAGAATAATTTCCTGTGAAAGCCAAGGACATTCTTTCATTAGTTTTGCTTCCTGTTCTGGGTCTTATATGCTTGGTGATTTTCTTTCTTTTTTTTTTCCTGTTGGAACTTCTATGAGCCAGTTTCCTGTGCCTGAGGCTGGTGAGTGATAGAGTTTTATGAGTTTGGCCCACCTACTCGGCTGTGAGCCTGGGGATAGGGATGAATGAATAGAAATGAGCCGCCTAAGTCATCCCTAAATATTTTGGATAGGAGTTCAAAAGACAAGTCTCAAATAAATATTCTGGGAAGCAGCCAATCACAGAATTTTAGGTTTCAGGAAGACTCAGTGCAGAGGGAATATATTTCAACTTCCTGCCCCTTTGATTTCAATGTCAATCTTCCAAAATTTGCTCATTTGTACATTAATCAGTGCTAAAGAGTCGGCTGTGTGCTGCACTCTGTTTTAGGTGCTGGATGGATCAGGCAATGACCAGAAACACAACTCAGATGGATTTAAGCAGAAATGTATTGCCCCATATAAGAGGGTTGTCTAGCTTCAGGTGAGGCTGGATCCACGTGTTCAGTATCTTTAGGAATCCACCTTTCTCTGTATCTCAGAATTATATTTCTTTATTAGCTTTATTCTTATAAAGCTTTTGCTTTAAGACTTTGGCTACTTGATAACCACATGGCCACAGGCAATTTCAGGCTTACATTCTCTCAGCTTTAATCTCACTGAGAAAAGGCTTTCTCTTGCCCCATACTTCCAGAAAACACCCTATAACTGCTTCTCATGAACACAGAATGGATCTTGCATTCCATCCTGAGCTCGTCACTATGGCTTTGCATGGCCAGACCTATGCCAATCCCTGTAAGAGCAGGGAAATTATATCAGCGCTACCTTAATCACTTGACCTGAGACGGGAGGGAAAAAGAAAACCAAGTTGTCTAACCAGAGGAAAAAGGGAGTACAGCATAAAAACATATCCACTTCAATAATGAAGAAATTGGCCAAATGATAGTAATTAACTTGCACAAGCTCATAGAGCTAGCATGATACATTTTAAAAAATGACTTTCAAATCCAGATTTTGTAAATTTGAAGTCAGTCCCCTTTTTCTGGTTCAAATGTTTGTATTTTTTTCCTCAAACATGCCACATGCATTTCAGTTATGTGAAAATGAAAGTCACTCAGTTGTGTCTGACTCTTTGTGACCCCATGGACCCATACAATCCATGGAATTCTCCGGGCCAGAATACTGGAGTGGGTAGCCATTCCCTTTTTCCAGGGGATCTTCCCAACCCAGGGATTGAAGCCAGGTCTCCTACATTGCAGAAGCCAGCATGGAAGCCTAAGAATACTGGAGTGGGTAGCCTATCCCTTTTCCAGCAGATCTTCCCAACCCAGGAATTGAACCAGGGTCTCCTGCATTGCAGGTCAATTCTTTACCAGCTGAGCTACGAGGGAAGGTGTGTGAAAGGTAGACTTCTACAATGGCCTCCAGTAATGTCCAGCTCCTGGTGTTCACACTTTAATGTAATTTCCTTGAGTTCAGTATGAATTGAACCCAGCAACATATTTCTAACCAACAGAATATGGCAAAGGTACCAGGCTTTCAGTTTTGTGCTTTGGATAAAAAAGATTGTTATTTCCATTTTGCTAGCAGATTATCTTTCTATTCTTGTCTGTGCTGAAACCAGCTGTTATGTTGAAGAAGCCGACGTGGCAAGGAACTGAGGGTAACCACTAGTTAACAACTAGTAAAAAAAAGAGAGGCCCTTGGTCTAACTGTTGTTGGGAATGGAAGGCTTGGAAAACCTGTGAGTGATCTGTGAGGAGTATATCCTTCCTTAATGGATTACCCTGTATGATGGTTAATTTTCTGTGTCAGCTTGACTGGACTCTTAGGTACCCTGACAGTCAGTCAAATATTATTCTAGTTGTTCATATGAGGGTGTTTTGGGTGAGATGAACATTTAAATTAACAATCAGTAAAGCCGATTGCCCTTCCTAATGTGGGTGAGTCTCATCCAATCAGTTGAAGGTCTGGCTAGAAGATAAAGGTTGACCCATACTCCAGACTGGGGCATCCACTCTTTTCTCTGCTTTCAGATTCAAACTGAAATGTTAACACTTTCTGGGTTTTGAGTCTGCCAGTCTTATGGTGGGAACTACACCATCAGCTCTTTTAGTTCTCAGGCCTTTTCAGACTGGAAATAAACTGATGGCTTTTCTGAGTCTCCAGGCTGCTGACTCACCCTGCAGATTTTAAAACTTGCCCACTTTAATAATCATAGGAGCCAATTTTTTATTGTTAACCTCTTTCTCTCACTCTCTCTCTCTATATGTACACACACACACGTTATACATACGTACACATATATATACAAAATTCTGAATGATTTTATTTGATGAAAATCATTATTTTAAACACCATGTGTGCTCACTCAGTCATGTCCAACTCATCGCCACCCCATGGACTGTAGCCTGCCAGACTCCTCTGTCCATAGGATTTTCCAGGCAAGAGCATGGGAGTAGGTTGCCATTTTCTACTCCAGTTTAAACACCATCCTTGCTTATTTTTCTTATTGATGAAAGAGGAGGATTAATTCGTATTTTAGTCTACAATTGCCATGATCTCTTCCAACAGAAAAGCTTCGGAGTAAAATAGAAGATCTTGTAAAACAAGGAGGACAGCTGTGAACTGCTCCTTGAATTCTTAGGTGTGACGTCCTTGCACTTACTGAGGTCAACTTCTTTCTACTTAATATACTTCTAAAAGTGTCAAACTAGTGATAAATGCCATTCCATTTCTCATGTCACAAACACTTGGCCAGGAAAGAAAAAAAAAAAAAAAAAAGATTTACACAGAGCAGCTCAAGTCAAGTTCATAAATAACGATGTTTTAAAAGGTGGGTTATTTCTATTCCACACAATAGCAAATACCTACATTATTCATTTTTGAGTTGATCTTATCTGAATTCTCACACTTTCCTCTGGGTTAGGGAGAATAAAAAAGCATTCCTTGTCTAAAAACATACCTTGCTTAAAAAGGCAGTTGATTCCTCCGGGAACATGTGTCATGTGATGTTGCTATGTTTCAAAAGACAGGCTCAAATAATAAGTCTATCGATTCCCCTTATTTATCCTACTAATGGTCATTAGGAATGCTATGTAAACAGATTTGTTTCTCTCACATGAAATTCTGAGAAAAGAGGATCAGGAATTCAGATTTCTACTTTCAGATGATAAGTCTAAGAAAAGAAAAAAAAAACATTGAAAATTCTTTAACTTTATGACTATAATTACTGGTCTAAATTCTACTTTTAAAATTTAAAGACTCAGCAGCTTTTGTTGATTTTGGAGGGGGATGGGAGTATAAATATTTAAACCACTAAAACAATTTGCATTTACTTCATTCCAGACTACCTCAAATTTAGTGAGAAAGACATAATAAGGAAACCAAAAATGTGTGGAAACCTGGAGAAAGGCAGTGAGGTGAGAGACTATTGCAATGAATGGACTGCTCAGTGATGGTTGGAATTATACAAAGAAAATCTGGAAATGTGAAACCCAGTGTCTTAGAGAAAAAGTCTGAAACTAAGTGACAAAACATGTAAGTCTTTAGCTGAATTTTAGTTATTTACTAGCTCTAGTATCGGAGAAAGCAATGTCACCCCACTCCAGTACTCTTGCCTGGAAAATCCCATGGACGGAGGAGCCTGGTGGGCTGCAGTCCATGGGGTCGCTAAGAGTCAGACACGACTGAGCAACTTCACTTTCACTTTCATGCATTGGAGAAGGAAAGGCAACCCAGTCCAGTGTTCTTGCCTGGAGAATCCCAGGGACAGGGGAGCCTGATAGGTTGCCATCTCTGGGGTCGCACAGAGTCGGACACGATTGAAGAGACTTAGCAGCAGCAGTGGCAGCTCTAGTATGGGCTTGATATCCTCAAACATTTAAACCATGTGGAAGATTCCCTGGAGGAGGGCATGGAAAATCACTCCAGTATGCTTGCCTGGAGAATCCCAGGAACAGAGGAGCCTGGTGGGCTATAGTCCATAGGGTCTCAAGGAGTCGGACCTGACTAAGGTGACTTAGCACACATGCATTCGAACTGTGGTGCTGGAGAAGACTCTAGAGAGTCCTTTGGACAGCAAGGGGATCAAACCAGTCCATCCTAAAGAAAATCAACCCTGAATATTCATTAGAAGGACTGATGCTGAAGCTGAAGCTCCAATACTTTGACCAACTGATGTGAAGAGCCAACTCATTGGAAGCAACCCTGTTGCTGGGAAAGATTGAGGGCAGGAGGAGAAGGGGCGACAGAGGATGAAATTATTGGATGGCATCATCAACTCAATGGACATGAGTTTGAGCAAACTCTGGGAGATAGTGATGGACAGGGGAGCCTGTTGTGCTCTAGTCCATGGGGTCTCAAAGAGTTAGACACCACTTAGTGACTGAACAACACTACACACACACACACACACACACATATGGGTTTATACACACATATACATAGAACACTTTCTATATTTGTTATCCTCACCTCAATAGATGAGTTTCAAATAAAATCATGAATGTAAATATGTCTGGTAAATTCAACTCAGGAGCTATAACTGATGTTGAGAAAAAGAAGACAATCCTGGGGACTTTCCTGGTGGTCCAGTAGTTAGGAATCTACCTTCCAATGCAGGGGATGAGGGTTTAATCCCTGGTCAGGGAATGAAGATGCCACATACCACTGGGCAACTAAGCCCATGGGCCACAACCAGAGAGAAGCCTGTGTGACGCAAGAGGAGCCCTTGAGCTGTGATTAGGATCTGATACAGCCAAAAATAAATCAATAAGCTTTAAAAAATGAAGACCATCCTGGCATGACCTGTGCCAGGCATGTTAAGGCCTAGGAGATGGGGGAAGAAAGACATGAAAGGGGTTCAGTTCAGTCACTCAGTTGTGTCTGACTCTTTGCAACCCCATGGACAGCAGCACGCCAGGCCTCCCTGTCCATCACCAGCTCCCGGAGCTTGCTCAGACTCATGCCCACCATGTCAGTGATGCCATCCAACCATCTCATCCTCTGTCTTCCCCTTCTCTTCCTACCTTCAATTCTTCCCAGCTTCAGGGTCTTATCGGTTCGCTGCATCAGGTGGCCAAAGCATTGCAGTTTTAGTTTCGGCATCAGTCCTTCCAGTAAATATTCAGGACTGATTTCCTTTAGGATGGACTGGTTGGATCTCCTTGCAGTCCAAGGGACTCTCAAGAGTCTTCTTCAACACCACAGTTCAAAAGCATCAATTCTTTGGTGCTCAGCTTTCTTCACAGTCCAACTCTCGCATCCATACATAACCACTGGAAAAACCATAGCCTTGACTAGACGGACCTTTGTTAGTAATGTCTCTGCTTTTTAATATGCTCTCTAGGTTGGAGAAGGAAATGGCAACCCACTCCAGTGTTCTTGTCTGGAGAATCCCAGGGGCGGAGGAACCTGGTGGACTGCCGTCTCTGGGGTCGCACAGAGTCGGACACGACTGAAGAGACTTAGCAGCAGTAGCAGCTAGGTTGGTCTTAACTTTTCTTCCAAGGAGCAAATGTCTTTTAATTTCATCTGCAGTGATTCTGGAGCCCCTAAAAATAAAGTCTCTCACTGTTGTTGTTTCCCCATCTATTTGCCATGGAGTGATGGGACCAGATGCCATGATCTTCATTTTCTGAATGTTGAGTTTTGAGCCAACTTTTTCACCCTCCTTTTACTTTCATCAAGAGGCTCTTTAGTTCTTTTTCACTTTCTGCCATAAAGGTGGTGTCATCCGAGTATCTGAGGTTTTTGATATTTCTCCTGGCAGTCTTTATTCCAACTTGTGCTTCATCTGGCATTTCGCATGACATACCCTGCATAGAAGTTAAATAAGCAGGGTGACAATATGCAGCCTTGACGTACTCCTTTCCCGATTTGGAACCAGTCTGTTTCCATGCCAAGTTCTAACTGTTACTTCTTGACCTGAATACAGATTTCTCAGGAAGCAGGTGAGGTGGTCTGGTGTTCCCATCTCTTTAAGACTTTTCCACAGTTTGTTGTGATCTACATAGTCAAAGTCTTTGGCATAGTCAATAAAGCAAAAGTAGATGTTTTTCTGGAACTCTTCTTGCTTTTTTGATGATCCAGCGGATGTTGTCAATTTGATCTCTGGTTCTCTGCTTTTTCTAAATTCAGCTTGAACATTTGGAATTTCACAGTTCAAAAACTGTTGAAGCCTGGCTTGGAGAATATTGGGCATTACTTTGCTAGAGTGTCAGATGAGTACAATTGTGTGGTAGTTTGAACATTCTTTGGCATTGCCTTTCTTTGGGATTGGAATGAAAACTGACCTTTTTCCAGTCTTGTGGCCACTGCTGAGCTTTCCAGATTTGTTGGCATATTGAGTGCAGAGCTTTCACAACATCATCTTTCAGGATTTGAAATAGCTCAACTGGAATTCCATCACCTCCACTAGCTTTGTTCGTTGTGATGCTTCCTAAGGCCCACTTAACTTCACATTCCAGGATGTCTGGCTCCAGGTGAGTGATCATACCATAGTGGTTATCTGGGTCATTAAGATCTTTTTTGTATCATTCTTCTGTGTATTCTTGCCACCTCTTCTTAATATCTTCTGCTTCTGTTAGGTCCATGCCATTTCTGTCCTTTATTGTGCTCAGCTTTGCATGAAATTTTCCCTTGATAGCTCTAATTTTCTTGAAGAATAGATTTTCTTCTATTGATTGCTGAGGAAGGCTTTCTCACCTCTCCTTGCTATTCTTTGAATCTCTACAGTCAAATGGGTACAGCTTTCCTTTTCTCCTTTGCCTTTAGCTTCTCTTCTTTCTCAGCTATTTGTCAGGCCTCATCAGATAACCTTTTTGCTTTTCTTTTTCTTGAGGATGGTCTTGATCACTGCCTCCTGTACAATGTCACAAACCTCCATCTATAGTTCTTCAGGCATTCTGTCTATCAGATCTAATCCCTTCAATCTGTCACTTCCAGTGTATAATCATAAGTGATTTGATTTAGTTCATTCTTGAATGGTTTAGTGGTTTTCCTTACTTTCTTCAAATCAGAATTTGGCAATAAGGAATTCATGATCTGAGTCACAGTTGGCTCCTGGTCTTGTTTTTGCTGACTGTATAGAGCTTCTCCATCTTTGGCTGCAAAGTATATAATCAATCTGATGTCTGTATTGACCATCTGGTGATGGCCTTGTGTAGAGTCTTCTCTTGTGTTGTTAGAAGAGGGTGTTTGCAATGAACTGTGTGTTCTGTTGGCAAAACTCTGTTAGCCTTTGTTTTGTATTCCAAGGTCAAATTTGCCTGTTACTCCAGGTAGTTCTTGACTTCCTACTTTTGCATTCCAGTCTATAATGAGAGGGGTATGTGAAGATAATAGAGCAAGAATGCTCAAAATGCTACAGGGACCAGGGGAATAAAGGAACGCTGCGAAGCAGGCTAGCTGAGGACTCTGGGTAATATGTCAGGTGGAAACTGAGATAACACGTGATCTTTCAAAGGAAAAAAGAGCCTCTCTGCCCCAATCTGTCACTCCCATACAAGAATCCCAGCCAGAAGTGCTGACTCTTCCAATTATTTGTGGGAAGCTCTAAATAGAGATTTCCACATGATATAAACTGAACTCTAATTTTTTTTTAATTCAAGAGGAGATATGAATTAAAATATTCCAGTGAATGAAAGAAATAAACTTGCATGAATTACCTATTCTATAAAAACAGACTGATCATTGAAGGAAAAATGAGTCACTTGGTTTAATTAATTGAATCTACCCAGCAGTACCTGAGTACCTGTGTGTCCCAAATGTATTGCATCAAAACTAATAACACTGAATAACAATAGAAGCCACATGACTTTGCTTTAAAATCTATTACAGATGATCTCTACTTAACACCTGTCACAGCCTCCCCCATGCTTCTGACACATTAAGTTGCAGAATCTTCCTTGGACACGACAGACTTTTCACAGCACTATGCTTTCTCAAATGCTGTTTCTTCTGTGTGAAATTCTTTTCTGAATACTGCATAGTGGAGCTAAGGATTTTTCTTTAAGCTCCAATTTAGGTGTAATTGTTTCTATCACCCAGTTTAAGCTCTCTATGTAGAAGTATTCTATTTTGTGTTTCGTATTCCTATAGTTCTTTGCTTATATTCCTATAATAGAACTTGCTAAGTTGAATTAAAATATGAGACATTTTTCGTTTCAAAAGACTGAGCATCTAACAGTTAGTAACTAAATTTTCAACCTGTTACTGAGGAGCACTCTTGCTGGAGCACGCAGAGAGGTTACTGAAATATCATGGGTTCTACAGAGACATTTGTTGAAAGAATAAACAATATAGTTCCATTTCTACTTAATACATAGAATAGTGGAAAGAGTATTGAGTGAAAGATTATAGCTCTTCTTCAACCCAGTAAGGCCTGAAACTAGAGGGAACCATACAGACTGAAATCTGAGGAAAGACCACTGCTGCTGAAGAGAGATAAATACAGGCATGCACACTCTGTCTCTGTCTCTATACACAAGCAATTTTATTTATCCACTCATCATCAGTATACACATAGGTTTTTCTTATATTTTGGCTATTGCATATAATGCTACAATTAACATGGGAGTTTAGGTATCTCTTTCAGATACTGATCTTCTTTCCTTTGGATATGTACTCAGAAGTGGGATCACACCAGCTCTGTGGCATAATGCATAGTATGTGGGATAATGTCTAAGTAATTTCTGCACTTATGATAAAAACATATATCTCTTGAATGACTCCACATACAACATTGATTAGTGGAAAGCTACTTGTGTCTATAATATTTTTAATGTATACATATCTCAACACATGACATTATGCCCTTAGTATACTTTTTATTTATCTATGACTCTCAGCAAGTTGGTCGGGCAGTGACGTTTGGTGAGCCACACTGTAAAAGGTCTCAGCCAATGACACATGATTTCTACCATGCTAACATGAGTTGAGAATGCTCTGCAATGGTCCACCATGCTGCTCACTTCACCGTGAGCCACCTTGTCCGCATTTATATTTACACTGTACACTCTGTTTTTTTTTTAAAGTTATGATAGCTGACTGAAGATGTGTAAGATATGGTTTAGATGTGTTACAAAGTAGCTAAAAAAGTATCAGGTTAAGTGCTGGTCCTCTTTCAAGTACATGGTGTGGAAAGAAGGGGTAAAGGTCAGAAAGCAATTAGAAACTGGTGAAAGTCTTTTGACAATATTTCAGTGTCATAATACCACTATGCTGCTGCTACTGCTGCTAAGTTGCTTCAGTCGTGTCCGACTCTGTGCGACCCCATAGACAGCAGCCCAACAGGCTCTGCCACCGCTGGGATTCTCCAGGCAAGAACACTGGAGTGGGTTGCCATTTCCTTCTCCAATGCATGAAAGTGAAACATGAAAGTGAAGTCGCTCAGTCGTGTCCGACTCTTTGTGACCCCATGGACTGCAGCCTATCAGGGTCCTCTGTCCGTGGGATTTTCCAGGCAAGAGTACTGGAGTGGGGGTGCCATTGCCTTCTCCGGTATAGCCTGGAACAATTATACAACACTATTTTAACACTAGTTGGCAGAACA
This sequence comes from Capricornis sumatraensis, assembly GCF_032405125.1. NCBI lineage: Eukaryota > Metazoa > Chordata > Mammalia > Artiodactyla > Bovidae > Capricornis > Capricornis sumatraensis. Next base: position 30,909,168 of record NC_091079.1, read on the forward strand.
CTGGCTGGATGTGTGTTTCAGGCAAATTTAGGGAATTGAAAATAATTTCTAAAACCAGTTAGCTTTCCCATTCTCTAGGATATACCCAATCTCTCTCACGCTCTTCAAATTGGTTATATGGTCATTTGTTGAATGAATGGCCTAACAATTAATTTATGACTGTTATGAATGAGTGATAAATTAATGACGACTATACATGGTGACTAAAGACTAGGACTATACATGTAGTCTTTGTAGGATGTTGCTTGTGTGTATAACTTTCAAGTCCTGGCGTGAGGCTATCCAATATCTGTAATGGAGAGTCAACATTAGATTGTACCTAACTGAGTAATTGACTTCCTGGGTGGCTCAGATGGTAAAGCGTCTGTCTACAATGCGGGAGACCCGGGTTCAATCCCTGGGTCAGGAAGATCCGTTGGAGAAGGAAATGGCAATACACTCCAGTACTATTGCCTGGAAAATCCCATGGACAGAGGAGCCTGGTAGGCTACAGTCCATGGGGTCCCAAAGAGTTGGACATGACTGAGCGACTTCACTTAACTCACTTAACTGAGTAATCAGTTATGTATGTTGAGTCCAATCATGGCTGCTTTGGTTAGCCGTTTTTAAGATCACACCTGAAAAATTTCTTCCCATGTGCTACTTAAACCTCTGATTCTAAGGAAATAATTCCCCAAATGATGGTTTCTCAAGCTTTGCCACTCATCTCCTATTAGGGTATAATCTTTTATTTGACAGCATGGAAAGAAAATATAAACCAAAAAGAGAGAGAAAAAGAGATTATTTTGCAATGTAGCTGGAAAATTGTGAAATTTTGGAGAGTCTCAGATAATATCAAGGTGTGTGATTATATCATCTTTGAGGTGATTCTGTCTGATTGGGTAACTGCCCTTCTCAGGACAATCAGTGAGGACAGGTAGATGTCAACTTAAATCTTGTGTGTCCATCCCTGTAGATTTGGAATAGGATACTTTTCAAACTGAAGAGAAAGACTGTTGGTAAAGGGGAGATGAGTAACATGGAGCTAGCTTATATACTCCTCTGATGCTGTAACTCCTGGAACCCAAAGGATAATTAAGGTGGGATTAAAAGTTCATTTGCTTATGTTTTTTGCTCTAACTGGATTCCTCTCTACCAAAATCTAACTTGCAAAATATCCTCATGATCCTTTGCTGTTGTTTTTTGTTTAGTCGCCAAGTCATGTTCGACTCTTTTGTGACCCCATGGACTGTAACCCGTCAGGCTCCTGTGTCCATAGGATTTTCCCAGGTAAGATACTCGAATGAGTTGCCATTTCCTTCTACAGGGGATCTTCCCAATCCAGGGACCAAACGCGTGGTCTCTCGTGCATTGGCAGACAGATTCTTTACTACTGAGCCACTAGGGAAGCCCCACGATCCTTTCAGTTCAGTTCAGTTCAGTTCAGTTGCTCAGTTGTGTCCGACTCTTTGCGACCCCATGAATCTCAGCATGCCAGGCCTCTCTGTCCATCACCAACTCCCGGAGTTCATTCAGACTCACATCCATCAAGTCAGTGATGCCATCCAGCCATCTCATCCTCAGTCGTCCCCTTCTCCTCCTGCCCCCAGTCTCTCCCAGCATCAAGAGTCTTTTCCAATGAGTCAACCCTTCGCATGAGATGGCCAAAGTACTGGAGTTTCAGCTTTAGCATCATTACTTCCAAAGAAATCCCAGGGTTGATCTCCTTCAGAATGGACTGGTTGGATCTCCTTGCAGTCCAAAGAACTCTCAAGAGTCCTCCAACTCAAAAGCATCAATTCTTTGGCGCCCAGCTTTCTCCACAGTCCAACTCTCACATCCATCCATGACCACAGTAAAAACCATAGCCTTGACTAGACGGACTTTGTTGGCAAAGTAATGTCTCTGCTTTTCAATATGCTATCTAGGTTGGTCATAACTTTTCTTCCAAGGAGTAGCGTCTTTTAATTTCATGGCTGCAGTCACCATCTGTAGTGATTTGGGAGCCCCCCAAAATAAAGTCTGACACTCTTTCCACTGTTTCCCCATCTATTTCTCATGAAGTGATGGGACCAGATGCCATGATCTTCGTTTTCTGAATGTTGAGCTTTAAGCCAACTTTTTCACTCTCCTCTTTCACTTTCATCAAGAGGCATTTTAGTTCCTCTTCACTTTCTGCCATAAGTGTGGTGTCATCTGCATATCTCAGGTTATTGATATTTCTCCCAGCAATCTTAATCCCAGCTTGTGCTTCTAACAGCCCAGCATTTCTCATGATGTACTTTGCATAGAAGTTAAATAAGCAGGGTGACAATATACAGCCTTGATGTACTCCTTTTTCTATTTGGAACCAGTCTGTTGTTCCATGTCCAGTTCTAACTGTTGCTTCCTGACCTGCATATAGGTTTCTCAAGAGGCAGGTCTGGTGGTCTGGTATTCCCATCTCTTTCAGAATTGTCCACATTTTATTGTGATCCACACAGTCAAAGGCTTTGGCATAGTCAATAAAGCAGAAATAGATGTTTTTCTGGAACTCTTTTGCTTTTTTGATGATCCAGCGGATGTTGGCAATTTGGTCTCTGGTTCCTCTGCCTTTTCTAAAACCAGCTTGAACATCAGGAAGTTCACGGTTCATGTATTGCTGAAGCCTGGCTTGGAGAATTTTGAGCATTACTTACTAGCATGTGAGATGAGTGCAATTGTGTGGTAGTTTGAGCATTCTTTGGCATTGCCTTTCTTTGGGATTGGAATGAAAACTGACCATTTCCAGTCCTGTGGCCATTGCTGAGTTTTCCAAATTTGCTGGCATATTGAGTGCAGCACTTTCACAGCATCATCCTTCAGGATTTGAAATAGCTCCACTGGAATTCCTTCACCTCCACTAGCTTTGTTCATAGTGATGCTTTCTAAGGCCCACTTGACTTGACATTCCAGGATGTCTGGCTCTAGGTGAGTGACCACACCATCGTGATTATCTTGGTTGTGAAGATCTTTTTTGTACAGTTCTTCTGTGTGTTCTTGCCACCTCTACCTTTTTTTTTTTAATTTTTATTTTTACTTTATTTTACTTTACAATACTGTATTGGGTTTGGCATACATTGACATGAATCCACCACGAGTGTACATGAGCTCCCAAACATGAACCCCCCTCCCACCTCTCATCCCACATCATCTCTCTGAATCATCCCCGTGCACCAGCCCCAAGCATTCTGCATCCTTCATCGAACATAGACTGGCGATTCGTTTCTTACATGATAGTATACGTGTTTCAATGACATTCTCCCAAATCATCCCACCCTCTCCCTCTCCCTCAGAGTCCAAAAGTCCACTCTACACATCTGTGTCTCTATTGCTGTCTTGCATACAGGGTCATCATTACCATCTTTCTAAATTCCATATATATGTGTTAGTATACTCTATTGGTTTTTCTTTCTGGCTTACTTCACTCTGTATAATAGGCTCCAGTTTCATCCACCTCATTAGAACTGATTCAAACCACACACAAAAATAAACTCAAAATGGATTAAAGATCTAAATGTAAGACCAGAAACTATAAAACTCCTAGAGGAAAACATAGACAAAATCCTCTCCAACATGAGATGGGTGAAACTGGAGCCACCTCTTCTTAATATCTTCTGCTTCTGTTAGGTCCATATTATTTCTGTCCTTTATCGAGCCCATCTTTGCATGAAATGTTCCCTTGGTATCTCTCATTTTCTTGAAGAGATCTCTAGTCTTTCCCATTCTGTTGTTTTCCTCTATTTCTTTGCATTCATCGCTGAGGAAGGCTTTCTTATCTCTCCTTGCTATTCTTTGGAACGCTGCATTCAGATGCTTATATCTTTCCTTTTCTCCTTTGATTTTCACTTCTCTTCTCTTCACAGCTATTTGTAAGGTCTCCCCAGACAGCCATTTTGCTTTTTTGCATTTCTTTTCCATGGGGATGGTCTTGATCCTTGTCTTCTATACAATGTCACGAACTCAGTCCATAGTTCATCAGGCACTCTATTTTTCAGATCTAGTCCATAAAACCTCCAGGATAGAATGAATTACTGTTTTTTTCTGAAATCCTATAGCACTTATTATCTAAGTCACATTTTCAGTTAAAACCAATCCACTTTACATTTCTTGCACTTATATCACATATAAGACATTCTGCTAAGGAAATATAGAGATAAAAGGGTCTCTGCTGGCCATTAGGCCATTTTAAATATAACGGGTGAGATCGACATGTCCACGACCAACCAAAGATGAGGCAGTCTTGCCAAATGTGTACTCAGACACCATGTGCTTTCCTGCCTCTGTCTTGTTATTGCTTTTTTCTTCTGTCTGCAATGTCCAGTCCCTAATATTTATTTCAGATAGAGCCCAAATGTTATTTTCTCTGCAGACCAAGACATTTTTTCTATTAATACACTTCCTCCATAAAAGAACTAGGCTTATAAGAACAATAGTAAGTTATTTGTTCTTATGTGTGTTTCTTGTATCCCACTATGAATGTCTGGAGGGCAGTGGGGATGTATTATTTAATGCCCATTTTCTGGCATATAGTGTATTAGCACAGAGTAAACCATCAATAAATAGAAAACAAACATATCTTTTGCCTCTTGTGTGAGTGAGCATGTCAAGTCCTTTTGGAGCTAAGGGCATGGAAGGCAATGTGTTACAGAAGAAATCACAAACGTTTCATAATTTCCAATGTCGTTGTACAAGAACCGTGTATACTACTAAAATATTTCCATTTTATAGGTGCAAAAACCAAGGTACAGAAATTAATTGATTTGCTCAAAGTCCTGGGGCTTTAAATGATAGAGCTATGATTTGAACCAGGCAGTCTAGTTCCAGGGTAGGGCACTTTAGCAATTTTACTGCCAGCCTAAGAGAATACTATATTTTAAAAATACATACTATATTCCTAGGATTCAACAACTATTATTTAATTTTTTTCTCCTTTTTATTCTGACTTACTTCCATCCCTGTCTTAACTGAACAGAAATTCAAAAGCCAGTGCTTATGGAGGTGCTGCCATCTTACAAATAAAATACTCTTCCTAAAAAGACACCTAAAGGCAATGATTGGAGAACTTCTCTATATATTTTCTCAAACATTAGAATCTAATTCTCTTGGTTCACTTTGTATCATTCTGGAGACAGCATTTCCATTAGACCACATGTGAATTTCACTGAAATACCAAAGATTCAAATGAGAGTGTAGCCCAGAGACATTCACTTATACTGAAAATAGGCCGAAATCAGCAAATGCCAAGTGATGTAGTCAGAGGTCTCTGGCACAGACCCCCGTGGAGCTTTCATCTGCTGGAAGCATGTCACTCATCTTGGCATTTTGCGGGGAACCACAACTAAAGGACCAAGGCACATTCCCATAAAATGGTTATCAGATGCAAGTCTGCAGTTTCTCAAAGAGCACCCTGTGGTTTCGAATTAGCAGTTCACCGCAGAGCTAAAGACAATTCCAGAGGCCTCCTTCAATTCTCCTCAGAAAAAGGAAATCAGTCAAACATAACTGAAAAGATAAGTAGTTTTTTCCCTGTGATTGTCAGACACATTGACTTACCAGAAACACTATGTTGGAAAAAAAAAAAAATTAATGCAACTTCTTACATGAGTGATGAGACAGTTACAGAATTATCTTAAACTCCCAGTGACATCTGAGATCTTTAAAAATAATTGCATAGAATAGAGAGAGGATTTGCTGTTGTTGTTTAGGTGCTAAGTCACGTTTGATTCTTTGCACCTCCATGGACTATAGCATGCCAGGTGCCCCTTTCATGGGATTTCCCAAGCAAGAATACTAGAGTGGGTTTCCATTTCCTTCTCCAGGGGATCTTCCCAACCCAGGGATCAAACTCATGTGTCCGGCTTGGCAGGCAGATTCTTTACCACTGAGCCACCAGGGCTCAGCTTAGTTAAAACTAATCACTGCAAGAATGCTCAGTTCAGTTCAGTCGCTCAGTCGTGTCCGACTCTCTGCGACCCCATGAACTGCAGCACGCCAGGCCTCCCTGTCCATCACAAACTCCCAGAGTTCACCCAAACTCATGTCCATTGAGTCAGTGATACTATCCAGCCATCTCATCCTCTGTTGTCCCCTTCTCCTCCTGCCCCCAATCCCTCCCAGCATCAGAGTCTTTTCCACTGAGTCAACTCTTTGCATGAGGTGGCCAAAGTATTGGACTTTCAGCTCTAGCAACAGTCCTTCCAATGAACACCCAGGACTGATTTCCTTTAGAATGGACTGGTTGGATCTCCTTGCAGTCCAAGGGATTCTCAAGAGTCTTCTCCAAACATAAATACATTCAGAGTTTTTAAAAAGTTTTCCAGATATCTTACTGGTCTTTTTGACTAATTGAATAAAACAAAAAATTGCAGCCGTGTGGTGACATTTCTGTCAAATATATACCCATGAAAGAGATGTGATGCAAGTTCATTGTGAAAAATTTCAGCTTTCAATGAAATGAAGACTTAGCCTATATAATTGGTCCATCAAATATTCCAAGCAAAACTTGACTTGCTGAAATGAGCTTAGGAGACAAATAGCTATGATTTGCCCCCAGATACTGGAGAAGGCAATGGCACCCCACTCCAGTACGCTTGCCTAGAAAATCCCATGAATGGAGGAGTGTGGTGGGCTGCGGTCTATGGGGTCTCTAAGAGTTGCACATGACTGAGCGACTTCACTTTCACATTTCACTTTCATGAATTGGAGAAGGAAATGGCAACCCACTCCAGTGTTCTTGCCTGGAGAATCCCAGGGATGGGGAAGCCTGGTGGGCTGCCATCTAGGGGGTCGTGCAGAGTTGGACATGACTGAAGTGACTTAGCAGCAGCAGCAGCCCTCAGATTCAAATAAGAAAATGTAGACTCAGCAGGGTGATTGGATTTCCTAAGATTCTGTAGGTCCTGCAAATAAGCAGGGCCTTCAAATATATCCCTCCTAACTCTTAACCCAGTGTTTCTTCTACCATGAACACAGTTGTGGTTGAAAAAGATGTCTAAATTATTTTCTACTCTCTTAAATTTGTTGAGACCTGTGGCCCAGTATGTAATCTATCCTGGAGAATGTTCCATATGCACTTGAAATGAATACTTGTTTTTTCTGTTTAGGGATGGACTGTCCTATAGATATCAAGTCCAACACATCTATTGTCTCCTTTAAAACTGTTGCCTTATATTCTGTTTGTATGAAACTAAACATCAGTTACAGGAAGAAAAATGGGAAAATACAAACACACGATGACTGAACAACATGGCACCATGACAACAAAAAATTCAATGGCTCAATGGATAAATCAAAAGGGAAATCACAGAAAACCTTGAGACATATAAATAAAAACATAACTTACAAATAAAAACATAACTTTCCAAAATCTATGGAATCCAGCAAAAGCAATTCTAAGAGAAAAGTTTATATCATATCTCAAGAAACGAAAAAATCTCAAATAAACAACACAGCCTACCATTTAAAAACAAGAAAAAGAAAAACAAAGAAAGTCCCAAGTCAACAGAAGGAAGGAAATAATAAAGATCAGAGAGAAAATAAACAAATTAGAAAAAAAAATAGAAAATGAAAGTAAGAACTGTCTTTCAAAAAGAGAAAACAAAATTGTTAAGCCTATAGGTTCATTAGAAAGAGGGACAGGGGCTTCCCTGGTGGTCCAGTGGTTAAGAATCTGCCTTGCAATGCAAGGGATATCAATTTAATCCCTGGTCCAGGAAGATCCCACATGCTGCAGAGCAACTCAGCATTTGCACCACAGCTACTGAGCCAGCGCTCTAGAGCACATGAGCCACAACTACTGAAGCCTGCACTTAGAGCCTACATTCCACAAGAAAAGTTACTGCAATGAGAAGTCTGCCCACCATAACTGAGAGTAGCCCCTGCTCACAGCAACTAGAGAAAGCTGATGTGCAGCAATGAACACCCACCATATGCAAAAAATAAAATAAATAAATCTTAAAACAAAAGGTAGGAAATGAGGACCCCAATAAACAAAATATGAAATGAAAGAGGACATATTATCAATACCACAGAAATACAAAAAAATTATCAGAATACTTTGAACAGTTATGTCAACAAATTGGAAAATCTAAAAGCATACAATCGTTTAAGACTGAATCAGGAAGAAATAGATAATCTAAGCAGAAAAATTACTAGTACTGAAATTAAATTAGTAATGAAAATACTCCCAACAAAGTTCAAGATCAGATAGTTTCACAGGGGCATTCTACGAAACATATAAAGAAGAGTTAATACCAAAAAAGAAAAAAAAAAAAAATTGAAGAGAAGAGAATGTTCTCAAATTCACTGTTAAGAGGACATGGTTAGTTACGCACGTACCAAAGACACTACAAACACAAAAAAGAAAATTACAGGTAATATCCCTGATGAATAGAGATGTAAAATTCCTCAAAATATTAGCAACCTAGATTCCACAATACATAAAAAGTATCATGCTCATGAGCAAGTGGGATTTTTCCCAGTGGTTCAAGGATGGCTCAATATCCAAAAAAACAACATGATACACCATTTTAACAAAAAGAAGGATAAAATATCACATGGATTCTGCAAAGCAATTATCCTTCAATTAAAAAATAAATAAATTTTAAAAGTCACATAGATTAGGTCAATGGATGCAGAAAAAGCATTTAGCAAAATTCAAAATCCTGTTATGATTAAAACCTCTCAACAAGTACAAAAGGAACATTTCTTAAAGTAATAAAGGCTATTTATGAAAAATATATGGCTAATATCATTCTCAGTAGTGAAAAGTTGAAAGTTTTCCCTCTAAAATCAAGAATAAGACAAGGATGTTCACTCTCACCACTTCTATTTAACATAGTATTTGAAGTTCTAGCCACAGCAACCAGAAGAGATAAAGAAACAAAAAGCATCCAACTTAGTTGGGAAGAAACAAAACTGTCACTATTTCCAGATGGCATAATACTATATACACAAAACCCTAAAGTCTCCATGAGAAAACTATTAGAACTGATACATGAATTCAGTAAAGTTACAGATACAAGAGTGATAAACAGACATCTGTTGCTTTTCTGTATGCTAATGAACTATTGGAAGGAGAAAGAAAGAAAACAACCCTCCATTTATAATCACATCATAAAGAATAAAATACCTAGGTATAAACTTAAACAAAGTGGTGAAAGACCGATGATCTGAGAACTATAAGACACTGAACAAGGACACTGAAGATGATACAAAGAAATAGAAAGATATCCCATGTTCATGGCTTTGAACAACACTATTAAAATTTCCTTCCTACCCAAAGCCATCTACAGATTCAGTGCAATCCCCATCAAAATATCCATGACATCTTCCATAGAAATAGAACAAATAATCCATAAAAGACCCTGAATTACCAGAGCAATCTTGAGGGAAAAGAACAAAGCTAGAGGTATCACGCTCCCTGACTTCAGACTATGATAAAAAGCTAAAGTAATCTAAGTATGGTAGTAGCACAAAAACAGACACAGATCAATCGGACAAAATAGATAGTCCAGAAGTAAATCCACACACTTCTGGTCAATTAATCTACAACAAAGGAGATGTACCCAACGTGAGAAAGACATTGTCTTCAATGAGTGGTGTTAGGAAAACTAGACAGCTATACATAAGAGATTAAAATTAGAACATTTTCTCATACCATATGCAAAAATGAACTCAAAGTGGATTAAAGATAAATATAAGACTGGAAACCATAAAACGCCTAGAAAAAAAAAAAAAACAAAGCAAAACGGGCAGCTCAGTCTTTGACATAAGTCTTAGCAATACTTTTTTGGATCTATCTCTTCAGGTAAGGGGAACAAGCAAAAATAATCAAATGAGACCTATTCAAACTTAAAAGGTTTTGTATAGCAAAGGAAATCATCAAAAACAAAATGAATAAACAGCTTACTGAATGGGAGAAGATATTTGCAAATGATATGTTGAATAGGGGGTTAATACCAAAAATATATATAAACTCAGTATCAAACAAACAATCCCTATTAAAAAATGAGAAGGGCTGAATAGACATTTTTTTCAGAGAAGGCATATAGATGGCCAACAGACACATGTAAAGATGCTCAGCATCACTAATCATCCATGAGTTTCAAATCAAAACCATGATGAGATATTGCTTCACACCTTTAAGAATGTCTATCATCAAAACCACAACAAATAATAAATGCTGGTGAGGATGTAGAGTAAAGGGAACTCTACTGTTGGTGGGAATGTAAATTTTTGCAGCCACTATAGGAAAACACTATGGAGATTCCACAGAATGTTAAAAATAGAACTGCCATAATTATATCTAGCAATTCTAATCCTGGGAATACATATGAACAAAGTGAGGACTAGAAAAGATATGTGCACCCCAATGTTCATAGAAGCATTATTTATAACAGCCAGGGTATGGAGGCAACTTAAGCATCCTCCAACAGAAGATTGGATAAAGAGAAAATGATTATGCACACCAGAACATAGTCAATAAAAGAATGAAATTCTGCCATTTGCAACAGCATGAATGGACCTGGAGAATATCCTTAATAAGTCAGACAAGAAAGACAAATGCTGTGTGTTTTCACTTGTGTGTGGAATCTAAGAAAGTAAAATGAATGAATACAAGAAACATAAACAGACTCACAGATACAGAGAACAAACTAACGGTAACCAGTGGAGAGAGGTAGGTGAGGGACAAAATAGACAAAGAGGATTAAGAGGTACAGACTCCTGGGTACAAAATGAATAACAGCCTACTGAGTATATGATAAATAACATACAAGTATGTAATGTGAAGCACAGGGTGTGTATATATAATTCTAAATGGGGTATAATCTATAAAACCATGGAACTACTATGTCATACATAGTGAAACCAACATTGTAAATCAACTCATTAAAAAAAGAAAAAATACATAAGCACTTGAAGTTCCTAAACCCTTCGGTGTACATTGTGATGACACAGAATTCACAAAAGTGAGAACCAAGTATAGAACCTACTTAAGGATTTGAACAAGAATTTCTTCAGAGAGTTTGAATGAGATAATGTGAGTAGAGCACCTAACAGAATTAGTGAATATTTGTTGAACAAATATCAACTTAGAAACAATGCCTGTGATGATGTTTTGTAAGCTGAGACATTTAATTATTCTTGTGTTGAATCTTAGTTGTGACTTCCTCCCCAGCCTCTTAATAAAAGAATAAAATTTCCTAAGCTCACTCTTGACTAGGCTCTCAGGCACATTCACCTTGAATCAGTATAAATGCTTAACTTGTAAACAATAATTTGGAAGAGTTTGTAGATGAGATGATGTCACATTGGGTACATTCTCCATGTGCCTTGAAAGGAAGTATGAAAATTGCTGTTGGCCTGTGAAGGAGATAGGCATTTTCCACTCAGAGAATTAAGCTCATTCTACATCTCATTAGATTAATGTTAGTGCATTCTCCTAACCAAAGGAATTTTGCATTCGAGTAGGCAGCTGCTTTCACCTCTCCAGCTGTACCTCCTCAACAAACTCAGTTGATATTCATGTAGAACACAAGGCTCCAATGTGGGAATAATTGCTGGATTAGCTAATAACAGAGGTCCCTGCTTCCTGCTTCTACTACCCCTTGAATAGCTATTCTGACTGTTAAATCCATTTTTATTTCAAACAGAAGAACAAATTCCAGCAATTAGTGAACATTTTACAGTTCTCGACCTGTTTATAAGAGCATGTTTCTGTTGTACATATTATATGAGAACTCAATAAGTATAGCATGCTTCATTAATTGCAGCTGCTTTTACGCATGCCAATTTTTTATACACATGCACTAACTTAAAATGCAGTAGCTCAAAGAACAAAATACAAATAAAATGTTTATTATTTACAGCCAAAGTTGTTTAAGGAAAATGACTAAAATTTGGAATAATAACTTTAAAGAAAAAATTTAACCTCAGCAATTGCTTAAAGAGACAGTAGTCAGCCAGAGTTTTGAAAATATTACTACAGTGTATAAAATAATTATTTAATAGTGCTGTGGAAAATGTTCATTGTTATAAGCACAACGTCAAGGTATCTTCGGTTCCATTAGTTATACATTTTCATACTGGTACTGAAATATGATTTATATTTAAAAAAATTCACTTATTGTAAGTGAGCAGCTCAATGATTTTTAGTAAATTGTTGTTGTGCTAATAGCTCAGTGGTGTCTGACTCTTGCGACCCCACACTCTCTATAGTCCACCACACTCCTCTCCATGGAATTCTCCATACTAGAATACTGAAGTGAGTTGCCATTCCCTTCTCCAGGGGATCTTTCTGGCCCAGGAATCGAACCCAGGTATTCTGCATTGCAGACAGATTCTTTACTGTCTTAGCCACCAAGGAAGCCCCTTTAGTCAATTAATACAGTTGTATAATCATTACCCAAATTCAGTATTAGAACATTTCCATCGACATTTTGTCCCTTTGCAGTACTTTTCACTCTAACCTTCAGTCCCAAGTAACCACTGATATATAGATTTTGTCTCTATTAATCTGCCTTTCCAAGAAATTTCATATGAATGTACCCATACGATATGCAGTCCTGTGTATCAGGATTCTTTCATTTAGCAGAATGTCTTTGATGTTCAACCATATTGTATCATGTACTTGCATTTGTATCTTTTTATTGTCAAAGACTACCCCATTATATGAATTGCTGTTGTTGAGTTACTGAGTTGTGTCTGACTCTTTGCAACCCCTTGGACTGTAGCATGCCAGGCTTCCCTGTCCTTCACCATCTCCTGGAGTTTGCTCAAACTCATGTCTTTTGAGTCAAGTGATGCCATCCAACCATCTCATCCTCTGTCATCCACTTCATTATAAGGATATGTCTTTTTAAATCCATTCACCAGTTAATGGGCATTTGGATCATTTCTACGTTTTGTCTACTATAAATAGTGCTGTTATGAGCAGTGTGACTTGCTTTGGCCAAAAGTATTTCCTTGTAAATATTGATGATTGAAATGTACTTCCTATCTTGACTTTGGGTTCATCCATGTGACTTGCTTAGGTCAATGGGATAGTCACAGATAAACAGAACCAAGCTTGTGTGGTTAGGTTTCTCTCTTGCATCTCTGCTGTCACCATGAAAAGTTTTCTAAGACTCTTCTGGTGGTTCAGTGGTTAGGAGTTGACAATGTTAATTGTTAAACCTGCCAGTGAAGGGAAGATGGGTTTGATCCCTGGTCAGGGAAGGTTCCACATGCCACAGGGCAACTAAACCCATGCACCACAACTACTCAGCCTGAGTGCCACAACTACTGAAGCCCATATGCCCTAGAACTCATGCTTTGCAACCAGAGAAGCCCTGTCAATGAGAAACCCACACACCGCAACTAGAGAAAGCCCACATGCAGCAACAAAGACCCAGTGCAACCAAAAATAAATACGTTAAATTTAAAAAGAGTGTTCTCTGTAGTTATTGCCTCACAGCCTGGACCTAAGCATAAAACACAAGTGGAAAAGACCTGCATTCAAACAACCGTGAAGAGCAAAGCCCAGATTCACCAGTATCCTGAAACAGAACTGCCCTGCTGAGCTCAGCTTGTAAGATCAGCTGTAGCAGCTGCTCCTAAATTTGATAGCAGAAACATTATGGGTAATAGTTACTTAAAGCCGCTGACTTTTGGAGTGTTTTAGTGTACAGGGCTTCCCTTGTGGCTCAGGTGGTAAAGAATCTGCCTGCAATGCAGGAGAGACCTGGGTCTGATCCCTGGGTTGGGAAGATCCTCTAGAGAAGGGAATGCTACCCACTCTAGTATTCTTGCCTGGAAAATTCTATGGACAGAGGCACCTGGGGTTCTACAGCCCATGGGGTGACAAAGAATCAGACATGACTGAGCGACTGAGACTTTTCACTACACTTTAGTATACAGCAGAGCTATGGCAATAGCTACTGAATACAGAAGCCATGCATAATCTGTCTGCCTCTTGCCTCACCAAACTTACTTCATACCGTTTTCACTCTTCTTGTTCTAGCCACTCTGACACGCTTCCATATGGCCCAAACTCACCACCTGGGTAGTTCTTCATCAATGCTATTTCCTCTACCTGGAAAATTGCTTTTGCTCTGCCTTGCCTAACTCATCTCCCCGGAGCCTTCATATTTCAATTGACATTTTTGCCTCAGAAAAGCTATTACACTTTTGCTGAGTAACAAACTGCCTCAAAGCTTAGTGACTTAAAATACCATTTTGTTCTCATGAAACTATGGGTAAACAGTGTGGGTTGGGCAGTTTTGCTTGGCTTCTAAGATCACTGCTGCATTTTCCGTCATCCAAGTCACCAAGTGAAGACAGATAGTTCGAGATTCATGACCTGGAATATGTAGTTTTCAGCTGGGTCATGTCTCCAGCAGGGTGTCCTGAGCTTCTTTACACGGATGCAGAGTCTCCAGCAGCAAGAAAGAACAAGTTTCAGTGCACAAAATGACTGCCTGTATCACATCTTATGATGTTCCATCAGTGAACAGTCACATGCCAAGCCCAGAGTCATGTGTGAGAGGGCTACCCAAGGGCCTGTATATAGGGAGTCATGATAAAAAAAAAAAAAGGCTTATCACAGTTTTCCCTCTGGCTCTAATGATTCCTGTCCCTCTAACTTGAAAAAAACATATTAATTCCCTAAGAAGAGTCCCCAGGTATGATTCTATCATGGTATTAGTCTAAAAGTCTACAATCTTATAATCTGCATTAAGGATAGATGCTTCCTGGTGGCTTCCGTGGTGGCTTAGATGGTAAAGCGTCTGTCTACAATGCGGGAGACCTGGGTTCGATCCCTGGGTCGGGAAGATTCCCTGGAGAAGGAAATGGCAATCCACTCCAGTACTATTGCCTGGAAAATCCCATGGACAGAGGAGCCTGGTAGGCTACAGTCCATGGGGTCGCAAAGAGTCGGACACGACTGAGAGACTTCACGTCCACTTCCACTTTCACTTTCTTTCAAGGCTAGATGCAGATGAAACTCCTTGAGAGCAGTTCCTTGACCATGGTCCTTAATGATCCAGAGACATGAGACATGAAAAGACAAGTTATTTACCACCAAATGACTAATCACAGTGGTGAAATAGAAACAAAAACTAACACATACTTTCATTCAAAAAGGGAAAGACGGAAGGAAGAACACTGATTTATCAAAGTTATAAAGTACAACCAGGTGCAAGTTGTCAGGACACCCTACTCTGACTGTGCTCCCCAACATAGGTTCCTTCGGCTACTGTTATCCTGTAACAGAATAAATAGTGAATAAAGACTTATTCAAAGGAAAATGGGGGTTTGGAGGAAGGTCCCATTTTCTTTAATCTTAGATTGTGGAACTTTCTTAAAACTTTTTTTGGGTTTGCTATGTATCACACTGCATCCATTCTAAAAGTCAAAATGCACGCCCACAATTCCTTTCTGAGATAGCCTTCTATCCAGACTGTTTTGGGATTATGCTTCCATAGGAAGATGCTGCTAAAATTCTTAGAAACAGTTTTGCCTAGCTGAGAGGGCCTATTAAGCATAACTTTAAATGTTTTAGAGATATTAACAAAGAATTATAGAGCTATATTCTTGATTTAATCTAACTTGAGGCCATTTCTTACCTGAAAAAAGGTTATGAAAGAGTTTTATTTTCCAACTTAGAAAGTCTTGGTTACATTATTGTCCCTCTAAAGTGTTTTACAAAGTGAGTAGTTCTCTCGTTAGCTCATCTCTCTCTTCCTGTACCTAACCATATGTAGCAAAAAAAAAAAACAATCAAGGGACTTCCATGTTGGTCCAGTGGCTAAGACTCTATACTCCCAAAGCAGCAGGCCCAGGTTCAATTTCTGGTTGGGGAACTAGATTCTGTGCGCTGCAAGAAAGATCAAAGATCCTGCATGTTGCAACTAAGATCCAGTGCAGCCAAATAAACAAACATATCAAACAAAAGAAGCCAATTGATACTTCTTCAACATTTCAAAATTGATATATTTTCAACATTCTTTTTGGTAATTTCTTGAGCAAAGCTAACCATGACCAATCCCAAAGTCAGTGTAGAAGGGGTCCTCACAAGGGTGCGTTTTCAGCAAAACATATTCATTGGTGGCCAGAACTTTATCTGCCAAGAAGCATTTCTCGATGTCTAAATTATAATGCTTCATTTTATACCTTCTTAGTGCCCTGAAGTTTTCCCTTAAAACAACTGTATAATTTGATATTTAACTTCTGACTCCCTAAATATATGCTGCTGGGGACAAAGATTATATTAATATCTTATTCACTACCCTATCGTCAGCACATGAAAAGGATGTTTGTGCATGGCAGGCACTTTGAAGAATAAGTGATAGAATAAAAATAGTCCTAAGGGAAACTCTGTAGTATTCACAGTTTATTTTCTCATTTATTTGTTTGTGTATCCTCGTCTAGAGTCGTAAGTCCCATAATGACAGGAACCCCATCAATTATGTTTATAAAAATGCCTAAGCAAATTATACCTTTAATAAATCTTCAGAAAGAACGAAAATATCAACAATAAACATAAATATATTAAAATGATAAAATAAACCTATATATCAATAGGCTAATGATATAATCATATTAAAGTAATATTCTCCATTCTGATGGGTTGTAGGATCAAAACTCAAAGGCTCCCAAAACAAACAACTCAAGACTCCAAGACAGGATATGGTCTCTCCTGGAATCTGAGCCAGACTTACTTCACTCTCTGGGAAAATTTTTCATTATGAGGTGGGAAGAAAAGAGATGGGAAAGCTGTCCTGCAGTGGAATCATGTGTGGGAGAGGCATCTCAATTCCTTGTGTCTTTGGAGGAACACGGAGACAGATCACAACAGGCACAAAGATACGGGCAAGATGAGCATCCTTAGGTAACAACACTGAGAGAGCCGAGCTTTCCTTCCCTTCCTTAAACGCCTCTCCAGTCATGACTGGAGGGTGGATGTTTGCGAGCACCCGTGATAGGTCAAAGTCCCCACACGATGGCAAAGCAGCTAGGAGTTACTCTACATCAACCGGGAAGTCAAGTGACCAAAGAGATGGCTAGAAAGCATATTATGAATTCAAAGGAAAAGGTTACAGAGACTTATATCACATCTTCACATTCACTTATTCCTTTACGAAAACTTGAGTTGCATGCTTATTATAATAATACTACTGGCACCTAACCTATCTTGTGGAACTAGCGCAGCACTCTCCCCTGTGGTGGGAGGAGAGTGGAAACATTTTATTGGTAGATGAAGGACAGAGAAGGACTTGCCCACTGATCACTGCATTGACAATCCATAGATCAAGTCTGCAGGATATAAAAGTGCCCTGGAGTGAGTGCATGGGAAGCCTCTGCCTGGCTCTAAAGAAGCTGGCTGGTTTGTATGACAGAGAGCCTGGGATGCTGGTGGCAGTGCATGCAAGCCTTCCCAAAGGACAATTTTGCTCACCTGATCAAAGTTTCCTCACCATCTCTCGCAAACCTTAGCCTGAGGTCCTGTGTAAGCCTTTGGTGGAACAGTTTTCACATTATCTGGTTCCAGTATGTTTCCCAAGTTTCAAAGCCCCTTTGATAATAAGATAGACGCAAATAGTCACTGGGACCCCACAATGCACCAGTCTCTGTGCTCAGTATATATCAAATCTGCTTGTTTGCCTTTACACAGCCCTTGAGGTAGCATTATTATCCCCGTAATACAGACAGAGAAATGGAGGCCTCCTCAGAGGGAAGGGGAAAGGAACACCCCTGCGACAGAAAAATGAGGGACCCTTTCACTCATTCAGCACATTCTGAGTGTCTATTCCACTCAGGGCCCATTTTTGAAGAAAATTAGTTTGCTTTCACAGTCTGAGTTCTTTCTGCCAGGTCAGTTCAGTTACCAGAAAGGAGAGGGGGGTGGGGATGTAGAAACGGAAAATGGGGCTGGAGGATGTGAGAGTCAAGCGCCCTAGGTTTGCTTGGGGCCAGCTCCCACCCCAGGCCCCTCCCCATTCCGCCTTCATCCTGACCATACCCTCACCTCCGCGACCCAGGCAAGTGTTCTTTCTCGAGCCTCTCCCTTGAAAGGATAACAAGAGTGTTTTCCCTGGCGCTGTTGTCCTGTGATCAAAGCATAGCTCAGGAAACAGGGTCCCTCAAAAGCTGTTTATCTAAAATCTCTGATTTCACCCGTTGGAGAGAGCATTCTGCATCTTCTCTCCCAAGGGCAAATATTTCAGTTACCTGTGTCCTAGGAGCCAGGCTGAGGCCACACATACTTTGCTCAGGAAAAGAAAACATGGCTCTCCTGTCAGAACATTTCCCTTTGTGCTCATGTTCGCTCCCACCGCCCCCAGCCCCCCAGCACGACTCCGAGGCCAGGAGGAAATCCTAATCTAGTCTCTCACAGGAAGTCTGACTGGTTCAAGGCAGGGAAGATTTAAAGACCAAGAAACTCTAAATCCAAGCTTAAGTGGGAGTGTTTTTTATTACTGATAAAACACAGAATCCCTTTTCTGGGTTATTCTGATGAGCCCAGAGTAAATATTTATCCTTTTAACTAATGGATCTGTACTGAACAGCCCTGGGACTCCCAGACAATCAAGCTGATGGATCACTTTTTGCTTCCCTGGTCCGAGGGTAGAACTGGGCAAAATTATTTGGCATGGGGAACCCTTTTCCTGTGGCCTGGCTCTCGGCATGTATGAGGCATAACATATCCCTCTTTGTGCCAGAACAGAACCGGGCGGGTGTGAGGGAAGGCCGTGCTGGGACCTCCCAGCTCCATGGCTCTGAGATGATTTAATACTTACACCGTCAGTGTTCCCAGGGTAAACAGCCGCCTACCTCTGAGGAGAAGAAGAAAGATGGATGGCTGGATCTGTAACCTCCACCCTCCCCATAGGCTTGAATGCAGTACTTTGTTCTTCAGTGGTTTCAGGGAATGCAGTGTTCACAACACTCACATCCTGAGGACACATAAACATATATGAAAATTTACATGTATGAATGAGTGAGGATACATATGGACACAGTGCCCTGAGAGCGTTTTGAGGGTGGAGACTATTCCTCTTTCATATCTGTGTTCTATGGTCTAGCAATGCCTGGCACAGAGCAGATGATTAATACATAATTTTTGAATAAATACATGAATGTTGTTGTTGTTCAGTCGCTAAGTCATGTACGACACTTTGTGACCCCATGGACAGCAGCACGCCAGGCCTCCCTGTCCCTCACCATCTCCCAGAGTTTGTCTAAGTCTGTGGCCATTGAGCCGGTGAGGCTATTCAACCATCTCATGCTATGCCACCCTCTTCTCTAGTTTGCTTTTTTCCAGTCTTTTCCAGCATCAAGGTCTTTTCCAGTGAGTTGACTCTGCATCAAATACATGAATAATTATAACCATTTACTTAGCATGTAATAGGTGCCAGGGACTGAAGGAAATTCTTCATAAACATTCTCTTATTTAATTCTCACAACAGATGACTATATTTGGTGCTCTTAGTTTCCCCATTTCACAGATACGAAAAGTGAGGCTTGACTAGATAAGGTGTTTTAACCAAGGTTACACAGCAGTTCAGTGGTAGTAAGGGATATCTAATGCCACAGCTGATACCCCTAACACTTTCCTCTACAAACTCATCTTCCCAAGGTGTACGTTAAAGATTTTTCTACAAACATCATCTACGAAGAGCAGTCATTGAGTTGCCAAGATGCTGAAACCCTACCTGGAGGCTTTGATTAAGCAGCGTGTCTGTTGCCACATTTCTTTCCTGTCCTTCCTCCCCAGCCCCAACTACCAGACACAAAAGGAAGACATCCGCTTCACAGTAAAGATTTTGTGTTTTCCAGAAGAAAGAACCTTGGGTTTAGTTCCCTTCCAACAGTACGACAGTATAGACATTTTTTGAAGAGGAAACTCGCAGTATCCATTTTCTATCACCACTAAAAGGTCACAGACTTAGCGTTTTAATATAACATTCATTACCTTGTGTAGGTCAGGGGTCCTGGCAGGCTAAGCTGGGCTCTTCTCAGGGTATCACAAGGCTGAAACTAAGTTGTAAGCCAGCTGGACTCTTATCTGGAGGTGTTGGAAGAGAACCCACTTTCAAGCTCATTCAGGTGTTGGCAGAATTCAGTTCCTTGCAGCTGTAGGATGGAGGGCCCCGTTTCTTGGCTGGCTGTCAGCCAGGGCCTGTTGTTTGCTCTTAGAAGCTGCCCACATCCCTTCTCATGTGGCCCCTTCCAGCTTCAAACAAACAAAAGCACGTCCCTGTGCTGTTTCATGCTCGAAAGCCTTCTGACTTCCTCTCTGGCAGCCAGCTGAAGAGAGTTCTCTTATTTTAAAGGTTCACGTGATTAGATTAGAACCACCTGGATAACCTCTCTTTAAGGTCAAATGTGCTGTATAAAATAATTATAGGAGGAATTCACAAACTCTGGGTATTAGGGCATGGGATCTTAGGAGCCGTTTCTAAAAATAATTCCTGCCATACAGTCCTTTATTAAAACTGAGGACAAGGATAGGAGAAAGATTTATAGGGAGGCAAAGGGGACCAAGTCAGGCAGCAAGAATCTGCCAAAGCAGAATCGAGGAATGATATCAGTACTTTAGAAATCAGGTAAAACATACCAGGATGGAGTCAAGAAAAAAAATAAGATGGCACTTAGTAGATGCTTGATAAATGTGTATCTGACTACCTGCTGTTTAAAGTGAACCATGTGTTACACAGAGGAAGAAAAAACTCACCACACATTCCTTGGTTACATAAGATGAGTTCATATACATGGAGTCTTTTTAGGGCTTTCCTGGTGGCTCAGATGGTAAAGAATGAGCCTGCAATGCAGGAGAACCTGGGTTCAATACCTGGGTCAGGAAGATTCCCCTGGAGAAGGTCATGGCAACCCACTCCAGTATTCTTGCCTGGGAAATCCCATGGACAGAGGAGCCTGACGGGCTACAGTTCATGAGACTGCAAAGAGTAGGACACGACTGAGTAACACACACATATGTGTATTCATTCATATTATCTTTGGATGAGTGTGTGATATTAGGATATTATTATCTCCATTTTACAGAGGAGGGACAACTAGATCAAGGAAATTGCTAAGCCCCGCATAGCTAGTGACTTTTACAGACAGGCTATAAAACAAGCCTAGCTCCTGAGATGGTACATTTAGTTATTACAATAGATGCATCTGGAATTAGTCTTTTTGGAGTCTGGTCATAAGAGAAGTGACTGGGGCAAAAGTTGGAACATAAAATAAGTATCTGATGGTGACTGCAGCCATGAAATTAAAAGACGCTTACTCCTTGGAAGAAAAGTTATGACCAACCTAGATAGTATATTCAAAGCAGAGACATTACTTTGCCGACTAAGGTCCGTCTAGTCAAGGCTATGGTTTTTCCTGTGGTCATGTATGGATGTGAGAGTTGGACTGTGAAGAAGGCTGAGCACCGAAGAATTGATGTTTTTGAACTGTGGTGTTGGAGAAGACTCTTGAGAGTCCCTTGGACTGCAAGGAGATCCAACCAGTCCATTCTGAAGGAGATCAACCCTGGGATTTCTTTGGAAGGAATGATGCTAAAGCTAAAGCTCCAGTACTTTGGCCACCTCATGGGAAAAGTTGAATCCTTGGAAAAGACTCTGATGCTGGGAGGGATTGGGGGCAGGAGGAGAAGGGAACGACCAAGGATGAGATGGCTAGATGACATCACGGACTTGATGGACGTGAGTCTGAGTGAACTCTGGGAGTTGGTGATGGACAGGGATGCCTGGCGTGCTGTGATTCATGGGGTCGCAAAGAGTCGGACACGACTGAGTGACTGAACTGAACTGTGGGTCTGTGACATAGACTCAGTCCAGTAGAGGTCCAGGGTTGTGGTGGAGGAAGTCTGGGATTTCATGTAAGACAATCTAGTGTCCAGGTGCAGCCATGAAAGTTATCAAGGTTGTGACCATGGGCAAATCATTTCAGTCCTCTGAGCCTGGTTCATATTTGTAAAATGGGAATAATAACATCTGCTTCTCAACCTTCAAAGGGTTGATGTGGTTTGATGCTGTAGCAAGCATCATTTTAATGGGCTATATGAACCTAAGATGAAAGTTTTAGTCACTCAGTCATGTCCAGCTCTTTGAGATCCAATGGACTGTAGTCCAAAGATTCCTTTGTCCATAGAATTCTCCAGGCAAGTATACTGGAGTGGGTAGCTGTTCCCTTCTCCAGGGGATCTTCCCAACACAGGGACTGAACCCAGGTCTCCAACCCAGGTCTCCCACACTGCAGGCAGATTCTTTATCATCTGTGCCACCAGGGAAGCCCCTAAGATACAATAGTGCAACTTTCATCTGATATTTGTGTTTTGTTTGTTCTAGATCCCAGGGGTCAGATGCTACCAAGAAGTTTAGCTTTGATAGGTAAGAATATTTTCTATATCCTTAGGCTTAGTTCTTGTTCACCTATAGGTTTCATGTTAATCCTTAAAAAAACAACCATTCTTTCTGTCTTTTTCATAGTCTGCCTTTGTGTTTCCCTTCACACTTGCGAAGCCAACAGGAAATAATTTCATTTGAGGAATTCTACTGGCAGTTAGTAGAGGGTATCTTCATATAACCTGAGGGGGAAGAAAGAGACTGAAGGTAGGAAAGACTTGGAGAATGGTCAGAAAGTAGATACATTAACCAGGCTTCTCCAGAGAAACAGAGCAATAGTATCTGTCTACCTATCTAGATATATAGGTAAAATTTATTTATTATAGCAATTGACTCATGCAATTATGGAGGTCAAGAAGTCTCACAGCCTGCCATCTATAAGCTGGAGTCCCAGGAAAGCTGGTATAGTACCGTAATTCAGCCCCTGTCCAAAGGCCTGAGAACCAATGTCTGAGAGCAAGAAAGGATGGATGCCCCAACTTAAACGGAGAGCAAACGCTCCCTTTCTCTCCCCTTTGGTTCTGGTCAACCCTCAACAGTGGGCTGGATGATGCCCACCCACGCTGGCATGGCTTAACTCAGGCTGGGAGTCAAATGCTAAAGTCTTCCAGAAACACCCTCACAGACACATCAGAAATAATGGTTTACCATCTAACTAGGCATCACTTAATCCAGTCAACTTCCCACAAAAATTTTACCATCACAAGACTGAAGGGACAGCAAAAGCTGAGTGAAGCCATAGTGGGGCTCTGGTTTTTCTCTGTAGATGGATAGAAGGGAGAGTAGACTGGAGAATAAGAAAACTCAAGAAAAGATGTTATAAAGAGCTGTTTTGGGAAAAAAAACAAAGGATATTGAGTAGACACACATTAAAGGGTTATCAAGAAACACTCAGAGCCTAGCTGAGACTGGAAATCATAAATTTGTTATGAAGTCAATTAGAGTGATTATGCAATTTTCCTCCAGGTTGCAGCTGAGGAACAGAAGCAAAACTCCCCAATGTTTGCTTGAAGCTCAGAAAGAAACAAACATTTATTAAGCATTGGCAATCCATCCATTTATTATTTACAAAAATATTTAATAAATAACCTACTATGTCCCCAAAACTGTTCTAGGCATTGAGGATGACACAATAGCAAGACAGACCAATTTTCCTTCCTACTTTAGCCTTGCAGTTTTGCAGTAGAAAAATGTTAAATAGGTAAATAAAGAGCTAATTAAGAAAATTACAGATTGTGATTTATATCTCAACTATATGTGTATATATCAACATTAACATACATGTATCTATATATATAGATATTGAGATATACTTGCAGATGCCTATATATCTATATAGATTGATATGTATGTATCTCTATTTTTCTATCTATCTAAAATCACACTGAATTGTCACACTAGTTTGTTAAGCACTGTTCACTCCCTTGACATATGAGGCTCAGGTTGAAGATCTTTGTCAAGGTTAGACAGATAATAAAGATCAGAGCCCAGATTTGAACACAGACACTATGACCCCAGAGCAGTACTCGCTCTATGGTTTTCCCAGCTGTACTACTAAGCTCCCTGGCAGGGTGGAGCAGTGGAAAATAGGAGAAAAGGGATTCATGACTAATCTGTTCGCAGAGTAGCAATGGAAACACAGACATAGAGAACAGACTTATGGACAAGGGTTGGAGAGAAAAGGGAGAGGGTGAGAGAGTAGCCTGGATGCATAGACACCAACATATGTAAGTAGATAGGCAGTGGGATTTGCTGTATGACTCAGGGAACTCAAACTGGGGCTCTGTAATAAACTAGAGGGGTGGGAATGGGCAATTCAAGAAGAAGGGGACATATGTACACCTATCGTTAATTCATGCTGAATTATGACAGAAATCCCACCAATTTTGTAAACCAATCATCAGTCAATTAAAAGTAAATAAATATTAAGAAAAAGAGGAAAGGGATTGGATGGTAACAATGAGGGTGAACTGGAAATGACTGACAAGAAGCAAAAAGTTATGAAATCAAAAAGGGAAAGGAAAAAAGGGTGTGGTAGGAGGTCCTGACTTGGAAAACAGGAGGAGAGTTTGCAATTTTTCTAGAGCATTTCCAGGATTTCAAGTCAGGCTTCCCTGTGGCAGACAGTAGGCTCCTGTCAAGTTCTTATCAGTATTTTTTTTTTAATTTTACTTTATTTTACTTTACAATACTGTATTGGTTTTGCCATACATCAACATGAATCCGCCATGGGTGTACATAAGTTCCCAGTCCTGAACCCCCCCTCCCACCTCCCTCCCCATACCATCTCTCTGGGTCATCCCAGTGCACCAGCCCCAAGTGTATTGTATCCTGCATCGAACCTAGACTGGCGATTCGTTTCTTACATGATATTATACATGTTTCAATGCCATTCTCCCAAATCATCCCACCCTCTCTCTCTCCCACAGAGTCCAAAAGTCTGTTCTATACATCTGTGTCTCTTTTGCTGTCTCGCATACAGGGTTATCGTTACCATCTTTTGGGAAAGGATAGTTTAACATTTCCTTGTAAGCTTCTACTTTAAGATGGTGTTGGTCTTTTCTTGATGATAACTATTCTGTTATTCTTAATCAAGTTTCTGGGTTCCTTACAGTGGGGCATAATAGTAAGTTTTCCATTAATTTTTATTTGAATTAATTTAGGTGTATAATGCACCTAACAAATGGTAAATGCTCCAGCATTTGGTAAGAGCTCCATAAACACTGTTTACTGTTGCTATTGTCACTGCTTTCTTCCTCCAAGTGTACTTATGATTTAAAAATCAAGAATCCCTACCTTCTCAGGAAGGAAAGGGTTTACTTGCTTCTAGAACAGGCAATTTCTTAGGCTCCAAGCTATACACAATTAGAGAAAAGAGAATCCCTTTGTCGATAATACAACTTTTGACAAGGCATTTGATGAATACACTTGGGATCATTTAATGAGCTGAAACCACAGCCTCCTTGATTTTGCTTCGTCTGACTTCAGGGGAAGAGCAGTGTTGTTTCTTTTCTCCTCAAAGACCTTCACGTTAACAGTCGGACTCACTCAGCATCACCTGAGTCAGCATATCGTTGCAAATGACAGTCTAGTTCAGTGAACAAGCAAAATGGTTTATTTATAAGCCTCTTTCCCAACTGGGATCCTGGGAAAACTGCTGTTCTCAGAAGTAAATAAAGGTCAGAATGCCTTAATATATACTCAGTGGAAAGTCTAGTGATGATTCTTTCGTGATGAGAGAGACTGGGAACTCAGAACTATTCTTGGATATGTTGGCATAAAAGTCTAGGGGAGAAAGTGCCATATTGAACTCTTCCCCTCAGCAATTTTCTTATTCACTGCCCCCACCCTAGTTGACACTCTTATTATGTGGTCTGTTACAATAGCTTCTTAGCTGGCCTCTCTGGCCACCCTTACTCTCTTCTACTCACCCAGGATGGATCTATATTTCTTAATCACAATTCCTCCCACTTCAGCTCCTCTTTCCATAAAGCTCAAAGCATCAAATTAAAAGCCATCATTAGTGGATTTCTTTTTTCTTTCTTGCCGTGAGGTGGACAATTTACATAATAATTTTTGTCTGTTTACATTCATAATTTAGGGCCTAGAATTTTCAAATTTTATATACCTGGTACAAGATGGCATAAAGAATAGTAGTTGAAAAAATAAATGATAAAATTTTTTCTTCAACACGACCTCATGTGGTATGTATTACTTACCTATTTCAGGGAAGTGAAGTTGATAATGGTTAAGTTAATTTACCCAGGACTGTAGGAGAGAAAATCCAGGCTTAAAATCTAGGCCTAGTTGATTTCAGAACTCATTAGTTAAATAAATTCTGGCTCAAATAGCATTTTAATAACTGCCCTAAGTAATTCAAAACAATAAGCTCAGCCCTAGTTGGCTCAAGTTATCCAGAAGAACCCATAACCTTCTATTGTCAACATGTCTTATATGTTGGACCTCATTTCATTCAAATCCTGTTCATCCTTAAAGTCTCATCACACTCACCACCCTCTCCAAAAAGCTGATCCAGGTGGTATTTATGATAGATTTTCCTTTGAATTCTGCCACAAACTCACCCAAGACTCATAGTTTGATGCTAACTATTAGCATAAGTTGAATTTTAGGGGAGTGAGAGTCCGGTTGAAATTTTCTATTCCCCACAGGGCGTAATAAAGTTCTGGACATCTGAACTTTATTAGGCCTCAGGGTCTAATACAGGGTCTCGGGGGTCTCAGTAGTTGTTTTTAGCTTAATCATATCAAATTTGATGTCAACCCCTGTCAACTTCCAGTTTCTCCCATCAGCAGTAGTGAAGGCACATTTACCAAAAAATACTTTCTCTAGTTCGAGAAAATGTCATAAGCCAGAGAGCACTTTGGACTAATCCCAAGAAGCAAAGTTCCTCATTGCCTGGACAGAGGCTGAGAAAAGGAGTTTTTAACTTGTGCTTCTGGGCATTACTCCCAGACTCCCCTAATTTCTGAAATTGAGCTTCTGGGAATAGTCAACGCCCACGTGCCTCCGCAGTGCCCAGCACACATACTCACACGCCCCTTCCATGGAACTTTACCATGCCCAGCCTTGTGAGCAGGAATCTGAAAGCGGGCTGACACAGAGAAATGCACAGTGGAGCCTCAACAGTGCAGTACCTACTATGGGTTTTCTGCTACTGAGAAACAAGGCAAGAGAGCCGTCCTTACAAAAGAAACAAAGACTGTATTTCTGGTGCATTGATTTAGAAATCATCAAATAGAATCCTAAATGCCAAGGTCTGAAAACCTATCTCTGCTGTTTTTTCCTTCCCTTTTAAGGCTGGCAGGACTACAAGCTAGGATAACACCAAGGTATTTTTAGCAGTGTATATTGATTTTTTTTTTTTTGTCCTTGGAAGCTACTATAGTCTATTATAACCCAAAAACAACAAATGAAAAAAGCCAGCTGTGGCAAAACCTCATTGAAGGCAGCAGCATGATAATGATATTAAAATAATATGTTAGGCAGTATCTGAAGTTTCAATACTTGAATCTTCTGGCATGAAGCATCTCCCTTGAATGCTTTGCTCTCTGAATAATGCCTTTTGACTGAGAACTCTATAGCAAAACTACTAGGTAAATAAAAATGTTAAGATGTGTTGCACTCACATTTTGGCAAAGCATAAATATCACAAGAGGGATAGTCAATATCAATAAGTGGCACTGGTAAAATAATCAGAAAAAGCTGAAAATGTGTACATTTATTGCAAACTGTTTTCATTATCCCAACTTTCTGTCTCCATCAATAACATCACCTATGAATTGAAGTGACTTGTCTTAAACTTGCTTCTCTGTACATGGGTAGTCTCAGGTACTAGACTAAATAGATTTTATGACTTCACTTGCTCTAGTAATATACTGAAGCAGACAACCTCTTTTCTTTTTCCCACAGACTTCATCCACTAGCAAAGCTCTCTTTGTATACAGCAAGAACACCATAGCATCCTATACCTGGATTCCTATTTATTGCCTTTTTGTGTAGGCGGTACTGTTTTCTTTTAGAGTGTTTGTCTGGGTCCATAAAATTGACTCTGCATCATTCTCTTGGAAGAAGCATTGGCCCTTTCCTCCATTCCTGCTTTCACTTCTTTCTGTAGGAATAAGTTTATTTAGTGGGCTTGTGAAATTAGTAAGGTATTAATATGCATCATCTCTTTTCTCTTGACTTTGCAGAGGAGCTTTTTTTTTTGAGACTCACAGATTCTTGGTTCCTCCATTCTCTAGTCTAGACTGAGAAGGCCAGTAGTTCTACAGAGATGTCTGTTCCTCAGGAACTACATGAGGAACTTTGATTCTGATAATATCTCAAGCCATAGTCTCCAGCCCATTTTTATTCACAATAAACAGGCAAATGTATATCCACACATACTTGACTTCTGAATAAGTCCTCAATGTAAAATCACAGGGAACTATCACAGTAGTGTGTGAACCACTGTTCATTCTCATTTCACCAAAGAGGCTCAAAGAGTTTAAAGACTTTCTCAAGGTCACACACTCGTAAAAGTCAGGGCTAAGACTTGAACCCAGGTACTATGGCCCCAGGCAGTCCATCCTGTGGTGTTACCAAACTATATGATGGAGTTCTCCAGCACTGGGATAAGGGGAAGGGAGGAGAGAAAGACCACTTGGCACTGATGAGAGTGAACCAAAAGGGAAAAGGATGAAGACAGAAAGGGGAGGGAGGTCAAGGGTTTTCAATTTTCCTGGAGGATATCAAGGATACTAAGAGAGGAAAAGAGATGGAGAAAGTGAATAGGTTCTGAACTCAATGGAAGGCAGTCATCTAATTTCCAAGTAAGTGCACCCAGTGTTGAAGATGCCACAGCTTTTACTGATCACTGCTCTAATTGTGCAATGGCACCCCACTCCAGTACTGTTGCCTGGAAAATCCCATGGACGGAGGAGCCTGGTGGGCTGCCATCTATGGGGTTGCACAGAGTCGGACACGACTGAAGCGACTTAGCAGCAGCAGCAGCAGCAACTCTAACTGTTAGGGCAGCTTTCCTCATCCTGAATTGAAAGCTATCTTGGTACATCATGCATTAGTCTTGGTTAACAAGTTTGGGCCAGCATATATATATATATATATATATATATATATATATTTGCTTCCAAGGCTAAAAACAATGTGGGTGAGTTGATCTGATTTGCAGTTGATATAAACTTCAGTCCAGTTTTGGCTGATTCCAAAGTTTGCACTTTAAACTTCTATACTCACCCTTGTTTTTTCTTAATCATGCAACATGGACTTTACTATGGAAAGTTCATGAAAATGGGAATCATTTGCTAATGAAGTTTTTCTCTTAATGGTATCTAGTGTGAAACCAATACATAGAATTAGGGAATATTTGTTGCATTTTTTGCAAAGTTTTGAATCATATTCCAAACATCCAGAAACATTCTGGATGTTTTCAAACATTGATTCTGTCATTTGCCTTTTATTCTGGTTTTATGCCACCTGTATATTTATTAAAGAGATGTTTACATCTTATGGAATGGAGAGGCATTGTAACATAGTGACCTAATGAATGGATTTTAAGACCTTGTTGTCTGGGTTTGAAACCTGGCTCCTCAAATTCATCCTGTATTACCTTGGGCTATAACTTTTCTGTTAATAGGAAGAAACTAGGATCTTCTGGGCTTCTCAGGTGGTTCAGTAGTAAAGAATCCACCTGCTGATTCAGGAAATGTGGATTCAATCCCTGGGTTGGGAAGATTCCCTTGGAGGAGAAAATGGCAACCCACTCTGGTATTCTTGACTGAAACATCCCATGGACAGAGGAGGCTGGTGGGCTATAGTCTATGGGGTCACAAAAGAGTTGGACATGACTTAGTTACTAAACAACAACATCAAAGGATCTTCTAGGAGTAGTACAAGAGGTATGATCCACTTTATATAGCATTTGCTTTTATAACAAGTTGATAAAGACTATCAGGGGAGACCTTGTCATATATATTGCTAACATCAAAGCAATGTAAAAGTTATGTCTTTCTTCTCTTCAAATATTCCAATGACTTCATCAAACTAGGAAATAAAACCTTAAGTTATCCCAAGTGTACTTACATGGGCTTTCTAGAATACCCATTGGTTTGATGTGGTATAACTATATATATCTGTATCTATTTATAGATACAGATATATAATCTATCCCAGAATTTTTCTTGGGATTAATAAGGTATCTTATCTCTTTGTTGGTTTTGTAATCTGTCAGAATTCAGGGTAGCACTTTCTCATTTCCGTTTTTTCTAATACTTTTTCCTTCTACATGATTCTATGAGATGACTTGCAATTCCTCTACTCATATTAACAAGATGTTTTGGTACCTTGGAATGTAATCTGCATCTGGAAACTGGAATGAATATGAAGAAGGTAGGGCTTGCTCCCTAATTATCGTATCATCTATTGTAGCCTTCAATTGCTGACTAACTGCGTCTGTTCTATGCTTTGCAGTTTGAAAATTATCCGCTTTGTGTTAAACAACAGGTGCTTAAAAGCTAAGCAGCTCTGGTTTTCTCTGCCATCTGTTAACATGCCACCTGCCACAAGCTTTGGCCTCCCTTTGCCTTCTTTGTGCTTTATTCCTTATCATTTACAACGACTGATCAGAAAGTTACTTCGTGAAGTCTCCCACTGCATTCCTACCTATCAATGTTTCATTCTAAGAAATCCATCTTTTAATAATATTGATGATAAGCAGCTTGGTTCTCTTTCTTAGTTCTGAGTTCTGTTTCTTTCTTTAGCCTTCCATGCTACTAAATAATTTTCAAACCCTTAGGAAGTCCTTGCTTATGTCTTTAGAGTCTCTTTGTATCTTCAGTGAGAGCATGAAGATCAGGGGTAATGGTGTGGTACATCAGGTGAGCCATATAATTTATTATGCAAGCTTTTGAAATAGGTACTTTTTAAAGTGGAAAGGTCACCATTACCATTACAATTACACCAGTATAACAGACTGGGACTCTTTTGGGCAACTGGAATGTAGGTAAACCCTTGGCATACATAGCAGTATGATGAAGGTAGTCAGTGGTTTTTATAACAGAGAGGAATCTGGGTGCAATAAACTAGAGACCCAGAGCCAACTGAGTACCATCAGTAGCTTAGAATCAAAATTGATGATTACAGAATATTAATCTTCTTCAGATGTTATGGTGACCACCTCTGCTCTAGGTGCTCAGGTCACAGAAACCCTATCCTCAAGAGATCTCTCAGAGGACACTGGATATGTTCTCTCTCTCTGTTTTCAGGAGGGGGATGATGGTGCGGGGTGTGGCAGTAAGGGAATCTGGATCCCCACCGGAACGGTGTTCTTCTGATTTCCAGGTTCTGCTCTCACAGATGCATCTAGCCAGGCCCTTCCTAACTGCACATAAATGATGCAGAGAGATAACTCTGCCTGGAGGATGGTTTCCTGCAATGAGGGAACTTTGGTTTTTCCCCAGCGTTTTGGATTTTGTGATTAACAAAAACTGGATGCTCCATGTGTGTGTTCAAGGTGATACAAGGAGTCAGTCTAAATTCGTCTCTGGTGGCAAGGCTAGGATGCAGTTTTATTTCTCCATTTGGGTGGGGCAGACCTGGGTTTGCAGGTTAGCTCTGTGACTTACTAACTCTGCGCTCCTTCTCCTTAGTCTTCAACTTCTTCATCTGCCGAATGGGGGCAATAGTCACTCCCATATAACTTCATCATGAAATTTGGTGAGGTGATGCCCATAAGGCCTGTAACACTCTGTCCAACACAACAATCCGATTTTGTTAGAAAGTACCAAGCACTATTGTCATTAGCAGCCCTTTCTTGTTTACTTTTTCTTTCCTTGCCAACCTGATAAAGCATCCCAGAACTCACAAATATGGAGGCTCAAGATTCTCAGAACTTGCTGGAACCATCAAATCCAAGCTGCTTCTTTCGTAGATGGGGAAACAGAATAGTAGAGAGTTTAGATGCCTTGTTCCAGATCACGCAGCTAGTAAACTTACTATCTGGGGGATAGAAAATAGCTATCCTGACTCCCAATTCAGTGATTTCTCTTACCTCATCTTATTTCCAAAGGCTCCCCAAAGGAGCATTTATTGCCTTCAAGTTTAGACCCCTAGATAAAACAGTTCTTTATTGATCAACACCAAAGATGTAGTGCTTTTTGTTGATTCAACAGCCATCAGCAACTAAATTCTTTGAACACTTTAATTTTGTTAATCCAGACAGAATCATGTCTAGAACTAACATACCGTGTGTAAAACCTCTTTCACCTACCTCTCATAACCATCTACAAGTAAAAATGAAAATGCACCTATTCCCACAGCAGAGACAGGAAATTACACTCCACTTTGGCTATGAGATTACATCTTTTGCATTAATACAATTGCCTACAGTGCTCTGATTTTTTTTCTTTTTTGCTAGAGTCTTAAAGCCTTCACCTTCTACTTCTTTCCCTACCTGCCACACTCTGGAGAAAGCTTGCAATAAAATCTCCTAATTATTTTCCACATATTTTTATTCTTTTAGCAATTTCTATAATAAAAAGATAGTACTGTGGGAGAAGTGGTTGCCGTGGAAACTGACCAAGGATAAACAGTCTCTCAGAGCATGGTATGAGGCAAGAAGACGAGAGCAGAGCATGGCCCTCAGGGGTGGGAAGAGAGCTGCAGGTCATAGTGCCCTCCCAGCTGTATCTGCTGGGCTCTTTGGACCTTAGGGGACTGTGGTACATTAACTATTTTAAGGGACCCTGGAGATATGAGATGGGTGTGTGACACGTCTTCAGGTATGTCTGACACAAACAAAAGCAGCCCACTGGATGTGCAGACACTAGAGAGTTTCAAAGAAATACACTTTTGTTGACATTCTGAGTGGTTTCCCTGGGCTGGTGCAAAGAAACTGGGTTCTTGATTCAAGCATACTACCACCTTCCTGTTGTAGTTATTTAGTCATTAAGCTGTGTCATTAAGCTTGTGACCCCATGGACTGTAGCCCACCAGGCTCCTCTCTCCATGGCATTTCCCAGTCAAGAATACTGAAAGGGGTTGCCATTTCCTTCTCCAGAGGATCTTCCCAAACCAGGGATCAAACTCACTCCTCTTGCACTGGCAGGTGGATTCTTTATCACTGAGCCATCAGGGAAAGCCAGCCTATCCTAGGACAATCCAAAGTTAGCAGAAGAAATTTACTAGCTCTGTTTCTTGTTGGTTAATAGTGATTAATACATAAACATTTGGTAAGCTTTCATTGGTTCAAATTCTAATTCTTGAGACTTCTGTAGAGGTCCAGTGGCTAAGACCCTGCATTCCCAAAGCAGAGGGCCTGGGTTACTCGATCCTGTATGCTGCAGCTAACAGTCTGCAAGGCATAAACTAGAAGATCTTCCATGCTGCAACGTATATTGAAGATCTCACATGCCACAGTTAAGATCCAACACAGCCAAAATAAATATAAAAAACAAACAACAAAACAAATTCTAATTCTTATCTCTTCATTAGATATGTATAACTTATATATCACTGATCTTCAGTGTCCTTATATGCAAAACAATGATGTTGTGACAACACAACTTAAACATCCCCTCCAGACAGTTCCCTTGTGATAGAGTAAACATCTTCCATGGAGCTCACTCTGTATCAGACATGCATATGATGTCCTTTTTGCATTATATTGATAATGTGTGTAGGTCTGCATGGCCTTCAACATTACTTATCTTCCAGAGGGCTGGAGCAATCTCTGTGCTATCTGTGTAGCTCCAAAGTAAAGCAGAGTGACTGAAACAAGGGCGTGTTCAATGTTTATCTATTCAGTTGAACAGACTCTATCCAATAAAAGATTCTTTCAGGGTTTACACCTTCTTATAAAAATTCCCCAAATCTAGAGGAAAATATGGCTTCCCAAGTAGTACAGTGGTAAAGAATCTGCCTGTCCGTGTAAGAGATACAAAGAGACATGGGTTTGGTCCCTGCGTCAATATCCCTTGGAGAAGGAAACGGCAACCAACTCTAATATTTTTTCATGAGAAATCGCAAGGGCAGAGGAACCTGGCAGGCTACTGTCCATGGGTTGCAAAGAGATAGTTACGACTGAGCATGTGCAAACGCACACATATACACACACAACCACACACACACACACAGGAAAATATATCAGAATTCAGGCTCACATTAAGTAGTTATGAACCAAATGACCTGGATCTCTTTTAGCTCGTTCACAGACTAGCTCTATAGTTTGGAGCCAGCCATTTTGCAACTCAAATATTAATTAATTCTTTTCTATCTTTTTCTCCTTCACTATCATTCTACCCTTCTCTCTTTCTTCCAGCATCATCCTATACACTAGGATCTATACTAGATGCTGGAGGTACACAAATGAACAGACAGAATTCCTACCCTCAACATTAAGTAGACCTCGCGTTGACTTAGTCCAGGGTTTAATAGGGGCCAAAAAGGAGCAGAAGCCACTTACATCAAGGTGGGGAGTGGGGGAGTAATGAAGCAAGTCAATGCGGGAATAGCAATAATGTCTGCAAGAGCTGTGTGGATTTTAGTTCCTTGTACTACCTTTATTGCTACTACAAGAGGAGCTATAATGTGTTTGTATGAGGAACAGATAGCTCCAGTGGTAAAACCTGCTTCTAGGCGTAATAAAATAAGTCATCATCAACTACAGTTGTGAGAATCCATTAGCAACCATTCACTTGCTAGACTGCTTTCTGAGCTGGTGAGTATGTGTGACCAGGACACTTGGGAGTCTGCAGAACACAGGTAAATTAGATGAAGCAGCCAAGGAAAGGGATAAGTTAGCTACTCAACAGCTGCTAACGGTGGGTCATTTAATGGCAAAGAAGGGGCTCCACAAGGTAAAATCTAGGCGAACTCTGTTGTGAGAATGAATGGAGTTTAAGTGAGAATGCAGACACCTGCATCTCCAATCCAACGGTGAGGTCTGAGCTTCTGCACATCATTGCGTCATGGTATATGTTTGTGAGGGTAAGATGTTGTAGAGAATAGCACACAGAGTGAACCATGCAAGAGACAGAAACGTGCTCTTAGGAGACTGCTGGATAACGTATCTCACAACTTTGCCTGGAGTCATATTCATAAACATCTGATGCTGATTATGAACCAGCACTGGATCAGAGGTCCAATTCATCCTCCCTCAAATATCTCTCTTCATGTTCACTGCAGACGCAGGACAAAGCAAACGTTCTCTCTCATTTGCAAATGAAAATAACTGTGAGTCCGTGGAGATTAAGTTATACACCCAAGGTAACACAGCCATTAAGAAGCAAAATTAAGACTGGTCTTTTGTTTGTTTCAAAGTCCAGTACTTTATCTCCTATCCATAGATACAGATAAATGTGTCAATTAGCACCATTTGGATTGCTTTATGGGTGTTCACAGTTTAAATTTGTGACCTCTCATTAATATCCACAAAGGCAGGCTATCTTTTGTGCAGTTGCATAAACGTTTAAAATTCTGGGGCACGTTCCTGTCCATAAATTGCTCTGGAGAGAGTGATACAGGAATCACTAAAATATGAGAAGGGTTCCTGGGGGTCCAGAGCAAAATGTCTTCTTTGTTAAATTTACTTATGTAAATTTAAATAGTCACATGTGGCTGTTAATGTCCTTATTTGAAATAATTTTAATCAATGATGTCATCTTGACAACGTGTTTTATAGGAGAAGGCAGGAAAGTAGACCGAAGCAGGGAGATGGAGAGGGAGGGAGGAGGGGAGAGACAGAATAGAAAAATATAATTCTAGAATGTAGAAAACTAGAAGAAATCCTGGAGCTCATCTAGTTTAACCCCTTTCATACAATAATGAGGGAATCGAGGACTAAAGAAACAAACTCTCTTATCAATAGCTATTACTCCACAGGGTAACAAAATGCCAAGAGGAAGAGCTCATGTTTTAACTACATCCAGATTTCCGTCTCACCAGTTTGCAACATATCCTTAAAACTAAAACTATTCACACCTGTACATCCTCTTGACATGTCAGCACATGCCAAGCTCTCTCTTTCCTGACCACCAAAACCACTGGTTTGTAGCATGCATTTGAACATCATCTTATTCTCAGAATAATCAAAGCATCTTTGTGTTTAGGAGGACCAAAGAGGTCA
This sequence comes from Capricornis sumatraensis, assembly GCF_032405125.1. NCBI lineage: Eukaryota > Metazoa > Chordata > Mammalia > Artiodactyla > Bovidae > Capricornis > Capricornis sumatraensis. Next base: position 30,945,213 of record NC_091079.1, read on the forward strand.
TCTGAAGCAATTTCCTCTGCAGTGTAGGAATTGCCTTGAGCTGCTCTGAGTGGTGCCCTTCTGTCTCAGCACTTCCAGGGAATCTGGCAAATTATTTCACTTTTGTAAGCTTCCATTTTGTACCTGCATAAAAGAACATTCATGATACTAGACTTAAAGGTCTGTTTGAGAAATGAATACAGTAATTTATTGTTTAGTATTGTCCTAGGTACACAACAATCTCTTAATAAGAACCACTGTCAATGTCTCTTTGTCATTATTTTTAGACTTTGGAGAAACTCACCCTAAGATTAAGGAGAGTCAGAAAGAGGAATAATACAATTTACGGAAAAACATTTGTCTTGGAATCATGAAACTCCTGTTCTAGCCTATTTCTATAAAAATTATATTATGATGTAGCAGGAAGCAACATGGCCCAGGGGGAAAAACAGACACTTTAGAATCACAGTGTTTGAAATTCAAATACTGTGGATTTGAATCTTGCCTCCATAGCTTTTAAACTACACACAACAACTTATAAACTATACTCTGTGACCTTGAGTAAGTAATTTAATGTCTCTGAGCCTTAATTTTATATCTAAAGTACACATAAATCTAACTATCCTACACAGTGGTCTGATTAGAAGTGTTAGGTAGCACGTATAAAGGACCTGATACTTAGAAAGCCATCAATACTTTTCCAACTTATTCTCTTAGTTCACTCATTTTAGTATAGGCTACAGTTACCTTAGAAAATTAGAGAAATTGATCTCCAAGGCAACTTTAAACTTTTTAATTTATCCTATTTAAATAAGTTAAAACTTATAATAACAATTGTAGGCCTCCCTGTCTGTATTTTTATCTAAAAGAACCAAAGTTTCTACAGAAATTAAACCTAATCAAAACAGCAAAAGTATAGATTTTTTCAGATAAAAAGATTTCCTGGCCCAATTCATCACTGCCTGGGTAGCTTTGCTTCCTGTTACTATGGCTACAAGAGTTTGTTTACACAAGGAGCACATCTTTAACTATTTAAAAAAATAAGACATAGGGACAGATTGTACTCCACTAAGAAACAAAAAACCACAAATTCATCTGGGGAGGCTGGATATGATAGACCCTTTAATTTCAAAAGTAGCATGGTTAAGGAGTTCAATGAAGAGATGACTTAATTTTATATTTGGTTTGAAGATGAAAATCTCTACTTTCCTTCATCAGCTAAGGAGCACAATGCAGCAATGTGGGTTTACAAGAGATGGTGGCAAAATCCACCCAGTCATTTTCTACTGTTGAGCTTTTGAAGCCTTTAACAGTTCTAGAAACATAGAAAGAATAAAGCACTTCAGTTCAGTTGCTCAGTCATTTCCAACTTTTTGCAACCCCATGTCTGCAGCACGCCAGGCCTCCCCATCCATCACCAATTCCTGGAGTTTACTCAAACTCATGTCCATTGAGCTGGTGATGCCATCCCACCATCTCATCCTCTGTCATCCCCTTCTCCTCCCGCCTTCAATCTTTCCCAGCATCAGGGTCTTTTTCAGTGAGTCCACTCATCGCATCAGGTGGCCAAAGTATTGGAGTTTCAATTTTAGTATCAGTCCTTGCAATGAATATTCAGGACTGATTTCCTTTAGGATGGATTGGTTGGATCTCCTTGCAGTCCAAGGGACTCTCAAGAGTCTTCTTTAGCACCACAACTCAAAAGCATCAATTCTTCTGTGCTCAGCTTTCTTTATAGTCCAACTCTTACATCCATACATAACTACTGGAAAAACCATAGCCTTGACTAGATGGACCTTTGTTGACAAAGCAATGTCTCTGCTTTTTAATATGCTGTCTAGGTTGGTCATAATTTTTCTTCTAAGGAGCAAGTGTCTTTTAATTTCATGGCTGCAGTCACCATCTGCAGTGATTTTGGAGCCCCAAAAATTAAGTCTGTCACTGTCTCCACTGTTTCCCCACCTATTTGCCATGAAGTGATGGGACCAGATGCCATGATCTTAGTTTTCTGAATGTTGAACTTTAAACCAAGTTCTTCATTCTCCTCTTTCACTTTCATCAAGAGGCTCTTTGGTTCTTCTTCACTTTCGGCCATAATGTGGTGTCATCTGCATTCCCACCCCCCCACCCCCGCCACAGTAATCTTGATTCTAGCTTGTGCTTCATCCAGCCCAGCGTTTCTCATGATGTACTCTGCATATAAGTTAAATAAGCAGGGTAATAATATACGGCCTTGACATACTCCTTTTCCGATTTGGAACCAGTCTTTTGTTCCATGTCCAGTTCTAACTGTTGCTTCCTGATTGCATACAGATTTCTCAAGAAGCAGGTCAGGTGGTTTGGTATTCCCATCTCTTTAAGAATTTCCCACAGTTTGTGGTGATCCACACAGTCAAAGTCTTAGCAGTCACCTATTAGAAGCTCTCAGATTTATGCATAGAAATTGGTGGCCCAGTGAAGGAGTGTGGCTTGCCCCCATGAATGGTTATTAGAGCTGGAGTGAGATCCAAGGTCCAAGGCTCCTTTCATTATGCTCCTCTTTTCTGTATTTCATACTGAGAGTAAACTTCACTTTTAAATGATAAACCGCAAAACAAATTGGAAATCACATTTCCTACCGTGCAGTTATAGATCTATTCGCCCAATGGGCTGGGTGGTAGATTTTCTCAACAAGGCCATTGAACTGGGTGTGGAAGCCAATTTAATATTGCCCCCAGTAGCCTATATCTGCTTACAGTTTCTGTGACTTATCACTTTACTCTTATGGGTTAGTCCCACCTAGGTACATCACCACCACATGCCATAGTCAAAATGTTGAAAACCACACATGAAGAGAAAGGAGCCAGAGAGAAATGAAATAGTACATACAAGGAAACTGATTTGAATTAATACAGACTACTCATCAGAAACCACAAGGATCAGAAGACAGTGAATGAAAAATGGTTTCAAATAAGAGAGTAGGAATTTGTTTCCAGGAAACCTGTACTACCAGAAATACTAGAGGAAGTTCTTTGGGCTGAAAGGAAACAATACCAGATGGATATTTGGTTCTTCAAAGGAATGAAGGGCATTTGAAGAAGTAGATAACTGGGCAAAAATGGAAGAGTAGCTCCCTTTTCAATTACTTCATTTTACTTATGACTGTGTGAAGCAAAATTATAACATTGTTTTGTTGGAATTATGTGTATACATAATGATAACTATAGTATATAAAATAGAATGAGAGTAGTGAATATACCTCCCTGATTGCAAGGTTTTACATTTTATGTCAAAGGTTACAATCAGCAGTAGGTAGAATGTGAAAGATTAAAGATATATATGCCAAGCCCTACAGTAATCACTAAAAAATAATCTAAAGAAGTAAAACTAAGAATCCAATTGATATATTAAATTAGATTCTAAAAATATTCAAATAATTCAAAAGTAGGAAAAAGGGACAATAATAATAAATAAAAGATGATGTAAACATAATAATGTGTGATGCAAATAAAGTAATGAATAGTGAGAAATTTGTAGATTTAAATGCTAATGTTATAAATGTAAATAGTCTAAACAATGAACTAAGATTCCACCCTAAGAAGTTAGGGGAAAAAATGAGCATAGTAAATTCAATGGAAGTAAAAGGAAATAAATAATATAGATAGGAGCATAAATCATTGAAATGGAAAACTACCAAGCAATAGAGAAAAAAAGAAATTTGAAGCTTTAAAAAATCACCAGAATTCATAAAAGCTTAGCTAAACTGATGAAGACAAAAAGAGAGAATAAAAATTACAGAAATGGAAGAAGGATTATTACTATGATCCTATATATATATTAAAATAATGAGATTATTAATAACTCTATGCCAATAATTTTGACATCTAAGATGAAACGGCAAATACTTCAGAAAATGCAATTTACCAAAAAGGACCAAAAATGAAAGAGAAAACCCGACCTACTTTATTAAACACACACACACTCATACACAGAGACACACACACACACAAATTCAGTTCTAAATGTCTTCATTGGTCAACTATCTTGAACTATTCAGAAAAAAAGAATATGAATCTTTTACAAACTTTTCAGAAAAAAAACTAACTTGTAAAACCTGAATAACCTGAATATTAAAATCTGACAAAAACAATATTAAAAAATAAAATTCCAGACCAATATTCCTCATGGTCATGAATGTAAAAATTCTTAACAAATATTAGCAAACTGATTTCAGAAATCAATAAAAAGAGATAATGTATTATGATCCTAAGAATGTAAACTTGATATAATATTTTAAAACCAGTCAATACAATTCACAGTCATAACAGAATAAAGGAGAAAATATGATTTTTTTGACAGATATATAAATAACATTTGATAAAGGACAACAATCCACTCATGAAATAAGCTCTCAACAATCTAGAAATAAAAGGGAACTTCCTCTGTCTAATAAAGAACACTCTAAAATAATCTATATTTACCATTCTACTTAAGGATGAAGTATCAAATATTTTCTGCCTAAGACTGCAAACGAGCAAGGATGCCAACTCTTACCTTAAATTCAACATTTTACTGGAGGTTCTAGCCATCATAAACAAGGAAGAAAAAAAAATGTGTGAATATGGAAAATGCAAAAGTTAAACTACTTCTATTTGCAGACGAATAAATGCTTATGTTGAAAGCTTCTTGGCTTCTGCAAAACAATTATGAGAAACAGTAAATTTAGCAAGTTCCTATGATACAAGATTTCTATAAAACAAAACCTAAATTGTATTTTTATATACTAGCAGCAAATAATGGGAAAATAGACCAAAGTATTGAGTCCTTTCACAATAGCGTACTTGTACTGTTTCATTGTTCTTGAGTTCATTATCTCCCCAGATGTGTTAAGCCACTGAGGCAGTGCCTCTGAAATACCTCAGTGGGTTTCCTGCCTTTCTTAGCCTCCCAACCTAGTTTAACACCAGTGAGTGTTTTTTAAGAGTAACCTGTTACCCCATTCCGGGGGTACTCCAGTTATCATCCATGATAGAAACCTTGTCAGTCAACAAATGGGTAAAACAACTCTAATATCCTATTTTAGCATCTGCTTTCTCAGACCATTCCTGGAACAGAGTTAAGTCAATGTTCCATGGGGAAAAACAAAACAAAACAAAACAAAACTAAGGTGGTATTGGCTGGCAGGTGGCTTACCAGGAAGCGTGCTCAGGAATGACATCTAGGAACAGGAAGCCTGATTCAGCAGAGGAGGAAGTTGAATTGTGATGCAGTTACAACAGGGCCCTCAGTGGGTCCCACAGGGTGCTCTGAAGAGTGGATGGCCTTTCAGCAACATCTTAAACTGTGGCATGGGACTGTATGCCCTTACAGTTACTAGCAGTGAGTTGACACTGAGGAAGGGAGGTCACCTTGTATGAAGCAATTACCAGTCAGAGAAATTATCAGGAAGACATAAAACAAGCAACTGTCTATAGCTGCCACTTCTGCAGGCTGTGGAAATGTGTGTGTTTCTCCTGAAAGGGGTAGCAAGATGGCAGATCACAGAATCCACTACCACTGGTCAGGAAGCTGTTTTAACTCCGTCCAGAGTTGATGAAGTTGAGAAAGCATCAGAGAACATGGGGAGAAAGAGGGAAAGTTGATAGTTGAGAGATAAGACATCACTTACTAACAAATAAATACAGCAGATGAGATAACAACAAGGCTGTTTTTGCTACTGAAGTTTCAGCTATCTTAGTCTCACTGGAATAGTTAACAATGTACGTTTTTTTTTTTTTTTCTGGAAATGGAGATACTCCTGACCAGAGGAAGTCATATACTTGAAATCATACACTATGTAGTTGCTTCTTTCCCCTCAGACTTCTTTTACTTAGCAATATGCACATACGATTCCTCCACGTCTTTTCATGATATGATAGCTCTTTTCTATTGAATAATATTCCATTGTCTGGATATATCACAGCTTATTTGCCCATTCCCCTACTGAAAGACATCTTGATGGCTTCCAGGTTTTATGTTTTATGGATACAACTGCTGTAAACATCTATGTGCAATTTTTATGCAGACGTAAGTTTTCAACTCCTTTGGGTAAGTACTGGGGAGAATGACCGCTGGATGTACAGTAAGGGTGTTCAGTTTCACAGAAACTGCCAGACTGTCTTCCAAAGTGACTGCACTATTCTGCCTCCCCACCAACAATGAATCAGAGTTTCTGTTGCTCCACCTCCTCACTAGCATTTGGTGTAGTTCTGGATTTTGGTCATCCTAATAGATTTGTAGTGATATCTCATTGTTTCCTTCATAACACATATGGAGAGCATCTTTTCATATATTTATTTGCCATCTGTATATTTTCTTTGGTAGGTTGCCTTAATATTTCAAGTCCATTTTTTACATTATACTTTTTTGTTTTCATGTTGTTCAATTTAAGGATTTCTTTGTATACTATTTTTCAGAAACATTTTATCAGATTTGTGTTTTACAAATATTTTCTCCCTGACTGCAGTTTGTATTTTCATTCTTCTAACAGTAACTTAGGCAGAGCAGAAATTTTAAATATGAATGTAATCCAATTTGCTGATGTTTTTCTTTCATGGGTTATGCCTCTGGCTACTGCTGCTGCTACTGCTACTGCTAAGTCACTTCAGCCGTGTCCGACTCTATGTGACCCCGTAGATGGCAGCCCACCAGGCTCCCTCGTCCCTGGGATTCTCCAGGCAAGAACACTGGAGTGGGTTGACATTTCCTTCTCCAATGTATGAAAGTGAAAAGTGAAAGTGAAGTCGCTCAGTCGTGTCCGACCCTTAGCGACTCCATGGACTGCAGCCCACCAGGCTCCTCCGTCCATGGGATTTTCCAGGCAAGAGTACTGGAGTGGGGTGCCATATGCCTCTGGTGTTGTACCTAAAAGGTCATCACCAAACCAAAAATGTAGACTTTTTCCTATGCTGTCTTCTAAAAGTTTTGTTGTCCTATATTTAGGCCTATGATGCATTTTAAGGTCATTTTCGGGAAGAGGTTAAATCTGTATTTAGGTTCATTGTGTGTGTGTGGATGTGGATTTCCAGTTGTTTCAATACCATTTGTTGAAAAAAGTATTCTTCCTCAACTAAATTTCCTTTTCCCCTTTGTGAAACATTAAATATATTTGTGTAGGTCTATTTTTGGAGTCTCTTTTCTATTTCATTCAATTATTTTCCCAGTGCTATACTGTCTTGATCATTGTAAACTACATAATCATTTTTGAAATAAGGTAGATCTCATGAGCACAGAGTAGAACCCCTTAGCACAATCTTCAGGTTGAGGAAGTCTCAAAAAAATATTAGTTAGACTTAAAGGTTTGAAGGGTGCTACAAAATGAGGGAGAAGCATGGGCAAAGGCAGAGAAATTCAGAAAAAAAAGATAATGCATACATACATAAATGGTGAGAAAGAAAGTTCATTTGGGTAATGAGATGTATTCTTTGTGAATTTAAAAGAGATTGTCTCTTTTAGGTTTGGGTGGGAACATATAGATCTGTCAGGAGACGTCGGATTACACTCATCCTCCTCCCTGGCTGTCCCCATCATCCAATACTGCCACCTGGCCTTGGGTACCACCAGGAAAGTGTACTAGGGCAGATGCTACCAAGAGAAGCCTGCCCTTTGTCTCTACTCACCCAGCCCTGCAGACTGGCCCTGCCCAGCAGCACTAGATGGAGCTCTATGGAAACTCTTCTAGAGGTAGAGAAAGGACTGCAAGGGAGGAGTTAATAAGTTTGTAGGATTGAAATTTCTCAACTGGAACTGAGCGTTGCTCCCTGGGACACAGCCCTACAGATGGTGCCCACTGATGGATGGCCTATTTCTAGATCATTGACACCTTAGGTTTATATATAGAAACACCTAGACAGCTGGAATCACAAGAGTCGTGCTTAGGACATCATGAGCCAGAGGGAGCAAGGGCTCTGAAGTTCACACAGAAGGCTCAGGGTGAAATTCCAGTTCTTCTGTATAAAGCTGATCATACTTGGGCAATGTCTGTCACCACTCTGAGACTCAGTTTTCTCATCTCTGAAGTTGTGAAGACATTGCCTCTTTCACAAGGTTGTGCTGCTGCTGCTAAGTCACTTCAGTTGTGTCCGACTCTGTGCAACCCCATAGATGGCAGCCCACTAAGCTCCTCTGTCCCTGGGATTCTCCAGGCAAAAATACTGGAGTGGGTTGCCATTTCCTTCTCTGATGCATGAAATTGAAAAGTGAAAGTAAAGTCGCTCAGTCTTGCCCGACTCTTAGTGACCCCATGGACTGCAGCCTACCAGACTCCTCTGTCCATGGGATTTTCCAGGCAAGAGTACTGGAGTGGGTTACCATTGCCTTCTCCAAAGGTTGTGCTAAAGACTAAATGAAGTAGAGGGACTTCTCCAGTGGTTTAGTGGTTAAAACTCAGCTCTTCCAGTGTAGGGGGCACAGTTCAATCCCTGATCAGAGAACTAAGATCCCATACGTCATGCACTGCAGACCAGTAAATGGTGCTAGAAAACTTGAATGCCTCTATGCAAAAATATGGCAACAACAGCTGATCATACCTTGAACCATATACAAAGATAAACTCAAAATGGATCATAGACCTAATGTAAGGCCTAAAAATAATTAAAAAAAAAAAAGACTAAATGAGGTAGAAAATACAAATCTGAAACACCTGGTATACAGGAAATAATCATTACATTAGGCTCTGTGCAAGCATGAACTTGGGAGGGTGGGAGAGATGAATGTACATGATAATTGGCAATGCTAGAAAATGCTAATGCCCTAATCTGACACCTCCACTGCTTTTTAAATCCTTCAGAAAAGGGTAAGCCATGAGAGAATAGTAGAGTGAAGACAGTCAGAAAAGCATCCTATCCACTAAAGTTTAAAATCCTTGAAGCACCATTTTTTCATATAATAGCACCTCTTACAACAACTCCAGAAGATATTAATAGTAACACTAATATTACAGCTGACACTTACATAGCCTTGATTGCCAAGCAATTTTCAAGATATTTCACATGTACACCTTCATTTATGCTTCACAACGACCCTGTCAGGTTGGTTCTATTATCTGTCTTCTTTTATATATAAGGTTACAAGGTCATGCATAGGATAAGTAATTTCACACTTTCACACAAGTATTCACTGGTACCCTGATCTTGGACTTGAAGCCCCCAGAAGTGTGAGAAATAATTTCTGTTGTTTAAGCCCCCAGTCTATAATTTGTGATAGCAGCCTCAACTGACCAAAACACAGAGTAAGACAAATGCAAAAATAAGACAAACAGTGAGCAATGAAGCAATTCCCATATGAAAAATACACTCATTTTCTCCATATGTTCAGGGAGGTAGGGCATTAGTTTGAAGTCATATAGGTCATTTATTTATTTTTTAATATTATAGCAGAGTACTCTCTAGTGCTAAGAATTTTACATCCTGATCTTAGTTTTTAAAAGAAAGTTGATATTTTATTCCCATTTGTTTTATATAGAACTATTTTTTATGGCACATTTCAATAACTTGCCTCCCATAAATTTGAATCACTTTTGAAGCACAGTAAGAAAAATGTAAAAATCTTAAAACTGCATGGAGAGCATACTATATATGTTCTGAAGAAGATAGCTAATTTAGAGGCAGCTTCAGGTTACTAGACGGATACAGAATAAGGCTTCCTAAGTAAATGGAAGGGTGGCACTTAAGCCTTTATCACAAGTTAGTTCTTATTTTCTCAGCATGACCTATGCTATTCCTGAGAAGTCTGAAGTCCAGGGCAGGAGCATTCATGCTCACTTCTTCTCAAACACACATTATTGTTTATTTTTTCTGAGGCTCTTAAAGTAAAAAAGAATAGGTTGAGTGTGTGTGACAGAATGGTCTCTGCCAACAAAGAATTTAAAGCCCAGCCAAGGAGCAAAATAATAGTAATATCTTATGTTTGCACAGTGCTGTATACAGAGCACTTTTATCCTAACTCAGCAGGACTTAATGGTCCTCTTAATGATACTCTCAGGATGCATAGAGTAGAAAGGCATGGGGAGTGATGGTGTTGGAACCTTGTTGGGGTCCTAACATTTCACAATATGACAATTGCCTTGGGTAGTTATAGCAGGATTGGAATTCCAGGCAACATTTCAGTATTTGAAATCAGATGACTGACCCCAAAGAAGACTTGGAGAACCCCTGGGGGAAAAAAGAATTAACTACAGAGTTAATGAGAACTAACATTTAATCATCATTTGCTAAGTGATAGAGGTATGCCAATAGCTTTTTATTCCTGGTGAGAACTAGATAAGTAGTAGTATTATTATTCCAGTTTTGCTGAAGAGGAAATTGAGGCTCTGTAGGCTAAATAATTAGTTCAAGATCACAGTGTGCCCAGTAGCTGGGACTTGAACCCAAGCCTCTAACTTCACATCTCCTGCTCTTAAGCACAAAGTTTCACTGATGTCAACAAAAATTCAGGAGAATCAGACAGTAGGTGTTCTGTGAATACAAGATGCAGCTCTGCCCTTGAGAAACACAATGCTTTGCAAATCGGCCAAGAAACCTTGTAAGCATGGTGAAATGGTACTGTGTGCCAGGACTGAGTAGCCACAGGGCCAGTAGGGCAGCCCAGAAGGAGAATGGAGAAGAGCTTTTCTGAAGAATGTAGAAGCTCCTTAGGGGTAGGAGCTGCCTCATCCTTAAGCTTCCCAGAACTTCTCTGTAAGGTCTAGATCAGATGTAACCCAACTCCCCAGCACAATTCATCCCACTTTCTGCATGTCAGTCTTCTCGAATATTTGAAGCTATTGACACAGAGGGCATTTTCTCATGGAGAAAAGCAAGACTCAAACAGAAAAATGCAACAAATAGAGTCACAAAGGAATGGAGCTAAAGTACTCCGAGAGGGAAAAGCAAGTCAGCATTGCTTTTATGTTTGGCATAGTAGAGGTGTCTTCCCAAAGGAGGCAAAATTTAAGAATCTTGAAGAAAGAGCTGAAATTTGCCAGCAGTAAGAAAATGCTGTTCAAAACATGGGTGAGCCTATGCAGAGATTTCCAAATCAAATGACTAAATGAATTTTCTGGAGAACGTGTAACAAAAGAAAACCTTAATTCATAACCTTGAGATTCTGATTCAAGTGATCTGGAGTTTGTTTGGGAGCTTGTGTTGGAGTGATGCCCTATACACACACATTTGTTTGTGAAAGGCCAGAATGTGTCAAAGAAAAGGTAAGCATTTCCATGGAGCTTTTGAGGGGGTTAACTGGAAAGAAGAGGTGAGAGATGTGTCAGAAAACATAGGTGGGAACTGGAGTGTGGGGAATCTGACTGTCTCATAGGCACCAGAGGGCATGTACAGTTGACAGGCAGGGGAGCCCCCTTATCAGGTGGCATTGTTAGCAAGACACCTAAAGGCAAAGAGAACACACAAGAAGGTTTTATAATAGTCTCATGAGTTCAGTTCAGTTGCTCAGTCGTGTCCAACTCTTTGTGACCCTATGGACTGCAGCATGCCAGGCTTCCCTGTCCATCACCAACTCCTGGAGTTTACCCAAACTCATGTCCGTTGAGTTGGTGATGCCATCCAACCATCTCATCCTCTGTCGTCCCCTTCTCCTCCTGCCCTCAATCTTTCCCAGCATCAGAGTCTTTTCCAATGAGTCAACTCTTCGCATGAGGTGGCCAAACTATTGGAGTTTCAGCTTTAGCATCATTCCTTCCAAAGAAATCCCAGGGCTGATTTCCTTCAGAATGGACTGGTTGGATCTCCTTACAGTCAGTCCAAGGGACTCTTTTCCAACACCACAGTTCAAAAGCATCAATTCTTCGGTGCTCAGCTTTCTTCACAGTCTAACTCTCACATCCATACATGACCACTGGAAAAACCATAGCCTTAACTAGACGGACCTTTGTTGGCAAAGTAAAGTCTCTGCTTTTTAATATGCTCTCTAGGTTGGTCATAACTTTTCTTCCAAGAAGTAAGCATCTTTTAATTTCATGGCTAGGATGGCCTTATTGAAGGGAGTAAGAGTAGAGAGAAAGGCAAAGGACTGGAAGAGTGTTCTAAGATGAAAAGGCCAAGGCTGCCATCAGTCATTTGGTTTTGCTTTTCTTTGGCAGTATATGACATTCATTCTTTGTCATTACTTGAGACTTGTTATGAAAACTCTTTATTGAAAAAAATTTTTTTTCCCATCTCACTTCCTTAACAGTCAAGAAAATCGAAGAAAAACTGACATTTTTTGGTGGGAAGATAAAATTTTTTCATCTAAAATCAGGCTACACAATTCTTCAGACAATGTCAGACTTTATATGGACATCAGTTTGTTTCAGGACTTGAAGGAGAATCAGATAAACCCTAGGAAACAAAATGTTCCATATGTTTAAGACTGAGGGAAGCAAGTAGAGAAATCAGTAGGATTTTGTGACAAATTCTAGCCACTTGTCCCCAAGTATTTTCTACGTTAGCATATTTCTTTCAGCCACCCACCTGATGGCATCACTTTGGGGTCTACATTCAAAACAATGGAGGGGGGGTTTTTGAAGATGACTTTAATAAATACCAAAATGTAGGCTTCTGTGGGACAAATGAAGGGAGTGGGGAAATTAATTTAATATGCTTCAAATGAAAATAAAATTTTATAGATACTTATAAAAATGTTCATACATTTTAGCAGTGATTTCCCTACTGAGAATTTATCCTAAGAACATAATTTTGAAAGAGAAAAAGTCTTATGAAAGCAAAAGCTTTGGAGCAGCATTATCTATTTAGCAAAAATCAAGACAAAAAGAAACAAAAAAAGATAAATCCCTAAATATTCCAACCACAATAGGATGGTTAAATAGGTTATGCTAAATAATTGATAGATTAATGCAATTTTTTTTTACCGGAGTTATAACTGATCAGAAAGGGTGATTTTGTTCTTTAGAAATTTCATAATAGCAGTTAGTAAATATAGCCCACTGCCTGTTTTGCAAATGAAGTGTTATTGAAACATAACCATGCCCCTTCCTGTACAGACTTCACGCTACAGCGGTAGAGATGAGCAGCTGCGCAAAGACCAGAAGGGGTGAGAAACTTAAAATCTTCACCATCTGGATCTTTACAGAAAAAAAGTGTGCTGACTTGTGCTTTACACTATAGGAACATTTCTTAGATGTGTATACTGTGAGTTCTCACAACAAAGTGTGGAATCTAAGAGCATGACAGACACAAGTGTGCATTTCTATTGTATGACCCTGCACGTAGAACTTACTCTCAGAGCCTCATCTTTTTTCTTCTGTGACATGAGGATCACTCCATCCTTAGAGGGTTTCTAAGGGTATTGAGATCGTGTTTGTGGCACACATAAATTGATGGTGCAGACATGGTCATGTCACTGTCCTGGGTACCACCAGGATTCTCCGAGGGTCAGACACATAGAGTTCAAATCCCCATGCAACTCTGTGACCTTGGGGGGAAGTTACTTATCTCCCCAAGCCTCAGTCCTCAATCTACTCATAATGTTAAATGAAGATGATGATGAGATTCTATCAGTGGTTCACCCCATACATGAGAAACCAACATGAGAAAATATCTGTGAAATATTTAGCACACTATCTGGTACCTATGTCCCTGCTCTTCAACAGGTACCTAGTATCCGGCTCCCTCTCACATCCCATTTCTATTCCATCATGCAGACATGATACTGACATCCTTTTGCCTAAATTCATGTGTCCCAATTACCTTCTCTTCCAATCCCAAAGAAAGGCAATGCCAAAGAATGCTCAAACTACCGCACAATTGCACTCATCTCACATGCTAGTAAAGTAATGCTCAAAATTCTCCAAGCCAGGCTTCAGCAATACGTGAACCATGAACTTCCAGATGTTCAAGCTGGTTTTAGAAAAGGCAGAGGAACCAGAGATCAAATTGCCAACATCCACTGGATCATCAAAAAAGCAAGAGAGTTCCAGAAAAACATCTATTTCTGCTTTACCGACTATGCCAAAGCCTTTGACTATGTGGATCACAATAAACTGTGGAAAATTCTGAAAGAGATGGGAATACCAGGCCACTTGACCTGCCTCTTGAGAAACATGTATACAGGTTAGGAAGCAACAGTAAGAACTGGCCATGGAACAAAAGACTGGTTCCAAATCGGAAAAGGAGTACGTCAAGGCTGTATATTGTCACCCTGCTTATTTAACTAATATACAGAGTACATCATGAGAAACGCTGGGCTGGAGGAAGCACAAGCTGAAATCAAGATTGCCGGGAGAAATATCAATAACCTCAGATATGCAGATGACACCACCCATATGACAGAAAGTGAAGGGGAACTAAAAAGCCTCTTTATGGAAGTGAAAGAGGGGAGTGAAAAAGTTGGCCTAAAGCTCCACATTCAGAAAACGAAGATCATGGCATCTGGTCCCATCACTTCATGGGAAATAGATGGGGAAACAGTGGCTAACTTTATTTTTCTGGGCTCCAAAATTGCTGAGGATGGTGATTGCAGCCATGAAATTAAAAGACACTTACTTCTTGGAAGGAAAGTTATGACCAACCTAGACAGCACATTAAGAAGCAAAGACATTACTTTGTGAACAAAGGTCTATCTAGCCAAGGCTATGGTTTTTCCAGTAGTCATGTATGGATGTGAGAGTTGGACTGTGATGAAAGCTGAGCACCGAAGAATTGATGCTTTTGAACTGTGGTGTTGGATAAGACTCTTGAGAGTCCCTTGGACTGCAAGGAGATCCAACCAGTCCATCCTAAAGGAGATCAGTCCTGGATGTTCACTGGAAGGACTGATATTGAAGCTGAAACTCCAATAATTTGGCCACCTGATGTGGAGAGCTGACTCATTGGAAAAAACCCTGATGCTGGGAAAGATTGAGGCAGGAGGAGAAGGGGACCACAGAGGATGAGATGGTTGGATGGCATCACCAACACAATGGACATGGGTTTGGGTGGACTCCAGGCGTTGGTGATGGACAGGGAGGCCTGGCGTGCTGTGGTTCTTTGCTGGGGTCACAAAGAGTTGGATACGACTGAAAGACTGATCTGAACTGAACTACCTTCTCAGTGAAGTCTGGACTCCTTAACTTCACAAGGCCCCTGAAGACTGGTTCCTGCTACCCTCTACAGGTTTATCATCCCACATCTCCATCTTGCCTCCTCCCTCCTGTCCCACAGCTGCGGCATTTAGCATAGTTCAGTGGGCCTGCCTTATGCCAAGGGGTTCTGCACCCTTGGATTTAACCAACCATGATGGAACATAATCAGAAAAAAAAATCTAGAAAGTTTCAAAAAAGCAAAATTTGAATCTGCCACCCAGGAACTATTTACATAGCATTTACATTGTATTAAGTATTATAAACAATCTAGGAATGATTGAAAGTAATAGGAGTATATGTGTGGTTTATATACAAATTCTATAACATGTTATGTAAGGGACTTGAGCATGTTTGGTATCCACTGGGGTCCTGGAACCAATGCCCTGTGTACAATCAAGGGGCTACTGTACCTAAATAATAGCCCAGTAATAGCTATTTTGATTTTTTAAGTTAATGAATATTGAGTAGGTTTTGAATGGAGACATGTGGCTATATTACTTAAAAATACAAAACAGGCTAACACTGACAGTATGTGGTATCTGCTACGGTAAGAGCTATATAAAACTCACTCACTGAGCCCTTAAACTAGTCTACAAGGTAAGAATACCTATAAGGTTCATTCTGTAATTGAGAAAACTAATGCACAAAGATGTTGAATAATTCAAAGTCACCTAGGTGGCAAGTAACAAACCTAGGATTTAAATTCAAGCAACTAGGTGCAGAATCTGCTGTGTTTAACACATTGTTAAATTTCCCCTTACAACATAAATAGAACTGAAATTAGAGTTGACAGAATAATTTAAAAGACTGGTAATGCAAAGCCTGGTTGAAGATGTAGAACAGCTAAAACCCTCATATATTTCTGGTAGGAGTGTAAATTGGTACAACTACTTTGAAACACTTCATCAGCATCTCTTAAAGTACATGCTTTATCCTATGACTCAGCAATTCCCAAGAGATAGGAATGCACATGAAAACGAAAGTCACTCAGTCACGTCCTGCTTTTCGTGATTATACAGTCCATGGAATTCTCCAGGCCAGAATACTGGAATGGGGAGCCATTCCCTCCTCTAGGGGATCTTACCAACCCAGGGATCAAACCCAGGTCTCCCACGTTGCAAGCAGATGCTTTACCAGCTGAGCCACAGGGAAGCCACCAAACGCATAGGTCAGTTAAAACAATGGTTCCTAACCTCAGTGAGCCTAGACATGAGTTTCATGGAAACAATTTTTCAATGGACTGGGTGGTGCTGAGGGTGCTTTGGGGATGATATAAGCTCATTACATTTATTGTGCACTTTATTTCTATCATTATCACATCAGCTCCACCTCAGACCATCAGGCATTAGCTCCCAGAAGTTGGGGAGCTTTGACCTAAAGGACATGAACAAAAATATTTACAGCAGCTTTCTTTAATAATATTCCCCAAATGGTAATAATCCAAACAGATAGATGAAAGAATACATTAGAATAAATCTAATGTATTTGTACAACAACATGCTGCTGCTGCTGCTAAGTCGCTTCAGTCGTGTCCGGTTCTGTGCAACCCTATAGACAGCAGCCCACCAGGCTCCCCCGTCCCTGGGATTCTCCAGGCAAGAACACTGGAGTGGGTTGCCATTTCTTTCTCCAATGGGTGAAAGTGAAAAGTGAAAGTAAAGTCGGTCAGTCGTGTCCGACTCTTTGCAACCCCATAGACTGCAGTTTACCAGGCTCCTCCGTCCATGGGATTGTCCAGGCAAGATTACTGGAGTGGGGTGTCATTGCCTTCTCTGTAGTATTACACAATAGTAAAACTGAAAAAACCAGTGCTACACAAAATAATGAGTTACTTTCCCAAACATATTAATGAGGCAAGTAAGCCAGACACAGAGTGCATTCTGCGCAATCCCACTTACATACATTTTAGGAACAGACAAAATTAGTCCATATGAAAAGAATCACCTGGATGTATGTGTCAGGGAGAGGGTAAAATGTTTGATTAGGAAGGGGCATGAGAGCTAAAGACTCCTTCAGTCCTGGAAATCTGCTTCAGCTAAGTAGTTACATGGGGCCTCCCTGGTGGCTCAGCTGGTAAAGAATCTGCCTGCCAATGCAGGAGATGCAAGAGACATGGGTTTGTCCCTGGGTCCAGAAGATCCTGTGGAGAAGGAAATGGCAACCCACTCCAGTATTTTTGCCTGGAGAATCAATTCCGTGGGCAGAGGAGCCTGGCTGGCTACAGTCCATGGGGTCACAAAAGAGACACAGTCGAGCACCGAAGAATTGATGCTTTTGAACTGTGGTGTTGGAGAAGACTCTTGAGAGTCCCTTGGACTGCAAGGAGATCAAATCAGTCTATCTTAAAGGAGATCAGTCCTGAGTGTTCATTGGAAGGACTGATGTTGAAGCTGAAACTCCAATATTTTGGCCACCTGATGCGAAGAGGTGACTCATTTGAAAAGACCCTGATGCTGGGAGAGATTGAAGGTGGGAGGAGAAGGGGACAACAGAGGGTGAGATGGTTGGATGGCATAAACAACTCAATGGACATGAGTTTGAGTAAACTCTGGGAGTTGGTGATGGACAGGGAGGCCTGGCATGCTGCAGTCCACGGGATCACAAAGAGTTGGACACAACCAAACGACTGAACTGAACTGAAGTTCTGGTTATATTTCTGCTATTAAGTAGATATATGACCTTGGGCTAATTATTTCATTGCTTTAACTTTAGTCTCTTGATCTGAACAGTAAATCAGTGCACTATTAGGTCTCTTCAAAATACTGTGGGTTTGTATCCACCACATTTAGCTTTAAAAGTCTATCCGTTCTTATTTCCTGCTATAGTACAAAAAGAACCACATTAAAACTAGAGACAGTTTTATTTGAACTAGAAATCTATTGGAAATTGTAATTCAAACCACTCAATCTATTCTTTTCCATAATAATATTATTTAAAAATACCCACTTTCTCAGAGAATGATTTGTGATGAAAGGTCTGAGATGTATAACCAAGGCCAGATTTTTAAAATACACCATCATTGAAGTGAATAATGTGCAAAGTTACCTGAGAATGTTTGGGATAGAAAAGATATAAATATTTTAAATAGTTGAGTAATTGAACATTTTAATAGAAAATAGTGTTTTCTTTTATAATATGAAAGAAAAAGAGAGCTTTGAGTTTATGTTGACTTACAGTTTCATGAAACAGTTTTCAGAAAGTTCTCACATCTGTGCTTTGCTATAGAATTGTGAAGGTGACAGTTACTCGGCTTAAGCAGATTGACCTCCTTCTGTATTTCCTAGTGGAAAATTCTTCTTCTTTTCTCTATAAAGTCTTAGGTCTGGGACCTATCTACCTGAATTCATACTATTGGAATGAAAACTCAGGATTCCAGAGGTTAAAAAAAATTCAACTCTTTGCTATTTAGTAGAGCCATAAATCAGAGAAGGCAATGGCACCCCAGTCCAGTACTCTTGCCTGGAAAATCCCATGGACAGGGGAGCCTGGTAGGCTGCAGTCCATGGGGTCGCTACTAGTCGGACATGACTGAGCGACTTCACTTTCGCTTTTCACTTTCATGCATTGGAGAAGGAAATGGCAACCCACTCCAGTGTTCTTGCCTAGAGAATCCCAGGGGCAGGGGAGCCTGGTGGGCTGCTGTCTATGGGGTCGTGCAGAGTTGGACACGACTGAAGCGACTTAGCAGCTTAGCAGCAGAGCCATAAATGATAGTTTTTCATCTCAGCCAGCTCAATATTGAAATGATGGTAAAAATTGGCCTTTCTTTGTTTCAGTTCAATTTAGTAATTGATTGAACTGCTACATTTATAATATAATTTGTAAATATAACTGCTATATTTATAGGACAAAGGTTTCTAATTATAAGAACACACTTCTATTAGGGCTGAAATGATAATAAGACAAAGTAAATATATCAAAAGAATTAGATCTACATCTCATAAATACCATAAATGAGCAGAATTTAATATAGTCTTTGAAAGTTGCAGAAAACTTCTTGGAAGAAGTGACTTATGAGTAGAGTTTCTAATATAAGTAGGAGTTATCCCCTGTAGAAGGAAATGGCAACCCACTCCAGTACTCTTGCCTGGAGAATTCCATGGATAGAGGAGCCTGGTGGGCTACAGTTCATGGGATTGCAAAGAGTAGGACACAACTGAGCAACTCACACACACACATCCAGGCGAAGTATGAAAGGACAATTGGAAAATATGTCATGGAAAAGAACTATACTAGACATAGAGAATTCAAATATCTGAATTATGTAAATGAAAAGAAATACTTGACACAGCTGCCTTGGTGCTTTCCAAGTGCCATCAATCTTCCTATTTGGGCAACTTGTGTATCTTTCAGTCCAGCCTCCTTAACTCTGGTCTGTGCTCAACTGAGACTTGTTTCAAAGATTTTCCAGGTCATTAATGTATTTTCCTTGGGTTGGGAAGATCCCCTGGAGGAGGGCATGGCAACCTACTCCAGTATTCTTGCCTGGAGAATCCCATGGACAGAGGACCCTGGCGGGCTACTGTCCAAAGGGTTGCAACGAGTTGGATACAACTGAAATAACTTTGCACACAATGTATTTTTATGCATAAATCTCAGGGAAGCTCATTACAAGAAAGTGAACAAAAGTGATGTAAATACCAAGTGTTCATGGATTCACTTTATCCAGTTTTGCTTCTTATTGAGGAAAGGGGGCCAGACCTTTGTAGCCACACCCACCATTTAATGTGACTTTTAACTTTGAGGAAGGTCTTCCCTGGTGGCTCAGATGGTGCCTGTAATGCAGGAGACCACAGTTCGACCCCTGGGTTGGGAAGATCCTCTGGGGAAGAGAATGGCAACCCACTCCAGTATTCTCACCTGGAGAATTACATGGACAGAGGAGCCTGGCAGGCTATAGTCTGTGGGGTCACAAAGAGTCAGACAAAACTGATCAACTAATACATTCACTTCACTTACTTAACTTTGAGTAAAGCAGCTTCCTAAGGCAATTCTCAGACTCAACTGTGAGTCACCAGTGATAAACACCTTTGACAGATGGAGGGGAATCTGGTTGGTGAATCACAGTGTCCACTACAGCCATCATATTACTTCCCCTTATTAATCTGCTTAAGGGTAGAAATAGCTAGTCGTAATAATGTTTCAACCCTTGCTGAAATTATTTACTAAATCTGTTCTAGGACTGAAACTAACAATATATCGCAAGACACTAAAGTTATTCCTCGGATACTTAGAGCAAAAGTCATGTGTCTATCCTTCCTGCACCATCAAGGAGACAGTCTAGTGAGGGACAGAAGAGAACTAACAAGCCCCTGTAACACACAGGAACATCAGACAAATGTAAGCCAATGGATCACTTTATTTTACATTGTAAGTAGCCTCTGATGTAGGGATTCTATGAAGGTAGGAAATGTATAATTACATCAGGAGATTTCCAACACCCCTTGACTTTTATCACCTCTCAGCTCTCCTACTCTGAAAAGCTCCCCTCTAGCTACATTGCAAAGTATTTTCATGTCTTATCTAATTTAATCCCCATAACAAACTTATGAGTTCAGTATTCCCATCCTCATTTTACAGATTAGAATATTAACGCTCAGACAGCTTAAGTCTCTTATCCCAATATACCAGATAACAGAACTGGGACTTTCACACAGATATGTCTGGCCCCAAAGCCATACAAAACCTTTACTTTCCAGTAAACTGCTCCTGGAAGCTTCAAATTAAAATATACCTCTAAGGAGAAAAACAATCATGAATTCACTATTGAGGAAAAGAATTTTCTAGAAATTTCTTAGACTGGAAAGAACTAATTATAAAGACAATTCGTCTAAAATCTAAGCACTTTGGGAGTGCTATCATTGTTCTCCAGAGAGCCATTTAGTGCTAGAAGAAATTCCAGCTGTTTCACTTTACTAAAATAGTAGATTGCCAGTAAATAAACACATACATATGTACATGCACATGCACGTGCGCGCACACACACACACACACACACAAGATAAATTCAATCTTCAGACAATTCACTGAAGAATAACAGAGATAAAATCCTAAAACTCAATGGAATTAAAAATAACACTTCATTTCTTGAATTCTAGTAAAGTCTTTAAACTGGCCAGAAGGCATCAAAATTAGGCATAAATGGGGGTGATGACTTCTCATTCATGAAATGTTTACTGCTAAGGAAAAATCTGAGATTATAGGGGAAGTTATATAAATGCTGTCAATAATTATTGGTCCGTGATACACAGAATTCAAGATGCACAATGGAGGGCAAGAGTAGGAAAAATGTCTTTGGCTTATAGTCACAGTATCCTCTAGTGAAACTGAAGTTGATATGTAAACCATTGGGGTTTTGCTTATAAACTGAGGAGGGAGTGTTTAGATTACCCGACCACATTTGGTCTCTCTTTCTATATGGATATCCAGTTTATGTGGATGAGAACTCTTGGTGCATTTAATTGGTAGAATATTACCTTGTCAGGGAAGTTGACGGTTAGGTATAGAGGAAATAATACAATCTTTGAAGTCTGATCTTTGGGACATTATTTTAGTTTGAGCTTTGCTGTCAGTGAAGTGGGATGAGGAGTGGAGGTCATCTACTTCAGTGTAATGCAGGGAGAAATAAGTGAAATTATGCATGAGTCACAGTAAATGCTCTATTTTGCTTCTTCTTTCCGTTTTCCATGATGAAATTGTGCTTAGGATTTGTTAAAATAGTAACAGATCATATGTGAGTGAATTTATTATATATGTTAGGTAGGAGAAAGCAGTAAGTGAATATTCAAACAATACATTTAATCATTCAGAGTCATGTTTTAAAATAACTTCAGAATATTGAGAAAAAAATAATAGTGAAATCTGCATCATTTTTACAAAGTTGTGGTTAATAGAGGAATTAAATTTCATTGGTGGAGACAAAATGTATACAAAGTGACTAGTGCAGAGGCAGAGGTGAAAGAGGTGCTCAGTAAATAGTAAGTTTTATTGTATGTATAAATACGCTCAATTGTCTCTAAATTAATGGCCTCTGTGTGTTTGAAATACCCAGGATACTCATTCCTAGCTACTTCTTATTGGACCCAAACCACTCCTAGCTCCTGGAACTTTCGGCTCCCCATCTTTATTACTACTTCCTCTTTATGCCTCTTTGATCCATAATTTAGTTTTATTATTATTACCTGGGCATTGAACTCAGTCATCTCTTCTGAGCGTAATTCCTGGCTTCTGCTATCACCTCACAACCAATATGTGTTCATACAAGACAACACACACCGGGATATTGTATTGTTTCAAGGTCATACCTGACTTGGTCAGCCCTCAGCTAGCCACTCACTCAACTCACAGAATGTATTTGACCTCAGAGGTTTCTTTGAAGAGAGCAGTATATCTTACTGTAATACAAATAGAGGGGTGATGATCTGCCAAGCACTCCTTGGTGCTTGGCAGAATGTGAGTATGCTATCAATGTGGTAGATTGTATTATTTCTCCCAGTTCTTATCCCCTCCCTATGGTAAAACAATACATCCATCAATACATCCACCATACATGTGATTTTGTAGGACTTCCCACCAGAGCTGGTAAGAATGTATCTACCCATTCCATTGATGCTGGGCTTGGACCACAGACCCGCTTTGGCTGGTGAGAAGTTAGCAATTATGTATGATGTGGGAAGATGCTTTAAATGAATACCGTGATTAGACCAGACATCTTGTCCTGCCTCCTCAACTGAATGAACACCCTGAGAGCTGCTGGCTAAAATGAATGAGGAGGCAACATGATTCACAGCTTGTTTTATAGGCAAGGCTTTACAAAGTGAACAAAATGGTCTGAGACGGTCTTCTGTACTGTTTCAGAAAGTCCTTTCCTTATCTAAATGCTTTCTATTTTTAGATATAAAACAAGTACTCCATTTAGAAACAGTAAATTTTAAAAAAGAAAAATGACATATAATTACGGATCACTTCTGAATATTTATAGTGTGCTTGACATACATTATTTGAATCTTTACAGCCAATCTTTTGCTAATACTATAACTATCTCCATTTTTCAAAGATAAAGAACCTTAGTCCTAGAAGGATTTATTAATCTGTCCAAGGTCACAAAAGTGATGGACCTATATTTGAAACTGAGATGACTTTAGAACTACTGAGGCACTGTACTTAAGACTTCATTTCCATTACCTGTGAAAGAGGGAAAAGTGTAGGTGGTCTAACAAAATCTAAGTCCAAAGGGAATATATGCAACCAGCTAGACTAAGTGTATCATTGTCATCAAGAAAACTGCAAGTAGGAGATCAAAATGATAGACATGGTATCTCCAAATAATGAACCAATCCCCCAGTAAAAGAGTCAACTGTAAATACCAACAAACTCCAGAAGCTGTGACACCAGTTCATGCCAATGTTAATTACAGAAGAATTTTTGTGCTTTCTTTCTTTCTCTCCAAGCCTCTCTCCAGTCCCAGAAAATCAGAATCCCAGATTCACAAAAAGCAACATACAAAAATAGAGATCAAACTAACCATGTGGCCTCCAGAAAGCTAGACTGCAGCAGGCCTGCAGGGATGAGAAAGGGGAAGGCTATAACTTTGGTTGATATTTACATCTTTTAGTATTCAGTGGATAAATAATTAGTGACGGAGGAGTCTTTTATCAATAAATTTTACTCAGGTGCAGGGTAAGCACTACAGTTTTTTGATTATGTATCATAAAATCTGAATTTAAACTTAATGGCCACTATGAGTTTCTTCCTTTTTTTTTTTTTCTTTTTGGCCATGCTGCACAGCTTGTGGGATCTTAGTTCTCTGGCCAGGGATCGAACCTAGGCCACAGTAGTGAAAGCTCTGAGTCCGAACCACTGGACCTCCAGGGAATTCCCCAGACTGTAAGTTTATTGAAAGAAGTGACTCTATGTTCTAACTGTCACATTCCTTTTCTTCTCAGGCCTCTTCACCCCTACATGACAATCTGCAAAAACCGATTCCCTTGCTGGGTCAGTTGCATTCAATTCTCAGTACAGGGACTTCCTTGGTGGTCCATAGCTAAGACTCTGTGCTTCCAAAGCAGGGGTGCTGGGGTTTAATCCCCAGCAGAACAAAGATTCCACGTGCTGAGACTAAGACCTAGTGCAGCCAAATAAATATTTATTTATTTTGAAAAAGATTCTCAGTTCAGACTGGATCAGAGAAGCCAATCCATCAAATACACCTAGCCATATTCAAATAAAAATTACTTCTTCTTGAACTATATTGATTACATACAGCAAACCTAGGTGATAGGAACGAATAAAATAAGATACAGTCCTTGTCCTCAAGAAGTGCACATTCTTCTGGGAGAGAAATTTTAGTAGAAATTACAAGCCAGTATATTATGTATCATCAAAGATATGGTCAAGGTACTGAGAGAGTAGATTAAAAATTAATCAACACTGCAAAGCAGCTCAGTGAATGTTTACAGAAGAGATTTTTTTGAGCCAAATTTTCCAGGTATGAGTGGCTGTACCATGTGGACAAGAGGAGCTTTTCAAAACATAGAGGACAACATTTTCAAAGTATAGGTTTATTAAAAATAAATTAATACAGGTGAAAAATGTGATATACTTAAGGACTCACAAGCTATGGCTGGATCATAGCATCTGTAAGAAAAGCAAAAACCATAGAGCTAGAAGGAAGGTGGATCCTCATTATGGTAGCCCCATATTGGCTGGAAAAAGACTACTTAATTGTTGATTTTCCTGTGTCAAGGAAGGGTGTCCACCACTCCCTCCAAGTACTGGAGAAAACCCAGAAAGGCACTATTTCCATCTCTCATCCACTGTAATCCATTATCAGGGGGAGGGGTTATTGCATCAGAATTGGACAGGAAAGTTGGGTTTGAACCTGTGCATTTACCCAAATAATGCCCAGCATCATGAGGGCCTTGACTCATATTCCCAAGTTTTTTCTAACAACATATTTTGCCACATATTATTGGATTCTTTAAAAATTGTGTTTAGAAGCAGAACAAGTAATTAGCTTTTCATTAGTCCAGATTTAGCAGTGGTGAAGTTAATGCTGTATTTGATTTGCAGCTGGGTCCTCAGGTCCATTTGTTAAATCAGTTGGAACCAGTAAGGGTGGATAAATTGTTGGCAAATACGTATCCTTTATCCCTTCACTTCTGTAATGCCGATAGATCTGAACTATGATTGTGAGCAAGATGGAGACTTGGAAAATATTTTTAAAGGTGCCTAATCACTGCAGATGGTGACTGCAGCCATGAAATTAAAAGACGCTTACTCCTTGGAAGAAAAGTTATGACCAACCTAGATAGCATATTCAAAAGCAGAGACATTACTTTGCTGACTAAGGTCCGTCTAGTCAAGGCTATGGTTTTTCCTGTGGTCATGTATGGATGTGAGAGTTGGACTGTGAAGAAGGCTGAGTGCCGAAGAATTGGTGCTTTTGAACTGTGGTGTTGGAGAAGACTCTTGAGAGTCCCTTAGACTGCAAGGAGATCCAACCAGTCCATTCTGAAGGAGATCAACCCTGGGATTTCTTTGGAAGGAATGATGCTAAAGCTGAAACTCCAGTACTTTGGCCACCTCATGCGCAGAGTTGACTCATTGGAAAAGACTCTGATGCTGGGAGGGATTGGGGGCCGGAGGAGAAGGGGACGACAGAGGATGAGATGGCTGGATGGCATCACTGACTCGATGGACGTGAGTCTGAGTGAACTCCAGGAGTTGGTGATGGACAGGGAGGCCTGGCTTGCTGCAATTCATGGGGTCACAAAGAGTCAGACACGACTGAGCAACTGAACTGAACTGAACTATATCTGGTGAGATTTGCCAAGTCCACACAAGTAATGAGATAGCTTGTGAAGAATTAATATTTGAGTATATACTTTGAATGATCCAGACTTTTGTAGGTGGAGATGAAGTGACATTCCTGACAGAGAGGATAAATAAGGAAAGTGGAAATGATAGGTATTTTCAAGTAATGTGATGAGAATTAATGTCACATTGCTGGAGAATGAGCGTACATAGTGAGGAATTGGGAAATAAATCTTTGAAAAGTAGATCTGTCTGGGGAAAGGAAAGCAAAGAAAGCTCAGGGTTCATGTATTTGGGGTCTGTAATAGGAAATCATTAGAAATAATAACTTAGTAAGATTTGTTAGTATTTGAATAGCCCACCATATCAAATATCATGCTGAGATGTGTTTGAGTATTTGTGGGTTTTTTTTTGTTTGTATTGCTAATGTTTAAATGAACAAGGTAAGGCTGATATGCACTGAAATTTGAACTTAGACAAACCAAAATATATTTGTATGTGTACCTGTGTATGCATTTGTGTGTGTTTGAGTATGCAATCAAAAATAGCAAGATATTTATACACATTCATTGTTTAAGCATAGACATTCCTGCTAAAATATTTCATTTAAAAAAGTTATTTCCACTCTTATTTGTTCTTTAAAGAAAAGATGAATTTTACCAGACTTTGGGATTCTCCAAATTTGAACTAATTTTTTTTTTTTTTCAAATGCCTTGGGTTTGGCAGGTCTCAAAGCCAAAGTTTGCCAAGTCCTTTTCCCCTTAATTTTTAAACCCACATGTATTCTAAGGGAAAATTAATGCATATGTTTTTTATTCGTTTACACTTAACTCATCAAAAAAGTTTTAAGAGCATTTGAAGCCCAACAAACCTTCAGAGTCTTTAATATTAAAACCTAGAAATTGTAATTAAATCTTGGAAACTCAAGATTGGCATTTATTCAGAAATTAGGACTCTACCTCATGAGACTTGAGAATTACTGTCAAGTGGCCACCAAGTTAATTTCTTGGCAATAAGGACTGAACTTACACAGGCAGAAATCAAGCTATGCTGTACTGCTGAGATTCTGATATCTGAGTGACTCTCCACAAGTGGCAATTCCCCTTCATTGTCAGTATTGGAAGAAATGCATCTACGTATTTGTTTGATTTTTGACTAAAGGAGGTGTGAATTTGGAGGTATAACTTTCCTTTTTGGGTTAAGGAAAAAGTCAAATTTCTTACAATTTTCATGACTATGAATTGAGGGCACTGTGCTAGATTAATGGTTCTCAATTTAGTACTTCTTGACTTAAAGTGTTCTTTGTAGTTAGTAAGGTGGAGGATCCAAAAGCTATATTTCAATATTTTATAGGACATAGGGAAATGGCACCCCACTCCAGCACTCTTGCCTGGCAAATCCCGTGGATGGAGGAGCCTGGTGGGCTGCAGTCCATGGGGTCGCTAAGAGTTGGACATGACTGAGCGACTTCACTTTCCCTTTTCACTTTCATGCATTGGAGAAGGAAATGGCAACCCACTCCAGTGTTCTTGCCTGGAGAATCCCAGGGATGGGGGAGCCTGGTGGGCTGCCATCTATGGGATCGCACAGAGTCGGACACAACTGAAGTGACTTAGCAGCAGCAGCAGGGAAAGTAACCGGGATCATTGTTTACTGTTTTAAAAATATTGATGTCATCATTCGTGTTTTGAATAATTTAAAAGGAAAAATAATACGTTAGTTTTAATAAATGGAGGTTGGTCATTACAGTTTTTTTTTTTAAATGGAACAATTCTGTATTGTGAGGTAAATAAAACTGTTCAATAGTGGTAACAACAAGATGCAAATCATTGAGATTTTTTAGGTCCTTTTCAGTTTTAAGGCTCATAAATGCCATATTCTAATATTCAGAATCTATTTAAATAGAAGGTTTAATATAACACACATTTCTTGAGGTTGATAATTGAGGATTAATGCAACATATCTTCCTGAAGCTCATTCTGGAAAACATAGAAAGTCAGTTATATTAAAAAGTCCTTTATTCATCCACTATCAGCTGATTTGGTAAGTTAATTGATGCTTTCTATCCTTTCTATAGAAGCCAATGGCACCCCACTCCAGTACTCTTGCCTGGAGAATCCCATGGACGGAGGAGCCTGGTGGGCTGTGGTCCATGAGGTGGCTAAGAGTCAGACACGACTGAGTGACTTCACTTTGACTTTTCACTTTCATGCATTGGAGAAGGAAGTGGCAACCCACTCCAGTGTTCTTGCCTGGAGAATCCCAGTGATGGGGGAGGCTGATGGGCTGCCGTCAATGGGGTCGCACAGAGTCGGACTCGACTGAAGCGACTGAGCTGCAGCAGCAGCATCCTTTCTATAAATTGTTGACTGATGCCGTTGGCATTTCAGCATTCATAGCTATAAGCAGCTACTCTTGAAATTGAGCAAGATGTTATAGAGGCTCATTTTCAGCTCAAGGCATGTCCTCAATAAAGGTTAAAATTGACCTGGCAGAGGAGCTGATGTCCTGGAGAGTCTATAGGGAAAGTCACCTTTTCCCTGGCCCCAGCGGAAAGAGACAAGGATTGTGGAAGGAGCTGGTAGGAGAATGAAAGGCAGCTCAGTGGGTGGGCAGGATGGAAGAACTAAGACCTCAGTCACTTTAGAAGAACATCTTTTGCTGAATTGAGAACAGCCTCTGTGGGTGCTGGTTCTAACTTCTTTGATTGCTTGGCACAATTTGTCTCCAGTGATATGGATGCCAAACTTGAAGCTTGTTGTTATTATAGGAAATTGAGGGTCGGCTTTTATTGCATTGCTAGTTTCCAAGAAATAAATCCTTTTTTGGCAACTAAAGAAGAGTGCTTGAACCAGAGTCTGGTTTAGGGATATTTGGAGGGCACCCTGCCTATTGGTTTATATTTTTGTGCCTGTATTCTTACTGTCTACTCCTGTCCTTCCACATCATCACTGTACAGACTTACAAACTCTGTACACACATCCAGGACGAACTCAGTCTCTCTCTCTCTCATACCAAAGATTCTAAATGTACATTTCAGATCAACAAATACCCAGAGACAGATGTGCCCAATTTGACACACCTGCCCGGTCCCAAAGGTTGTAACAGTTGTGATATGGGGCGTCATGCTTTTTCTTTGAAATCTGGAAGACTCCTTGAACAGCCAAACAAAGTCATCATTTCCTCAGCCTGTTTCCCTAGGGTGGCATGCTGCCCTGGGCAGCACAGAGTCCAGAGTATGAAAGCTGGACTCATTCTTGGCTCCAGACCAACTCTCATCCTTATACTGACCTGTCAAAATGGGACCTGAGACAACAATCCCTCAATCAACTGTCCACAGATTTCCTCCAACCTCCTGACTTATCTTGGATCCCACCTTCCTCAGGATGCACAAACCAAAAGAATCCTTTTCTGTCTGAGTCAAATTGGGCATAAAGGCAGAACAGGTGGTAGTGGTGAGTTAAGTAATAACAGAACACAGAGTACAACTTGTTTTCAAAAACAAATGGCTCTCCTTGCAAGATACAATCTAAGAGGACTGATAGAAATCAAAGTTCAGGGAAACTGTTTGATTAACAGTCAGCAAGATTACCATTCCCTTCAAACTAGATTGTAAAGAATTTAGAGCCTCTACCTTCCTATTTCTCCTGGTACTAAAGCTGATATGTCTCATAGAAGAAAGCAAATAAATAAGAATCAGTCCCCACTTGTTGATATCACATTACTTCTCATATGTCTCATATATGATCTCACAAAATCCTCTCAATCAAAGATCAAAGATGTCAGAGAATTCATATTCATTTTTCTGTTGAGAATAGTAAGGGAACACAATTCAGTGATTTTCCCAAGGTCAAAGAAATAGTAAGTGCTATAGACAAGCCTCAATCCTATCATTTATTCATGTATGCATTCATGTACTTTATTTAAATACTTAAATAAATATGCTTTATTTATTATGCTCTATGCCTAGAGAACTCTATAATGAATATCAGAAAAGGGGGTACCGTATTCCATCCAGGGGACAGTAGATACATGAAGACCCGAATTAAGTTAGATTATGACAGGTTGAAGGGCAAGATTGTAGTGTGGGATGGATGGAGATAAGCACGGGGAAGGATGAGTGGCTGGGGATGTGGTACAATAAGAAAGCTAGGCCTGCTAATATGGACCCTCAGGATCACCTTCAGTAAAGGAGCTTGAATTATGCCTTAAGGATAATGGGGACCACCAAAGGTGGAGTGCAACAGCTTGGAAAATGGCTTGCTGAGGATTAAAATTAAAGGCTTCAAGCTCAGTTAGAACCTGTTGAAGTAGTCCAAGACTTGGAATTAGATAATGGGGATTTGAGAGAATGGGATAGATTCCAATGACCTCAAGAAGTTAGATCCGACAGGATTTGTGGAATGAGTGAATTAACTGATCTGGAGTAAAGAGGTAGGGTCAGAGTGACTCAGATATTTGTCAGGCTGCATGGATGATGAGGTGGTTGCCCTGCCGTTATCTCCACGTGCTCAGTGTCTGTGGGATATCATGGCCTCTCTGATTACTTGTGACTCCCAGACCCAACCTGATGGCAAGGGTTTCCATTCCGTCTGAAGAGTCCTATGAATGACATCCAGGAAGGACATCAGTCCAGTCACTCATAAATTGCTTGTGAATTGGATTTAAGTACAGAAAATACCAAAGAAACTTACTTTGGTAAACAGCCTTTCCCTGGAATAGGCTTTTGGTGTACATTGTGGAGATTTTGGTTTCTATATAAAACTGTTAATGCCCTTTCCTTGTTGGTGTAGTAAGACCCCAGTCAACTACCAAGCCCAGGAAACTGAAAGGTCACTCTGAATCCCTGACCTTTACTAAAGAGATTTTTAATGAAAATAAATTTATTTTATATTGGAGCGTAGTTGATTAACAATGTTGTGTTAGTTTCCAGTGTATAGCAACGTGATTCACTTATACATATACTTGTTCTTTTTCAAATTCTTTTTCCATTTAGGTTATTACAGAATACTGAACAGTGTTCCCTGTGCTGTGTAGTACATCCTTGTAGGTTATCTGTTTTAAATAGAGTAGTGTGTACATGTCAGTCCAAACTCCAAATCTATCCCTCCATACCACCTTTCCTCCCTGGTAACCCTAAATTTCTTCTCTAGAGTTTTTAAAATGTCAAAGCAAAGGAGGATTCTAAAACTCATCAGGTCCTATTCATTCACGTAAACAAGAGGAAGACCTAAAGAGATAAAGTGAATTTCTCAGTGTTTTGTGTAAATCAATGAAAATTTTAAAAATTTCACTAAAATTTACTTTTAAAAATTCTAGACAAATGTTGTTCTTAAATTAACATCAAAGGATATTTATTATGTCTACTCTGCACTAAGTATTATATTCAGTGGTTACGACATACTCTCTCTGAAAGGTAGGGATTGTGTTTTCAATCCAAACAAGACTTCAAAACCTTAGAAATCTGACAGCACAAAAGTGCCCTAGCCTTTGGTTGAATTCATATAACTCCAAATTCCATTTTCTTTCCAATATATCTTGCTACCTCTCCCAGTCTTTGTAATTTAAAGAAAAATCTCTAATGAAAATTTTGCAGATTAGAGTTCATTTAGGGTACAAGGTTTATAAGATGCCAGAGAGAAGCATTAACTCTTTCCTCTCAACAGTCTTGCATGGAAACTTGACCACCCCTCAGCTGTTGCTGGGGACCTGAGTGTTTACGGCAAATGTAGAATACCAAACCCTCTTACCAAGAGCTTATTGTTTTGTCTAATCTCACAACAATGAAGTGAGACTGCAGCATGTATCTAAATTGACTTAATTTTTTTTAATTATGAGAGAAAGTTGTAATTCATCATAATCTTTTCAGTGTATGACCTTGCCTTTTGTGTTTTTATTGGGGAAAACCTTTTTCTTAAAATAAAAGATTATTTAGAGAGGTTTCTCTTTTTCAGCCCATATGGTCCAGATTACTGTTTTTTCTGATAAGAGAGTAGATGGGATAGTCCTCTGAACACTTAAGCATCATTGTTTTGGCAGACCAACCACATGAGGCCCTAAGAGGGTTCCAGCCATTTCTGCCACCACTCAATTCTGTGACATATTAGAGCTTTCTCTCAATGGCCATTACATTAGGAAAAAATTTACAGCTCATGATCAACAGCTGTTCCGCTAAATAAAACAATGTCGTTTATTCTTTTCCTTTTAGCATGCCAGAATCCCATGCTGTGTGAGACCAGTACTTGCACTTGGCATTCTATGGAAACGACTTAATCCTTGAAAACACATGGAAAATTCAATCATTTGTTCACTTATTCTTTTGCAAATGTGTTCATCTGTTCTCCCATCCATCCCACTTATCTATGCATGCATTAAGTCATTCACTTGCTTGCTCTTTGCTTATTCTTTTATTGTTGTAAAAAAATAACTATCTGTATGTACGTTTCTGTGTGTGTATATATATATGTTGCCACTTAAACATTTTCAAGTGTACAGTTCAGTCTCTTTACTTTCCTTCACACTGGTGTGCAATTATCATCAGCTTGTTTCTGAAAGTTTTCATCACCTCAAACTGAAACTCTGTAATCATTGTCTTTGCTTATTCTTTTTTATTTTATTCAACAAATATTTATTAGGGACCTAAACTGGCCAAAGTTCTACGTGAGGGGATACAGAAGCATATAAACATTAACCTTTCATGATTTAATACGAAGGCCCCATCACTTCAGGCCAAATAGATCCATCACTTTTCTATTCATGGCAAATAGAGCCCATCCAGTCCCATCTCTTCATGGCAAGTAGATGAGGAAACAGTGGAAACAGTGACAGAAGGTGACTGCAAGCCTTAAAATTAAAAGATGTTTTCTCCTTGGAAGAAAATCTATGACCAACCTAGACAGCAATATTAAAGCAGAGACATTATTTTGCTGACAAAGATCCATCTAGTCAAATCTATGGTTTTTCCAGTAGTCATGTATGTATGTGAGAGTTGGACCATAAAGGAAGCTGAGTGCCAAAGAATTGATGCTTTTTTTGTTTTATCTTTTTTAATATAAATTTATTTATTTTAATTGGAGGTTAATTACTTTACAATATTGTATTGGTTTTGCCATACATCAACATGAATCCACCACAGGTATACATGTGTTCCCCATCCTGAACCCCCTCCCTCCTCTCTCCCCGTACCATCCCTCTGGGTCATTCCAGTGCACCAGCCCCAAGCACCCAGTATCATGCATCAAACCTGGACTGATGATTCGATATTATACATGTTTTATTGCCATTCTCCTAAATCATCCCATCCTTTCCCTCTCCCACAGGGTCCAAAAGTCTGTTCTATACATATGTGTCTCTTTTGCTGTCTCACATACAGGGTTATTGTTACCATCTTTCTAAATTCCATATATATGTGTTAGTATACTGTATTGGTGTTTTTCTTTCTGGCTTACTTCACTCTGTATAATAGGCTCCAGTTTCATCCACCTCATTAGAACTGATTCAAATGTATTCTTTTTAATGGCCGAGTAATACTCCATTGTGTATATGTACCACAGCTTTCTTATCCATTCATCTGCTGATGGACATCTAGGTTGCATCCATGTCCTGGCTATTATAAACAGTGCTGCGATGAACATTGGGGTACACGTGTCTCTTTCAGTTCTGGTTTCCTTGGTGTGTATGCCCAGCAGTGGGATTGCTGGGTCATAAGGCAGTTCTATTTCCAGTTTTTTAAAGGAATCTCCACACTGTTCTCCATGGTGGCTGTACTAGTTTTCATTCCCACCAACAGTGTAAGAGGGTTCCCTTTTCTCCACACCCTCTCCAGCATTTATTGCTTGCAGACTTTTGGATCGCAGCCATTCTGACTGGTGTGAAATGGTACCTCATTGTGGTTTTGATTTGCATTTCCCTATGGATTAAAGATCTAAACATAAGACCAGAAACTATAAAACTCCTAGAGGAGAACAGAGGCAAAACACTCTCCAACATAAATCACAGCAGGATCCTCTATGACCCACCTCCCAGAATAGAGGAAATAAAAGCAAAAATAAACAAATGGGATCTAATTAAACTTAAAAGCTTCTGCACAACAAAGGAAACTATAAGCAAGGTGAAAAGACAGCCTTCAGAATGGGAGAAAATAATAGCAAATGAAGCAACTGATAAACAACTAATCTCAAAAATATACAAACAACTCCTGCAGCTCAATTCCAGAAAAATAAACAACCCAATCAAAAAACGGGCCAAAGAACTAAATAGACATTTCTCCAAAGAAGACATAGAGATGGCTAACAAACGCATGAAAAGATGCTCAACATCACTCATTATCAGAGAACTGATGCTTTTGAACTGTGGTGATGGAGAAGACTCTTGAGGGTCCCTTGGACTCCAAGGAGATCAAACCAGTCTATCCTAAAGGAAATCAGTCCTGAATATTCATTGGAAGGATCCTGAAGCTCTGATACTTTGGCTACCTCATGAGAAGAGCCTACTCATTAGAAAAGATCCTGATGCTGGGAAAGACTGAAGGCAGGAGGAGAAGGGGATGCCAGGATGAGATGAGTGGATGCCATCACTGACTCAATGGACATGAGTTTGGGCAAGCTCCAGGAGTTGGTGATGGACAGGGAAGCCTGGTGTGCTGCAGTCCATGGGGTCACGAAGTGTCAGTCATGACTGAGCGACTGAACTGATGAAGGAATTAAGACTATGATGAGGATATATGTGCCTTCCAGTAGCCCCAAGCCTTCACTGCCATTACCTTCTCATTTGGTACCCTCAATAGTGCCTTGAAATTCTGGTAGTGTTCTAGATCAGGTAGGACGAAGTACAGACGCACCAGTCTGGTTTGGTCCTCTGATTCTGCCTGAACCACTCCCCTAACCCCAGCTCCCATCACTATTTTTCACTTGATACTCTGGTCAATAAAGAGAAGGGAGCAATTATTTATTTATTTTTTTAATAAACTATATGAATAGATCTTTATTTATAATGATAGGCTTATTATTAAAAACTGATTAATAACCAAAGCACCATGATCAACCACACCACCACCACCAAAAGCAACAGTAAAACCAGCAGTTCTACGAAGATACGACCCTTAATCAAAAGTCCCCAGCATCTGAACAACGTTTACCACCTCTAGTTCTCAGTGAAAAGTCTTTGTAACCACTTTTTAATAAATAAACTGGAAACCTGACTCAGAATCTTAGCTATCAAACATGCTATTCTAGGTCTCCAACAGAATTGTGGCAAAAAGATGAGCAAACTCTGGGCTGCCAGAGAGTGGCTTTATGAAGAATGCAGTCATTCTAAGTAAAGTACAGGAAATTCTTCAGGCGTCACAGGGAAATCATGACTCAAGACAGAGGGAAGAGTATAATATGTCAAAGGTTGAATTACTGGCTTTAGAGCCAAACAAATGGCTGGTTCACATCTTAGTTCTGCAACTAACTCAATTTGTATATGTAGCTAATCACATGACTTCTCTGAGCCTCAATTTCTCCATGGGTAAAAATCAAAGAGTAGTGGTGATTAATGAAATTTATCTGGAGTAAACAGAAATAATGAAGGCAGAGTGAAATACTCTTGTCTCATATTTGTTGAATGCTTTCCATATCCCAGGCACTGTTCTAAACCCTTCCCTTGTGTTCATTTATTTTATCACGGCAACACCATAGGTGAATATTATGATCATCTCCATTTTTCAAAGTTGGAGTAATTACTGAAGACCACTCAGCTAGTACCTGACAGAGCTTTGTACAAACTTGAATTCTGATTTGAGAATCTTAGCCATACACATTGCTACCTCTTGAGAGTATCCAGCAAGTACAAAACAGGTGAATGACTTTAGACTAGAAAGTTAAAATTCATGAAATGATCATGATTCCCAGAGTTTCCTCTTACTTTCACTATTATAACCTTACATCATCTCTTCCTTAGGTTAATAAAAAGATGTCCTAATTTCCCTCCC
Source organism: Capricornis sumatraensis (assembly GCF_032405125.1). Classification (NCBI taxonomy): domain Eukaryota; kingdom Metazoa; phylum Chordata; class Mammalia; order Artiodactyla; family Bovidae; genus Capricornis; species Capricornis sumatraensis. The sequence continues at coordinate 30,981,053 of NC_091079.1, forward strand.
TGCCTCCAAATCCATCTTATTCAAAGCGAACAAAGGAAAGGGGGAATCAGATCATTCTAGCCTTCAAAATTCTTTAGGGTTCCTGCTTACACTCAATATCCAGGCCCCTGGCCATGCCACTCAAGTCTTTGACCATCTGGCACCAACTATTTTTTCAACCTCTACTTCAAAACCAGTTCACCATCCACCCATACTGAAGTATGTATGGCCCCTTTATATCTTCATGCACATTTGTCCCTCTGTGTGAAATAATTTCCCCCCATCTTATTTGACTCAACAGCCCACCCTTTCTCCCAAAGACAAGCTGAACAGTTTTCTCTCATGTCATCTTCTTTGACTCCGCCCAAGTCACGTGTATGTATGTGTCTTCCTTTCCAAAAAGATATTCTAGTCATTTCTCGAACCTGATGCCCTCAGGAGTTGCAATTATATGTTTACAGATCATTGAAATCTGATTACCAGCATTACTGGTTGGGTAACCAACCAGTTACCCAACCAGTAACGCTGAAGAAGCTGAAGTTGAACAGTTTTATGAAGAACTACAAGACCTTTTAGAACTAACACCCAAAAAAGATGTCCTTTTCATTATAGGGGACTGGAATGCAAAAGTAGGAAGTCAAGAAACACCTGGGGTAACAGGAAAATTTGGCCTTGGAATACAGAATGAAGCATGGCAAAGGCTAATAGAGTTTTGCCAAGAGAACACACTGATCATAGCAAAAACCCTCTTCCAACAACACAAGAGAAGACTCTACACATGGACATCACCAGATGGTCAACACCGAAACCAGATTGATTTTATTCTTTGCAGCCAAAGATGGAGAAGCTCTATACAGTCAGCGAAAAAAGACCAGGAGCTGACTGTGGTTCAGATCATGAGCTCCTTATTACCAAATTCAGACTTAAATTGAAGAAAACAGGGAAAACAACTAGACCATTCAGGTATGACCTAAATAAAATCCCTTATGATTATACAGTGGAAGCGAGAAATAGATTTAAGGGACTAGATCTGAGAGACAGAGTGTCGGATGAACTATGGAATGAGGTTCATGACATTGTACAGGAGACAGGGATCAAGACCATCCCCATGGAAAAGAAATGCAAAAAAGCAAAATGGCTGTCTGGGGAGGCCTTACAAATAGCTGTGAAATGAAGAGAAGTGAAAAGCAAAGGAGAAAAGAAAAGATATAAACATCTGAATGCAGAGTTCCAAAGAATAGCAAGAAGGGATAAGAAAGCCTTCTTCAGCGATCAGTGCAAAGAAATAGAGGAAAACAACAGAATGGGAAAGACTAGAGATCTCTTCAAGAAAATGAGAGATACCAAGGGAACATTTCATGCAAAGATGGGCTCGATAAAGGACAGAAATGGTATGGACCTAACAGAAGCAGAAGATATTAAGAAGAGGTGGCAAGAATACACAGAACTGTACAAAAAAGTTCATGACCAAGATAATCATGATGCTGTGATCACTCACCTAGAGCCAGACATCCTGGAATGTGAAGTCAAGTGGGCCTTAGAAAGCATCACTACGAACAAAGCTAGTGGAGATGATGGAATTCCAGTTGAGCTGTTTCAAATCCTGAAAGATGATGCTGTGAAAGTGCTGCACTCAATATGCCAGCAAATTTGGAAAACTCAGCAGTGGCCACAGGACTGGAAAAGGTCAGTTTTCATTCCAATCTCAAAGAAAGGCAATGCCAAAGAATGCTCAAACTACCACACAATTGCACTCATCTCAACACACTAGTAAAGTAATGCTCAAAATTCTCCAAGCCAGGCTTCAGCAATACGTGAACCGTGAACTTCCAGGTGTTCAAGCTGGTTTTAGGAAAGGCAGAGGAACCAGAGATCAAATTGCCAACATCTGCTGGATCATCAAAAAAGCAAGAGAGTTCCAGAAAAACATCTCTTTCTGTTTTGAAATGTTGAAAATATAGTTTGTCCCTTAGTTCTTTCACTTTATAGCATTGTAGCCGTGAGCATGTCATGTAGCCTCTTGGAAATATCCTTCCTAATTTGTAAAATGAGGCACAGTATTAAACTAGGTTTTACTTCTTCCATCAGATGTCCCCCCACTTCCTTGACCCACCCCTGGACTGGACTACTTGCTATGATGTCCCATAGCAACCAAAGTTAACTCTGTGTATTCTAGTGATGTTTCCTGCTTTCTTGCTTGTTTCACTTACTAGACTGCAAGTTCTCTGAAGGCAAAGAAACATACCATTTTTGTCATCATCCCTCTGGTGACTAGCTGTGTATATAGTCTTTAAAAATAGGTGTAGGTTGAATGAATGAATAAACTGGATTGTCTGTTATAAAGAGCCTAGATGATAAAAACAAAATGAGATAATGTACATATAGACTGCTGCTAAAGGCATCTATCATATATTAGTTAAGAAAGCACTTTTGAAACATAAAATGTGGTAACTATCAGATTGGGTAGTGGAAAGAAATAGAAACCAAGAATGAAAGCTTTCCCCAAAAGTTAACATCGAGTTATTAGTTTTTTATTAAATTATAATAACCTCAAGTCCCAATGACTCATGGAGAGAATCAAACAGTATAATAAGTTGCATTTGCAAAAAAAGAAAACAGTCTTCAAGTATTCTTAACATGAAGCAAAGTGGTATATTTAATTAGTAGATCTGGAACCACTCATTTAGTGCCAAACCATGAGTAAGTACAAAGGATAACAGAACATAAACTGGCTGATGTAGCATCTTCTTTCTGAGGGAAAAAATGGCATATCAGTCTCTACTGTGTTCTCTATTCTCTGTTCACATGCATCAGTAAACAGATACACATTAAACAGATATCGATTATCATTTATTGATTATGACTGACAGTAGAATTTAACCAAAGTAACATTCTATATGTGTGTGTGCTTGTGTGTGTGAGCATCCATGAGTGTATACATGCTCTTCAACACACATTTACCCTTCTAGTATTCAGAAAAAAATATTCTAATTTTCTCCAGGAGATCACTGCAAGCCCACTCCAGTCTCAGTTGTTCTAGATGGAATCCTCATTTTGCTGAAAATTACACCATGGAACTTAAGTTTAAGCCAGTTAGTATATACTTACTTCTAGCTTCATAGACTGAAAGTACAACCCTATTAAAACAATGATAAGCAGTGAAGGGTTTTGTTTTTTTTTTTTTTTTAGAATCTTGGATGTGAGCCTAGAAGTTACTGGAATTCATTTTATATATATAAGGAAAGAGATCTGAAAAATATATAAGATGTAGGGGGAAGGGAAGGTGAGAACTGAAGAGAAAAAAGTTGGGAATCTGATTTTGATGACACTATAAAACATTTATAACCAGCTATACCTGAGCTAACTGCTTATAGCCAGGTACACCTGAGCTATGTGTGTTTAGAATTTTCAGTTAAATATGTGTTTATTACGGTAATTTGCATCAATTTTTAATTGCTTACAACCAAAAAGATGCAATGAAAAATAGTCTTTCTCAAGAGCTTACAGATTAGAAGGGAATCAAATTTCAGTCAGACATTTCAGTTGCTCAGTCGTATCCAACTCTTTGCGACCCCATGAATCTCAGCATGCCAGGCCTCCCTGTCCATCACCAACTCCTGGAGTTCACTCAAACTCATGTGCATTGAGTCAGTGATGTCATCCAGCCATTTCATCCTCTGTCGTCCCCTTCTCCTCCTGCCCCCAATCCCTCCCAGCATCAGAGTCTTTTCCAATGAGTCAATGCTTCGCATGAGGTGGCCAAATTACTGGAGTTTCAGCTTTAGCATCATTTCTTCCAAAGAAATCCCAGGGTTGATCTCCTTCAGAATGGACTGCTTGGATCTCCTTGCAGTCCAAGGGACTCCCAAGAGTCTTCTCCAATACCACAGTTCAAAAGCATCAATTCTTCGATGCTTAGCTTTCTTCACAGTCTAACTCTCACATCCATACATGACTACTGGAAAAACCATAGCCTTGACTAGACGGACCTTTGTTGGGAAAGTAATGTCTCTGCTTTTGAATATGCTATCTAGGTTGGTCATAACTTTCCTTCCAAGGAGTAAGCATCTTTTAATTTCATGGCTGCAGTCACCATCTGCAGTGATTTTGGGAATACCTTATTATTATTGTTTTTTTGCTTATTTTCCCCTAAGTTTTTTTAAAAATAATAAACAACTATTTCTTTATAAGGAGGAAAACATTGTACTTTAAATACATCTTCAGGTTTAACTGTAAAAAGTTTTCACATTCATTTAACTCCTTTGTATTTGGTGGCTCAGTGGTGGAGAATCCGCCTGCAATGCAGGAGACCACCTACAGTGCAGAAGACGCAGGTTTGATTCCTGGGTCAGGAAGATCCAATGAAGAAAGAAATGGCAACCCATTCCAGTATTCTTGCCTGAGACATCCTAAGGACAGAGGAGACTTGCTGGTTACATACAGCCCATGGGGTCACAAGAGTCAGACACAACTTAGCCACTAAACCACCACTACCACATAAGTCCTTCTTTACCTTCCCCTGAAAACTTCCTTTTTGACCAAAATATCTCAAGATAATAGGTGTAATATTATCATTTTAATTTCTGGTTTTCCCTTTGTTCTGAGACTGGAAATTATTACTTTTTAAAAGAAAATTTTCTTCTTAAATTAAAAAGGTAGTGTACTGCTATAGAAAGAGCCATTGGTCAGAAAGACCAGAATTCATCTCTATTCTACTAGTAGTAACTTGGAGAAGTTATTAAATCTCTCCCAGTCCTAGTTTCCTTATGAATAAGTCTGGAGTCAATAATACCTTCATGATTGTTTGCAAAGGGGATTAAATTATGATGAAATGCCTGCCACATAGTAGGAATATTCCACAAATACTTTCCTTCTTATTCCTCTTTCACATTGGTATTGAAATTGAGAGGCCCCCCCCCCCCCATAATTTAAGATGTTTTGTTGACATCAGCAGAGAGGCCAGACTTGAACTCATTGCTTCTAATACCAATTCAGCTCTCTGCCATCTATCTCACAATGATTTTTCTAATGGAATCAGGAAGTAGAAGCATCACACCTGGTATTTCCACTTCCTCTGTGCTTCATAGCTCGTATTTCTAGGCAGCAAAAAAGCAAGTATTCCTTAACATTTAATGACAATTCTGTTTAATTGACAATGGCCTTTGATCTGACAAATTTAATGGCTTTATCTGTCTCCCTACCTCCTAAGGATCAGGTGAGTGTTCTCAAGTATAGAAAGGAAAGAAGTCAACCATGGATCACAGAGACAAAAGCTCACTTTGTTTGTTTTAAGCTAAGCCACCTTGTAGAATAAACATGCTTGAGATCACATAGCTCATGGTCACTTAATTCTTGGGCTGCTCTTACTTCTTCCCAGACAAGTCATTTCCAGGACTATCTCTCTTTGAGTAGACAAATAAATTCAATAATGACATTGTGTTAGGACAAGAAGGATACAACACTACTGAGCCATGTTTTAAGCAGGAGGCCAACACCAGTGTACTTTTCTAAAAGTAGAAATGGTGATTACCAATAGGTGTGATTGAGTTATCAAGGATCACTATGGGGCCAGACTAAGAAAGTATGTTTATCGGGGTTGAACAGCCATTTTTTCAAAGAGCAAACACTTGGAAATTGCTATCAGAATAGATCAAACTGTCAGTCTTCTGTTGCAAACCCTGAAATACATGGTAGGTGTTTGGAGCTAGAAGGAATCTTAGAAATCTCTTACCAAACTTTCTGCACTATTGGGAAGAAAACTTATAGGGGAAATCTGAGGCTCAGACAAGTTATTGGTTGAACCAGAATTGAATTTGTGCCTTTAAATACTGGTCAGCCCTCTTCCATATGCTACACTGATTTTCCTAATGCAAGTGAGATATTAGAAGCCCCCAAAATGGCATTTCCAGTTTGACATACCCATGCATGACATGTATGGATGTGAGAGTTGGATTATAAAGAAAGCTGAGTACCAAAGAATTGATGCTTTTGAACTGTGGTGTTGGAGAAGACTCTTAAGAGTCCCTTGGACTGCAAGGAGATCCAACCAGCCCATCCTAAAGGAAATCAGTCCTGAATATTCATTGGAAGGACTGATGCTGAAGCTGAAACTCCAGTACTTTGTCCACCTGATGCGAAGAGCTGACTCATTTGAAAAGACCCTGATGCTGGGAAAGATTGAAGGCAGGAGGAGAAGGGGATGGCAGAGGATGAGATGATTGGGTGGCATCACCGACTTGATGGACATGAGTGTAAGTTAACTCTGGGAGCTGTTGATGGACAGAGAGGCCTGGCGTGCTGCAGTTCATGGGATTGCAGAGAGTTGAACACGACTGAGTGACTAAACTGAACTGAACATAACCAAGACAGTCAAACAATATCAAAGTACTTATTCCTGGACATTCATCTTTTTCAACAAACATGATTAACGATCCCTTGTCATGTAACACATATTCATCAAGGAGACGTAGATTTAACTGATGAATGAAATATCTTTATACTGAAGAAATAATGAAATATCTTCATACTGAAGAAATGATGGGATGTCTCTTGTACATTATGGACTTATTCTTCACCTGGGGCTGAGCAAAAGGGCATTTTCATTCAGGGCTAATAAACAATGACACAAAATGTCTCTGGCTTTCTCTCTTAAAAGAGAGTTTGTAAGTATTTCCAGGAAGTTAGTCATCGCACTTGATTATGTGTTCAGTTCAGCTCAGTCGCTCAGTCATGTTTGACTCTTTGCGACCCCATGAATCACAGCACGCCAGGACTCCCTGTCCATCACCAACTCCCGGAGTTATGTGTAGGAATATCTTAAAAAGAAGACTACTTCCACCTTCCACATTGGAGTTACATGTTTAATTCAATATTTTGGGAGCTTCCGAAACCAAGGGTTTGCTTTCCTGTGGACCTGGTTCCTGATTGGATAAAAGGAGATTCCCAGTGACTTATATCAAACTTTTCTTGAATTCTATAAGTAATGAGTGGAGGGAATGGAAAAGCATTTGAGAAAGAGATGACTAGAAAGAAGTATGAATAAACACATGAGAGCTAACTTCCTAGCCATTTGGAAAACATATCTTGTGTTTCTTAATATTCTGCCCACACTGAAAACAGATGCATAAAGACAAATCCCAATGTTATAGATTTTGTAATCCAGGCCATAGAATCTACTTATAACCAAAGTACTGCTGCTTAGTACCAGTCAGAATCCAGCTCTTCCTGCTTCACCCTGGATTAGCATTTTATTTGGGATCACAGCATAGTATTTAGAAATGGAGAGGAGATTTACATTGCTTCCAGACACTTCTATTTTGTTCAGTACATTTTGTCTACTTTGCCCTCAGTTTCTCCAGTTTTCAAGTGGGAATAGGATGAACCATCTTATAAAAAAGAGATGCTGTGATAATCACCTGAGATTACGTATATGAAAGGAGTTGGAATACAAAAACTGAGTTCTATAAATGATATCTATTATGATTATCACTATCTTTAATCACTTCATTAAATCGCTTGTACTAAAATGTTCCATAATGGAATTCACCCTGTACGTCTCAGGTTTCCCACTAGAGTTTAAGCTCCTTGAGAACAGAGTGTATTCATCTTTAAATCCCTCATCATCCACTGGAGTTTGTGTAAGCTTCTTTTATTTCCCTTTCAGATGCACATCCTGGGTTAGGGAGTTTCTCCTCCCCTTCCTGGCAAGCGATGTTCATCATGATGGCCTTTAGAAAGGGCTTGAGCTCCTTCTTCACCTGGACTCTGCAATTTAATTTTAGCCATGAGTGTTGATGGAAAAGGTCACAGAGTTCAAACCACTCTTCAGTGGAAATGAAACTGGAGAAGGGCACGAGGCCAAAAATAAGGCCCTTTGTAAGTAGTGTCTGGGGACACGGACTTCAGCACTTCAAGTGCCCATGATTCCTTCCGTTGGTCCAGGCCTGTCAAAAGCCCCTGTTCCAGCCTGCACAGGGGCATGAGGGTCCTGCTATAAAAAAGCAGAGGTGCTCTTTCCCGACACCAACCTCTGCAGAAAGGAATGCCCCTCAAATAGCTTTGTTCTTCAGTAATCTCTTATGGGAACCATAGTTCTGAGGGTCCACCTCTGTTTGCAATGGACACATCTCAGGAGGACAGCCGTGGATAGCAAAGCAACAATGAGTTTTGTTTAGAGGAAGAAACTGTATGAAATAATATTAAGGACTATCTCTGGAATGTCTCCTTGCCCCCATGAAGGACGGGTACTGGGCTAGAAGAAGAAATTGTGTTCTATGTTAAAGGCTGTGCATTCTCGTATATAGTTCCCCAGACACATTTTGGAATCTACTTATTAAAATCCTTGAGAGCCAAGACTATCAAATCTGCCTTATTTTAAACAGTATATTTGCTGCTAACAAAAAGTGCTAGCCTATTACAGCTTATAACTTAAATGTTTGCAATTATGATTAGCAAGAAGATTTATGTTGCTATGAATCCTTTTTTGTCCCTGGTCTTCTTCTATGTCACTGAGTATCCATGAATCAGAAACTCCATCTTTGAACTTCCAAACAACCTTGATATGCTTGCATGAGTTGGCAGTTCAATTTAAAAACCATTACTCCAATGCATTTGCAGTCTGGTCATATTTTAATTTTCACTCATATTTTCCGTGCACAGTAGTACTGTGAACTTATGGGCTGGCCCACTGTAATGATTGTAATTAAGGCAATTATATGCCATTTACCTCAACCAATGACCTGACCACACTGTGATAGGCACTATTCTAGTAACTGATGGAAAGCCGAATGAAAGTCTAAGCTTCCTAAAGTGATAAGACACAGCTCCCTATATACTGGCTCAACCTAGATCCCCAGGTTTATCTCTTCTGCTTTCTCTGACTCTCACTTGTCTATCAATATTGAAGTTTTGCTTACAGTTTTCTCCACCTAAAAAGTATTTCATTCCTCCTTGACTTCATTTGTGTTGTTCCTTTCATTTGGATTGACTTTCTCCATGTCTTCATCTGGCTGACAGCAGATCATCTTCATAATTCAGCTGACACATTATCACAGAAAGTCTCCCTGACAGTCCCCTTCACCTGCTAATTAAACACTAATCATCTAATTTATCACCATATGTCCCCATGGACAAGTACTTAACATAGCATATTCAAATGATATTACAATTGCCTTTTTATTTCTTGTCTCTGTCTCTTACTAGGAACTCCTAATGGTGAGAGAACTTACTGTGGCTTGACTATTTTTAAATAACTCTTGAAACTCTGCAAAGATATGTTGAAGCCCCAACCCTGGTACCTATAAAGGTGAAGTCACTTAGAAATAGGGATTTTACAAATATAACAATGAGGCAAGTTAAGATGAGCTAATATTAGAGTAGGGCAGGTCTTTAGTTGAATATGACAGGTGTCCTTATAAGACAAGAAGCAACAAAGAAACATCGGGGGGGTGGGGAGATGATCAAGTGACAATTGAGGCTGAGATTGGAGAGACACAGTTGCAAGCAGAGGGACATCATAGGTTGCCAGCGATTGCCAGAAGTAGGAAGAGGCCAGGAAGGTTCTCCTCTAGAGCTTTCAGTGAGGGAGGCCCTGCCAGCACCTTGACCTCAGACTTCCAGCTTACAGATGAGAGAGAATACATTTCTGTTTAAGCCACCTGGGCTCTGGTAGGTTGTTCTGGCAGCCTAGGAAACAAATAGAACTTTTTCTTGTTGAACATCATAGTTAAAATGTCAACATAAATCTTTCCGCTTAGTAGACATTCAAATGACTTTGCTATCTAAACTGAACTGGAAACACCTAGAATGCCCCACTGCTCCATTCACCCCAGTCCTGCCCAACCACAAAGACCCATGGAAGCCTCTCTCACCCTTGGGAAACCTCCCATCATCCAGTCCTTTTTCCTCTGGGCTATTAAATCCTTTTACTATTTATAATAATTTTAATCCTAGCTATCCAGTGATCTATAATGCATAGCTTGCCTTCTCAAAAGATTTCACACACTCTGAAGCCTGTAAGAAACTCCATCTCAGTTGTATAGTGTTACTTCTGTATCAATCATTTCACACTCAGCAGGTAACATATTCATAACTACATCCTACATTGAATATACAATATATATAGGTATTTCCTACATTTCAAATGGTAGTGAGCGAAGTAAGGCACAGATTGATGGAAAAAGACATCAGGATAAGAAGTGGCAGGGCTGGGATTTGAACTCAAGCTTGTATGATTCCGGACCATGCTTTTCCCACATCTGCCTGTTAGTAAGACACCAGAGCGGTAGCCACTGACAGGAGTCCTCAATTGCCCTTGCTGTCACTGAAGAAGAAATCGGAGACTTTTGACCAGCAGCAGGGGCTGAGCACTCAGATATGTGGGACATGAAGACCCTGCCAGGCTAGAGCGCTAGAAACCAGAGCCAACAGCAAACACACAGAGTCCTCTTGTAATCTCCTGACATGAAGTCCCATGTCTCCTAGTTCCCTGTTGGATGGCTCACTCTGATCCAAACGCCCAAAATAGCAATTCAACTTTGAGTAAGTGCAGTTGGGTTTCATTTGTAAATGGTAGCAGAAAAAAAATAACATCGAAGAAGCTACCATCAGATCCTCTTTACCTCATTTTTAGTCATTATTCTCGGAGTCCTCCTTCCTTATTCCTGCAGGCATAAGATTGGAGAGGGAGAGTTTCTTAATCAAAACCAGGAATTCCTGAGCTGTATGGAAAATACACAAATGCTATCAAATTCTATCCTTCTAAAGTAAGACTATATGCCATAAAACATTCTGTAAATTTCTAACAGTGACAGAAACAGTGTCATTACTTTAGAAATATGCACAGGACATTTCTTGATGGCTTTCATAGAACTGAGAGTATTTTTCATTTTCTTTAATTAATTATATTATTATATAAGTTACAGATGTACAATATAGTGATTAAAAATTTTTATAGATTATACTTCATTTATAGTTACTATCAAATATTAGCTATGTCCCCTGTGTTGTACCATATATCCTAGTAACTTATTTTACTAATAATTTGTTCTTCTTAATTCCCCACCTCTAAACTGTCCTTTCCCTGCACTGGTAACCACTAGTTCGTTCTCTATAAATCTGTTTCATTTATTTATTTTTTTTTGTTGTGGTTATATTCACTAGTTTGTTGTATTTTTTTTTTTTTTAAGATTCCACATATAAGTGATGTGTGTGTGTGTGTTAGTCATTTAGTCATGTCTGACTTTTTGTGACCCCATGGACTGTAGCCTGCCAGGCTCCTCTGTCCTTGGAATTCTCCAGGTATGAATACTGGAGTGGCTTGCCATTTCCTTTTCCAGGGGATCTTTCTGACTCAGGGATCAAAGCCCCAGTCTCCTGCATTGCAGGTAGATTCTTTACCATCTGAGCTATAGGAAAGTCATAAGTGGTGTCATACAATATCTGTCTTTTTACTTATTTCCCCTAATATAATGCCTTCCAAGTCTATCCATGTTGTTGCAAATGCTAAAATTATTTAAAATCTATTTTTATTATATTACTGTTAGATTTGTTAAAATAGTGTCTTAGCCAGATGGGGCTGCTATAACACAATACCTCAGATGGAGTGGTCAATAGTCATATATTTTCACAGTTCTGGAGGCTGGAATGCCAAGATCAAGGTGCCAGAAGATATGGTTTGTGGTGAGGACATCATGCTGGCTTACAGATGGCCTCCTTCTCATTGTATCCTTACATGAGGAGAGAGAGCTCTGGTCCCTCTTCCTCTTATGATAAGGAAACTAATCCCAACATGAAGGCCCTGGCCTTTTTACTTCATTTAAACCTAAATACTTCCCAATGGCTCCACCTCCAAATACAATCACATGGAGGGTTAGGGCCTCCATCTATGAATTTTGAAGGTGGGGACACAAACATTCAGCTCACGACTAATAGTGCGTGATTTGAAACAGCAACTTTTGCTCACCTAACAAAACCCTAGCAATGTATGAATTGAAAGGAAGATAATGCAAAATGTTTAATTCTGAATATTCACAGTCATAAAATGCTTATTTCATTATTCCAAAAAACTTAAGTATATTTTCAAAATCAATGTAGTGAGAAACCTATACCTTACTCCTGCTCCCAGAATTTACCACCTGTGTGGCTTGAATAGGTTACCTAAGCTTTTTGATGGGGCAGCCAAATCTCAGGCCATTTGCATGTGCATATCAATGATGAGAGTAAAGGTTTATAGCTCATTCAGTGAACTAGGAATCCATGTGTCTTCAATGATATACATGAATAAATAAGTGGGGCAAGATGAGGGCTCTTTGTTACAGTAATACATATGGATGGAGGGATGGAGTTTAAAGTTATTTGATGATCATCATAGAAATAATTTGGGTGAGAAATTTCAGTGGATGGTAAAACTAAAGGATGGAAATGAGATGTAAAATAGGATTTTGCAGACTCAAAGAACCACCTCATGAGATACCCATTAATTGCAAAAATAACTATGGAGTAAACTAGATGATACCAGGTGACCAATATTAATGCCACCAGTAATGAAAAAGTTGGCATCTTGTGCCATTTGAATGGGAGACAATGAGAACACAGCATCACTTCTGTTGATATTCTAGCTAAAAATGTATGACCTGGGTCTAATCATGGCGAAACACTGGAGAAACCCCAAAAGAAAGACATTCTACTAAATAATTGATCAGTGGTCTTCAAAAATGTGACGATCAGAAAAACCAAGAAAAGACTCAGCAACTAATGCAGGTTGAAGGAGATCAGAGAAATGTGACAACTCAGAACAATATATAATACTAGATTGGACCCTTTGATCATAAAGAATATTATTGGGACAACTGGTAAAACATCAACAGGATATCTGGGCAAATGAAGATATATCAATTCTTTGCAGTAATCTTACATGAACAATTTTTTTAAGGTTTGAAATTGCTTCTAATTAAAAGTTAAAAAAATATTTTAAAAGATAACTTGAATTCTGGATATAATTCCATTTTGTGACAGGAAGCAAACAAGTTCCAAATAGGATTTTGAATTGATAATTAGATTTGAGATGAATTTGAGAAACTTCAGTTACCATTGTTCTTTTCCAGAATAGAGGAAGATATTTTTGTTCTTATCAATGTTAGTGCTTGAAAAAAAAAAATCTAAGAAACTTAAAATGATCTGTTGCTTTGATCTTATGGAGTTATTTAGGGGAAGCTGGAAAGCAAATGAAATTTTTCCCAATCACGTACACGGTGCACTTAATTATAGGCATTATTTAGGGGATACATGAAAGCATTTTGTTGGTATCTTTTGTTTCTTTCATGATAAAAACAAGGGAATTGTTTTTTGTGTGGGGGAGTGGATTTTTTTTTTTCCAGAGGATAATGCATTTTAGAGGCTCTGTGTGCTTTAAGTGTTTCTCAGTGCTGATTAAAGCCTTGCTTTTGGATTGGAAAGCTAGTGCTCATCTGTGTAATAAATGTCCTTTCATTGCATGAAAGAAGGACTTCTTAAGTCAGAGTTAGAGACATTGCAGGATTACACAAGGACAGGTGGCAGAGAGTTATGATTGGAGAAAAGCTAACAGGGGAAGGCGTGGAGTTTAGGGAGTAAGGGACATTTACTTCCAGAATTATTAAAATTTTTATTTTCTTGCTATTTAATCAAGTTAAATATTACTTCTTCAAAATGTGTATATTTTAATCTCCACTGTAGCCCAGCTACACAAAAGCAAAAGTGTTAGTCAGTTGTGTCTGTTGCGACCCCATGAGTCTCCTCTGTCCGTGGGATTCTCTAGGCAAGAATACTGAAGTGGGTTGCCATGCCCTCCTCCAAGGGATCTGCCCAATCCAGGGACTGAACCCGAGTTTCCTACATGGCAGGCAGATTCTTTACCATCTGAGTTGCCTGGGAAGCCCAGTTACCTAGAGCAATATCAATAAATAACTGATAGTTGATTTGAAAAGTGAATAAATGAGTAATGATGGATGACTGAAATGAATGCCTGGATTATGTCCTTTTATCTGTTTTACCCTCTCTTTCTAGATACTCCAGAGCAGGAATCAAATTACCACTCATGGGCCAAATCTGGCTTCAGTTCAGTTCAGTTCAGTCGCTCAGTCATGTCCGACTCTTTGCGACCCCATGAATTGCAGCACCCAAGCCTCCCTGTTCACCACCAACTCCCGGAGTTCACTCAGACTCACGTCCATCAAGTCCGTGATGCCATCCAGCCATCTCATCCTCGGTTGTCCCCTTCTCCTCCTGCCCCCAATCCCTCCCAGCATCAGAGTCTTTTCCAATGAATCAACTCTTCGCATGAGGTGGCCAAAGTACTGGAGTTTCAGCTTTAGCATCATTCCTTCCAAAGAAATCCCAGGGTTGATCTCCTTCAGAATGGCTTGCTGCCTACTTTTGTAACTAAAGTTTTATTGGAACACAGCCATGCCCACCTATCTACATATTGACTATGGCTGCTTTCCTGCTCAGTAGCAGAGCTGAGTACTTAGTACAGGCTGCACAAGCCATCAACCCCACCATGTTGACTGACTCCTTCTGTATAAATGTTTGCTGACTCCTGTTCTAGAGAATGTTCGAATGCTTATAGTTTAAATGGTGATAAAGCCCAAGAGATACAACCTGATAGCATTTTCTTCTAGGATATGATTCATAACTATTACTTCAGCCTCTTAGAGTCCTTTGAAGACAGCTCATAAGTAATAATCTCCCTGTTTGCTCTTCACGTTCTGCATTAGGAAGCAGTCCTTCCTGGATATTACGAAATAAGGAACTGGAAACAGATGACAGCTGACAAAGGTGTTAGAAGGACTAGAAGGATAAAAATGAGACAGTCACAGGTTAGTAACTAGGACACTAATATTAAGCTACCCCTCTAAGGCTGCAGAAACAAACAAGAACATAAACGGTTTTACTTGGCGCTCACCATTGCCCGACACCAACACTGATGATGCTGGAACCAAGCTGCCTGAATGGGAGCCCAGGAGTGCACACATACCAGCTAGCAGTTGCTGCCACTCCTGGAGAGACCACCAAAAGATGGGGGAGAAAGTACTTTTTCTTCTTTACTCCTTCCAGACTCCCATGTATGCCTCCAATGGCCTAAACAGATAAGAAACCTGTCAGCAAGGGTGTCTGGCAGATGTGGCTTATAAACTGCTAGTCCCAAGAGTCAAAAGGAGGGATATGGACAGTGACTATGAGGCTGAAGGACAACAGAAACTTGCTGCCCCAAACTCGTGATACTTCACTCACTTGATCATTAGGTTCATCTCCTCATCAGAGGGTCCTCTTCAGTAGTGGCAGTGGTGATGGCGAGAAGAGTGCCATAAAATGATACAGGAAGAGAACACAGTGTCTACAAAGCCGAAGAGTTGATAAAGAGTATGATAAGAGCGTCTGATATACTTTGATTGAAAACACATGATGGGGCAAAAGGAATGCTATTTGCAGAAGCTAGAGAGGCAAAGCTGGACAGGGGAAAGAACACGAGGAACCCGACATGTGATGAAAGAAGTGGCATCATGAGCAAGACATAAACATGGCTATGGGGGTCTGACCAAGTTTTAGCTATTCCAGGCCTGATATTCCTCGAGCGAGGAGTCAGATTCCAGGTACCTAGGCCAAGGATCGATGAAAGGAGCCACAGGGCAGTTTCTGTTTTTATGATGATTCAGACTGATCAGCTGTGGGTGCCTATAGATCTGAATTGTGAAGGATTCTCACCACCTCTAGGTTCACTGGGAAAGAGCACCACGGCACTTGCCACCAGCACAGACCTGGTACACTGTGTCTTATGTCTGCTACTATGATCTATAGTAATCAGTGTATATACCTGGGAGTATTCTTTAACTTCGGAGTTTCCAAAGACAGCAAAAGGATTTGTTGAGAATGAGTGCTATGACTAAATAAGTCTTCAGTACATAGTTTTATGGGGAAACAAGTGTCTGCAATAGATTCTCACATTAGTATCCAATCGTTGTTAGTTAAAAAAAAAAAATGGTGATAACATGAGTAAGCATTGCTAAGGGAATAGGTTTCTGGCTGGTCTGACTCAGACATACTTCTGTGGGTTGTGCTGGTTCAATGGCTACTTGCCAGAGCTAGATTTGTTGCATTAGAACACAAAAATTCTTCCTGCATACGGAAAGCACTGGTTTTAGTCCACAAAACCATGAGAAATAAACATGTCTTTATTTTGTATACATTAACTTAATTTCTATATTGTTTCAATGCCATGCATAGTTATAGATGGGAAAACTAAACCGATTAAGATCTTTGCCTCCCATTTCCCTCAAGATGAATTTTAGAATAACAGAGACTACACAGTCTCTTACAGCGGCTGATCTTGTTTGATATTCAATGAGTCTCCTGTTGTTGCTGTGTTGGCTACAAGTCCTCTTTAGGCGTTGGATGCACACAGCAAAAGAACTGAGTCTGGGCCATGCCAAGGTGTGGAAAGTCTTTTCAGAGACTGCTCACCTGCACGCATACACACGCACACAGAACTCTTTGCCTTCTTTTGGTTTCTTCTTGCCATATTAAAGCCTCGTCTGATCATCCTCAAAGCTGTGCTTCCATAAACCCATCTTGGCCTGTCATTGGCTTTCACGGAGATGGCCAAAAAATTACACAATCTCAGGGATCCATCAACCTCTGCACTCTCAGTGGCTCCCTTCAGGTCTTTCTCACTCATGGAAGCTGGGGAGTATTAACTATGTGGAGTGATGTGAGAGTAAGGGTAGAGGTAAGGAAACCTTTAAATCAATAATATTCTCCCTACATTTGCTTCTGCAGTTACTAAAAAATAGCCTTTAGTTATTGAACCTTTATGTGTTAATGTAGAAACGAATGCAAAAAGCTGCAGGTCTGATATGTGCATTTTTTTCAGATCTCCATGAGGACTGTCTCTTCTTTAAGGAATGGTTGGTTGTTCCCTTATTTCTCTCTTTGGTGCTCTTTCCACAAACACTAAAAGGAAATAAGTAAAGGAATGACAGAGGTAGATCCCACTTTCTGTAGATGAGGAAACAAACAAGCCAGCTTGACCTACAATTCACGTACCTGATTCATGGCAGAGTCAGTCGAGAACCAAGGCTTTCGATTGTGAGGTCAGGGCACTTACCTCCAGAGCTGTGCTTCTCCAAACGTGGTAAGCATGGGGAAAATGAGTCAAATGACTTGAACTGACATTTTACCAAAGATGAACTGCAAATAGCCAGGAGCACATTATCAGCCGTCAGGTTAATTAACTTCGTTAGTCTCCCTGGTGGTGCCAAGAGTTGGACACAGCTGAAGAGACTGAGCGCTCACTCGTGGTTGCACTAGTGATAAAGAGTCTGCCTGCCAGTGCAGGAGATGCATGAGACAGGGATTCAATCCCTGGGTTGGGAAGATCCCCTAGAGAAGGGCATGGCAACCCACTCCTGTATTCTTGTGGGGAAAATCCCATGGACAGTGGAGCCTGGCGGGCTACAGTCTATAAGGTCGCAAAGAGTCCGACATGACTGAAGTGACTTAGCACACTGAAGTGCTCCACTGAAGTGAAAATAAGAACTGCCATGTCATGCCATGTCACAAGCATGGCAAAAGTGAAAAAGACTAAACATACCAAATACTGTCAAGGATGTGGACAAACTGGAACTCCCATACATTAATGGTAGGAATACGAGAACTCTTTGGCAGTATCATATAAATTTAAATATATGTTTACGATCCACCATATCTACTATGTATTTATACAAGAGAAATAAAAAATATATGCCCACAAAAATAAGAATGGTTCATGTTTGGGATCGCATGTACATCCGTGGTGGATTCATGTCAATGTATGGCAAAACCAATATAGTATTGTAAAGTAAAATGAAGTAAAAAAAAAAAATAATAATAATAAAAAATTTAAAAAGAAAAAAGAAAAAAAAAAGAATGTTTATAAAATCCTTATTCATAACAGCCCCAAACTTGAGACAATCTTTATGTCTGTGAATAGGACAATTGATAAAAATTTTCATATACTCAGTATTCTGTAATGCTACTCAAAGGAACAAATGATAGATATCTATAGCAAAATGACTGAATCTCAAAAATATGTATAAAGCAAACCACACACTTACATACATTGTGTAATTCCATTTATGTAGATTTAAATAAAACCTATGGTGACAGATGGAGAAGGCAATGGCACCCCACTCCAGTACTCTTGCCTGGCAAATCCCATGGACAGAGGAGCCTGGTGGGCTGCAGTCCATGTGGTTGCTAAGAGTCGGACATGACTGAGCGACTTCACTTTCATTTTCACTTTTCACTTTCATGCATTGGAGAAGGAAATGGCAACCCACTCCAGTGTTCTTGCCTGGAGAATCCCAGGGACGGGGGAGCCTGGTGGGCTGCCGTCTAGGGGGTCGCACAGAGTCAGACACGACTGAAGTGACTTAGCAGCAGCAGCATGGTGACAGAAGTTAGAAAGAGGCTATCTCTGGGCAGAGGTTGGGAACTAAGAAAAGACATGGGAAACCTTCTCAGGTGATGAAAATGTTCCATGTCTTGTTTTTGGTGGTGAGGGCCATGTGCAATCAGTTTAATTCAGTCAAATGAATAAACTGTACACCAGACCTAACATTTAGGATTTGTATATTTCACTCAGTGTATACTCTACATACTATAGTAAAAACATATCAGAAATGAAGTAATAAGATAGTGGCATTAAAAAAATGTAAGGTCCTGAAGCAAACCTGCAGAGACTTACAAATTGGCTTCTTTAATGTGTTCAATCAGATATTCCAATCAGATAAGTCTGGGCAGAGATGAGGACTCTGCCTTTTAATTAGCCTCCCAGGTGATTCTGACACAGGTGTTCAGAGAACCACACTTCAAGAAATACTACTCCTCTCTTTGGTGCCAGGATATATTTTTAACACTATTTTTAATGAGCTTTCCCTTGATTGCCAATTTTCTACTTCCATGTTACTGAGTAACTTTTCTCTACATTTCAGCACTGATACAGGTTAAAACAATCCTGTTTTGTAGTCTAGATATCTGGATTGGTTTCTTGGCCTATTCATTGGGTTTGATGATGTGAACGTTCATAAAATATTAAAATCTATTAATTAAAACGCTAGTGGGAGTCAGAGTTCCCTTTAAGACAGGGATTTGCTTTCATCTAGAAACCTCTCTACCTGATATATGCACATTGTTTTCCCATGTTTTTTTTTTTTTCCCCCTTTTCTGCTAGAAAGCATGAATAAGAAAACATTACCTTGTCAGCACAATGCTTACCAAAGAATGCTGTTCATAATAGGTGTTTGATAAATGGAGATGCTTGAATGGGAAAAAAATAAATAAAGCAGCTCTGTGAGAGAAAGAGCTTGAAAAGATTTCAAATAAATGAAGAGACTTCAGACATTTATTATTCTATGTATTATGTTTGGCACAGTGTTCTCTCATAAAATCCCCATAGTTCCTTTATAAAGGAGGTATATATTATCCCCATTTTACAGATGAGGAAAGAGGCTTGAAGTGGTTTAGTGGCCGAGATCAAACAAATATTGCAACAGATTTTTCAAGTTCGTGAGGCAGAAAAGAACAACCAAAGCTATTTCAGAGGCTTGTAACAACACATTTATTTTTTGTGGATCAGCCTTGGCTTGTTTCATGTGTCTGCATGGTCAGATTTGGCTAAAAGGGGGACTCTGAAAAGAACTTGGGAGAGGTCACTAGTCAACCACATAGTCTTTTAAATCTCTGCCAGGTCATCACATTCATTCTGCTCCCATTAGCAATGAGTGAGAATTCCCTCAGAATTCCCTGCGCCCCTTACAGGGAATGGTAGACTGAATGCTTAGTGTTATGGGCTGAATCTTTGTGTCCCTCCAAAATTCATATGTTGGAATATAACCTCCAGTCTGATGGTATGAGGAAGTGGGACATTCAGAAGATAATTAGGTCATGAGTCTGGAGCCCTTATGAATGAGATTGCTGCTGCTGCTGCTGTTTAGTCACTGTTGTGTCCGACTTTTTGTGACCCAATGGACTGTAGCCCACCAGGCTCCTCTGTCTGTGGAATTTCTTTGGCAAGAATACTGGAGTGGGTAACCATTTCCTTCTCCAGGGGATCTTCCTGACCCAGGGTTTGGACCTGAGTCTCCTGCTTGGCAGGTGGATTCTTTACCAGTGAAACACCTGGGAAGCCCATGAATGGGATTAGTGCCCTTTAAAAAAAAAAAGGACCCCAGAGAGCTCTCTTCACCCTCTTTATCTGCCAGTTGAGCATACAAGGAGAAAATGGTAGTTTGCAACTTGACTAGGTTGCAACTCTGATCTCAGACTCTGCTGCTACTGCTGCTAAGTCGCTTCAGTCGTGTCCAACTCTGTGCGACCCCATAGACGGCAGCCCACCAGGCTCCCCCGTCCCTGGGATTCTCCAGGCAAGAACACTGGAGTGGGTTGCCAGTTCCTTCTCCAATGCATGAAAGTGAAAAGTGAAAATGAAAGTGAAGTCGCTCAGTCATGTCCGACTCTTAGCAACCACATGGACTGCAGCCCACCAGGCTCCTCTGTCCATGGGATTTTCCAGGCAAGAGTACTGGAGTGGATCTCAGACTCTAGGCACCCCCAAATATGAAAAATCATTTTTGTTTTTTTTATAAGCTGCTCAGTCTGATATTCTGTTATAGCAGGCTCAACCGGCTAAGACATAAAGAAAATACTAACAATGGCAACTGACAAAGCCAAAATTCCAATTCATATTTGTATGGTCTGTGCTCAATCACTCACTTGTATCTAACTCTTAGCAACCCCATGGACTGCAGGCCACCAGCCTCCTCTGTCCATGGGATTCTCTAGGCAAGAATACTCGAGTGGGTTGCCATTTCCCTCCTGACCCAGGGTCTCTTACACTGGCAGGCAGATTCTTTATTACCACTGCGCTACCTGGGAAGCCCATTTATATGGTATTAAGGCCCTTAATCCTTCCACTAAGATCATTCATTCACTAATTTATTAATTCAGTAAATCTTTTGGTGCTATTAGTAGCATGTACTGGCTCTTAAGATGTAATCTGACTCCAGAAAGAACTGTGAATCCTGTCTCTCACTTAACTATCTATAGAATAACTAAAATTATATTCCACCTCATAATGGAGGTAAAATTTCAAATATTTTCCTCAAAAATAATGACATATGTACAAATTCCACTTGTTCAAGCGTCAGACTTTATATTGAAAGCCTGCTTCACATGGATCCCTGAAATCTTCATTTATCTCTCTGACATATTCTCTGGTTTGGATGGATCCCAAATTTTAGGAGTCTGAAGATTAAGAACGTGTTAACTAAAACATTTTTGAAACTGATTTTTATTTTGACACCTAAATACATTAAATGAACTGTAATCTACTAGGGCTACCATTTCACATCAAAAACAAAATAGGATGAATACATATAAAATTTTTCAGAATGCAGAAAATTTTAAAAAAGCAGAATGAAGATATATTTCACATATTACCTTGCTTATAGTTGTTTTCTTACTGCAAATTCTTCAGTTTGGAATGCTTCCTTTATCACATTATTGTAAAAATATTCACATAGGTTTTATGATGCCGATTGAATTTAACTTCCTAGTATTATTTCACTCAGTTTGGAATGTGTGGGAAAACTGAGAGAAACCAAGAATAGTTACTAAATATCTTACTAAACTTCTCCCATATGCTTGTCCACAAAGAAAGCTGTCAAGTGTCCAGTGAGAATGCAGAATTATTTAGAAGAGTATTAGCATGTGGCCTAGATTCCCCAAAAATGTCTGAGATGCTAGGATCTGAGAACACTTCATATTGGACTGAACTGATCTGAGGACCAGTGTATTAGAAGAGTGAGCTTCTAAGTCCAAGAGCTGAAGAAGCTTTGCACGGGTGATGGTGGTTCAGGTAGTCCTTAGATCTGATTCATTTAATTCAAAAAATTTTATTGGGTACCTACTTATGTGACATATAAAGTTTCTAGGCTCTGAGAAGGTGATACTGCACAAGATAAGAATCTGACCTTGTGGATTTTAGTGATGGTGATCTAGCCTCTGCTGAGCACTAGTGCTCATAAATGACAGCTGGTAAGACAGTTGTTAACAATTCTGTGAGACACTGCAGCATATTGCAACCGTGATTTGGTCAGCCTTCCTTTCCTTCTTCATTAATTTAGCGAAGGACTAAGAGCAGTTACTACTAGGCTCTGTTAAGATGTTGCTTGCTTTAAAACCTGCCCCTGATTTAATTGCATGTGACTTACATAAAACTGACCCAGCCATTCTTGTGTTAAGATACCTCCTTGAGTAGAAAGGTTGAACAAGGTTGATAGACAAGGCTCTGAAGGATCTTGCCGAGTGCCACTTGGCATACCCCAGGCACATCTTTTTTCTGGTTAATTCAACTCACCAAACATTTTTCATGTCTCTGGATCACTGCCCATGCTCTCTCTCTTCTCTACCTTTATGCTCTTCCCTCCACTCTACACCTGGATAACCCCTATTCATGCTTTAGAGTTAAGCTAAATGCCACTGCTCTATAGCTGCCCTCCCTCACTCAGCCTAAATGAACCCCCTTCCTCCAATTAGCTATATTTTATTTATAGCATCTTTTTTTTTCCCATTGTGCCCTGAATATAGGCAACAGTCTTGAACTGAATTCTTTTCATGGAACTGGCTCCTGAGTCTAATATTAAAAAATCCATATTCAAGAAAATTCAGCTTTGGAGCATCATCAACCCATCATCAGCACTGTCCTCATTATAATGGCCAAAGCTAATGTTACCAAAAGGTTTCTCCATGCTAGAAACTGGGACACCTACATTAAATGAATTATCTTTTTAATCTCACAGTGATCTTATAAAGTAGGTAGTATCATTATGCCCATTTTAAAAATAAGAAAACTGAGGCTCAGAGAATTTCATTTAGTTGTTCAGTGCCTTGAAGCTAGTAAGGGATGCATCAAGGATTTAAAATTATGAGTCTGATGTTAGCACACATGTTTTTAACTACTTTGCTGACAGGTGGTACTCAGTAGTCATGATGGAGACTTCAGGGTAGACTTGTGCTTTCATCCCAGGCCTTTCTAGATAGGGAAATTGGGGTCTAACGATTTGTGCCTGATCTTCTCTGGTGAGCTCAGTAACTGGAGAAGACTTCAGTCTACAGGAGAAGTCATCTCTGTAAAAGTAGAATTGAAGCAGGAGAAGCAAGGAAACTGACATGATCAAGAAGCAATAGATAAAAGCCCTTGATGATGGGGAAACCACAGACTCCAAAGCATCCCATTTCATCCTCTTACCGTCTCATCCTTGGGAAATTATTTCTTAGCTAGAACCAGAATCTGTCTCCCTGTATTTTGTACCAGTGGCCATGAAAAGTGATTTTCATCAGATTTCAGGGTAATCATCATGTCTCTTAGTCCATCTTGTAGCTCCCATTGATGAAGAGAGAGTCCTTTTATTATTTCTAGGTTAATGATATTGAATTAATATTTAAATTGTTCAAAGCCCTTTTCCCTGTATTCATTTATTTGATCTTCACAGCATTTATAGGACAAGGGTTATTATCACTACTTTTTCATTTTATTTTTTTCTGGCTTTTAAAAAAATTAATTTTTATTGGAGAATAGTTGCTTTACAATGTAGTATTAGTCTTTCTGTATGGCAAAGTGAAATAGCTATATGTATACATTTAGCCCCTCTTTTTTGGGTTTTCTTCCCATTTAGGTCACCACAGAGCACTGAGTAGAGTTTCCTGAGCTATACAGTAGGTGCTCATTAGTTATCAATTTTATATATAGTATCAGTAGTATTGGGCTTCCCAGGTGAAGCTAGTGGTAAAAAACCCACCTGCCAATGCAGGAGATGTAAGAGACACAAATTCAATCCCTGGGTTGGGAAGACTCCTCGGGAGGAGGGCATGGCAACCCACTCTAGTATCCTTGCCTGGAGAGTCCCATGGACAGAAGAGCCTGGCAGGGTATGGTCCAGAGTAGCAAAGAGTCAGATATGACTGAAGTGACTTAGCATGCAGCACAATACATCAATAGTATTATCACTACTTTGTGGATGATAATGCGAAGATCCAAGATGCTTGTTCCTTCTACAAGTTAGTATGGCTAATGAGAGACAGAGCTCAGGCAAGCTCTCGCTCCCAGTCATCCATGCCCTCTAAAGTCATCATTTCAAGGCTGCTTCATCCTTACTTCCCTGGTTGCTTACTGGTACCTGGTGAGGTATGCCCTGAATCTCATGGGACAGAGAGTCAGTTGGGCAGGGGAGAGCAGGCTTCTTGTTGTCCACACAGCACTTACTATATACAAAATTGTCCTGGTTGGGATGACAGGACGAAAGTTATAATTTCTCAGGAATAGGCAGACTAATGGAGAAAAGGTCATTAGTCAGTTCAGTTCAGTCACTCAGTCGTGTTCGACTCTTTGCGACCCCATGAATCGCAGCACGCCAGGCCTCACTGTCTATCACCAACTCCCACAGTTCACTCAGTTTCACATCCATCAAGTCAGTGATGCCATCCAGCCATCTCATTGTCTGTCGTCCCCTTCTCCTCCTGCCCCCAATCCCTCCCAGAGTCTTTTCCAATGAGTCAACTCTTCGCATGAGGTGGTGAAAGTACTGGAGTTTCAGCTTTAGCATCATTCCTTCCAAAGAAATCCCAGGGCTGATCTCCTTCAGAATGGACTGGTTGGATCTCCTTGCAGTCCAAGGGACTCTCAAGAGTCTTCTCCAACACCACACTTCAAAACCATCAATTCTTCGGCGCTCAGCTTTCTTCACAGTCCAACTCTCACATCCATCCATGACCAATGGAAAAACCATAGACTTGACTAGATGGACTTTTGTTGGCAAAGTAATGTCTCTGCTTTTCAATAGGCTATCTAGGTTGGTCATAACTTTCCTTCCGAGGGGTAAGTGTCTTTTAATTTCACGGCTGCAGTCACCGTCTGCAGTGATTTTGGAGCCCCCCAAAATAAAGTCTGACACTCTTTCCACTGTTTCCCCATCTATTTCTCATGAAGTGATGGGACCAGATGCCATGATCTTTGTTTTCTGAATGTTGAGTTTTAAGCCAACTTTTTCACTCTCCACTTTCACTTTCATCAAGAGGCTTTTTAGTTCCTCTTCACTTTCTGCCATAAAGGTGGTGTCATCTGCATATCTGAGGTTATTGATATTTCTCCCGGCAATTGTGATTCCAGCTTGTGTTTCGTCCAGTCCAGCGTTTCTCATGATGTACTCTGCATAAAAGTTAAATAAGCAGGGTGACAATATACAGCCTTGACATACTCCTTTTTCTATTTGGAACCAGTCTGTTGTTCTATGTTCAGTTCTAACTGTTGCTTCCTGACCTGCATATAGGTTTCTCAAGAGTCATGTCAGGTGGTCTGGTATTCCCATCTCTCTCAGAATTTTCCACAGTTTATTGTGATCCACACAGTCAAAGGCTTTGGCAGTCAATAAAGCAGAAATAGATGTTTTTCTGAAACTCTCTTGCTTTTTCCATGATCCAGCGGATGTTGGCAATTTGATCTCTGGTTCCTCTGCCTTTTCTAAAACCAGCTTGAACATCTGGAAGTTCACTGTTCACGTATTGCTGAAGCCTGGCTTACAGAACTTTGAGCATTACTTTACTAGCGTGTGAGATGAGTGCAACTGTGTGGTAGTTTGAGCATTCTTTGGCATTGCCTTTCTTTGGGATCGGAATGAAAACTGACTTTTCCAGTCCTGTGGCCACTGCTGAGTTTTCCAAATTTGTTGGTATATTGAGTGCAGCACTAATGGCAGTCTAACAGAAAAAAAGTAATAAATATCATCAAATACAAGCCTGACATTTACCAAGGACAATTGTTCCATCATAAAAATCTCAGGCTTTTGGAGCCTTTCAATTAAGCCCTCACAAGACATCCTGACTCTTTACCAAGGAGGAGGAAACGAAAGGATAACAAAGTGTGTATATGTTCGGGGTCAGGGTGGTGGATGGGGGTGGGGAGTAGCAACGGCAGATGACAGGAGGAAGACCAAAGGGGACATTCCTGTGGTTTCAAGAGTCAATTGAGCTCCTAATTCTTTGTGACCAGCAGTAGGATTAAGAGTTCAGAAGGGCAGGTCAAACAAGGGCACAGGGTCAGGCTGGGTCTTGCAGAGATGTGACTCAGGAAATGCTGGCAGACTGGACCCCCATACCTTCCCCAGCAGGCCTCCAATTAGGATTTAATGGCCAAATGTGGAATGCATTAGGAGTTCTGAGCAGAAAGTGTGTGTTCAAAGGAGCTGCCTCTTTTTAGCTAAGTAGGAAAACATTCCTTCATGGTCAGTCTCCTCCTGAGCCATGCTAATTTTGGGGGCCTCTCTGGCAGTGGTGCCTTGCAAAGATTTCACTTACAAGTGGCCTGGGTATAACCCTCTGTTTTCCTTGAGGATGACACAAAGAATCAGTGGATCCACTGGCTCTGTTTGGTATTTGGGGTGACATGGGAAGTAGGAAAAATCATCTGACCTGGGATTCTTTGTGTTGTGGATGTGGTAAACGTGTATCCCACATATATAAGATACATACATAGAAAATGCAGATGCATCAGTAGTTACAGGTAGATGATGTAAGATAGGGTTAAAATATTTGCCTACTTCTGTGGGTGTTCCTGCTGTGTCCATCTACCTACTTACCAACTTATTGATATATTTCTTTTTTTCATATTTCTCTTTAAATGCTGTCTTGTCACAGAGGGGAATTCAAGCAACTTCCCAAGGTATACTGTGCATGTATACCTGTGTGTACATGAGCGTGTGCATGTGAGCACATGCATGTATGAGTACATATGGCTGTATAAAAGAAGTATAGTATATAAACATGCATGTGCATATATATGAATCTGCATATCCCTTATACCTCTGAGTGACTGAACACAGGAATTAGGAAACACGTTGGCATCTGTGAAAATGCTTCTGGAAGTGAGGATACACAGAGCATAAAAGATTAGCTCTGCTCTCACCAGTATGTGTAATGGCATATTTTGCACATGTGAATGCAATGACTCTTTCTCTGATGATATATTGTGCTCTGCATGTGTTGCTTCATGTGAACATGAATGATACATAGGATCATGTGTGGATACATGTAATACCTTTGTTGAGACTGGATGGGAATGGATATACATGGCACTTTTGTAGTCCATATGTTTGTGTGCAAATATGCAATAATGTGAATACCTATGAATTCCACATAAACTAGAATGTGCATATGTATGGTTATGCCTAGTGAATGGATGTATCTATTGGGTTGGCCAAAAGTTTGTTCAGGTTTTGTCATATGATGTACATTTTGGCCAACCCAATATATTACATTATATATACTTATATTCATACACAGGTATATACATGTCTATACATATACAGGCATACCTTGTTTTGCTGTACTTTATTATACTTTGCAGATTTTGTGATTTCTTTTTCAAATTGAAGATTTATGGCAACCCTGCATTGAGCAAGTCTTCTGGCACCATTTTTTCCCTGTATTTGCATTTTTCTAGCAGTATTTGCTGAAGCCTGGCTTGGAGAATTTTGAGCATTACTTTACTAGTGTGTGAGATGAGTGGAATTGTGCGGTAGTTTGAGCATTCTTTGGCATTGCCTTTCTTTGGTATTGGAATGAAAACTGATCTTTTCCAGTCCTGTGGCCACTGCTGAGTTTTCCAAATTTGCTGGCATATTGAGTGCAGCACTTTCACAGCATCATCTTTCAGGATTTGAAACAGCTCCGCTGGAATTCCATCACCTCCACTAGCTTTGTTCGTAGTGATGCTTTCTAAGGCCCACTTGACTTCACATTCCAGGATGTCTGGCTCAAGGTGAGTGATCACACCATCATGATTATCTGGGTCGTGAAGATCTTTTTTGTACAGTTCTTCTGTGTATTCTTGCCACCTCTTCTTAATATCTTCTTCTGTTAGGTCCATACCATTTCTGTCCTTTATTGAGCCCACCTTTGCATGAAATGTTCCCTTGGTATCTCTCATTTTCTTGAAGAGATCTCTAGTCTTTCCCATTCTGTTGTTTTCCTCTATTTCTTTGCATTGATCACTGAAGAAGGCTTTCTTATCTCTTCTTGCTATTCTTTGGAACTCTGCATTCAAATGCTTATATCTTTCCTTTTCTCCCTTGTTTTTCACCTCTCTTCTTTTCACAGCTATTTGTAAGGCCTCCCCAGACAGCCATTTTGCTTTTTTGCATTTCTTTTCCATGGGGGTGGTCTTGATCCCTGTCTCCTGTACAATGTCACGAACCTCATTCCATAGTTCATCAGGCACTCTATCTATCAGATTTAGGCCCCTAAATCTATTCCTCACTTCCACTGTATAATCATAAGGGATTTGATTTAGGTCATACCTGAATGGTCTAGCGGTTTTCCCTACTTTCTTCAATTTGAGTCTGAATTTGGTAATAAGGAGTTCATGATCTGAGCCACAGTCAGCTCCTGGTCTTATTTTTATTGACTGTATAGAGCTTCTCCATCTTTGGCTGCAGAGAATATAATCAATCTGATTTTGGTGTTGACCATCTGGTGATGTCCATGTGTAGAGTCTTCTCTTGTGTTGTTGGAAGAGGGTGTTTGCTATGACCAGTGCATTTTCTTGGCAAAACTCTATTAGTCTTTGCCCTGCTTCATTCCACATTCCAAGGCCAAATTTTCCTGTTACTCCAGGTGTTTCTTGACTTCCTACTTTTGCATTCCAGTCCCCTATAATGAAAAGGACATTTTTTGGGGTGTTTGTTAGTTCTAAAAGGTCTTGTAGGTCTTCATAAAACCGTTCAACTTCAGCTTCTTCAGTGTTACTGGTTGGGGCATAGACTTGGATTACTGTGATACTGAATGGTTTGCCTTGGGAGATGAACAGAGATCATTCTGTCATTTTTGAGATTGCATCCAAGTACTGCATTTCGGACTCTTTTGTTGACCATGATCACTGCTCCATTTCTTCTGAGGGATTCCTGCCCGCAGTAGTAGATATAATGGTCATCTGAGTTAAACTCACCCATTCCAGTCCATTTTAGTTCGCTGATTCCTAGAATGTCGACGCTCACTCTTGCCATCTCTTGTTTGGCCACTTCCAATTTGCCTTGATTCATGGACCTGACATTCCAGGTTCCTATGCAATATTGCTCTTTACAGCATCAGACCTTGCTTCTATCACCAGTCACATGCACAGCTGGGTATTGTTTTTGCTTTGGCTCCATCCCTTCATTCTTTCTGGAGTTATTTCTCCACAGATCTCCAGTAGCATATTGGGCCCCTACTGAACTTCCTGATGTTCAAGCTGGTTTTAAAAAAGGCAGAGGAACCAGAGATCAAATTGCCAACATCCGCTGGATCATCGAAAAAGTGAGAGAATTCCAGAAAAACATCTATTTCTGCTTTATTGACTATGCCAAAGCCTTTGACTGTGTGGATCACAATAAACTGTGGAAAATTCTGAGAGAGATGGGAATACCAGACCACCTGACCTGACTCTTGAGAAATCTGTATGCAGGTCAGGAAGCAACAGTTAGAACTGGACATGGAACAACAGACTGGTTCCAAATAGGAAAAGGAATATGTCAAGGCTGTACATTGTCACCCTGCTTATTTAACTTCTATGCAGAGTGCATCATGAGAAACCCTGGGCTGGAAGAGGCACAAGGTGGAATCAAGATTGCTGGGAGAAATATCAATAACCTCAAATATGCAGATGACACCACCCTTATGGCAGAAAGTGAAGACGAACTAAAAAGCCTCTGATGAAAGTGAGAGGGGAGAGTGAAAAAGTTGGCTTAAAGCTCAACATTCAGAAAATGAAGATCATGGCATCCGGTCCCATCACTTCATAGGAAATAGATGGGAAAACAGTGGAAACAGTGTCAGACTTTATTTTGCGGGGCTCCAAAATCACTGCAGATGGTGACTACAGCAATGAAATTAAAAGACACTTATTCCTCGGAAGGAAAGTTATGACCAACCTAGATAGCATATTGAAAAGCAGAGACATCACTTTGTCAACAAAGTTCTGTCTAGTCAAGGCTATGGTTTTTCAATTGGTCATGTATGGATGTGAGAGTTGGACTGTGAAGAAAGCTGAGCGCTGAAGAATTAATGCTTTTGAACTGTGATGTTGGAGAAGACTCTTGAGAGTCCCTTGGACTGCAAGGAGATCAGCCCTGGGATTTCTTTGGAAGGAATGATGCTAAAGCTGAAGCTCCAGTACTTTGGCCATCTCATGAGAAGAGTTGTCTCACTGGAAAAGACTCTGATGCTGGGAGGGATTGGGGGCAGGAGGAGAAGGGGACAACAGAGGATGAGATGGCTGAATGGCATCACAGACTCGATGGACGTGAGTGTGAGTGAACTCCGGGAGTTGGTGATGGACAGGGAGGCCTGGCATGCTGCGATTCATGGGGTTGCAAAGAGTCGGACACGACTGAGTGACTGAACTGAAATGATGTATATATGTGTGTATATAAATGCATATGTGTGTATATATATATATATTACAAAAAAGTGCTAGTTATGTTTCCCCATCAATTTTAATACATTATTGACTGGAGACTTATTAAAGCCACAGGTTATTTTTCTGCAAAAACCCCTGGTCAATTATGTGTTAACAACAAACCCTGTCATCTTCCCGAAGCACCAGCTGTTCCTTGAGATCTCACTGTGAGCTATGCAGTGGACTCGCTGCCAGTGGACATGACACAGAGCAAAACTACCCTTCATGGAATGACTGCCTCTAATGAATGCGGCAGGACAGGTGGCCAAGGGTTGTTCTGGAACCTAAACCTGCATGTGTCAGACATGCAGGGAAGGCTGAAGAGAAATCAGTCCTGTGCCTGGAGGCTTGTGCTGTGCTAGCACTCAGAGTAGACACAACAGGGTCCTTCCCAGCAAGGTGTTCACAGGGCTATGGAAACATAGACTTCACACGAATAATTATAATGCACCGCCAGGGCGATGCTCTAATTAAGGCAAAGAAAGTGGAACGAACTAACCTCTTGGGAGCTGTAAGAGGCTTGTCAGAGTGAAGAATGTAACAACACAAATTTACCTTCTAGGATGGATTCACTAGGCAGAAAATTGGTGGTGGGTGGTTGGGGTAGATGAGTATATGGAGGGGAGGTGCAGTAGACATCCTAGAGGGTGAGGATGAGAGAAACACGCACAGAGTTTCAGAAAGGAGGAACCTTCCGTGGTGGCCAGAATATAAACACCAGGACGTCCGAAACCCCTCTCCAGACTGGGCTGTCCCTGTGCAGCAGACCTAGTCACGTGCTTCCCCCGGTATTTATTGCACACCACCCGTGGGCTCTTGGTAAATGTTAGTTTGGTGGATGAAGGGATATCACAAAGAATGGGTAAGCTATGAATGATGTATTTGCCCTGCTGAGGATTCTGCACTTTATCCTGGAGGTAATGGAAAACCCCCAAAGAGTTTAAGGAGGAAAATCATGTGATTCAAATTTGTATTTTAAGGAAAGTCAGTCCAGCTGGAGCAGGCACAGCTGGTTGTGGGAGATACGGAGAGAAAACCTGAGGCAGAGAGCTGGGTCAGGAGACACCCGGAGTGGCCCTGATACACATGCTAGAGGCCTGGGAGCAGACAGTGGCGGGGACCATGAAGAACAGGCAGCTGATCAGAAGGGAAGTGAACAACCTCTGATTCCTCAGATCTCCATTCACATATGAGCATTTCTCTCTTCTCTAAGAGCACAATCTGAGATCTCTAAAAACTGTTATGCTTCTGAGCCCACATGATTCAGTCAAAGCAGCAAAGTAATGAGGTGCTACAGGGCATTGTAGTAAAAAACCACATATATTTTGGCCATGTCACATGGCATGTGGTATCTTAAGTTCCCCATCCAGGGATGGAACCCATGCTCCCTGCAGTGAAAGCATGGAACTTTAACCACTGCATCACCACAGAAATCTCAAAATAAAATGAACGAAACCCTGTGTCTTAGTGCAGCATACCTGGATACTATTTCCACTTCCCAGCTCTTCTACTTAGCAGCCACCTGACTTTGCCTGAGTCCCATATCCTAGCTTCTTGTTGCATAAAATGCAAAACAGTAATATCAGCATTGTAGTGTTGTGGGGATTTGCTTAGGAAAATACATGTGAGTGTTTCTTTAAAATCTTCAAGCAACCATGCAAGCACTAGCTATTAATTATGTAGAGACTCAGAGCAGGGATTGACATCAGCGATTACCAAGTGAAAAACATAAGGCTGCCTTGATTTGGGGGCTTCCCTGGTAGCTCAGACATTAAAGAATCCACTTATAATACAGGAGACCCAGGTTTGATCCCTGGGTCAGGAAGATCCCCCAGAGAAGGGAATGGCAACCCACTCCAGTCCTCAGAACTTTGAATTCTGTCCCTGTCTTCCATAGGACAGTTTTAAATATAAAGAATACTGTCTCTTCCAGCCTGGTGCTTTAAAAGAGAACAGGACTTAAGCCAGAAAACTAATAGGCTGACTTAGCATCAGTGCTCATGGGGTTCCTTCTGGAGGGACACACTTTCTGGAAGGGGCCTCTCTGGGCGTCCTTAAGAGAAAGACCTGTGAGCACGCAGCCTATTAAATACCCCGGGCCAAAACCTCTCTGTTTACTGCTCCTCTCACGTGTGTGACCCTTCATCTCTTTGCACACACTTTATTTCAATTAACATTTCACAATCCCTCTGTCCCCGTTTTCCTTAGGCTTACCCAAACACTGACTTTTCCTTATCTCAGTAGCTCAGGGAACCCTTGAGGCTCTGCTAAAATCAGCAGACATATGTCCTTGATTAACAAGAAAGACAAAGTATGACCAGGGTCATAACCATCAAGCATCTTAAAGTCTTGAAAAGAGAAAGACTTTGTCCAAAGTCTTGGGTTTTGATATAACTGTGAGAGTCTTGGCTCTCCCTGTCATTGTGAGAAGTGGGAGCATGGAGGTTCAGTGTCACAGGGACCTACTGTTCAGTGAGACTCTCAGATTATCCTGTACAACAGCTCAAGTACCTTCTATCAACACACACTTGTAGAAACTTTCTGTTAATTCCAGGCAATTTACTATGGGCTGGGACCATAATAAAGAAGGGTATACACACCGAGGAAACCAGAATTGA
Organism: Capricornis sumatraensis; assembly: GCF_032405125.1. Lineage (NCBI taxonomy): Eukaryota > Metazoa > Chordata > Mammalia > Artiodactyla > Bovidae > Capricornis > Capricornis sumatraensis. Next base: position 31,014,209 of record NC_091079.1, read on the forward strand.
AAGAGACACATGTACCCCAATGTTCATCGCAGCACTGTTTATAATAGCCAGGACATGGAAACAACCTAGATGTCCATCAGCAGATGAATGGATAAGAAAGCTTTGGTACATGTACACAATGGAGTATTACTCAGCCGTTAAAAAGAATTCATTTGAATCAGTTCTGATGAGATGGATGAAACTGGAGCTGATTATACAGAGTGAAGTAAGCCAGAAAGAAAAACACCAATACAGTATACTAACACATATATATGGAATTTAGAAAGATGGCAATGACGACCCTGTATGCAAGACAGGAAAAAAGACACAGCTGTGTATAACGGACTTTTGGACTCAGAGAGAGAGGGAGAGGGCGGGATGATTTGGGAGAATGGCATTCTATCATGTATACTATCATGTAAGAATTGAATCACCAGTCTATGTCTGACGCAGGATACAGCATGCTTGGGGCTGGTGCATGGGGATCACCCACAGAGATGTTATGGGGAGGGAGGTGGGAGGGGGTTTCATGTTTGGGAACACATGTAAGAATTAAAGATTTTAAAATTTAATAAAAAATAAAAAAATAAATTATTTTTACAGCTATTTAAAAAAAAAAAAAAAAAGAAGAAGGCTTGGCCCTCAGTCTCCAAGGGTGAGGATAGATAAGGTTATTCCTTTCTTCCTTCCTTCATTTATTTGTTCTACAAACATTCATTTGACGTTTAGTAAGTAACAAGCACTATGGTGGATGATAAGCATCAAGTAATAAAATGCATGCTCTTTGCTCATGGAACTAACAGTGAGATGGGAGAGACATTTAAAAATGTTAAAACAAAAAATATAAAATATTAATACAAAGGAAACAGACCACTAGGACTTCCCTACAAAGACTTCCCTGGTGGCTCAGACGGTAAAGTGTCTGTCTACAATGCAGGAGACCTGGGTTCAATCCCTGGGTCAGGAAGATCTGCTGGAGAAGGAAATGGCAATCCACTGCAGTACTATTGCCTGGAAAATCCCATGGACAGAGGAGCATAGTAGGCTACAGTCCATGGGGTCGCAAAGAGTCAGACACGACTGAGTGACGTTCCTATATATTCCTATAAGACTTCCCTGATGGTCCAGTGGTTAAGAATCTGCCTACCAATCCAAGAACAGTTCCATCCCTGGTCCAGGAAGATCCCACATGCAACTAAGCCCATGCACTGTAACTACTGAGGCCATGCTCTAGAGCCCACAAACCACGACTACTGAAGCCTATGCGCCTACAGCACATGCTCTGCAAGAAGAGAAGCCACCACAATGAGGAGCCCATGCACCGCAACTAGAGAACAGTCTCTGCCTTCGACAACTAGAGAAAGCCCACATAGCAGCGAAGACCCAGCATGGCCAAAAATAAATAAATAAAGTCTTATATATATATATATATATATATATATATAAAAGTACACCTCTCTGCTCAATGTTATGTGGCAGCCTGGATGGGAAGGGAGTTTGGGGAGAACGGATATATGTATATGTATGACTGAGTCCCTTCGCTGTTCACCTGAAACAATCACAACATTGTTTGTTAATTGGCTACACCCCACTACAAAATAAAAAGTTCTAGAATACTACCCCGTTAAAATGACAAACTAGAGTAAAGCTATGAAGAGGCCCCTCATCTAGTTTAAGGTTCAGGAAAATCTTTCTTTAGGAAGTAACACCTGGTCCAAGATATGAAGAATAAATGACAGTCAACTAACCAGTAGGTTGAGGGTCAGGAAAAGTGTTCTAGGTTGAGGCTCGGGAAAAGTGTTCCAGGTAGAGAAAAGACTGGGTCAAGGCTCCAGAATCAGGAGGAAATAAGAGGAGGTCAGTATAGCTGGAGTTGAGGGAGTATAAAGAAAGAAGAATGAGGTAAGCCTGGAGAAGACTCAGAAGTCATGCTAAGGATTTGTTACTTATCTCAAGAAGAGTGGAAAGCCATTAAAGCCTTGTAAATTGGAATGAGATTACATTTAACATTTGACATTACTCTACTTAATGAAACCAAGCCATGCCTGCGGGGCAACCCAAGACGGGCAGGTCATGGTGGAGAGGTCTGACAGAATGTGGTCCACTGGAGAATGGAATGGCAAGCCACTTCAGTATTCTTGCCTTGAGAACCCAATGAACAGTATGAAAAGGCAAAATGATAGGATACCAAAAGAGGAACTCCCCAGGTCAGTAGGTGCCCAATATGCTACTGGTGAGGAGTGGAGAAGTAACTCCAGAAAGAACAAAGGGATGAAGCCAAAGCAAAAACAATACCCAGCTGTGCATGTGACTGGTGATAGAAGTAATATCTGATGCTATTAAGAGCAATATTGCATAGGAACCTGGAATGTCAGGTCCATGAATCAAGGCAAATTGGAAGTGGCCAAACAAGAGATGGCAAGGGTGAACGTTGACATTCTAGGAATCAGCAAACTAAAATGGACTGGAATGGGTGAATTTAACTCAGATGACCATTATATCTACTACTGCAGGCAGGAATCCCTCAGAAGAAATGGAGTAGACATCATGGTCAACAAAAGAGTCTGAAATGCAGTACTTGGATGCAATCTCAAAAACGACAGAATGATCTCTGTTCATCTCCAAGGCAAACCATTCAATATCACAGTTATCTAAGTCTATGCCCCAACCAGTAACGCTGAAGTTGAACGGTTTTATGAAGAGCTACAAGACCTTTTAGAACTAACACCCACAAAATATGTCCTTTTCATTATAGGGAACTGGAATACAAAAGTAGGAAGTCAAGAAACACCTGGAGTAACAGGAAAATTTGGCCTTGGAATGTGGAATGAAGCAGGGCAAAGACTAATAGAGTTTTGCCAAGAAAATGCACTGGTCATAGCAAACACCCTCTTCCAACAACACAAGAGAAGACTCTACACATGGACATCACCAGATGGTCAACACCAAAATCAGATTGATTATATTCTCTGCAGCCAAAGATGGAGAAGCTCTATACAGTCAACAAAAACAAGACCAGGAGATGACTGTGGCTCAGATCATGAACTCCTTATTACCAAATTCAGACTCAAATTGAAGAAAGTAGAGAAAACCGCTAGACCATTCAGGTATGACCTAAATCAAATCCCTTATGATTATACAGTGGAAGTGAGGAATAGATTTAGGGGCCTAAATCTGATAGATAGAGTGCCTGATGAACTATGGAATGAGGTTTGTGACACTGTACAGGAAACAGGGATCAAGACCATCCCCATGAAAAATAAATGCAAAAAAGCAAAATGGCTGTCTGGGGAGGCCTTACAAATAGCTGTGAAAAGAAGAGAGGTGGAAAGCAAAGGAGAAAAGGAAAGATACAAGCATCTGAATGGAGAGTTCCAAAGAATAGCAAGAAGAGATAAGAAAGCCTTCTTCAGTGATCAGTGCAAAGACATAGAGGAAAAGAACAGAATGGGAAAGACTAGAGATCTCTTCAAGAAAATGAGAGATACCAAGGGAACATTTCATGCAAAGGTGGGCTCGATAAATGACAGAAATGGTCTGGACCTAACAGAAGCAGAAGAGGTGGCAAGAATACATGGAAGAACTGTACAAAAAAGATCTTCACAACCAAGGTAATCACGATGGTGTGATCACTCATCTAGAGCCAGACATCCTGGAATGTGAAGTCAGGTGGGCCTTAGAAAGCATCACTATGAACAAAGCTAGTGGAAGTGATGAAATTCCAGTTGAGCTGTTTCAAATCCTGAAAGATGATGCTGTGAAAGTGCTGCACTCAATATGCCAGCAAATTTGGAAAACTCAGCAGTGGCCGCAGGACTGGAAAAGGTCAGTTTTCACTCCGATCCCAAAGAAAGGCAATGCCAAAGAATGCTCAAACTACTGCACAATTGCACTCATCTCACATGCTAGTAAAGTAATGCTCAAAATTCTCCAAGCCAGCCTTCAGCAATATGTGAACCGTGAACTCCCTGATGTTCAAGCTGGTTTTAGAAAAGGCAGAGGAACCAGAGATCAAATTGCTAACATCCGCTGGATCATGGAAAAAGCAAGAGAGTTCCAGAAAAACATCTATTTCTGCTTTATTGACTTGCCAAAGCCTTTGACTGTGTGGATCACAATAAACTGTGGAAAATTCTGAAAGAGATGGGAATACCAGACCACCTAACCTGCCTCTTGAGAAATCTGCATGCAGGTCAGGAAGCAACAGTTAGAACTGGACATGGAACAACAGACTGGTTCCAAATAGGAAAAGGAGTGTGTCAAGGCTGTATATTGTCACCCTGCTCATTTAACATCTATGCAGAGTACATCATGAGAAACGCTGGACTGGAAGAAACACAAGCTGAAATCAAGATTGCTGGGAGAAATATCAATAACCTCAGATATGCAGATGACACCACCCTTATGGCAGAAAGTGAAGAGGAGCTAAAAAGCCTCTTGATGAAGGTGAAAGAGGAGAGCAAAAAAGTTGGCTTAAACTCAACATTCAGGAAACGAAGATCATGGCATTCGGTCCCATCACTTCATGGGAAATAAATGGGGAAACAGTGGAAACAGTGTCAGACTTTATTTTGGGGGGCTCCAAAATCACTGCAGATGGTGACTGTAGCCATGAAATAAGAAGATGCTTACTCCTTGGAAGAAAAGTTATGAGCAACCTAGTTAGCATATTCAAAAGCAGAGACATTACTTTGCCGACTAAGGTCCATCTAGTCAAGGCTATGGTTTTTCCAGTAGTCATGTATGGATGTGTGAAGAGGGCTGAGTGCCGAAGAATTGATGCTTTTGAATTGTGGTGTTGGAAAGACTCTTGAGAGTCCCTTGGACTGCAAGGAGATCCAACCAGTCCATTCTAAAGGAGATCAGCCCTGGGATTTCTTTGGAAGGATTGATGCTAAAGCTGAAGCTCCAGTACTTTGGCCACCTCATGCGAAGAGTTGACTCATTGGAAAAGACTCTGATGCTGGGAGGGATTGGGGGCAGGAGGAGAAGGGGACGACTGAGGATGAGATGACTGGATGGTATCATGGACTCGATGGACACGAGTCTGAGTGAACTCCGGGAGATGGTGACACATAGGGAGGCCTGGCGTGCTGTGATTCATGGGGTCACAAAGAGTCGGACACGACTGAGTGACTGAACTGAACTGAACTGAACATATAGATCAGAGCGCAAAGGGGGGAAACATTTTTCTTGGTGTAGGAAGGTTTTGATGTGATTCAAGTCAGAGGTGCCCATGGCTGGACTAGGGTAGAGACCATGGACACAGCTCACCCAACTGGAAAAAATGACTACTAGGTAAAATGACAAGTGCTACAATAAAGGTGAGTACCCAGCTTCTCTAAGTGCTCCAAGGAGATGAAGAGAACATAGCTCAGAGAACAGTGATCTGCCTAAGATCACCGAGCCAGTTTGTAGTAAACATCATCCTTACCTCTGCTCATCCTGTTCATCTGCCCCCCAACCCTTCATGAAATTTAACCACAACCCTGCAGCCCACTGTCCTTCCAGCTCCAGACCCTGCATGGAGTGTTTTCTGCTGTTATTGGCCACAATAATTTACCTTTTCTCAGGGCTCTTGAGTGATACTTAAGAGCCCTGACCTGCAGAATCGAACATACATCTTAGTTTCAACCCCTGGGTCCATCTGACTCGTGGGTGAAAATGAAGAGAATTAACTCATGGGAGCCACCCATGTGAGGACTGAGGAAGTGGGGCGGTGTGTGTGTGTGTGGGGGGGGGCGGAGATGAAACTTTTCAGATCACACTACAGAAAACAAAAGCTAAAGAAGCAATTTCAAGCATTTCTCAGGACTGTATGAACTGAGTCTTGATTCAATCATTGCTTCAAAGGCACTACAAGTACCTGGCAGGATGCATTGAGCATGCATTGCCATTTAATCTTAAAAAGCTTCTCTATGCTGTAGGTATGATTAGTTGCAATTTTTTTTCTTCCACTAGATCATAATCCATGAAGGCATGGATGTGATCCTTGTGTTCATCCCAGAGAAATATTATCTGTAGCACAAAATAGTAATACTGGTATTAGTCAGTCATGTCCAACTCTTTGCGACCCCATGGACTATAGCCTGGTCAGGCTCCTCTGTCCATGGGATTCTCAAGGCAAGAATACTGGAGTGGGTTGTCATTCCCTTCTCCAGAGGATATTCCCAACCCAGGAATCGAACCCGGGTCTCCTGCATTGCAGGCAAATGCTTTACCATCTGAGCTACAGGGAAGCACAAAATAGGTACCCGATTTATAGTTTTAAATAAATGAATAAGAATAGGCCAATTAAATAAATGCTCAAGACTATAGACCTTTTAAGTGAGGGTAGGAAAGAGGGCACTAGGATTCACACCCAGGTCTGTTTGACCCCAAACTCCACAGTCCTTCCATTATACTACACTGTCACATGCTAGAGGCAAGGGAAAGACCCACTGGGATTTCTAGTTTGAGCCCTTCCTGGGTTACTGAGATGAAATTGAGACCCAGACAGGAAGAGACTTAATCAGGGTGTCCTAGGACATTAACATCAGATCTGGCCTGACAATCCAGATCTCCTGGTTCCAGTCTCTTTGTCCTTTCTTTCACCTGACCTCTTAGGAAAGATGGAAAAGGCCAGGTGGTGATCTAATCATGAGCATAAGTCCCAGAGTCAACCAGGCATAGATTATAATCCAAGCAACTCTCTTTTGAAGTCTATGATCTTGGAAAGGATGTTTCTTAAGACTCAAGTTTCTCATCTGTTTAATGGGGTTCATTAATAAGACTTTATATCAAATAAATCTGTTGTGAAGATTCTATGAGATAATCTAGTACAAGTGTTTGGGAAAATGTCTCATCTACAGAAAGCACTCAGTAAATGTTATCAATTTTGTGTTTATGATTAAAGGGATGTAATTATTTATGTAAGACCTGGTTTTCTTATATGAAAATTGGAGGTAATAATAGTGCCTAACTTCAAAGTTGTTTTTATGAAGATCAAATGTGCTTAAAACAGTACCTTAAAATAGGAAGCACCAAATAAATGTAAGTTGCTGTTACTACTATTACTATAATGATGATGATAATGCTATTTCTCTTGGCATTTCGGCAACTGATACTATAGAGGGAGTAAGCAATGCTCTAAGTGACATGTAACAGAGATGTGTCTTTCTGTTCAGGTGGAAATACAGAGAAGGAATAGGGTATCACTGGCCTCTTACCAGGCCAGATCTCCATCAGCCCAAGTAACTATAAATCCTCTTTCAGAAGGAGCCACAAGAAATCAGAATCTAACAAAGCTCAGATCATAATGGCTACAGATCCAGGAGGATAATCCTTGGTATATTATTTAGGGGTTTTTCTTTCCTTATATTTTCCCATTTCATGATGATTTAGGCCCTTTTTGAAAATGGCAGCCTGCCCAGCAGTGTCCAAGGACTATGTTTCATTCCACCCAGTGACTGAAGGTTTATCAAAAGGAAAGGACAGTCTTGTATGTCTTCTAATGGTCATCTTAGAGTAATAAACATAAGAGCTATTATTTGTAAAATGCCCTGTGGAGATGAGGCATTTTATTTAGTATGATGGTTGACTTTATGTGTTAACTTGACTAGGCCATGGAGTGTCTGGTTATTTGGTCAAACAGTATTCAGGGTGTTTCTGTAGGAGTGTTTTTGGATGAGATTAACTTTTAAATCAGTGGATTGAGTAGAGCAGATTACCCTCCCTAATTTGGTTGAGCCTCATTGTATCAATGAAGGTCTGAATAAAATATAAAAGCTGACCCTTCCTTGAGTAGGTCTTCCCTCATAGCTCAGTTGGTAAATCATCTGCCTGCAATGCAGGAGACCCAGGTTTGATTCCTGGGTTGGGAAGATCTCCTGAGGAAGGAAATAGCAATCTGCTCCAGTATTCTTGCCTGGAGGATCCCATGGACAGAGGAGCCTAGCCAGCTACACCCCATGGGGTTGCAAGAGTCGGACATGACTTAACAACTAAACCACCAGCACTTTCTTGAGTAAGAGGGGATTCTCCCTGTCTGTCTGTCTTTGAACTGGGATATTAGCTTTTTTCCTGCCTTTGGACTCAAAACTGAAACACTGGATCTTCCTAGGTCTTGGGCCTGCCCATATTTGGACAGGAGCTCTCATCAGTTCTCCTGGTTCTCAGACCTTTGAACCAACCAGACTGGGACTGCACCACCAGTTCTCACCTTCCTCCTCTCACCCTGCAGATCATCACAGATTTTCCTGAGAAATCGGTCACTACCTAAGAGGCTGTTTTTCTAAAGCTCAGGGTACCTCACTCTGGGTTTGCTCCTAGATTCCTTTCATGGTGTACTACCACTCAGCAACTACAAAGGCTAGCAATTTAACCTTTGTAGAATTCGATGGTGAGAACCCTTTGCTGCTTCACACATGACTGATTAAATCACCATCATTGGCACCTGATGGGGTGATTTAGTGGATGTTCATCCTTTTCTCCTCCCCAGAGATTAAGGGGATGAGACTGAAAGTTTTCAACCTTCTAAACATCTAGTTGTTTCCTCTGGTGACCGGCCCCTACCCCCAAACCCATCTTTAGTTGAATTAGGATGACTTTTGAGTCACCTTATTAACATAACACAAGACACCTTTATTATTCTCACCACCCAGGAAATTCCAATGTTTGTAGAAGCTCTGGTGCCAGAAACAGGCCTGGGGACCACAAGTGTGTTAGTCGCTCAGTCATGTCCAACTCTTTTGTGACCCCATGGACCAGGCTCCTCTGTCCGTGGGATTCTCCAGGCAAGAATACTGGAGCGGGTTGCCATTTCCTTCTCCAGGGATCTTCCTGACCCAGAGATTGAGCCTGGGTCTCCTGCATTGCAGGCAGATTTTTTATCATCTAAGCCACCAAGGAGGCCTCAGGGATCAAACATATCTTTCTTATTATAAAGCACAATTATTACACACTCTTAAGTAGTGTTGTTTTGTTTCTGATGAGGGTTCCTGCTTTACCATGTTCTACAAAGTGGAGACCAGAAATGTTATGTCAACTAATCTCCTTACAAATGAAAGGAAATGGGGGAAACTTCTTCCCCCAAAGCCTCAAATACACATCTTGAACATACTTTAAGAATTCCCTCTTCACTCCAGTATTACTATTAGCACTCCAGTACTAGTCATGTATATACAAATTACTTCCCAACAGTGAGGTACTATGTGAAAGTCTCTCAGTCGTGTCTGACTTTTTGCAAACCCATGGACTATACAGTCCATGAACTCTTCAGGGCAGAATACTGGAGTGGGTAGCCTTTCCCTTCTCCAGGGGATTTTCCCAACTCAGGGATCAAACCCAGGTCTACCCGTATTGCAGGCAGATTGTTTACCAGCTTAGCCACAAGGGAAGCTCAAGAATACTGGAGTGGGTAGCCTATCCCTTTCCCAGGGGATCTTCCTGACCCAGGAATCAAACTGGGGACTCCTACATTGCAGGCGGATTCTTTACCAACTTAGCTATCGGGGAAGCCTGAGCTACTCTAAGGCAGAGATTAATACCTCCCCAGTAAATCCAGGCATGGTACCCAATTAGCAGACAGTATTACGTAATGGGGCTTCCCAAATGGCACAGTGGTAAAGAATCCTCTTGCCAATGCAGGAGATGCAAGAGATGCTGGTTAGATCTCTGGGTCAGGAAGATCCCCTGGAAGAAGAAATGGCAACCCACTCCAGTATTCTTACCTGAAAAATTCCATGGACAGAGCAGCCTTATTCATGGACTGCAGTCCAAGGGGTCACAAAGAGTCGGACATGACGGAGTGACTGAGTACACACACATTATGTAATGGAAAGCAGTACACCCTGGAGTCAGACTCAAGTATTTCCATCTGATCTTTCCCATTTGCCTCTACTAGAATTGTAATTTTGTTGTACTTAATCTCTCTAAACTTCAACTTTCTCATCTGGGGAATAAGATTATATATTTTCTGAGCTACTTTGAATACCAACTGACATAAAATATCTGGAACAGAGTAAGTGTTCTTTTAACATTATTTTCCTTTTGCTTTTTCTCTTCCATTTCAATAAACACTTCCTCATGTAGAGGTCTCCTGATTTTAAATAGCTAAGCCTCAGTTTCCTCACCTGTGCTAAAAGCTAATAATAGCTCTAAGATTTGTCAAGCCAAGTTAAAAAAAAAAAAAAAAGGAATGTATAAAGTTCCCAGCAAAGTGGCTGGCTAGGGAACAGAAAAACTTTCTGTAGTCAGACACTTAAATAGATACTTGGGTTTTGTTGTTGCTGCCCTTGTTCTAGTTATTAGTCTAGTGAATGTGCCACATGGCGGGGGGTGGGGGGTGGGGTGGGAGGGTGGATGCAGCGTGGGGCGGGGGTGTATGTCTGCCCAGAAAAGCCTCATGTCTGTAATCCTTAACATTCAGTTAATCCAAAGTAGTATGAGTAATTTTGCCTGTAAGGTACAGAGTACATGTCTCTTTAATCACATCTGCTTCTTAATGTCCTAATGGGCAGACTATCTGGGGTCATTAATGTCTGCAATGTATTTTATGTTCTTGTTAGCAGAGGCCAAATGTGAGTGCATTTTTAACAAACCCAATCAACAAATATAATCATATTCACTCCAGAAAAGTCCAAGCCATTATCCTGTTAAAAAACCATAAAACAGAATGTCATGCCTAGTAGAGTCAGAAGGCAGAAATTTGGGCTGCTGTCTTTTTAGCAAAAGAGAGGGTTGTGCATTTAAAGTTCATGACTTGCAATGAAACTTTCTCCCACAGAAACACGAAGCAAAAAAGTCACTTTGACTTTTGGAGCAACTGAAATAAAAATGCAGACTCATATTTTTATACTTTGGGGGATATAGGAAGCCCGTAATGTAAAAACTTGATCCTTGAAGACAAAGTATCTAAAAGGGAAGAAGAATTTCTCCTGAGAGCATTTAGGCTCATGATGGCTTTTCCAAATACTCCATATTTTCCAAATACTCCATAGCAAAGGCTGGCAATGCATTTGAGCAGCAATTCTTTTAAAGATCAAGGTGATTCCACAAAGGGTATTTCTATCAACTCAGGATGTAAAAGTCAGAATGGGAAACAAAGCTAAACCATATTGATGGTTTAGGGGAAAAATACACTTGGCTCAGAATTTTCCAGAAATCATTGGCTATGAAATCGTTTCAAGTGGCATGGCCAACTATTAATAGCAATGATATGGATAAAATAGGTCAAAATCCCCAATCATAATTCAAAATCCAAAAGGTTGTAAAAACAAATATTTTGTAATTTAATGCAACTCATTTGATAACTAAATTTCACATGAGGCTGTTTATATTATTTCTTACTCTCACTTAGAGTGAATCTTTATGCATTTCACTGAAGAAAAATTAATATATTTGGTTACAAAGAGTTATTTCAAATCCTTCTGGGGTAGTTAACACATATTCACATACACAGAGACCCACACACTATCTGAATTACCTTCTTAAAAATATGCAATCTCTGAATTAAAAAAAAAATCTGATCCTGTGGGCTTCAGATAAACAACTGAATATGGATACTTCTGAAAGAAAGCAGTATTTAATTATTAGATCAACTGTATGCCTGGAGCCTGAAAATTAGTTTAGATTCCCACATTCCTTATTTGGACAGAAACTGCTTTATTTCCTGGAAAGATCATGATGAACTTATGGAAAATTTTTTGATTTCTGGAGGAGAAAAAAGAAATCTAAATAACAGAAAAAAAGGATGTCGTTATATGTGCAAATTTTGAAAAATTGACTGAAACTTAGATAAGAATACATACCAATTTTCCTGGAATAAACCTGGTTCATAACTGTTATGTATCCTGATAAAAGTATTAGTAGCATTACCTTTCCTAGTCAGAAATGTCACGTTTGTAATAATACACTCCTTGCTAAATCTTCAGTTAATGAGAACATTTAAAAGGAAGGCAGTATGCACAGCTTAAGGTAGAAAGATGTTCCTTGGAGTATTATTTACAATATTTGAAAGTGAGAAGCAGCAAAAATGCTCAGCAATAAAGGAGTACCTAAATTAACAATGGGTATCCCACATGTGAATATTATGCTATCATTAAAAATAATGACTTAGATCTATACTTACCTACAAGGAAAGATGCATATGATACATTGTTAAACACTGAGAGAGGTAAGTTTCATAATTAGGATGTTTCATTGTTTTTTCCCTCTAAATGAAAAAGAGAGAGAAAGAAATAGATTTGAAGGCAGTCACAGCTTGTATTTAAATCTCTGCTCTTCCATTTCAGAGTAGACGAGATCAAACCATTTAGCCTTTCTAATGATAAGTTTTCTCTGCTATAAAGCAAAGTAAAAATAAAGGCTGCTTCTTGGTGCTACTTGACTTAAAAAATAGTTACAACCTAGACGTTCAGAGTTATGTTTTATTTGGTGGGAATGTTTAGGACTTCAAGCCCCAGAGACAGCGTCTCAAATAACCCTGACAGGACTGTTCCAACGAGCGGTGAGGAGGAGTGGGGGGTGGGGGGTGGTGAGGGGTAGGGAGAGTCAGGTCACATAGAAGTTTTACAAAAAATGGTAGGTAGTATGAACCTCTAAAGATTATTGCTAATTAAAGAAAACCAGATATCCCAAATTAAGAAATTTAGAGCTTTTTTTTTTTAATGTATAGGAAGATGCAAGAATTTGGGTGCACTGAAACCATTCCATTCATACACATCTCAGTTGTGTGGGGCTGGCATAATGCATTTTTTCATATTCTCCACCCCCACCCCCCACCCCCACATTTGGAGTGCTGATGGTTGTGAGACATCCTTGTTTATTGATATGGCAGGAAATACTCCATTTCTCAGTGTTGTTCCAATGAAATAGTATATTTCATGCATTTTAACCTGGTGGTTTTCAATCAGGGACAATTTGGTCTCTAGAGGACATCTGGCAGAGTCTAAGAGATGTCATTGGTTGTTAAAGCTGGTTTTGGAGAGGGGGTGGCTGTACAGGCCTCTAATGGGGGGGAGCTGAGAATGGTGTTAAATACCCTGGGATGCCCAGGATACCTTTGTAGCCCATGCAACAAAGAATTAATTATCTGACCCCAGATATTAGTTGTGATAGAGTTGAAAAACTATTTTAGACATAATCAGCACTCAATAAATGTATGTGAATGCCACTATTTATTAATATGCTAATAGTGTTGATCTTTCTATGGTAGGATGTATTGTGTGTGTGTTTCCATTTACTATCTTCATGTTGTAATACTGACTGTGTTAAATATAGACGGTTGCTGTGATCCCATGGACTGTAGACCACCAGGCTCCTCCGTTCATGGCATTTCCCAGGCAAGAATGCTGGAGTGGTTTGCCATATCTTTCTCCAAGGAATCTTCCCTACCCAGGGATCAAACCTGTGTCTCCTACATTGGCAGGTGGATTTTTTACTCTGAGCCACTGGGGAAGGCTTGAACATAGGCTACATGAGTACTAAAATAATAAATACAATTAACACTTCAACACTAATTTTCAGTGTCAATCTTTTAATGGCGACAATCACAGATAATATAACTGGAAGCCTGTATAAGTCAGAGATCACATTTCATCTGCCTAGGTCGGGGCCTAGCATACAGTAGAGCCTGCTAAGCTGAAGAGAAATGCATAAGGCAGTAGTCCCGAGAAAGGGAGAGGACACTAGCTTGTAATGACTCGACAAATTTTTGTTAGCCTTCTAACAAAGTGGATAGACTAATCTGTAATCAGTACATTTACAAATATGTAAATTATACTGCAAATATCCTGTCTGGAGGGACTCTGTCAGCTAAACACTAGTCTTCTATGACATACTCTCACCAACTGCCACACCCATGTACCAAACAATCACACATATAAATTTAAAGGCTGTAAAAGTTAAAATGTCTCCCAATAATAAACATCCTGAAGGTACAGAGGCTTTTTTTTGGTTGTTTTTTTTTTTTCCCCCTCATTCTACAGTGCGCATTACCCTCTGTTGTGTAGTGCTTTGATACGATTTCAAATCCACTTGTTTATGACAAATTGATGTTGTATTTATAAGCTGTTTTGATATTAAATAAAATTGTGTCTGTCTGTAGCTCAGCTGCTGAGGGGCCCTGCTGAGGCCTTATCAGTAACAATATGTGAAGAGGCAGCTAGCGCCAGGAAATATTTAGACTGTAAATACCCAGAGTGTGTAAGGACTAACCAAGAGTGTTTGGTCTGGGCAAGGCCACTCTTTCCTGATCAAAATAGCTCTCCAAAGACCTTAGGGCATTCGCTCCTGCTTGGGCAAGGCGACTCAGTTCTGCAAGGGTAAAAACCATGCAGTGGCCCCTGCAAGATCATCTTGCCCGCCAACACTAGAGCCTCTGTTCCCTAGCAACGTCTCTAACAACAAGGGACTTTCGTTTTGGTACCAGCAGCTGGACATCATCTCTAGGCCGGCTATGCAGTCTCTCCTGGGAACCAACTCGTAGAAAGGTAGGAGAGCTTAGTCAAATTAAATTCACACTTCATTCCTTTCATCTCCCCTTGCCTGGAAAAATAACATAATTAATCTATCATTGGCTTGCATATATCTCCTTATTGGCTTATTAAGTGACATCTTACTGCATGCTATTGGCTTGTGAAATTATTACAATTCCTTCAGTGGACCTGTGTTAAATAAAATATTGGCAAAGAAAATTTGCCCCCAAATAAAACATTCTTTTTAGTTCAACAATGTTGTTTCATTTTCTTGCTGGATAATCTGCTCCAAAACATTAGAAAAAAAGAGAGAGAGAGAGAGAGAGACTCTGTTCTTATCCTGGAGAGTCCTTGAGAAACAGTGTTAACTTGTGAAGTTACATGAGACTGAGTAATACCTCTGAAGCTCCATGTCCTTATCTGTAAAATGAGGAGCATAACACTTATGTTGTGGGATTGCTTTGACAATCAAATGAGATAATGTGATAAAAAGAGCAATACACATCCCTGACAGTGAAAGGTAGCAGTCGTCATTCTTTCCAAAAGATGGCCACTTTGCAATTTGCTATACCTGCAAAATGCTAACCCCTAACCCTAATGAACAACCAGTTTCTCTTTCAGTCGTGTCCTGGGAAAGAATGGTGAACACACACATGGTTATCAGTCACTAAGAGATACATACCATGGTGTTATGGGTCTACAGTCACCAAAGAGAGAAGCCAAACTTTATCAACGTTATCAATGTTCCTTAATGTGTTAATATACATTATTCCCTTCAAACCAGAAAATGCAATCAAAGCCACATTTAGTGTTAGTTGAAATTTGAAAAATAAGTAAATATCACAGCCAACTTGGTAAAGCTCTTCCTGTAAGTCATCTTTCCAAAATCCTCATACCCCGTGCCGCCCACTACTCCAGGGACGTTTTTAATTTGTCTCTCTTCATGCATCATTGAGAACAATACTTTGAATAACTCTAGAATACTTAGGTGGTCTGAAGGAATCTTTTTCTTGTCTGGTTTCACAAGGTCAATCAAAGGAAGCCTTCACTGTTCCATCACTGAATAATCAATCAAGTCAAAAATAATTGATCTGTTCCAAGACTGTCACCAACATATCGATCCACCCATTGAACTCTGCTCAAAGACAAGGAAGGTGATGAAAGCGATGATTGCATTGAGAAATGAGCAAATGAAGGACCTTGTGCAGACAGCTTCCCCTCTTTCTTAATTATCTTGTTATTTTGTAAATTGATCTTAAGGCTATTAACACAGGAATCTGTATGCTCCATGACATGGTGGAAAGAATCGGGTCAAAATTTTCTCTTGGCCACCTTACTGTGGGAGCATAAACACACCTCCTCACCTCCTATTTTAGTCATAAAATAGGAATCTTTCTGAGACTTTCCATGGAGAGGCTATGACCATGAGGGAGCCAATGGAAGGCAAGTAACTAACAAGCAAAGGCCTTGGAGTCAGATGACCGTGATACGGATCCCAGCTCTGCGGTGTCATTGTTGTCAGACCTTGTGAAATGGACTTAATTTGCTTCTTAGTTCTCTTCCCTATAAAATTGTTACAAAAACAGTAACTACCTCACAGTGCCTTTATAAGTGATAGAACAGAAACTCATAAAGCACTTATTTTAGAGCACCCTGCTTTGAAAGCATTCAGAAAAGCTAGCCTTATCATTTCTGTCTTTTGAAACTCCTTTCATTATCTGTTTATTTCTTATGGTTTTTCAGTTTGTTTCACACATATTGAGCAGCTACACTGGATGACATGGCCACCCCTGCTTGTTCAGCAAAACCCAAATCCCAGGACTCTCCTAGTTATAAAACTTTCTGTTATTTCCTAGATATATGGCTTTCCAATTTTCGATCGAATTTCTAATTCTCTCCTGAAGATAGATGTGGTGATATAAGCACTATATAATTGATATAATAAATGGGGTGGGTAACTCCCAGGAAGTGCTTTTAAGGGAAAGAAGTGTGTTCTTTTCTGCCCCATTTCTCCTTCAAAGAATTCTGTGAATATTCATGTGAATATTTCAGCTGGAATGGAACTATGAGCTTCAAGATGAAGTTGAAAACTTAACCTGCAAGTTGGAAAATGGGAGTGAAGGACAGCAGAGCAGAAACATGGAAGGATTCTGGGACTCTGATGTTTATGGAGTCCCATAGCAGTCTTGGATCTTCTATTAGGATTCATAGCTGAGAATGAGAAATGTAGTTATGCTTATTGGAGTGACTGATAATGGCAGTTGAGGAAAAGTCATATGATCACTCTAAAAGCACTCACCTTGGCAGTATAGAATCAAGTGATTTCCACAGTGCTGGCTGAGAAAATGCATGTGGATAATAGATAGATAGGATAAAAATCTATTTACATGAGTGCATAGATTGAAGGGATAATAAATGAAAACAATAATTTAAAAATGTGAAAGAATTTGCTATAGTCCAGCTCAGTCTATTTCAAAACAATATAATTCAGCTTTCCTCCCAAGAGTCTCTGAAAATTAAGTTTAAGTCATGTACAGACAACATCGAGTATAGGAAAAAATACAGGGCTGAGAATCAGGGACCTGGATTCTGTTCTACTACTTCTTGAATTAACTATGTAACTTTGAGGATTCATGTTTTTTTTTTTTCTGAGCTTTAATTTTTCTGTACTATGTCCATCAGAACAGCAACATGTGTTGCAGGAAAGGTTTTTAATAGGCTCATAAATATGTATCTTGAATCCTTAAAATGTCAAACATTCATAAAGTATCATTATAACTAGTGCCATTGATGACTGATATTGACTGAAAGTTTCCACGGAAGAGAAGCACCAAGGGGCATTTTGGAATCTAAAAGTCTGTTGATGTACCAGTTGGCGGTACATCCTACAGGAATTAAGAATATGCATTTATGCACAAAAGTCTGCCCTTCACCCTGCCCCCAACCCAATCCCTGCCCTCTGTGAGGAGACACAAGCCTGCTATTCATCATAGTCTTTGCATGCCACCAAGAATGCACTGCCACTCCAGCCCATTGGAACAGACGGTTGGTTGGCAAACCCATCAGACACCTGTTGAGTCTGAGTCATCTCTATTCACAGGATGTGCTCACTGCCTGGGCGTAGCATGTTCAGTTAAGGATGAGAGCCCTGGCTAGCCCAAACTGGTGCAGCTGATGCTCTCATTCATTAGCAGCTTTTAGGGGAAACCAGAGAGCCATGGTCTAATTTCACTTGCTCCTTATCTTCTCCTTTGACACACGGATGTTAGCAGTGGAGTGGTCATGCACATTCGTTCAGGCTCAGGAGCTTTATGAAGAATTATGGTAGGCCTGAGGGAAATCAACTGTTTCATTGAAATTAGAGTGAGTGGATGGTGGCATTGATACATTATCTCCTTGATTCCCTTGACACTTTCTCTCAATGTACTCAGCTTTGCTAGCATGACTGCTCAAATAAAAGTCCAGGACACTATGTCAATTCCAGAACTAACAGGTCTTTCAGATTAAATTCATTCATCAGTCAATAAACACTTGATGCTAACTGGCACTTTTGTATTTGTTAAATGAATCCACAAGTATTGAAGTTGTCATAGGAACTAACTAGTCATCAGTATTGGGGTTTTTAGGACACTCTGGATAGTTAAGACTGTCTCCCAATTGCCTCTTCAAAAATTCTATTTAGAAGGAGTTCAGGAGCTGCAACACACATGTAAGGCGAGGGTGCGAGTCTTGAGAATAATTTCCTGTGAATTTTACAGGACACTGGAGATGCGCTCAGTCACTTCAGTTGTGTCCAACTCTGCGAATTATGTACTGTCAGCTGCTAGGCTCCACTGTCCATGGGATTCTCCAAGCAAAAATAATGGAGTGGGCTGCCATTCCCTCCTCCAAGGGATCTTCCTGACCCAGGAATCAAACCCATATCTCCTGAGTCTCCTGGATTGCAGTCAGGTTCTTCATCCACTGAGCCACCTGGGAAGCCCATTTCTAAAAACAGTTGATGTCTGATGACCACCTGAGTCTTTACTTTACTACTGGCATTGCCTTTATCTCTCTGGATGTTGAATTTACTGAAACACAGAGATACAGATATGAACTGACATATTAACTTTGTTACTGACAAAGCAAGGTCAGAATGTGCAGTATGGCTTGAAACTGTATACAAAATAAAACTTTCCTCTTTCCTGCTGAATTAAACTGACCAGCCCAGTCACAAATATAGTGGTGGAGCCTGAGGGTATTCCTTTCAAAGATGCCATCTATGCTGCTCAGCTTATTTCAGGGAGGAAAGTGGCCAGCCTCCAGGCAGGCAGGTCCCATAAAAGAGATCCCAAAGAAATCACAGTGACTCTTTTCAAAGTAATCTAATTTATCTTATGGAGGGCAATACTCCAGAGGTAAAGGGAAAGACAGAAATTCTTGACTCAGTATTTGGGAGAGAGCAAAATATGGACCAGTATACTGTTGGGTGAAAACAAACAAACAAACAAACAGCCCTTTCCTACATTTTCCAGGATTAAATAAAAAGGCAGATATGGGATGGAAGGGTGAGAAAACCCCTGGACTTGGAAGGAGATGAAACTGAAATTGAATCCAACTGCTATCGTTTACTGGTTTTGGAGCAATCTCTATCTGTGTGCTCTGTGTGTCTTAGTTTTTTTTTTTTTCCCCTCTTAATAGAACCAAGCTGGAGGAGGAAATGGCAACCTACTCCAGTATTCTAGCCTGAAAAACTGCATGATCAGAGGAGCCTGGTGGGCTACCATCCATTGGATCACAAAGACTCAGACAAGACTGAACGTGCACACAGACACACATGCACACAGAAGCAAGGGTGCTGAGATTTCAAGGTTTCCTTCAGAACAGTAGAGTGAGGTGCTGAACAGAGTGAGAGTGGAGCATCCTAGAAATACCTAGTTCAGTGACTCCTTGTTTCACTGTTTTCTAAATACCAGTTTTTACATTTGCAAAATAGAGAATATGCTGGAAGAACTTAAGGCACAATAACTAAATACCTAATTGTCGCTAAAAACAAACAAACCAACAATGGCTGTTTAACTTTATTTAATCATTTCTTGTGGAGTTTAAAGACTGTGACATCTTATGACCTATAACAAGAAACATATATTTGGTATCATCCCTTTCTAGCACACACCACCTAAAACCCTTAATATTTCTTAATCAGGAGCATGATAAATGTGTCTTTTGTTAAGTTAATGAATTGGCTTTTGGGTTGCCCCTAAATCACCCAAAGAGGAACCAACCTTGTGTTTAGCAGGTGGAGCTTTCAGTCCCATCCTTCTCACCTCTGGGGAGGGGAGAGAGGCTGGAGGTTGAATCAAAATTAACAATGACCAATAATTAATCAATCATGCCAAGTCATGTAATGGAAGCCTCCATAAACCCCCAAAAGGACAGTTTCAAAGACCTTCTGGTTGGTGAACACACAGTGATGCAGGAAGAAGGTGTCCTTTCTATGAGGCTGTGACACACACACTTGGCAAAGGAAATCATGGAAACATAACCAGATACAAGGTAGGGAATCAAAGGCTCTAAAGAAAGTGAAAGTGTTAGTCACTCAGTCATGCCAGACTCTTTATGAACCCATGGACTGTAGCCCACCATGCTCCTCTGTCCATGGAAATTTCCAGGCAAGGATACTGGAGCGGGGTGCCATTCCCTTCTCCAGGCAATCTGCCCAAGCCAGGTATTGAACCCCAGTCTCTTTCGTTGCAGGCAGATTCTTTACCATCTGAGACACCAGGGAAGCTCTCAAGCAGCATGGAAATACTGTTACAACCAATTTTAGAAAATTCATGGCACCAGTATGCTTTTCAGAAGACAAGGACACTGTCATCTTTCAGTCAGTTGAACAAGTCAAAAATCAAATTATGATCCTAGGTCTGTCTCTTACGTTCACATTCACATCCAATTAATCAGAAAACTCTGTCAACCCCAAATGCATTACAGATATGAGGTTGTCTTCATCTTCAGGACAACTATCTGAGTTTAAGCTGCCGGTATGTCTCTGCCTAGATGGCTTTAGGAGCTTCTGGATCGAGCCCCATATTCCCCTCTTTTTTTTTTCTCCGTAAAGCAGCCAGCAAAATCGTTTCAAGACAAGATTCAGGTTATATCCCTCCCTGCTGTCAAAATCTCTAATGACAAAGTGGATCACAGTCTAGTGATAAACAGAGCAATTCAAGAAGATATAAAAATTCTAAATGTCAATGAATCTATTATCAGAAGCACAGAATATGGAAAACAGATAGTGACAAAATAGATCTGACAATTCTATGCTTAGAAATGGTGATTTTTTTTTTATAGCTCTTTCAGTAATTGATAGATCGAGCAAAGGGAAATTACGGCATATGCCTTAATGAGTTACAGGTAGGCTGACACACTCATCCCCCTATGGGCTCTCTCCTCTGAACTGTTATGTTTATAAATGCTTGTAGGAAGATTGGGAAGCACTGCCTTCAACCACCTCTCAAATAATAACCTGTACCAGAATGCTCATTATAGTATTTTGTGATAGTGAACATTTTGAAATAACCAACATATCCATTGGCAGAATTAAAAAAAAAAGTTGTATGTCTACATCATGGATTACACATTCATAGATAAATCTTACAAATATAACACTGAGAAAGAAACAGTTGGAGGAAACATGCAACATGATGTATGAAAATGTAAAAAATTCACTACACAGTATTGTAATTACTCAAGAATTCATGGGCATGCTTTGAAAGCATAAAGAAAAACAATAAAGACAAGTATGACAATGAAAGTCACCAAATTCAGTTTAGGGATTATGTATTGGAAGGATGGAAGAAAAGACAGGAGGAAAAAAGTTATAGTAATGAGTTCATGAGGGAAATGAAATGGGTTTAAGTCTTTTTTTTTTAAAAAGTGTTTTCTCTCTTAAGGGGCAATGGTACGTAGGTTCTTATTATGCTGTTATTTTTACATGTGAAAAAGAAAACAGAGCTCTATCCCAAAGCTTAGAAAAGAACATGCACACACCATACTACACACACACTCAGGAATATATGCATCTGTGAACATGTCTCTTGTGCTTTCCTATCAAACTCTTTATTCTGGTTTCCAAAGCATACATTATATGATCTCTGCCCACCTTTCAGACCCAATATTGTAGCACCCTCTCTGTGTCAGCCTGTTCAGAGCCTCTAAAAGGTCGAGTTTATCCCTGCCTCTGAACATACTTGCTTTCCCTGGTAACTGTCTTCCTGACACCTTACCATTTAGAAATCAGCTTTGGTGTCACCTAATTAAACAGCCTCTCTTGAACACACAAGCTAAGGTAGTCATTGCCATTCTCACGACTTTACCTGAGTTCGCTTCTCCCATATAGTTTCTGGAAATGTTTTGCTTATATGATTGCTTCTTGCTTGAACTCTGCTTGTCTAGAACTTGAGCTCCATGAGAGTAGGCACTTATTTGCTTGCATCCAACACTTCTCCAAGCAGTATTATTATTACTGTTTTTGAAGAATTGATGCTTTTGAACTGTGGTGTTGGAGAAGACTCTTGAGAGTCCCTTGGACTGCAAGGAGATCAAACCAGTCCATCCTAAAGGAGATCAGTCTTGGTTGTTCATTGGAAGGACTGATGTTGAAGCTGAAACTCCAATATTTTGGCCACCTCATGCAAAGAGTTGACTCATTGGAAAAGACCCTAATGCTGGGAAGGATTGGGGGCAGGAAGAGAGGGGGACGACAGAGGATGAGATGGCTGGATGGCATCACCAGCTTGATGAACATGGGTTTGGGTAGACTCCAGGAGTTGGTGATAGACAGGGAGGCCTGGCGTCCTGCGATTCATGGGCTCGCAAGGAGTCAGATATGACTGAGTGACTGAACTGAACTGAACAACTTTTTAGTTCAATAATTTCTCCCTAAGAGTTAGCCTTAGTCTTCCAAGTTAGTATTGCTCAGCCTCTGTGAACCAATTTCCTAGGCTTAGATATTGTTCTTCTTATTAGCTGTGTGATTTGAGGCAAATTCCTTAACCTCTCTGCAAAACGGAGCTAGTAACACTAGTATCCACACCACAGGATTGTTGTGAAGATTAAAAGATCTGCTGCACATAAAACACTTAGATCAGTGCCCAGAGCGCAGTAAACACCATGTAAATGTCAGCAATAAACATTCTTCCCTTATTAACTTTGGGACACTAGCTTTGACCTTTGCGGTGACCAGCAAGAGTTGGTCACTTTCTCTCATAGTTTACATAAGCTTTTACATAACTTGACTAAATCTCTTCTGATTCCTGGGTTGGTGAACCTCTGGATTGTTGGGAAGAGCAGCCCTCTCTGAAAGCACAGAAGCTTGGGGCCCTTTTCCCCAACAGCTAGTTGGTCAGAAGCACAGGTAATAGCCTGGCCTTGCAACTGAGGTCTGGAGTGGTGGGGAGGAGTGCAGTTTTGCAAGACTCAACTCTTATCTTGTGGAATCTGATGCTGTGTGCAGGTAGGTAGTGTGCTGGAATGGAGTTGAATTGTATGACACTCAGCTGGTGTCCTGAGAATTGCCTGGTGGTGGTGTAGAAATGTTCCCCCTTCTACATCAACACACACACACACACACACACACACACACACACACACACACACACACATTGGGTCCAGAAATCCTTAGGATATTTCTTCATGGTGCCAACAATGTTGGTTTGGGCTTTTTTCCATAAGATATTATATACTGTCCAACCCTATACTTCAGCATTAATTTTTATTGCATACTTAGTGGCAAATAAGTCCTTTTAAATAAGTTTTCCTGTGATTTTAATTTGCTTTGACTGGAATGCTAAGGGTGTAATGCATCTGGTCCTAAGCTACATCTCTGTTCTCTCCCCTTCTCATTTCTTCTCTTATACTCTGTGCAACTGTCCTTGGAAAATATTTCCAGATCATTTCTCAATAAGGTTTTATTGAACTGAATTAAAATATGAAATGATTATGATATCAGACAATTGGATTTTATTCTATAAGCCCAACTACTATTTCTGATCTCTAAATATTTACTAAACTTTCCTTTTAATTTCAAAACATTTTTATCTCTAAAATTATATATGAATGGCAGTTAGAATAGGAAAATTTCTTATGGCTCCATCCATTTACCATGCATTCTCAAGTTTCCACAGTGTTCATTATTTACTCACACAATAAACAGAGAATGTTTATGATGTACTGGCCTTCATGTGTATCAATTTGGAAAAAGAAAAAGACATTTCTCCTTAAGGATTTCAAAATCTAGTAGGAAGAAAGATATATACGAAGAAAGAGGGAAAAGAAGATTTTAATGTGGGAAATTAAGTACTATGGAAGAAATAAGCATAGTGGATTTTTATAGAGAGTTCAGAGCTAATCCAGTTTGGAGTTAAAGTAGGATTATGGTGCCAAGAACACAAAAAGCTGTGCAGTGGAGCTGACACAGGCTGAATGTCAAGGATATGGGCAAAAGCAGTCCATACCAACAGAGGTAACATTGTAAACAAGTTCAGTTCCATGTGAGAAGGCCCCTCATTTGGGGTCTGCAAGAGTTGAAAGACTGATCATTCTGTTTCCCTTTTGCAAAGGATAAAAAGAAAGTTTGAGGTTGGGATGGCACATTTCTTTAGTTTCTTCATCTGCTCAAGGAAATTTACACTGTGAGAAGAGGCTTTGTGGTCCTTTGCAAGGATTCGATCTCAGAAATAAAGACTTGAGAGGTGTGGAATAAAAGTCAGAGACACCTTGAGTCAAGCTATTTCAAACTTGTCAGAAAAAGTGCCTTAGAAATCCCCACTTGCAGCAAATATCAGATCTTGCAAGATTGGAGCTCTGCCTGAATTTGACCTTCTTCCTACGTGTGGTTTGCCAGCGGCTCTGTGACAAGTGCAAGACCTGGAAGAAACCTCCATCCTCAGAGACTTGGAAAACGCTGTCCAGTAACCTGTGTGGACAAAAACCATCCCTCTAGTGGTAGCCTGAGCAGATTATCACAACACCAATGTTGCCCTGAACATTGCATTCAAGATTTGAGAAGATTCAGTTCACTTTGTGAACCCTTGCACTGCAGCATGACAGGCATCCCTGTCCATCACCAACTCCCAGAGTTTGCTCAAACTCATGTCCATTTAGTCAGTGATGCCATCCAACCATCTTATCCTCATTGTCCCCTTCTCCTCCCACCTTCCATCTTTCCCAGCATCAGGGTCTTTTCAAATGGGTCAACTCTTCACATCAGGTGGCCAAAGTATTGGAGTTTCAGCTTCAACATCAGTCCTTCCAATGAATATTCAGGACTGATTTCCTTTAGGATTGACTATTTTGATCTCTTTGAAGTCCAAGGGACTCTCAAGAGTCTTCTTCAATACCACAGTTCAAAAGCATCAATTCTTCAGCATTCAGCTTTCTTTACAATCCAAATCTCACATCCATACATGACTACTGGAAAAACCATAGCCTTGACTAGACAGGCCTTTGTTAGCAAAGTAATGTGTCTTTTTTTAATACACTGTCTAGCTTGGTCATAAGTTTTCTTCCAAGGAGTAAGCATCTTTTAATTTTATGGCTGCAGTCACCAACTACAGTGATTTTGTAGCCTGAAAAAATAAAGTCTCTCACTATTTCCACTGTTTCTCCATCTATTTGCCATGAAGTGATAGGACCAGATGCCATGATCTTTGTTTTCTGAATGTTGAGCTTTAAGCCAACTTTTTCCACTCTCCTCTTTCAATTTCATCAAGAGTTTCTTTAGTTCTTCTTCACTTTCTGCCATAAGGGTGGTGTCATCTGCATATCTGAAGTTATTGATATTTCTGTCAGCAATCTTGATCCCAGCTTGTGCTTCATCCAGCTCAGTGTTTCTCATGATGTACTTTGCATGTAAGTTAAATAAGCAGAGTGATAATATACAGCCTTGAGGTACTCCTTTCCCTATTTGGAACCAGTCTTTTGTTCCATGTCCAGTTCTAACTGTTGCTTCCTGACCTGCATACAGATTTCTCAAGAGGCAGGTCAGGTGGTCTGGTATTCCCTTCTCCTTAAGAATTTTTATGGTTGTGGAGATCAACAGAGTCTAAGGCTTTAGCATAGTCAATAAAGCAGAAATAAATGTTTTTCTGGAATTCTCTTGCTTTTTCAACAATCCAATGGTTGTTGGCAATTTGATCTTTTGTTCCTCTGCATTTTCTAAAACCAGCTTGAACATCTGGAAGTTCACAGTTCACTATTGTTGAAGCCTAGCTTGAGAATTTTGAGTACTACTTTACTAGCGTGTGAGATGGGTGAAATTGTGAGGTAGCCTTTCTTTGAGAAGATTAGGACTGCTAAGAGATCAAGGCCTGAAACTTTGGAGTGGGAGCCCTGACTCCAAGACCCTGGACTACCACTATCCCTAGGGAGTATCAAATAGTGAGAACTCACACAAAGGACACCACTTGAATACAAGACTTAAGATCACCCATCCACCAGTAGCACCCTGTGCAGGACACCTCATCTAAACAACAACAAAAAAAAACAAAACAAAAATATACATCCAATCATCAGCTGACAGGATTAACACCTTATTCAGCCTTGCCCATTTGAGGAAAAACAAATAAACAAACAAACAAAAAACTCAGTGCAAATCTCACCCTATAAGCTTACACAAACTACCAGCCCAAACTTAGGAGGGCAGAAAGGAAAAGGAAGAAAGAATTTAACCTTGAAACCTGGGAAAAGGAGACCTCAAACACAATAAGTTAAAAAAAAAAAAAAGACAGAGAAATATTATATAAATGAACAAACAGCCTAGAAACACAGATGTCCAAATAAATGAAATAGGCAAACTACCTGAAAAAGAATTCAGAATAATGATAGTAAAGATCACCAAAAACCTTGAAAACAAAATAGAGAAAATGCAAGAATCAATTAACAAAGACCTTGAAGAATTAAAGAACAAACATACAGAGATGAACAACACAATTACTGATATTAAAAATACTCTAGAAGGAATAAATAGCAGAATATCTGAAGGAGAAGAATGAATCAAGAAGATAAAGTGGTAGAAATACCTTCTGAAGAGCAGAATAAAGTAAAAAGAATGAAAAGAACTGAGGATAGGCTCAGATACACCTGGGACAATATCAAATGCACCAGCATTCAAATTATAGAGGTCCCAGAAGAAGAGAAAAATAAAGGGTATGAGAAATATTTTGAAGAGTTTAAAGTTGAAAATTTCCCCAACATGTTAGAGAAAATAGTCAATCAAGTCCAAGAGGCACAAAGGGTTTCATACAGAATAAACCCAAGGAG
Source organism: Capricornis sumatraensis (assembly GCF_032405125.1). Classification (NCBI taxonomy): domain Eukaryota; kingdom Metazoa; phylum Chordata; class Mammalia; order Artiodactyla; family Bovidae; genus Capricornis; species Capricornis sumatraensis. Next base: position 31,040,941 of record NC_091079.1, read on the forward strand.
AAACACACCAAGACAGATACTAATCAGACTAACAAAAACTGAAAACAAAGAAAAAATATTAAAAGCAGCAAGGGAAAAGCAACAAGTAACATACAAGAGAAACCCCATATGCTTAATAGCTGAATTTTTCACCAGAAAGTCTGCAGGCCAGAAGGGAATGGCAGGATATATTTAAAGTACTGAAACATAAAATTCTATAACCAAGATTACAGTACCCAGGAAGGATCTCATTCAAAATTTATGGAGAAATAAAAAGCTTTTTAGACAAGCAAAAGTTAAGAGAATTCAGTACCACCAAACCAGCTTTACAACAAATGTTAAAGAGACTTATATAGTCAATAAATACAAGAGAAGAAAAAAAGATCTACAAAATTCAAACAATTAAGAAAAGAGCAATAGGAACATATATATCAATAATTACTTTAAATGTAAATAGATTAAATGCTCCAACCAAAAGACACAGACTGGCTGAATGGAAACAAAAACAAGTCCTATATATATGCTGTCTACAACAAACCCACTTCAGACCTCAGGACACAGATAGACTGAAAATAAGAGGATGGAAAAATATATTCCATGCAAATGGGAAGCAAAAGAAAGCTGGAGTAGCCATCCTCATATTAGACAAAATAGACCTTAAAGTAAAGAAGATTACAGGAGATAAGGAAGGACACTACATAATTATCAAGCGATCAGTCCCAGAGGAAGACATAACAACTGTAAGTGTCTATGCACCCAACACAGGAGCACTTCAATACACGAGACAAACACAAACAGACATAAAAGGAGAAATTGACAGTAACACAATAAGAGTAGGGGACTTTAATGCCTCACTCACACCAATGGACAGATCATCAAAACAGAAAATTAATAAGGAAACACAAGCCTTAAATGATACACTAGATGAGATGGATCTAACTGATATCTTCAGGACATTCCATCCAAATGCAGAAGAATACACCTTCTTCTCAAATGCACATGGAACATTCTCTAGGATAGACCACATCTTGGGTCACAAATCAAACCTCAGTAAATTTAAGAAAATGGAAATCATGTCAATCATCTCTGATCACAATGCTGTGTGACTGGATATCAATTACAAGAAAAAAAACTGTAAGAAACAAAAACAAATGGACATTAACCAACATGTTTCTAAATAACCAACAGGTTATTGAAGAAATCAAAAGGGAAATGAAAAACTTTCTAGAAACAAATGACAATGAAAACATAACTCAAAACCTATGGTATGCAGCAAAAGTACTTTCAAGAGGAAAATTTTAGCAACACAATCCTACATCAAGAAACAAGAAAAACATCAAATAGACAACCTAACTTTATACCTAAAACAAATGGAAAAAGAACAACAGCAAAAAACACCACCAAAATTAGTAGAAGGAAAGGAATCATAAAGATCTGAGCAGAAATAAATGAAAAAGAAACAAAAGAAACAGTAGTAAAGATGAATAAAACTAAAAGCTGGTGCTTTGAGAAGATAAACAAAATTGCCAAACCTTTAGCCAGACTCACCAAGAAAAAAAGAGAGAAGAATCAAATCAACAAAATTAGAAAGGAACAAGGAGAGGTTACAAGAGACAATGCAGAAATACAAAGGATTATAAGAGACTATTATGAGCAACCATATGGCAATAAAATGGATAACCTGGAAGAAATGGACAGATTCTTAGAAAAGTTCCATCTTCCAGGACTGAACCAGGAAGAAAAAGGAATTATGAGCTACCCAGTTACAAGCACTGAAATTAAAGCTGTGATCAAAAATCTCCCAAAAGCAAAAGCCCAGGACCAGATGGCTTCACAGGAGAATTCTATCAAACATTCAGAGAAGAGCTAATGCTTATCCTTCTAAAACTCTTTCCAGTAGTTACAGAGGAAAGAATACTTCCAAACTCATTCTAAGGCCACCATCAGCCAATACCAAAACCAGACAAAGACAACAACAACAAAAAAGAAAACTACAGGCCAATATCTCTGATGAACATAGATGCAAAAATCCTCAACAAAATTTTAGCAAACAGAATTCAGCAACACATCAAAAAGCTCATACACCATGATCAAGTTGGGTTTCTTCCAGGGATACAAGGATTCTTTAATATATGCAAGTCAATTAAGGTAATACACCATATTAACAAATTGAAAGATAAAAACCGTATCATCTCAATCAATGCAGAAGAAACCTTTGACAAAGTTCACCACCCATTTATGATTAAAACCCTTCCAAAAATGGGCATAGAGGGAATCTACCTCAACATAGCAAAGGCCACATATGATAAACCTACATGGTGCAAAACTGAAAGCATTCCCCCTAAGATTAGGAACAAGACAAGGGTGTCCACTTTCACCACTATTATTCAGCATAGTTCTGGAAGTCCTAGCTACAGCAATCAGAGAAGAAATATAAATAAAAGAAATCCAGATTGGCAAAGAAGAAGTAAAGCTCTCATTGTTCGCATATGGCTTGATACTGTACATAGAAAACCCTAAAGATAGTATCAGAAAATTACTAGAGCTAATCAGTGAATTTAGCAAAGTTGCAGAATACAAAAATCAGTACACAGAAATCACTTGCATTTCCATATACCAACAATGAAAAATCAGACAGAGAAATTAAGAAATCAATCCCATTCACCATTGCATCAAAAAGAATTAAATATCTACAAATAAACTTACCTAAGAGGACAAAAGAACTGTACACAGAAAATTATAAGACACTAATGAAAGAAATCAAAGATGACATAAACAGATGGAGAGATATTCCATGTTCCTGGGTAGGAAGAATCAATATTGTGAAAAGGATACTATCAAACACAGTCTACAGATTCAATGCAGTCCTTAACAAATTACCAATGACATTTTCCACAAGACTAGAACAATAATTTCACAATTCATAGAAAATACAAAAGACCTCAAATAGCTAAAGCAGAGAAGAATGGAGATGGAGGAATAAAGCTTCCTGACTTCAGATTATACTACAAAGCTACAGTCATCAAGACAGTATGGTACTGGCACAAAAACAGAAATATAGACCAATGAAACAAGATAGAAAGCCCAGAAATAAACCCATGCACCTATGGGTATCTTATTTTTGACAACGGAGGAAAGAATCAAGAATACACAATGCGGCAAAGACGGCCTCTTCAATTAATGGTGCTGGGAAAACTGGACAATTAAATGTAAAAGAATGGAATTAGAATGCTTTCTAACACCATACACAAAGATAAACTCAAAATGGATTAAAGACCTAAATATAAGGCCAGAAACTATAAAACTCTTAGAAGAAAACATAGGCAGAACACTGGATGGCATAAATCAAATCAAGATCCTCTATCACCCACCTCCTAGAGTAATGGAAATAAAAACAAAAGTAAGCAAGTAGGGCCTGGTTAAACTTGAAAGCTTTCGCACAGCAAAGGAAACACTATACAAGGTGAACAGAAAACCCTCAGAATGGGAGAAAATAATAACAAATGAAACAACTGACAAAGGATTAATTTCCAAAATATACAAGCAGCCCATACAACTCAATTCCAGAAAAACAAACAACCCAATAAAAAAGTGGGAAAAAGACCTAAACAGACATTTCTCCAAAGAAGACATACAGATGGTTAACAAACACATGAAAAGATGCTCAACATTGCTCGTTATTAGAGAAATGCAAATCAAAGCTACAATGAGGTATCACTTCACACTAGTCAAAATGGCCATCATCAAAAGGTGTACAAACAGCAAATGCTGGAGAGGGTGTGAAGAAAAGTGAACACTCTTGTATTGTTGGTGGGAATGTAAATTGATACAGCCACAATGGAAGATGGTATGGAGATTCCTTAAAAAACTAGGAATGAAACCACCATATGACCCAACAATCCCACTCATATACCCCAAGGACACCAAAATCAAAAGAGACACATGTGTCCCATTGCTCATTGCAGCACTATTTACAATAGCTAGAACATGGAAGCCACCTAGATGCCATTGACAAATGAATGGATAAAGAAGTCGTGGTACATATACACAATGGAATATTACTCAGCCATAAAAAGAAATGCCTTTGAGTCAGTTCTAATGAGGTGGATGAACCTAGAACTTATTATACAGAATGAAGTGAGTCAGAAAGAGAAAGGTAAATTTTGTATTCTAATGCATATATACAGAATCTGGAAAAATGGTACTGAAGAGTTTATTTCCAGGGCAGCAATGGAGAAATAGTCATAGAGAATAGATTTATGGACTTGGGGAGTGGCGAGGAGAGGGTGAGACATATGGAGAGAGTCACATGGAAACTTACATTACCATATGTAAAATAAATAGCTAATGGAAATCTATTTATGGCTAAGGAAACTCAAACAGGGACTCTGTATCAACGTAAAGGGGTGGGGTGGGGAGGGATATGAGGGAGGTTCAAAAGGGAGGGCATATATGTATACCTATGGCTGATTCATGCTGAAGTTTGACAGAAAACACTAAAATTCTGTAAAGCAATTATCCTATAGCAGGATAATAAATAATAATAGATTAAAAAAAATTCAATTGACCTACCAAAAAGAAAAAAAAGCTCATTATCCATAGTGAAGAAGTAACATTCTGAAAATCCATCTGCTTCAAATACCTAGATTAACAAGTGAACTATGGCCAGTCCCAGAGAAAGAAACTGATTTACCATTGGAATGCCCCCACTTGGCTTCCTAACCCAAACATCCAATCAGAAGCCATTAAACTTCCTCCAGCACTAGTCACCAGTGAGATGATCTGGCTTCGATTCTTTTCTAGGGATAACTTCAGGACCTAGCATAAGAGGAGATGGGAAGCTCTGCAATAAGTCAATTTGGCTGACAGTTCTGTGTAATCAGGTCATTAAGGTTTAGTATCTAGAGTCTTACCACAAGTTCATGACCATGCCTCACACTCAATTTATATTATGCAGCCTTCTCTCATTGAACTGTTTATTCCACAAATATTTATTGTTGCCATTGATAGGCCAGGTGCTTTGCTAGGCATGACTGCTACAGTGATAACTAAGCTCCGTTCCCTGCCATTTCGGAAAACACTGTCTCTCCTTCATTCCTCTGAGTCTGATGCTCTGTCTTAGGTTTCTAGGCAGTTTCTCTGCAGACTTTTCAAGGCTCCGCTGAGACCTGCAGGAACTCTCAAATGCCATTCTCAGACTGTGGTTCCTATGGCTAGATCTCTTCTACCTTCTGCCAGGGCTCTAACATTGCATTTCACCCACTTTTGGCTTACTTTCTTTCTCTAAGTCTTCTGAATTTCCTTTTAAGTATTGATCCTGGAGGACCTGTCTACCTATCAAGTTCTGGTCTTCTTCAGGTTATCCCATCCTACCACAGATCTATAACTGCTCTGGGGCCCAAGGTCATTTGATGAGTTAATGGAGACTTGGTATTACTATTTCATTTAATATCTATTTATTGAGCACCTGGTATATGACAGGTGTTTGTTACATATATTGCAAAGTTATTTACTTTCCCTGAGCTTCAGTTTTTCCAGATGCAATATTAATACCTACCTCTGGTTGGGTGGTAGTAAGAATTAATAGAGATTGTAGGCTTAGGTCAAAAAATTTCCTAGAATCAGAGTTGAAGGAAGGAATTCATTTAGAAGTGACTGAGTGATGATGTGCTTTCAGGTAAGAGAATGAGAAAAGCAAGATAGAGAAGGAAAAGGAGCAATACAGAAGTTAGTTTCAGTTGAGGTCTAACTTTAGCCTAATCCTTGTGGATGCCAAGAGCATAGATTGCACTACAGAATCTGTCCTGGGCTCTGCTTTCAAATCAGGACTTGAGGGAAGTGGTGGGGGGGGGGAGTTCATGTTGTTGTTGCTATTTAGTGGTTAAGTCATGTCTGACTCTTTGCAATACCATGGACTGTAGCACACCAGGCTCCTATATCCATGGGATTTCCCAGGCAAGGATACTGGAGTGGGTTGCCATTTCCTTTCCCAGGGAATCTTCCTGAAGCAGGGATTGAACTTGCATCCCCTGCATTGGTAGGCAGATTCATTACTGCTGAGCCACTGGGGAAGCAGGGGAAATATTATACATCATAATCTCAGGTTGTCCAAGGATAAGAGGCTTTAGGAGTCCAAGGGGAAGCCTCTGAAGAAAGTTGTAAGTGAAATGTGGGATCTGAAATACGCACAGCACTGGGAGGGGGGGTGGTACACCCAATCCAACAGGTTAAAGGGATCCTAAAGGACTTGGGTAGGGAAACAACATCATTGGTGATAATAATCTTACAGTGGAGACAGAGAAGGAAACATGTTATTGTAAATTAGTGGAACTGATTGAAGCATAAAAGTGGGAGTTTTCAATGCTATCTGTGAACCAAGGGGGAAGAGCGACTTCTTGGAGGATGATGAAAGTGAATGATGCTTTTAAGGATAAACAGATGGTACCCAGGCAAAACCATGTGCCAAATGTGGTCCTTCAAGGCTTTGACCAAGACCATCATCCAAAACTGACTTCCTTATTTCATTGCCCTACCTGACAGAGAGACACTTTTCTGTTGGGAAAAATCAAGAACCTGCCTTCTGCCTGTCATTAGGATGCAGCATGACAAATCAATATCTGATGTGGTAAAACTGGGGTGAAGTTCACTTCTTCCCAGGCAGTTGTCCAAACACTCTGTTCATGCTAATACTCTTATAGCACAGCCCAGGAAGGGCATACCACAAATGCGTAGATTGATATCAGCATGTGCTGGGCACAGCTCCAAGCTCAGCTTTCAGCAGTTTGTAAAGATGCACACGAAGCACAAAGCAAAAGATATAGATTAGCTTGACCCTAGAAGAGGGAGCAAACATACTGTTCTTGTAGGCTGTTGCCATTTGACTTTGTTCAGGGGCCTCTAGGGGCAAAGGCATAGACTAAGAGCATTTCATGATCCAAAAGGCGGGAGTCAGAAAGAGCACATCTTATTAAAACCTCAGCTAGTCCACAGTTACGACACTTGAAAGATGAGAGCGAGAAGCAGAGAGATTAAGTTCAGTCTTCAGTGCTTCTGACTGGGGAGAAGGCATTGATTCATCCAGGAGATTGCTAATAGCAGGTGTCTTGTGTAACTTATGGCAACGCACAAAGTTGTTTGGGCCCTAATCCTTTTCCATCTGTTCCATAACAGGGAGAGGAAACAGGAGAGCTTGTGAATAATTCTAGAACTTCAGCATCCTTTTCACCCTGGAATGTGGAAGTCCCACTTCCCCTTCACTGACTTGGTGATCTCCCGAAGATGATGGGGGAGATTTCTGAGGAGGAAGGTTACTCCTCAGACATGAGCTCTTTCTCATCTCCTGTGATCTATGCTGGTGAAGCTTCCTGGACTTGAAAGGAGCCAGGGAGGTGTTATGCATTTCTCTCAGTAGAGACACAATTGCAAAGTCCTTCTGTTCCTCCTTTCCTCTGCTTACATGGAACTGTGCTCAGGTTTCCTCCTGAAAGAAGCATCCTGTACTAGCCTGGGCAGAAGTTCTGGGAAGAGCAGAGCTGGAGAAGTGGGGCAGAGGGAACAATAGGTTCAGCACATCCACTCAATAGGCATTTTCCAATATAATAGTGCATATTATCCACCAGACATGGTGCTTTTTCATGAGTCTGAACTTCCATGCATATTTCAGAACTTGGGAATCCATTAAAATCCATTTAAAAAATATTTTGGCTGTTTACACTATGCCCACTATTAGCTGAGAAGAGGCTCTAGAAGATTAGGTCTTCTTGATAAGGAAGACTGATGTAGGTGGTCTAAAGACTACCAGACCCGAATGCATAGCAGGTGGGGAACTCCCTCTGCCTGTGGGCACAAATTGGCTATGGCTCTTTAGGTGGGTTGCTTAACTTCTCGGATTAGTTTTTTCATTTGTAGAACAGAGATAATATTAGTGTTTCCAACTCTGAAAGGTTAGTGTCTCATAACAGATAATTTTTAAAGTGTGACATGTGTTAGTTTTTATTTTCATATTATTATGCAGGAAACTATACAAAATACAAGACACATATGTTCTAAGTGGTACTTGGTTCTTCAGTAGGTGTGTTAGTACAAATTGAACTCTTAGGGTAATATTTGAGCTGATCCTTAAAGAAGAAATAGACTTTCAGCAGGTAAAGGTAGGAGAGAAATGTAGTTCAAATGGAAGTCTATGTTATGTTTCGTAAGGCTGACTTTATAAAACAAACAAAAAAACTACCACAAAATCAGTGGCTTAAATCAATAGTAATTGGGACTTCCCTGGTGGTCCAGTGATTAAGAATCTGCATTGCTATCCAGAGGATGTGGGTTTGATCCCTTGGTTGGGAAACTAAGATCCTACATGCTGTGGAGCAACTAAGCTCTTGCGCCACAAGCCCTGAGCCCACACGCTCTGAAGCCCATGTGCCACCACTACCGAGTCCAGGTGTCACGGTGAGCGATCCCACGTGATGTGGGGAAAATCCTTCATGCCGCAGCTAAGACCTGACCCAGCCAAATAAATAAATAAATAAATTTTAAAAGTAGCAATTTATTTGCCCACATTTCAGGAGACTCCAAATTCAAAATCAAGGTACTGGCCAAACCATATTTGCTCAAGATTTTAGGGGAAAGAGCTTCCCTTGTGGCTCAGCTGGTAAAAAAGAATCCACCTGCAGTGGGGAAGACCTGGGTTCGATCCCCAGGTTGGGAAGATCCCCCGGAGAAGGGAAAGGTACCCAGGTCAGTATTCTGGCCTGGAGAATTCCATGGACTGTATAGTCAATGGGGTCACAAAGAGTCGGACACGGCTGAGTGACTCTCCCTTTCACTTTAGGGGAAAACCCTTCCTTGACTCTTTCTAACGTCTGGTGGTTGCTGGCAATCCTTGACGACTCCTGGCTTGTAGACCCATCACTGCCATCTCTGCTTCCATCATTACATGGTATTTCCTTGTGTGTCTGTGTTCACATTTCTCTTACAAGAGCACCAATCATTAGGGGCCACCCGAATCCCTGTGATCTTATCTTATTTGCATTTCTAAAGACCCTATTTTCAAATAAAGTCATATTCGTAGATATTAGAGATTAGGATTTGAATTTATTTTGGGTGTGTGGTGAGGGAAGTACACAATGCAACTTGCTACATTATGTGAACAGAATTCAAGAGGGGAGGCATGAGATTTATTTAGAGAAACAGTGAGTCAATTATAAAAATAGTAGAAAATGTATCAGATGAGTGGACAACAATTCCAGAAGTGAATAGCAACCAACAAACAAGTACCACCATAGGAGCTGGGAGCATCAAGATGAATAAGACCACTTCATAAGAGAGATTTGATAAAGCATGGAACACCTTCCTGTATAGAGGTAACTGTACTCCAGGTGGTGAGTGCTCTCAAGGATTGTGCCAAATAGGAGGTACATACTCTGGGAACATCAGGTATGCCTCTTACTTCTTACTCATCACTGAAAGTCCAGAACCTAGTTTCTGATACACAGTGGGCACTAAATAAGTACTATTGAATAGGTGAATGAACACCTGCTTTTATAGATAAAGAAACCAAATGAGAGCAACTTCAGGAAGCAGATAATGATAATACAGCTGGCATAAAACCTGGCCTAATTGGCTTCAGAATCCATATTCTATTGACTATTTTGCTGACTCTCGGATTTCCTACTTAACTCAGGAAAGTTTGTTGGCCTGGCTATTGTCTATTTTCCGCTGTATGTAGAGGGTAAAGAGTACAATGCATCTTGACTTCCTGAGACCACAAGGCAAGGTTGTTCATCAGGCATGCCAGTGGACGGAGCAGTGGCCTTGATCTGGCTCCATTCCCTCAAATGACATGCTCACTTTCTCCCACAGATGTTAGGCAGAGCCTAGAGGACACAGTGACATTTGGCATCTGCAAAAGGCCATTATAATTCTTCTGTCACAGGCATTGTCTTTCAGCCTTTTAATATCCATTCAAAATAGTGCCATATCCTGACCCTGTGCCAATGGAGATAAACAGTGTTCAGCAAGATGGGTTGGCCCCCAGGTATTCATTATTGAGTTGGGAGATAAAATGGAATTCAAGTTCATTAGGTAATTAAATCTCAGAATCACAAAGAAACTTAAAGTTCATCTGATTTTTATCTGTTTTAAACAATGCTTGATGCACCATTAGCCCTGAACATACACACACACACACACACACACACGATTGTTTGCAAGTCTTTTCCAAATACTTAGCTCACAGATACAACCACACATAGAATCTTAGCCTTTGCCCTTTGAAGATAGGGATAGAATTCTTTTTGACTTAATAAGAGTAGTTCTTATAAAGAGGGAAATGTAATAGTCAAAAAAAAAAAAAAAAGAACAATAGACAGATTTACCCAGACTTAGCAGAAGCAGGGGGAAAGAAAGATTAAAAAAAAAACCAACAAAACAGAACTTGTTCAATGCAGTGTTAAAGAGACAATTAAGAAGAAATGGTCATTAGTTCCAAATACTAAAGAGACATCAAGTAAAATTAATAAGAAAAAGAGGAGGAGGAAGATGCTAGTGTTTATAAATGCCAATCCAAACCTGCTCCTTCCTTGGTGCACCCCATTTAGTTAAGGGTGACTCCATTTAACACCAAGCCTCTGCCCCTGCTGCTGCTGCTGCTACTGCTGCTGCTAAGTCGCTTCAGTCGTGTCTGACTCTGTGCGACCCCATCGACAGCAGCCCACCAGGCTCTCCTGTCCCTGGGATTCTCCAGGCAAGAACAGTGGAGTGGGTTGCCATTTCCTTCTCCAATGCATGAAACTGAAAAGTGAAAGTGAAGTCGCTCAGTCATGCCCGATTCTTTGCGACCGACTCTTCGCTACCCGTGGACTGCAGCCCACCAGGCTCCTCCATCCATGGGATTTTCCAGGCAAAAGTGCTGGAGTGGGGTGCCATTGCTTTCTCTGCCCCTGCCCCTAGTAGGACATTATCCTTAACTCCTGTGTTTTACATATATCTTCACACATTCAATAGAAAACCTTCTTTCTCTAACCTCAATATTTCAGACACTCATCACTCAAACACATTTCACCACCCACACTGTCTCAGTCCTTGCCATACCCCCATCCTCTCTCCTTGACCACTGTGGTCATCTTCCTGTGGGGCTCTAGGCTTCCACTCTGACTTGACAGCGGTCTCTCTCTTTTTTTTTTTTTTATATTGCAGCCAAGCCAGTCCTTAAAAATGTAAATATAAATACATCACCCCTTTTCTCAACACTCCCTCCCCTCTCCTTTCCCTCTTTCTCCCTTTGCACCACCCACTGTGACCTCCCTCACTGAACACACCCTGCTCATCCTCCTGCATCAGGACTTTGGGGCTTGTATTCTCCACGCTAAATCACACTTCTCCTACACATCCAAATGGTTCACACTCATGCTTTGTTTAGGTCTTACTCAACTGTCACGCCACCACATACCGCCCCTAAGCACTGAAGAAATAAAAATTAAAAAAGAGAGTTTTCCATTATTCTCAGTTTCCTTACTTTACTCTTTCATCATAGCACTGATCGTCACCTGCATATATGCATCCGTGCATGTTAAGTTGCTTCAGTCATGTCCCACTCTTTGCAAGCCTATGGGCTATAACCCACCCAGTCCTCTGTCCATGAGATTCTCCAGGCAAGAATCCGGGAGTGGGTTGCCATTTTCCCCTGCAGGGGATCTTCCTGCATTGGCAGGTGGGTTATTTATCACTAGCACCACCTGGGAAGCCCACATGCATATATATTTTTATATAACCTCACACAATTATGATATCAGCTTATGAGGACAGGAACGTTACCCATTTTGTGTTCACTCATGGAACTCCACTGTCTAGGACATGCTTGGTAATTATTAGCACAGACCAATTGCTTAGTGAATGAAGACTGCACTTAGGAGCAAACATGTAGTTCTTGACTCTTGACTAGGTGAGTTTTTCTCTTGTGATGATGAGAATGTCCTCAGAAGTTACAGAGCTATTTTCCTCCTTTTAAATAAACTCAATGGGAAAAAAAGATTTTTTTTCTCCCCATTTGTTCCAGTGTTTGAGTACCACTGGACTGATACACCCTTTGCCTACTCTGGAAACAATCTCTGTGATCAAAAGATGAAATAAATGATTGGCTAGACCAGATCCTGCTTCCAGCACACCAGCATTGGGATTCATCAATCCCCAAGCCAAATGGACTTAGGGAATAGGAGTGCTGTGATTTCCCAAGAGGAAATAGAAATATGTTATCAAGAGGAGAGCCTGGTTTTATGAGATCTAAAACTTAAGAAAATCAGTATAAAACTGCAAATGCAATATTAATTGTAGGGCTCTGGAAGTGGCCTGTGTATGTAACAGGCCCTAAAACTTAAAATTATAGCATCATGGCAAATCTATTTTGGGGAAGAAAAAGTTAAAAAGAAGAAACCATATGTCCTCATAAGGGGAGTGAAAGAGAAGAGAAGATGTGGACCAGCAGAGAGGAGGGCTTGGTTAGAGACTAAAGAAGGATGACTCTCCATTAGACCCGCTGGAGTTCCCCGCTCTTCAGCTGAACACATTTCCTGCACAATGTAGGAATTTTCAGAACGATTTCCAGCCAGGAAGAGAGGAATGCAGAATTTGGTCTTGAGCTTTCTGTCCTTACCACTGTCTGCAGCTTGCTCTAAAGTGACTTGTGGAAAGAACAGCTGTGCGTCCCCAGTACAGCTAATCCTTTGGAAAAAAAAAAAAACTTACAGAATCTAAATGTGTTCAGTTTGATCCCCTCCTGCCCCATAACTTAAAACATCCCAGAGAATGTCAAGTTTGGGTGGAGTCTGAATATTAATAATGAGTCCTGCACTATACACCCAGCGTCTCAACACAAGGGGAGAGGGATCTCACTTCATGGGTCCTGGAAGCTTATCCTGTTCCTGGGGGGTGGGGGAAACGATGAGACTGCATGTATCCATAGAAACACAAATGGACTTGGTGCTCGAGGTCTGAGCAGTTCTGTCCTGATCAGTTCATAAAGTGTTACATTAGTGAACTTGTGTAAAAGCCCATGAACGTCATTCTACAGAGGTCAGATGAGGCAGCAAGGGTATTCACAGGGAGCTGGGGAAGAACACAAGGAAAAGAACATGTGTGGGCCAGGTGTGCGCCCCACCGTATGAACTGGCCCTTGCAGTAATGCCTGATGACAAGCATCCTCTACACTTACAGTGCTTTTTGGAGCACTCTCAGATTACAAACATTAGTGTCATATGCTCACGAAAGAATAGAGCTCAGAGGTCATCTGGGGCAACTTCTTTATGTAACCAAGAACCACGTATGAAGCATATACTACATGTAAGGCAACATGCTCAATGCTTTCCATGAAATATTTCTAATCTTCAAAACAACCCTCCTTCTAAGACATTACAAAGCCACATCATAGCAAGCAAAGCTTCCCTGGTTTCTCAAACAGTAAAGAATCTGCCTGCAATGCAGGAGACCCGGGTTCAACCGCTGGGTTAGGAAGATCCCCTGGAGAAGGGAATGGCAACCCACTCCAGTATTCTTGCCTTGGAGATTTCCATGGACAGAGGAGCTGGCAGGCTACAGTCCATGGGGTCGCAAAGAGTCAGGCACGACTGAGCAATTAACACTTTCATAGCAAGCAAGCAAACAAAATATCTGCCCAGAAGTCACAAGGAGAGGAAATAGTACACACAGAATTCAACCTTTCATCTAACCCCAAAGCTTATGATTTCCATGAGTAATAGATCCTAATAATATTTTTATTATGATTACCAATGTTTATAGTTTATAGTGAGCGCCATTATGTGTCAGATACTGTTAAATGCAATGTGTGTGTATGCATAAAACTGTTCCTTTGATAATCTATTCAGTGTAACTTATCCAAGATCACTGGTCAGTATTTGATATCTGAACTCTTGTTTTTCTGATTCTAGTGATTAGAAATGAAATGCTTTGCTTGTATTCACTCACAAGTGATGCTAAGGCTCAGAGTGTTCCTGAGGACTAGTTGATATGGACAGCTGGGCTTTCCATGGCCAGCAGCCTGGCAGCCAGTGCTATATAATTTATGACAGGATAACTTAATGGGGAATGCCTCCCCAGAGGACAATTCTACACTTGCCTGATGATTCCAAAGTAGTTGACTCTGAACTGGACCGGGGGGCCCCTAAACCATGCCATGCCACGCCTACATGTCATGAGCTTTGCTTACTCCATGGTGCTCAAGTAACCGCAGGCCTCGGGTGGATGTGTAGCGGATCCCACGAGCTGGCCTCCTTTCCACTCTCTTGATTGTTGGCTCTTCTGTGGTGGCCAGAGAACAGACTGGCTCAGCATTTAGATTTGAAAGTGCACATTAGAGTCCCACATGTGCTGCCCGAGGAATGCACAGCTCTGTCAGTTTTATATTTCATGTTTGTCCAGCTCAGAGATGGTAACTCATCCAAGGCAATGGAGGGCTCTCTGGATGTCCTGGGTCTGAACGGTTGATCCATGAAGCCCCAGAGAGAAATATGACATGGTTTGAGGTACAGAACCTGGACCAGTGCTTTTTCAGGAACCTCCCTCTAAAGAGCTGGTTTGAGATAAAAATGGTATCCTACTTGAGAAACCCTTATGTTGGTCTGGTCAGGGCAGAAGTCCAGACATTCCAAGAGTTTGTGGAAGAAAAACTAGATTTTCAGTTACTTGAGGCTTGGGTTTCAATTCTCATTTCAAAAGAGTCCAAGATGAAAGAATTCTACCAGCTAATTTTAGAGCAAATGGTTTTATCCCTCCAATTGACTCAAACAGCAAAGAGGGAACTGAGAAAAAAAATGGAGATCTTTAGTTTAAACCAACCAAGGCCTATGAAGCCAGTGCATACTATGATTTTACTTTTCAACATTGGAGGCAAAACTCTCCATGATTGGTACTATGGAGTAATTTTGCTAACTTATATAAAAACAAAGACCTCCTGGATATGCCTCAGCTAAATGATTAACTGGGAAATGGTTTATCTCTCTAGGGCTGAGAGTAAAAACCTCTCTGTACTTTAAGCCTGTTTCCTCTTCTCTAAAATTGGAAGATGAAATCAGAGGAAATCAAGGGGAAAAGGAGCTTAGAAATCACTCATTCCCAATCCTTAAGAAGCAGAGATGTCTGAAGTTTACAGGATTTGTTACAAGGTCAAACAGCTAGTTCCAGGCAGAGACTAAAACTTTGGTGTTCTGAACAAAACTCATTACTTTTGCTTTCCTTTTTTTATTTAAACCAAACAATTTCAATCCATCTTTTTCAAAATTCCATGGCATTATTGGAAGAATATATTGAATGAAGTCACTACCGTGGAAGATTTGGAAATCTGGGTCTTGAAGAGCTTTGCAGATGAAAGCAGTATTTGCCACAGACCACAAGAAGAGGAGGGCGGTACCACCTCCTCAGCGTTTGGGAGGGCTGGCTCTGGTGAGCCGTGGCCACTGCCTCTGGAGAAACCAGGACAGTCAGCCTGAGGCAACCAGAGAGAAAGAGCCGCTTCAGTTGCCCTCTGCCTGCCCTCTAACCTGACCCTGCGGAATCGGGGATGGAAAGAAACACAATCCTTCCCAGGCCTCCTTGCCTTGACTGCTTTGGATCTGAGCTCCCTTTATCTCTCTAGGGCTGAGAGTCCAGGTCTCTGTACATGACCGAGGCAAAGATGTTTCCAATGGATTAAAGGACAGGAGACTTGAGAACCAAAGAAGGGGCAGTCTCGTCATTTGCTTTTCCCCACCCTCCATTACAGAATGGAACTCTGATCAGCAAACTCCCCATTAAAAGTGCCTCCCGCGTACACGGCCTGGTCCTGGATCCTCCCCCTGGAGGATACCTTCTGCCTTTTCTTCCCTATGATGTTCCCCTTCCCCCTGCACCGCCCCCTCCCCCCGCACCGCCCCTTCCCCCCCCCCGCACCGCCCCCTCCCCCGCCCCCGAAACCCTCCCCCGCCCCCACCCCGCCACCACCCCTCTGAACTTTATTCTGCTCCTTACAATAGCCCTACTGTATCTTGCACAAAACTCCTGGGGAGGCCTAGGTTCCTCTGCCTGAAACAGTCACATTCTACCTCCTCAGCAGCACTAATACCATGGTGCAACCATCTACATATCACTTCTACAGGAAAGTCTTCACTGACTAGGGGTCAGCATCTCCTCTGATCGCCAGAGCACACTTGTGCTTACCGCTGGCAGAATGTTTACCACTGTATTGGTATTATCTATTTAACTTACCTTTTCTTCAATATATCATAAATTCCATGAGCTCAGGGATCAATGTGTGTTTTGTTCAACATTTTGTTTCCAGACTTCAGCAGCATTCTTGGTGTAATACAAGATTGTAAGATATTTAGTGGATAAAGGGACAACACTTAACATTTACTGGATGCCTACTATCACTGTTTTACATAACATTTATTGGATGCTTACTGTTAGACTATCACTGTTTTTAAATGCTTGAAGGATATTATCATCAATTCTTTCAACAGTCTTAGAAGAAAATGACATCACTATTGCCACTTAGTAGAGGAGAAAACTTAAAGACTAGTGGCCTTTAAAAAAACTTTCCTAAAACTATTGGGTTGGCCAAAATGTTCATTTGGGTTTTTCCATAACATAATATGGAAGAACCTGAATGAACTTTCTGGCCAACCCCGTACATGATTAGTAGTAGAGAAGGGAGTGGAAAGCATGAAACTTGCCCTGAAAATCCATGTTTTCACTCACTTTTTTCACTGGTTCTCTCATCAACTCTGATTTCCCTGGGATTTGGTACAAAAGGAATGCTGTGTTAGAAAAGGGTCCCTTATCAGTCCTAACATATCATCTTTGTACAGCTTAATGTTTGCATGTGGGGTGTGGTGAAGATAGAAAGAGATGCTTCTTGAGCATCTTCTAATGAATAGGCACATGCCTTCTGTCTCTGCCTGCAGGCCCTCACTTCAGTGAAGAGCTCCCCAAATTCCAGTTCAAATGATTTCTGTGAAGAACAAAGTATTATCAAAGCAGGCCCAGGGCATCCTTTGCTAAAATTTCCTGATGGTTAACAATAAACTCCGTCTCATTCATGAGTTCACCTAAAAGAAAACCCCATTGCTTTTAGGATGTTAGGGCAGAGATTTGCGTCAAATAGGGGTAGGAATACCCTATAAGAGAGAAAATCAGATTAGTTGGGCCTCTATACATTTTGGCTTTATTTCCTCAAGGAATTGTTGAAATCTTTCTCCTTTCTATCTGACTACTCCTTCAGCATTCACCAGAGGGGACTTTGAGGGTAAAGGTGTGACTTTACACAAGCCCAGAAATACCAGGGAATTGACACAACCATCCCTGAAAAACAACACACAGGCCCCTCAGAAGAGGACTTCACAGAAGTTAGACAAGTCTTGAGGAGTGGACGTGATAAATTCTGTTTCTGCTGTCTCCCCAGCATGCTTTCCTGTCTGCAATCTCCTGGCTCACACACATTAGGAGAATGAGCTAAATCCTCTTACACCTCAAGGCCAGGTATCCATCAATTAAGGCGGTCACCAAAACCTATGTACATAAGAGCTCACTTATTCAATACATATTCATGAACACCAATTTCCTCCAAAGGGTGTCAGGCAATCATGAATATAATTACAAATCTATGACCAAGGAACAATTTCTACAGTTAAGTCTTAGATTCCAGTTTTGAGATGTATAGAAAGAGAGAAAGAAAAGAAAGAAGTTGCTCAGTTGTGTCCGACTCTTTGTGACCCCATGGTCTGTAGCCTACCAGGCTCCTCCATCCATGGTATTCTCTAGGCGAGAGTACTGGAGTGGGTTGCCATTTCCTTCTCCAAGGGATCTTCCCAACCCAGGGATCGAACCCGGGTCTCCTGCATTGTAGGCAGAAGCTTTTACCATCTGAGCCACCAGGGAAGTATAGAGTTCCTTTTGATTACATACCGACTTGGTGGTGAGTAGTTACGCCAGTTTGGATAAATCAGACACCAGGGCCCAGACTTTTTTTTATCATGAATACTACTTCTCAGTGTTAAGGTAGTTGATATTTTAACAAATATTTTCATGAGAAATCTCTTTTGAGGTGTTCGAGGTGTTAGATCTGCCCAAAGATAGACTAACCTGCCTTGAGGAGTAGCAAACTTCTACTCACTGGAAGTACTCAAGCATAGGTGAGTGACCATTTGCTTGAGATGTTGTACTGAGAGTTCCAGCATTAGCCACTCTTTTAGACTAAAATAATGAAACATCCAAGAACCAAAAAATTACGTGTTTTATCACTTAGGATTTCATCGACCTGAGAGAAATGCAATGCCTAAAACAACTTAGAGAAATAAAAGGCCATATCTTTAATATTTCAAGAAGTTCAAAGTTAGGTGGATTAGGTGGGTAAGTGGGCTCATCAGTGCTACTGTGGACTTGGGAAGTTTTTTGTTTTGCTTCATAATCATAAGTCAATAGATCTTATTTTTATGCTCATAATAATGATAAAGTTAATGATGATGAAAGTACTGACACTTTGTAGTTCTAACCAAAGACTGCCCTAATTGCTTTCATGTATTTATTCATGGTTATAAGAGGGCAGCTATACCGCAGATCTCATACATGTGTTCCAGTAAATTAAAAAAGCAGTGTGTGTGGGAGAGAGAAGAAACAGGCCAAAGAAATATTCTATCAGTACAAGTGTTTTTAGAAGCCCATCCAAAAGTAGTCTACTTTAGTTCCATTGGACAAAAGAGTCTCATATGACCATCCTGAGCTGGAAGGAGACCAAAGGAAAAAGGACCATGAATGGAGATTGGGTCAATGAATGAACTGCTTCTTCCACATGAGTTAAGCCTTTTCACATCCATGATGTCAACTGATCCTTTCAACAACCCTATATACTAGATACCAAAGGAAACTGAAGAACACAGAGTTTTAAGTAACTAGTCATTTAGGTATTAATTTCCAAAGCTGAGATGTGAATCCCGCCTTCACTGACCTCAGAAGCAGTTTCCATGGTTGTCACTACTACACAAGGCTGCCTCCCTAAATCCCTCTCTCCCTGAAATTCGATAACTGAGATGTGCTAGTCACCTTGAAATAGAAGACAGAGTAGAATTACATGGAGGCAAGCCCAGAGTCAGGTCTTTTCCTGTAATGGCTTTCCATGAATTTGCTGGATCCACCAAAGGTCTAATAAGTTAAATGCCCAGTGCCACTTAACCAGGCACAAGTGCAGGATGGCACCAGAGTTAAGAGCACTGCTGCTACCGCTGCTGAGCGAGGCATGGATTCTCTAGGTGAAAAGTCATTCTCCGGGAATAGGCTAGATCTCTTCAACAGCACGTTCCACATACCAGGGCACAAGAGGATCATTCAGGCGGCCCTAGATGAACGTCATCCCCAGCTCTTCAGTCACCTGATGGGGATGCTCTTTCCTAAGCCGTTTCATCTGACTTCCCATGAGTGGCATAAGTGCTAGGAAAATCCAGATAGCTGTAAGATGGCATCATTTCCTTTTTGGCAAAGGGATCAGTTAGGTTATTCCCTCAGGATTTGTAGGTTAAAAGGCTAAAGGAGACACGGATGACTCTCTGCCTAAAATATTTGCTGTTGCCCTAGAACCACTTCTCCCCATGGGGAGGCAGCATAGCACAGACATAAGGGCAGGACGAGTGGATTTGAATCCCTGACCCGCACCCCCCAGGCCCGAGCTGTGCTGCCTAAACTATCTGAACTCATAAGGTTGTTTTGAGGGTTGAGTAATGCACTAATCTTGAAATCATTCAGCACGGTGGTCAGTTGGCATAAAGTGAAGAATAAACATGGGCTACAATTCACTATTATTACTGCTGTTGTTGGTCCCATTATTACTTTTCAGAGTAGGTCTTGAGTTTCTTACCATCTGGAGGAATAAGCCCTGGAAAGATTTCTAGGTATTTCCAAGGTGAATTTGAGGGTTCATGGATATAGACTGCAGAGGTGAGGCACCCAAGCCCAGCATTTCTGCCATTGAAAATTAAAAATGGAGATCGGTTTGTGGACCTCCACATAGGCTAGTGGACCTATGAATAATCATCCAGAATTTAGAGGATCTTTAAAATTAAATCTCTATCTATAAAATGATCAAGTAGTAGGAGAAACACTCAGGACCAGGCTCTCAAAAATCAGTCCCTGGGTCTGGTCCATTTCTTCCTTAAAAAAAAAAAAAAAAATCACAGCTCCCACTGAGGCAGATAACAATATCAGCTATTAACACTTAAAAAAACCTAAGTGGATTAGCACAGTTGAGCCTCACAGTTCCTTGATGTAGGCTCTATTATCCTCGCTCTGATAAAGAGATGAAGACAGAAACTGAACAACTGGCCCAAGGGCACCAAGTCTGCAAGGGGCTAAGCAATGCTTTGGACTCAGCTAAGGACGCTCCTTATTGCCAAATTCAGACTTAAACTGAAGAAAGTAGGGAAAACCACTAGACCATTCAGGTATGACCTAAATCAAATCCCTTATGATTATACAGTGGAAGTGAGGAATAGATTTAAGGGACTAGATCTGATAGATAGAGTGCCTGATGAACTATGGACTGAGGTTCATGACATTGTACAGGGGACAGGGATCAAGATCATCCCCATGGAAAAGAAATGCAAAAAAGCAAAATGGCTGTCTGGCGAGGCCTTACAAATAGCTGTGAAAAGAAGAGAGGCAAAAAGCAAAGGAGAAAAGGAAAGATATAAGCATCTGAATGCAGAGTTCCAAAGAATAGCAAGGAGAGATAAGAAAGCCTTCTTCAGCAATCAATGCAAAGAAATAGAGGAAAACAACAGAATGGGAAAGACTAGAGATCTCTTCAAGAAAATGAGAGATACCAAGGGAACATTTCATGCAAAGATGGGCTCGATAAAGGACAGAAATGGTATGGACCTAACAGAAGCAGAAGATATTAAGAAGAAGTGGCAAGAATACACAGAAGAACTGTACAAAAAAGATCTTCAAGACCCAGATAATCATGATGGTGTGGTCACTCATTTAGAGCCAGACATCCTGGAATGTAAAGTCAAGTGGGCCTTAGAAAGCATCACTACGAACAAAGCTAGTGGAGGTGATGGAATTCCAGTTGAGCTATTTCAAATCCTGAAAGATGATGCTGTGAAAGTGCTGCACTCAATATGCCAGCAAATTTGGAAAACTCAGCAGTGGCCACAGGACTGGAAAAGGTCAGTTTTCATTCCAATTCCAAAGAAAGGCAATGCCAAACAATGCTCAAACTACCACACAGTTGCACTCATCTCACACGCTAGTAAAGTAATGCTCAAAATTCTCCAAGCCAGGCTTCAGCAATACGTGAACTATGAACTCCGTGATGTTCAAGCTGGTTTTAGAAAAGGCAGAGGAACCAGAGATCAAATTGCCAACATCTGCTGGATCATGGAAAAAGCAAGAGAGTTCCAGAAAAACATCTATTTCTGCTTTATTGACTATGCCAAAGCCTTTGACTCTGTGGATCACAATAAACTGTGGAAAATTCTGAGAGAGATGGGAATACCAGACCACCTGACCTGCCTTTGTATGCAGGTCAGGAAGCAACAGTTAGAACTGGACATGGAACAACAGACTGGTTCCAAATAGGAAAAGGAATGTGTCAAGGCTGTATATTGTCACCCTGCTTATTTAACTTCTCTGCAGAGTACATCATGAGAAACACTGGATTGGAAGAAACACAAGCTGGAATCAAGATTGCCGGGAGAAATATCAATAACCTCAGATATGTAGATGACAGCACCCTTATGGCAGAAAGTGAAGAGGAACTCAAAAGCCTTTTGATGAAAGTGAAAGAGGAGAGTGAAAAAGTTGGCTTAAAGCTCAACATTCAGAAAACGAAGATCATGGCATCTGGTCCCATCACTTCATGGGAAATAGATGGGGAAACAGTGGAAACAGTATCAGACTTTATTTTTTTGGGCTCCAAAATCACTGCAGATGGTGACTGCAGCCATGAAATTAGAAGAAAAGTTATGACCAACCTAGATACCATATTCAAAAGCAGAGACATTACTTTGCCGACTAAGGTCCATCTAGTCAAGGCTATGGTTTTTCCTGTGGTCATGTATGGATGTGAGAGTTGGACTGTGAAGAAGGCTGAGCACCAAAGAATTGATGCTTTTGAACTGTGGTGTTGGAGAAGACTCTTGAGAGTCCCTTGCACTGCAAGGAGATCCAACCAGTCCATTCTAAAGGAGATCAGCCCTGGGATTTCTTTGGAAGGAATGATGCTAAAGCTGAAACTCCAGTACTTTGGCCACCTCATGCAAAAAGTTGACTCATTGGAAAAGACTCTGATGCTGGGAGGGATTGGAGGCAGGAGGAAAAGGGGACGACAGAGGATGAGATGGCTGGATGGCATCACGGACTCGATGGACGTGAGTCTGAGTGAACTCCGGGAGTTGGTGATGACAGGGAGGCCTGGTGTGATGCAATTCATGGGGTCGCAAAGAGTCGGACACGACTGAGCGACTGAATTGAACTGAATGACGCTGTAAATACCGCTCATCTCTGCCTTCCTGCCTTCTGAAATGAGGAGGAGAAGCCGGCCTGTATGAGCTGTCTCAGCTCATCACTTTCTTCTTTACTCATTTCTCTCCTGGCATTTTGGCCTCTCATCATTTCCTAGGACAGTTCAAGTTTATTCTCACCACTGAATCTTTGCATTTCCTTTTTTCTCTATCCTAGAATGAATCCAGGGGTTCCTCAGAGGAGAGAGTGACTCCTGAGAGGGTATCTTTGTCCCAGAAGCCACACTTTAAAATATAACAAAAACAAATGAAAAATATTCTTGTGGGCAGTAGTGCTTGTTTTTAAATTGGGATAACTTTCCAGTTCTCAAGCCTCCATCATCATCTACCAAGTGGGGGCGGGGTGGGGGAGGAATCCTCCACGAGCATCCTTCAGATTATCATTCTTCTCAGTTTGCCCAGAACAGTCCCCCTTTATGCCTATATCATTGGTGTAATTAGTAAGAGCACCATTTTTCACTCTCAAATGGGTCTCAGTTTAGAAAACAGTCATCTTGTTTATGATGAGAATTTGTATCCCCATTATCAATACCTCATTACTTGAATTTATTTACAGATAGCAGGTAGGAAGAAAGAAGAATATCCCTATCTGCATCCAGGCCTGTGCTTTTCAAAGTCAAATTGGCTCTATTCTTAAGTGGCTAGAAAATCTCCCAGTTTTGACACCTTTCCACTCATGGCCCACCAACTGTTCTTAACTCTGTGTTATTGCCTCCACCATGAAGCTGATAACAATGGACTCACATTTATAAGTTTATTTTATACATTTCCCTTTTGTATATGTGTTTATTGTTTCCTTATTGAGAAACAAGATAAAAAGCTAGGTTTTCCTACTTCATTTTATTGACCACGGTGTCCCTATAATACTATCAAAAAGAATCAAATACATAGAAATAAATCAAATAAAATAAGTTCAAAACTGATATTCTAAAATATACAAAACATTATTGAAAGAAATTATAGAAGTCCTAATTGGAAAGGGATCTTGCATTAATGGATTGAAGAATAATATTGCTAATATGGTGATACTCTTCGACCTGATCTACAAATTCATTGCAGTCATAATGAAAATCCCAGTTTATCTCTTTGTATGAACAGATTCTGAAATTCACATGGAATTGTAAGGAGTCCAATAGGCAAAGCAAATTCAGAAAAAGAACGATTAGGAAGACTCACCCTTTCTAATTTCAAAACTTACTATAAAACAATGGTGATTCAGACAGTGTGATACTGGCACAAGTAAAGACATATAGATCTGTGGAATAGAACTGAGAATTCAAAAATAAATCCACATGTCTGTGGTGAACTGATTTCCAACAAGTATTCCAAAAGCATTCAATGGGGAAAGAATAGTCATTTCAACAGGTGGTGCTAGGACAACTAAATTATCACAGGCAAAAGAATGAAGGTGTACTTTGACTTTACACCATATAAAAAACCCAATTCAAAATGTATCAAAACGTAAATGTAAGAGTTTAATCTACAAAAGTCTTTGCAGAAAACATAGACTTAAATTTTCATGATGTTAGGTTAGTAGGGAATTTCTTAGATATGACATCAAAAGTGTAAACAACAAAAGAAAAGAAATAGATAAATTGGATATCGTCAACAACTCAAGAATAATGAAATCCTGCAAACCTCACATAAAGTGAAAGTGAAAGTGAAATTAGCTCAGTGTCCGATGCTTTGTGACCTCATTGACTATACAAATCCATGGGATTTTCCAGGCCAGAATGGAGTGGGTAGCCTTTCCCTTCTCCAGGGGATCTTCCCAACCCAGGGATCGAAGCCAGGTCTCCCACATTGCAGGCGGATTCTTTACCAGCTGAGCTACAAGGGAAGCCCAAGAATACTGGAGTAGGTAGCCTATACCTTCTCCAGGGGATCTTCCTGACTCAGGAATCAAACCGGGATCACCTGCATTGCAGGTGATTCTTTATCAACTGAGCTATCAGGGAAACCCAAACATCACATAAGTGAGTGTGAAAGCTGATCTTTCCTTAGCTGAGCTTTCTGATAATTTCAGCCACTGCCTGACTGCAGCCTTCTTACAAGCCTGAGACAGAGGACCCAGTTAAGCAACACTAGGAATCCTGACCCAGATAACCAATTTTTTTTAAGACTTTTTTTTTTAAAATGGGCAAAGAATCTGAAGAGACATTCATCAAAGGAAGATATACAAATGGACAACAGGCACAGAAAAGATGTTCAACATCGTTAGCCATCAGTGAAATGTAAATCAAAACCACAATGAGACACTACCACCCACCCACTGGGATGGCTATAATAATTTTATAAAACAGATAATAAGTCTGGAGAGGATATAGAAAATTGGAGTTTCATATACTGCTACTGGAAATATAAAATAGTACAACCACATTAGAAAACAGTCTGGCAGGTCTTCAAAAAGTTAAATATATGGCTACAATATAACTCAGCAATTCCATTTTGAGGTATGTAATTATAAGAAATAAAAATAAGTATTTTTCACATAAAGCCTTGTACACAAATGTTTGTACAGTATAATTCATAATAGCCCAAACTGGAAACAGCCCAAAAGCTTATCAATAGATAAATGGATAAATTAAAATGTAGAATGTGGTATCTTCATAGAGTGGAATTATATAATTATTCAGCCACATGGATGAACCTTGAAAATACTAAATGGAAGAAACACACCACCGAGGACCCTATACATGTGATCACATTTGTATGAAATGCTCAGAAGAGCAAATCTATAGAGACAGAAAGGAGGTTAATGGTTGTCTGGGGCTAAAGCAGAAGAAAGTTGGGGAGGAGGGCAATGGGAGGGACTACTAAAAATTTCTTACTTTTGGGGATGATGAAAAAGCTCTAAAATTGTGGTAATGGTTACACAAATCTATGACTATTTGAAAACTATTGAATTGCATACTTTAAATGAGTGTGAATTATGTCCCAATAAAGCTCTTATAAGAATCAAAGAAGACTTAAAAATCCTTGCATGCAAGGAATTTACATTGCAAAGAAGAAAAACACATCCAGTTGTTCCCCAATATAAGAAGGGGGAGCAGTGGAGATTATACCATAAAGAAGAGAGACGGGATCTAATGCTAACAAAATATGGGAACAAGATGTTATTTTAAAGATTTACGAAGAACATAAATATGAACAAGTGATTCTTGGAGCTGAACCTTAGAGGCATAGAAGGAAGTCTTATGTAAAATAAATGCAAGAACATTCTGACAGATGTAAAGCTATAAGGAAAGACAACGTCTAATTCAGAGTTTGACTGAAACCTTTGCCGGCTTTTGCTTTCGCTGATTTTCAAACACAAGCACTACAGCACACACTTCAATTATACAACCATACTTTTTATTCAAGTGATTTGGAAATAATCAGAAGATCATCTATGTTTAAACACAGGTGACATCCACACCCACATGTAAACACATCATTTATCTTCTATGGTGAATGATTTATCTATAAGCAACCTTAGGTATAAATACTGAAAGAGAGGCACTAGAAATGACTTGACAGCCAAAGATTGAACCCTCAAAGATCCTTTAATCTAGTCAAGAAGAGAGACAAGAAAGCCTACAGTTTGGTGTTCTATTATCGATAACATGATTATTACATAGACAGAGCACAAAACCCAAATTAGGATGGATCAGGGACTGTGCCCCTAAGGACGAAGCTTGAGATGGTCATTGAGGGAGGAAAGATGAACAGTCTGTTGTAGTACATTTATGGAACTACCTCTAAATCAATTTGACTGTTATGGGCAGTATATTTTTTAAAAAATTTTATTGGAGTAGAGTTGATTTACGATGTTGAGTCAGCTTCAGGTGTACAGCAAAGTGAATCGGTTGTACAAATATATACATCCATTTTCTTAGATTCTTTTCGCATATAGGCCATTACAGAGTACTGAGTAGTGTTCTCTGTGCTATTCAGTAGTCCTCACTGGTTATCGTGGGCAATGTATTTGGGGATATGGGAGACCCTAAATGTAAGCCAAGGACAGACCATAAAGCTAAGAATAGTGTTGGCACACTTCCTTAAATAATCACAGCAAGGTGCAGGAAAAAAGAATTCATGGATTCTAGTATCAGAATAGCCTCTAACGAAACGTGAATCTTATATAAGGCCTTTTGATCTCAATATCCTGGTGTCTAAAATGAGTACCCAAATTTATACCATTTTTTCAGCCTTAAATTTTAGAATCCTGCACATGTACAGATAGGCCTCTGGCACAAACCTTTAAAATCAAAAATTGTACTAAAAGAACACCATTGAAACAACCACCACCACAATGCCTTTTTGCTCGTAAAACAAGTTAAACAAGAATGCAGAATGGTTTGAAAACAAATATAAACTAATAATATCAAGAATCTTAGCTTATTTCTTTTCCTCTTTTTTCCCCCACTTTGTAAGATATTTTGCCAAGCCTGCCAACCTTTGATGCAGAATATATGGGAGGCCTCTGCTCTTGCATTACTCTGTTTCAAGTACCAAGGAAATGTGTTCTGCCAGACTTTTATGTCCCCATGGAGCCAAACTCAAACCATGAGCAGAATGGCTTACATGGTAGAATGCATGTTGTCCTGATGTTAAGCATGGAACTGCCAGTTTAGATGCATGTTTGAACAGCTATGTCATGATTAGAAAAATCACCCTCTCTTTCTTAGCCTAACTGTAGAACGACATAACTGTATCTATGATACATATGTATATTCCTACACACACAAACACACACACACATAGACACAAGTGTATGTCTATGTTTATATCCATGGTGTCCCTTTAGTTTATAATTCTGGAAAAGGCAATGGCAACCCACTCCAGTACTCTTGCCTGGAAAATCCCTCGGACGGAGGAGCCTGGTGGACTGCTATCTATGGGGTCGCACAGAGTCAGACACGACTGAAGTAACTTAGCAGCAGCAGTCTATAATTCTGATATTTTGACATTTGGGGGCTGTGCTGACCCTCGAGGGCTGCCTCATCTATGGCCTATGAATGCATCTTTCATATTTAAATTGACCAATACAGAGCCCGTCCAGCTCTGGATAACTTTCTAATCACCTCATTTATCCAGCTCCATATACTCCAGGCCACTCTCTACCTGCCCTAATCACTCCCCCTCCCTCTTAAGACTAGGTTCTGGTCACCAAAGGACAGCCTCTGCATTCCAAAGCCTGCTGAGATTATTGCAACCTGCTTACCTTGTCTCACCTGTCCATTCCCTCCTGCAGAAATCACAGTAACGTTGGGGCCACAGTTCTCCTCCTCCCTCTGCCTCCTGGTTGACCTCAATACTTCTTCAGGTCCCCCTCCTTCCTCTGCCTATAGTGCAGCATGATCCCTTCTTGTTGAGATCTGTAAGTATAAAAAACTGTCTTTTCAAGGTCAGTTGGCTTTTGACTTTGTCAAATTTATATAATAAAAGACATACATGTGCACAAACACACATGTACATATGTATGAAGTGAAGTGAAGTCACTCAGTCTTGTCCAACTCTTTTGACCCCATGGACTGTAGCCCACCAGGCTCCTCCATCCATGGAATTTTCTAGGCAGGAGTACTAGAGTGGGTTGCCGTCTCCTTCTCCAGGGGATCTTCCTGACCCAGGGATTGAACCCGGGTCTCCTGCATTGCGGGGTAGACGCTTTACCATCTGAGCCACCAGGGAATCCCATAAAAGACATACATGTGCACAAACACACGTATACATATGTATACACATATATAAAGGCTAACAAAATGTACACCTTTAAAAGCATTGTATCCAGGAACAGATAAACAGGTTTCAATTCTTCACTAATTTTGGTTAGTACCCTTGGGCAACTATAGGTCTCTGTTCTCTCAACTTTATAAATACAAGATAGTAAAACTTGTAGATAATCTTAATAGCTAGATGCTGTGGGTATGTGTGTGTGTGTGTTGAGATTGGAGGGGAAAAAAAGAGTGCTGGTAAAACAGAGACACAACGACATAAAGAGGTCAGCATTCTCAATACTACTATTGATAATCCTGCACAAAGCACCCTTATAAACCCTGCAAATTTATATGTGCCATTTTCCAGTTATCCCAACATGGCAAGTTTCTCCATCAACATTAAAAAATGTGTTTCTAGTATGGAAACCAAGCAGGGGGAAGGGGAGGGTGGGATGAAATAGGAGAGTGAGACTGACATATATAAACTATTGATAATATGTATAAAGTAGACAACTAATGCGGAGAAGGCAATGGCACCCCACTCCAGTACTCTTTCCTGGAAAATCACATGGACGGAGGAGCCAGGTGGGCTGCAGTCCATGGGGTCACTAGGCGTCGGATGCGACTGAGCAACTTCACTTTCAATTTTCACTTTCCACTTTCACATGTTGGAGAATAAAATGGCAAACCACTCCAGTGTTCTTGCCTGGAGAATCCCAGGGACGGGGGAGCCTGGTGGGTTGCTGTCTATGGGGTCGCACAGAGTCGGACACGACTGAAGCAACTGAGCAGCAGCAGCAGCAGCAAACTAATGAGAACCTTACTGTGTAGCTCAGGGAACCCTACTCAGTAATCTGTGGTGACCTAAATGGGAAGGAAATCCAAAAAAGAGGGGATATATGTAGCTATATAGCTGATTCACTTTGCTGTACAATAGAAACCAGCACAATATTGCAAAGCAACTATACTCAAATAAAATAAATAAATAAAAATACGCAAAAATGGAAAAAGAAAAAAATGTATTTCTATATCAGGTGACATTTTGTGTTGTTAGAATATTTTTTTAAAAAAAACATAGTTCAGCATTCCAAAAACCACTGAAGTGTATACTTTGTATGGTGAATTTTATGTTACCTAAAGAATATCTCAAGTAAAAAATATGCCATAAACCGTGAATAAAGAGAATTAAATGACAAGCCATAGAATGGGAGAAAATACGTGCAAAACCTAGAGAGATATGTGACAGTATCCAAAATATAGGATGAAAAACTCTTAAAAGTCAACAATAATACGAATCATGATCCAATTTTTTTAAAAAAGAGAAAATACCTGAACACTAGGGAACTATAAATGAAAAGATCAATGAGATAGCACTACACATCAACTGAATGGCTAAAATTCACAACAATGAGAACAATAGCTGACGAAGATGTGGGACAACGGAAACTAATTCACTGCTTATGGAGAAGGAAAACAGCACAGACATTTTGGAAAACAGTGACTTACAAGGCTAGTGATGCTCTTACCTTACAATGCAACGATTACACTCTCCAGTGTATACACATGTGAACTGAAAATTTGAGTCCACATAAAAAGTTGCACAAAAATGTTTAAAGCAGCTTTGACTAAGACGTCCTACAATAGGAGGCTGTATAAACAAATGATGATACTTCCATACAATTAAATATTTTCAGTGATAAGAAGGCATGATTTGTCAAGCCCAAAAAGACATGAAATAATATTAAAAGTCTATTTCTAGGGGAAGGAAGCTAGTCTGAAAAGGCTGCATACTGAATGATTCCAACTACATGTCATTTAGGAAAAGGTAAAACAGTGGTGATAATGAAAAAAAAAAAAACAAAAACCCATAGCAACGAACAAACTCAATGGCTGCCAAGAGTTTGAGTGGAGGGGGAGGGACAAACAGGTGGAGTATAGGAAATCTTTTGGACAGTAGAACTCTTCTACCACCACTATTTAACACCAGAGAGATACATGACTAAAATATTGTATCCAGACATGTCATTTTCAGGGTTTCCCAGGTGGTGCTAGTGGTAAAGAACCCACCTACCAATGCAGGAGACATAAGAGACCTGAGTCCCACCCCTGGGCTGGAAGATTGCCTGGAGTAGGAAATGGCAACCCACTGCAGTGTTTTTGCCTGGAGAATTCCATGGATAGAGGAGCCTGGTGGGGAACGAACGGTCCATGGGGTCGCAAAGAGTCAGACATGACTGAAGCAACTTAGCATGCATCTCATTTTCAAACTACAGAAAATCAAACATAAATAAAAAATCCTGAAAGAAACCAGAGAGAAAAAATGCCTGTAGAGGAATCACATGTGACCTCTTCTCAGAAACCACACGAGCAAGAAGACAGTAAAATATTTAATGCGTTGAAAGATAAAAATAGACCAACTTAGAATTCTGTACTTTGTAAAATTGTTTTTCAGAAGTGATGGAAAAACAAAGACTTCCTCGACAAATGAATGCTGAGGGAGTTTGTTGCCAGTAGGTGTGCCTTTCAAGGCATGTTAACAGAAGTTCTTTAGAGAGTTTGAATATAAGTTAGAAACTTGGATCTACAATCCACATAAAATAAGGAAGAGTATTGAAGAATAAGTGAAGGCTAAAAACAAACCTTTACCCTTTTTCTTAATTGATACAGCAGATAACAGTTTGTTTAAAATAATAGTGCCAACAACAACATTAATTGTGCATGCCTGTGCACATGTGTCTGACTCTTGGCAATCCCATGAACTGTAGCTCTCCAGGCTCCTCTGTCCATGGAATTCTCCAAGCAAGAATACTGGTGTGGGTTGCCATTCCCTTCTCCAGGGGGTCTTCCCAACCCAAGGACAGAACCCAGGTCTTGCATTATAGGCAGATTCTCTACCATCTGAGGCACCAGGAAAGCCCTGGTGCATATGTGTGTATATTTGTGTGTGCATGCTAAGTCACTTCAGTCATGTCCAATGTTTTGCAGTGCTATGGACTGTAGCCTGCCAGGCTCCTCTGTCCATGGGATTTTCCAGGCAAGAATGCTGGAGTGGGTTGCGGTGCTATACTCCAGGGGATCTTTCCTACCCAGGGATCAAACTGGTGTCCCTTAACATCTCTTGCATTGCAGGTGGGTTCTTTATCACTAGTGCTGCCTGGGAAGCCCATATTTATATTTACTTATATATAAATGAAATGAATGACCATAAAAATGTAATGAAATCAACAGATAACCAAAGAGACTTAATAAGAGCTTAATAAGAGTCTATGCAATATCACCCTATGATGTTATTTCTTTATACAGGAAATAATGAACTAAATATGTTAAACTGAAAATATTTTTAAAGTAAAATATACCATAATCCCACATAATATTGAGTTATTTAAGAATTAATTTAGCCAGGATAACAAAATTCCTGTGGACAAACTCCGTATCCAGTAAAGGATGTAGAAGATGATTTTAATACATAGAGAAAGTTCCACACTTATCGATAGGATAACATCATTTTAAACATATCAATTCTCCCTAAACTAATCTACAAATTTAAAGCAAGCCCAATAAAATTTTAAGTTGAGTGATTTTTATATACTTGGTAAGACTAAAATGTAACAGACTAAAATTAGCTAAAGTAACTTTAAAAATAGTAAAGGGAAGAAGCTTATCCTTATGAGATATTAAGACATGCATCAAGAACACAGTAATAAACACAGTGTTTTACTGGTATAATAAAAGGAAAATTGACTAATGGAAGATAATAAATAGCCCTGAGACAGAAATGAGATCTAAATATATAATGAAATAGGCACAACTAATTAATGGGAAAATGACACATTTTTTAGTAGATCGTTATGAACAAATACTGCTTCCTTTTAACATGACAAATGACAATCCAGATCACTATCTAACCCCACAAAAAAATTGTGAATTCTGGAATGATTAGAGATATAAATGGGAAAACCAAAACTGTAAATTTAATGAGAATCTCCCCTCCTGTATTTGAAATCAATTTAAAAAATTGATATCTGGAACATAAATTTATCTCCTGTCAATCAATCGCCCCCCCCAAAAAAAACTAGATAAAATATACAAGCAGGAAGGTTACAGAAAATAAAAGCATATACATGATTGGATAATCAAAATCATTCCTAATCAGAGATCTGCAAATTAAAACACAAAGTGATAGTACTGTGCACTTATTTTACTAGCTAATTGCAACTTTTCTAGTCCATATTATTTTTCCATCTTTTAGAATACAGAGGTTTCTTTATTAAAACCTATCATTAATAAACTGCATTTTAAGCAGAACTCAGAGTAAGGAGTAAGGTTTCTTAGAAATTTATTATGAAATCATTCCCTTTTCTAAATAAGTACCCCCTTATGAAATAGAGTTCTTAAAGTCTCAATAGAAATGCCTTGGTATAACCATTGGAAACAGTTACATGGGCTGTTTATCTATTCATTACAGTGGTGCAAAAAAAGAGAAAAAAAAGACTGTGCTATTTGGATGCATTTTATGCAACAAGTTGAGGTTCAGTTTGGTGAATCACATCACATCTTCTTTATTTCCAGCAATGCATTACCTATCCTTGATCTGTGACCGCTGAAGGTTTGTATTGTAAGGTAGGGATTAATCTATTAATCATAGATTAATTACATTCAGCCTATTTGATTATTTAATTGATAATTCATTTATTCACTCTTTATTACTATTGAGATCCATTAATTGATTGAGGTCCATTCTTAAGCACTGGTTCAGATTCTGGGAGTGCAGAATGTGCCTGCCCTCTATAAGCTTATAATCCAACATGAGTCAAAACTTGGCTCCACACTTATAAATTGTCACTCAAAACATGTTTCAAATTGCACCATCTCATTTGTGCAACGAAAATAAAAATTCCCATCTTGCATGGAGATTGTGGGAATTAACCCATACTGTGTATATACTGTGCTCTTCCAAAACCAATTTTTTTTTAACATGACAACTACCTTCCTTCATCTGAAGGGAAAAAGGACAGAAAGAACTAGTCTTCCTTTTCGCTTTGGTGAAGTTAAAAGGCTCTTATTCCATGGTGGAACTTGTAATTTTATGCCTTTTTTGAAAGAATATACATTTCACTCTGTCAAACTTTACGTGCAGTGTATATTCTTTAAGCGTCTTCTTTATGAGTAGCCCCCAAATAGTACAGGATTGTTCAACAAAAGAATTCTACTTTATTCACCAATCTCACCTATTTTGTCACACACAGGCACACACACACTCAACTTGGCATTGCAAACTCCATAAATCTGAAAATTATTCTTAGCAATGTGTGTATACGAGGTGTATAGCCTCTGTTGGGAAGAAGAACTCTAAGTATTTATTTGGCTGTCAACAGGGGGAAGGATGAGTGTGAACATTGGCCAGTCTCCTGGTCTCCTCCAGAGGCCAATAGTCTTTTAGTGAATACCACAAAAGGAATGCATAGGTGATTAAACACCAGGCTTCACACACTTATGATCCTGAGCTCTTGTAGTGTGATTATTTTCCCAGGAGCCCCATAAAACAGTTGGAATCACCTCTTCCATTTCACAGGTGATATTTCCTCCAGTTGGATACAGTAACTCCTGTCCCCTCAGCCAAATGTTTGAATATCCAGATGACTGTAGGTGGAGAAGAAAGCCAAGTTGCCATTGAACTTACCACTTTCAATGGGGGGAACACCTTGGAAAGTATTACTGTAAATTTCTTTTAGAGAGAGTAGGGAGAAGTTGGCCAATTAACAAAGGCAAAGGAAAGTTG
The DNA here is from genome assembly GCF_032405125.1 of Capricornis sumatraensis. NCBI lineage: Eukaryota > Metazoa > Chordata > Mammalia > Artiodactyla > Bovidae > Capricornis > Capricornis sumatraensis. Next base: position 31,074,954 of record NC_091079.1, read on the forward strand.
CAAAGACTGAGGAAGATAAATCTGAAGTGTCTGGAAAGAGGACGTAACCAGGTAAAGTTATGAACAATTTACTTAGCCAAATGTTTATAAGGAGTGACAAAGCTAAGTCAAAGATGCTGTGCCAATGGTGCTAGAACCCACCAAACCGCTCAGAGTGGTTTGCATGTACGTGAACACTCAGCTGACTCTTCCATGCACTTAGTTGGCCGCTTTTAGTTTTACATGCAGTTTTTCAGGTCTGTCCCATTTATAAATGTACAACAACATCTGTGAGCTATGCAACGCAAAGAGAAATATGATTCTGGGGGCAATAAAAAGCTGAAATTCTCTTTGAGCACTGATGATTGATTTTAAAAGGTAACTCTAAGAATAGGTAATGTAAGAGTCCTAAAAAAGTAAGGTTTCTTTTAAAATTGTGTCACAGTTTAGCACACTAATGCATGTAATGAGGATCATTTAAAATATATTTTGAAATGTTTTTGCTTTTTATACCTTATAAATATCTGTGTAGCCCAATGACATCTTTTTGTTGCTTAGACTAGATTTTAAGTATAGAGAGTTGACCTTATCATACTAAGCACAATGACATTACCCATCCCTAGAGATGACACTGGAGTTTAATTTACCTGTTTCCTCAATTCTCTGGTGCCCAGTTCCTTTCTCTAGTTCAAATATAGTCAATATGAAGCTTCCAATATATGTCATGAAATATTAGTATGTTCTCATAAAATGCCTATTGTGCAGTACATCTTTTCAAGTTAGTAACACTGCCTTCCTTCTTACCATCTTTCCTTCTTTTCTCTTTCCCTTCATCCCTTCCTCCCCCAGGACTGAGCCCTGAAGCTTTCACCACTAAGATGGGGCCAACAGCAAAAATGTCTTTGCACAGACTGCCCTCCTTACCCCAGTTCCGGATCTCCTTAGCTCTGGGTGTCCTCCCACCCTGAGGCCCCACAGAATCTCAGTACATATTACACATTCTTCCAGCAAGATGAATCCACTGGCAGGCAGCCAAGAATACAGAGGCACACGTGAGGCTCCCCGAGCTGGCTGGACTTCCTCCAATTGTGGTCATAGGTAGCTGCAGAGACAGGCAGAAACACAGGTCCTGGAGACTGGACCAAAGGCGTGGTGGGTTGGGTGGGTGGAACCACAGGCATACTGTACAGGTGCCAACCAGTGACCTCTACTCAAACAGTGTCATAAGAAAAGAAAGAAGCATCACAAAATGCAGAAGGATCCTTTGACCTCCCTGCCCTCATCTTCTCCCACAGACATACATAGCTGATTTTCCAGGACCCTAAGATTCTTAATTAAACACTAGATAACAGCTACCACTTCTTGTGAAAGCCAGAAAATAATAAGCTATAGGCATGCTACGCTCATTATCTTTCAGTTTTAGGAAACACACGCAAGGTAGATGTGATTATTTCTGATTCAGAAATAGTACGTAACATACCCCAGGACTGCATGCCAATAAGCAGCAGAATCAGCACCAAGATTCAGACTTCCCTGATGTTAATGTTTGTGGTTTTCCTCCTTAAACACATCACTATTGACAGTAATGTTAACAGCAATAGAGCTTATTTCTGAATACTTAATATGTATTGGACCTCATTTCAAGGGATTTCCACAAATTCAGTTTTCGTGACAATAATCCTAATTGAATTAATTCTTTCCTCCTCTATGACTTTTAAATAAATATTATTTTTTAAGCAGAGTGCTAAGACTAAGATACTTAAGCAACTTGCCCAAGTTCCTAGAAGTAGTAAGACCCAGAGATGTAATCTGAAATCAGATACATGTGACTCTGGACCCCCAACTCTTGACTCTTTTCTCTCCAATGTAGACACTCTTTACCATGTCTGTGGGTCATCCTTAGGAGTGACTTTTGACATATTTTCTAGCACCGGTTGAAAGCAGTGTCTCTTTCAAAGCGCAGACAATATTTAAGATATAACAGGAACTTGAATTATCAAATGAATAAGTATAGCTTTACTTTCAGAGAGCTATTATTAAGGTTTATCTCTGCAGAGAAAGACAAATATCCTACGGCATCACTTATATACAGAATCTTAAAAAATGATACAAATGAACTTATTTGTGAAACAGAAATAGACTCTCAAACGTAGAGAACAAATTTATGGTTACCAAAGCGGGCAGGTAAGTTAGGAGTTTGGGATTAACAGATACACACTTCTCTATATAAAATAAACAACCAGGACCCATGGTATAGCGCAGGGAACTATATTCAATATCTTGCATTAACCTACAATGGAAAAGGATCCAAAAAATACATAAATGCACATAAATGTATATAACTGAATCACTTTGCTCTACACTTGAAATTAATACATTAGAAATTAACTATACTTCAATAAAAAATGCAGGTTTAAAAGATTTATCTCAGAAGCTCTATGAGGCTATAAACGTCTTATTTTGTTTCTCTCTGCATACCCTCAAGGTGTCTGGATTTGTGTTAGCATATAGAAGATAATAAATATTCTTGTGGAAGGAAAGAAAGGAAAAAAAATGGTCAGTTAAAATGGTCAACTCTTAGGGATAGCTTCCAGCCATACTAAGAGGAAGGATGAACAAGTCTCCACCTTGAATCATGACCAGAGCCTTCAGTTTAGTAGTAGCTAAAATGAGAGTTTAAAAGAACCACCACTATGATCTAAACCTACAATTCCACCCAGAACTGATGACTTCCTAGAAAAGGAGGAAGAGTCGGTATAGCATTTCTTGTGCTTCTCAGAGTCTTTGGAGTCAGGCCAAGCCAACAGAAGATGGATGGGGGACGCGTGCTATTTATAATGTGGTCCATGAGCAGGCCTCATTTCCTAGAAATGCATATTGAATCACTAGAAATTCTAAGACTTCAGGTGAAACTGTGAAACCAATATGGCATAGACACACATTCACATGTGTATACACATGTGTGCATGCACACACACACATGTGGGAGCCACATGTCCCATCAGAAAGATGAACTCGTCCCACTTTCCCTCTTGTATTAACCACGAATTCCCTTTTTTTATATTCTGGTGCTTTGACATCTGGAGGCTTGCTGATGTTGGAAGAATTGTTCCTTCCAGGAATTGCCAGTTCCTAGAGGTAGCAAACAACTTGGCCATGAACATGACTTTCAAATGTGAACCAGTCAATCCAGAGCCATACCCGCAGCCACCTGCCTTGTTGGGCTCTCCCAGCCACCACTATCTACCTGCCCTCATCATTCCAGGGCCAGGTTCCAGACAACTAGGGAGAGCTTATACCTCAGAGTTCTCTGAAATCAGTCAAACTAGCCAATCCTAAGTCTGATCACCCTTGTATGTTTCTTTTTATGGAACCACAAATTGAGAACTTTTGTCCAGTTTCCCTCTTTCCCCTAACCGCTAACCAACCCTGGTGTTTCCCCAAGTGGCCCATGGCATGCTTCTTTCTGTGAGTATAACAAACTCTTATCTTCAGTGACAGTTACCTCCTGATCTGTTGGCCTCATCATACCTAAACCATAATTTAAAAAAATATATATTAAAAATCTCTGAACATATGATTTATGACCTTAATTTCCTAACAAGAATGCAAGGACTGGCATTGTTAAAGAAGGAGAAAGCTCCCAGATTTGCAACAATGTTAGCAAAGGCAGAGTAGGGGACTTACACTGTTACGGGGGCAATAAGATGCTGTAAGGAGACACAGCCAGGGACTGCTGCCACAGAAGGAAGCGAAAGGTACAGTGATGGTGAAAACTACCTTGCTGGTTCCCCCTGAATATGAAGGCTCATAAATTCAAGGTTATTGGCACTTTTGCAGCATTTATAACTCCTTTACAGATTTAGGCTTGCAAGATTATAGGAAACAGCCCCAAGTTTTTTGTTCTATTGCTTTGAGAACTAAGTGGCTTAACTTTCTTCAGGATGAGAAACAATACAAGTAAGCTTTCTAGGTAATTATGCCTTAACTATTAAAGATAATGCTTTGCCAATTTAGAAAGCAATTTAACTGGTCATGTATTGCTAAGTACTTATAGCAAGGTTTAAAGAAAGAAGAAAACGTAGGTACAAATTAAAAGGCTTCTGGACTAGTATGCAATTATTGTCATCTAACTGAAATGTTTCCAAGGGTCAACAGAAAACAACCTTGATATCTTTTTTTGTTGGAATTAGAGGGTCACTGGGACTTTGCTCTCTGAACAGGTAGAGCATCAGAAGGTGTAAACGTTTGAGTGTGGTGATTAAACCATGGGCTCTCGCATCACCCAGACATGGAGCTGACTAGTGGCACTGCTGCTTACTAGCTATGCAGTTTGGGGTGATGAATTTAACCTTTCTCAACCTCAAGTCCCTTATCTATGAAATGAAAATAAAAATAGTACCCATGTGAATGCACTGTAATAAAAATTAAACAAGTTAACACACATGCTCAGCACATTGTCTGGCTCAGTCACTGGCTGCATAAATGTTGGCTTTCAGTAGATCCCAAAACCTGCTACAAGTGCCAGAGAAATGAGGACTTGTTGCATTATATATTTTCTTAATTATTTTCAAGGTACTTTCTTCTCATTCAAGGTTTCATTCTTTGTAGGACTTTCTTATATTTCTTGTATTTCTATTCTTGCATTTCTAAATATGCCTAGATTTCTGTTTCTTACTCAAGAGAAGTTTGACTCAAGAAGAATAAGGTACTACAATCCCATGTATGTCAAGAGGAGAATTCATAACTTCTCTACACATGTTTAAAGTCCTATAAAGTTCTTTTACAAAATGGAAGTAAATTTGTCTACCTGCTCAACTCCTTCTTAATGTTTCACTTTTGAACCTCAAGGTTTAATGTAATTTAATTTGTACTGATTATTAATGAAATTCTAACATCATTCAGATCATTGAAAGCCAGCTTATTAAACAGTTCTGTCTCACCCTCCACCTTTAGAACAGTACAAATCATTAAACAGAACAGTTTTTAAACAGACGTGCACTGTGGTTTTCTTACATCTTTTTCCAAAGCCTTAGAAAATTACTATTAGTGTCATTCAAGTTGGGAAACTTAGTCATATTTTCTAAACCTTATGGATATGTCCCAGAATGAGAAAGGACGGAGAATAAGTCTTAAACAGCTGGGAGAGGTTTTGTGGATTTCATAGTGGCTGGGAACTACTAACAAGGAAATATTACACATGGCCTCTGGCAGGAACATATTATAAAATCCAGAGCCTTTTGTTATGGGCTGACTAGAGTATTATTCATAATTGTTATTTGATTTGGGCTTCTTCCCATCTTCTAACAGAAGACTTTTCTGCCTTGAAATATTGCAACATTTAAAGGTGCCCCATGTCTCTGATTATATGCTATATAACCCGGCAAATGTTACTCACAAAAAAAAAAAAAAAAGCCCATGAGTAAAATTTGCAGTAGCAGATGGCATTTTCACCAACTCACAGAGCCAGTTTTTTTACTGAGGTAAGGATCCACCCTCGGTTGAGTAATGGCAGGAAATGCCCATCATTCCCAGAATATTTCATTCCTTCGAATGACCTTCATTAATCCCTCAAGCATCCCCAATAACTCCAGGAAACCATCCAAATTCATCTATGTCTGGCTGCTCCTTGTGTTGCCAGCTCCATCTCACACTGCTTCTCTGCCCTACAAACCTGAAACTCCAGTCATCTACAGTTTTAATGATTGCAGCTCCTACAGGTGACAAGTAATCCCAAGCAGATGATGACATATAATAATAGGTAAATTTACCAATGCACTAATTTTTGTGACACATGCTTCAGGTGGGTGACCATCAGAGAGTCAACGGCTGCTGAGTGAGACTAGCTGGTTGCCCAGCATATGCCTTTCAACAGCACTTTGCCATATTTTTTTTGTTTATTTCTCTGTATACTCTGTATGGGGTATATCACTTACATATTACCACAAAAATGCTGTTCTACAAACAACCACAAACCTCAGTGGCCTACGACAATAAACATTTGCTTTGCTCCTGTGTCTGTGGGGTTCAGAGGGTGGGGTATGAGCATTGGTTGATTTCACCTGGGCTTGCGCATAAGCTTGTGTTCAAACACGGGTTTCCTGTCAGCATGGTCGCGGTTGTCAAGGCTCACATATAAACGTGGGATCATAACAGGCTATTGGCTGGTCTAGTTTGGCCTCAGCCAGAACAACCAAAGCAACTTGGTTCTGCTCTGCTTGCCCATCCTGCTCCTGTGGGCTAATCCGCGTATGTTCTCGTAACAATGCAGAATTACAAAAGCTATGCAAGAACAACCACACGAACAATTTCAAGCCTGTACTTGCATCATGAATGCTAACACTCTGTTGGCCAAAACAAGTCACATGGCCATGCCCAATATGAGAGGCACTAGGAAGTGCCTTGCCACTCAAGTGGTAAGGATATAGGAAGAGTGAAGAACAGAAGGCATTTTTGCAATCAAGCTACCCCCATGGGAGCAATGGGCTCCAGAGTGGTGTTTGAGAGGACCACCTTCTTTTCCACTTGATTCCTGGGTAAAGCTCTACAGGTTTTCACTTTCATGCTTATGCACTGATAGCCCTTTCCCCAAATCTTCACCTTACTGCTCAGCATTTTGCCTGTCTGTAGGTACAGAGACAGGACAAATAAAACAGCCTCTGATTTTAGAAAGAATATAACTTATTAGGGCAACTGACACTTACATACTACTAAGTTGAGTATTGATAATATAAATACAGCAACATAATGCTCAGTCCCCAGTGAGAAGGTGTAGATTATGCATCCCATCCCTCTAACGTACCTTTGAGTTTACCTGCAGCTAGAGTGGACAGTTCTTGGGGTCTGACAAGTTCCTGTCTCAGGTACCTATACCTCTCTGCTTCTCTATCTGAGGGCTTTCTTCCACATCAGTGGAAGTCTGCACCAATGCACGTAGATTAAAACCCAGAAGCACTACAAATTTAATGTCCCAAGAGAATTCAGCCAATGAGGCGAGAATCAATGGACAAACACCCCAGCTTCCCACCCCTCACCGGGATAATTCTGAGTCATGTTCTTCAGAGTTCCTCAGTGAAAGCCTGGCAGTGGCCCCCAGAAATAGTCACTCATAAATGCACTCTGTTTTTCTACCCTTCCCATCTTGCTTTCTCCAGTCACTTATTGGGCATTTGTGATCATCTCCCATATAAACTTGCCCCAAAGTGCTCATCACAGGCTCTACTTTTCAGCAGAACCCTAAGATAGGAGGCAATAATGCTAGTTAGCTATAACTACTATGCAAAAGTAGAGAAGTTCTCAAGGAGCACAGAAGAACAGAGGGTGCTGAACCCTTGCCATTTCTTTGTTTAGGTTCTACATACTATGCTATTCACCTGTGAGCTTCACATGCCCAAGCAGGTAAAGCTATTTCCTGAGTGGTTCCTCTGTGTGCTCAGTCATGTCCAACTCTTTTGCGATCCCATGGACTGTAGCCTGCAGGGTTCCTATGTCCATGGGATTTCCCAGGCAAGAATACTGGATTGGGTTGCCATTTCCTTCTCCACTGTATCTTCCTGACCCAGGGATTGAACCTGTGTCTCTTGCATTGAAAGGTGGTTTCTTTACCACTAGTGCCACCTGCTAAGCCTGAGTGGTCCCTATAGTTATATCATTTGACAGGATTGGGCAAAGGAAGGAGGTACCAAAAAAAAAAAAAAAAACCCCTTTGTGTAAGTAATAGTGTGAGTAATAGTGTTTGCAGTAAAATATGAGGTAGCTATAGATCAATGTCCAAAATTCTTTCAGCAGGGATTAATTTCTTTAGATAAGCATTGCCCATCTCCATGAGAGCTTTGTGCAAAATTCAGCTAGGGATAAAACAAGCAGCGGTACAGGAGGTGAAACATGTAGCTCTGACGACAGAAGGCCCTGCTCTTCATTAGCTCTGTGGCTTTTAATAAGCAAGTGTCTCAATCTCCTTATCTCCAAAATGGGATTCAGTTCAGTTCAGTCGCTCAGTCGTGTCTGACTCTTTGTGACCCCATGAATTGCAGCACGCCAAGCCTCCCTGTCCATCACCAGCTCCTGGAGTTCACTCAAACTTACGTCCATCGAGTCAGTAATGCCATCCAGCCATCTCATCCTCTGTCGTCCCCTGTTCCTCCTGCCCCCAATCCCTCCCAGCATCAGAGTCTTTTCCAATGAGCCAACTCTTCGCATGAGGTGGCCAAAGTACTGGAGTTTCAGCTTTAGCATCATTCCTTCCAAAGAAATCCCAGGGCTGATCTCCTTCAGAATGGACTGGTTGGATCTCCTTGCTGTCCAAGGGACTCTCAAGAGTCTTCTCCAAAAATGGGATTAGTAATCTCTAATCTACATGTTTATTATCAGTGTTAAATAAAATGGCAACCATAAACCTCCAGGCACTATCCCTGACATATGATAGATACAGAGTGAGTTTTGTCCCTTATTAACTTGGAGTCAGACAAACATGAGCTTGAATTTCAATCCTACAACTAAATGGTTAGATGACTATAGGGCAATATAGGATAGTGATTAATAGCTCAAGCTCAATATTTGAAGCCAAGTGGATTTAGGTTTAACACTACCATGTGCAAATTATGTGACCTCAAGCAAGTTCCTAAACCTTTCTGGATCTAGCTGTCCTATTTTTAATTGAGAATAACAACCTGCTGCAATTCAGCTATTCTAAAATATACTTTTAAATTAATACCTCTGATATCAAAACACATCTTACAATTAATGGCATATCTTAGTATATTGGCAGCATTTTACTGTATTAGTGATACATGAATACATGAAGAATGCCAACAGTGTGCAATTAATATTGTCTTAGATACTCAGAATTATAGCTTTACCTAATATCAAAGGTTGTGCACTTTAAATGAGATGGTACTTTAAAAGGTTAGTTTCTAATAAATACTCAGTAAAATAAACTATTACATAGCTTAACTTAATACTCTTCATCAGTTTTAAGCTTCTCATTTATATGAATTCAAACAGTAACACCAATATTGTAAGGTCCAGGGGGAAGCTCATCTAGGAGGAATTAAATCATCTAACACAGGACCTGCAAGGACCTCACCTCCTTTGGGTGAGGCCACCACCTCTACCATCAATACCATCCCCATGTTCATGGCCCAGTGCCAACGTCACTACCGCTAGACTGACACTACTGGCAATGCTGCTATCGTGATCTGATCTTGGCGGGCTCATGCCTTTGACAGCAAGACTCTCATTGGCTGACTTAGGTCATAGCTTGCTTCCTGATTGTGCTGGAGGATTGCTCATGTGAGCCAGCAGAGAGAAACAGATCATGAGAACCACTCCCGTGCCAGACCATATACACAATGATATAGGATCAATCTCCACCAGGGATATTTTTTGGAACGGAGTTGGGTAATGAACAATTAAGACACTAAAAGCAGCAACAGTCATATAAATTTCCACTAGATCCCTTCTTCTAAAATATGCCCTAAAACTAGGTCATTGATTTCATTTTCTCCTAAATACTGGAAAGCTTTTTAAAAAGTAAGGAAAGATGTGTAAAGCATAGTGAAGCACCAATATGTCTTCTACAAACACAAAAGCCTGTCTCTGAAAAATGTACAGAAGGCCTATATTTCAGGAGTTTAGGGTGTTAGGGAGCTACAAAGTTATTAGGAGGAAAATAGGAGGTATCAATTTTGATTTCCCAAACTTCCATAAGTCTTTCAATAGAAGACAGTATTTGGGAAAGGATTTGTTTGAGATTTTAAAATCATGGTTTTATGTCTACTGAAGCCTCTCCATGCATAGAGAAGAGAAAATAGCATTCTGTAGTGATAAGAATATCGACTAGAAAAAAAAACGCTTGACTTTAAATCCTAACTCAGCTTTGGAAAAGGCAGAGGAACCAGAGATCAAATTGCCAACAGCTGTTGGATCATAGAAAAAGCAAGAGAATTACAGAAAAATGTCTACTTCTTTTTCATTGACTATGCTAAACCTTTGACTGTATGGATCACAACAAACTATGGAAATTTCTTCAAGGTAGGGAAATACCAGACCACTTTACTTGTCTCCTGAGAATATGGAGGTCAAAAGAACTAAACATGGAACAATGGACTGGTTCCAAATTGGGAAAAGAGTACATCAAGGCTGCATATAATAACCCTGCTTATTTAACTTCTATTCAAAGTACATCACGAGAAATGCCTGGCTGGATGGACCACAAGCTAGAATCAAGATTTCCAGGAGAAATAAGAAATATCAACAACCTCAGATATACAAATGATACCATTTGGCATCTAATGGCAGAAAGTGAAGAGGAGCTAAAGAGCTTCTTAATGAAAGAAGAGAGTGAAAAAGTTGGCTTAAAACTCATTCAAAAACCCAAGATTATGGCATCCAGTCCCATCACTTCATGGCAAATAATGGGGAAAAAGTAAAAATAGTGACAGATTTTATTTTCTTGGGCTCCAAAATCACTGCAGATGGCGACTGCAGCCATGAAATTAAAAAACACTTGCTCCTTGGAAGAAAAGCTATGACCAACCTAAACAGCATATTAAAAAGCAGAGACATTTATTTTGCCAACAAAGGTCCGTCTAGTCCAAGCTACAGTTTTTCCAGTAGTCAGGTACAGATGTGAGAGTTGGACCATAAATAAAGCTGAGCACCAAAGAATTGAATTGTGGTGCTAGAGAATACTCTTGAGAGTCCCTTGGACAGCAAAGAGATCAAACAAGTCAGTCTTAAAAGAAATCAGCCCTGGATATTCATTGGAAGGGCTGATGCTGAAGCTCCAATACTTTGGCCACCTGAAGTAAAGAGCTGACTCATTGGAAAAGGCCCTAATGCTGGGAAAGATTGAGGGCAAGAAGAGAAATGGGCAACAGAGGATGAGATGGGTTGGATGGCATCACCACCCAATGGACATGAGTTTGAGCAAACTCTGGAGATGGTGAAGAACAGGGAAGCCTGGCGTGCTGTAGTCCAAGAGGTTGCAAACAGTTGGGCATGACTCAGTGACTGAAAAACAACAGCTATAGGAACTTGGGCTAGACTTCTTTTCCTCTGATTCCTGCTATGGTTGAGAGATGATATTAGTCACTTCGCAAGGATTTGACAGGATTGGTAAGAAAGCATTTTAAGTACCTAATGCATATAGTATGCCAACATTTCTTCCATGGACTGTAAATTGTGTAATTATATTTTCATTTTACACCTTTTGTATTTTTTAGTGACTGCTGGGATGCTAGAAAATTAGGCACTTTCCTAACAAACCTGGACATTCTGAATCTCTTTCTCCCCGCCTTTTTTTGACTTTAACTCTTCTTTCTTACTTTTTCATTTACTTCTTACTTTTGATAAACTTGTGGTACCTTGCTATGTTTTAAGGATGATGCCTTAAAACATCTCTATGATAGTCAATGCCTTATCATCACTATGACAGATCCAGAAATTTCCATATACATAATTAACCACTTAGAAAGGGGAATTTGGATTGAGTGCTCTTGGTAGAACTATCTTTCCATTGGGCACTGATTTAATCCACCGTTTTGAAGTTTTGGGAAACTGTACTGATTTGATAATGTGGATTACCACACAATTACACTCAGAGACTGCAGCCAGTAATCTTGGTTGGGGATCCTTACTCTTTCTTCATGGATATTTAAGAGAACAGACTTTAGGAAACCCAAGGGAGATGCTCTTTCCTCCATCAGTGGAGCTTCACAGGGCGTTCCATTCTTCCTCGATAAATTCCCATCCTGGGGTCTAATTTCCCTTCCTAAGAGGGCTTTGCAAGCTGGGCAACTGACCTGAGACTCTCAGCCTCCCGAGCAAGGCACTGTGTTTCAAATCTATCTTACTTCTGTTCTCTCTGTGCTCCGTTTATTGATCCCACTGAATATGTAATTTTATTGTAAGCCAAATGTAAAACGTTTATAAATGAAATGTAAGTAACCAGAGTTTGAAAGACTTCATAGTTATTGTTCCTGGTGTCATAAATGGTCCAATCACTTAATCGGGTGCTGTTTTTCCCTGAGGAAAAAGGAACAATTACAGATATGAATGTAAAGTTGAGAAAAAAAAAAAAACTTTAAATAACTTTTAGGTAAAGTTATAAATAAACTTTAAATATTAAATATATTTAATATGTGGGAATAATCATATATTCTCTGGCCCTTGATTGAGCTTACATCTGAGAAAACAACAACTTTTCTAAATAATTCTCACTCATTAAAAAAAAAAAAAAAAAGCAAAAAGTGTAGTAAAATGGAAAGGGAGGCAGTGTCCTAGTTGCCAGGCACTTCACACATGTTGTCTCATTTAAACTCTAAAGCAAGGCCCCCAAAGATGATATTTTTACAGACTGAGTAAATAGAGGCTCAGAGAGGTTAAGTGACATGTCCATGGTCACACAGCTGGTGAGTGGAAAGCTGAGCATTAAGCTCAGTTTAGTCCTGCCTCAAAGTCCAAACTCCTCCCCTAGGACAGATTACTAAACAGTTTAATAAGCACCACATGAAATTCTGAGAGATGCTCTAGATTTTCCCAAATCCCACGGCAAAGCAGAAAATAAATGAAAAGAAAAAAATGCACAGACTTCCAGGCATCCCTGGCAAGCAGGAAATCATACTTTCCCATGAGCTGGGCTTGCCAAAGAGCATTTGCAGGGGGCCTGCCTTCCAGGGCCCATTTGGGATGTGTGTCCTCCAGGGCCCTCCCATCCCTTGTAAAGGCATGATTCACTAAGAGTCCAGTCTTCAGCCCCTTTATGTACCATGGTTGGAATCACGGGAGGCATTTCTCAAACAAGAGGCTGACAGAAGCTTCCAGCCCCTGCATCTCTGATTTTGTCTCTGTGACTTTTTGCTGAGGTATTTCAAAGGAACATAACTCCAGCCCAGCACATTGGTGAGTTATGTGCAGAACATCCTGCCCAGCACCACGTGTGAGTGCTTATGTGTATGCACAGCGTTCACATTTCCAGCAACGCTCAGGAGCAGTTCAGTGCCCATAAGGGTTCCTTGTAATGCTGAGGCTGTTGCAGGGGAGAGGCAGGAGGCGTGCCTCTCTCCAGCCCAGGCACTTTATATATATGTTCCTTTGAAGCCTTGGAAACTGGAAAATGAATCACCTTTATGACTTGGGTCACTTGTGCCAGAGTGAGAGCCTTCCTGAAAGAGGCTTTTCTCACCCAGAGATGGCATCTATACCCCCACCCCTCCACACACACACATCCTCAGTCCCCGTGCAGATGGAGAAGCAAGGAAACAGGTCCCTAGCTTTGGAAACCTACCTTCTGAGTCAACTCCTCTTGATTCAGTTTATCTTTAGAAGCTTCTGAAGAGGGTGTTTTGACTAAGGGTCTCCAACAGCTCTGCTGGATTTTGAACCCCTGGTAATGTAACAACCTCCGCCAATGATCCCTCTTACAGTGGGAAAGGACCACTTGAATCAAGCATCCACCATGCATACACCAGGCACTTGATTTAATTCCCACAACCCTTTGAGATAATAGCATAAGTGTCTTTAGGCATAAGAAATTAAGGTGGCCAAGGGGTCAAAACTGAAGTTAAGAATGGTCCCAAGGCATTTTCATTCACAATCCAGTATTTTTCCTGCTACAGCACACTGACTTGACTCATTTACGTCCACATACTCAATCACTCTTTTATAAACTCATTCAATAAACATCATTTGAGTGCCCATTAAAGGCTACATATGGTGTGAAGCACTGAGATGCAGCAGTGAGCAAGACAGAGCAAGTTGTTACTGAGGATACAAAGTACTTGGGAGAGAAATACGGTGAACAAAGAAATAGAATTGTGTTGTGCAGAAACCGTGCAATTAAATGTTTGTAAACATACAGCAAGGACTGATAGTCTTGGGGAGATGAGTGGAGTCAAAGAACAATTCTCTGAATAAATGACACCTGAAAGATACCAAGCAAAGATGAGCAGTGTGGCCAAAGCAGAAAAGACAAAAAAGCTCGTACAGAGTCCCCCAGGCCTAAAGTGGTTTGTACTGTTCAAGAAATTAGAAGACGTTTAATTTTGTGGGAGTGTCTCCTGGTTGCTCCAAATCACAACTTTCCTGATAAATGTTAGCCAATAGTCTCCTCATCTAATGAGAAAAATGAAGATAGGGATCCAGCCTAGAAGTCACTTCCCTCAAGAAGAATGTCCCTTTGTTGAGAGAGGCCTCTGTATAAATAGCACCCAAGACCAGGGAAAAGAGTAACTTCAGGCTCAATAAGCAGATGACAATTCTCATCAAGTTACTAGGAAGGAAATGAGTATAAAGGTAAGCTCCTGACCCCCCACACCCATCCCATTTATCAGTGGTGCCCAACCTTGCTCGCACCAGGGACCTGTGTCATGGAAGATGACTTCTCCATGGATGGGATGAGGTGGCCTGATTGTGTACAGGGCATGGACAAGTACTGATCTGAAGCTCAAGGCTTGGGGACCCCTGGAATCTCTCACTAGTATCTTTAGCCACTACATAGTTTTTCTCCTTAACCCCAGAATGGATGGCATTTAAAAGTCATTCTTTTATGTGCTGAGTATCAGGCATCCTAATGGATATGCCCTCCTTACCCTAAAACCTGAAGTTAACTGTTTTCGGTAAATCCTTCTCTAGTCCTATAATATGAAGTTATCTTCATCCTATCTTTCCTGGATCCCAGGAAAAGATAATGCATCTGCCTGCACTTCTATTAATCCAAAACTCTATTCTAGAGGGGATCTGGTAGGAAGAAAATTAACATTTATTGGGCAACTACTATGTGAAAACCACCATTTAATTTCACCCCATATGGCAGGTGTAATAATCCCATTTTCAGAAGCGAAAAGAGGTTGAAAAGTACATGATTTGCTTATAATTACACAATAAAAGCAAGAGCAAAGACTTGAACCCATTTTGTTCTGAAGCTCACATGTGGCTTTTGGACTCCGGGTGTTTAAAGGCAATGACTATGAGTAACTGCCCAGCCTTGAAATCTAGCTGCACATGGAACTCACTCTCTTTCCTACAAATCTATCTTTAGGTAAATTATTAGCACCAGATCCAAAATCCAAGTATGTAAAGGAGATCCAGTGATATTTTAGTGAATGATCCAGTGATATTTTAGTGAATAATCCAGATAGACTGAACATATATAATGAAAATCTGGTTGGAAAATTTGACTTTCAAGGCAATGAGAAATCTTAGGAGAAAGCATTTCATTTTCAATTGTACAATATTCCAATAGATAACTCCATTCATAATTACTTTTAAAAGAGACCCACATGAGCATCACATGACAAAATTCCCTGGGGAGAGATTAATATATCTCCTTTGTTTGCATACACTGTCATGGTGAATTAAAAGACAGTAGGTCTCAGACTTGATCAAGCTTGGTTTCTAATTCTGCCTATGCTATTTCCCAGATGAGTCATATGAACACATTGCTGAACTTTCCTGAGCTTCTCTTTGTACTTTCATACATTGGTAATAAAAATAGCAAAATGAGGAGGAGTTACTTTTTTAAAAAGTAGCACATAGTAGGCTAGTAGGTATTCAACAAATGCTCATCTTGTCTTTCCCCTTCCAATAAACTCATCATGTATTTAATAGTCTATATCGACTTATGGTTTTACTGTGATAATTCCCATAATTATAATAATACTTAGCACTCACATACCACGGTAGCATTTGTAAAGTGTTTTCAAGTTTGCTATCTTATTCAGTCATGACCTAGATATTGATATCATTGCTTTAACCAGACTTTACAAATGAGGGAATCAAGTCTGAAATGGCAATATGACTTGAGGAGGGTCAAGAACAAGAGCTCTGGGACCCCACTGCTCATGGGAATACTAGGCCTTGCTCTATAACCTTAGGCAAATTATATAATCCCTCTGTGACTCAGTTTAGTCATCTTTAAAACTGAGAATAATAATGGTACTTATTTAACAATGTTGGGAGAATAAGTTAATATAGTTATGTATATGCTTAGAACAATAAGTATTCAATTAATGTTCTATATTATTTTTTGTTGCAAAAGAGTTACCACTTGAGAGAGTTACCATTTGAGAGAATGAAATAAGGCAATAAATAAATTCATACATATAAAGTATTTGCACTCATTTCTGACATACAGTAAGGGTTCAGCTAGTATTACCTGCTATTATTGTCCCATGTGACTCAGACAGTAAGTAGAAAAAATGGTTTTTGACTGAGCATCCTCGGAAGTTAAAGCTATTATTGGTCATGAGGAAACAGCAGTGGGAGCCCTGTTATGTGCCAAGCAAAGTGCAAATATCTTTTTAGCCTCGCTTACCCACTCCAGTGTTCTTGCCTGGAGAATCCCAGGAATGGAGGAGCCTGGTGGGCTGCTGCCTATGGGGTTGCACAGATTTGGACACAACTGAAGTGACTTAGCAGCAGCAGCACTCTATTCTCCCAACAATCTTATAAGACATAGAGCTATAACAGAGATTTTGGAAGTTCTGATACATTTTCCCTACAGTTTCTAATCCTCACACAGGAAACGATAGGTTGTTTTATTAACTTCCTGTAATAAAGATGTGTCCAGGGAGGCTGATGAATTACTGCCCCACCTGCCTTACTCAATGCTCCGCGTTAACAGTCTGGTTCCCACCATCTGCTAGGTCTCCATCCCCACTCGATACAACCACAACTGAAAAATGCAAGCTTCTTTTCTATGTAAATCAAGCTTTGACTCCCTGACTCCAGTGCATCTGGGAGACAAGCCTCCTGCTCTTTCTAGGAGCCCTCACTCAGGGTGAATTCCAATCAGAAGTTGGAAACTGGGCCAGGTGGCAGCCTTGGAGTAAAAGGTGTTTTTGTCAGAGGGAATCCACTGAAGCCAGGATTTTGTTGCTTTTGACAGGGAGCCTAATTAGCCTTTAACTCTTTAACCACAACGTCCTCTTGAAGTATGGAGAGGAAATTAACCACCAGCACTCAGAGCCACATGGAAGAAATTAAAGCAATGTCCGCCTTCACTAATCCTCTTTCAAGGCAAAATAGTAAATATGCATTATATTTAACAATTGTGTTTCCCTGAAGCTAAGCATGGGTTTCAGTGAAAATAAATACTCTGTATGTGTCTCAGAATGCTACCCTGGAATTGCAGATAGAGTCTTTTGCCCTCAACCCCAGCAGAAGGAACTGCATAATGACAAGGACCAGGATCAATAAATAGGGCCTGATTTGTTATCCAGGATTTATAATTCATCGTTGCTTGCAAAACGGAAGCTTGATTAGGTGTGAAGATCACTTTCCTAGTTTGGCTCTTTTCCAGTCTTTGGTGCTGGCTTAGACAGAGGCCAGGGTTGTATAAGGCTCAGAAGAAATGGCATTGTCCTGGCTGTATCACGGACCTATTGCACACTCAGTGTTTGTATCACGGCAACCTTCATTTAGTTAATCATATGTGTTTGTAATATATGTTCATCATAGTTTATTCACATACATCCATGATACATAATTTATTCTTTTATATATAGTTTATTCATATTGGTAAATATATATTTGTCTAGGTAAACATGTATGTCTATATGAACATATGTTTATATTTGGTGTGTGTATGTGTATATATGTATATATCTTCCCGGATGTGGGAAAGAGTTGTAGAAGTTAGTTTATTTATAGCCTCATGAAGTCACTTGTGAAGTCATTGTTTGCTAGAGCAAAAATGGTGACTCAGAGATAGATTATCTAAGTTGAGGGGTTTTTCAAATGCAGTCCCCAAAGGCCTGGAGTTCTGTAAAGGAGCTACAGAAAGATATGCATTTAGATGCATTTGTATCTAAATTTGAAGCCTAGTCGTGGCACTCACTAACTTCATAACCCTGAGCAAGCTTTCTGCCTCTGTATAATGGGCATGATAACAATTTTGTTATAGGGATGTCATGAGTCTTACATGAGTTGATGCATGTAAAGTATGTACCGCAGGGTTGGAATATGATAAGTGATCAATGAATATTAGCTCTTACTATGTGCCTACAACTCTTTCTCCCTCTATGACCATGATTAAATATCAGTATTCCTGGAAGATTATTCTTGAAATAAACTTCTCATTTTCTAAGAGATTTTTTAAAATTTATTAATCCGGTTTAATATACTGTAGTATATATGTAAGGAAGAGTAAGTTCAGAAAGTGGAGGTAACACTGTCAAGGTCATAGAAAGACTGTGGTCTGTTGTTAACAGGAAGGTTCCAGGAAAGATTTAGGCTTGTTGGTTTTACCAAAGCTCACTGGGACTGGTGAAGAGGTTATCAAATAAAGGAGACTCGAATTCAGTCTGTATACTGACACTAGCCTCCCCAGTTTCCACTCAGGTATGTACATGCACAAACATGTACACATATACTCACTGATTCACATGCACACACACACATGATCTGGGTGCAGACCCTTTTGTTAGTTGGTCAGTTGTGTCCAACTCTTTGCAACCCTGTGGACTACATAGCTGCCAGGCCCCTTTGTCCTTGGAATTTTCCAGGCAAGAATACTGGAGTGCATTAACATTTTCTTCTCCAGGGAAATTTCCCAACTGGGGATAGAGCATGGGTGTCCTGCTTCGCAGGCAGAGTCTTTACCATCTGAGCCATCAGGGAAGCCCTTGGTAAGCTGTTTATTTTCACTTCCACCTAGTATTCTGTAAACTTTCAGGCATATCGCTCACCAGATCGATCTTGTTATGCATGGTGGGACAGCTCTACCAAACCAATCAGTGTGCCTAGTATGCCCGCATCCCTGATTCTCCCCACTACAAGAAGCTGTTTACAAGTATTATTTCCTTTAATTCTGGTCAGGTAGAGAGTAGCCACATATGATTTTTCTATAGTCACAGAATCTCAAATTCATAAAAGTTAAACAAATTGCCCAAATCCATGGGGTCGCAGAGTCAGATATGACTGAGTGACTAAGCACAACACAGCACATACTAAGATATAAAAACAGTTTTGTGTCACTCCAAAGACCATGCTTTACTCCAGAATTTTGTAAGCTGAGATCACAATTCATTACTTGATCAAGGTTGCTCAGTTAAATGGGTTTCAACCAGCATCTACAATAATAAAAGCAGAATGAAAGGGAAAAAAAAAACAACAAAACACAAGGGTGCATCACAGAGTATTATTTTGTAACACTTAAGTACCTGTGCATGGGTTTGTGTGTTTGGAATAGGCATATAAAATAATTTTGAACTGTAAGTCTCAGTTAGAAAAGGTTGAAAGTTAGTGCCTTATTAATCTATATTGCCAGGGACAGTCCAGTCAGTCGGTGCCAAGCTTCCCAGGAACCCTCCAGGCAGAATAAAATGCTTCAGGGTGTGTGTTCCCACAGCGTGCATTCCTAGCTTATAACCCTAACCAACATGCACTTGGGTTTTCTCCCCAAAGCATGGCCACATGTTTAAGGAGGCTTTCCTACTGTGTTTTTCCTCTCCACCTCTTCCTGCCTCCTGGAGCACCTTGGGGAGATGGACACCCGGTGAGTGTTTATTGCTTTGAAAAGCTGATACAATTGCATTGATACAATTGAAAAGCTGAGCCGTGTGTCAATAAATGCTAAATCCTCCAGGTTCTCCATCTCCTAGATTTCTCTCTTTTGTGACCTAGCTTGAGATCATTTCACTCTTCTTTAGTACCTACAGCAATAACAGGCTGAGGGAAAAAACAAAGACAAAAGAGAAAGAGAGGAAGGTTTAGAATTAATCATTTGGGTAAGATGCCAAAAAGCAGAGAAACAAAATTATTTACTAAGTATATGTTTTGATATAAAGGAGATACAAATGACTTTTATCCAAACGATCACAGGCCCACCAACTGTCTAAAGTTAATAATGAATAACTGAATGTAATTGGTTATATTCAGAGGTTATATCCAAAGGATAGACTTGAGATAATGTTAACAAGGAGAAAAAAAAAAAAGAGAGAACTTTCCACTCCCATTTCCTGTGCTATCCCTTGGCCAAACACAGAAAGCCAGCCCAAACTCTGCCTCCTGAAGCGAGAGCGAGTTTGACTGCAACTTTCTGGTTGTTTATTGTTGTTTTATTACTCTCCATTTTCACACGCTTTGGCAGAAGGGAAACGGAAATGCTGAGGACCCTGTGTGCGTTCTCATGAGAAGAAGCCACAACAAACACTGATAGAGCAGAAGTCCCTGGGGTCATATCTTCCTTCGCTCCATGCAGGAGGAACATGCTCGATGACATCTTCTCAGATGAGCAAGGAGTTCTTAATTTGGAATCAGTGTTGACCAACCAGGCTTTGAAAGCATTTTATCACTTGGTTGCAGACAT
Source organism: Capricornis sumatraensis (assembly GCF_032405125.1). Lineage (NCBI taxonomy): Eukaryota > Metazoa > Chordata > Mammalia > Artiodactyla > Bovidae > Capricornis > Capricornis sumatraensis. The sequence continues at coordinate 31,095,244 of NC_091079.1, forward strand.
AATCCACAGGGCTGACATGGATTCATTGTACAGACGTCTCAAAGAGCACCTTACATAGCCGATTGTCTGTTATTGTTAATCACTGTATTGTCTCATTATCTATTGTTATTATTTACATGGCTCTGATTCTGTGAAAGGGTGTGAAAATGGCGAAAAATAAAACAACAATAAATAAGGTTAGGTCTTCGAGCCTTATCAGAACTTAGAGGGTAACCCCTCAGGGCAGATGGATGGGGCCGAGGTAGACGTGTGACTCTGTGAAATATTTCACACTTTGTGAAATACGACACTGCAAGTTTACAGAATTTAATCAAATAAAATTTTTGATTATACAGAAAGTCTTTTCATTCAAATCTCAAATCCTTCATTATTTTAATCTATGGACTTGGCTTCTTTTTATAAGAAAAATGTACTGGTCTGAATTAAATTTGTGATGACCTTGGGAATAGAATGATGTCAGAGCACATCCTTCCTTCCATCTCCCCATGCAATGAGTCACTACCTCCCAACCCAGCTGACTCTTCCACTTCTACCCTGATCACTAGGTTCTTAGTCCAGCCTCTATACTCTTTAAGATACTTTTCTCAGTTTCTCCAGACAAAGGCTCATGAGGAGGAAATGGAAAAGTGTGTTCATAGCCATTGAAAGTGGGATGGTTAACAGTTAAATAAAATGCTAATTTTACGCAGTATTTGAGGCTATTAAAAATATTAGAACCAGGAAAATGGCCCATGATAAATTCAGACAGAAAAGTAAGATTCAAAATAGTTGTTTATTTATTTTTTAAATATAAATTTATGTATTTTAATTGGAGGCTAATTACTTTACAATATTGTATTGGTTTAGTATGGTCCTATTATTATAAAATAAATAGCCACCCATATACTTTATGTATACGTATATATGTGCTATTATGGAAGCTATGTATCTTTGTGTGTATGCTTGTGTGTATGTAACATTAAAGGGGGTATAAAGTTAGACCTCCTAATTTCAACTAAACATACAAATGTTTAGGAAAAAGTTTAGAAATAACCCATATACATAATAATATCTATGTTAGAGTAGCAGAGTCTGGACGTTATTCTCTTTTTGTTTAAAATACAGTCTTACTACTTTCATGATATACAGATGAATTATAGATAAAATATTGATATATAGATGAGATTTAAGTAAGGATTAACTGTACAACTATAGACATACTCCTAATGTGTCTAGGACTCAAATTTACCTTTTTGCTACGTGAGGTTGTAGGCTAAAAGATCTCCATATTTTCATTCTCCTGGGATGATTCCTGATTCTGCGGATAATAGGAGTGTATTATAACTAATTCTCTGATTCTAGAGAAATTTTATTTTTACTAAAAGATATTCCCTGTGTATCATGGGAGAAAAAAGTTATGGACATTCTTACTGAATATGAATGCTGCGTGGAATGGTTAAGGTATTTCAGAGAAAAACTCAAGTTATAGTTAGCATATGCACCAATAGTCTTTTTAAGAACTTGTGAGCTGATTGGGTTATACATGCCATATCTACAGAGAGACCCTAATTGTAATTGTATTGCCTTTGTCATGGACTGTGGTAACAGCTCTAATAGACAGATTAGCATCAACATGTTAATAACTCTTGGGAGTTGAAGGTAAAGCAATTAAGCCTTTGGAGTAATCTTAGGAAGGATGGATCTCACTATGTATTATTCCTGTTTGAATGCTCTGAGACATATACAGCAAAATTTATCATGAAATGCAAAGTCCTGTTTACACTTATGACTTCAGGCCCTAGTACTCAATGACATGAAAGTTATAATGAAATTTCTCAGTTTCTCAAACTTGTCAAACCTCTATGCTTCTGCTTGCAGAAGCATACTCACTCAGCCCAGACTGCTTCCCCATTCATTTTGCAGCTGATAAACTTCCACCCTTTAATAGAAACACTGTAAAGCTAACAAATTTGTATGTATCCTTGCATGCTTCATGAAACGTAGCCTGGTCTTCAAAGCACTTTCTGAGCTCCTCCTTCTCTCTATCCCTCCAAGTCCCTGCGTTTTGTTAATGAACCACCCTACTTTATCCTAGCATTTTGCTAGTGAACCGCCATCATTGCCCATTTCCTTCACTCTATTGGGAGCTTCATAAGGAAAGAGACCACCTTTCCTTGTTTTCTCAATTCTATGTCAGTTCCCAACATACACCAGGTACTCAAGAACACACTTCCAAAAAATATGCATTTTCATACATAAGTAATGAGATTAAATGTCCTATATATTTACATGATATGCATTTAATTCATATATACATATAAACTCATAGAAAAAAGACAAGCAAAATAAAGCAACCAAAAAGGTCTGCCAGCACACATATCTCTGAAATAAAGTAAATACATTAAGTATTTATTAGCTTAGTTTAACACACAGTCAAGGCTCACACTAGCTGACTTTTGCCCAACAGGAACAGAGGAGTTGAAATAAATGCCATTTTTGGAATAATGTTCTGCTTATTTGGCCTTTGCAAGAATCCTCAAAACTGGCTGGATAATCATGGCATCTTAGAAATGTGTAATGATTTTCCCTACTCCCAAACTTCATCAATACTCTGTGAAACAATTCTTAGGTGTCATGATTTCCGCACAGTTTAATGGGCTTTGGGGGAGAAGGCTTTCATTGTTAAGTCCTATTTTAACCTTCCCATCCAAGATTTAGACAAGGTGTACTGGTTTCCACAAGCTCCGCCATGTCCTGTGCTGGAAGTCGCCCCTCCCCACCGAGACCACATTGTTAGAGCCTTCTCCCTGCTGCAGACCAAGACCAAGTCATTCCCTCACCAGATAAAGAAGAGCGAAGCACTGCTGGATGTTAGATTCAGTCTCCAAATCATTAGCAAAACCAAAAAAAAAAAAAAAAAAAACCTCGTGGAATTTTTGCCTTTACAGCTAACTCCTCCAAGTAATCATTCTAGGGTATTGGCGATTCAATTTGGGAGAAGAATTCTGTCTCTCAAATGGAAGCTAAAGTAAGATCTGTTTCCAGACAGCAGACCTGAAATGAATACCCTGTAGATGGGAATGTTCTGTCCTCAACCAGGAGAGCAATGCAGAAGCTAAAATAAGATTGCCAACTTTCACATGCTTTGAGAGGGGGAAAAATTCACATTAAATGTGATTAAATTTTTTTAAAATATATGCAACATTGAAAGCATGAATGTGCATATACTCTTAACTCTTTTTTGTCTGTGAACATATTTATCTTGATGCATGTATTAAACTTTATCTTATTTCAACAGGGGCAATGTTTACAGTGACATGATATTAAAAACAGTGACAAGCAAAGGGTAAATGGTAAATGAAGACAGCAAAAAAATGAGAAAGAGTCCTAGAACCAGACGTGATTCACATACAAACTATACGCCATAGAGCTTCCCCTGATGGTTCAGATGGTAAGGAATTCACCTGCAATGCAGGAGATCCAGATTCAATCCCTGAGTTGGAAAGATCTCCTGGAGAAGGGAATGTCTACCCACTCCAGTGTTCTTACCTGGAGAATTTTGTGGACAGAGAAATCTGCAGGGGTACAGTCTAGAGGGTCGCAGAGAGTGGGACATGACTGAGCGACTAACACTATATGCATAGAATTTCAAATGTTTCAGGAAAACTAGTGTTTCTGGGTCTGAGTTTCCTAGCATGTAACATAAAGAGGCAAATGTGGTAAGTGTGAAAATGGTAATTCTTAGCAGATAAAAGTAAATCAATAGCCAGAAGAATCCAGCTATTCTAGATATAGAGATGAGAGAACTTTCTCTCACCTCCTAGAGGTGACAAGGTACCTGAACCAGGTTTATAATAACACCTGCATATTGTAGATAGAAAAAGTCTGCAATTTCTTCCCCATCAGGACACAGAGAAAAGCGAAATACCAAAGGCCATTTCTTAAGTAGTTTGTTATGAGAGTGGACAGTACCTGGTGCTTGAAAAAAAATCTATACACTGCTAGAACCACTGTTCTCTCTTATTTGACAAATAAATAAATAAAACAAAAACAAAAAAATTTAAAAATATCATGGGGAAAATAAGCATTCTTTTATTTACTCACCTATTAAATACTTATGAACTACTTCTCTGTGGTTCAAATAATACACAAATAATTTTTAACTGATCTCACTTTTTCTCAAATTCAAATGCAAAGACTCAAGCAAATTTGGAAAACGTTATTTCACAATATCTGAGGCACATAAGATAGAACAGACAACCCTCAAAACCTCTTCCACTTCAAACATTCTATGATGCTTGGTGATAAAATTACTGGCAAAAAACTGAATACATAGAATGAAGGAGTATGTCTTGAGGGTGGGATTGCACAGGATTTCCTTAGACAGAATCATAGTTTTCACAGTAAAGAAAGAAAAATGGCACAGTTCAACTCATTGCCTAGTATGTTTCACTGTTTTTAATCAATCTACTTTGCAAATTTATAGGTTATTTTGCGTCAGAAACTAAATTTATGTCTAACATGATAGCCAGTGAAGAAGTGGAGGCCTTTTGGAGTCTGAAAGACCTGGATAGAGTTCTAGCCTTTTCATGTAATAACTATGTGATCTTGGCAATTTATTTAATCTCTGCACAATAGCAAGGGACCTCAATTGTTATGAAAGAAGCAACAATGAAAAGCACCTACAAAAGTTTAATCGGAGGGGGATTCTTATCAAATGTTTCTTTCCTTCCTTTATACGAGTTTTATTCTTACAAATAACAAAGCTGATGTACATTTAAGCCTTCATTGTCTAAATATATTCTCTAAAGCTCCTTATAAGAAGCTAGAATTAATTTTAAAATTAAGAATATATATAAACGGAGGAAAATCTTCTGCTTTTTCACAGCAAAGGCACTTGATTTTAGCTTCTGAAGCTGTAGTCCTTGTTCGTGCCTTGAACAGTTTCCTGAATGAAAATATGCCACAGAGACATTTTGACCTGAGTGATATCACTTTCAACAGAACAAAGATGTTCATGTGCTGTGTAGTACTTTAGCATCTGATGCTGGGAGCAAAGTTTAAGAGTTCTGAATATACATGAATATCCTAACTTCATTTACCAACATCTCCTTTGAAAAGGTGAACTTGATATGTTTTTAAATTTCATGCCCTTGGGTCTTATTAAGATGGCTTACCTGAATGGAACCCATTTAAATCTACTTTATGGAGTGCAACAGTTGGGCTTGTATTCTCCTTTTTCCCTTTCTTCATCCCCTCCTCTCTTTCCTCCTCCTCTTTTTCCTATTCCTCCTTCACACACACACAAAACTTGCTGATGGAAAGCTCTTTAAGGAAATTCTTGCTTATAAAGAGGTGACTTTTAGAAAGAAAAATGGGCCAAGAAAAAATTAAAATTTTAAGGAAAAAACCCGCATTAGAATTCAAAGACTTCTAAATAAGGGCATCTTTTTACTAAGTGATGAAACTAGTGAAATTATAAAAATTTAATAGTCAGGACTGTCTTACTGTGATGAAACTTGTATATTGATTATGTCACGGAAAGCTATATAACTCTTCAGGTAAATAGCAGGGAAATGAATAAGAAGAGCTAAGAAGCCATTCATAATCTTTGACCTAATAATTATAAATCTAGGGATTGATTTTTTTTTTTTTTTTTTTGGAGAATGCCAACTGTGTACCTAACCTTATGTTAGGTGCTACAAAGATGAATCAGGCAACACCTCTGTTTCAAAACATTCATATCAAAATGACTTTAAAGGCTGTTACAAGAGACAAAGAAGGATACTACACAGTGATCAAGGGGTCATCCAAGAAGAAGACATAACAATTGTAAATATAAATGCACTAAACTTAGGAGCGCCTCAATATATAAGGCAAACGATAACAGTTATAAAAGGAGAAATCAACAGTGACAATAATAGTGAGGGACTTTAACACCCCGCTTACATCGATAGATAGATCCAGACAGAAAAAATCACTAAGCAAACACAGGCCTTAAGTGACACAGACAGACTTAACTGTCCCAAGAATACAAGGATTCTTCGTATACATAAATCAATGTGATACATCACAGTAACAAACTGAAGAATAAAAACCGTATGATAATTTCAATAAATGCAGAAAAAGCTTTCAACAAAATTCAACACCCATTTAATATAAAAACTCTCCAGAAAGTTGGCATAGGGGGAACATATCTCAACATAATAAAGATCAGATATGACAAACCATAACAAACATCATTCTCAGTGGTGAAAAACTGAAACCATTTCCTCTAAAATTAGGAGCAAGACAAGATGTCTACTTTCACCACTTATATTTAATATAGTTTTGGAAGTTCTAGTCATAGCAATTAGAGATGAAAAATAAATAAAATAAATCTGAATTGGAAAAGAAGTAAAACTGTCACTGCTCACAGATGACATGATACTTAGAAAATCCTAAAGATTCTACCAGGAAACTATTAGGGCTCATCAATGAATTTGGTCAAATTACAGAGTATAGAATTAATACACCAAAGTCTCTTGCAACAAGGTATCACAAAGAAATTAAGGAAAGAATCTCATTTCATTTTTGCATATATTTTTGTCCTATCTAAAAAATACTGTATGTTCTTCATGAATTTAGTTTTCTAAAAATCACCTTCAAAATCCAGTTTTGAAATATAAGCCAAAGACAGCTCAGGAGCTTGTAGAGGGATAGATAGAAATAAAAAACCCTGGTAAAATAATTTCTCTAGGTTTCTGATGGAGAAAATGGGAGTTTTTACATCTGCCTGAGTTTAAATGTATTTTTTTTAATTTATTCATTTTGGCTGCACTGAGTTTTTGATGCTATGTGCAGGCTTTCCCCTAGTTGTGGTGCATGGGCTTCTCATTGCAGCAGCTTCTCTTGTTGTAGAGCATAGTCTCTAGGGTGTATAGGCTTCAGTAGGGTTCACAGGCTTAGTTGCTCCATGGCACATGGAATCTTCCCAGATGAGGGATTGAACCCATGTCCTCTGCATTGGCAAGCAGATTCTTAACCACTGTACCCTCAGGGAAGTCCCTTAAATGTGTTTTTTTGGATAGTAAACAAATTAAAAAGAGAAAAAAGATCAGTGTTTTCAAGTCACTGGGACACTAGAACAGGAAATCTAAAATTTTGCAAACATACTATAATCAGAGACAATATGCTGTCCCACTGTCCCTTAGCTCTCTGTGTGTGTATATGTGTTAGTCGGTCAGCTGTGACAGTTTGTGACCCCATGGACTGTAGCCCTCCAGCCTCCTCTGTCCATGGAATTCTCCAGGCAAGAATACTGAAGTGGGTTGCCAGTCCCTTTCCCAGTGTATCTTCCCAACCCAGGGATTGAACATGGGTCTCCCGCACTGCAGACAGATTCTTTACCATCTGAGCCAACTGGGAAGCCCCATCCCTTAGCTAAAGAGTCACAAATATGACAAGTAGGAGGACACGGAATGGAAATGATTTCAATGGAGACACTGAAAAAGAATTAGCTGTATGCTTAATGAGGTATGTAATAACATGAGAGAGAATTCTGGCAGCATAAAATCTATAGATCCTCATAGGGGAAATGTCAAAGAAAGGGGAAAAAAACCCCTGTAAATTGCTACTTCCGTGTATTATAGTTTTATTGAAAATTATAAACTCATTTTTCTTTCCTACCATAGAATGATTGCTTTAGGGAAAGAACTATGCCTTTAAGTATCAGTTAATCTGCATCATTTAATGAAGTTTTTGCACATAAAAATCTTCCATTAAATGTTTCTTAAAGAAAAAAACAAAACGAAGGAAGGAGGGAGGGAGGGATGGAGAAAGGGAGGGAGAACATAAAAGGAGAAATATGAATGAAAAGAAAGGAGAGTAGAGTCAACGCTCATGGAAGTTGGGGGTCCTCAGGACCTGATGGGGTTTCAGCTTTGGGACCTTGTGGTGTCCAGTTCATGCCAAATGGAGCTGGTCTCCTCAAGACCTGCTTGGAGGTAGTGCTGCTGAAGCAGAAATTCATCCAGAGTACCCAAGACTACTGACAGTGGTGGCTACTGATAGACTCTTCCCACAGTGCTTCTTCATACCATGTGAACTTGTACAAGGACAATGAGCATCACTACTTCCCTTGAACTTGATCTGGAAAGAGAAGGTAAAGAAAAGGAAGAATAGGAGCAGAAGATCAAAATTGGAGTCTTGTCTTTATCATTGTTAGTACTTAAGATCAGGAGATTGAGGCATAAAGTGATTACATGACTTGATCATCACCTTAAAGAGATCAGGACCTAAATATTTGGAGTGGTAGCACTGACTCCAAGACCCTAGACTCCCAGTGAACTAACCCCAGGGAGTGCCAAATAGTAAGAATTCACAAAAAGGAAACCACTTGACTACAAGATGTGGCATCGCCCAACCACCAGTAGCACCCTGTGCAGGACATCTCATCTAAACAACAAACAAAACAAAAATACAAACCCAATCATCAGCAGACAAGACTACCACCTCACTCAGCCTTGCCATCAGAGGAAAAACAAACAAACAAACAAAAGACTCAACACAAATCTCACCCTGTACAAAGCTTACACAAACCAGTGGCCCAACCTTAGGAGGGCAGAAACCAAAAGGAGCAAGTGCCAGAGTCCAGCTCCAGCAGCCAGGGAATCAGCCTGAAGGGATGAGCAGTGTTGGTGGGAAATGACTCTGACTCAAGATACAGGACTACATGTTTATTTCAAGCATCAGGTCTTGTTTGATACTTTTTCAAAAGCGGTAGGTCAGAGGTTTTACATTTTCAGCTCCCCCTCACCCAGATTTATAATCTCCTTGTTGCTCTTCAAGCAGAGTTCCTGTTTCAGCGATTCTCTCAGAATCGTGTTGACTTGTGACTACACTGTGACTCATGCTGATGTCTGGGCTGCGTACCACATTCCTCGGTTTATTTCTTGTCTTTCTAAATCCTGCTTGCCCCTAGTATCCTAAGCTCACTATCTCCTAAAAAGGCTTCTAACTATTCTTCATTATTTGTAAACACTAAACTCAGCAAACTTCCTTTGCCATAAACATTTCCCTCACAAACAGGTCTCAGATAACAATCCTTCCCATGACCTCAAGCTGCGGCCTATGTGCTCATCCTGGGACATTCTTTGTAAAAATCCTTGAACAAATGTCAATGGTTACTTTATAGATTATTTTCTGGGCACAACTGCAGAAGGCTTTGTGCTTTCTCATGCTTCTCTCAAGAACAATAAGCACCTTAACATTCTTTCCAGCCAACTCAACCGAAGAAAGGAATTCAGAATCACAAGAGCTAACTCCTTCATCCCAGGTCTGTGCCTGTGGAATGAGGAGAGGGGGCTGGGGACGTGCCTCCATTTTGTCAGTAATGCCTAACACGGCTCCCAACAAACAAGGAATTCAACCTTGAAGCCTGGGAAAAGGAGACCTCAAACACAATAAGTTAAAAAAATAAAAAATAATGAAAAGACATAGAAGTACTACATGAATGAAGGAACAAATTAGAAACACAGAAGTCCAAATAAATGAAGAGGAAATGGGAAAATGACTTGAAAAGGAATTCAGAATAATGATAGTAAAGATGATCAAAAACCTTGAAAACAAGATGGAGAAAATGCAAGAAATCAATTACCAAAGACCTAGAAGAATTGAAGAACAAACATACAGAGACAAACAATACAATAACTGAAATTAAAAATACTGTGAAGTGAAGTGAAGTCGCTCAGTTGTGTCCAACTCTTTGCAACCCCATGGGCTGTAGCCTACCAGGCTACTCCATTCACGGGATTTTCCAGGCAAGAGTACTGGAGTGGGTTGCCATTTCCTTCTCCAGGAGATCTTCTCAACCCAGGAATTGAACCCAGGTCTCCCGCATTGTAGGCAGACGCTTTACCATCTGAGCCACCAAGAAAGCCCTTCTTCACTCTACAGAAGGAATCAATAGCAGAATAGCTGAAGCATAAATCCGTGAATTGGAAGATAAATGATGGAAATAACTTCTGAAAAGCAGAAAAAAGTAAAAAGAATGAAAAGAACTGAGGATAGACACAAGACCTCTGGGACAATATCAAACACACTAACATTTGAATTTCCAGAGCCCCAGAAGAAGAAGAGGAAAAGAAAAGATATGAGAAAACTTTTGAAGAGATTATAGTTGAAAATTATAGTCCAAGAGATGAAGACAGTCAGGATAAAGTGACTGTTGCTCAATCCTGTCCAACTTTTTGTGACCCCATGGACTATACAGTCCATGGACTTCTCCTGGCCAGAATACTGGAGTGGGTAGCCTTTCCCTACTCCAGGGGATCTTCCTGACCCAGGAATCAAATGAGGGTCTCCTGCATTGCAGGTGGATTCTTTACCAGCTGAGCCACAAGGGAAACCCAAGGAGAAACATGCCAAGACACATACTAATCAAACTAACAAGAACTAAGCACAAAGAAAGAATATTAAAAGCAGCAAGTGAGAAGCAACAAGTAACATAAAAGGGAAACCCCATATGTTTAACCCCAGCTGATCTTTCAGCAAAACTCTGCAGGCCAGAAGGGAATGACAGGATATATTTAAAGTACTGAAAGGGAAAAATCTAAAACCAAAATTATTGTACCCAGCAAGTATATCATTAAAAATTGATGGAGAAATCAAAAGCTTTTCAGACAAGCAAAAGTTAAGAGAATTCAGTACCACCAAACTAGCTTTACAATAAATGTTAAAGGAACTTAGTCAAGAAATACAAGAGAAGAAAAAAGATCTACAAAATCAACCCTAGATAATTAAAACAATGGCAATAGGAACATATATTTCATTAATTAATTTTTTTTAAATTTAATTTTTATTTTTACTTTATTTTACTTTACAATACTGTATTGGTTTAAATGTAAATGGATTAAATGCTCCAACCAAAAGACACAGGTTGAATGGATACAAAAACAAGACCCATATATATGCTGTCTACAGGAAACCCATTTCAGACCTAAAGACACATAGACTGAAACTGAGGATGAAAAAACATATTCCATGCAAGTGGGAAGGAAAAGAAAGCTGGAGTAGCAATCCTCATATCTGACCAAAAAGACCTTAATATAAAGAAGATTACAAGAGATAAGGAAGGATACTACATAATGATCAAGGAATCAATCTGCAAGGAAGACAAAACAATTGTAAATATCTATGCACCCAACATAGGAGCACCTCAATACATAAGACAAACACTAACAGACATAAAAGGAGAAATTGACAGTAACACAATATAGTAGGAGACTTTAACATCCCACTCACACCAATGGACAGATCATCAAGATAGAAAATTAATGGAAACACAAGCCTTAAATGATACATTAGATGAGATGAATCTCATTGATACCTTCAGGAAATTCCATCCAAATGCAGAAGAATACACCTTCTTCTCAAGTACACATGGAACATTGTCCAGGATAGACCACGTCTTTGGTCACAAATCAAACCTCAGTAAATTTACGATAATTGAAATTGTATCAAGCATCTTCTCTGACCACAACGCTGAGAGACTAGATATCAATTACAAGAAAAAAAAAGTGTAAAAAACACAAACACATGGAGATTAAAAAATACATTTCTAAATAACATATTACTGAAGAAATCAAAAGGGAAATCAAAAAATTTCTAGAAACAAATGACAATGAAAATACAACAACTCAAAATGTATGGGATGCAGCCAAAGCAGTTCTAACGAGGAAGCTTATAGCAATACAATCCTGCCTCAAAAAAAACCAAGAAATATATAAAATAGAATACCCAACTTTACATCTAAAATAACTAGAAAAAGAACAAAGAGCCCAAAATTAGTGGAAGGGATGAAATCATAAAGATCCGAGCAGAAGCAAGTGAAAAAGAAATGAAAAAAACAATAGTAAAGATTAATAAAACTAAAAGCTGGTTCTCTGAGAAGATAAACAAAATTTATAAAACTAGCCAGACTCATCAAGAAAAAAAGAGAGAGGAATCAAATCAACAAACTTGGAAATGAAAAAGGAGAGGTTACAAAAGACAATGTAGAAATACAAAGGATTATGAGACTATTATGAACAACTGTATGGTAATAAAATGGAAAACCTGGAAGAAATGGACGGATTCTTAGAAAAGTTCAATCTTCCAAGACCGAACCAGGAAGAAATAGAAATTACTAACAACCCAATTGCAAGCACTGAAATTGAAGCTGTGATTAAAAAAAAAAAACTCCCAAAAAACAAAAGCCCAGGACCAGATGGTTTCACTGGTGAATTCTATCAAACATTTAGAGAAGAGCTAATGCCTATCCTTCTAAAACTCTTTCCAAAAATTGCAGAGAAAGGAATACTTCCAAACTCATTCTATGAAGTCACCATCACCCTGATACCAAAACCAGATAAAGATAACACAAAAAAGAAAACTATAGGCCAATATCACTGATGAATATTGATGCAAAAATTCTCAACAAAATTTTAGCAACCAGAATTCAGCAACACATCAAAAAGCTCCATGATCAAGTTGGGTTTATTCCAGGGATACAAGGATTCTTCAATATATACAAATCAATCAATGTGATACACCATATTAATAAATTGAAACATAAAACCATATGATAAGCCAAACAGATGCAGGAAAAGCCTTTGATAAAATGCAGCACCATTTATGATTAAAACTCTTCAAAAAATGGGCATAGAAGGAACCTACCTCAACATTGTAAAGGCCACATATCATAAGCCTACAGCAAACATTATTCTCAATGGTGAAAAACTGAAAGCATTTCCTAAGATCAGGAATAAGACAAGGGTGTCCACTTTCACCATTTATTCAACATAGTTCTGGAAGTCCTAGCTACAGTAATCAGAGAAGAAAAAGAAATAAAAGGCATCTAGATCAGAAAAGAAGATTTCACTTGTTTGCAGATGACATGATACTGTACACCAAAAACTCTAAATGTAGTATCAGAAAATTACTGGAGCTAATCAGTGAATTTAGCAAAGTTGCAGGATACAAAATCAACACACAGAAATCACTTGCATTTCTATATACTAACAATGAAAAATCAGAAAGACAAATTAAGGAATCAATCCCATTCACCATTGCAACAACAAAAAAACATAAATATCTAGGAATAAACTTACCTAAGGAGACAAAAGAACTGTACACAGAAAATGATAAGACACTGATTAAAGAAATCAAAGACTACATAAACAGATGGAGAGATATTCCACCTTCCTGGGTAGGAAGAATCAATATTGTGAAAATAACTATACTACCAAATGCAATCTACAGATTCAATGCAATCCCTATCAAATTACCAATGACATTTTGCACAAGACTAGAATTAAAAACTTCACCATTCATATGGAGACACAAAAGACCCTGAATAGCCTAAGCAGTCTTGAGTAAGAAGAATGGAGCTGGAAGAATCAACCTTCCTGACTTCAGATTATATTACAAAGCTGCAGTCATCAAGATAGTTTGGCACTGGCACAAAAACAGAAATACAGACCAATGGAACAAGATAGAAAGCCCAGAAAAAACCCCATGCACCTATGGGTACCTTATTTTTGACAAAGGAGGCAAGAATATACAATGGGGTAAAGACAGCCTCTTCAATAAATGGTGCTGGGAAAACTGGACAGCTACATCTAAAAGAATGAAATTAGAATACTTCCTAACAGCATACACAAAGATAAACTCAAAATGGATTAAAGACCTAAATGTAAATGTAAGACCAGAGACTATAAAACTCTTAAAAGAGAAAAACATCAAACACTCGATGACATAAATCAAAGCAAGATCCTCTATGACTCACCTCCTAGAGTAACAGAAATAAAAACAAAAGGAAACAAGTGGGACCTGATTAAACTTAAAAGGTTTTGCACAGCAAAGGAAATACTAAGCAAGCTGAAAAGACAAACCTCAGAATGGGAGAAATTAATAGCAAATGGAAACAACTGACAAAGACTAATTCCCAGAATATACAAGCAGCTCATACAACTCAATACCAGAGAAACAAACAACCCAATCAAAAGGTGGGAAAAAGACCTAAACAGACATTTCTCCAAAGACTTATAGATGTGCAACAAACACACGAAAAGATGCTCAACATCACTCATTATTAGAGAAATGGATAGCAAAACTACAGTGAGATATCACCTCACACCTATCAGAATGGCCATCATCAAAAAGTCTACAAACAATAAATGCTGGAGAGGGTGTGGAGAAAAGGGAATGCTCTTACACTGTTGGTTGGAATGTAAACTGATACAGTCACTATGGAAGATGGTATGAAGTTTCCTTAAAAACCTAGGAATGAAACCACTATATTTCCCAACAATGCCACTTCCAGGCATATACCCTGAGGATACCAAAATTGAAAAAGACATATGTATACCATTGTTCATTGCAGCACTATTTCCAATAGCTAAAACATGGAAGCAACGTGGATGTCCATTGACAGATGAATGGATAAAGAAGTTGTGGTACATATACACAATGGGATATTCAGTTCAGCTCAGTTCAGTCACTCAGTCGTGTCTGACTCTTTGTGACTCCATGAATTGCAGCACGCCAGGCCTCCCTGTCCATCACCAACTCCCAGAGTTCACCCAAACTCATGTCCATTGAGTCGGTGATGCCATCCAGCCATCTCATCCTCTGTCATCCCCTTCTCCTCCTGCCCCCAATCCCTCCCAGCGTCAGAGTCTTTTCCAATGAGTCAACTCTTTGCATGAGGTGGCCAAAGTACTGGAGTTTCCTTCCAAAGAACTAAGCCATAAAAAGGAATGCCTTTGAGTCAGTTCTAATGAGGTGGATGAACCTAGACCCTATTAGTAAGTCAGAAAGAGAGAGATAAATATTGTATTCTAATGCATGTATATGGAATCCAGAAAAATGTTACTGAAGAATTTACTTACAGGGCAGCAATGGAGAAAAAGAAGTGGATAATAGACTTGTAGACATGGGGAGAGAGGAGGAGAGGGTGAGATGTATGGAGAGAGTAATATGGAAACTTACATTACCATATGTAAAATAGACAGTCAACGGAAATTTGCTGAATGACTCAGGAAACTCAAACAGGGGCTCTGTATCAACCTAGAGGGGTGGGATGTGGAGGGAGATGTGGGTGAAGTTCAAAAGGGAGGGGATATATGTATACCTATAGCTATTCATGTGGAAGTTTGACAGAAAACAAAATTCTGTAAAGCAAATATCCTTCAATAAAAGATAAATTTTTAAAAAAAGAAAAAAGAGGAGAGGAGGGGGAGATAAAGAGGATGAATGGAAGGACTAAGAAATATAGCCAAAAGAGCTATTTTTATTTTGGATTTGATATACACACATTAAAAAAAAGAAGGGCTGCATCAGGTTGTGGTGCAGCAGGAGAAGGAAAATGAAATAGTATTTCTAGCCACAAATATAGCAGATGGCTCCAGGATGCGTGGTCAATATTATACTGTTGGGAAAACTTCCAAAGATCATTGACCTAAATCCCCATTATTCCTAACTACAGATCAGAGATGTTCATGAAAGTGTTACTTTTCAAAGTGTAAGGAGATATAGAAGTAAGAGGGCTTATGATTGAAACAAATTTTCAGAGTATCAAATGGCTCTCTTTCCTTATAACCAAGAAACTAGTCTAAACAACTCTTCTTTGCACCCAGTGGAAAGATTACACCTTTCCTTTCCAAATGTCTTACTTTATAATGTATTGTAGATTATCCACTCAACTCAAATTCTTTGGTGTGTGGCTCAAAAATTACTTCTGTCATCCACTTCCTAAACAGCAAAAATCCCTCCTGGCCTCTCCTGCAGCTTGCAACCACTACCTGAACTCATCATCTCAAAAAGACCATCTTCTGTTGCACTTTGTAGAGGAAGGCTCTGCCTGGGACGCCTGACCTCTGACTCCCTTTTCCCTTACATAACCCACAAACTTCTCATTCATCAACACTGTATTCAATCTGCAATTTTTCTGAAAAGACTTCCTTCATTCTCTAGCAAAGTACCCTTTCCTCTTCAGAGTATCAACAGAGCTTTGCTTAACTGACGTGCTTTTGAATAAACACGTGGAAAATGAATGCATCAAAAAATAAAAGGAAGGAAGACTATCTTTTGTGAAATCAGACTGTGGCCATTTTTTAACAGTGAAAAACATTTTCATTAGAAGTTTGAATAAGAGTATAAACATAGAAAACCCAAGTGAAAATATTACATATTTTTGATTTGGGATGTTTAAGAACTGAAATGTGAAAGAAACTTCAGATGTAGCTTACTCTCAGCAATACATGAACCTGAAAACATCCACCTTATAAATTCTGATCCCATGTAGACCTCTCGAAGTCCTAGCTTGCCATTATGCTAGTTCTCTTTCTGCACTTGCTCACCAAAATGTAGTACTTTAAAAAATTTTGACAACTCATAATTTTGTTGAAGGAAGGAGGGACATCTTTGCTCCATGGCTGTACAACTTTCTCATTGTTAGATGTTCAAATACTCGTTAGACCTGGACTTTGGATCTCAGGACCTGGGTTTGAATCATGGCTTCACTGTTACTTGGGTGTCCTTGGGCAGATAATCTTATCTCTCTACAAACTTAGTGTCCTCTCCTTTAAAATAGGGAAAATAATATTGTCTGAAAAACAGTTAATTTCTCTCCTCCTTTCTATCTTTTTTAGTTTCCAAGAGCTGTAGACTAGGCACTGTGCTCAGCGCTTTCCATGTAGAAACTCATTGATCCTGGCTGACAGTGCTGTAAGTTTAGAGTCAGAAAATGCATGGGAAGTGCTTTACATGACACCTAACACACAAAGAACACTCCTTGTATGCTGGCCATTGTAAATTTTCACTGATTCTTTTTAATTGAGACTAGACGACAGTGATAAGACAAAGTTTCTCTAGTTGCATCCTCATTTCAAGGATGGAAATGGGGCAGAAGGACAAACGATGCCCTAAAGATAGATAATGGGCTGAGCTCTTCAACCTCTGACTTTGGTTGAGCTCCCTTTACCAATATATACTTGTTTTGGCCTGAAGCTGTAAGGATATGGGACTGCCTGGGAAAACTTTTCCCCAGTAAATGTCTATGTGGCCAGGATAAAGAGCACTCAGAATGAGTGGACCTTTTACTGTCGATTTTTGGAAGTATGAACTTGGGTAATTCACTACTTTAGGTAAATCTTGTCTCCTCTTTGGCCTACCATAATGTACATTCTAAACTACTCAAAACTATTAATAATATATCTAAATTTCAAAACTCAGATTCAGTCTTTAAGGATAGGGGCATGCTGCATCAAAAAAGCTTGTAATGGATTTTTAGGAAATTCCTGTTTTGTTATTTGTAAACCTCAAATATTCTCAAGTTAATTTTTACTTCTTGTTTCCAATCCCACATAATTTTTCAGAGGATATAGAAATCAAGAGCTTCCAGTCTTAAGACTTTGTTTTTATTGACTGTTTCTCATTCCTACTCCTGTGTTATTTTGCATTGGGATACATTTTATATTACAAATAGGTATTATGACAATCTTTAATAAAACCAACAACCTGTATCAGAGTCAGGTTTATCACCTACTACAGCAGAAGCACCTCAAACTATTGGGTGAATCTTGCCACCTGATGTGTTCTGGGACAATGACTTTCACCAAGTAGAAATGGCATACTTGCTTGTATAAATGGCGCAGTCCCCATAATCCATGAATGCTGCTATTGCTGCACTACTTCTAGGGCAAATAACTTGGGAAAGAGCATGTGTTTTGAAAATTGTTAAAAAGGAAACTGTTGACATAAATATATATAGGAGAAGATCAACATATGGAAATTGTCATGGCGAGTTTTCCTCCAGAGTAAATGAAAAGGAATGTCAAACCACAAAGAATCCTTTCCCAGAGCTTCTGAGAATGAGAGCAGAAATTTTTAAAAGGTATGGAATCATACCCGGAAATAGTTAGATCATAAAAAGGTACAGCATCCAATTCTCTTCAAAATGTTTTTGGAAATGCTTTGGGAACTTCAGCTTTTTCTCTGAGAAACAAAATATGACTTCAGCCTCCCTCAAGGTGAGGTTATTCTCTGGGCCATTCCCATTTAATGACTGTTTAAAAATAAGCATATTTCTCTTTCACTTCCACACCTATCTAGACCTCTCTTGCCTTTCAGGGTCCAGGCACTGGCCTTTCTCCCCTAAAGCTTGCTCTGCTGACCCCTGCTTCATTTGACCTCATCCTTTTTTAAAACCTAAAGTACTAGATGTGTGTAACATAAAAATTTACATTTACTTTCAACAAGGTCTTGCATTATGCTTGATCATATTCTTCCATCAGATCCATAAAGGCAGAGGTAAAATCCTGCTTTCTAACTGTTCAGCTCACTCTTGGGCTCTCTGTAGAGGCTTAAGAAACATGGATATCTCCCACTTTTCAAAAGTTTACTTTTATCAAGACATGTATCAATACCTATTTTGGCTAACGAAAATACATTTGAAGAAGATTTTGCTTCTAAGACAAAAAGGTGAAAAGTAGAAATAGTGGTCAGCATTTGTTGTCTAGCAGTTGTCATAGAGGTATGTACCCCAGTCAGGGAGAGTGGCACCGCCAAGCTTTTTCTCAGGACTGACACCAGCATCTTAGCACCAAGTCACCGTAACTTTGAATACTGTCTGTGAGCATCTGTACTTTATCTTGATTTATTTTGTGCATCTGTTAGCAAGATGTGTCCTAAAGTAATTGCTCCTTTGCTTTAAGCATTTCAGCTTACAAAAGCTTTCACAGGAATGGACTACTTTCAGATTGGGGAGAGAGGGGCACCTGTATTGGCAATAATAGGCTTAACAATTTGGATGATTTAACCATAAACCTACCAAGGTTGATCTGACAATTGGATTACCCAATGTGCATACGTGGAAATTTCACCCACTAGAAGTATTTCCATTGTATCAGAGATAATGCCCTCATGAACCAATGGAAATAACCACCAGGAAAGTCCTTCATGCTCCTTCTTGTAGGAGGATAAATCCTGCCCTTTTCTGGATGATAAGAATCCCTCTGTTTGCCTCCTTGACACCCCAGCAAATACAGGTCACACAAGATGGAGAGGAATGAGTAGTCACAGCTATTCTACTCTGCCTTGTGAGTCCTGATCTAGACTGGTTCTTCCTTCCAGCTCCTAGGGGCCTTCAATCTATGAAAACAAAAATGCTCCCTTGAAAAAAAATTAATTTATCTATTTTAATTGGCGGCTAATTACTTTACAATATTGTAGTGGTTTTTGCCATACATTGACATGAATCAGCCATGGGTGTACCTTTTCAACAGTAGATGGGAAGTTGGTTCATCGTACAGATTTTGGAAATGCTAAAACATACGGTAGTTTGTTTCTTAAATCAATGTCTAGTCTCTTTGCCTTTCTCTTCATTGTTCTAAACCAATGGTATTAAACTTTACATTCCGGATTTATTCAGAGCCCAGTGTCTGGCATGATACTAAGCAAAAGAGGAAACATAAAATCAGAGACACCTATGAACTCAGAAACGTATTGAAGGTGACTAGCCTTGGGGGTTCAAGTGGGAAAAGCTAGCAGTAGTGCCTAAGTTTAGATTCTGTTTACTGCCCCTGTATTAGTGCTTTGGGGGAGTCAGAGAGCAACATCCAATGAATGGCTTGAAAGAGGAGGTGAAATCTGAGCTTGATTTGGGAAAATGAGAAGAACTTTGATAAAATAGAATAGGGTGGAAGGAGGTTCCCAGGCAGAGAGGAAACCTGAGCAAGGGTGAAGAGGCAGAAAGTCAGTAGGATTTTCAGGGAAATTCAAGCAATCAAGTGTGGCTAGGTCATAGATCTTGGTAATTGGTTGGGGTGTATTTCAGGCTAGGGAAGGAGAAATAGAGCATCCTAAAATGGTTATATACCATCTCATAGGCCATAAAAATTATCTTTTTTAAAAGCAGAAACTTGATTTGGTGAGAGTTGAGCCTTCAGGATGGCAGAATACTGAACCTTTAGAGTGAGATTTCTCAACAGCAGCATTACTAATATTTGGAGCCAGATAGTTATTTTTCTGTAAGGTTCTTCCTATGCCTTGTTTAATATCTTTCTGCACCTCCAGCTGTTATCTGCTAGATGCCAGCAACACCTCCTTCCCTACTTGTGACAACCAAATATATTAATATCTCTAGATATAATGGATTGTCCCCTAGGGCAAAATTACTCCTAGTCAGGAGTGCTTGCCTTAGTCTATTTTTTTCTTCATCATCATATCTCACCTCAAATCTAGCATTGGTAAGCCATCTATTTGCCCAGCAAAATTAGGGAGTTGGATGAAAAATCACTAGGTAGTCACAACCTCCAAAGTGTTATGCTTCTGTCATGTCACTGAGACAAAAATGAACTACTGTATTCAGTCAGGGCCTGCCTGGATCAAGCTCTGGTCCTGCTAGGCAGTGTAGAACCGTGGACAGAGAAAGGGTTTTGGAGCTAGTCACCACTGTTGATCACAGGTCCCCTCATGTACTGGCTGTGTTGTGATGCAGAGAAAGGCTTTTTCAGCTGTAAGATAAACAATGAGTAATATCATCACTTCCTAGGAGAGGCTAAGCAAAGATGAGGAATATAAAGTGCCAGCGCAGGCCCTGGCACTTACAAGTGGCACCAAAAATACATACACCTTTCCTTCCAAAGTACCTGGAAGTTGACTGGGTCCTGAAAGGTGAGGTCTCCACTGTAGCCCTGGGTAGTCTCTCCCTGTAAGGACAAATCCTCTGCAGGTTTTCCATGCCCTATGCTGCTGCTGCTGCTGCTAAGTCGCTTCAGTCGTGTCCGACTCTGTGCGACCCCCTAGACGGCAGCCCATGAGGCTCCCCCGTCCCTGGGATTCTCCAGGCAAGAACACTGGAGTGGGTTGCCATTTCCTTCTCCAATGCATGAAAGTGAAAAGTGGAAGAGAAGTCGCTCAGTCATGTCTGACTCTTAGCAACCCCATGGACTGCGGCCCACCAGGCTCCTCCATCCATGGGATTTTCCAGGCAAGAGTGCTGGAGTGGGGTGCCATTGCCTTCTCCGATGCCCTATGCTAGGGGTGGACAAACTATAGCTCATGGGTGAAACTTGGCTTGCTGTGTGTTTTCCTATGGCCCATGTTACAAATGGTTATTATATTTTGCTCCCTTTCTTTTTTGGCTTGTGATCTAAAGATTTTTTGATGTGGACTATTCTTAAAGTCTTTATTGAATTTGGTACAGTATTGCTTTTACCTTATGTTCTGGTTTTGTCTGTGAGACATGTCACATCTCAGCTCTCAGACCAGGGACTGAACCTGCATGTCCTGCATTTGAAGGCCAAGTCTTAATCACTAGACTATTAGGGAAGTCTCCTACATTTTGAATAGTTGGGGAAAAAAAGAGGAATGCGTTTCATGATATAGGAAAATTATTCATATTACAATCTCCATAAATAAAAATTTCACAGAAACACAACCACAATCATTCTCTCATTTGCTCTCTCTATGGGGAATTCTGTGCTACAACAGCAAAGCTGAGTAGTTGCAACAGAGACCATAGGTCTGTAGGGTGGAAACTTTTTACTATCTGTCTCTTTACAGAGTAAGCTTGCAAACTACTGCCCTTTACCAATCCTTGAACCCTCCTTCCTTTCTTCTCAGAGCTTTCATACTACATTTTGGTAGCTACACAACTCCACTTCTCACAACCTCTATTATTACCCCAAGCACCAGAGTTAATGTTACCCAGGCCCAACTCACATCCAAGCTTTTCCCCTAGCTTTCTTACAGTTAAATTGACAAAAATTGTATTTATTTCAGGTATACAATGTGATGTTTTCATATACCTATATATCATGAAATGGTTATCACAATAAAGCTAATAAACATAAGCATCACCTTATAGTTATTACTTTTTGTATGTGTGGTAATAACACGAAAGATTCACTCTTTTATCACTAATTTGAAGTATAAGATACAGTATCATTTTATAGTCACCATGCTATACATTAGATTTCCAGCATTTATCAACTTTTTTGGATCCTATGACCAAAAGCTCATTTCCTCTCATTTCCTCATTTCCTGTCTATTAGCCTCTTCCAACTACCCTTTCACTCTGATTCTATGAGTATGGCTATTTTAGATTCCACATATGAGATACACAAAATTTGTCTTTCTGTGTCTGGTTTATTTCACTTAGCATAATATCTGCCAGGTTCATCCATGTGGTTGTAAGTGATAGAGCTTCTTATTTAAGGCTGAGTAATATTCCATTATATTAAGGGATATAGATTATATATATGTGTATGTATATCTTCCAGACGTGGCAGCAGTCTTTGCTCCCAGGAGTAGGGAGGAGGAGGTTACCGGTTATAGGGAGAATGGACATCAGTTTGGCTCATTAGTTACCAGGGAAACCAACAGAGGGCTCACCCCTCACCACCTCTTTGATCAGCCAGCAGGCAGAGTTGCTCTGATATAAATGTTAGAACGGTCACCAGCTGGGGTGGGGGCACACATACAGGAAGGGCAGTCCTGAGGGTAGGGTCTAGGTAAAGCGGGAACTGGTCTGACAGGGGGTGTCCCGAGAGCAAAAGAACAGCCATCTTGGGTGGCCTGATCATGCACTTCACCTCTACATACCCCACATGACCTTTACAATCTTGGTCTGCCCCTCTCCCCTGATATCCCTGGGGTCAGGTACACGGAGGCAACCAGAGACCACAGACAGCTGAAAAGTATCACGAGTAAGAGTTCTTCTTATGCTAAGACCAGTCATTCACCAGGATGTGGGCCAATTTGGAAGCTTTCTGAGAATTCATATGTGTGTGTGTGTGATTTCTTTTAAGCCAGTTAAACAGAGCTCATCGACAAACCAACTTGGCAATGCCATTGCAGGCAGAGACACTTCATATTTTTAAGATACACATCAGTTCACTTGCTTAGTCATGTCTGACTCTTTGCGACCTCATGGACTGACTGCAGCACGCCAGGCCTGCCTGTCCATCACCAACTCCCAGAGTTTACCCAAACTCATGTCCATTGAGTCAGTGATGCCATCCAACCATCTCATCTTCTTGTCATCCCCTTCTCCTCCAGCCTTCAATCTTTCCCAGCATCAGGGTCTTTTCCAATGAGTCAGTTCTTCACATCAGGTGACCAAAGTACTGGAATTTCAGCTTCAACATCAGTCCTTCCAATGAACACCTAGGACTAATCTCCTTTAGGATGGACTGGTTAGATCTCCTTGCAGTCCAAGGGACTCTCAAGAGTCTTCTCCAACACCACAGTTCAAAAGCATCAATTCTTTGGTGCTCAGCTTTCTTTACAGTCCAACTCTCACATCCATATATGACTTCTGGAAAAACCACAGCTATGACTAGACAGACCTTTGTTGGCAAACACATACATATACCTATACAGGCACAAGGATCTCCGTTTTCTTGCTAGAATTTAAGGCTTCTTTTTATCCTTTGCTCTCAAGCATTTAAGTTCCTGAGAACTCAGGTATACTATTTCTCTCTC
The DNA here is from genome assembly GCF_032405125.1 of Capricornis sumatraensis. Lineage (NCBI taxonomy): Eukaryota > Metazoa > Chordata > Mammalia > Artiodactyla > Bovidae > Capricornis > Capricornis sumatraensis. Next base: position 31,118,734 of record NC_091079.1, read on the forward strand.
AAAAGCACAGGAAGAGAAATACCCATTCCTTCTAGAAAGTTAACTTCCTCTAAGCTTATAGGCAGAAACCTGTCTTATAAAGTCAAAAGATTCCCATTTAGGACATTTTCAGGGATTCTTGTTTAACAGTTTCTAAATAGCCAATTCAGTGTAAATAAGTAAGAGTAACCATAATACATATCACGCAGTCAGATGCACCTGCTTCACTTCCAGAGGAACGTGAATCAGCATTTAAGCTAACCTTCACTTCAGCTGTTAACTTGGCCTCTGTGGCCTTTCTCAATATGAAAAGCAACTGCCAGCCCTCAGCTGTGGCCAATGCCATATTATCTAACACCTTTTCCCTTTGCGATGGCAGTCACTATCTCCACAACAGAATTAGGGTGCCTATGAGTTCTCCATCTGTCCTGGTGGCCCCCAAGAGGTCAGCCACTGCAGGAGTCCTCCATAACCTTCAGAATTACACCCAGTGACTCCTGGGCCCCATGTGTAAGTTGACAGCCTCTGTGAACTTTCCATTCCTTGTCCTTATTTCCAGACATCTCAGGGCTCTCAGGAGTTTTCTTGGTCTCCTGGCTGCTCCAGCAATTTTGGGGCTGCACCCAGCAGGCCTGTAGGCCCTTTGGCCATCCTCAAGACCAAAGAAAGAGCCCAGAGTTAGCAACAGACCTCAGTGGTTTCATGGATGGGGGATCTAACACCTTGAAGCAAGGCCCTGGAGCTGAGATGGAAGGGAAAGGAGCAGGACGCAAAGGCTAGGTCACTGAAGAAGGGCACAGCTGTAGGCATGTCAGAAAGGCCAGCCTGAACCAGCCGAAACCAAGATGGTTTGGGGAAGAGCAGCACGGTCATTGACCTTGAGCTCAGGATACCTTCCCTGTAACGGCAAACATCACCCCCACCTCACACACCCCTGGTTCTTATGCCACAGCAGTTCCGAGAGGGACCATAAAAGAAGTTGGCAGTGGCCCCATTTTTTTTTTCAGACACCCTCACTGTTCCACCAAATAGCAAGAATATTCCTCCCACTCACTAGTGTGTACAATCACTTAGCCTGCAAAAACCGCTATCAATTTCAGGGCCCGCTCTCAGTTTCAGAGACAGTCCGCCTTTCACCTATGGAAGGTGTATCCCTCTAAATAAACTTACCTTCACTATTCCTTGGCTGGCTCTTGAATTCTGTCCCCCTGTCGAGAAGCCAAGAACCGTCACTTGGCCATGAGTCCATCTTAAGTATGCCTGCAAGTCCCAGGACGTGACCGCTCCCGCTCCAGCCACACAGCAACAACACTCTATGGTACCAGGCAGGCAGCAGACAGGACAGGGCAGCTCCTGGAGGAAGGGGGAGGTTACCAGTTAGAGGGGGAATTGAAATCGGTTGGCTCATGATTACCAGGGAAACTGACCGAGGGGCACGCCTCTCACTACCCATTTGATCAGCAATCAGGTGGAGATGTTCTGATCTAAGGGTTAAAACAATCACTAACTGGGGTGGGGGCAAGTATGTACGAAGGTCAGTGGTGTGAGTAAGGGGTAGGTGAAGCAAGCACTGGTCCGGCAGGGGATGTACAGAGAGTGAGAGAGAGAAGAGCCATCTCCGGACGGGGGGGATCTGATCACACACCAGTACATAGAACACTCTTAATGTTTGCTTTTATTCTTACATGGAACACCCTTAATCAATATTTGTTTTTATTCTTACAATTTTAGTTTTATCAAAATGTCATTTTAGGCAGAGAAGAAGGGCAATATGGGATCACACCTGGAAAACAGTCTTCTTCCATGTCCTTTAAGTTACTCCTCACAGAAACCTATTCATGAAACCAACTCTGACAACATTTGATGTGCTTAATGCCACGAATGCTGCCTCCTGACACAGAAGGTAGAAGGAATCATCCTGTTCTGCTTTTTGGTCTATCTGTGCTGCTCAGTGTAATCCACTCTGTTCTGAGGTTTTGGATTTATACACACATCACAGCCACAGGCATGCAGGAGTATATTTTTAGATCACTCTCTGAAAATGGAGCATCCACATTTTTAAAAATAAACTTGCACAGAGCTAAAGCTGGAATCAATGAGGGTGTGTGGGATGGGGGTGGACAACCCTGCCTTCTTGTCTTCACTGACAACCACATCTTACTTTCCCAATGTGGATTTCAGGAGATTCTTTCATTTTCCAACCTAGAATGAGGGGTGTGGATCTGAGCAACTGTCAGGGGTGGAGTTTGCTGTTGAAGAATTGATTTCCAACTCCCCATGGAAATTTGGGTCCTGATAAACGTTCTTGAAAACTTTTAGGGTGTGCATGCGTATTTCAAGGGCCTCTTAAGTGAAGTCAGTCTCATCACAGCAGACCCTCTTCATGCTGTGAGATCTACAAGTACTCCTTATGGTGAACGCAGTGAACTGCTGTGCAGGGACTTCTCAAAACATGGGGAGAACAAACCTTTGTTTCCCATCCTGCTTTTTCCTCTCTGTGCATCCAAACAGCCCAGGAGGATGTTCTCAAAGCTGATTACTGTTGCCAGGGCAACTCGAGATTGATCCTTCACTCTAGTAAGCTCAACGGATCCCCCTGAGGATTGGAGAGTGTGATTGGTGACAGCTGTTTGGGTGGGCAGGGAGGCTGTTTTGTTTTGTTTTTATCATTAGCACTATCTGTTCCCAGCTCCAGAGAGTCAAACTTTAAGCTCTGGAGAAATTCTCAATTTGTTAATGACTGTAGATGGACTGAAATGAAGAGGCCTCTGGGATTACAGGGGAAGACCTCACTGGAAGAAACTTAACTTCCCAGGATGGGGAAAAGGGAGGAGTTGGGAAGAAAAGAGAGAGATGGGAAACAATTGTTATTCCGCTGCTAAAGGGCCAAGAAGCCAATCCTTCCATCCATTTGCCACCTAGGAAGATGTAGAAAGGTAGGGGAGGAGAGATGGGTGCTGCTGAAAAGATCAATTGGAGTTCCTCAAAAATATGAAAGAGAAGTGGTTCTTTTCACCGAGTATCTTGGAAAAAGCCTTAGGGCAGACAGAACAAGGCGATGTATTAGTACCCTTGTCCCAGAATTAATGGCATTGCCAGTGTCACAAATCTCTTAGCTCCCAGCTTAGACTCAGAGATGATCAAACCCTGCTAGAGATTTAGTTTGTGCTTTCAGGACAGCAGTCACTGTCACGTCTTTATATACTATTGTGCTTCAAAGCCCTCCAAGAGCCTGTTTCTATTACTCCAGCCTGCCTTCAAGAAGGGGAAAAAAAAAAAAAAAAATCAAGGGAACAGATTGTGAAGCATTCCAAAGAGAAGAGATTTGGCAAGTCATCCTATTTTAAAAAAATGTTATCAAAAATACTCATTTGCCTTTCACCTATTCATTGTTTTCTGATGAGCAGGGGTGGAAGGAACTTCAGGTTCACGATCAGATTTCCAGGGATGAAAGCCCAGGCTCCAGTATTAATACTCTAAACAGTTTACTGAACTTCTCTGAGCCTCTGTTGTAATTTTTATCACTCCTAAAATGGGAAGCATGTCATTGTTAGAAAAGGCTTATGATGAGAATTAAACGTTAAGTGCCAGGCCGGTTACAAGCAATTAGAAAGGTCCCTATTATTTTCTATTAGATCCAGCAACTCTCAAACATGAAACTATTGTGTTCAGAGGACATAACAAAAGATTCCTGAACTATTTGAAAGGGCTGATTCCATGCAGGCTTGGGAATTGTTTTTAAATTCGGAAGATAAAATGTTATTTTATTGGTACCACTTAAATAGTGATGCTGTTTCCTTTAAGAGACGAAATTGGCCTGGGCCCACATCGCATGCATATTTCATCTGCAGTCCCCACATATGTGTGTTTTGCTCAGCAAGCAGCACATATGGAACAACTCTTTATGGAAAAGAAGAGTGATGTCATCTGCCTAGCAATGGCAGGATATGAACCCACACTCCCACAGTGAGGCTGGAGATCCTCAGCTACCAGCATACTCTGAGGAAAGGACGCTATTTGGATGTTTCCGGAGTTGAAAGCTTTGATTTTCTTCTGAAAAGTCCCTGGGAGGGTGGAATCTGATTTCCACAAAAAGAAATGGGTTTGTGGGGCCAGAAATAGTTTATTCTTCAGGATGCCTAAGGAACACACTCAAAGTGTCTCTCGTATTTCAGAACAGAAAAGTGGAAAATAGAGCAAATGTATTCCGTTCCTTTTTATGTTGAAGAAAATCATCCCTCTGTCCCTTCAAGAGCTCTGGTCCCAGGGAATTTGCTTCGACTTGCTGCTTGCTCAGTCTGCATTTTTCTGGCATTGCTGGACAGATTAGCTCTAAAGAGGACTTTAATGCTCCTCTGGTGATTTAAGTTGTTTTAAACACGGATTTCAGGATGGCAGGGATGAAAGGAATTTAGATATTTGGGCGGAAATCTGTTTGTTTTTCTTTTCTTACAGCAAATAATGAAAAAAAGAATTAAACTTTATTCATGAAACTGTACTGGGATGGCTTAAATTCCATTCTTTGTACTAAGGTACAAAGGTACAATGCTCTTCATGAGCACTGATCTCCCTATAGAAAGAACCTGCCTGGTTGCTTGGAATTCAGGCTTCAGTGTGCTAAGAACTAATCCTTATAAGCTTGTAGGAAGTGCCACCCTAGGCCACACTGAGAGGTCTACTTGGTGTAGCTGGAGGGTCAACTGGTGATCCTAGGATTGATTTCATCCAGAAGATGGGTTTGATTGGGTAGAGATTTTACAAACCATTTGAACTGGAATACTTTCAGCCAAGTGTATATAATTCCTTTTCTCTTTGGGCACCAGCTCTCCCTAACAAAATGACCACTGGCTTTGGAATAATGTGAAATCATCTGTCCAGTTTCTAAAGCCATTTGAGTCTGAGACTCTGGGATTGGATAGGACATCCAACAAAATGTGAGTGGGATATGAATCCCTGTTCAAAGTCCACTGAGTCCTCACTATGATCATATACCCCAAACCCTCAGTTTCTGTTTCTCTATTATTGGTTGTCTGCTGCGCTGCTTCCTGTCCTCACTCTGGGGTCCAGGCACAACAGCTACTATTTGGACATAGGTTCACTGAAGAACAGAAAAAGAACAAGGCAGAATGACCAGCTTCTCTTAAAACTGATAAATTAGGAGATTGGAATTGAGAGATATACACTACTATAAGAGGAGAGTGAAAAATCTGGCTTAAAACTCAACAGTCAAAAAACTAAGATCATGGCATCCTGTCCCATCATTTTATGGCAAATAGACAGGGAAAAAGTGGAAACTGACAGATTTTATTTTGGGGGGCTCCATAATCACTGCAGATGGTGACTGCAGCCATGAAATTTAGACACTTGCTCCTTGGAAGAAAAGCTATGACAAACCTAGATAGCATATGAAAAAGTAGAGACATTACTTTGCCAACAAAGGTCCATCTTATCAAATCTATGGTTTTTCCAGTAGTCATGTATGGATGTGCTCATTGGACCATCAGGAAGGCTGAGCATTGAAGAACTGATGCTTTTGAACTGTGGTGCTAGAGAAGACTCTTGAGAGTCTCTTGGACAGTAAGGAGATCAAACCAGTTAATCCTAAAAGAAATCAGTCCTGAATATTCATTGGAAGGACTGATGCTGTAGCTGAAGCTCCAATACTTTGGCCATCTGATGCGAAGAGCTGACTCATTGGAAAAGACCCTGATGCTGGGAAAGATTGAGGGCAAGAGGAGAAGGGGGTGGCAGTGGATAAGATGGTTAGATAGCATCACTGACTCAATGGACATGAGTTTGAGCTAGCTCCAGGAGATAATGAAGGACAGAGAAGCCTGGCATGCTGTACTCCATGGGGTTGCAAAGAGTCAGACATGACTTAGCCACTGAACAACAATACCACTTCTATATATATATATATATACTAGATAAACAACAAGGACTTATTATATATCATAGGGAGCTATATTCAATATCTTGTAATAACCTATAATGGAAGAGAATCTGAAATATATATATACACACATATATTCTTATATTTATATATACGTATAGCTGAATCTCTTTGCTGTACACCTGAAACATTGTCAATCAACTATACATGCCGCATCCTGTTTTATCTAAATGGCCAAAGTCATGTGCTTAAGCCTGACTTTCTAGGAGAAAGCAGATATCATCTTTCCACAAGAAAGGGCAGGGAATATTTTGAACCATATATAACTAACTTAATAAAAATATTTGTGAGCTTAGCAAAATCTAAGTAGATTGAAAAGGGGGGAATCCACCTTCCATCAGTTAGAAAGTGGAAGTGATATGAGGAAATGATAAAGAATAAAAATTCTGTTGTTTCTGTATGCCCAATATCCTTTCTACCTTCTATCTGATAACAGAATCTCATTTCCCTTTTGGAAACTATTATATTTCCTCTTTTGGAGTTCTGGTGAAACCACTACTTATCCTTCTTCTCCTAGCCATATACATCTAGGCATATGAATCATAGTAACCAAACTCAGTCATCTTGGATACTTGTGGTAGACACAGAGATGCTCTACCCAGATTTCCCTTCAAGGAAGGACTTGCTTCCCAGCTATGGAGAGTGATGTAACCAGACAACCTCAGTTTTCAGAAACTTCACGGTCTACCTTTACTGTAGAGAGTCCTCATGCCCAAGGTCCTGCCTCTCCCTGGGCAGCTCTGACATGGAGCACATTGGGATTACAAAGACCTGGCCATTTCTGCTCAACTCAGGTTGTAATGGGAACTGTGTACTTATTCCAAATCTTCCCCTGGGTTGGCTGAGGCTTTTTTGGATCTGCATTGCAGACAAATTCTTTCTCTGTCCAAATTGACTTGCGCCCTCTTCCCTTAGCAGGTATTGATCCCTAATAAAAAACTGTGAAGGGCTTCCTAGGTGGCAAAGTGGTAAAGAATCCACCTGCCAATGCAGGAGACACAGGAGACTAGACATGGGTTCAGTTCCTGGGTTGGGAGGATCCCCTGGAGAAGGAAATGGCAACCCACTGCAGTATTCTTTGCCTGGACAATTCCATGATCAGAGCAGCCTGGCATGCTACAGTCCATGGTGTCATAAAGAACTGGACATGACTTAGCACACACGCATGTATGTGTGCATGTAAAAAATACTCATGACTCAACTCTATCTCAGTATTTGTTCCTGGAGAACTCCACCTATGACAGTTAATGTAGCAGAGAAATAGAGAACCCTGCATCAGCAATTCTATGCCCTCACTATAAATAAGCTTCATTTATAACACCAACAGACTTTTGGTCAGAGCCAGTCCAAGAGCACCACCTAATAGGAAGATGGGTAAGAAATGACATATTAAAGATGAAATGTTTGGAGAGCATTTCTCTGCCAGAAAGTCCTTCCAAAGGTACAGCTTCTGTCCTGTTAGCTATCATACATCTTCCCGATATATTCTTATTTTATTAAGTTAGTCAGTGCTAAGTTCTTTCGGTTTCAAGCAAACAACTCTTTCCTACAGGAAGACTTAGTATAAACTCCCTTTTCAATAAAGTTGGATAATAAAGGAAGATAAGATATTAAACATTAATAGGATTGGAGAAGGTGTTATTTTTATCTTTATAGGATGAGGGAAATATTGGTTTTATTGGCTGAGATGTTGTACCTTCTTATAGCAAAACTTGGAAACTAAAACAAACAAAAAACTGGCATTAGTTGAATATATAGGGGAGTGACAAAGATGGTTGATGGAATGAGGTCTTGGAACAGGTGAAAAAGGTTAGCAATTACATACATATAAGCAACAAAGAAAAGAAGAATACATTTTCCTCTGAGAATCTGGTGAAGAAAGACCGTAAAGAACATAAACATTGATGAATAATGAGGCATTGAGGAGACTTTTTAAGAACATGAGTAAACCATTTTAGGTCAATGATTTCAACTCATATATGTCTTTAAAAGTTTGAGGAACCCTGAAAGCACCTAGTTTCTATGAGTAATCTGTCATAGTAATTTTATAAGTTGACTGATATAAACACTCTTAAAAATATTACTGTTATAATACTCCTTTTAAATTGGATATAGTTTAGTGTTAGTGATTAAAAGCAATGGTTCTGGACCCAGAATATCTGAGTTGAGTTTGGCATCACAGTTTTCTAGTGTGACATTGACTGAGTTAATTTTTAGGTTAATTGAAGAATTTTAGTAAATTCTTCACCCATAAAATGGAAACAGTAATAGTATTCAACCTTAGTATAATTATGAGGATGAAAGGAATTACTGAAGAGGATTAAAAGAGGAAAAGCTGCCTTTTTCCTCATCAGCAAAATGAAAATAGTGATAGTACAGTATCTAACTTGTAAGATGACTATAGAATTAAATCACAAGAGCTGAAACACATAAAACACATAGAAAGAGCAGGGACTGACACTTAATAGTGCTTAACAGATGTAAGTTATTATTATCATCATTATATCCTTTAATGGAACAATTTCCAACTAATAGAAACTTTTCTGTAAAAATAAACACTTTTATTTTTTACCAATGTCTTCCTATTAAGGAAGCTAGAAAGTAACACAAGGGATGTTTCAAGGAAGGTATCTTTATACTCTTAGAATTCTGATTTTAGGGTCTTCAGTGTTCATTTTTTTCAGGATTTGTCTTTTTAAATTTTAAATACCAAAGACTCAATATACATAAAGAGTCTCACTACATCTAGGTGGTAGTTTTACTTTCTCTGCCCTGAAATTTTTCTAGCCTCTATTTTGCTCTTTGATTACTTGCATATTATATATTTTATGTTACTACTTGCTTCTACAAGTCAGTTATGAAACTTGCTAACATTCTGCACAATCAATTTTCTAAATAATTGGCCTTTACAACAGTTTTGCATTTTATAGTTTTATGCCACATTAACTTTATAAGATGTCATTTTACATTTATTAAAAAGAGATATTTCTCTTTGTCAACAGTCTTAAAAACATCTCTTTGGGACATAGGCTTTTTTCTTGACGGCTGCCGACACACCCAGGTGACTCACTGTCATAAGACAATAACATTAATAAATTTTATTTATTTGCACTGTCAATCCCTTCAGCAAGACGTAACCTCTGCATAAGTGACATTCATGAGACTATCAACCACCTTCTGAACCTAGAATTTATTATTCTTATATTCAGTACAGATCCGCAGCATTGATGTGGCACATAGTACATAATAGCTGTTTAACAAAAAGATTATTAGAAGAATCATGAAGAGAGAGATCCTATTACTATGACTCAACTGGCTGTTTTGCAAGACAAACTTTATTTACCAAAATGGTCTGAAATTGCTTTCTCTTTTTTATTTCATAGTCAAGTTATAAATTTTACAAATAAGGAAATTGATAGGATTTAAATAGTGTAGAACATTGCTTTATAATTTTATTCTCTAAATTTATTTTTAAAAATTAATGTAGTTGAATTTTCTAGTTACAAAATCAATTATAGACTTCTATTCCCTGTTAAATTTTAAAATCTATTAGTAGACAATTTTCCCCATAATAACAATTAGAAAAATGGATAAATTATAAATGTTATACTTTTTTAATCACTGAAGGGCTTTGTACATGTAAAAGGTCTAGAAGAATTAATCTTAACAGGAAAAAAATCCATTTCACTTGGTGGAATTTAAGGAGTATTTTACTCACTGGGAATATTTGCAGAATCTGAGCATAGTTTAAAGATCAGTTCTTTCATATGTAGAATACTGGTGAAGAAGCTAATATTTGATAACCGTTCAGACTCATGTGGAAAATTAGAATCTAGAGGAGCTACCAATGATAAGTTTGATTTTCCAAAGAGAGAAAGAGGATTTTTGCAGAATGCCAAGGAAGCATGGGAATCAACAGCACTCTAAGCCAAAATTCTGCTAGAAGTTTGGATCTTTAATAAAACACAGGAAAGTTCTTGCCTTTGAGAAATTTGTAACCAGAGGTAAACTGAGTCTGACTAGGGTTGCAAATCAATCTTGACCTAGCTTGCTTGCTGAATAAATCAAGTTGGCTCATGATTCTGCCTACTAGAGGAGAGAAATACCATCTGGGGAAAAGCAACACCATCTTTAGTCCTTATGGTCCTTTACAGAAGGGTTATACTTCAATAAAAATAGTTTGAAATATAAAGGAGAAAAATAGAACTCATAATCAATAGAGAAAACAGCCAATAAAAATAGATTAGTGTATCACTCATTAGAAATGCTTTAAAGTAAATACACATATTTTTAAAATGAGGAAAATATGAATCAATAGGTAACTCTAACAAAGAGATACAATGTTTAAAATAAACCAAATTGATATTCTAAAACAAAAGTATATAATATTATAAATTAAGAACTCATTATTTATAACAGCAGAAAAGACAATTAGTGAATATGTAGAAAGATCAATAGGAGTTATTTAAACCAAAGTAGAGTGAGAAAAATGAAGAAATCTGAACAGATTACAATAGAATCATGGGAAACTGTAAAATATGCTAACAAACATATATCTGGAATCTCTGAAGGAAAGATGAAAGGAGAAGTAATATTGAAAAGCTACTGGTAAGTTTACAAAACTGATGAAAGATAAAACTTAGAGATTCAAAAAGGTGTATTGACACAATAATTGAATTTCTGAAGACTAAAGCCAAAGGAAGATTTTGAAAGGTACAATAGAAAAAGGCACATTGTTTTCAACTGTCAGAAAACTTTCAAATAATAACTATGAAAAACAAGATACTGGAAAAGCATCTTTAAAGTGCTGAAAGAAAAACAAAAACTAAAACTCTATATTCAACAAAAATATGATTAAAAATGAAGGTGAAATGGCAGCATTGGAAGTATTGTGGTGAGTATGGCTGCCTTCCAAAAAGTGAAGATGAAATTAAAATATTTTCAGATGAGTTTCAGAGAGTGTATTGATATTGGGCTCGCACTGTAAGATATTCTAAAGCAAGTTTTGCACATTGGAGGAAAATCATAAAAACATGATATTTCAGAAAAAAATGAAAATATGAGAAGGGATGCATACTGGATAACTAAAATATTACAGTTGTTAAACGATAAAAACAATGTACTTTGGGTGTTATAACTATGTATAAATAAAATAAATTGAAATAAGAGAATGGACTCAATGGATTAAATTGTTGTAAGGGCCTTGCAAGAATTGGTAGAGAGCTAATTTAAGGTCGGCTGCAATAAGTTACAGAGAAGGCAATGGCACCCCATTCCAGTACTCTTGCCTGGAAAATCCCACAGATGGAGGAGCCTGGTGGGCTGCAGTCCATGGGGTCACGAAGAGTCGGACACGACTGAAGCGACTTAGCAGCAGCAGCAGAAGCAGCAATAAGTTAAGAACATATAACCAACATATCACTACAAATAATACAAATGTAAGTAAAATTGAATACAGCAAAAAAACCCAGAATACTAGTGTTTCTTGACTAATCCTAAAAATCGAAGAGGAAGAACAAGGAAACAAGCCACAGTTTTAACAGTTAGAAAGCAAATATTAAAATAGCAGACTTAAGTTGATCTCAGTAATTACACTAAATGTAAGCTATGTAATGACCCAAAGGAAATGCAAAGTTATCACACTAAGAAAAATAAATATATGCATTCAAGAGTCAAGTATGTGTTTAGGAGTGATATACTTGACAACATAGATTAAATGTAAAATAATAACAATGATAGTAATATATAGCATGCAAACACTAATTGAACAAAAGCTGATATGACCGTATTAGTATAAGAGAAAACAGACATTGATGAATGTATTAAAGAAAAAAATAAGAATCTTTTATAAAGAAAAAGGAAACAGTCAATAGGAAGTCATAACAAGCCCAAATGTATATGTTCCTAAATAGTTCAAGATACATATAAAAAACAGAATTAATTGTAAAGGCAGACAAAATATCAATTATTGCTGTAGAGTCTAAAATATATTTTTTAAAGAGCAAACCAAAAGTCATACAGGAGAGAGAATATTTATTTTAAAACCCTCTTAAGTAATTTGAACTAATTGACATTATGTGCCAAAACTACAACCAAAAAACTGTAGAATACATAGTATTTTCAAATGTTTTTGGAATATTTACCAAAACAGGCATTACTAAGCAAAAAAGAAAATCCACATAAATTTCAAAAGATTGAATTCATACAGTGATCACAATGAAATTAATCAATCAATAAATAACAATATGACTAAAAAATCCCCAAATCTCAGAAATTGAAACTGTAATTAAAAATCTTCCCTCAAACAAGCAAAGTAACATACCAAAGTAGGAAAGGGAAACTTCTGGCCTAAATTATTTCATTAGTCTATTCCTACAAGCATTTTCAAGAAAAATAATGTCTTACACAAATCTTTCAGATAGTGGTGAAAAGGAACACCCTAACATATTATGAAAACAGTCTGACTCTATACCAAAAGCAGAAAAGGTAAAATAAAAATATAAGCCTATGTAACTCATAAATTATAAGTAAAATCCTAAGCAAAATATTAGCAGATCAAATTTAGAGATGTAGTAAAAAAAAATCACAGCAAAGTAGGATTTATTTTGGAATCATAATGTGTATTTGTTTTTCAAAAAATTAATCAGGATAGTTAATACATTATCAGAATGGGGGAGAAAAAGCACATATGATTATACACAATAAAGTAATAAAATTTGAGACTCTTTCAAGATAAAATTCTCAGAAATGAGGACTGCAAAAGAGTTTCTTCTCAAAGTCTGGGATTATTCTAATGGTTAAGTGTGTTGGCCCAAGCCAGGCTGAGTTTAAATTATGGCTTCTCCACTTACTAAGTGTGCCTTGTGCAAATTACCTAATCTTTTTCTCAGTTCCCTCATTCAAACAATGACAATAGTATAATTTTTGTCATCAGAATTAAATTAACTTAAGCAAAATATTTATAAGAATATTTGCACATGTGTGCTTAGTCACTCAGTCAGGGCTGACTCTTTGCAACCCCATGGACTGTAGTCCGCCAGGCTCCTCTGTCCATGGGCTTCTTCAGGCAAGAATACTGGAGTAGGTAGCCATTCCCTTCTCCAGGGGAAATCTTCCTGACCCAGGAATTGAACTTGGGTCTCTTGCCTTGCACACAGATTCTTTATCTGAGCCACCAGGGAAGCCCTCCAGAATGCTTGGTCCATGAGAAGCGCGCTGTAGACAATAGCTATTACAATTAGTGATGCTATTTCTACACTGTCAGCACTTAGAATGTTACCTACAAGATAGTAGATGTTAAATGAGTGTTTTCTAAATGAATGAATAAATAAGTGAGCCTATATACTAAGAGTCCAGCATATTGATAGGTGCAGAGAAGAATTTAAGGCTCTATCTCTACCCATTTTTATCACTCCTTATGACTGCTGTGGACAATATGATTTGAGGCCATCTGAAGAAACGAATCATCTTTGCCCGGGGGGATTTCAATCTGGAGAGTTGTGAGAAGACAGAGAGATGCTTGGCACCTTCTAGCACAGGAGTGAGATGATCAGAAGGACTGAAAAAAAAAAAGGCTTGAAGAATGTGTTTGAAAAGAGGAAAAGAAAGAGAGGAAGAGAGATTAGAAGCCAGGAAATTGGGGTTAATTTTTTCTGTGTGGATTTTCGGATGATACCACTCTATTGGCAGAAAGCAAAGACAAACTAAAGAGCCTCTTGATGAGGGTAAAGAAGAAGAGTGAAAGAGCCGGCTTAAGTCTAAATATTAAAAAACAAACAAACAAACAGCTAAGATCATGGCATCCAGCCCCATTACTGCATGGCAAATAGAAGAGGAAAAGGTGGAAGTAGTGACAGATTTCCTCTTCTTGGGCTCCAAAGTCACTGTAAACAGTGACTGCAGCCATGAAATCAGAAGACGATTGCTTCTTGGCAGGAAAGCGATGACAAACCTAGACAGCATGTTGGATAGCAGAGACATTACTCTGCAGACAAACGTCCAGATGATCAAGGCTGTGGTCTTCCCAGTGATCACGTATGGTTGTGAGGGCTGACCGTAAAGAAGGCAGAATGCCAAAAAATTGATCCCTTCAAATGTGATGCTGGAGAACACTCCTGAAAGTCTCTTGGACAGCAAGGAGATCAAACCAGTCAATACTAAGGGAGATCAACCCTGAATATTCACTGGAAGGAACGATGATTATGATGCTGAGGCTCCAGTATTTCGGTCATCTGATGTGAACAGATGACTCGTTGGAAAAGTCCCTGATGCTGGGAAAGATTGAGGGCAGAAGAGGAGGATGTTAGAGGATGAGATGGCTGGACGGCATCGCTGATGCCATGGACATGAACTTTGGCAAACTCCAGGAGGTGGTGAGGGACAGGGAGGTCCGGCCTGCTGCAGTCCATGAGGTCACAAAGAGCTGGACACCACTGGGTGACTGAACAACTCTCTGTGTGGCACTGTGCAGTCATTTAATGCTATCATTTACTTCATCATGTTGAAATTATTTATACTCTATTTGTTCCCGGTAGATGGTGAGCTCTTTACAAAAGAATTCAAGTCTAATCCATCTTTGATGTTCTGTGTCTCCCATAGTGATGCCACATAGCTGCCTTTGGTAAATGTTTTTGGAAAGAATCTGAACTTTGAGCCTCTCTTCTTCATTCCTGAAGAATGCCTTCTTGCTCACCTTTAGAAATTATATTAAATGAGAGAATATATATTGAAAACCCTTAAACATTCCATGGGCTACAGAAATGTGCATTGTTACTAGCAGGTTTATAAGAAATAGCAAACAATGAATACATGCATAGAACACTTTAGAGTTTACAAAGTGTTTTCCATATCCATTGCCTAATCTAATCTGACTGACACACAGACTTATAGGAAGGTATTATTATGCTAATTTCTCAGAAGATACAGTTTGAATCTACATTTGAGCCATAAAAATATGCTTTATATTAATTTAGGGCTAAATGTTCTCAAATGAATTTTACAGTAATTCTTACATAATAAAGTAATATTTTTCTTTTATAAAGTTTGAATGTTTGAATTGAATACTGAAAACTTTCATTTACTTTGGCCTGAATGTAATATACGTATATATATATGTGTGTGTATGTGTGCATGCGTGTGTGTGTGTGTATGTGTGTGTCTCAGCTTGAGAGGCCCTTCAGATGCAGTACATTTCTGGTTTAATAATTTTGACATAGATACATTTGTTTTTAAGAGCTTAAAATAAAAATTGAGAGGGAGTGTGAACTTAGGAGTTTAGACACACTTGTATCCCATTTCTCATTCCTTTTATGATCCTGTGAATATTAGTATCCTTACCTATGAAAGCAAGAGAAAAAATGCATACAGCTCCTAGAGTTATTTTGAAAATTAATTAAATAATGTTTAAAAGGTATTTGGCTTTGAACTTGGCAAATAAAAGGTGTCCAGCAAATAATAACTTTTTTCTATTTTGCATCATTAATGTGAAAATATTATATAAATTAGTAGCTATTATTAATATATTTTTGACTTACTAAAAGTAAATGCAGGGAGCACTTTTGTTGTCTGGGTCTTCTGTTAGGGAAATCACTGACAAAGATTTGGTATGATTTTCTGGCCAGTAAACAATTCACAAATGAGTCCAGCTTAGGTTCCAATTCCAAATTGCCGGTGGCTCAGAGGTTAAAGTGTCTGCCTGGAATGAGGGAGACCCAGGTTCGATCCCTGGGTTGGGAAGATCCCCTAGAGAAGGAAATGGCAACCCACTCCAGTATTCTTGCCTGGAGAATCCTGTGGAGGGAGGAGCCTGGTGGGCTACAGTCCATGGGGTCGCAAAGAGTCAGACATGACTGAGCAAATACACTTCACTAGGTTCCAGTAAATTTCAGGATCTTGATCCAGTCTGCAGTCCCAACTTGTATTTATTTCCCACATCTGCTATAACAAATCACCACAAAAATTTAGTGGCATAAAACAACAAAATGTGTGATCGTATAGTTCTGTAAGTCAGAAGTCTGAAATGGGTCTCCCTGGACTAAAATTGAGGTTTCCCACAGCTGTGTTCCTTTCTGGAGGCCTTGGGGGAAATTGATTCCCTTGCCTTTTCAGCTCCTAGAGAGCGCTCACATTCCTTGACTTGTGGCCCCTTCTATCTCAAGACAACAACGTTGCATTTCTGTGTGCCTTTCTTTCATAGTTACCTCTCCCACTTTCTTTTCAGTCTCGCTTTTCCACTTTTAAGCACCCTTGTAATTACATTGGCCATGTCTAGGTAATTGATGATATTCTTCCTATTTAGCATCAGTTTATTAGCAACCTAATTTCACCTGCATTTAATTTCCTTTGACTAAGTAATCTAATGTATTCACAGTTTCCAAGGTTTAGGAAATGGACATCCCTGGAGGGGGCAGGGAGGGCTTTATCCTCCCTATGACATAGCTCCAAATAAGAGTAGGTTAGAGGATATGAATCTGCTCCAAATCTGAATTTAGGAAAGAGGCAGGATTTGTTTCTGATTTTGAGGTCTGAACTGAGTTTTGAAACTTTAATGGTTCCTATTTCGGGAGAATCCCAGGGACGGCGGAACCTGGTGGGCTGCCGTCTATGGGGTTGCACAGAGTCGGATACGACTGAAGCGACTTAGCAGCAGCAGCAGCATGTACCTATCAGCTTGGAGTTCCAGACACACCTAGCCCACAAAATTATCTTTGTTTCTGCTACTGTCATGTGAGACCAGGAAATCCAGCCCAGCTTGAGATGACAGCAGGGATTGATGACAGTTTAAAGTCTTCAGTTCAATTCAGTTCAGTCGCTCAGTCGTGTCCAACTCTTTGCGACCCCATGAATCACAGCACATCAGGCCTCCCTGTCCATCACATCTCCCAGAGTTCAGTCATCGAGTCCATGATGCCATCCAGCCATCTCATCCTCGGTCGTCCCCTTCTCCTCCTGCCCCTAATCCCTCCCAGCATCAGAGTCTTTTCCAATGAGTCAACTCTTCGCATGAGGTGGCCAAAGTACTGGAGTTTCAGCTTTAGCATCATTCCTTCCAAAGAAATCCCAGGGTTGATCTCCTTTAGAATGGACTGGTTGGATCTCCTTGCAGTCCAAGGGACTCTCAAGAGTCTTCTCCAACACCACAGTTCAAAAGCATCAATTCTTCAGCCCTCAGCCTTCTTCACAGTCCAGCTCTCACATCCATACATAACTACTGGAAAAACCATAGCCTTGACTAGATGGACCTTAGTCGGCAAAGTAACGTCTCTGCTTTTGAATATGCTATCTACGTTGGTCATAACTTTTCTTCCAAGGAGTAAGCGTCTTTTAATTTCTTGGCTGCAGTCACCATCTGCAGTGATTTTGGAGCCCCCAAAATAAAGTCTGACACTGTTTCCACTGTTTCCCCATCTATTTCCCATGAAGTGATGGGACCAGATGCCAGTCTAGGTCTTTTTTTTTTTTTTTTTTTTCTTGTCTCCTGTGTTTTCCTTCTTTTCTGAAAACCACCTAGGGACATCCAGTGTTTACAGCATCCTTCAGATTTCCACACCAAGTTTCCTAAAAGGTGAGGAGAGCTCAGTAGTGAAATAAAAACATCAGAGGATTTAGTGGCTGTGAAGTGACCCTGGGGCTTCTCAGGTGGTGCTAGTGGTAATGAAACTGTCTGCCAATGCAGGAGACACAAGAGACATGGTTGGATCCCTGGGTCAGGAAGATCCCCTGGAGAAGGGCATGGCAACCAACTGCAGTACTCTTTCCTGGAGAATCCCATGGACAGTGGAGCCTGGCATGTTGCAGAGTCAGACACGACTGAAGCGAATTATCACACATGCACATACATACTCCCCTGACAGTGGCAGAAGCTGTGGTCTGGGCTTGTGCGAGACACTACCATCCCTGGGTTATCCCACCCGGACATGAGAGTATGAATAATCATATATCAGGAGTCTCCTCTGTGCCAAGTGCTTTATAAGTAGCATCGCCATCATTTTGAAGCAAATAAAACTGAATTTTAAAGAGAATTAATAACTTGTCAAAGAATATTCAGCTTAAAGTTAGGAAGGTCTGGAGTCAAACACAGTCTCTGATTCAAAAAGCAGAGATTTTCCAGCTCCTCCAAGCCTCTTTCCTGCACATGCCTATGCTCATCACACCAGCCTGCCTTTCTAACTAGAGGGTGAACTCTTGCTGATCTGAATCACATCTTTTTCATGTTTCCAGCACCCAGCCTTGTGCCTGATGTGTAGTCAGGGTTCAGCAATGTTTGCTTATTTTATGAAGGCATGATTTAGTTAGGACACTGTATGGGTGTCTTAACTACAGCAGGCTACAGAAAACCCCATAACCAGATGAGGCCATAGAAAGGCAAAATCAACTTAGGAACTTGTGGAAATTTGGCCAGGGACTTCTTCTTTCCCTCTAGGAGTCATTTACATGGTATTTGACTTGGCTTTCTGAGATATATTAATCAATCCTCCAAACTCCTTTCAAGGCTCCATGTCACTCAGTTGTAATTAACTAGTATTTATCTACTGAGACACTTAGGAGGGCAACACGAAAAATGCAGCCTTTCAATGGAGTGCTTTAATTTAAGCCCTCCCACTCAGTTTCATCTAAAGCCATCTCAAGTTGCAGAGATGCACCATCTGTCCTAAAGGAGATACATTTAAAGCTAACTAACACAACACACATCTGTGGAGCTACTCATACCTGCTAAGTGCCAAATGCTATGCTTGCACTAGGAATGGCTGAATATTAAAGACCTAACAGGACTTCCCTGGTGGTCCAGTGGGTAAAGGTCCACCTGCCAATGAAGGGTATATAGGTTTGATTCCTGGTCTGGGAAGATTCCACATGCCACAGGGCAACTAAGCCCGTGCCACACAATAACTGAGACGGCTCTCTAGAGCCCATAATCTGCAACTACTGAAGCCCTCATGCGTGTAGCCCATGCTCTGCAACAAGAGAAGCTGCTGCAATGAGAAGCCCACACACCCCACCACGAATAGCCCCCGCTTGGCACAATAGAGAAAGCTCGTGGGCAGCACCAAAGACCCAGCCCAGTGCTCCACACACAGAGGCTAAAGCCTCTAGAATTGTTCAGTTTGCTAAGACTTTTCCTTTTTTGGATGACTTTTGAATATCCTGGAATATTTTTAATCATTTGAGGCTAAAAGAGTGTGTTGACAAATTATCTCCAACATAGCCAGATCAGGAAAACAAATGAATCATATAAACACTCGAAAAAGTCAGAATCCATCATCATGCTTAAGAAATGTGACAAATATGCTAGCTATTCAAAATAACTTTTTTTTTTCCTTTTTTAAAAGCAGGTTTGGATTCTCAGCAAAATTGAGGAAGTGGTACAGAGATTTCCCATACGACCCCTTCCATCATACATGTAGTCTCATTGTCAACATCTCCCACAATGGTGGTACATTTGTTACAACTGATTAGCCTACTCTGACACATCATAATCACCCAAAGTCCGTAGATGGCATGAGGATTTGTTCTCGGTGTTACATATTCTATGGGTTTAGACAAAAGTATAATAGCATATATCCATCATTATAGTATCATGTACAGTATTTTCACTTCCCTAAAAATCCTCTCTGCTACACCTGTTCATTATCCCCTTGTCAACCACTGATTTTTTTTAAAGATTTTCAGTTTTGCCTTTTCATTTAGTTAGAACCATACAGTATGTTACCTTCTCAGACTGACTTCTTTCAGTTAATGAAATGCATTTAAAGGTTTTCCATGTTTTTTCTGGAGAAGGAAATGGCACCCCATTCCAGTGTTCTTGCCTGGAGAATCCCACAGATGGAGGAGCCTGGTGGGCTGCCATCTATGGGGTCGCACAGAGTTGGACATGACTGAAGTGACTTAGCAGCATGTTTTTTCATGGATTAATTGGTCATTTCTTTCTAGTCCTGGGTAATATTTCATTGCTATATATTCATTCATCTCTAACATCTTGGTTGCTTTCAAGATTTGGCAATTGTTAATAAAGCTGCTATAAACATGCCAGTGCAGGTTTCCCTGTGGACACGAGTTTTCAGCTCATTTAGTTACATATCAAGAAGTGCCATTGCTTGATCATATGGTGACTGTATGTTCAGTTTCATAAGAAACTGGCAAACGCTATTCCACAGTGGCTGTGCCATTTTGCATCCCACCAGTACTGAATGAAATTTCTTGTTACTCCATATGCTTGTCAGCATTTGGTGTTGTCAGTGCTCTGAGTTTTGGCAATTCTAATAGGTGTATGGGGCTTCACTTGTGGCTCAGTATAAAGAACCTGCCTGCCAATGCAGAAGACTTGACTTTGATCCCTGGGTCAAGAAGATCCCCTTGACCTTCAGGGTAGGAAATGGCAACCGACTCCAGTGTTCTTGTCTGGGAAGTCCCAAGGACAGAGGAGCCTAGTGGTCTACAGAACATGGGGTCACAAAAGAATCGGACGTAACTGAGAACTTCCAGATGTTCAAGCTGGTTATAGAAAAGGCAGAGGAACAAAAGATCACATTGCCAACATCCATTGGATCATATAAAAGCAAGAGAATTAAAAAAAAAAAGAAGTACTTCTGCTTCACTGACAACACTAAAGCCTTTGACTGTGTGGATCACAAGAAATTGTGAAAAATTCTTAAAGAGACGGGAATACCAGACCATCTTACCTGCCTCCTGAGAAATCTGTATGCAGGTCAAGAAGCAATAATTAGAACTGGACATGAAACAACAGACTGGCTCCAAACTGGGAAAGGAGTATATCGAGGCTGTATATTGTCACCCTGCTTATTTAACTTATATGTAGAGCAGAGTACATCATGTGAAATGCCAGATTGGAAGAAGCACAAGCTGGAATCAAGATTGCCAGGAGAAATATCAATAACCTCAAATATGCAGATAACACCACCCTTATGGCAGAAAGTGAAGAAGAACTAAAAGAGCCTCTTGATGAAAGTGAAAGAGGACAGTGAAAAGGCTGGCTTAAAACTCAACATTCAGAAAATGAAGATCACAGCATCTGATCCCATCACTTCATGGCAAATAGATAGGGAAACAATGGGAACAGTGAGAGACTTCATTTTCTTGGGCTCCAAAATCACTGTAGATGGTGACTGCAGCCATGAAATTAAAAGACACTTGCTCCTTGAAAGAAAAGCTATGACCAACCTAAACAGCATATCAAAAAGCTGAGACATTACTTGGCCAAGAAAGGTCTGTCTAGTGAAAGCCATGGTTTTCCAGCAGTCATGTATGGATGTGAGAGTTGGACCATTACAAAATCTGAGCACCAAAAAATTGGCACTTTGAACTGTGATGTTGGAGGCGACTCTTGAGAGTCCCTTGGACTGCAAGGAGATCCAACCAGTCAGTCCTAAAGGAAATCAGTCCTGAATATTCATTGGAAGGACTGATGCTGAAGCTGAAGCTCCAGTACATTGGCCATGGATGCAAAGAACTGACTCATTGGAAGAGACCCTGACGCTGGGAAAGATTGAAGGCGGGGAGGGGCATGACAGAGGATGAGATAGCTGGAAGGCATCACCAACTCGATGGACATGAGTTTCAGCAAGCTCCAGGATTTGAGGATGGACAGGGAAGCCTGGCCTGCTGCAGTCCATGAGATCGCAGAGTCAGACACGACTGAGTGACTGAACTTATAGTGACTAAACAACAGTATCTGTACAGTGGTAGCCCACTGTTGTTTTAGTTTGCATTTCACTGATGACATATGATGTGGAGAATTTTTACATGTGCTTATTTGCCATCTATATCAAATTTGTGGGTGGAGAGTTCTTCATATCTCTATACCCTTTATTATCATTTTAGTGTCCCTATGAACTATAGTAATGTTTCCTGTTTCATTTTTAAAATTAGCAGTTCATGTTCTCGCTCTCTTTTTAGTAAACCTTATTAGAGGCTTATTGATTGGAGATATAGCTTTTGAATTGGTGCTTTTCTCTACTGATTTTCTGTTTTCCATTTCATTAATATCTGCTCTAAATCTTCCTATTTTTCTTCTGCTTACTTTGGATTTAATTTGTTGTAATTTTTCTAGTTTCCTGAGGTGGAAACTTTATTAATTTAGCTCTTTCTTCTTTTCTGATATATGCATGCAATGCCATAAGTTTCCCTTTAAGCACTGTTTTTGCTGCATCACACAAATTTTGATAAGTTGTGTTTCATTTGATAAAAACTATTTTAAAATTTCCCTTGAGATTTTGTCAATTCACATAATTAGTCAAATCTATTATTTAATCTCCATGTATTGGGGGATTTTACATTTATCTTTCTGTTATTTATTTGCAGTTGATTTCAGTATGGTCTAAGCACAGTTACTGTATTATTTATATTATTTTAGATTTGCTAAGAGGTGTTTTATGGTTCAGAATGTGGTTTGTCTTGGTAAATGATTCACATGCACTGAGAACAATGTGGCATTGTATAAAATAGTTTATGGGTGTCAATTATATCCAGTAGATTGATAGTATTTTGAGGTCAACTGTGCTTTTACTGATTTTCTGCCTACTGGATATGTCCCTTTTTGACAGAAGGAGGCTGAACTCTACAACTATGATAGTGGATTCATCTATCTTTCCTTGCAGTTTTATCAGCTCTTGCCTAACACAGCTTGACTCTCTCTTGCTCCTCATACACATGTTAAGAATTGTTATATTTTGTCAGAGAATTGACACTCAAAATCCATGTACAGGAACACTAGTAAAAATAATAACTGTTGGGATTTGAAAAACTGTATAGCTAGATTTCTCTGCATTTTATAACTTTGGAAAAACTGTGCTTTCATTTTCATTTAGTTGAAAAATATTTTTAAAATATTTGTATCCTGCATCCTATCAATCTTTGTAACCTAAAATGTGGGGCTTAAGATTTCTACTTAGAGAGGTAAGTCCTTGAAAAGCATTTGCTTCTAACATAGAAAGCAATCAATTCCATTCAATAATCACAATTAAAAGTCTGGTCGAAGATAGCTTCCTTCACTGATACACTGTTTCAATTTAGGAGGAAGTATCTTGCAATTCTTCATTTGCATACATATTCTTCACTGTTAGGTTAACATGGAAAGCATGCAGTTCTGGAAGCCATTAAATTAGCTCTCTCTTGCACTAAAGAAAGTCTCGTCAATAAATTTTCAATTGTTAATCCAGTACTTACTCTTTAATTGTGAGATAAGTTGCTCTTGATTGCTTCAAAGCATCCACATATTGAAAAAATTGTGTACCTACTGGCATAACTTTTACACTTTACTGATATTATTTCTCGATTTGCCAATGGGCTGTCAGATAATTCTTGTAAAAGGAATATTTGTTATGGCTGAACAAGGTGTGGTAAAACTCCAAAACTTCCTCGCTAAAGATGTTCTTTGCCAGTGTCTCCTAAGTCTCGGTCACCAGAACAGACCACAACAAAAAATTAATTTTTCTGTTCCTGACAGGCAATTAAGAAATGCATCAATTCCTAGACATAGGATCTGAGACAAGAAATTTTAAGGCAAACTCAGGAGACAGTGCCCAAGATCCAGCAAGGATACATGGACTATTTATTCACTTATTCATGTATTCAGTGAACATGTTTTGAGCATAAACAATTTATCAGGCATTCAGCAAAAGATAGAGATTCAGTGTGTCTTCAGCACTGACACTTACAGTAGCTCCCTCAATTTTCACAGCAACCCAGTGAGGTAGAGATTTCCCTTTAATACATCCAGTGTTAAAACGACATTCCATCCTCTGGATGCGTTTAAGGTCAGAGAAACTGCGCCTGGCCCAGACTTAGTGAGCTCCAATGGCACCCCACTCCAGTACTCTTGCCTGGAGAATCCCATGGACGGAGGAGCCTGGTGGGCTGCAATCCGTGGGGTCGCTAAGAGTCGGACACGACTGAGTGACTTCATTTTCACTTTTCACTTTCATGCATTGGAGAAGGAAATGGCAACCCACTCTAGTGTGCTTGCTGGGAGAATCCCAGGGACAGGGGAGCCTGGTTGGCTGCCATCTATGGGGTGGCACAGAGTCGAACACAACTGAAACGACTTAGCAGCAGCAGCAGCAGTGTTCTAAAAGGTGATTTTGGGCATAGATACATAATCACATAGTAGGGTATCTACAAATGTTAGTTTTCTCTCTTACTTGCTCAAAATTATGCAACAATGTGGCAGAGCAGTTGTAGGGACCTGCTTCTGTGTAAATCTAGATTGTATGTCTATTTAACAATACCATGCTTCATTTCTTATACAACAAGGAATAAAAAGATGTACAGGATATAGTTCCTATCTCTAAGAGTAGGAGAACTGATTTGATGAGGGAGTTGGGGAGAGTGCCATATGCTTGCCAAAAAATTAATGCATTAATTGATGCTTTCAACTGTGGTGCTGGAGAAGACTCTTGAGAGTCCTTTGGTCAGCAAGGAGATCGAATTAGTCAATCCTAAAGGAAATCAACCCTGAATATTCAATGGAAGGACTGATGCTGAAGCTGAAGTTCCAATACTTTAGTCACCTGATGTGAAGACCCAACTCATTGGAAAAGACCCTGTGCTGGGGAGGATTGAGGGCAGGAGGAGAAGGGAGCCATAGAGATGGCTGGATGGCATCATCGACTCAATGGACATGAGTTTGAACAAATTCCCGGAGAGAGTGAAGGACAGGGAAGCTTGGCGTGCTGCAGTCCACGGGGTTGCAAAGATTCAGACATGACTAACAACAAAAAAAGCATGCAATATACACTGAATGCTCAATTGAAATACAGGTTCTTAGAATAATTAGAGTCAGAAGAGCCAGATGTCACAGAAAGTTGACCAGATCAGAAAAAAGCTTCCCAGAGTGGCTCAGAGGTTTCAACGGGGCCCTGAAGGATAATGTCCTAGGTTTCTAATGGGAAATTGGATAATTTAGTCAATTCTCTCTACCTCAACCTCCACAGTTTTTATTGGGTTGGCCAAAAAGTTTGTTCAGGCTTTCCATATCACAGAAAAACCCTAATGAACTTTTTGGCCAATTTCATATATTATTTTTAAGTCCTCTTGTCCACACATATCATTTTGTCCTGTCTGAGATGTAATCTTGTTATTGAAACACAACTTGTGTGCCCAACACACAGAAAGGCCAAACAATACCAAAGCATCAGAGTCTGGAACAGAGAAAGGTATATTGAGGACCCCACAAGGAGATGGTGGCTCATGTCTTAAAAACCCCGAACTCCCCAGAAGCTCTCAGCAAAGCTCTTTTCTGAGTAAGGTGAGAGAGGGGCGTGTGAGTTGTTGGCAAACATTTTTGGTGTCACAGGTTTTGTTCTTGAGGTCAGGTCATGGTCAGGCCCTTTCTCCTGTAAATCTCCATCCAATGAAATTCTCCATTCTGAAAAGAAAGGGCCATGTCCCCAGGCACAACTTTCCCCCTCTGAGGTCCAGTCCTGGCTAAGAGGAGGCAGGTCTCAGCTGGCAGTTCCCTCAGAGCCAGGTCCCCAGACCCTGAACTGCCATCCATGCTTGTAAGGAACCAGATGCCCAGGACCCAGCTGGCCCTCAGGTTCCTCAGACTGCCCAAATGGGGGAGGGGAGGGCCCAGGCCCCACAGACTGCGACCCATGCAGATGGCTGATGCCATGAGGTTGCAGAGGTGGGGATGAGGGAGAGGTTCATTCATGACAGCCTCAAGGCCTGGGCCCAGCCAGTGGGTGGCCTTGGCAAGGACTCTGGAGCCCTGTGGAACACAGCCCCCAGCCTCTTCCCTGGGCCCCCAGATCACCCCCTGGACGGAGACCAGATGAGTTGGAGGGTCCAGGGGAGAAGGCAGAGACCCGCCTCTTACCTCACTCCCCACCTGATGACCACCACTCCACCAACCGTTGGCTGAATGGTCCACTAATGGCCGCTCACTGACGGTTGCTCACCTGGGGCAGAGTCCAATGTGATGCCAGCCATTGACTGAGCAGGACCACTAACGGTCACTCACAGACAGTTGCTTGCTTGGGGAAGGGGCCCGCTGTGGCACCCAATGGATTAGTGACCATTAGTGGTCTCATGGTAACTGCTGCCTGGTAATGGATTTTGGGTAACACTGCACAGCAACAGCTGTGTGCCAAGAGCTGCCCACAGCAGCTACTACAATCTCACAAACCCCACCTAGTTATGTCATCTCCAGCAATCATTTCTAAATAGTATGGAAATGGTGATTATTCTGAGACCATACAAGGAAATTATAACCAAGAGAAACTTGCTGTTCTTGGCTTTTTCCTGCCAATTCTGAATACATCATATATGACTATGCTCCTAAAGCTTTCATTGCACTCAATCATCCATAGCTTTGAATTGCTGCAAATGCATCTCTATCAGAGTCAACCCTGTGGTCTTGGAGTTGATGTTACCACACACTAATCCC
The DNA here is from genome assembly GCF_032405125.1 of Capricornis sumatraensis. Classification (NCBI taxonomy): domain Eukaryota; kingdom Metazoa; phylum Chordata; class Mammalia; order Artiodactyla; family Bovidae; genus Capricornis; species Capricornis sumatraensis. The sequence goes on from NC_091079.1 coordinate 31,145,070, forward strand.
TGTGGGTATTTTCTGACTTCCCTTTTGGGTCGTACAAGTAATGAATCATCTTCAAAACTACTGGGTTCTGCTTTCTTCTCCTCTGAGGCTTCTTGCAGACTTTACTTTCCATTTGCCAAGAATTCCAGTAATTTAGGAAATTCAGCAATGTGCCCATCCACTCCAAGGAAAAGATTTTCCTATTTCCCCATGAAGGTTGTGTGTCTCTTCTGTCTCCCTTCTTGTGGCACATACTTCTGAAATCTAGGAAGTACCCCACACTGGCATTATTTGGAGCTATAAAGTGCCTCAGGTGAGTTGCAACATATTTTCAGTCCTTCATTTCTTCTGTAAAGTTATAGAGAGTTGGACTGAATGAGTGGTTTTGCACAATAGTTGAAAGTCCAAAGCAGAGTTAGCCTTGATTTAAATCCTGTCTGACATATGAGCCTGAGTAAGCTTCTGATCTTTCTAGATTTTTATCTCTTGACTTGTAAAATGGAAAAAAAAAACAATTATAAGGATTAAATGAGAAACTTTATGCTGAATGCTTAGCACAGTGCTTTACATTTTCAGCTCAGTTCAGTAGCTCAACAGTGTCCGACTATTTACGACCCCCATGGACTTCACCACGCCAGGCTTCCCTGTCCATCACCAGCTCCTGGAGTTTACACAAACTCATGTCCGAGTCAGTGATGCCTCCAACCAACTCATCCTCTGTCATCCCTTTCTCCTCCCTCCTTCAATCTTTCCCAGCATCAGGGTTTTTCCAAAGAGACATTTCTTCACATCAGGTGGCCAAAGTATTGGAATTTCAGCTTAAGCATCAATCCTTCCAATGAACAGTCAGGGCTGAATTCCTTAAGGACTGACTGGCTGGTTGGATCTCCTTGTAGTCCAAGAGACTCTCAAGAGTCTTCTCCAACACCACCATGCAAAAGCCTCACTTCTTCGGTGCTCAGCTCTCTTTATAGTCCAACTGTCACATTCATACATGACTACTGGAAAAAACATGGCTTTCACTAGACGGACCTTTCTTTGATTAGACAGACCTTTGTTGGAAAACTAATGTCTCTGCCTTTAAATATGCTGTCTTCCCTGGTGGCTCAGAGGTTAAAGCACCTGCCTGGAATGCAGGAGACCCAGGTTCGATCCCTGGGTCGGGAAGATCCCCTGGAGAAGGAAATGGCAACCCACTCCAGTACTCTTGCCTGGAGAATCCCATGGAGGGTGGAGCCTGGTAGGCCACAGTCCATGGGGTCGCAAAGAGCTGGACATGACTGAGTGTGAGCGACTTCACACACACTCACACACACTAGTTTGGTCATAACTTTCCTGCCAAGGAGTAAGCGTCTTTTAATTTCATGGCTGCAGTCATCATCTGCAGTGATTTTGGAGCCCAAGAAAGTAAAGTCTCTCACTGTTCTCATTGTTTCCCCATCCACTTGCCGTGAAGTGATGAGACTGGATGCCATGATCTTCGTTTTCTGAATGTTGAGTTTTAAGCCAGCTTTTTCACTCTCCTCTTTCACTTTCATCAAGAAGCTCTTTAGTTCTTCTTCACTTTCTTCCATAAGGGTGGTGTCATCTGTATATTTGAGGTTATTGATATTTCTCCCAGCAATCTTGATTCTAGCTTGTGCTTCATCCTGCCTGGTATTTTGCATGATGTACTCTGCATAGAAGTTGAATAAGCAGGGTGAAAATATACAGCCTTTTTGAATTCCTTTCCCAATTTGGAACCAGTCTGTTGTTCCATGTCCAGTTCTAACTGTTCATTCTTGACCTGCATACAGATTTCTCAGGAGGCAGGTCAGGGAGTCTGGTATTCCCATCTCTTTCAGAATTTTCCAGTTTGTTGTGATCCACACAGTCAAAGGGTTTGGCATAGTCAATAAAGCAGAAGTAGATATTTTTTTGGAACTCTCTTGCTTTTTCAATGATCCAACAGATATTGGCAATTTGATCTCTGGTTCCTCTGCCTTTTCTAAATCCAGCTTGAACATCTGGAAGTTCACAGTTCACGTACTGTTGAAGCCTGGCATGGAGACTTTTGAGCATTACTTTGCTAGCATGTGAGATGAATGCAATTGTGCAGTAGTTAGAACATTCTTCAGCAATGCCTTTCTTTGGAATTGGAATGAAAACTGACCTTTTCCAGTCCTGTGGCCACTGCTGAGTTTTCCAAATTTGCTGGCATATTGAGTGCAACATTTTCACAGCATCATCTTTCAGGATTTGAAACAGCTCAACTGAAATCCCATCACCTCCACTAGCTTTGGTCATAGTGATGTTTCTTAAGTCCCACTTGACTTCACATTCCAAGATGTCTGGCTCTAGGTGAGTGATCAAACCATCGTGGTTGTCTGAGTCATGAAGATCATTTTTTGTACAGTTCTTCTGTGTATGCTTGCCACCTCTTAATCTCTTCTGCTTCTGTTAGGCCCATACCACTTCGGTCCTTTATTGTGCTCATTTCTGCATGAAATGTTCCCTTGGTATTGCTAATTTTCTTGAAGAGATCTCTAGTATTTCCCATTCTATTGTCTTCCTCTATTTCTTTGCTGAGGAAGGCTTTCTAACCTCTCCTTGCTATTCTTTGGAACCCTGCATTCAAATGGGTATATCTTTCCTTTTCTCCTTTGCATTTTGCTTCTCTTCTTTTCTCAGCTATTTGTAAGGCCTCCTCAGACAACTGTTTTACCTTTTTGCATTTCTTTTCTTGGGGATGGTCTTGATCACTTCCTGTTGTACAATATCACGAACCTCCGTCCATAGTTCTTCAGGCACTCTGTCTATCAGATCTATAATTCCTTGAATCTGTTTCTCATTTCCACTGTATAAACATAAGGGATTTTATTTAGGTCACACCTGAATGGTCTAGTGGTTTTCCCTACTTTCTTCAATTTAAGTCTGAATTTGGCAATAAGGAGTTCATGATCTGAGCCACAGTCAGCTCCCAGTCTTGCTTTTACTGACTGTATAGAGCTTCTCCCTCTTTGGCTGCAGAGAATATGATCAATCTGATTTCGGTGTTGACCATCTGGTGATGTTCATGTGTAGAGTCTTCTCTTGTCTTATTGGAAAATGGTGTTTGCTGTGACCAGTGTGTTCTCTTGGCAAAACTCTGTTGGCCTTTGACCTGCTTCATTTTATACTTCAAGGCCAAGTTTTTCTGTTACTCCAGGTATCTCTTGACTTCCTACTTTTGCATTCCAGTCCCCTGTAATGGAAAGGGCATCTTTTATGGGTGTTAGTTCTAGAAGGTCTTGTAGGTCTTCATAGAAATGTTAAACTTCAGCTTCTTCAGCATTACTGGTCAGGGAATAAACTTGGATTACTGTAATATTGAATAGTTTTCCTTGGAAACAAACAGCAATCATTCTTTTTGAGATTGCATCTAAATACTGCATTTTGGACTCCTGTTTACTATGATGGCTACTCCATTTCTTCTAAGGGATTCTTGCCCACAATAGTAGATAAAATAGTCATCTGAGTTAAAGTCACCCATTCCAGTCCATTTTAATTCACTGATTCCTAAAATGCCAATGTTTACTCTTGCCATTTCCTGTTTGACCATTTTCAATTTGCCTTGATTCGAGGACCTAGCATTTCAGGTTCCTATGCAATATTGCTTTTTGCAGCATCTGACTTAACTTCTATCACCAGTCACATCCGCAACTGGGTGTTGTTTTTGCTTTGGTTTCGGCTCTTCATTCTTTCTGGAGTTATTTCTCCACTGGTCTCCCGTAGCATATTGGGCACCCGTTGACCTGGGGAGTTCATCTTTCAGTGTCCTATCTTTTTGCCTTTTCATACTGTTTATGGGGTTCTCAAGGCAAGAATACTGAAGTGGTTTGCCATTCCCTTCTCCAGTGGACCACGTTTTGTCAGAACTCTCCACCATGACCCATCCATCTTGGGTGGCCCTACATGGCATGGCTCATAGTTTCATTGAGTTAGATAAGGCTGTGGTCCACGTGATCAATTTGGTTAGTTTTCTGTGACTGTGGTTTTCATTCTGTCTGCCCTCTGGTGGATAAGGATAAGAGGCTTATGGAAGCTTCCTGATGGGAAAGACTGACAGAGGGGGAAATTGGGTCTTGTTCTGATTGGTGGGGCCATGCTCAGATGGGTAGAGCTGTGTTCCTTTCCTGTTGTTTGACCTGAGGCCAAACTATGCTGGAGGTAATGAAGATAATGATGACCTCCTTCAAAAGGTCTCATGCAAGCAATGCTGAACTCAGCGCCCCCAACCCTGCAGCAGGCCACCATGCCATCACCGGAGGCTCCTAGACACCTACAGCCAAGTCTGGGTCATTCTTTTGTGGGGTTACTGCTCCTTTCTCCTGGGTCCTGGTGCACACAAGATTCTGTTTGTGCTCTCCAGGAGTCTGTTTCCCCAGTCCTGTGTAAGTTCTGAGGGCTCTATGGTGGGGTTAATGGCAACCTCCTCCAAGAGGAAGTGCTTTACACATTGAATATACTAACTATTGACTTCTTATTCTGATTCATGTGTTCATCAAGTATTTATTAAGGACTCCCTGCTCACCTCTATGACAGTCACTAAATATAAAGGGGTGAATAAGACTCTCATAATCTCTGCTTGTTGGATAGTTATAGTTCCTTTAGTTGGCTAGTGACATGGATGAGCCAACACCTTCCTCTAAGTCTGATCAGTTTTACCTCCCTCATATTTTTCACACCCCACCGCTCTCTTTGATCTCACTTTTGTTGCCCATATGGGGAGGGCAAGAGGAAAGGAAGGCATTGGTATGTTTATTAGGCACTTATTATGGGCCAGGAGAAGGCAATGGCACCCCACTCTAGTACTCTTGCCTGGAAAATCCTATGGATGGAGGAGCCTGGAAGGCTGCAGTCCATGGGGTCACTGAGGGTCGGACACGACTGAGCAACTTCCCTTTTACTTTTCACTTTCATGCATTGGAGAAGGAAATGGCAACCCACTCCAGTGTTCTTGCTTGGAGAATCCCAGGGATGGGGGAGCCTGGTGGACTGCCATCTCTGGGGTCACACAGAGTTGGACATGACTGAAGTGACTTAGTAAAATAGTAGTAGCATTATGAGCCAGGGATCATGAGAAATCTTTTTCAGAAAAATAAATGCAGCCTGCTGTAACAGGGTAGAAATGCAACCAGAGGCGTGCTTGCCCACTTAGTGTCAGCTTGTGAATGAACCTCTTCAGAGGGTGAGTGGCAGGCCAGTGATTCCACAGGAAATCCATCCTGTGGCTCAACTGCATAAACTATGACCTGTGCCACAGTACCCTCTAGTTCTCTGAGAAAAGGAAAGTGAGAAGGGAGTATTTTTACATTGCTAAGCAGAACTGCACCCTTGATTCAGCAAGAGAGCTATAGAGACAAAATCAGCAAGAGTAATACTACTTATATTTGTGCAATAATAATGAAGTAATCCTAACTTTATGGAACATAATTGATGTTACTGACAATCCTATGTGATGGACAGATAACGTATTATTATCTCCCTTTTATAGATGAAAAACTAACCCTGAGAAGCAGAAGAAATTTTGCAAGGACACACTGATAGTATACAATGGCATGAGAACATTTTCCTGCCAGATTATACTCCCTTTGAGGGCAGGGTCTACCATCTTTCAGGGCAAGCCTTTGAAGGGATTAGCCTCAGAATATGGGATTCAGTACATTCCCATTGAAAGTTTCAAATCCTGGCTGTGCCACTCACTTGGTGACCAATGTTAGAGAAATTACAGAAACTCCCAGGGTCAGATTCCTTATCCACAGAATAGGGATTTTTTTTTTTTAAGATTTTTTTTTGATGTGGCCCATTTTATTTTAAGTCTTTATTGAATTTGTTAAAATATTGCTTCTATTTTATTTTTTGATATTTTTGGCTGCATGTGAGTTCTTAGCTCCAGTACCAAGAATTGAACCTGCACCCCCTGCCTTGGAAGACAAAGTTGTAACTCCTGGCCCACCAGAGAAGTCTGAATAGGGATTAAAATGACTACCTGGGAGCACTCTTGTGAGGATGAAATGGGACCGTATACAAAAAGGGCTTAGTCCAGGGTGTGTAGAAAGGACTCATTATACACTTGTCATCATAGTTGCTTTCTTTTCCTCACCTTCCTCCTCCTCTTCTTTCTTGTTCTCCTTCCCTTCTTCTCTTCCTTCCCAGTACTGAATTGTTTTTGTCACCATATTACTATTTTTAATGCTATTTAGCAGCCTTGTGAAATAGGTACATGGTTTGGCATTGTAGTTCCAGCTCTACTATTAATACTCCTTAGCCTTCTTGATTTTGCTGAACTAGGAGTCAGAGAATATATATTTCTGGGCTGAGTCTAATCGCAATACCATCTTGAAAATGGCAGGGATGCTTTACTAGACTGAGACAAATAGCCCATTTTTTTCCTCATTCATTAATTACTTTTGAATGCAGCCAGCCAGCCTCTAATTCATATATCTCTAAATCTGTATTAAATGAACAGGACTCCCATTTAGTCATGATTAACATGAGGAGCTTGCTGTCTAGTTAGTTGATTTAGCTGGGAGTCTTGCCTATAAGTCACATCCTCCCTCCTATTCAAACAAGCAACAGCGGTCATTTGTTTATTCAAACCACTGTTTCATTTACAATAGGCCAAAGCAAACAGACTCTCCAGCATCAAATAGTCTCATGAACTCAGATGATGTTCCTCTCTTGGAGGCATGTAGCAGTAACACCTCAGGACAGTGGAATTGGATCACAGGGTTGCTATGGCAGCCAGGAAATGTCAGGGACGGCTGGATGCTTTCCTAAGCATCTCATTATCATCTTCTGCCATGGTGGTGGTGGTGGTTTAGTCGCTAAGTGGTGTCCAACTCTTGCAACCCCATGGATTATAGCCTGCCACGCTCCTCTGTCCATGGGATTTCCCGAGCAAGACTACTAGAGTGGGTTGCCATTTCCTTCTCTAGCCAGCTGCCATATCACAGAGGAAAGGATGAGAACCTGGGGCGTGGGTGAATCTGTGCTAGAGTCTCATCTGTCTGATGGATAGTTACAGTTATATCTTCTTGTTTCCTGGCTTCTTCATCTTTAAAATGGGTTAGTAATACTTGAGTTGTTAGTTGGGAGAATCATAAATGCTTTATAGTGTCTGACATGATATTTATCACGTTTGTGGTTGTTCAGTTGCTAAGTCATGTCCGACTGTTTGTGACCCCATGGACTGCAGCACACCAGGCTGGCCTGTCCTTCACTACCTCCTGGAGTTTGCTTAGATTCATGTCCATTGAGTGGGTAATGCTTTGTAACCATCTTATCCTCTGCTTCCCTCTTCTCCTTTTGCGTTCAGTCTTTATCAGCATCAATGTCTTTTCCAATGAGTTGGCTCTTCACATCAAGTGGTCAAACTATTGGAGCTTCAGTTTAAGCATCAGTCCAATATTTGTCATGTGACACTTGCTCCAAAAAAAATCCTATCTTCTATTTTATAATTTTTATTGGAATATAGTTGATTTACAATATTGCATTATTTTCTGCTGTACAGCAAAGTGAATCAGCTATACATATAGTTAGCTATATAAGTTGTTTTTTCCACCAAGCAAATGTGGTCAGTTCCAGCACCAAAATGTAAGTTGTGGGCTATATCACCCTCCAGCAGACTCTAAGGCTCAGCATCAGCTTCACTTCTCAAATCCTGGATGCAGTGTATCTGTTGTCTCCTGTCCTTGAGAGTCCACCTTGGTGTTGATAGCCTCAGTGGGTTTCCAGGGCTTCCCATCCAAGCAGACAATCTGGCATTGACCTCTTTGGTTCTAATTACCAAATTAGCCATCCTGCAAAGTGTGAATAGACACATTCCTACTCTCTGTTATGCTCATGGTATAATTTGTTACCCTGTCATGCAGCATCTAGAGCATACCTTGTGTATTAGGGTTCTCCAGAGAAACAGAACCAAGAAATTAATTAAATACACATATAAATTTATTTGTTCATTTATTTATTTATGATGAAAAATTGGCAGACAAGATTATCAAAGTTGAGAATTCCAATAATGCATCTTATGCAAGTGGGAGGCATAGAAAAACCAGTGGTATAATTCAGCCCAGGTTCAAAGGCATGAAAACTGAGGAAGCCAGTGGTGCCAGTCCCAGTTCAGGGCAGGAGAAAGTGAGCTGAGATATTTCATCTCAAGTGTGAGGCAGAAAAGGAAAGGTGGCAAATTCCTTCTTCTTCAGTCTTCCATTTTATTCTGGCCTTCAATAGATGGGATGATTCCCACTCACAGAGGGAAGGGCATTTTACTGAGTCTACTGTGCTAATCTCATCTGGAAACACCTTCACAGACACCCACAGAAATAATATTTAATCTGGGTATATGACTCAGTCAAAATGACACATACACTTTACTATCACACCCTGTTCTTTAACCAGTATTTATAAACACCACTAGAAGAGCTGGGACAACCCACATTGAAGGGTGAGCTCTTCCACTGTTCTCTAAATCACATCTCCCCTTTGTTCTTGCATGATCCTCAGGGCTTGGTGATTACTCAATAAAGATCTATCAGTCTCCCTTTCTTTTCTTTTCTGATCTGCCTTCTCAGCCCTTTCAGTCAATATGTTAAGGTTGGCAGACACATTAGTTAATGGTTGAACCCTCAAGGATGAAGGTAGCACAAGTCATTATTCCTCATTTCCAATCCCTCAAGACTCTGCAGAGCACATGCAAACCAGTGGATGCTGGTGGACACATCAGAAGAGGCAGAATGTGGGCTCAGTCACTCAGACTCATTGGTCATATTAGAATCTGGGTTCTGACCCAGTAAGGACCTCTTCATATGGACCTTTAAAGTCACAAAGTTCTTGAGAGAAGAAGAGGACTTCCAGGACTCCCGTCTTCTGATTCCTTAATCAATGACACATCATGGTCTTAGAGACTGAATTGAAGCAGCAGTAAGTAGTGAGTTATAAAGCTCTTACTGTGTGCTGGATGCAGAGGTAAATACTTCATAAGTTTTGTCTCATGAAGTCAGCTCAATGGAGTACACATAATTAAAATCCTCTCTTAAATGATAAGATATCCAAGGAGGGTTAGAAACATGCTTCAAATCACCCATCTGAGATGAAGAAAGATGATAGGTTGGTATCTTGCCAAATTCAAAGAAATCTTTATGCTCTATTGACTGAATATGAAGAATTTAGTATAGTGTTTGTCCCACAATATGCTTTTGATAAATTATTACTGTCTCATGTAAGGCTAGTTATATCTGAGAACCTCTTAAAAAAAGCAGCCTTTTTCTGCTTTTTCCCCTCATCATTCTCTCATATATATTACAAATACCTGCCCAGGTGATTTGATTTTTATGCTCTGTATCTCTGGAATGGGCACAAGTACAAATTTAGTGTTGCCTTCAGGTATTAAGTGGTCAATTATCTAGTGCAGAGCAACCATGATATATATTTTAATATGTTAATGAATAAGAAACAAGATAAAACCTTTGCTCAGATTTGCTAGAGCCAACCGTTATTAAGCTTCATGGAATTCAGAGTACAGGAGCAATCAATGAGGAAATAAAAATCTAAAATAAAATAAAATTTTATAAAAAAGAAAAACTGGTTGAATATTTCCATAGCCTGAGGAAGTTAATTTAGTGAACTTCACCAACTGTGATGTAAGTCTTGCTCACCAAGATTGAATAACTATATTAGTACATTGTATTCCGCATCACTTTGCTGAGCTTGCACACAAGGTCATACATGAAAATAAGATCAAAAGTGACAACTAGGCAATCTAAGTAAAGTTCAATTGGTTGGTTTGCCCTGTCAGCGAGCCTTCTTTCAGAAGAGACACTGAATCTTTTCCTAGCTCTGAATGCTACAAGTTTTATTCTTGGCCTTTGCTATATTTGCCAGATTTAATTAATGTGAGTAAGTGAATCAGCTTAGAAAGAAAGAGGGTCAACTTGACTGATATTAGATTAGCTGGACCCTACCTCTTCCATCTTCCATGAATTATTTACACTGTTTGATCCCAGTTTTGAAAGAGAAAAATCTGAACATCTTTTTTCCTAAACATTTATTAGGATAATCCAATAAATTAATTCTCAACAAAGCAACTATTTCTGGGTGTTTTCAAATGGCACTTCTCCTTTGTGTTGGAAAGAAACTTCTGTGTAGGATGATCAAATGAAACAAATATGTACTCTGATTTAGACCAGAGTAATCAGAACCATCCCTAGTACAAAACTGAGTCACTGCCTTCTGAGAACTGCAAAGTGAGCATAAGCTTTGAAATCATTATAGACTTAGGATTTAATCTTGACTTTGCCCCTAACTCACTGCGTGACCTTGAGAATCCTGTATCAGACTCTTAGTTTCTGTTTTGGTCAAATAAGAAAACTGGTAATCACCTTGCAACTGGTTTGAGGATTAGATAAGATAATGTCCACTTTGCAGTTGCTCAATAAATGTTGCTAGTCATTATGGCTAGTTTGGCTATGACTATTTTGCTTAAGAGGTCCTTGTGTCTACAAAGGGTGATACTGTCTTCTAAACCACATGCTGGGAAAACTAACGGAGCTGAGCAAGCACACAATGGAATATTAGTCAGCCATAAAAAAGAATGGGACATTGCCATTTGCAGTGACATGGATGAACCTAGGAATTATTATACTAGTGAAGTAAGTCAGACAAAGAAAGACAAATATTATGTTATCATTAATATGTGAAATCTAAAATATAATATTTACTTATTTACAAAACAGAAATAGACTCACTGACATAGAAAACAAACTAAACAGTTACCAAATGGGGATGTGGGGGAGGGCTAAATTAGGAGTTTGGGATTAACAGATACACACCACTCTGTATAAAATAGGGACTTCCTTGGTCATCCAGTGGCTAAGACTCTGCATTCCCAATGCAGGGGCCCCAGCTTGGGAAACTAGATCCCACATGCTGCAACTAAAGATTCTGCACGTCTCAACAAAGATCAAAGATTCTATGTGCCACAACTAAGACCTAGAGCAGCCAAACGATTTTTTTTAATTTAATAAAAAAATAAACAATGAGCTTCTCAGGCAGCACTGGTGGTAAAGAATCCACCTACAATGCAGAAGACTTAAGAGACCTGGGTTCATTCCCAGTTTGTACTTATAGATGTAAAAACTCAGCATGGCTTATAACATCATAAAAAAAAGAGAGAGAGAGACCTGAGTTCGATTCCTGGGTTGGGAAGATCCCCTGGAGGAGGGCATGGCTACCCACTCCAGTATTCTTGCCTGGAGAATCCCATGGACAGAGGAGCCTGGTGGGCTACAGCCCACAGGGTCACACAGAGTTGGACATGGCTGACGTGACTTAGCATGCATGCATGCAAAATCAACAAGGTCCTACAGTGCAGTACGTGTTCAATATCTTATAATAACTACAATGGAAAAAAATGAGACAAACAATGTGTATATATGTGTGTGTGTGTGTATACATATATGTATATATAAAACTGAATCACCTTATTGCACATCTTAAACTAACACAGCATTGTAAATCAACTGTACCTTGATTAAGAAAAAAACAAATACAACTACCTCAAACTGAAGTCAATGCATTCAAGGAAAATAGGAGATTCTGAAGTTCTATGATCTCAAAGAGAGTTATGAGATGTCCCTGGAACAGTAATGGTTCAGAGAAGTGTTGAATATTGAGAAAGATACAGGCAAATGAATAGGGAAGGGGTGGCAATGAAAACCAGGGACCCTTTATTGCTTTACAGTGGGAAGCAGCCTTAGAGAGATCAAGGTGGCTTTCCAAACACCACCTCTACTGAAATCCAAATCCAGAGGAAGCAAAATCAATTTATTTCTTTCAAAGTAGCTTCCTGATTTCCATTAGGTTCCCTGCCTGCTTTCCATTAGATGAACTACCTATATTCCATCGATGTAATCAAATTTGTTTGGAGCCCTGGGCACTTACAGAAAAAAATCTGTATTTAGTAAAGTCTGATCAAACAGAGAAGGTGCTCTTCTACCACACTATGCTGAACAGGACAAGAGGAATTCCTGTAATGTAACCAAGAAATCTGCTGTGTTGATATCTGTTTGGTTAATCTGTGAAGCCAGTCAATGTATAGGTTGGACTGTATTCAGAGAAAGCAGTAACCAGGGAGCTGTTTGTACATTCAGAAGAGAGGATGTTGCTGAAAGAGCCGAGTAATGAAAAGAGCATTGAATTTCAAGTTACACCAAAATTCTAGCCTCTGTCTCCACAGTGGTCAGGAAACTTCTCCTCCTTGATCCTCTGCAAGCTCAAAACAGATGGAGCTTGATGACATGCTTTCTTTGATTCTCTTCTTATTCTAAATAACATGGGTTATCCTGCAACCCTGGCAGAAAGTAGGGCTGACTGTTCACAGTTAGAGCCAGAGACCATCATCTAAGCTGCTCACAGACCAGCTGTAGCCTCTGAAAAAATGCAGCTAATTGGAATTCCTCACTGTTGAATTTACACTTATGGTGGGGTCTTCTGTGCTGTTCTTTCTAATGGGGAACTCATCCCATTCCAGGTACTTGATTGGAATTTATGCTTTAAAGAGATGACTTAGAGACTGTTGTACAGAGTAAAAAACTGAAAATCTTAGTTTGCCAGCTCATGGACCATAGCCTGTCAGGCTCCTCTGTCCATGGGATTCTCCAGGAAAGAATACTGTAGTGGGTTGCCATGCCCTTCTCTAGGGGATCTTCCAAACCCAGAGACTGAACCTGGGTCTCCCTCATTGCAGGAGAATTTTTCACCAGCTGAGACAACAGAGAAGCCCGTACAGAGTAAAGTAGGTCAGAAAGAGAAAGACAATTATCACATTAATGCATATTGTGGAATCTAAAAGAATGGTACAGATGATCTTACTTGCAAAGCAGAAATAGAGACATGGACATAGAGAACAAATGTATGGATACCAAGGAAGGGGGAAAGGAGAGGGGATGGATTGGGAGGCTGGGATTGACATATATACATTATTGATTCTATGTATAAACTTGGTAACTAATGAAAATCTACTGTATAACTCAGGGCAACTGTACTCAATGCTCTTTGGTGACTTAAATGGGAAGGAAATCTAAAAAAGAAGAGATAAACTTACACATATAACTGATTTATTTTTCTGTACAGGAAAAACTAACACAACATTATAAAGCAATTATACTCCAATGAAAGTTAATTAAACAAACAGAACTATACAATCACTTATAATCCATAATAAATTCATAAATACATGTGAAAAAAATAAGGAGATGAATTGCTGTGACATTTCATAGGGTAGAATTGTTTAAAACATTCTCGGGCACTAATCTGTGGCTAAGGAGCAGGACTCCTTCAAGTGCAATATAAAGAGAACAGAATAAATCAGGACTGTCTGCACTGGGCTTCTCTGGTGGCTCAGATGGTAAAGAATCCGCTGCAATGTGGGAGACCTGTTGGGAAGATCCCCTGGAGGAGGGCATGGCAACCCACTTCTGGAAAATCTCCATGGACAGCAGAGCCTGGCGGGCTGCTGTCCATGGGGTCACAAAGAGTCAGACACGGCTGAGTGACTAAGAATAGCATAGTTCTCTGCATTAACTGAATGTTAAGTTTGCATAAGCTTTATGGTAGCAATATTATTCTGTTGGAGCATATGCAACTTGAACTCCTTCAAAACCCTCAACTGGGAGATCACATTGCAGGATTTAATTGATGACCCTATTGCATGCTTCCTTGTTGTTTCTGGCCCATTTGTTTGAGGGTGTTGAAGTCTTATTGTTTCTGAATATTTTCATCCAATATCTAATGAGCTTTTCTAGCATTCTGCCATATATACATTAACCATGTCCAGTTTTGTTCATGTTTTCAAACTATCAATTTACATACTTACCTATGTCATGCATGTGGGCAGTTCCCCTGTAAATTTACCTAAGTCGACCAAGGTCAGTTTCTGCTGGCTACCACCCAAAGAAACCAGTGTTATAATCCTACCACATTGATTCTCTTTGACTCTTCCCAGTTTGATGTCTTAGTTCCCTGCCTTGGGAATTCACCAGCACAGTGCTTGTCCCTTAATACAGAATTGAATTGAGTTGGTGTCTGACCTGGGTGGCCTAGCTTCCAGTTAATACACAATAACTATGAAAAGTGGCTCATTCTGTTTGATTATCAAAATATTTGGGGGCTTGGAGAAGATCTCTTTTAGGATTTGTGAACAAAAGGATCATCGCAAGAATAGAATTCTGCAATAGAAAACCTGTTGGTTTTGAATCTCCTCTGTGTGCCCACTAGCAAGTTACTCATGCTCACTAAGCCTCAGTTTCTTCAGATAAAAGAGATTCATAATATTGATGCCACACATTGATGAAGGATTAGGGTAAATGCCTCTCTTTTCAATCATTTCTCCTTTCCTCTATCCTCTTCTCCCATCTCTTCCTTTATTCCATTTGCTTACTCAGGCTTCTCTTTTTATGCTTTGTCTTGTCCTTCTGTTATATTATTTTTGTTCTCTCTTTTCATTATTTTTACAAAAAAAAAAAACACAATAACTTCCACCCCTTTAATGGTTATGATGGTTTCTCTGTTCCTGCCCAGCATCACTTCCCCCTATTTTCAAAATTGTTAAACACACTGTACATAGATTGGAGGATTAGTTTATGTCATGTTATTATGGAGAGATTTTCAATGAAATTGCCCTGACTTCTTCCAGAAAAAAATGGTGAGTCAGGGACCCCCGATAAGCCAGTTAGATACTTTCTTCTTAAACAGGATGGCACAAACATGGAGCTCCCACTGCAGATTCACTGCATCCTTACACCCTAGACTGATCCTGGTGCTTTCCCTTTTTGATTTTGCAGTTGTTTTTATATTATTGTTATTATTTCAGCAAGCTGCTCCGTGTTCTCAGTAAATCTCCCTTTTTGCTTAAGTTAACTAGAGTGTGTTTATAGCTCATTTCTGAAAATCCCTTCATGATTCACCCCTCCTTTTTCCCCAGAAGAGCCTCCCCTACCTCAACTGCACCTGCTCAACCCAAACATATAATAGAAAACACAAATATTTGTATTTGTATTGTAAAGCAGAAGAGACCTGCTTCACAGAACAAATGTGGATGTCAACCTGTATCTGAAAACCCTTGGTTAGTATGAGATCCAACACAGTCTGCATGCCTCTTCCATGCCACCAAAGTGGGCTCCCATGGCTAGAGGAGTATAGAGAGAATATTTCAGTGTCTTCTGAAAAAGACTTAGGAGGAATCTGGCCAATGTCAAATGCTCTTCTCAGATGTTAGACAGCAGTTGTGGGGTATGGAATTCCCCTGGCTCACAGGATGCGGAAGTTACTTCTTTGACTTTCTTATGACTCAAGATCACAGAGGCATATTTGATCATTATTTGGGTCCCTTGATCTGCTTTCTCCCAGAGATGTTACTGACTGGTTCCCCCTTCTATTGAAGCTCCATTCTGTGAACCGTGTTGTTCTACTTTGCACGTGCATGTACATACACACATACACACACTCACACCCTTAAAATTAGTTTTACTTTTTCTGATTGCTGGGAGAAATATCAATAACCTGAGATCTGCAGATGACACCACCCTTATGGCAGAAAGTGAAGAGGAACTAAAAAGCCTCTTGATGAAAGTGAAAGAGGAGAGTGAAAAAGTTGGCTTAAAGCTCAACATTCAGAAAACAAAGATCATGGCATCTGGTCCCATCACTTCATGGGAAATAGATGGGGAAACAGTGTCAGACTTTCTTTTGGGGGGCTCCAAAATCACTGCAGATGGTGATTGCAGCCTTGAAATTAAAAGACGCTTACTCCTTGGAAGGAAAGTTATGACCAACCTAGATAGCATATTAAAAAGCAGAGATATTACTTTGCCAACAAAGGCCCATCTAGTCAAGGCTATGGTTTTTCCTGTGGTCATGTATGATGTGAGAGTTGGACTGTGAAGAAAGCTGAGCACCGAAGAATTGATGCTTTTGAACTGTGGTGTTGGAGAAGACGCTTGAGAGTCCTTTGGACTGCAGGGAGATCCAACAAGTCCATTCTAAAGGAGGTCAGTCCTGGGTATTCTCTGGAAGGAATGATGCTAAAGCTGAAACTCCAGTACTATGGCCACCTCATGCAAAGAGTTGACTCATTGGAAAAGACTCTGATGCTGGGAGGGATTGGGGGCAGGAGGTGAAGGGGATGACAGAGGATGAGATGGCTGGACGGGATCACCAACTCTATGGATGTGAGTTTTAGTGAACTCCGGGAGTTGGTGACGGACAGAGAGGCCTGGTGTGCTGCAATTCATGGGGTCACAAAGAGTTGGACACGACTGAGTGACTGAACAGAACCGAATTTATTTTTTATTTAAGGATAATTGCTTTAAATAATTTTGTTGTTTTCTGTCAAACCTCAACATGAACCTCCCCCCCCCCCCACACTTTGAACCTCCCTTCCATCTCCTGCCCCATCCCACCCCTCTAGGTTGATACAGAGCCCCTGTCTGAGTTTCCTGAGTCATACAGCAAATTCCCATTGGCTATCTATTTTACATATGGTAATATAAATTTCCTTGTTACTCTCTCCATACCTCCCCCCTCTCCCCTCTCTCCATAATCTCACCCTCGCCTCCCTTCTCCCCATGTCCACAGTTGATTCTCTATGTGTGTTTCTCCATTGCTGCCCTGTAAGTAAATTCTTCAGTACCGTTTTTCTAGATCCCATATATATGTGTTAGAATACAATATTTATCTTTCTCTTTCTGACTCACTTCACTCTGTATAATAGGTTCTAGGTTTGTCATCTCATCAGAACTGACTCAGATGTGTTCCTTTTTATGGCTGAGTAATATCCCATTGTATATATGTATAACAACTACTTTATCCATTCATCTGTCAGTGGACATCTAGGTTGCTTCCATGTTCTAGCTATTGTAAATAGTGCTGCATTGAACAATGGGATACATGTGTCTCTCAATTTTCGTTCCTTCAGGGCGTATGCCTAGGAGTGGGAATGCTGGGTTGTATGGTGTTTTATTCCTAGTTTTTTAAGGAATCTCCATACTGTCTTCCATAGTGCCTGTATCAATTTACATTCCCACCAACAGGACAAGAGAGTTCCCTTTTCTCCACACCCTCTACAGCATTTATTGTTTGTAGACTTTTTGATGATGGCCATTCTGACAGGTGTGAAATGATATATCATTGTGGTTTTGATTTGCATTTCTCTAATAATGAGCAATGTTGAGCATCTTTTCATGTGTTTGTTAGCCATCTGCATATCTTCTTTGGAGAAATGTCTGTTTAGGTCTTTTTCCCACTTTTTAATTGGGTTGTTTGTTTTTCTGGAATTGAGTTGTATGAGCTGCTTGTATATTTTGGAAATTAATCCTTTGTCAGTTGTTTCATTTGCTATTATTTTCTCCCATTCTGAGGGTTGTCTTTTCGCCTTGCTGAGTGTTTCCTTTGCTATGCAAAAACTTTCAAGTTTAATCATGTATAGTTGTTTGCTTATGTTTTTAGTTCTGTTACTCTAGGAGGTGGGTCATAGAGGATCTTGCTTTGATTTATGTCACCAAATGTTCTGCCTATGTTTTCCTCTAAGATTTTTCTAGTTTCTGGTCTTACATTTAGGTCTTTAATCTGTTTTTGAGTTTATCTTTGAGTATGGTGTTAGGAAGTGTTCTAATTTCATTCTTTTACATGCAGCTATCCAGTTTTCTCAGCACCGTTTACTGAAGAGGCTGTCTTTACCCCATTGTATATTCTTGTCTCCCTTGTCAAAAATAAGGTACCCATAGGTACATGGGTTTATTTCTGGGCTTTCTATCTTGTTACATTGGTCTATATTTTTGTTTTTGTGACAGTATGGACTGTCTTGATGACTAGCTTTGTTGTATAATCTGAAGTTAGGAAGACTGATTCCTCCAGCTGCATTCTTCTTTATCAAGACTGCTTTGGCTATTCAGGGTCTTTTGTGTCTCCCTATGAATGGTGAAATTTTTTCTTCTAGTTCTGTGATAAATATCGTTGGTAATTTGATAGGGATAACATTGAATCTGTAGATTGCATTTGGTAGCATAGTTGTTTCCACAATATTTATTCTTCCAACCCAGAAACATGGAATAGCTTTCCATCTGTTTATGTAGTCTTTGGATTCTTTCATTAGTGTCTTATAATTTTCTGTGTACAGTTCTTTTGTCTCCCTAGGTAAGTTTTTTCCTATTTAATTTTTTGTTGTTGTTATAATGGTGAATGGGATTGATTCCTTAATTTCTCTTTCTGATTTTTCGTTGTTAGTATATGGAAATGCAAGTGATTTCTATGTGTATTGATTTTGTATCCTGCAACTTTGCTAAATTCACTGATTAGCTCTAGTAATTTTCTGATATTACATTTAGAGTTTTCAATGTACAGTGTCATGTCATCTGCAAAGAGTGAAAGCTTCTTCTTTTCTGATCTAGATGCCTTTTATTTCTTTTTCTTCTCTGATTACTGTAGCTAGGACTTCAAGAAGTATGCTGAATAATAGTGGGGAAAGTGGACACCCTTGTCTTGTTCCTGGTCTTAGGGGAATGCTTTCAGTTTTTCACCATTGAGAATAATGTTTGCTGTAGGCTTATCACATATAGCCCTTACTATGTTGAGGTAGGTTCCTTCTATACCCATTTTTTGGAGTTTTAATCATAAATGGGTGCTGAATTTTGTCAAAGGCTTTTTATGCATCTATTGTGTTGATCATATGGTTTTTATCTTTCAATTTGTTAATATGGTGTATTGCATTGATTGATTTGCATATATTGAAGAATCCTTGCATCCCTGGAATAAGCCCAACTTGATCATAGTGTATGAGCTTTTTTGATGTGTTGCTGAATTCTGGTTGCTAAAATTTTGCTGAGGATTTTTGCATTTATTTTCATCAGTGATATTGGCCTATAGTTTTCTTTTTTGTGTGTTTTCCTTGTCTGGTTTTGATATCAGGGTGATGGCAGCCTCATAGAATGAGTTTGGAAGTGTTCCTTCCTCTGCAATTTTTGGAAAGAGTTTTAGAAGGACATGCGTTTGCTCTTCCCTAAATGTTTGAAAGAATTCTCCTGTGAAGCCATCTGGTCCTGGGCTTTTGTTGTATGGAAGATTTTTGATCACAGCTTCGATTTCAGTGCTTGCAATTGGATTGTTCACAATTTGTATTTCTTCCTGGTTCAGTCACGGAAGATCGAACTTCTCTAAAAATCTGTCCATTTCTTCCAGATTGTCCATTTTATTGCCATATAGTTGTTCATAATAATCTCATATTCCTTTGTATTTCTGCATTGTCTGTTGTAACCTTTCCTTTTTCATGCCTAATATTGTTGGTTTGATTCTTCTCTCTTTTTTCTTGATGAGTCTCGCTAAAGGCTTGTCAATTTTATCCTCTCAAAAAGCCAGCTTTTAGTTTTATTAATCTTCACTATTGTTTGTTTCATTTCTTTTTCATCTATTTCTGCTCAGATCTTTACGATTTCTTTCCTTCTACTAATTTTGGGGGATTTTTGTTCTTTCTTTTCCAGTTGTTTTAGATGTAAAGTTAGATTGTCTCTTTGATGTTTTTTGAGGTAGGATTTCTTTGCTATAAACTTCCCTCTTAGAACTGCTTTTGCTGCATCCCACAAGTTGTTGCATTTTCATTTTCATTGTTTCTAGAAATTTTTTTATTTCCCTTTTTATTTTTTCAATAACCTGTTGGTTATTTTAAAACATGATGTTTAATTTCCATGTTTTTGAGTTTCTTACAGTTTTTCCTTTTTTCTTGTAATTGATAACTAGTCTCATAGTGTTCTGGTAGGAGAAGATGGCTGATATGATTTCAATTTTCTTAAATTTACTGAGGTTTGATTTGTGACCCAAGACATGGTCTATCCTGGATAATGTTCCATGTGTACTTGGAAAAAGGTGCATTCTTCTGCATTTGGATTGAATGTCCTGAAGATACCAACGAGATCCATCTAATGTATCATTTAAGACTTGTGTTTCCTTATTAATTTTCTGTTTTGATGATCTGTCAATAGGTGTGAGTGTGTGTTAAAGTCTCCTACTCTTATTGTGTTACTGTCAATTTCTCCTTTTATGTCTGTTAGTGTTTGTCTTGTGTATTGAGGTGCTCCTGTGTTGGTGCATTGATATCTACAATTGTTATGTCTTCCTCTTGGACTGATCCCTTGATCATTATGTAGTGTCCTTCCTATCTCTTATAATCTTCTTTATTTTAAGATCTGTTTTGTCTGATATGAGAGCTTTCTTTTGCTTCTCATTTGCATGGAATGCATTTTCCATTCTCTCACTTTCAATCTATATGTGTCTTTAGGTCTGAAGTGGGTTTTTTGTAGGCAGCATATATATGGGTCTTGTTTTTGTATCCATTCAGCCAGTCTGTGTCTTTTGGTTGGAGCATTTAATCCATTTACATTTAAAGTAATTATTGACATATATGTTCCTATTGCCATTTTCTTAATTGTTTGGGGTTGATTTTATAGATCTTTTTCCTTCTCTTGTAGTTCTTGACTATTTAAGTCCCTTTAGCATTTGTTGTACTTTGATGGCACTGAATTCTATTAAGTTTTGCTTGTCTGAAAAGCTTTTTATTTCTCCATCAATGTTGAATGAAATCCTTGCCGGATACAGTAAACTTGGTTGTAGAGTTTTCTGTTTCAGTGCTTTAAATATATCCTCCCATTCCCTTCTGGCCTGCAGAGTTTTGCTGAAAGATCAGCTCTGAAGCATATGGAGTTTCCCTTGTATGTTACTTGTTGCTTCTCACTTGCTGCTTTCAATATTCTTTCTTTATGTTTCGTCTTTGTTAGTTTGATTAGTATGTGCCTTGTTTTTTTCTCTCCTTTTCTTTATCCTGTATGGAACTCTTTGTGCCTCTTTGGACTTGATTGACTCTTTCCTTTTCTATGTTGGGGGAATTTTCAACTATAATCTCTTAAAAATTTTTGTCATACCCTTTTTTTTCTTGTCTTCTTCTGGGACCCCTATAATTCAAATGTTGGTGTGTTTGATAGTGTCCCTGAGGTCTCGGAGACTAGCCTCAGTTCTTTTCATTCTTTTTACTTTATTCTGCTCTTCAGAAGCTATTTCCACCATTTTATATTCCTGCTCACTGATTCATCCTTCTGCTTCAGATAGTCTGCTATTGATTCTTTCTAGAGTATTTTAAATTTCAGTAATTGTGTTGATTGTCTCTTTATGCTTATATTGTATATTTATTCTTTAATTCTTCTAGGTCTTTGTTAATTTATTCTTGCATTTTCTCCATTTTGTTTTCAAGGTTTTTGATCATCTTTACTATTATTATTCTGAATTCTTTTTCAGGTAGTTTGCCTATTTATTCTTCATTCATTTGGACTTCTGTGTTTCCAGTTTGTTCCTTCATTTGTGTAGTATTTCTCTGCCTTTTCATTGTGTGTGTGTGTGTGTGTGTGTGTGTTTTAACATTGTGTTTGAGGTTTCCTTTTCCCAGGCTTCAGTGTTGAATTCTTTGTTCCTTTTGGTTTTGGTCCTCCTAAGGTTGGTCCAGAGATTTGTGTAAGCTTTGTATTAGGGTGAGATTTGTGCTGAGTTTTTGTTTGTTTGTTTTTTTGCTTTTCCTATGATTGGCAAGGTTGAATGAGGTGGTAATCTTGTCTGCTGATGACTGGGTTTGTATTTTTGTTTTATTTGTTTTTTAGATGAGGTGTCCTGCACAGGCTGCTATTGGTGGTTGGGTGATGCCAGGTTTTGTGGTTTTCCTTTGTGTGAGTTCTCACTATTTGATACTCCTTGGGGTTACTTCTCTGGTAGTCTTGGAGTCAGTTCTCCCACTTCAAAAGTTCTGGGCATGATCTCTGGTCAGGAATGAAGATTCCTCAAGTGATTTGTTATGGCATTAAGTGAGATTAAAACAAATATCCAAAAATGATAAACCAAAGATGAATCCCAGAAAAGTGACAGTTACAAAATCAGGCAAATAATAGTTAAAATATCAGAATATACACATATACATATACACCCATGAGTGAAGTCAAAACAGTCTAACAAAAATAAGGTAGATTGACCCAGAAAAACAAAGGAAATGAAAAATTATATTTACCAGTTAAGAACAAAATTAACTAAAGCACAGACTGGAAAACAAAAATAAAGCAAGTGGGATGCTAAGTGGTGAATAAAGCCAAAAAACAGAACTAACAAATATGTTAAGAGGGAAGGAAAGAAAGAAAGAATAGATATGCAAAGTTAAATAGAGGTAGATGAAGAAGATTTATATACATTAAGGATTAACTGCAAGGGAAGAGAACAGTAGGAAAGGCAAACAAAGGCAAACATTTCTAAATGTAGAAAAAATATAATAGGATTAAAGAAAATTAAAATTATAAAAAAGAGAAAAGAAAAAAAAAAACAGAAGAAGAAAGAATAAATAGGAAAACTCCACAGAACTGCAAAAGCCCAACGTAAGGCAGACAACAAATGTCAACAATAAAAAGTGCGACTGAATATACACAGATACATATACACCCATCAGCAAAATCAAGAGTTCAACAAAAATAAAGTACAATAGACTGACTGGGCAAACAAAGGAAACCAAAAATTATATCTACAAGAACAAAACTAACTAAAGCAGAAACCGGAAAATAAAAATAAAGTAAGGTGTTAATTGGGGGATAAAGCAATGAAAATGAAGCTAACAAGTATGTTGAGAGGGAAGGAAAGAAAGAAAAGAAAGAAGGAATCGCTAAGTTAAATATAGGTTGATAACATTTATATACATTAAAGATTAACTGCAAGGGGAAAAGAACACAAGGAAAAGCAAACAAAGGAATAAATTTAGAAATAATATTGATAGGTTTAAAAAATTTAAAAAAAGAGAGGGAGGGGGGAAGGAAAATTCCACAGAACTGCAAGAGCCCAACATAGAGGCAGAGGTTTATAACAACAATAACAAATGTGACTGAGAAAAAAAGGCTCAAAAGCTTAATTAGATTTCATAGTGCCAATAAAATTGACAACTACAACAGAGGAGGAAAGAAAAGGGGGGGAAAAAACCCCCCAAATCCAAAAGAATCTACAGAACAAGTCAAAACATAAGAATAGTTAATATTTTTCTTGAGTCACTGCTGTCAGAATCCTTTCCCTTGCTGGGAGTCACAGTCCACCTAACCTCCCTAGGATGCCCTCCAACACTGTGCTGATCTCTGGACCTGCTGTGGGCGCAGCTCAGGTTCTAACCTGGTCCTACTCCTATGTGTTCCTGCCTCCAATGTCCACAGCTACCAAAACTAGTGTGTTTTCTTTTGGGGGCTGCTCTCAATGGCGTTTTATATATTCCATAGACACTGAGTCTGCCTAGTTGATTGTGCGGATTTAATCTGCAGTTTGTACAGCTGGTGGCAAGGTTTTGGGTCTTCCTTAGCCATACTGCCCCTGGGTTTCAACTGTGGCTTTATTTCCACCTCTGCATGTGAGTCGTCCACTGGGGTTTGCTCCTGACGGTGCCCTGGAGGACTTGGGCTTGCCCCTTTGAGGGCCAGGTGTGGAGGTGGTGTAGCTGCTTGGGTCGCAGGTTTTCTGGCAGCACCAGGTACTCAGGGCAGTTGGCAGCTAGGGCAGCAGGAAATATAGTGCTCTAGAAGTATGGGAACCAGTATTGGCCAAAATGCTCCAGTATTCTTGCCTGGAAACCCCCCTCCCTGACAGAGAAGCCTGACAGGCTACAGTCCACAGGGTCACAAATAGTCGGACACTGCTGAAGCGACCCTGTGTGCATAGATGCAAGGGTTTTTTTGCCTGTGGCAGCTCTGCCCCAGTGAGAGTTGAGCGTGAAGGTAGCACAGCTGCTTGGCTTGCGGGGACCCTGGTGGTGCCAATTGTGCAGGGACACAGACTGCCTCAGCCACAGGAGTTATGGCCCTATCAGAGTCTTTTTTCCAGCCTCTTGTAGCTGGCGATCAGAAGGCCTCTTTGGCCTGTCTTTCTCCATAGCTTTGCCCCTTCAGGCACATAGAGGGTTCCCCCTGGCTGGGGTCCTATTCTGTGGAATGAGGCACTTAAAAGAGCTCCCTGGTTGGGGTCCTGCTCTGTAGTTCAGTGCGGCAGGCATCTGATGGGCCAGCTTCTCTGTTGTTCATCTGCCGATGCTGGCTTGTCCGGGGAGACAGGCTACAGTGAGGGCTCCACCCCCTAAGTGTGACTCAGCAGTATCACCTTGCTTCCATGGCTGCCCAGCTTTCCTTCACAGGCATTTCCCACCTCGATCTCCTCCCTCACATCCCCTCAATCCATCTTGGCAGTCAACAGCAGCCCCGACCCTGGGATTGCTCCACAATCCCCAAACTCCAGATCCCAGCCTCTGTGCCTTCCTGGGGACCTGTGTCCCTGTCCGGGGTATGTATGGCTGCAGCAAGGACTGTCTGATTCTCATTCCATTTAGGCTGCCACAGATCAGCTGTTTCACTCTCAGCCTTAAATGTTTCTCCTCTGAGTCAGACAATTGCCCCGATGTGGGGATCGGACTCCAGCTTCAGTTCCCCCACGGGCCGAGGTCAGGTCCAGTCCTACTAACACTCCTGTTTCCTCCCTGCTTCCTTCCTCCCACCGAGTTTTGCGTGGGTCTATATATGCTTTTCCTCTGGTCAGGAACTCCTGTCCACTCTCAGCTGGTGTTCTGCATGCACTTCTGTGTCTGAAGGTGTATTGCTGATGTATCCGTGGAGAGAGATGTACTCCATGTCCACCACTCCTCCACCATCTTGTTCTCCCTCGAAATTTTCTCTTTAACCCAAGAAAAATCCCAAGAGTCCTGGGATTATGGAAATCCTCACTGACATTTGAGACCGTGTGTATCTAGCTTTTGACACCTACATCCCCCTTTGGGCATAAGGAAGGGCTTCATAGAACTTTGGCTCCTCTTCACAAACATGCCTATCTCAGTACAAGGCAACACAGATTTTAGTCAATCTTATTTTTTTATTTCGTTGAGATATATTATACACTTATATTCTTGTAGTCATCCATACAGGAGAATTTTAAAAGATTGTAAACCTAAAGAACTGATTAGGTTGATAAATTTTTCTTTACAAAATCAAGAGCTTTTTTTAGTCTCTGCTGCTTCCCCATACCACCACCCCCTGTTTAAGAGGAATAACATTTTTCTATTCAAAAGACTGAAACAGTACCTTTTTTTGGTGACAAGCATGTAAGGAATTTATGCTGGCTTATTGCACACAAGCAATAATGTAACTGCTCTCTAGTCTCTAGCCTCATTTCCCAAAATGGTCTAGAAAAATGGAAAGATACATATATTGTGGTGATGGCAGTATCAGGATCTTATTTATCTGGGTGAACTGTTACTAGCTTCATTTAGGACTCAAGTCAAAAGAATTTGCCTAGAATATTCCCTCTGAAATGTGGACTGTTGAAGCAGATTGCAGCAATCATTTGTCTGTTTATTAGTTTAGAGCATTTGTTGCACTGTAATTGCAGGGAGAAAAAGCTTGCAATCCATGTGGCTCCTTCCACCAGTCTTTGGAGGGTATATTTCTTTCCAGGGAACAAATCAGTTTTTTTTTTTTTTCTCCTCAGGAGAAGCTTACAGTGTGATGGGCTATAACCCCTAATAGATACAATACATCTTCTCTGAAGAACTTACCAAAGAAATCAATGGTTTGTTTTATACCCATTGTCTCCCCAGATTCCCTCATACATTTGTTCCGCCTGGCTTGGGTAACTTAAGAGCAATCGCACTTCATAATAAAATGTTGGCTCATAAACATGGACTTGGGCTAGAAACTTTGATGAGGATTCATTTATTTATAGCATTAATTGTGATCCTAGCACAAAGTAAACTGAAAGGACATCCAAAAACGGGAAGAAAAGGAAACAATAAAATTGGTAAACCACATATCCATACACAGTGTTGCTCTGTAAAAGGTATAATGGAATCATTGTATCTGATCCCAAAGAGTGGAGTGTAGACAAATGAGATTTAGCCTTGGTAATAATGAGCTTTATAACAGTTAAAACTACCCAGTGATGGAAGGAGATGCTATACAATATTCTAAGTTCTTTCTCAAAAGAAAAAGCATATCAGAAGACAAATACTCTAAACTAGAAGGTATCAGCCTATTGCATTTAGTAGCCAGGTGGGCATGAACAAATTTCTTACCCTTTGCTCCTGTTTTCTGTCCTACAAAACGAAGATAATATCTAACAATGTTATTTTAAAGACTGAATAAACTTGGTGGCTCAGACTGTAAAGAATCTTCCTGCAGTGCAGGAGACTCACATTTGATCCTTGCATTGGTAAGATCTCCTGGAGAAGGGAATGGCTACCCACTCCAGAATTCTTGCTTGGAGAATTCCTGGTGGATAGAGAAGCCTGGTGGGCTACAGTCCATGGGGTAGCAAAGAGTTGGACATGACAGAGCAACTAACATGTTCACTTTTGATCCTAGTTTCTGTCCTACAAAATGAAGATAATACCTAACCACAGGATTTTAAAGCTTGAATAAGCTTGTGTGTGTTAAGTGGCTAATGTGATGCCTCAAACATGTCTGATTTTCAGTGAAGGTTAATTTTATGTTTTTCAGCAAGACCAAATGCTTAAGTATTGCTCAGGATGTGGCCAACTGATGCTTTATATCCATTCCCACTATCTCCCGATGTATTAGCTCTTTTGCTGAGCACAGAAGGCTAAAAACTACCCTTTCCAGAGGCCTCTTGGAGCTCAGGATCTGGGTGCAAATTACATCCCACTTATTCAGGACACTCATGCAAGTTTTGACAGGCGGACAGCCAAAGGCACCTTCCTGTAGCTTTGGAAAGTTTCTCTGTGACAAGTAAAATTGTGGAGGATCAGTGTCCATTTTCTAGCTTTGCCATATTGGGAAGCTAGAAACAAATTGCTTAGCCTCTTTGCTTCAATTTTCTGTCCTACAAAATGAAGATAGTACCTAACAACAGGATTTTAAAGATTGAATAAACTTGTGTGTGTGTTGGTGGATCAGACATTAAAGATTCTGCCTGCAATGCAAGAGACCCAGGTTCAATTCCTGAGTCGGGAAGATCCCCTGGAAAAGAGAATGGCAACCCACTCGAGTATTCTTTCATGGAGAATTCCATGAACAGAGGAACCCGGTGGCTGGTGGGGAAGGATTCTGAGCTCCAGAGTCCATATGCTGGTCTCTGCTTCCTGGTTTTGGCTCCCTGGTCACTGAATCAGAGTATAACAATTTGTTCTTGAACTCTGTTGCAGTGGGCTCCTATCTCCCTTCCTTCCTCACTTTAGAGGAATGCCTATCCGAGCAGGTTGGTTCTTCACCGTTCAGTACGTTCCTCAGATCCTTCCAGAAAGTTTACAAGCAACTATGCTTGTTTCAAATCTCTTTCTTATTGAAAACACTTATGGTGGTTTCCATTTGTTTCCCCAAACTCTGAGAAAGGTATATCACAGATGTCCTAAGAGTGCACAATTCCAAGGAAAATATCATCCACAATTAAAAAGTAATGAGAATGTCCCAGTAAAACTTAATAAAAGGAATACAAATATAAAATCCAGAGTGGAAACTTCAAAACAATAAAGAGAATTTAAGAATAGGACATAGGCTTGTAAAGACTAGCAAATTTCATATATTAGTAATATCATGAAGAGGATATTTTTAATTAATTGTGAATTTGTAATTATTTGGCTTTATAGAAAAGCTATTACCAAACTTACTATTACTAAACTTACAAAGCATGTTTTAAGATGGTTATTTACTTTACAAAAATAATTTCTTCTAAAAAATATTCACACGATAAATTGGGTTTTAAGAATAGTCAAAGAAAATAGAGAAGTTTATCTTGAAGCAATGAATTTAAGGAAGACATAATAGTGTCCACTGTATGGAGAAAAAAGTTGTGTAACTTCTAAATAGAGAACCATAACTAGTGGGTGGGGATTACAAAGAGATTGATTTGGTTCAATGTGAGAA
The DNA here is from genome assembly GCF_032405125.1 of Capricornis sumatraensis. Taxonomy (NCBI): domain Eukaryota; kingdom Metazoa; phylum Chordata; class Mammalia; order Artiodactyla; family Bovidae; genus Capricornis; species Capricornis sumatraensis. The sequence goes on from NC_091079.1 coordinate 31,173,035, forward strand.
AAATTGTTTTCTAATGTCTTAAAATGAAAAGGCTGCCTTCAAAGTGGATAAACATATTCTTTAAGGAACAAAGAGTAGTTTCCCAAGGATAAACTATAAAAATCCTTAAGAAAGGAGCTGAATTAGGGGAAACTTGTCTCTTCTAAATTTTGATATCCTTTGAGTCTATGATCATTTGTATTGTGATTCGACATACTTTTATGTTTAAGACTGATGTGTAACTCAAGCTCAATTTTTCAGAAATAGAACAATTACATAAATTGAAGCATAGATTGGATTATTGATATTAGTGCAACTAACACAGTTTTTGCAATATGCCTTTAAGTGTAAATATATAGGGCTTCCCTTGTGGCTCAGTGGTACAGAATCCACCTGCCAATGCAAGAGACACAGGTTTGATCCCTGGGTTGGGAAGATCCCCTGGAGAAGGAAATAGTGACCCATTCCAGTGTACTTGCCTAGGAATTCCAGGCACAGAGGAGCCTGGTGGACTATAGTCCATGGGGTCACAAAAGAGTCAGACACGACTGAGCAACTAAAAAAGCGTATGTATATATATGAAACCTTCCTTGAGTTCTGAGAGGGTCTGAGAAACTTCAGATCATTTATTCCCTGTAGTTATATTTCATCATATTTGCTTTTGAGTTTGCCAGTTAATAGAGTCTCTTGATCTGTTTAACTGCCTCCTCTGTAATGAAACAGTTGAGAAAAGCATATGGATAATACTGTGTAATGATATAGTTTTAAAATTTAGAATGATTTAAAAGGAAAATTTAATCTTCTGCTAAGTTTGGCCTAAAACTATTCTGATCATAATGGTAATGTCTTCAAATTTATCATTCTTACAAAGGCTTTACCTATCACAATGCTTACTTTACAGCCTGAGTCTTAATTAACACTTTTTAATAACTAGAAGTGTGTGTGTGTGTGTGTGTGTGTGCAGTTGCTCAGTCATGTCTGACTCCGTGTGTCCCCATGAACTGTAGTACACCTGGCTCCTCTGTCAATGGGATTTTCCAGGCAGGGATACTGGAGTGGGATACCATTTCCTCCTGCAGGGAATATTCCTTATTGAGGGATGGAAACTGGGTCTCCTTGTATCTCCTGCATTGTCAGGCAGATTCTTTACCATTGAGCCATCTGGGAAGCCTAGAAGATACATTCCAATTACATTCCAATCTTTTTTATTTTATTCATAAGTCTTGCCCATAACTGAATAGGTTAACATTTCCAATGGGAGTGCCAAAGCCTATACTGTCTTTATTTAAAATTTCATGTTTCACAAGCATATATAGTTTGAAGGTCTCTTGGCCTATGAGAAGTTGATTGTATAAGTCAGTTTCTCTGCTTAACAACAATCCCCAAATCTGAGCTTAAAACAGTAAGCATTTTCTGTTTGTTTTTTATATCAGATTACTTGTCAGTTACTATTCCAGCTCTGCTTGCTTGAGTTCCATGTGCCTACCAGCCCACATCTGGCACAAGCTTTGCTAGCAGCAGAAGGCACAAAGTCAAGCTAAGCTGCACAGTCATATTTAAAACTTGAGAAACCAACACAATATTGTAAAACAATTATCCTTCAATTAAAAAGAAATTAATTAAAATGTAAAAAAAAATACTTGAATGTGGCATGTTTAGTATCCACTAATTCTAACTGCCAAAGCAAATTAGATAAGCTCAGTATCAGTGGAACAGGAAGTACCTTCCTTCCATGAGGGAAGGGGAGTGAATATTTATTAAAGCTAATCCAGCATAAAGGCAAATTATAATTCTGGTTACCTGTATGTATAAATGCCCCATATAATCTCATAAATCTTCTGAGACTTATTAATCTAACTCCACTGATTGTATCTGATCAAAAATGTCCTTTCTGTCAGGTAAGCACCTTACTGGATAGTTCTGGTCATTAGCACAGGGCAATACAGAATATACAGAGAAGATGGAGTTTCAAACTTTTGACCACAGACAGACAAATGCGTTGAAGTCTGATAGGTAGAGCCTGAGGTGGGCAGGACGGTGGAAATAAAAATGAAAGGAGGCGGCAAGAGTCGAATCAGGAAGGGCCTTACTCCAGTCGTGTACTTTATCCATTGAAAATGCACTAAAAGAATTTCTAAGCAACTGCATCATTTATTTTCAGATGACTTCCCCAATAAAGCACCCCCAGGTTTTCTTGAAACTTCATTTTACTTTCTCTTGATCTGCTCTGGATCTCACTAATCTGTTCTTTTTTTTATACTCATTGTCATCATGTAAAAATCCTGGAAGAACTCTGAAAGAACACCTCATTTGAAAAAAATTTGAAAAATGAATATCCCTGAATATTCTGTCTATATTCTGTCTATGCAAATGTATTGGTCTTGAATCTCTATTGACCTTACCCTAAAGTAAGATGTCATTGATGATAAGAAACCACTTTGATTTAATAAAAGCTATTTGTTGATTAAAAAGAAGGAAATGACTATTTCCCTCCACATTAAATATATTCCTCATTTGTAAGAGGCAACCTAATTGTCACTTATATAAAATTGGGGAAACGTGTTCGTGTTAGAGTCAGATAAAGAGAGCAGATGGTATGTTCCTCAAAAGCTCATGCTGTACTCTGATAATAAAAGCAAAGAAAATTCTGATCATTTACTGTTCCAACTTGTGGGGTTTTTTCTTTTTTTTTTTTTCCTCTGAGTTTGTTTATGTTCCCTCCAAAAAAGACCTGAAAGTCACAAATTGTGTCCAGAGGAAAGGGAAAAAAGTGATCCATTTTCTGGATAAAATATTCTAATCTAGACCTGTGATCAATGAGTCAACTGAAGATCTAATGTTTGCTGACTACTTCAGACATGTAAGGCAGTGTGCAAATTATAAAAGATGAAGCAAAGTCATTCTTACATTGACTCATTCATTCACACCATTTACTTTGAGTACTTACTATAAACCTGGAACTGTGTTAACATCTGGGAGTACAAAGATAAATAGAACATCATCCTTATCTTGCAGTCTGATAGCAGCACAGTTAAATAGAAATACACTGCAAGCCATATACATTATTCTGAATTTTCTAGTAGCCACATTTTAAAAAGTTAAAGAAATAGGTGAAATTAATTTTTATGCTGTACTATGTTTGAACAAGATGGACGTTTGATCCCTGGGTCAGGAAGATCTCCTAGAGAAGGAAATGGCAACCCACTCCAGTATTCTTGCCTCAATGGACAGAAGAGCCTGATATTCTACAGTCCATAGGGTCACAAAGAGTTGGGCATGACTGAAGTGACTTAGCATGCTTGCATGTATTATATTTAACCCAGTATGTCCAAAAATACGATCACTTCCATGTCATCAATACAAAAATATTAATGAGATATCTTGCATTTTTTCTGTTTATGAAATCCAATTGTATTTTATATTTAGTGAAGTGAAAGTGAAATTCGCTTAGTTGTGCCTGACTCTTTGCGACCCCATAAACTGTAGCCTACCAGGCTCCTCTGTCCATGGGATTCCCCTGGCAAGAGTACTGGAGTGGGTAGCCTTTTCCTTCTCCAGGTGATCTTCCCAACCCAGGGATCTAACTCAGGTCTCTTACATTGCAAATGGATTCTTTCCCAGCTGAGTCACCAAGGAAGCCCACTTTTCATATTTAGAGAACATCTCAATTCAGAGGTTAAATTTTCGATAGTTAAAGTGAAGTGCTTTCTTACCAAAATGATAAAAGTTATATGTAGTGAAACATTTTCATTGTGCTTTAATTTCTAAATGTAAGTCCATCAAGGAATTTTAATGAAATTAAAATTCAGTTCTTCAGACATACAAGCCATATTGCACATGGCTAGAGGCTACCCTTGTTCAGAAGAGGCTAGAGACTACCTAAAAGGGGAAAAGTGATTATAATAATGTGATAAGCTAGTTAGAAGGCATATAAGGAGCACAGAGGAAGGTGAACTTCATGTTTCTTAGTGAGCTCGAAATTTTTCAAGCTGTATGAGAAGCAAACATACAAGAATGAAGATGGGGATTCATGAAGAAGGCCCAGATGTCTGCAGGAAAGTGGTTCATGGACAGTCTCCACCCTCTAGATTCACCATCAAAGTGACAAGACTAAGAAACAATGAGTTAACTGTTGAAGAGCAACACAAAACATAAGCATGAACTCAAAGGAGCAGCAAAGATATTACAAGCACCTGCATCCATACCCCCCAGTTCTACAATTTACTATCTGCCTCATGTTGAGAGCATCTGGAAATTTCCTCATCAATAAAAATAGGAATCATATTATCTATCTTAAAGGACTACTGTGAGCAATAAATAAGATAACAAGCCTAAGGCATGTTTGTGAAACCAGAATGCAAATGGGGAAGCCCATGAATGATTAAGTACAATCCTAAAGGTCTAGGCAGTCATATTGCTTGAGTCTTACAGGGAACTCCTTAGCAGAGTCAGGGGAATCTGATCGTCATGTTACAGGTGGGATCTACAAACTGTGGGGAGAAAGGACTGCATTCCAGGTAATGCTCTCATAGATATTGCTCTAACTAAGAGGGGAGCATGGAGAGAAAAAGAAATTAGTGCAAATCCCTTCAAAAGAAGGTGAGATGTGGGACAGAAAATGAGACAAGGAAAGAAAATAAAGGATCATTGGTGTTGGAGAAGACTCTGGAGAGTCCCTTGGACTGGAAAGAGATCCAACCAGTCCATCCTAAAGGAGATCAGCCCTGGGTGTTCATTGGAAGGACAGATGCTAAAGCTGAAACTCCAGTACTTTGGCCACCTCATGCGAAGAGTTGACTCATTGGAAAATACCCTGATGCTGGGAGGGATTAGGGGCAGGAGGAGAAGGGGACGATGGAGGATGAGATGGCTGGATGGCATCACTGACTCGATGGACATGAGTTTGGGTGAACTCCGGGAGTTGGTGATGGACAGGGAGGCCTGGCGTACTGCAATTCATGGGGTCGCAAAGAGTCGGACACGACTGAGTGACTGAACAGAACTGAACTGATGAGTCAAACGTGTTTCCCTGCTAGCTTAGTGGTAAAGAATCTGTTTGCCAATGCAAGTGACAGACTTGATCTCTGGGTCAGAAAGATCCACTGAAGAAGGAAATGGTGATCCACTCCAGTGTTCTTGCCTGGGAAAATCCCATGGACAGAGGAACCTGGTGGGTTGCAGTCCATGGCATTGCAGAGAGTCAGATATGACTTCAGTTCAGTTCAGTTCAGTTCAGTCACTCAGTCTTGTCCAACTCTTTGCAACCCCATGAATTGCAGCACACCAGGCCTCCCTGTCCATCACCAACTCCCGGCGTTCACCCAAACTCATGTCCATTGAGTCAGTGATGCCATCCAGCCATCTCATCATCTGTCGTCCCCTGTTCCTCCTGCCCCCAATACCTCCCAGTATCAGAGTCTTTTCCAATGAGTCAACTCTTCGCATGAGGTGGCCAAAGTACTGGAGTTCCAGCTTTAGCATCATTCCCTCCAAAGAACACCCAGGGCTGATCTCCTTCAGAATGGACTGGTTGGATCTCCTCGCAGTCCAAGGGACTCTCAAGGGTCTTCTCCAACACCACAGTTCACAAGCATCAATTCTTCAGCGCTCAGCTTTCTTCACAGTCCAACTCTCGCATCCATACACGACCACTGGAAAAACCATAGCCTTGACTAGACGGACCTTTGTTGGCAAAGGAATGTCTCTGCTTTTCAATATGATTTAATGACAGAATAACAACAACAAAGGAGCCAAATAAAAAGTTTAACATTGAGAAAGACCAAAATATTTGAGGAAAAAGAAAGAAGAAAGAAAATAAGAGCGAATTTCCTAGTACAATTTTCACTGTGGTCTCCTATGCCCTGAGTAAACTGCCCTGCTCTGCCTTTTTGGTTTCTAATGATGCCAGCTTCTCCTCTGTCATACATTGCTGGCTATCTTTAGATGATGCCTGTGTTCACTTCTGCCTCAGAGTCCTACATTTGCCCTTCTCTTTGACTGGAGTGTTTTACCCTTGCTTTTCCTGTATCTAGCCCCTTCTCATCTTGGAGGTCTCAGCTCCAATGTCTCCAGGTCTGGTCTTCCCTAGAAGACCTAGGGCACCCCCAGCCACACACCTAACCACTGCTATCACCTTAACCTCTGCAGCCTGTGGAGACCTGACCCCCACACAGTACATTCTTTTACTGCTGCTCATCTGTCACTTCCCTGCTCCCAGAATGTAAGCTCCATGAAGACAGTGATTTCCTGTTTTGCTTATGACCATATCCCTAGGACCTAGGAGATACTCAATGAATATTTACTGAATGAATGACTAAATAAATAATACATTATCCATAACATATAACTTTTCACCAACATGGAGCCACTCATAACTTAAGCAGCCAGAGGCCAATAAAATGAATGTAAAAATGCTATGTCTATTAAAGTGATTACTAGGACCCTCTATTTAGCACTTTTGAGATTCTTTCTCTTCCCTCATCAGGTTTTTATGCCATTCCCTTCCTCTGGACCTTTGAGATTAAAGCCTGAAGTTATTTTTCGGTGTAATACTCACCCAGTGGCTCCAGGCTATTTTGGATACAGAGCCTCAAATATTCTAGTTCTAGAATCTGCAGGACTAACTTGTGACTCAGTGAGGAGGAGAGAGAGAGACAAAATGAGAAAATAGCAACCTAGAATGCACAAGAAAATGTAATGAATAGCTGTAGCATCTGCATGGAAATAAAGCTTCATGAAAACATAGGTCCATGTGTTTAATGGAATCAATCCTAAATAAAGTGAAGAATGCAGATGTTGCTTGAAAATCTTGGAAGAGGGCCTATGTAGGTCAGGGAAACAACTTGCAAGAAATTTGTAAACAGTTCTTAAAAGTGAACTAGATGTTTCCAAAGGACATGGAACTTCTTTAGCTCTTTGCTCATTCTGACATTTTCTCCTTTTTGATCAGTCATAGTTTTCCTAGGTTTTCATTTGAATACACATAAACAGGCCATGTATCTGGGTCAGCAAAATGGGTCACCATCCCCAGTGATTTCTTCAGTCCTCACATTTGGCAAAATCTCTGCATGGTATCAGTTACATCAAGAATAAGGCTGCAGTTCAGTGTTTAAGGCTGTGCCTTCCAGTGCAGGGATGTGGGTTCGATCCCTGGTTGGAGGGCTAGAATCCCACGTGCCTTGCAGCCAAAAAACCAAAAACCCACAAAACAGAGGCAATATAATGGCAAATTCAACAAAGACGTAGAAAATGATCCATATCAAAAAGAATCTTCAAAAAATAAAAGAATACATCTACATCTCAACTTAAGGAGATAGGAAAGACATAATTGAGTCCAGAGAATTCATTTTATGGATAAGATGTCTGAGGTTCAGATAAATGGATGCATAGTCAGTCTTATTATTCCTAATTGCCTTAACCTCTCAGATGATGGTCTTTTCAAATGAATTCCAAAATGATTCCTTGCTAAAAAAGTGTTTTTCATAATCAACTATTTACAATCTACCAGGGAGAAGTTGCATATGGCTAGACTCAGTTTCAAACGAAAACCTTACAAATGTGTGGAAAAGGATTTTGATGAGCAGCTAGCAATCTGCCATAAGCAGTGTATGCAAGGTTGAGAAATCAGACCTAGATCTGCAGCTTAGTCGCCTCTTTTTTTAGGCATATGCACACGGACAAGCACTTAAGAGCTCTCATTTTTAGCCTCCTTTGTTATTTAATATCAATAGACTATATCTCCAGGGTTGTTGTAAGGATTCAATGAGATAGCAGATTTAATATTGTTAGCCTTGTTGAGTAAGGAGAAAGTGCAAAGTAAATATTGATCATTATTAGCATCTCTTCTCATAGCCAGATCCCAGCTTAAATCCCAGCAGATAACGGATCCTGATAAATGTGTTGGAGCTGAACTGAGCTGAACCTCACAGTCATTCCCAAGGTGAGCCGTACCCTTATAAGGAAGTACAAGGGAACTAAGTGCGGTCCCTGTTCACGCCGATAGGAACATGCTTGCAGTCTGGTTTCTTTGTGTTCCCACGCCTCTACACTGCGTTCATCTGTGAGGCTGATTTATACCTTCTCCAGGGACACACTTTCCCTAATTGAAGACTGGAAACAAAAATCAAGAGCCAAACTGAGGAAGTCAGCCAGTCTAATAGGTAGCACTGGTCTCATTTCTCCAGCCCCCAGTGACTGATGGTACCTGCAACAGTGGTACAAGCATAAGCCTGCCTGTTTGCCCACTCAGCAGGATGGCTTGGAGAGATACCTGCAGTGCTTGCCAATGGCTCTTCTGTTTTGTACACAGAAGCCCAATGCAGAATCCACCAGTCACCTGACCCAGAGGCCCCATAAGGCAGCCAGCTTTGAAAGGCAGTCCTGAGTCCAATCAGGCCAACTCAAAATGCATGAACTATTTGCTTTCTCCAAAAGGGCCATCAAATAAAAATCATTTCTAGCATAAGCAACAGGTCAGTGTGCACAGTGCTCTCTGGGGTAGTGATGACAAAGACTGGATTATTCATTACAATCTGTTCCTCCAACTAATACCTTCTCTGTGGATTCCATCACAGTTGCTCTTCTTGCTAATTTGTTCGAACAGTGATATTGGTGCCCAGGTTTTCGGGTGAAATGTGGATGGGTTAGATAGAGTATGTTTCTTCATATTCAGAGACTCTGGGGGCATTTTGGATATGTCAGAGCCGGGGGGCAGAGTGGTCAGATCATGTCCCTGAATGCCAGAATTGATAATGCCTTTGACGCTTCTCTAGTTTCAGTTCTTTAGATAACCCTCGTTGCAAAGTCTGCTCAGATTGTTTCTGTGACTCCATGCCTTCTTTCCTTTAGTGCTGAAAAATTAATTTTCCTTGGAAAACTCATTAGAACGAATTACTTAGTGATGGAGGACACAGCTAAGTTATCTCACAGCTGAACTATCTTTCTCCCTAAAGGTTAGCAGGGCAAGGGTATCTGGATTGCACATAACGGCCCTTAAAGCTGACTATTTCCTCTTCAACATGGTTTCTTTTCTACTTCTACTTTCCTTTTATCCTCTTTTTAGTGAGAATGGGAAAGCTGTGGATAGCAGCAGGCTGTAACTATCTTCCTTGTGTTACCTCCTGTCCTGTCTGTTTATATGAGTTTTCTCATTTTTCCTCTTATAAGAAAGGAAGAGATAAGAGCTGAATAAAAACCAGAACAAACAATTTGGAACAACTCTCAAAACCAAGAGGCCAACTGGAAATGTAGCAGCTGCAATTGCTCATTAAAACATCTATCTTAGCTTCAACTTTTCTGTGCCTTGAAACTTATATTCCTATCAGAGAAAGATGGATGAAGGGCTCAGTGTTGAAAATATAGGTCCTCTCTCCACAGAGCTGCCATTTAAAGGAATCTGTGATGTATACTATAGTCAGTTGCCATAGTTCAGAGGGCCGCCATGAGTTCAAAAGAGCAATACTCTCAAGTTCAAGTTGTGACTGTCCATTTGCGAACCATTGCTCTTGGGACAAATCATCATTCTTCTGAGGTTCTATGTTCATCTATAAAATGTGGTTCAAAATAATTTACGTTGTAGGCTGCCTATGTGATGGAATGTGTCAGTAATGTAAATGGCCTTGTAAACTGTAACTAAACCTTGTAAACTTGTGAGATGGGGAAGTTTAATCTAGTATCATGAGAATTTTGCCTATGGCAGAAAAGTTGCGATTTCTAAAGTAACTTGGCAGACTCAAATTTGGGGATCAAACTGGAGAAAAAAATTTGAACAACATACTGAGTGTAGAATCTAATGTGATCCTTTTGAAACAAACAGAAATAATTTGATACTGGGATCAAATTATTGAAAAAGGAGGATCAGCACTGATTGAATATGAGTACCAAGTTGTATACTACATACTTTCTGTGAATACATATACATCATTTAACTCTCATGATAACCTTCTGAGGTAGGCAAGGATATGCCCATTTTGCTGATAACAAAACAAAGACTCAGGAAGTTAATCACTTTTTGCAAAATGTTGATGCCTTATTATTGATATTACTGGTGATTTAATAACACTTGCATAAGGTTATAGCTGGGACTTCACAGGTGGCACTAATGGTAAAGAAACTGCCTGCCAATACAAGGAGACATATGAGATGCAGTTTGATCCCTGGGTCAGGAAGATCCCCTGGAGGAGGGCACGGCAACCCACTCCAGTATTCTCACCTAGAAAATCCCATGGACAGAGGACCCTGGTGGGCTACAGTTATAGGGTCGCAAAGAATCAGACACGACTGAAGCAACTTAGCACGCATGCACACAAGGTTATAGTTACCAGATTGCTGCCTTATAAATTTGCAATTTCCCCCTTTGTATTCATTAATGACTTTGTGGGGAGATATTTTGAGGTTATGCAAATAAGCTGTTTATTATTCTACTATCACCCATTAATTTTACTATCTATTAATAGTTCTTCTTGGCAACAATTATTACTATGATGTTCCCCAAAGGGTGATTTTCTTTTTCTATTTTTTCTTCTGAATATATTAAAGTTCTGTAAGGAAGAATTTTTCCACTTCTCCCATTTATTTGTTTGTTTGTTTGTTTTTCTTAAAATTTAAATGGCTTTAACTTATGGATTTATTTTAGTTTTTGAGAGTTATAATCCATTACTGTTTAGTTTCTTGTACCTATTAAACATGATTGAGCTATTAGGAACTCCTTCAGATTGATACCACAACTTGTAAACCATATTCTTATGCTGGTACCACAAAACAAGGATATGATGGTCACCTGGTTCTCAGAGAAAAAGAAGGAAGAAAAGAACAAAATAGAACAACAACAAAAAAAAGATAAGGAAAAATGAGAGTCATGTTTGGTTTCTCGTCACTCTTGTTGTTTGTTTCCTGATTTCACCATGTCTAGTTTTAAGCTACCCATAGTTTGTCAGTGAACTCCATGTTGTACTTTCCCTGCCATACGTCATTTCTCCAAGAAGTCCTGGTAATTTCTATTGGATAATGGTATTTCAAAACCAATACCTGGGTGCTAGATGCATTAATTGCTACTGAGGTGTCATTTACATCTAGGTTCTTTCAGAGATGAGGGTTAGAAAGAATGTATGTATTTAACCTTGTCTGTAGGGGATCCAACCAGTCCATTCTGAAGGAGATCAACCCGGGATTTCTTTGGAAGGAATGATGCTAAAGCTGAAGCTCCAGTACTTTGGCCACCTCATGCGAAGAGCTGACTCATTGGAAAAGACTCTGATGCTGGGAGGGATTGGGGGCAGGAGGAGAAGGGCACGACCGAGGATGAGATGGCTGAAAGGCATCACGGACTCGATGGACGTGAGTCTGAGTGAACTCCGGGAGTTGGTGATGGACAGGGAGGCCTGGCGTGCTGTGATACATAGGGTTGCAAAGAGTCGGACACAACTGAGCGACTGAACTGAACTGAACTGTAACCACATTCCTATCTATCTTAAAACTTATGAGATCATGCTAATACTTTTGAATAATAATTGTACTGCTGCTGCTGCTGCTAAGTCGCTTCAGTTGTGTCCGACACTGTGCGACCCCATAGACGGCAGCCCACCAGGCTCCCCCGTCCCTGGGATTCTCCAGGCAAGAACACTGGAGTGGTTTGCCATTTCCTTCTCCAATGCATGAAAGTGAAAAGTCAAAGTGAATTCTCTTAGATGTGTCCGACTCTTTGTGACCCATGGACTGCAGCCTACCAGGCTCCTCCATCCATGGGATTTTCCAGGCAAGAGTACTGGAAATATTGGTTATTTGTATTATAATTGTACCATAACCAATATTTTGTAGGGTTTTTTTTTTTTTTTTTTTGTCTTTCACTCTACAATGTACAGTAAAGAATCTGCCTGCCAGTGCAGGAGACATGGGTTTGCTCCTTGGGTCAGGAAGATCCCCTGGAGAAGGCACTTTTCCAGTACTCTTGCCTGGAAAATCCCATGGACGGAGGAGCCTGGTAGGTTGCAGTCCATGGATCACAAAGAGTCGGACACGACTGAGCACATACCAGCATGTGCAGTCAAAAATACTATTTTGTTAAAGGTAACTTAGGGTTAGTTTTCCTTTTTCCCACCTGCATCAGACTGGTTACACTGTTCCTTTGTAATGCAGTTAGATTTATTTATTATTATACACATTCCATTGAATTTTCCTGACATCTTGACTTGGATTATTTACATAAATTTTTGCATATGTGCAACATTATTACTGTTTTAAGAGTTGAAACGATACAAAAAAGTATCCAAACTCCTCAGTGTTTAAAAAAAAACAAATCCCATGTGTTTTATAGTAAGCCATGAGCAAACTTTATCTGGAGAAGTACAGCAAGTATTTGAGTCACACCTACGGATGAACTCTGAAGACTCACCTTGGGTGGTGAGCACCCAGGTACAGTGTCTATGAGGCAGTTACTCCACAATGCAGTCTTTTATAGAAGGACTGCCAACCCCACCACCTTGCATTTACCTTGGCCCCACGTCAATCTCTTTGCCCTGGAACGGAGTCAGGTCATGCCACCCCTCCCTCACACTGCTGCAGCCACAGTGGCCTTGCTTTCCTTGACCTCACCAAGTGGCTTCTGCCTCAATGTCCTTGCATTGCATTCTCTCTGCTCTGTAAATTCTTCCCCCAGATGTCTTTTCAGCTCACTCTCTCCCATGCCTCTACTGTCTCTCATATAATGCCTGGTCTTCTGTGGGACCAAATCAACCCAACCTATTTTTGTTTGTTGTTTTAGTTGCTAAATCGTGTCTGACTCTTTGAAACCTCCATGGACTGTAGCCCACCAGGCTCCTCTGTCCGTGGGATTCTCCAGGCAAGATTACTAGAATGGATTGCCATTTCCTACTCCAGAGGATCTCCCCAACCCAGGGATGGAACCCATGTCTCCTGTATTAGTAGGTGGGTTCTTTACTGCTGAGCCTCCAGGAGAAAGCCACCTCCTATTGAAAAAATTATAATAATAAGCCAAAAGAAACTTCACCTACAGAAAGTCAGAGACCAGAAGGGGGAGCTCTCATACCCAGTGATGATAGCAAGAGTCCAATAGGAAGAAGAAAGACTCCTCTTCTTTCCTGGCAAGGACTCAGCCAATAAACGGCCATGGATTCTTTGTCTCTGAGAACCCTCTCAACTTCCTTTTACTATCTAGGAAAGACATTTCCCTCCCTTGCCATGGGAGGATTAGCGTGTGGTTCACCATAGTTGCAGATCCCCAACTGCAGTTCTCCGCTGAATAAACCTGGCAGTCCATTTGCTTCAGGTTGGCGCTCCATACTGCCCACTCTGTTTCCCTGCTTGATCTACTCTCATTATCTGACACAGTTTTTATTTTACTTGTTTCCTTGCCTTTTGTCCATGTCCTTCTAGCATAGATGAGGCTTCCCGATGACAAGATTTTTAAAAACTTTTTTCACCATGTCAGCCCTTGAGCCTACAACACCTGGTACATAGCAGGCATTCAAGAAACACTTGTTGAATGAAAAAAAGTAAAGAGTGAATGAGTATATTGGTTTGGTCTGGCTGTATGCTTAATACTGTAAGAAATTTCTAGAGCAATAAAACATAGAAGAATTGGTGATAATGTCTATTGTGATTCAGAATCAAAGAGTGCATGGCTGATCAGTGCTTTGGGGATCAGGTTGGTTGCTGCTGCCTGCTGGTTGTTGTTCGTCCTCAAAAGGAGGAACTGGAGTCCACCAAAGTGAAAAGACTCGCCTGTCATCACACAGCCAAGCCAGATTCTGGGCGCTTCTCAATCACAAAGCTGGGGATCCCCACTTACCTCTCTATCAGCAGAGGGACTTGGAGGCAGAGGGTGAGGATGGTGTGCAGAATTTTTAATTAATTTCATCCAGGTGGAAAACTGGCTTGGTCAGGAAATGTACTTAAAGCATATTTTTAAACTCATTTTCACAACGCTGGTTTTGATCAAACCAGGATGAATAATTATCTCTTTTTACTTCACTTAGGAGGCTTATTCATTATTTCCTGTCTGTCAGGGATGTTCAGACACTATTGTTTTCCAAATACCCCAGAAAACACTATAAAGATTACTTTTCTGTAATTCAGGGAAAGAGGAAATTCCACACATTTTTTTTGCCACCATGAATGGCAAGAGAGGTGGCTACGTCTTAGGTTTTCTGATTTTTTTGACCAACTGTCAACATTATTTTTAATTTTTGAAATTCTATGCCCAATCAAGTCTTCACTTGAATTAATTAATTTTATTTAATTGATTAATTCATAGAAATCAAGTATTTTTCTGAAGAATTTGTTGTACAACAGGTGGAACTATCAGGGTTATAGAATTTATCCATCAATTTAACAAACATTTCATTTTGTTTTTACTTCTTAACTTTGGACAAATCCAAGCCTGAGTTGTCACATTTGTGAAATACAAAATTTGTAAACCAATAATACATCACAGGAGTTGTTCAGAGAATTAAGTGTTGTCAAATGCTTCAAGTAGTGCTTGGCATGTAATGAAGACCCCTATTGGAAGCTCTTATTATAATTCTTATGTTTCATTTATTATTTTGCTATTATTATTATTAGAAGTACTATTAAAGAACAGGCTGTTTACAGTGCCTTGGCTACTTTTAGAGTCTTTGTGGCCTAAGGCATAGGGCCAGTAGGCAGACCCACTCAAGGCAGGTCATGCTGACCATTTCTCAACTCATTTGAAAAGAGAATCAATGAGATCAGTACTTCAAGTTAACTTTCCTTTCCCCTAAGGACAGTTTCCAGTCCCTTGAGTAGAACTAATATGTCCTCGCTGAAGTCCGAGGCAACACTTTGTCAGGGAAAGCACAAAAGCTCCCTGTGGAGGAGAGAGTTATTTGTTCTTTGCTTGAGTTTGCACTCCATGGAAACTATCTTCATATCAATATCACAAAACTTGGATTTCTTCCCTTCTGAGCAGAAATGACCTTAAAATGAATGTCCTTGCTTCATTTCCAGCAAGTAGGAAATGATTCCACTCGGCCTTTGATTCCACTTGGCTCAATTTAAGTGTTTTTTTTTTTTTTTTCTTAAAACACTATTCTTTTGGGGTGTTCTAGTGATATCAGGCAATCAAGAAAGGGAAGGTCTCTGTCCTCATGAAGCTTAGAGACTAGTAATATTTAAGGCTCTCCCTCTCTTTCCCTATGATATATTCCACTTAACTTAAATCAAAGATGATGGAAGTAATGTGCAAACATTCCTATATTAACATTTTAAGTTAAAAAGTCAACATTTGCTTGAAACATGTATGGAGAAAAGAAAAGTTCCAGATATACTTCTTAGATAGTTTTAGGAGTAAAGAAAATATTACAATTTTAAATTAATCAGAGTAAGACATTTAATGCTTCATATAATACATATAAGGAGATCTGCCTACTCTTTAGCTGTCTTTATTGGTTAGACAAGCCAGACAGCCAAATACATAGAGGATCATGAATAGTTTCCAATGATTCAGTGAAATTTTCCAACAGAAGCACTCATATCCAGTTTTATTAATGTATAGATCTAATACCTGGGCAGATTCAAAGTATGCAACTACAGAAATGCCAGACTGGATGAAGCATAGCTATGATTTTTCCAGTAGTCAGGTATGGATGTAAGAGTTGGACCATAAAGAAAGCTGAGCACTGAAGAATTGATGCTCTTGGACTGTGGTGTTAAGAGAAGATTCTTGAGAGTCCCTTGGACTGAAGGGAGATTCAACCAGTCAATCCTAAAGGAAATCAGTCCTGAATATTCATTGGAAGGACTGATGCTGTAGCCAAAGGTCCAATACTTTGGTCACCTGATGAAAAGAGCTGACTCATTTGAAAAGACCCTGATGCTGGGAAAGATTGAGGGCAGGAGGAAAAGGGGATGACAGAGGATGAGATGGTTGTATGGCATCATCGACACAATGGCCATGAGTTTGAGCAAGCTCCAAGAACTGGTGATGGACAGGGAAGCCTGGCATGTTGCAGTCCACGGGATCACAAAGAGCCAGACATGACTGAGCTACTAAACTGAACTGAACAGAAGGGTAGTGATATTACCAGGACTGGCATAAGAAATTCAAGCACAAAATCATAAAATCTCAAAGATGGATGACAAGTCCCTGGTCTAATTCACCTATCCCAATGCAGGAATCACATCAATAATATCAACCCCATTGACAAAGATTACTCTAGGGTCTTCCTGGAATGACTCCTGAGAGAATAAAAATGTTATAGTGTGGGGGGGATGGGATGGGAAAAGGGTGGCATATGCGCTGCTGCCCATGGTCCTGAAAATTGCTTCTGTTGTGATATGTCTCATTCTAATGATATTGGGAAAATGATGGCTCATGTTCAGTCTCGGGCTAACAACCTTAAACTAAGTAGGGAAAGGCAGTGATGGGAGGGAAAAGGGAAAGGAGAAAAGGAACATGAGAGGGAAGACAGTGAAAAGGAAAAAGGGATACAGCCTTTAAATAATGAAGCAGAAATCCTTAATCTCTCAGTTCAGTTCAGTTCAGTTCAGTCGCTCAGTCATGTCTGACTTTTTGTAACCCCATTAACTGCAGTACACCGGGCCTCCCAGTTCATCACCAACTCCCGGAGTCCACCCAAACCCATGTCCATTGAGTTGATGATGCCATCCAGCCATCTCATCCTCTGTCGTCCCCTTCTCCTCCTGCCTTCAATCTTTCCCAGCATCACAGTTTTTTCAAATGAGTCAGCTCTTCGCATCAGGTGGCGAAAGTATTGGAGTTTCAGCTTCAACATCAGTCCTTCCAATGAACACCCAGGACTGATCTCCTTTAGGATGGGCTGGTTGGATCTCCTTGCAGTCCAAGGGACTCTCAAGAGTCTCCTCCAACACCACAGTTCAAAAGCATCAATTCTTTGGCACTCAGCTTTCTTCACAGTCCAACTCTCACATCCACACATGACCACAGGAAAAACCATAGCCTTAACTAGATGGACCTTTGTTGGCAAAGTAATGTCTCTGCTTTTCAATATGCTGTCTAAGTTGGTCATAAATTTCCTTCCAAGGAGTAAGTGTCTTTTAATTTCATGGCTGCAATCACCATCTGCAGTGATTTTGGAGCCCCGCAAAAATAAAGTCAGCCACTGTTTTCACTGTTTTCCATCTATCTGCCATGAAGTGATGGGACCACATGCCATGATCTTCGTTTTCTGAATGTTGAACTTTAAGCCAACTTTTTCACTCCCCTCTTTCACTTTTATCAAGAGACTCTTTAGTTCCTCTTCACTTTCTGCCATAAGGGTGGTGTCATCTGCATATCTGAGGTTATTGATATTTCTCCCAGCAATCTTGATTCCAGCTTGTGCTTCCTCCAGCCCAGCGTTTCTCATGCTGTACTCTACATATAAGTCATGTTCAAATAACCATAATTACCAAAGGAAGATAATGTCTTGCACTTTGATATGCTGATTTCTGTAACATGTAGGGTTTCTGGGAATCAGACTCTGAGAGAGAGAGTTAGAGCAATCATGCATGATACTTTAAGCCTCTTAGCATCAATACCTTTGATAGGAAGGGAAAGAAATAAGATTGGGAAGAGGAAGTCATCAAGCTACAAACATTCTCAAAACCTTTAGGTGGCCCCATGAGAAGGGCAGGAACAAGACTGGCTTTCAGGAATTATTTAGAGAAGAAAAGTTATGACCAACCTAGATAGCATATTCGAAAGCAGAGACATTACTTTGCCGACTAAAGTCCATCTAGTCAAGGCTATGGTTTTTCCAGTAGTCATGTATGGATGTGAGAGTTGGACTGTGAAGAAGGCTGAGCGCCAAAGAATTGATGCCTTGAACTGTGATATTGGAGAAGACTCTTGAGAGTCCCTTGGACCGCAAGGAGATCCAACCAGTCCATTCTGAAGGAGATCAGTCCTGGTATTTCTTTGGAAGAAATGATGCCGAAGCTGAAACTCCAGTACTTTGGCCACCTCATGCGAAATGTTGACTCATTGGAAAAGACTCTGATGCTGGGTGGGATTGGGGGCAGATGGAGAAAGGGATGACTGAGGATGAGATGGCCGGATGGCATCACTGACTTGATGGACGTGAGTCTGAGTGAACTCCGGGAGTTGGTGATGGACAGGGAGGCCTGGCGTGCTGCTATTCATGGGGTTGCAAAGAGTCGGACACAACTGAGCAACTGAACTGAACTGAACTGAAGACCTCTATACTCCCACATGGATCAGTCTTTGAATCTGAGATATGCAGAGAAGGGGCATGACCTTGGGTGAGTGGCTTTCTAGAGCTCGGGCAGTCCCTGAAAGGACTTATAGCTGGGGTTGCAGTTTCTTCATTAAGGGGAGATTGGTTAGTCCATGACAATGTGTACCGCACGAGCCATGTGTCACATTATTCTTCATCCTATGTTGCTGTTGTTTAATTGCTAAGTCATGTCTGAGTCTTTTGCAGCCCCATGGACTGCAGCCCACCAGGCTCCTCTGTCCATGGGACTTCTCAGGCAAGAATACTGGAGTGAGTTGCCATATCCTTCTCCAAGGGGTCTTCCTAACTCAGGGATTGAACCTGTGTCTCTTGCATTGGCAGGTGGATTCTTTATCACCGAGCCACCAGAGAAGTTCCATCCTATGCTTATGCTTATGCATAATACCTCCTTAGAAAACTCATGGCAGTATTATACATCTCTTTCTATATATACATCAGATTGCATCAGTAGTGTTCTCCTTATAATTCTCCACCATCTATCCTCACATGATGAATTCCTTATTCACATTTCACCCAATCAGTGATTTGCAGGTAGTTACCATGCTGCCTTCAAATATTCAAAACTTTTCTTTTACTGGGGCACTATCCTTGACTCCAGTAGGTTTCTTGAGATTAAAACAATTTCTAAGTCCTTCTTTAACTTACTCTCCTCTAGTTGTATTCTTATTTAAAGAAGCCATTCATAAAAGTAGTAACAGAGGAGGCAATGGCACCCCACTCCAGTACTTTTGCCTGGAAAATCCCATGGACAGTGGAGCCTGGTAGGCTGCAATCCAGGGGGTCACTAAGAGTCGGACACGACTGAGCGACTTTACTTTCACTTTTCACTTTCATGCATTGGAGAAGGAAATGGCAAGCCACTCCAGGGATCTTGCCTGGAGAGTCCCAGGGATGGGGGAAACTGGTGGGCTGCTGTCTATGGGGTCTCACAGAGTTGGACATGACTGAAGCAACTTAGCAGCAGCAGCAGCAGCAGGACTACACTATCTGTGAAAATATAGTCATGTGTCCACTTAGCGCACATTTTGGGCACTAAACAAGTATTTTGGCCTTCATTTGAACTATGTATGGAGCATACTGTGAAGCAGTAGCTAAGGAAAAGAAAGAAGGGAGTATACATATGAATATATCAAATGAAAATATTAAAATGCACACTTTTAAGAATATTTGATTTGGCACAATAAGAGACAAAGCAAGAAGGGGGTCTTTGATGGCTGTTTACTCTTCTATCTAAAAGAGTTCTTTAAAATGAAATAATCTAATTTTTACTACTCAGCTTGCTCCATAAGCACTGGGACTCCTCTGTTCTCACCATCTTCCATATCCTGGTTCTGAATAGCTTACTCTGCCTATATTACATTCTTCCTCACACCAGCCTCTCACTTTGAACCTTTGAACTCCTTGGTCACTTATGATCTCACCTCATCCCTTGGACAAACGAATCGGTACCAATTTACTTTCCTCCCTAGTAATTTCAATTTTCCTCTGGCTACATTTAAAAGACAGTAAGTCTAAGTCTCCCTGGTGGCTCAGTGATATATAATTCACCTGCCAATGCAAAAGATGCAAGTTCAATCCCTCAGTCGAGACAAGCCCTTGGAAAAGAAATTGGCAATCCACTCCAGTATTCTTGCCTGTGAAATCCCATGGATAGTGAAGCCTGGCGGGCTATGGTCCATGGAGTTGCAAAGAGCCTTAGGGACTAAACAACAACAGCAACCAACTCCAGGAAGGCAGGTACTACACTGTTTGGCTCACCACTTTATGTCTGGTTCCTAGGATGGTGCTTGGCATTGAGGAGATGCTCAATGAGTTTTGGCCAATCAGGAGAGACCTCACATAGTGGCTGACAAACATCTGCATCTTCTGGTCTGTACTTGGGACACTGTCTCAGATGACCCCATGAACTTGCCCTTACCAAGCCTATATCACAGGAGATTCAAACTAAAATGGCGAGAGACTGTCTTTTCAGTGAAAGTCACTCAGTAGTGTCTGACTCTTTGTGACCCCCTTGAAATTCTCCAGGCCAGAATACTAGAGTGAGTAACTGTTCCCTTCTCCAGGGGATCTTTCCAACCCAGGGATCGAACCCAGGTATCCCTCATTCAGGTGGATTCTTTACTAGCTGAGCCACCAGGGAAGCTCGTCTTTTCAGAGGACTCCTCATCTTCCAGAATTCTCAGTCCTGGAGAATAAGCAGTTAACTCTGGGGAAGGGAGAAAGGAGAAGACAATAGAGGAACAGTCTTCATGCAGGGGCATCTGCTTCCCCAAATGAAACATTTGGAAGTTTTTCTGAGTGCTTGGGAGTGGGGCTTTAAAATGCAACATGTGAAGTGAAGTTATTTAAATTCTGATCTAACTGTGTGGCCTATCTTCATGCCTGCATTAAAATGGTTCAGACTTTGACCATCCACCCCCATCATTCTGTTTGGATTAGCCGAGGGCTCCACTTGTGTGGTACGTTTTAATTTTGTCTGACACAGTGTTCCCATCCCATCCTCCCTCAAGTAGGTCTGGGGGAAAAAATGTACTTAGCTGAGAATTCACAATCTCTGCTCTTTTGTGCTTCCAAGGAAACTTAACAGGAAATGGATTTGCTTTGCCATATTTAGGATAGCTTGGAGTGCAGATTCACAAAGAATTTTCCTTGAGCTACATTTTACACAGAAAACTCAGTGACAGATGCAAAGAAAAACGTGATTTCACTGTCCAATCCCAGGACACTTAGAGAGTGTGATTAAAGCTTTCCATATGATAGCTGCGGGAACTGATTACTGGTGAGGGAAGAGGTTATTCGAAACCGCATAGCGATGGTTTAAGAATCAGGACTGGAATACAGGTCTCCTGCCACTATGAAGCATGAGATAGAAATTAAGCTAAAACATACTCAATGGAGCCCTTTCATGAAAGGACTTCCCATTTTTTAACTCCACCATTCCAGTTCCCAATGCAATGACCAAAAATAGTATTTCTCAGGTGTTGTCACCTGGGTCCTGTTGTGCGTTGGGGATGAGTTTCTGTAACAGTGTCAAGAATGTGGGCTAGAGGAATCATTGCTGGCTCTATAAAAGTAAGAAGAGGACGTGAAAGTGAAAGTTGCTCAGTTGTGTCCCACTCTTTGCAACCCCATGGACTACACAGTCCATGGAATTCTCCAGGCCAGAATACTGGAGTGAGTAGCCTTTACTTTCTCCAGGGAATCTTCCCAACCCAGGGATCGAACCCAGGTCTCCCGCATTGCAGGCAGATTCTTTCCCTGCTGAGCAGGGGAACTCCCAGAAATGTAAGATCAATTAGTCTAGATTTGTAAGACTCACAGGATGCTATTCTCTATAGCCTAGAGATTTTCTTTTGTCCCTTTTTAACAGAACTGAACTGAAAAAGATCTGGCAACAGAGAAGTTGGGAACAGCAACTTGTGCCTTGCATTGTTTCTACTCTAGAGAAACAATGAAACACAATTGCTGCAGTGCAGTAGCAACTGACAGAGCTTCTACCCAGTTTTACCCAGGATCTTGTCCAGGACAAGACATGTGCTTCATTCATGCTGCAGGTGCTGCTGCTGCTGCTAAGTTGCTTCAGTCCTGTCCGACTCTGTGCAACCCCATAGACAGCAGGCCACTAGGCTCCCCTGCATGCTATAGGGAAACAGCTTTAAAGTCAATCAGAAGACAGGCGTGGATGTGCATTCAGTTCAGTTCAGTTCAGTTGCTCAGTCCTGTCCGACTCTTTGAGACCCCATGAATCGCAGCACGCCAGGCCTTCCTGTCCATCACCAACTCCTGGAGTTCACTCAAATTCATGTCATCAAGTCAGTGATGCCATCCAGCCATCTCATCTTCTGTCGTCCCCTTCTCCTCCTGCCCCCAATCCCTCCCAGCATCAGAGTCTTTTCCAATGAGTCAACTCTTTGCATGAGGTGGCCAAAGTACTGGAGTTTCAGCTTCGGCATCATTCCTTCCAAAGAACACCCAGGACTGATCTCCTTGCAGTCCAAGGGACTCTCAAGAGTCTTCTCCAACATCACAGTTCAACAGTGTCAATTCTTCGGTGCTCAGCTTTCCTCACAGTCCAACTCTCACATCCACACATGATTACTGGAAAAACCATAGCCTTGACTAGACGGACCTTTGTTGGCAAAGTAATGTTTCTGCTTTTCAATATGCTATCTAGGTTGGTCATAACTTTCCTTAAAAAGGAGTAAGCGTCTTTTAATTTCATGGCTACAATTACCATCTGCAGTGATTTTGGAGCCCCAAAAAATCAAGTCTAACACTATTTCCACTGTTTCCCCATCTATTTGCCATGAAGTGATGGGACCAGATGCCATCATCTTCGTTTTCTGAATGTTGAGTTTTAAGCCAACTTTTCCACTTTCCACTTTCACTTTCATCAAGAGGCCCTTTATTTCCGCTTCACTTTCTACCATAAGGGTGGTGTTATCTGCATATATGAGGTTATTGATATTTCTCCTGGCAATCTTGATTGCAGCTTGTGCTTCTTCCAGCCCAGGGTTTCTCATGATGTACTCTGCACAGAAGTTAAATAAGCAGGGTGACAATATACAGCCTTGACATACTCCTTTTCCTATTTGGAACCAGTCTGTTGTTCCATGTTCAGTTCTAACTCTTGCTTCCTGACCTGCATATAGGTTTTTCAAGAGGCAGGTCAGATGGTCTGATATTCCCATCTCTTTCAGAGTTGTCCACAGTTTATTGTGATCCACACAGTCAAAGGCTTTGGCATAGTCAATAAAGCAGAAATAGATGTTTTTTCTGGAACTCTCTTGCTTTTTTGATGATCCAGCAGATGTTGGTGATTTGATCTCTGATTCCTCTGCCTCTTCTAAAACCAGCTTGAACATCTGGAAGTTCACAGTTCACGTATTGCTGAAGCCTGGCTTGGAGAATTTTGATCATTACTTTACTAGCCTGTGAGATGAGTGCAATTGTGTGGTAGTTTGAGCATTCTTTGGCATTGCCTTTCTTTGGGATTGGAATGAAAACTGACTTTTCCAGTCCTGTGGCCACTGCTGAGTTTTCCAAATTTGCTAGCATATTGAGTGCAGCACTTTCACAGCATCATCTTTCAGGATTTGAAATAGCACAACTGGAATTCCATCACCTCCACTAGCTTTGTTCGTAGTGATGC
This sequence comes from Capricornis sumatraensis, assembly GCF_032405125.1. Classification (NCBI taxonomy): domain Eukaryota; kingdom Metazoa; phylum Chordata; class Mammalia; order Artiodactyla; family Bovidae; genus Capricornis; species Capricornis sumatraensis. The sequence continues at coordinate 31,196,420 of NC_091079.1, forward strand.
TTTCTAAGGCCCACTTGACTTCACATTCCAGGATGTCTGGCTCTAGGTGAGTGATCACACCATCGTGATTATCTTGGTCATGAAGATCTTTTTTTGTACAGTTCTTCTATGTATTCTTGCCAGCTCTTCTTAATATCTTCTGCTTCTGTTAGGATGTGCATTAGCTACCTACAGTCTTGTGAGGCAGTAAGAAGAAAGGAAGAAAGGCAAAGAAAAAAAAAAGGTGAGAAGATGAGTTTGGAAAAGTTTTCTGGAATAGTCCAGGGTGTGCTTTGAGTTTTCCTACCAATGGTCCATTGATAAGTTATACCTGCAGACTATGGTCTATCTCAGTCCCAGAGGCAATTGTATGATGAAAGGAACATCAACCCCACTGCGGTGGGAGGAAAGCAAATGTTGAGAATTAAATGGGGTTTCTAGCAGTACTCTTGCCTGGAACATCCCAGGGACAGAGGAGCCTGGTAGGCTGCAGTCCATAGGGTTGCTACGAGTCGGACATGACTGAGCGACTTCACTTTCACTTTTTCCTTTCATACATTGGAGAAGGAAATGGCAACCCACTCCAGTGTTCTTGCCTGGAGAATCCCAGGGATAGGGGAGCCTGGTTGGCTGCCGTCTATGGGTTCGCACAGAGTCGGACACGACTAAAGCGACTTAGCAGCAGCAGCGGCAGCAGCAGAAGGAAAATCCAGACACCAAGGATGACACAGCACAGGTCGATAAAGACCCTGTGCTGTACAATGGGAGCTTGGTAGTGCCCCCTTAGCCTCCAAGTTAAGCTGAATTATTCTGATTAAATAGCAATATCTATATTAACCACCATTTCAGTTTATTTAGGTGCCCTTCAACACATTAGGAAACACGAATGTATTAGGGATTTTATATGCGTTATATCTGATCCCAAGAGCAATCTTGAAATGCAAATATTATCACTGGATGTTCTACAGACAAGGACAATGGAGATTCACAAAAGTACAGTATTTACCCCTAGGTCATGTGGCTGAGTAGCTGTAAGATAATGGTGGCTAAGAGCATGGACTCTGGAGAAAAAATATCTGGCTTCAAGTATTGCCTTTGCTGCTTATTAGCTGGGGAGTTGGGGATAGGCAGAACCTCTAAGGTGTTCCCAAACAATCCCACTTCCTGGCAGTTGTAGCTGTGTGTAATCCCCTCCTCTGAATAACTTGCTTCTAACCAGGAGAATACGGCAACACCGGACAGTTGTTATTTTGGTGATTAGGTAACACAATATTGTGATTTCCATCTTCTCAGCACTTTCTTGCTGGCTTTGAAGAAGCAAGTTGCCATGTGGGAGAAATGAGGCTGACCTCCAGCCAACAGCTTGTGTTAGACAGTGGGAAGTTGAATTTTGCCAATAGTTGTGTGAATCAACCTAGAAACAGATCTTTCCCCAGTCAAGCCCACTCATAGAGGACACTTTGATTGCTGTCTTATGGGAAACTGTGAAGCAGAAAACCCAGATATGCCATGTCCTGTTTCCTGACTCAAGAAAATGTAAGATAGTATGTATTATTTTGATCCTGTACATTTGGAGGTAATTAGTTAAACGGCAAAAGATAGCCAACTCAGGGAGCATGGGCAGTTTACCTCACTTCCCTTTTCCTCAGTTTCTTATCTTTAAATAGAGAGATAAATAATGATGCCTATTTCAGTGGGTTGCTGGGAGGATTCTGTAATATTATATACATAAAATCTGACATTGGGGAAATGCCTACATGTTAAAGTTGCAAAGCTGAGGAGGCTTTTAGTTGCGAAGGCTGCTGCTCCAGCTCTTCTCCCTACAGCATCTCTCTTGCCCCCTGCCAGTCTGTTATAAGAATCTTTAATGTCTACTTCACAACTCATTCATGGGTTTGTGTGTTATCCTTACCACACTAAATTTGCCTTGTTCCCAACTCAGTGTTGTCTAATTTCCTCAATCCATTCTTAACCTCAAACCAAACAAGGAATTAGCTTCTCCACTTTACTGCTCAGCATCCTATCTTGGGTCCCTGTTTGCCTTGACCTCTGACCTCCTATGCCCACATTAATTCATGCTATTTCACTGGGCCACATTCCTGAACTTGAGCTATTGAGAGCTATACGTGGCTCTCGGAAAGCCAGAGAGTACAGTGACGACGGATGAGAAAATGTGTCCTCTCGTTTCACTTCTTCCTTAAGTTGATGAACTATTTTCTGCATTTTAGTTGATCCTATAATATCTATGTCACAGAAAGCACAGCTTTAAATGCAAAAGGGCAAGTAGAATGATTGTTATGACGAATGCTTATCTTTTCCTTCCATCCTTTGGCTCTGCTAGTCCATTGTTCTGGCTGCAAATACTTCAACCATGAATAGCACCAGACTATGGCTTTCTTTTGGCCATGAACTCTATTTTGCTCTGACTTCTTTCCTCTTGCAAGTGTTATTTCTATTTGAAGAAAAAATCAGCCAGTTTCAGAGAGATAAGACCTACCAGTTCCCTGGATGTAGCTTGTGCTCCTGGGGTAAAATGTCAGTCTGTCTTAGATTTTTTTCCAGACCTTCCTCATGTTGCATTTCCACCCCTCAATCACAGGAACCCTGCCCTCCCCTTCTAGCTTTGCTCCAGGTACCTGCTTGTTAAGACTTCAAGGCTACAGACATATATAGCCACCAATGTCCCAGATTTCCCAGTTTGATCCACCCTGTTGTCATGCATTTTTTTTTTTTTAACTTCCCTATAGGCAACCCAAGGCTTTGTTGCTTCATCCATACAGTGTGGTTAGAATCCCTATTTTGGAGAATAACGATAATGTACATAAAATGTCTAGTACATGGACACTTAATGTAGGGAGTATTAAAACCTTAAATAAAGGTCATGGAAAACTAAATTGGTGTTTATCTTTGTAAAGTGTTTACTAGGCACATATTGATGAATTCCAAGAAATCATTTGACCTATTTGTTTATTCCCATGAAACCAGATGTTCTCCAAGATGTCAATAACACTGTGAGAATAGCTGAGGTCACTGTTGTGTGGACTGAAAGAAAGATATGCACTTTGGACTGATCTTGGCTTTAATCTCAGCTCAGCCATGGAACAGCACCTTGCTTCAAGGTCAGTGTGTGACCTTGGCAAGCTCCTTACACATTTGGTTTTCTCGTCTGTACAATTGTGATAACAGCACCCACCTGGCCCGGATTTTGTATACATGAGCCATATGTCATGTACTAGGCACTCAATATGTTAGCTCCCTGTCCGTCACAACTAGTTTTTCCAGGGTAATCCATTTTTTCTCACTGAAGATAGTCTTTGCCTTATTTTTCCTGATGAGGGGTTTTGCGATGTTAAATGTTCCTGTCTGAACACTGCTTAAGGTTAGGCATGACTTAAAATATCAGTGACCCATCCCCCTCACCAACCCGCTTCCTGCATAACCCTACACTCCTTTCTCATCTAGAAAAATCTTTCTTCAAAATTCAAAAGGCCAAGGGGTCTTCTGAGGGAAGTTAGATCCCTTTAGATTCTGCCAGAGAACTTTCCCACAAAGAGGAAATTCTACAAATACCCGGATGACATCACCAAGAAAAGGCCCTTGTTCCCCGAGGGCCCAGCCTCCCTGGAAGATGACAAGGGTTAGGGAGAGAGAAAGCCCGGGCCACTTGTCGGATTTGGCAAGCAGCAGCCAACAGCTGGTCAGGCGGGTTAATGAGCCCTGCACTCTGCTCTCGTCCAGCCTTTACTGGCAAAGGCAGAGGCAAGAGACTCCGGCCTGCTTTTCTCTTTCTATTAACAAAGCGCGATGTCATTGGATTACCTTGGCCAGGGGCCAGGCCTGCTCGCCATTTGCCTGCCTCTGTGTTGCCATGGCAATGGCGATGCGCCTTTTGCCAAGGCAGCAGCTGGTGGATGGGTAGCGATTACCTGCCAAGCAGATTTACTAGCTCCGAAGTGCAGACCTTTCTCTGATAAGTAAGAGAAGAGGAAAGTTTGAGACTCAGATGAGAGGGTGGGGATCTCTGCACCTTTTGACCCATCTCGATTTTAATTGTCCAAGAATAGATGATAATTCTCCTGCGTTTATCCAGAAGCCCATCCGCTCAGCTCATCGGCCAGTCTTGTCTCATCTTTTTCTTGCATCATCTTATTCTGAGGACAGACAAGAAACAATGTAGTCTTTGTCTTTGCTGCAAGAAACATGCTACCCACCCCCAGCATTCTGCAGCAGCATTCTGCAGGGCTTTGAGGGCGGGAAGGGGTTCCGGCCTGGAAAGAATTTCCATAAAGGAAGAAAGGCAGTGCCCACTTTGGTAGAATCATGAGAATTTAGTAGAAAAACCTACGATGATTTTGGTCTTCACTTAGGAGGAGATTCCTAGGGAATATCTGGATAACTGAATTTTAGGATGGATTTTTTTCCTTTTAAAATTTTATTTCAAAGCATTTATTAAACACAAACTGTACGTAAACTTAGTTCTAACTGAATTTCAAGCATTCATCTCCTACTTCTTCCATATAAGTAACCAATACTGGAACTACCCAGAAGGGGTAAGATGTCAAAAGGCAGACAAGGGGAGGTGATCAGGCTGCTTCAGGCAGAGAAGGTGAGTGTACTCCAGGACAGAGGTAGGATCTTTAAGTAAGGAGTACTTTTTACAGCTTGAGTTGGTGCTGTCTCCAGGAGAAAGGAGAGCAGAAGCAGCACATCAGGGGAAGCAAGCTGCAGTTTTCTGTGCATCTGAGAAATAGGCGCTGAAGAATTTGTAAGCTGTTCTAGGTGATGGAGAGCTATTAAAGGACAGTTCAATGGTTAAGAAACTGCCTGCCAATGCAGAAGACACAGGTTCGATCCCTGGGTAGGGAAGACCCACTGGAGAAGGGCATGACAGCCCACTCTAGTAATTCTTGCCTGGAGAGTCTCATGGACAGAGGAACCTGGTGGGCTACAGTCCATGAGGTTGCAAAGAGTTGGACATGACTGAAGCAACTTAACACACACACAAGCCAGAGTAAAATAACTAGTTACCCTTTAGGAATGAAACGCACTGCCCTGAGGATTGGGTTGGGGTGGAGCAAGAGATCGATGGTGTAAAAGGCTGAAAAGTGTCTGAAAAAGGGCACTGGAGGTCATAGGGAAGAGGAAGTGGATTCAAGATCTGTTTCAACAATGGTTCAGTATTATTGGATTAGCTAAAAACTCCATTCTGGTTTTTCTGTAACATCTTATGAAAAATTCCAAATGAACATTTTGGCCAGTATCATCATACCACCTAATACAGAGGGGAGGCCTTTCAGGCACTAGGCTCCATGTATATTTTTCTCTAGTGCACATAACTATCTCAGCTACCATCATTTCCATTAACTTCATACATACTGCATCATCAAGTCCTATTTTTCAGATGAAAAAAAACTCAACTCTGGGATGTTTCTGCATCTGCACAGGGGGGTAGAACTGGCAAAGCATTGTTTGGTTTTAATTCAAAGCAGTCCAATTCTAGTCTTTGGGTCCTAACCATTTTACCACACTGCCTCCTATATTCCATTCTAAGTGACGCAAGATACATTTCAGGCCACCGAACGCTTATACTCTAAGACAGGGTTGGGGAGCAAACTCTTTCTGAAAGGTGTGTGCTCAGTTGCTAGTCGTGTCCGGCTCTTCGTGACCCCATGGACTGTGACCGTAAGGCTCCTCTGTCCATGGAGTTTTCCAAGCACGAGTACTGGAGTGGGTTGCCATTTCCTCTTCCACAGGCCTCTTGTGTCTCCTGCATTGGCAGGCCAGTTCTTGACCACTGAGCCACCTGGGAAGCCCTGTTCTGTAAAGGGCCGGATGGTAACTATCTTAAGCTTTGTGGACCATGTGGTGTCACAGGCACTCTGGCATGCCGGCATTACAGCAACCACAGACAGTACATAAATGGGTGTGGCTGTGTTCCAATACAACTTCAAGCTGGCAGCTTTGGCCTATGCGCTATAGTCTGCTAATCCCTGATGAAGGGATAAAGTATGTAGGAAAGTCTTCCTTGTGTACTAAAAAATGAAAGCGCAATGGTGGGAAATCACTAAATTAGATTTGGAAGGTGATGCAGGGAAAGATTGAGGGCAGGAGAAGGGGATGACAGAGGATGAGATGGTTGGTTGGTATCACTGGCTCAATAGGCATGAGTTTGAGCAAATTCTGGGAGACTATGAAGGACAGGGAGGGCCGATGTGCTGCAGTTCATGGAGTCACAAAGAGTGGGACATGACTCAGCAACTGAACAACAACCAGCGAGAGAGACAGATATTTAGACCAAGAAGAACCTAAGAACTTGCAGAGTCCAAGGACTCGGATCCTGGAGAGATGACCTGAGTACCAGCAACATTCAGAAGGGCTAAGGATAATGGGGCTGACTAAGGATAATGTCAGCATCTCTTAAGTGGGTGAACTTTGAAAAAGTCTGCTTTCTCATCCAGGTCAACAGAGTAAAGCTTAATGAAAGTTCCTGAGTAGAGTTACATAAAAGTTCAGATGAAAGCATGCTGTGGTGCCTTTTATACTTATGTGAACAACCTTTAGAAGAGTATAAATCTCTTGGAATTATTTGTAGACTCATTTGGAGATGTGTGTGTATGTGATCATCCTCTCACCTCATTCCTATGTGGAGAGAAATAGCATAACTAACTCAACGGGTAAAGACGCAAGTGCCAGGCTCAGATAGAGCTGGGTCAAGTAGGGTTCTTCCAGTCATTAACTCCGTTACACAGAGCACGATGTTTATCCTCTCTTTATTTTACTTAAAAAAAAAAAAAAATTATTGGAGTATAGTTGCTTTACAACATTGTCTTACTTTCTGCCATACAGCAAAGTGAATCAGCTATATGGAGACATCTCTCTCTCTCTCTCTTTTTGGGTTTCTTTCCCATTTAGGTCACTACAGAGCACTGGGTAGACTTCCCTGTGATATTCAGTAGGTTCTTACTAGGCTACTTGCCCTCTCTTAGTTTGCATATCTATAAAATGGGACAAAAATAATACTGTCATATAGGAGGGTGTTATTCTGAGAACTGAATGAGATGATAAATATAAATCTTTGTACTCAGAGCCCCCCAGGTAGGATGAGAGTGAAAGCCAAGTGTAGTTCTCTCCTTCCATCTAGTTGAGGGGTTGAGCCCATGGCCTCTGGAGACAAGCATTTGTATACCATTTTCTTTATTTGCAAATAAAATGAGAGAGTGCACCTCACTGAGCTATTGTGAGGATAAAATGAGATGATGTTTATGGAGAGTTTAAAGGATGTTTGACACATAGTAGACATTCTTTATGTTTTAAATTTATGCAGATGGGTGAACGGAGGCCCCCAAATTAAGTGACTTGTCCAAAGTCACAGTGCCTCTGGGAGATCTTCCAATCTTGGAAGTGAAAGGAAAGGATGGTAGAACGTTCAATTCTAGAACATTGCACTTGGCTTCATGTCAGTTCTAAAAAGGAAATGTCTTATTAATGGTAAACATTCCTGTAGTGCTGACCACACTGCCAACAATATTCTGTTTTCCATTGACATCCCATTCATTCTTTCAATAACCCTGTAAAGTAAAAGTCTCTCAGTAGTGTCTAACTCTTTATGATGCAGAATTCTCCAGGCCAGTATACTGGAGTGGGTAGCCTTTCCCTTCTCCAGGAGATCTTTCCAATCCAGGAATCGAACTGGGATCTCTGGCATTACAGGTGGATTTTTTTTACCAGCTGAGCTATCAGGGAGGTGAGTGCTATTATGATCCCCATTTTCATATGAGGAAACAAGACACAAAATGGTTAAAATACTTGCTTATAGTGACACAAGAGTCAATGGCAGAGCTGGGATTTGAACACAAGCATTTTGCTGCACTGCCTTCAGATACTCTTTTTAAGGTCAGACAGAAGAATAGAGGATAAGGAGGAACGGCTAATGAGAAGGAGATCAAGACCACAAATTACTAATCAAAAGGCCTTGGAGGATGAGATGTGTCTGATTCAATAAGGTTGTCAAACATTCAGCATTTGCTATATTCACATAAGGATAAGGAAATGGCTACCCACTCCAGTATTGTTGCCTGGGAAATCCCATGGACAGGGGAACCTGGCAGGCTACAGTCCATGAGGTCACAAGAGTCAGACACGATTTAGCGACTAAACCACCACCACCATACTTGTGTATAACTGAATCACTCTGCTGTATGCCTGAAAGCAACAGAGTTTCGTACATCAACTATACTTCAATTTTAAAAACACTCAAAAAAGAAATAAAGCAAGATAAGCATTAAAAAGTCATTCATTATTTATTTATTTTTTCAATTTATTTGTTTTAATTGGAGGATAATTACTTTACAATATTGTGATGGTTTTGCCATATATATCCACCTCGTCAAGGAAGGCTTAGTTATCCCCATCTTCACCCCCGGTGAGTTGTGGTTTCCCTGTTTTGGTTCCCATGGCTCCATTGTCCAGACATCTGCTACAGTGCTCCTAGCACATTGCTAAGTGTGTTTTCTTCCCTTCTATCTTCTTTCTAAGTCCTTGAGAGTGGGAGCTCTGTCTTATCTGTCCTTGTATTTTCCGGACCCAGCACAGTACCTGGCACAGTATAAGCACCAATTTTACTGACTGAATAAACAAATTCCCAATGAAATGAATGAGAGCTCTTTAGGGAGAGGAAGGAGACGGGTTCACAGGCCATGATAAGACTCCAGGAAAATCCGGGATTCTGTTATAATGAACTCCTCAGCCGCCTAATGAAGCTACTGCGCAACTCTCACCCCAGCTGGATGTCGAAATGAAAGCCAACACGAGCCTGTGTTCTGCTAAGAATAACACCTACGAGATAGCAGTGTTTGAAATAAGCTTGTCTCTGGAAAGGTTCCTGAGCCTTGTAATTTTACTTTTATAGTCATGGCCCCAGCATGTTTGACTTTTCAAATCCCCTCAGCTGAGATCCAAGGGTCTGTTTATAAAAGCCGTATCTGAAGCTCGTTCCTCTGGGAGGTACAAGTGGGATTTCTACTCCTCTGTACAAATTGCTCCCCTGGAGTGGCATTACATTCTGCTTCTTGTAGGGCTTCTTTGTTTGGGGAAATGAGAAGAGAAAGTGAACAGCCTAATACAAAGTTGGTCATAAATGTCTCCTGGGAACCAAAGCCCTCTAACAATAAAAATAACAGTAACAACAGTAATAATAACAGCCCAAACCAGCTGTCATCCAGGAGGGGAGAGGAGATAGAGGTGTTATAGAAGAAACCAGATCAGTGCAGAGGAGCAATTGGACATCTTAAATGCAACGTTCTAGGCAGTAGACAGGAGCCAGGGACACTGGAAACAGAGTCAGGGGGCAAAGAAAAAGGTTGTAACACAAAGTAAAGGGACTCAGGACCTATTTTAGGGACCAAGAAGAGCTACCAGGAGGTCAAGTTTATTGGATGACAACGTGGTCTGGTTAAGACATTTAAGACCAGTCTGGAGTCCTGTGGAGACCAGGCTGGGCTTCCCTTGTGGCTCAGCTGGTAAAGAATCCACCTGCACTGTGGGCCACCTGGGTTTGATCCCTGGGTTGGGAAGATCCCCTGCAGAAGAAACAGCTACCCACTACAGTCCATGGGGTCGCAAAGAGTCAGACATGACTGAGCGACTTTTACTTACTCACTCACTCACTCACCAGAGCCCTGTTACCACAAAAACACTCTGGGGGCTTTATAATGTGTTAACCTGGTGAGGCTAAACTAAGTTTCCCAGAACTTTTTTTTTCTTTTTCCAGAATGTCTCTGGTTAGTGTGGACTCATAGAGACTCTTACGCAAAATTTGAAGGGTGACAGTACCCTTCAGTATTATACAGGATGGCCGTTATCTGCCAGCTCACTTTGTTAGCAGGAGGCAATAGTTGGATTAACAACTAACCCAGCTTCCTCCACTTCCTTCCCACGCTTATCCATTTTCTGGGCCAGGTGTGTGTGTGTTTTGTCCTGTTGATGCAAAGTGCCAGTCACTTTCTTCAAGACACCCGCACCATCAAGGTCAGAGGCAGTGAGAACCGAGATGGATTTCAGCCCATCTTTTTTGAGTTCCAACTTGTGTTTGGGGTTATGGCTTACTTTTCAGTTTGATTTAGCTTTCCTTCTCTACTGCCTGCCTTGTGGGTTTCAGGGTCTAGCGTTAAATGCAAAGACAACAGCCTTACAGACATTATTCCACCAGCTGCATGTTTGGGTAAGGTCAAATCCCTGTGACATACTCCTAATTATACATAGATTTACACACCTAGTGCTTCTGCAGCTCTCTTTGAACACTTACTAATATACACATTGTCTTCATAATGGAAAGACCATGAGCTTTGAACCAGAGAGAGAGACCTGAAGTCAAATCCTGCTCTTTCTACTTGTTTTTAATCTTCCATGTAGATTCTTATCTGAACGAGGCTCAGTTTTCTCATCTGTAACTTGAGGATAATGCTGATCTCTTTGGGTTAGGGAAAGAATTAGGAGTGTTAAATATGAACAGCACTAGCTCATAGTAGGTGGTCAGTTATGATGGGGAAGAAGGTGTTTTGTTTTTATTGACTTGAGAGAATTCACATTCTCTCCCATTCATCCAAAATGGCTTTATTAGAACAATGGTACTTGGTACTTGCTCCATGGCTAATCAGTCATTTGTGATCACAACAAGCTACTTCCAGAAAGTGATGGAGTTGGGGCTGGTTTGACTCAGGCCCTGCTTGCTTCCTCCCATGTGACTCACTGCAAATAATTTCCTCCTCACTGCATGGGGGAGAAATTCCTCACCCAGAATGAGCTGAGCACATGTGGCACTGTTCCTAATCCTCAAACATTTCCATACGGCCCACTGGCTGCCGGCTCCGCAGCTCTGCCTCTTGTTGCCTCTCTCGGTTATGGCAATGATGAGGGCCAGAGTTATGAAAAAGAGGATGAAGGCCTTGCCAGACCGTGATTCTCTAATGAAGTCATGGCTGAGCTCATCAGTCGTCTCTCAGCATTCAGACCGTCCTGGGGATCAGCTCCCAACACCAGGATATGTTTTGGGACAAAGATGACTTCCTTTAGCTTCATGATGGGTGTTGTCAGAGCTGGATTCCTGATGACAAGTTCATTGGTCAAACATCTCTCATGTATATTTAATAAGAGAATGAGTTTGGAGAATGGTGAGCATTCTCCAATAACAGCAAGAAATTCAAGCCAGATTATCTATCTTCATTTGGTTTCAGCTTATGATATGCACAATGTGTCTACACAACACTGTTTCAAGTACTACTGCTGAACAGTTCTACACCTTTAGTGGGTTATTCCATAGCTGGCACAATTGAAAATAACAGAAAAAGCATAGCATTGATAATGGGAAGAAGTCCTCATCTGCTACCCACTGGGGTGGGAGTGCAGGCAGGCATTCCCTTCTGCAACGTCTCCCAGTTTTCTCCTCTGTAACTCCATATCCAAGGTCCACTGTGAACTCAGTATGTACATTTCAGAATGAAATAATAGAAAAAGGACTTTTCAGCAATACAAACTTTTGATATTTACTGTGTGCCAGGCAACTAGCAGGATCCTATAGAATAAATGAAAAGAAAGACATAATTTCTATTTTCACAGGGTAGGTAAAAATTAAGACTTAAAGAGTTATTGTACAACATTAAGGCAATAATAGAAAAGGTGTCAAGAGCATGACATGATTAGTTACCATGCAATTTGCACAGAAAATATGGGCTGCAGGAGATGAAATAAATTGAAAGAAAAAGAAGAGAAGTGAATCAGGCATATAGGTTTTAAAAGTTTGTTTGTCATCATGAAAATAAGATTCAGACAGCTAAAGAAAAATAAAGGTCTGGGAAGGAAACTAGATTCTTTCCTTCAAACTGGACAGCTGGTCACGGACAAGGCCCTGGACAACTCAAAGCCTCAGTTTTCCCATCTTCCATATGGGGATGGGAACTAGAGTTAAAGTGATCTGATTCTATATTAGTTCATAATTCAAGAAAGGGGGCTTCCATGGTGGCTCACTGGTAAAGAATCCACCTGCCAATGCAGAAGCCACGGGTTCCATCCTTGGTCCAGGAAAACCCCCTGGAGAAGGAAATGGCATCCCGCTCTAGTATTCTTGCCTGAAGAACCCCATGGACAGATGTCCTTGTCTGGAGAACCCCATGGACAGAGGAGCCCGGAGGGCTATCGTCCATGGGGTCAAAAAAGTCAGACTCAACTTAGTGGCTGAACAACAGTAACAACAAGACATTCAAGCCAGATTATCTATCTTCATTTGGTTTCAGTTTGTGATATTCATAATGTGTCGACACAACACTGTTTCAAGTACTACTGCTGAAATAGCTCCTTGACAATAAATCACACCTTACCATCGTGATTGTTAATCTTTCTCAGGGAAGATCCTATGGTTGATGCTTATTTTGGATCGTCTTATTGTGTTTGTCAAAGTGTCTGTGTGTCCATGGCTAGTGTTCAACAAAGCCAGTCGGCTGATAAGTTTGTACAATATTGTTCCAAGCCATCGGGGGCATCACCAAAGTAGATCCTTGGACTAATTCTCAGACCCCCTGAAAGAGTGCAACAAGGAAAATTTATGCAAGGAGAGAAAAACGTGTGAGAATGTTCAGCAAACTCTCTTTTTCCACAAAGCCAAGCACTTGGTTTTTTCTTTTTTCTTTTTTTTTTTTTTTTGCAAATTTGCGAAATGACAAAAAGATTTCTCAGGCTGTGGGGAACAGATTGTCTCTTTGGCCCAAGTAGAAGGGGGGTGAGACACTGACTGCTGAGTAAGAAACATGCCCGAAGTACACAGACATGATATTTTCATTTCAACTTCAGTGGTTTGAATAGGATGACTGAGGCTTTTTATAGAATTATTGCTTTGGCCTTGTAAATTGGCAAATCTGTTTTCAATCAAGTGGGATCATTGTCTCTTGCAGTGCAACATTTCAAAAGGAAAAAATGGTACTGTAGACCTAGATGTGGGCATCGCAGCATCCTTCTCTCCACGGAGACTTAGTAATTTGCTGTATTGGGCTAGGCGTGTGATTCATCTAAAGATAACAGACATGTGTCTTGTAATCTGTCTGGGAAACTGACTTCTGATATTTTAGAATACAGAAAAGAGCAGCAGATTGTATTCATGTCCTGGCTACTTGACATTAAGCACCATTATGTAATAGAAAGCAAGATAAGTAGCATAATCTCACATTAGTAACATTATCATTTTTACCAAAGCTGTTCTTCACTTGGGCAAACAGTTGTGGTCTAAAAAGGAACTTCCAGATTTGATATTCCAATGACTTGTTTATTCGCGTATCTGTTAGTTTCTGTTTCTTACTTCACCTAATGCTGCCTGATAGCATTTTCCAGGTCTGGCTTCCCAACTGGACAACTGGTGAGGGTTGACGCAGGTCTTGTACATCCTGCTATCTCACCCTGTGCCTGATGCTTGAGCTTCCCAGGTGGCTCAATGGTAAAGAATCCACCTGCCAATGCAGGAGATGCAGGAGACTTGGGTTTGATTCCTGTGCGTGGAAGATCCCCTGGAGGAGGAAACGGCAGCCCACTCCAGTATTCTAGCCTGGGAAATCCCATAGAGGAGCCTGGTGAGCTACAGTCCATGGGATCACAAAGAGGTAGAAGTGACTGAGCGACTGAACACGCTGCTTATTTTGCAAACAGTAACAACGTTTAAAGACATTTTTTTCCCCAAAGTGATTTTGACATCCCAAACAACCTTGTGTGTTATGTAAGGCAAGAAATAGTGTCTCTTAATTAGCTGAGACCTAAAGAGATAACAGACCTTGTCTGAGGGTCAGCCCCTCCACCACCGTCTCCTTTCCAGGTGAACAAGTCACAAATGCATTTATTCCACCTAAAGTCTTCTTCTTCACCTGAGTATTCCCAGATAATTCTGACATTCCATTCAGGGAGCTTCCTGTGCTAAAATAATATGATATGAGACCTTGGCATATTCTGTATCTTTTCCTAAAATCATTCTGATGATATATGCTGCTGCTGCTGCTAAGTCGCTTCAGTCGTGTCCGACTCTGTGCGACTCCATAGACGGCAGCCCACCAGGCTCCCCTGTCCCTGGGATTCTCCAGGCAAGAACACTGGAGTGAGTTGCCATTTCCTTCTCCAATGCATGAAAGTGAAAAGTGAAAGTGAAGTTGCTCAGTCGTGTCCGACTCGTAGTGACCCCATGGACGGCAGCCTACCAGGCTCCTCCATCCATGGGGTTTTCCAGGCAAGAGTACTGGAGTGGGTTGCCATTGCCTTCTCCTCTGATGATACATAATGAGACAAAAACTCAAATGCTCCCAACGCTAAAAACCATGACACTCAAACTCTTGCTAGAATCTGAAAATAAATTTCACTTGCTATAGTACTTCAGCAACTAAGGATCCCAACTTGTGGCTGTCACAATAATTGCTGAATGAAGTGGAATATATCCACTAGTTAAAAGAAACTAGGAAGATCTTTGATGCCACTCTTATCACATCAGCTGTTTCTTTGGCAAGGATCCAGGGTTCCAGTTGATCAGAAAATCATGATATTATTGAAAAGTCAAGATATTATGTCTTACTTAAGAATTATTTCCCAACAGCACGATATATATACACACAGACAAACACGTGTTTTACACACACTTTTTTTCAAACTGAATTAGCATTTGCATCTTCAGTTTCCAAATTACCTGGAATGTATTTTTAATATGGAATGAGTTTGAGGGTTTTTGTTTCTTTTTTTTTCCGAATAGAGAATGCTCACCATTCTCACTCTGTATTTGAAAAGCCCATTTTCCCATTAATTTGTACATCAGCAATTTCCTAATTTGCCAGGGTCTGTCTCTGGGCTTCATGCTTCATCCTGTTGATCAGTCCTACACTGTGTTAATTAATGTGGCTTAAAAATAAGTCCTTATGTCTACTAGGGTAAGTATAACATCTTTGTTTTTTGGCAGAATTTTCTTAGTTATTCTTGAACAACTATTCTGTATGAATTTTAAGTAACATTTTGTCAAGATCTGTGGGGGGAAAAATACGCTACTGAAAAATTGATTGGAATGTCATCGAATATGTGGAGTAATTTAAGACAAATCCACACCTCATTACCTGGTCCTCAGCCCAGTTAAGTGTACTTTCCCTAATCTGACTTGTCTCACACTGCCCCTCAATTCTCCAAATCTTTCCATAAGATACTCAAGAACTTGTAGTCTGTCATTAGCAAATTCTCTATAACCTAAACCTGAGGATATTGATTCCCGTCAAGCTTAATAAGTCAGAGTCAGTCTTGCCTCCCATGTAATTTGTGGGTGTGTTTATGGAGAAGGTATCTTCCTTGTTCTTCATGGGCATTTCTCAATTGTTTACCCTCTTTTCTGTTAAAAATATCCTTTGAAAAAGACACAGCTGGGCTACATCATCTGTTACTTGATACCTCCAGTACAGAACTCTTGGATACTTCTCTTACGAAATGTTTTAGCACCTGTCTCATGAATTCTTTTCTCTGATGCCTACAGCTGTCTTCCTTCCTCTGGTGATTTTCATACTCATGTGAGTAGATTTATCCAATAGCTCAACTTCTTTGCAAGATTTCATTTTCTTCACACCTTAACTTACCCAACTACGTGGTCATACTCTCATTCTGCTCAGACTCCTCCAAACCTTCCAGCACTTCTTCTCATGGCTTTTGAAAGATCTCTTCCTCTGGGTTTCTCAGAGTTCCACCCTGAGTTCCACCATCACAGTGGTCATTAATGATATCAACACTGATGGTAAGAGCAATAATCTATGGAGTATTTTCCTTGTTGAACTCATTTCTCTATGCTGTGGAGAGATTTATGCTTTTTTGAAGAACAAGTTAAAAGAATTCCAAATTATAGAAACAGTGCAGGCTTCTTATATCACTGCAAGAAATGTATAGTCAGAAGGAGAAGGAAATTACATGAAGAGCATGGGGTTCACAGGGGACAAAGAGCTGGGTGTCAGACAGCACTGGACTCGGGCGCAATAGAAAGCTAGTCAGTCTCAACTGACCCCAGGGCTTCCCTGGTGGTGCTGATGGTAAAGAATCTGCCTGCAATGCAGGAGACCTGGGTTTGATCCCTGGGTCAGGAAGATCCCCTGGAGAAGGGAATGGCCACCCACTCCAGTATTCTTGCTTGGAGAATCCACAGACAAAGGAGCCTGGCAGGCTGCAGTCCATGGGGGTCACAAAGAGCCAGACACAACTCAGCCATTAAGCACAGCATAGAGCATTTTAGTTGTCACAGTTTAGGGAAGCAGGTGTTACTGACGGAGGTCAGGGATGCTGTTAAATATCCTATGGGCAGCCCCGCAGCAAAGAACATTTTGAATCTGCATGTTAATAGTATTGAGGCTGAGAACCTCTCTGATAAGGAAAATTCAGTAGAGATTCTGGCTCCAAGATGTAAGAGCTATGCGGCAATTTGGACACTTTTTCTCGCTGACTGGTGCCTCAGTTTCCTTGAGTATAAAATGAAGATAATAATAATATTTACCTCATGGAATTTTCAGCAGCATTGATAAAATAATTTGTGGAGAGCTTTTCCCATGTTGTCTCACAGTTAGTAAATACATAAAGAAATTGGAGTATGGCCACTAGAAAATTATATCTGGACTTAGAGATAATCTAATCCCATCTTCCACCCTATGAAGGAAGATTCTTCCCCTATAGCAAGGAGAAGTTGGGACTAATTGAGAGAGTAACATTGACATATATACAGTGTGTGCATGCATGCTAAGTCACTTTAGTCATATCCAACTCTTTGCAACCCTATAGACTGTAGCCCACCAGGCTCGTCTGTCCATAGGATTCTCCAGGCAAGAATACTGGAGTGGGTTACCATGGCATTAAACCTGCATCTTTTATGCCTCTTGCATTGGCAGACAACTTCATTACCTCTAGTGCCACCTGGGAAGCCCCTTTAGTGGAGTATAGTTGCTTTACAAATGTGCTAGTTTCTACTATACAACAAAATGACTCAGCTATATGTATACACATATCCCCTCCTTCTCAAGTCTCCCTGCCCACCCCCATCCCACCCGTTTCAGCGTTCTGTGATGTCCTCACTGTATCTTGAGTTCAACTTTTCATTTTTATCCATAATGACACTCCTCCAGGAAGGCTGCCATCAACTGCCTCCTGGTTTCTCACAAAAGTAACCAATTGGTCTCCTTCAGTTCATTGCTACCCCATGAACTGCAGCATGCCAGGCCTCCCTGTCCATCACCAACTCCCAGAGTTCACCCAAATCCACGTCCATCAAGTCAGTGATGCCATCCAGCCATCTCATCCTCTGTCATCCCCTTCTCCTCTTGCCCCCAATCCCTCCCAGCATCAGAGTCTTTTCCAATGAGTCAACTCTTTGCATGAGGTGGCCAAAGTACTGGAGTTTCAGCTTTAGCATCACTCCTTCCAAAGAACACCCAGGACTGATCTCCTTCAGAATGGACTGGTTGGATCTCCTTGCAGTCCAAGGGACTCTCAAGAGTCTTCTCCAACACCACAGTTCAAAAGCATCAATTCTTTGGTACTCAGCCTTCTTCACAGTCCAACTCTCACATCCATACATGACTACTGGAAAAACCATAGCCTTGACTAGATGGACCTTAGTCGGCAAAGTAATGTCTCTGCTTTTGAATATGCTATCTAGGTTGCTCATAACTTTCCTTCCAAGGAGTAAGTGTCTTTTAATTTCATGGCTGCAATCACCATCTGATTGCAATCACCAGTGATTTTGGAGCCCCCCAAAAGTTAAGTCTGCTGCTGTTTCCACTGTTTCCCCATCTATTTCCCATGAAATGATGGGACCATTATATCTTGACTTGCTTTCCCTAATGTTAGAATGAAGGCACCAAAAAGTACATCTCTAAAATCACAAAGTAAACAGTATGTATTTCAGAGTACATATTTGAGAAAGCTTTCACTTTAGACTTCTATTGATCGTGGCATATCTATACCAATAGTCTTGACAGAACTGAATGGAAGACATATCTGCTAATTTTGTTTTTCTGACAGACTTCCGTTAGAAATACATTATAATATTTAATATTCTCTTTTTAAAAATCATTCTTGTCTGTAACAAAAATGTTTAGTTTTAGTTACAGAATCTCTTTTTAGAGACTTCTCTGAACATCAACAAAGTGTTAGTCACTCAGTCATGGTCAACTCTTTGAGACCACATGCACTATAGCCCACCATGAACTATAGTTCTCTGTCCATGGGATTTTCCAGGCAAGAATACTGGAATGGGTTGCCATTCCCTTCTCCAGGGGATCTTCCCGACCCAGATATTGAACTCGGGTCTCCGACCCAGGGATTGAACCCAGGTCTCCTGCATTGGGGCAGATTCTTTACCATCTGAGACACCAGGGATCAACACAAACTGGCCATAAATGTCAGGAAATCACATATCCTACTGCTAGTTAGGCATCCATAGTCATTTACAATACATATGCTCACTGTGTCCTATTTTTCTTTCAATCTTTCTTGTTTTAAATTTTCTCTTTTGAATCTCCCACCATCATCAACCTGTGGCCTGAGTTTCCTCTCACTCTCAGAGTCTTTCAACTAAAAGAGTAAACTTTCTTTAAAAAAAAAAAAAAAAAGAGTCTGTATGGCTAATCATTGTAGAAAACCAGCCAGAGGTATAGAAATTTGCAATCACCGAATTTCACCAAGTTTTGACAATGAGAGTGGTATGATATGGTTAACCAGTACATTGGCATTTTACAAAAGGCAGAATTTAAGCTAATTTTTATTGGAGGATAGTTGCTTTTCAATGTTGTGTTAGTATTTTTGTTTTTGTTTTTTTTTTGGTGTATAGCAGAGTGAATCAGCTGTAAGTATACATATACTGATTCTTTTTTAGGTTTCCTTCCCATTTAAGTCACCACAGAGCACTGAGCAGAGTCCAGAGTACTGTACTATTATTAGGTTCTCACTAGTTATCTATTTTATACATAGTAGTATGCCTGTGTCAATCCCAGTCTCCCAAGTCATCCTCGGCTCCTTCCTTCTTTTGTGTCCAGATGTTTAGTCTCTAAGTCTGTGACCCTATTTCTGTTTTGCAAATACATTCATCTCAAGATTTTTTTCTAGATTCTACATTTAAGTGATGTTATATGATATTTGCTTTTCTGTTTCTGATATACTCCACTCTGTATGACCTATAATAGGTCTGTCCATATTTCTGCAAATGGCACTATTTTGTTCCTTAAAAATGGCAGGATTTAAAATAAAAAAGGCAGGATTTAAAATCATATCTCAGCTCCTTTACTTTAGAGATGTCACATCTCTGAAACATTTTTTCCCTCTTAAAAAAAATAGTACTCTCCAATTTGTAAGATTGATATAAATGCTGGAGGTAATTCATATGTTCAACATATATTCATTGAACACATTTTAAGTGTCTTGCCTTGTGCTAGGCTCTGAGTATACAAGAGTACTTATCTATTGTGGAGGTCAGATAGCTCTTTGGACACAAGTTCCTATTTGATTGGGGAATGGGCACAAAAATAAAGAAGTGTACAGTAAAAACAGATACTTATAAATTGCCTAAATTAAAAATATCATGTTATATGAACTAAAGGTTGAGACAGAGTCCTCTGACATTTTTTCTTACAATTTTTGAAATTATTTGTTGAAAAATATTTTAGAGGTATAAACACTTCACCCCCAGGTATTTATATCTCTAGTTAATTACCTGAATTCATTGAGGGTTTCTTCTGAATGAATAAATCAATCACAGGGGGAATAAAATAAGATGAACCCTGGATCTAGGAGAAAGAATGTATTCTTCTGCTCTTGGGTTTTAAACAAAGAAATCAAGAGAATGGTTAGATTTAGTTACCATTTGTGGTTGACTTGTTCAAGGGGCTAGCCTCAGGGCAGGGCTCCATGGAAACATGTTTGAAGAAATTAAGCACCATGATCATGTATTGTGTGTATATAATTCTTTGCCCTTAAAGAAAGAGGACTGAAGCAAAAACTGGTGGCAGGAAAATCCATATATTTTATAAGTCACCGGGAGAAGGAAATGGCAACCCACTCCAGTATTCTTGCCTGGAGAATCCCAGGGATGGAGGAGCCTGGTGGGCTGCCATCCATGGGGTCGCACAGAGTTGGACACGACTGAAGCAACTTGGCAGCAGCAGCAGCGGCAGTATGAAGACACATTGCTGTTCACAGAAAGAAAATTTCATAGAAAAATTATTTTTATTTTGTGTCAGAAATTTTCTGTTAGATATTTGGAAGATTAACCTTCTCAAGCACTCACTGAATTCCTCAGTGCACAATGATTAATTCAGTATAATCCTCCAGAGATTTTGAGAGGCTGGAGATATGGTTAAGAAAGGGTTTATTCCCATCTTAAAGGATCCCAGCCTATGCAAAGAAGGCAGACACTGAATGAATCATTGCAATATCATACAGTCAGTTCTCCAGCAGCAGCTGAATGGAGTCCCAAAACTTCAGTGCATCCAAGCTCCAGGATGTGGGGTGCTGATGATTGTTTTCTTTCCTGGATGGAAAAAAGATAGGGAGAGAGAGAAAGAAGTTAGTCATTATATCCAGACTACACATAGCTGACTTTTTGATACCATTAGTCTGTTTTGACTAACCCAAAGGCTCATTGTAATTTCTCTAAACCTTGTAGTGGTTGCGTCTACTCTCTGTCTGCCGAAGTCTATAGCTCAGTCTACTCGGTGTTTCATATTTGATATTGTGCCCGAGGGAATTCTCAGTAAAGACTGTTTTTACTTGCAACCTTTCTGCCCAAACTGGGCGTCAGTCATCAGACCCAGTCACTCTGAGGTATAGTGAGCGTTCTTGTCAAGTATGATATGGTTGTCTGACTGCTGTATACCAGGTTTTTTTTTGAAGGGACCTTTACAGTGAGTGGCCTAGTGTTTAAATACCAGCTCTGGCTTCCCTACTATCAAAGTCTCCTAAATGTCTGTCTTCTACCTTCACCTCTTCCCAGAATTCTAGCCTCATCTATCCAGCAGCCAATTCCACATTTCTACCTGCTTATTTGTTACACATATCAATGATACCGTGTTCAAAACAAAACTCTCGATTCTCTACCCTGCAGAACCATTCTCCCTTCAGACTTTTGCACCTCAGAGAATGGTACCAGTATTCACCCAGTATCTGAAACGAAGGCCTGAAATAATGCCCAGTTCCTCTCTTTCCTTCTTCTCTACATGTGCCTGCTAAGTCTCTTCGGTTGTGTCTGACTCTTTGTGACCCCATGGACTGTAGCCCACCAGGCTCCTCTGTCCATGGGGTTCTCCAGGCAAGAATACTGGAGTGGTTGCCATTTCCTCCTCCAAGGGATCTTCCCAACCCAGGGATTGAATGCCATTCTCATGTCTCCTGCACTGGCAGGCAAGTTCTTTACCACTAGTGTGGAAGTCCATCAGCTAATGCCTCAGATGGACTCTCTTCTTCCACATTCGCCCACTACAGTTCTCTACAAAGATGTTTCAATTGTCTTTTTTAAGTACAGCTAAGATGAATGCTCCTCCTTACATTGCAATCCCAAATCTTCCAAACTTCACCCAAATGGGGACACATCTAACTAATTATATATTGGTTGACTAAAAACCCATGATGTAGTGAAGAGGATATGCTTTGAAATCAAAGAGATCACTTCTAATTAGATTTTAGGCTTTTCTACACAATGGCGGTGTGAATTTATACACAACAGCTAACATTTTAAAGCCTAATTTCTCAATCTGAAATAAGATTAAAAGGAGTATCTGTCTGTCATTCATTCATCCATTCTAAAAACATTTGTTGGACTATTAAGAGTGTCAGGTACTGTGATGAGCATTGGTATAGAAAATCAAATGGATATAAGACTGTGCTTGTTTCCCCTGGTTGCTCAGTGGTAAAGAATCCACCTGCCAAGCAGGAGATGCAGGTTCATTCCCTGAGTCCAGAAGATCACCTGGAGAAGGAAATGGCAACCCACTCCAGTATTCTTGCCTCAGAAGTTGAAATTCCATGGACAGATGACCTTGGGGGCTACAGTCCATGGGGTCTCGAAAGAGTCAGACCTGACTTAGCGACTAAATAAGGCTGTCCATAAATTGCTTAAAGTTTATAATTGAACATAGTGTCAAATGAACACAAGTAACAAACAATGGGTGCCACTATGGTCTGAATGTTTGTGTCCCCCCAAATTCATATGTTGAAATCCTAATGCCTGGTGTAATAGTATTAAGGATGGGGCCTTTCAGAGGTGCTTAGGTCATAAGAGTGGAGACCTCATGATGGGATTAGTGTTCCTATAAAAGAGACCAAAGAGGATTCTCCTACCCTTTCTTCAATGTGAAGATACAACTCAGAAGCTTAGAAGTCTGCCACCCAAAAGAGGGCCCTCTCTTGCCCATACTGGTACTGTGCTCTCAGATTTCCAGCCTCCAGAACTGCAATAAATAAGTTTCCAATTATAATCCACCCAGTCTTTGATATCTTGTTATGGCAACATAAACCAACTCAGACAGGTGCTCTGTTCTTTGGCCTTCTGATACTAGGCATCATCTATCTTCTATTTCAACCTTCCTCAGATACCTTCTGATTCTTAATCCTGAGCTATTTTTACTTTATTATGGTGCCTTATACTGTCATTTATTGGAAAAATATCTAGTTTTAAAATTCAAAACCCAAAGCTGGTATGATTTGTTCTCAAAGGACCTCTTGGGCAGTCCTCTTAGTGTAATGTAGAGAAAGGCTGTAATTACTGCCCTCCATGTAAATAAGCACTCAAGCCATGTATGGTACTGACTAGATGTGGTAAGATTCATGAGGTGTTGAACATGTTCCTTGAAGGTTATAAATAAGCGTGTGATGTCAGTAGTAAAATACAAGAATTGGGTTTTAGTTACAGCAACATGCCATAATTAGCCAGATGACACCTAGAACCACAAAAAAAGAATGTGGTTCAATAACCGGAGTAGATTGAGACCCCAGAAACCACAGCTGCAACTGGTGCCAGCTGGAAGCCTGCTCAGACCAATTCTCTTTGCTCACGAGCACCAGAAGACACCACCTTCTGGTGAGCAAAGTGTCACTGGCTCAGCTTGGGAGGTCCAGGCTGGTTGGACTCCCCAGAGGCATGGGACAATTTCTTTCCATATTTGGCCTCAGGAACTCAAGCCCTCAATTCTCCGGAAGAATCACAATTCAGTTCTCAGCAGCGAAAAGTCAAAAGAACATGTTTTCCACCAGGACCTGAGCCAGTCAGAAGCTGCCTCTTTTCAGAGGCTCTGAATCTAGTTCTGAAATAGATTGGTTTTCACTTACACCGAACAGCAAATACAACCATGACTGACAAGGTTTGGGAAAATTCTGACTCCATGCCTGTGCATGGGTGGGTAAGTCGTTTCCTTTCTTCAAGCTTTCATTTCCTCACCTATTAAGTAAAGGTGGAGTAGAAAGCTCTAGAAGACCTTTCTCAGGTGTTTGAAAGAGCTTGGAGCTCTGAAATAGCTCAGGCCCAAGCTTCTCTCCTACCTGTGGTTCAGATCACTGACATCAGCCTTTGGGGCCATATTACTATACTCTGAGCTTCCTTTCAGGAAGCTGCTTTGCATTAAGTAAGCTCTTATTGCTCTCTAGTCCCACTCTATTTGTCCAATTTTACTTCATTAACTACTTGTATTTTCTCCTCTTTGAATTTTGGGGCCTCTCTTCTTTGTAAAGTCACTTAATTTGATGCCTTAGCAACTGCATTTGTATTTCTAGTGGAATCGTCTACTCAGCCTCTTCTTTAAAACAAGAGAAGTACCTCCTTGGAAGAAAGGCAGATTGCCCCTTTATAAAGAAGCTCTTAAGCATTTACAGTTTCAAGATAAGTGGAAGTTCAGTTCAGTTCAGTAGGTCCATTGTGTCCGATTCTTTGCGACCCCATGAATCACAGCACGCCAGGCCTCCCTGTCCATCACCAACTCCCAGAGTTTACTCAAACTCATGTGCATCAAGTCGGTGATGCCATCCAGCCATCTCATCCTCTGTCATCCCCTTCTCCTCCTGCCCCCAATCCCTCCCAGCATCAGAGTCTTTTCCAATGAGTCAACTCTTTGCATGAGGTGGCCAAAGTACTGGAGTTTCAGCTTCAGCATCAGTCCTTCCAATGAATACCTAGGGCTGATCTCCTTTAGAATGAACTGGTTGGATCTCCTTGCAGTCCAAGGGACTCTCAAGAGTCTTCTCCAACACCACAGTTCAAAAGCATCAATTCTTCGGCACTCAGCTTTCTTCACAGTCCAACTCTCACATCCATACATGACCACTGGATAATCCATAGCCTTGGCTAGATGGACCTTTGTTGGCAAAGTAATGTCTCTGCTTTTGAATATGCTATCTAGGTTGGTCACAACTTTCCTTCCAAGGAGTAAGCGTCTTTTAATTTCATGGCTGCAATCACCATCTGCAGTTATTTTGGTGGATTCTAAAGATTAATGAACCCATTTAGGCATTTGTCCCATAGACAGTTATTAAATATCTTCCATGTACCAAGCACCATGCTAGGAGTATTACATATACCTTAAGTGTGCATGCTCAGTTGTGTCTGACTCTTTGTGACCCCATGAAATGTAACCCACCAGGTGCCTCTGTCCATGGAATGTTCCAGACAAGAATGCTGGAGCAGGTTGCCTTTTCCTGCTCCAGGGGATCTTCCTGAACCAGGGATCGAACCTGCATCTTCTGCATTGGTAGGCAGATTCTTTACCGCTGTGCCACCTGGGAAGCCCACATATACCTTATATCATCAATCAAATTAAAAATATTAATTTAACATCTACTAAGAATCTGGAAACTAAGATCATGGCATCTGGTCCCACCACTTCATGGGAAATAGATGGGGAAACAGTGGAAACAGTGTCAGACTTTATTTTGGGGGGCTCCCAAATCACTGCAGATGGTGATTGCAGCCATGAAATTAAAAGACGCTTACTCCTTGGAAGAAAATTTATGACCAACCTAGATAGCATATTGAAAAGCAGAGACATTACTTTGCCAACAAAGGTCCATCTAGTCAAGGCTATGGTTTTTCCACTAGTTATGTATGGATGTGAGAGTTGGACTGTGAAGAAAGCTGAGTGCTGAAGAATTGATGCTTTTGAACTGTGGTATTGGAAAGACTCTTGAGAGTCCCTTGGACTGCGAGGAAATCCAACCAGTCCATTCTAAAGGAGATCAGTCCTGGGTGTTCTTTGGAAGGAATGATGCTAAAGCTAAAACTCCAGTATTTTGGCCACCTCATGCGAAGAGTTGACTCATTGGAAAAGAGTCCGATGCTGGAGGGGATTGGGGGCAGGAGGAGAAGGGGACGACAGAGGATGAGATGACTGGATGGCATCACCGACTCAATGGACGTGGGTTTGGGTGAACTCCGGGAGTTGGTGATGGACAGGGAGGCCTGGCGTGCTGTGATTCATGGGGCCCGCAAAGAGTCAGACATGACTGAGCGACTGAACTGAACTGAACTGAACTGAAGAATCTGGAAACATACATACTGCATTTTTTATAAGTTTTCCTAAATTTTCCTTTCATAATATCTTTCCTGTTTAAAAAACTAAATAAATTTTATCGAGATGTAACTTACATTTTGGGGATACAATTCAGTGAGCTTTGACCAATATATTCACCCATATAACCACTCCAACCAAAATATAGAACATTTACATCACCCTTTGAGAGTCCCTTGTAGTCCTTTGCAATCAACTCCTGTCTGTTCCTGGCCCTAGGCAAGCCCCAATCTGTCATTATAGATTAGTTTTGTCTGTTCTAGAATGTCATTTAAGCAGAATCATGCAGCATGTTCTCTTGTGCATCAGCATATTGATTTTGAGATTTACCCATGTTGTTTGTATGTTTTATTCATTATCCCCTTTTACTGTTAAACACAATACATTGTAAAGACATGCCACAATTAGTTAATTCTTTCCTATGGTGATGATCACTTGAGTGGTTTCTAGTTTAGTCTACAAAAAATAAAACTGCCATAAACATTCACGGACAAGCCTATGTGTGAATACAGTTGATACTTGAACAACAGAGATTTGAACTGCACTTATACATGGATTGTTTTTCAGTAGATACTATAGTACTGCATGATCCATGGCTGGTTGAATCTGTGGATACAGAACCACAGATATATAATGGCAATGATGGGACCTGAACATTTTGTGGATTTTGGTAAATGTGGCAAGTCATAGAACCAATACCCTGCATATACCAAAGGACTATGATGAGATTCCCTGGTGGCTCAGTGGTAAAGAATCTGCCTGCTAATGTAAGAGACACGGATTCAACCCATGATTTAGAAGATCCCACATACTGTGTAGCAGCTAAGCCTGTGTGCCACAACTACTGAGCCTGTGCTCTGGAGACCATGAGCTGCAGCTACTAAAGCCTGTGTGCCCTAGAGCCTGTGCTGCACAACGGAGAAGCCGCTGCAATGAGAAGCCTGGGCACCGCAACGAGAGAGGAGCCCCTTTTTGCCTTTGCTGCAACTAGAGAAAAGGCCATGCAGCAAGGAAGACCCAACACAGCCAAAATAAATAAATTAATAAAAATTTTAAAAAAGAAGGACTATGGCACATGCTTTCATTTCTTTTAAATAAATACCTCAAAATGGAATATCTAGGTCACATATAAATGTATTTTTTACTTTATAAAAATCTGTCAAGCTGTATTTAAAAGAGTGGTACCATTTTACACTTCCAGAATTCTAGCTGCCCCACATCTTCACCAGTACTTAGTACTGATATCTTTTGATTCTGATGTCAATTCCAGCCTTGTAAGTGGATGTTTAGTGGTATTTCACTGTGATTTTAACTGCCATTTCCCTGATGACTAGCAATGTTGAGTATTCTTGGATATGCTTATTGATCGTGCTTATATCTTCATGCATTACTATAATAACTAGGATCTTCTGTTTGCTGTGGACTAGAAGCAATAAAAGATATAATGTTAGACATAGCAGGTTTTGTAAGTGTAGTTTACTTAGAATTTGTTCATGAAAGCTTGTTTTTGATTTCTTGAGATAATCATCTGGTTTTTCTCATTTACTCTGTTAATATGGTAAACTATATTGATTGATTTTTAAATGTCCTATTAACTTTGCATTTTCATTTGTTCATATATGACAGTAAAGCATCAGAAATTAAAAACTGCCCAAAACCCACAATGCATGGGTAAGCCTTGTCTACTGATGAGCTTCTTTATAGGGAGATCTGGATTGTTCATAGTGTTTAGGAATTCCCACATGTCAGTATTTACATTTCTTTTCCCTTTGGTTGGTCAGATACCCCATAAAAATTTTGTCCTTAAACGTTAAGCCCTATTTCCCACTGATTTATTGCTTCATGAAGGAAGAGAATATTATTATAGGGTATGTAGGCTTTCTGTGTAATCTCTGTTTTCTCTTTGGTTCTCAAACATCAGCTTTGTCGCTGGTTCAACTGCTCTAAGGACTAACCCTCCATTATTTTGTGCTGTAGGAAGGAAATGATGTCTATAATATTAGAGAGGAGAAAGTATCTAAAGGTGTGGTTTCTTCCTACACAATCTTTAGGCAATCATTCTGAGACCCATTTCAGAAGTATTTGATCATTTGAACTTCTGAAACTTTCTGGAGTTTCATGGGTACAGAATAGAATGTTTTCAAGACCCTTGTATTTCTAACTTGGGTTTCAGAGTTCCAAAATATCTTGGCTCTCTCTTATTGATAATTTTCTTGTTTCTTGTCTTTTTGTCTTTGTGAATTTATGCCTTCTTGAAATCTTTTCACTGTCTTTCGAAACACAGTTTGCAGAAGCAAGAGAGATGCTTAATCATCTTGCTTAAAAAAGAAAACAAGTTCTGGCTTTGGGTTTTTTTTTTTAATGTTTTTTAAATATTTGATGAGGAAACTGAGACATATTAAGGCTACAGGAATAAGCAGATATTACTACAGGGGCTTGTAGGCTATGAAAATGTGTTTTCCTTCTTCCTGAAAGCAGTGGAGAGCAATGAGGGAAAAGGAGGATAGCAACATAATCATAATTAGACTTTAAAATGAGTATGTCTGGAGTATCAAAATTCGTTGAAAAGAGTCAAGAATAAAGTAGAGACTAGATTGGAGGCTCTGGCAGCAATTTAAAAAAGAGTTACGGCAATTTGATCTAGGGAGTGAATCACGGACCATCACCTTCATCCCTACAATCAATGGTTTCTCTCAGTCTGTCTTCCTTCCTTTCTTTAATTTGGCAGAATTAATCCTGCCAAAAGTACCTTCAAAAAATTCCCCTGCTACATCTTCTTTTCATCTTTAGGCTGAAATATTATATCATCTAGTTCCTAAGGATCCACCAAACACACCTTGAATCCTCTACTTTGCTGCCAGAATTATTTTTCGAGAACACAGGCTTGATTATGTGACTCTTTTAAAGAAAACTTTTCAATGACTCCCTAAATTCAGAAGACATAGCTTGAGATCCTTCATCTGACATTCATTTTTATTAGGGTTTACGAAAGTATTCATCTATAACGTATTGAACACTTTTAGAAAGAAAAAGTCTTCACCATCGACAATTCAAAAAACACTGCTTCAGATAATCTTATCCATGTTAGTAAAACTCTTGAAGAACCATGTTCTTAACCCAATTGCTTTGGCATCACAAGCATCATAAATGCCTTGGAAATAGCAGGTTGAAAATAAGAGAGGGAAAAGAAGGGAACATTAATATCTATCAAATACTGGTTCTCTCTCTGTCACTTTTCTGGGAGTTTTTCACGGTAGTAAAGTGAAGAAACTGTTTTAACTACTGAAATTAAAGTTTCCCTTGGGGATGAGATTCTTCCTTCGGGAAAATACCTTGATATTTTAAAAAACCAGCTCCAACTTCTGTTTGACCTGCAGACTATTCTATTTTTCTTTTTTGTTTCACTAGAGATTTCTATTAGGAAGACTGACATCCATTGCCCTTTCTCAGATGTGTGTACTCCATGCACGCATGTGTGCATGCTAAGTCATTTCAGTCATGTCTGACTCTTTGCTATCCTGTGGACTGTAGCCTGCCAGGCTCCTCTGTCCATGGTATTGTCCAGGCAAGAATACTGGAGTGGGTTGCCATTCCCTTCCCCAGGGGATCTTCCCAACCCAGAGATCATATCTCTTATGTCTCCTGCATTGGCAGGCGGTTCTTTCCCACTAGTGCCCCTGGGGATCCCTGCATGTACTCCATACATGCTTAACTTCCCCAGACAGAGCTCCAAGACCAGGAGTTATATTTGCTTTGTGGAGTGCAAGGAACTGTTCTTTGTGTTCTTGCTTTCAATTTCCCTGGCTCATTATTTTATGATAATCCTCAGTGCCTCTTGGCCATCTACAGATTAGCCTAATTTTCGGCTACTCTGCTCATCTGACCTTAAAACTGGAGCTTTCTATTTTGCCCACAGATTTAATCTTACTCCATTCTTCCTAGTCAGTCTGTTCACTTGAGAAGAGAAATAATCCCATGGCCTGAGCATCCATTGTCAGGACAGTCAGGCTTTGAGTTCTATTCCAAACAGTGCCCTGGGTTCTAAACTCTGAGTTCAAGGTCTGCATTTTTATAACTGATTCTCATATCTAAGTCCCTTACTGGTGTCCAAGCTTTCTAGGATTGGGGTCCTTAGGGACTGAAGTTATGATTCTGAACCCATTCATTAGAACTAAATCCTCTTCTATACCTCTGCCACAATGAAAGACCGCCAATCCTCCTCTTGGTTTAGCCTGTAGGTACCATCTAAATATTATTCTCTATCCCAGATAGATAGAGACGTGGAGCCTTATGACATTTCTTCTGGATCTATAATGGGTGGGAAATTATGATAATGAAACTTCTAGTTTACATCCTTAGGTTCCATGTTATAAACTTTAAACACAAAGAAAGAAAATTCCAGACCTTCTAGGTAAGGATGAGGAAGGACTAGGAATTTGGAGGTAAAAGCCTCTCTATAGCTCTTTAACCTTATGTTACTTACTCAAAGTAAGCTGTGACTATATTGAGGCAGGGTTTGCCCCAGACATCTGTGCAGCAGACCACGTTTCTCTTTCCTCAGATTTCTTCTGTTGACCTCTGTTGCTTACAGTACAGAATCCAAATGCTGAGACTTATATTCAAGGGTTACCACAGGCTGGTTACAAGCAATTTTTCCAATCTTATTTCCATGTCCTGTGCATGATAATCGCTGCCTCTTCCTCGTGCGTGATAGTCCTCCCTTAATTCTTCGCTTACTAAACTCAATCCAAGATCTTTTCATTTCAGTCCATTAGCACCACATTCTCAGATAGCGTTTCCTGTTCCTTACAAGAACTGCAGCGAAGCACTCTTTTATCTGGGATCCTCAGCACTTTGTTTATAACCACCCAAACACACATTTCACTCTATCACATGATTTGGCTCATTGTTTACATGCCTTTCTTTTCTTACTCATCCAGAGCATTTTTTAAGAGGTTTAAACCTGCTTTGTACTCTGTGCTATATTCCTGCTCTTGGATTCTATCATAATGCACTGAGTAAGGCATTGGTGATAAAATGAGGTTGAGGACAGGATGAAATTTTGGAATCAGGCACATTTACACTGGGAAATAAGATCTGCCATTTACTAACGGTGTGATTGGGAAAGCTACATAGTCCCCAAGTCTTGGTTCCCTCATCTATCATATGAGAAGAGCATTGCCTGCATCAAAATTTTGCTTTAAGGGCTCCCTAATAGGAAATACATAGAAAGATTGGCACCACGTAGGGTATACAATTAATGTTTCTTCCCCAGACCTCTCATTCCCACCATCCAGAATCTACTCTCCACTGTAACCTCCTCTCCCACTCAAGCTTTTAAGTTCTATCCCACCATTAATAAATTAACACATATTAAATCAGATTGAATCCTCTGCCACTAGCCCCCTGGAATCAGGAAGCCAATGACTCACAGTTTTTAATTGATCTATTGACTTCTTTCTCTGCAGGCTTTCTGCTTGTTCGGTGCCTCACTTCCTCGCTTTTCCCCTCCTCCCCCAGGCTGGCCTGGTATGAATCCTTCTTTTGTGTGCTCTTTCTGTTCTAAAATTTCATTTCCACCTTCAGGTTCTTTGTTTACGTGGTGTCTCTCTTCTGATGAAAGAGCATGGCCTTATGGAGCTGGCATTTGTTTAATCTTCTGGCTTCTGAAGACCCGTCTTTATGAGCTTCCTAATGTTCCCAGGGCTGGGGACTTCAGCACACAAATGAGTGCTTTCTGAGTAAGTGCTCCAACCTGAAAGGAGAGCTGTTCCAAGGTTATGTCATCTCCTGCCATGGCGCTTCCTCCTCCACAGCCAGGCAAAATAAAAGTTTCCATGGAGATGGAACAGAAATGAGTCTGTCTGATCAATTCTGATTTTCATAAATAGGAATCCATTTAAAGTCTATATTGAGGCTTGAGCTGCTTGTCATAGTTAAGAAGAGAGTGGGAAGTTGTCGAGTAAATTCTAGCATTGGATATCTACTCAGTTTAGTAGAAGACGAAGACTGGACCCTTGCCATAAGGTGGTTTAAAATTTAGTTGGAAAATGAAAATTTATTCAGGGAATGAACAGTGATTCATAAGATAAAGAGGATAATTAATGGTTAAGAACTAGGAAGAGCTAGTTTAATTACTATTTATTGACATCACATGAATAAATGAATAACATGATGGCTATGAATTGTTTGTGACTTCATGTCCTACAACTTCATATGTTGAAACCCCGATACTCAGAGAGATGCTGTCTGGAAGTAGGACCTTTGGGAAGTTATTAGGTCACGAGCAGAGCCATCATGATGGAATAAGTGTCCTTATAAGAAGAGACAGGGGAAAGTTTGCTTCCTCTCTCTCCTCCTCCACCCTCTCTTTTTCTCTCCCCACCACGTGAGGACACAGCAAGAAGGAAGCGAATCAGGAAAAAGATCCTGCTGGTATCCTGATCTTCAACTTATGAGACTCCAGAACTATGAGAAATAAATTTCTGTCCTTCAAACTGCCTAAAAAGCCTATGGTATTTGTTGTAACAGCTCAAACTGACTAAGGCAATGATTGAAAGAATGAATAAAACTGGTCAAAGAAATGAATACATCTCTTACACTTAAAATGTTGACAAAGTAACTAATTCAAACCAATTTAAATCATCTTTAAATTATTTATATTGAAACTCCACCCTGATCTCATGAAATCAGCAATTTAAGCAATTTCAGTGAAGACCACTTCAGTAACCACATGGACCAGATGGTGCACTGAGTACAAAAGAAAAACAAAATGAGTAAGATCTTGTCCTTTCTCTAAAATACAAACAAAATTTTCCCTTCACCCCCCTGCCCTAAGCATAAATCCATGACCTAGCATTGAATAGAAACCAGCATATCATCAATTTTAAGTATAACAATAGGTTGAATGCAAATTGTGTTGGGATTCAGTATGACTTGCTGACTGATCTGTAAGCATTACTCAGTGTGTCTATTCCATCAGTTGCAGAGCTTTATCTCTCTCTTCTGGAAGTAGTTTGACGCTTTTTGTTCTCTGTTCTTGGTATGTGAAATATCTGTTATGTTCTCAATCAGAACATAAATTTCTTGAGAGCAGGATCTGTTTTTACATTTATCTTCCACAGAGCCTAACATAGTGTCTGGCATACGGCAGATACTCAATTATATTGGATGAAGGAGTGAAGGAGCAAGTCTAATATAAAATACCAACATGTATTTGCTCAATAAGGATTTGGGAATTGTTACTATGTCAGACACAAATCTAGGCAATGGAGACATAAAGATGAATAAAACTATCTCCTGATGCTTCAGAAACTCTCAGCCTGGTTGGAAACTCCAAATGCAAACCAATAATGATGATTCACTGTGCTAAGTATCACGGTGATGATAAACACTGGACGTTTTATGAGCAATCGGCAAGGCTCAAGAATTCTGAAAAGACATAGGTGGATAGGTGAACTTGAAGTTGAACATAAAGGATGAAGAAGTTTGCCATATGAAAAGTTAGGAAGATAATTCTGCAGAAGGATAAGAATGGCAAATACTGGTGAGATGAAGCTAATTACAAAGAAAAGTATCAGTACATGCAAAGGCAAAGAGTAAAGAGAATGTCTGATGTTTAAAATAGTTTGAGGTGGCCAGAGTGAGGTGTGTTTTGTTGAGCCATAGGATAAGGGGGATAGCAAGGTAGACTGTGTTTTTTGTTTGTTTGTTTGCTTAGTCAAGGTCAGATTATGAAGGTCTGGCCTTACTGTTCAACTTAATCTCTTGAACAATAACAAGTCATTGATTTTCTTTAAAGAGAGTAGCAAGATAATGAAATTTTTGTCTTAGAAAGGTAATTCTAAGATGGGGAAACTGATCCTGAGGATCAAGGAAGGAAGGAAATGTTTACTGAGTGATGACTATGTGCCAGGAAATTTACTGGATGCTTTCATGGATAATACTGAAGTTCCCTTGTTTAATCCTTGTGAGCCAAGAAAAAATAAACATTAATATGTTTATTTCAGAGCTTCCCAGGTGGCTCAGTGAGTAAAGAATCTGTCTGCAAAGTGGGAGACCCAGGAACTCGGGTTCAATCCCTGAGTTGGGAAGATCCTCTGGAGGAGGAAATGGCAACCCACTCCAATATTCTGGCCTGGAGAATCCCTGGACAGAGGAGCCTGGTGGGCTATAGTCCATAGGGTTGAAAAGAATCATACACAACAGAAGCAACTGAGAACACAGCATGTTTATTTTTAAAAGGAAAGATCTAATTCTTGAAACTGGGAATCAAAAATGATCAGAAGAGAAATGATCAGTAGAGAAACTACTTAAAATTCTAGGAAAGACCTAAAGTAGGTCAATGCCAGATTAATGGTTTTAGAGAGGGCAGGGTAAGAAGGGCATAAGGGTAAGGATCCAACATATTGGGGAAGTTTAGAAAGCATAACCAATAGAATTGTTATCAGTTGGATGTAATAATGAGAAAGATGAATACTCAATGGTGAATTCAAAGTCTCTAGAGAGTTGAAAAGCCTGGGTGGGTCTTATATAATAATTTTTGAATTGTTTGAGTATTTTTCAGATTTATTTTCATACCATTATCTTGCAATCCATTGAGGTAGATAGAAATTTTCTTTGGGATGCAAACCAGAGTTTTAGAGATGTGTGCTCTTAGGGTATTCCCCTGGGAGTCAGCTACAGTGCCAGGAAAAATCCCAGGTATCCAGTTGTATCTTTCAACTTGATTGGATTGAGAGAATTTCAGTTGTTAAAGTATTCAGAGGAATTTGGAAGCAAACAAATATATAAGCACAAAGAATTTTATCCGAAGGGAGACACCACCCAGAGTCTTGGCAAGCCTGAATTCACTTGGAAGCAATTAGTAACCCAAGAGACTGATATCATAGAGGATCAAAGCATTCACTGAAAAGTGATTTGGGAAGCAAAGAGGCCACCAGTGATTTCACAGCAAGCCATGCCGTGATTATGAAACAGTGTGTTTTGCAATGTTCTGCACAGCAGAGAAATGACTCCATTCCCAGAGAAGGTCTGCTGACATCCAAAAAGCCTCTTTCTTATGCTTCCAAGGACTTTGAGTATCACATATTCCCTTTCTCAGGCTTAATTTTGGTGGTCTACTCTCTATTTTGAGAGTTCCCTTAACAACTCTCATAACTGGAAAATTTAGTCATGCACATACCAACCCTTTTGTTTTACAAAAGAATTGAGAGTACAAGAAAGGATTTGAAATGAGGAGATAAGAGAAAAAAAAAAAAAAAACATCTTCTAGATCCTCCTGTCATAATTCTGGTCACTTCCTCTGACCGAAGTGATGAAAGAGGAAACACAAACTGAGAATGTAGGTGACACAGGAAATTAGAAGGGGAGGAGAGAGGCAGCGACTTCAAAAAGGCTTCTCCTATCTCACGTATCTACAAACTCCCCACAAATGTGTCTAAATAGCAGCCTACTTTTTTGTTTTATAGTTCTTATCAAAGTTTGCAAATATATTTTTAAAACTATGGGCACCACTCTTGATCCCTGAAATGCCCATTAGTAGGTAAAAATGATGGTGCTCAGTACAATACAGTGAGGGATGTGTATGGGTGTGGACACACGTTTGTGGTGTATGTGTGTGTGAGTGAGCACTAGTGCCTGCCAAGATGAGAAGATGCCTCAAAATTCTCAAATGGAGGTCCAGGTAGGAGGGGGGTTATTTACGGGTTTCAATTATCGTACTCGGGGATTGAACCAGACCAATGAGCTAATGGAATGGCGGCTTCTGTATATGAGAGCTTACTTTCAGGATCACATTCTCTAAGGACGGAAAACTCAGACCATTTAGATTCGGAACCGATTATCAAAACCCTTTACAACCAACCCCAACCTTCTCTACCTCTGCCGTCTCCCAGTTCTCTTTCCTCAGTCCTTAGACACACACACTCACACTCCGCCCTACCTCTCAGCCATGCTCTGATTTCTACTGTGTTGGTTTCCTATTCCTGCTGTAACAAATCACCACAAACCTAGCGGCTTAACAAAGCGCAGACTGATCATCTTACAGTGATAAAGGTCAGAAGTCCAATGCAAATCTTGTACTAAGTACAGGGTTGTGTCCCTTCCTGATTCTCTGGAGGAGGACAAGTTCACTTGGTTTTCCCAGCTTCTAGAGACTGCCTGCTGTTCCTTGGCTTATGACTCCATTTTTCCTTCTTCAAAGTCAATAATACAGGATTTTCAAAACTGTCTCTAACTCTGACCTTCTTTTGCTTCCTTTCTTCCTTAAAAAAGGATCCTTATAACTGGGTCCATCAGGATGATATAGGATAAACGCCCCATCTTAAATATCTTATCATACTCACATCAGTAAAGTTGCTTTTTCCACATAAAGTAACATATTCCCAGGCACTGGGAAGGAGGCCATGATCATCTTTGGAGGACAGTCTTTTTTTTACCTCCTATGCCTGTAGGACACTAAGTACATTCCCACTTTTATATCTTTTCTTAGGCTAATTTCTCTGCCTACATTCCCTTTTCTCTCCTTTCTACCTGGAGATCACCTACCTTGACTAGGACCTCATCTCTGAATCTTTGAGTAATTATCCATTTTCCTCTTGGAATAATTACTGTTAGATCCTCATGGCAATGTGTTAAATATTGAGTCTATTATAGCATCCATCACATGGAGTTGTTTTTCTTTGTCACTTGTCTGCCTCTTGAGTAGGCTGGGAGTTTTTCAAGGTCAGGATATATACCTTAACTATTTCTTGTTTACTTATTAGGGAAGTGCCATTAGTAAGAGGCTTCACAGGGGCTCAGTGGTGACGAGTCCATCTCTCAGTGCAGGAGATTCAAGAGATGTGGGTTCAATCCTTGGGTCAGGAAGATCCCCTGGAGAAGGAAATGGCTACCCACTCCAGTATTCTTGCCTGGAGAATTCCATGGATAGAAGAGCCTGATGGGCTACAGTTCATAGGATCACAAGTAGTCAGACATGACTGAGCAACTGGGCACATATGCCATTAGTAAACACTGTTTATCTTATATTTGATTGAATTTACTGATTTAGGTAGAATAACTTTGTTGTGCCCTTCTAAGTCCAATTCAATAACTGCCAATAACTATGTCCTGATATAACTATGTCTTAGCTGGTACCATAATAACAGAACAGATGTTGGAAGAAATCCCTAGGAAAAAAGATTTATTTGTGTGATGCCAAAACATAGAGCTGAGACCAATACCCCAACATTACTGATCCATTTTGATTTATCATGAGCATGAGTTTTCTGATGAAAAGAGCTTCAAATCAAAAAGAAACTTGCTCCTACTCAGGGAGAGAGCAAGCAAGGGAATCTGTTCTTTGCTCTCTTTCCGCTCTGCTGCAGCAGGGGCTCCAGTAAAGCCTTGCCTGAAAAAAAGAGATTCAGTTATTTGAATCATCTTCCAAAGAGAGCAATGCGCTCCTAGCATGAGAATATACCAGTATAAATGATAACATACAGAAATATAAAGCTCTATGCATTATCTCATCTGAATCCCCACATTAATTAAGTAGGTATAGTATAGTATCCCAATTGACAAAAGAAGAAATTAAAGTTCTGGAAAGTTGTGACTATTAGCAATTGACATGTATGTTAGGCTAATTTCTCTGCCTGGATTCCCTTTCTCTCTTTTCCACT
Organism: Capricornis sumatraensis; assembly: GCF_032405125.1. Taxonomy (NCBI): domain Eukaryota; kingdom Metazoa; phylum Chordata; class Mammalia; order Artiodactyla; family Bovidae; genus Capricornis; species Capricornis sumatraensis. The sequence continues at coordinate 31,233,636 of NC_091079.1, forward strand.
TAGAGATCACCTACCTTGACTAGGACCTCTTCTCTGAATCTTTCACTAATTACTCATCTTACCCTTGGAAGAATTATGCTCAGTCGTGTCTGACCTTTTGCGACCCCATGGACTGTAGCCTGTCAGTATCCTCTGTCCATGGAACTCTCCAGGCTAGTGTAGTGAAGTGAGTAGCCACTCCCTTCTCCAGGGGTTCTACCTCACCCAGGGATTGAACCCAGACCTCCTGCTTTGCAGGTGGATTCTTTGCTATCTGAGCCTTTAGGGAATGCCAGAAGTAGAAGTAAAGTTTGGTCCTCTTGCTCAAATGTTAGTTCTTAATTTACTTCATTGCAATGAGCTTTAGATTCTTTCACCATTAGTTCTGAGGCAGAATAGCCCAAGGAACATTTTCTTCTTAAACTCCTTTGCATAATGCTATACAGGAATTGTTGAAAGACCACTTAGGACTCTTACTATAGTCAATGTATCTAATATTCCTTGGTGGTACAGTCAACCTGCTACTGAGTTAATGGTCTCCAGTGAACATCTTGTAGATCAGACTTTGAAAACAAAATACATCGCCAAAACCCATGGGCAAAAAATAAAAAAAAAAAGAGACAACTGGCTCTCAAAAAGAGGGATCATGTCACTTTAGTTGAATATAATGAACACACCTCCGTGATGACATGCAACAAGGAATACAGTCTTTGCAAAAATATTTTATAGTTTGGATAAGTCACTAAACAAACATAACTATGGTGCTTAACAACAAATAACAGCAAACACTAGGGAAGAAGGATAATATGATTCCAAGATTTACTATGTTATTATGTTCAAAATACCCAGTTTTTAACAAAATATTAGAAGACAAGAAAGAATCAGAAAAACATGGCCCACTCTCAAGCAAAATATAAATGAACAGAGACTGTCCCTGAGGAAGCCTAGCTATTGGATTCACTAGGCAAAGAAGTTAAATCACATGTCACAAATATGCTCAATGAGCTAAGGAAACCAATACTGTAGCTCTGCAGCAGTTTTGGAACTGGAAAGTACGAGTCCTATAGCTTTGTTCTTCACGATCAATGATTTTGGCTATTTTAGACATCTCCTGATTTGATTGAATAGGAATTTGAGAATCCAGTTTTGAAAATAAAGCTTATGTATCTTGAATAGTAATACATAAAATATGCAATTGCAAACCATTGGGTCAGCTATGTTACCCACCATGCAGATCAGAGAAACAGAGAAAGAAAGTTTGCAGAAAAAAAAAGAAAGAAAGAAAGAAAGAAAAGTTAGGTCAGAAGAGCAAAGTGAAGCAATGAAGAGAGAGAGGAAATCTTTATAACATTCACCTTCTTCATTCCAGATTCATTTCTGAGCTTCCATAACCCCTCTGTATCCTTTTAATACATTGTCTCTTTAACTTAAATTGGTAGGTTTTCTATCCTTTGAAATGAAATGAATCATAACTGTTACACAATGAGGAAATGAATACTGCTTTATAGACACAAAAACTACTGCATAGTTAAAAAGCAACAATAAAGAGATAACTTTCTTTTTCTCTTTCAAGCCATTTAAGTTTATATAGGATTTTAGAGTTTCTACAGTATATTTGAATGCAGTATCCAATTTCATCCTAATACTCCCCTGGAAGTAAATGTTATTATCACTCCTACTTTAAGGATTGGAAGACTGATACCTAGAAGAGTGATATGGCTTGCCCAAGTTGGCAGCAGAGCACAAGCAAAAATTAATGTATCCCATGAAAAGCAGCCTTTACTGAGCAGCCATTCTGTGAGTGATTGGTATCGGTGGCCGGGAACAGAAAGCAGCAAGTGATACCCTCATCCAGCCATCTCTTCGCCTGCACTTCCCCTCCCACAGCACACGGTCTCCTCTCTGCTAGACAGGGACAAGTAGAGTAAGCTGTGCCTCCCAGGTTAGTGCTGGTACCTCCAGCTCCCTAAAAAGGCTTTCTAGGGCACTCTGGTTGCCATGAGCTATCATCAGCTCAGCTGGCTTGGGTACCTGCTATAATCCTTAGAATCAGACCCTTTCCATTATTCTTTAGCCTTTTGCCTGTGTCCATTCCCATCTGACACCATAGATGTTCACTGATAAGGCAATTTTAAGATGGTAACTTTCTATCACTAAGATATCTGTACAAAAATTTTTGTGTTCTCTAACCAAAATATTTTGTATATGTAAAAGGCTGCTTCTAGAATTGGACCATTAGCCTCACCACAAAGTTGTGGTGGTGAATTAGTTGCAGAGATCAAAGGTATCAAACCAGAATCAGGCCTCTAGCAGATTCTAGTCCTGAGCAGCAGATTAGGACAAGAGATTCTATATTATTGCAAAAACAGCTATAATGGGTAAACAATAGTGCATGGACAAAATCTCCATGCTGCTTACTTTCTTTAGCAGTTTCATAGCAATTCAGATTAGTGTGGGCTCTTCAATGTCAGGGGCCCAGGATCTATTTATCTTGTAGTTTCAACATCCTCAGCACGTGGTTTCCAACTCTTGGTTCAAGATACTGCTCAAATAAAATCATCATGCTTATGTTCCAGTCAGCAGGAAGGAAGAAGAGGATCTCCCTTTAAGAATATTTCCTGAAAGTAGCATACTTATTTTCACTCAACAAAAAAAATGCACCAAAGCTTAGGCATGCCATTGTAGCTCATTGTCAAGAGATGGAGAAAAGTAATCTTTATTCTACGTAGATCTTAGTTCAGTTCAGTTGCTCAGTCATGTCTGACTCTTTGTGATCCCATGGACTGCAGCAAGCCAGGTCTCCCTGTCCATCACCAACTCCCGGAGTTTACTCAAACTCACGTCCATCACATTGGTGATGCCATCCAACCATCTCATCCTCTGTTGTCCCCTTCTCCTCCCACCTTCAATCTTTCCCACCATCAGGATCTTTTCAAATGGGTCAGTTCTTCTCATCAGGTGGCTTAAGTATTGAAGTTTCAGCTTCAATGAACATTGAATATTTTCAGCTTCCATTGAATATTCAGGACTGATTTCCTTTAGGATGGACTAATTGGATCTCCTTGCAGTCCAAGGGATTCTCAAGAGTCTCCTCCAACACCACAGTTCAAAAGCATCAATTCTTTGGTACTCAGCTTTCTTTTTAGTCCAACTCTCACATCCATACATGAATACTGGAGAAACCATAGCTTTGACTAGACAGACTTCTGTTGGCAAAGTAATATCTCTGCTTTTTAATATGCTGTCTAGGTTGGTCATAGCTTTTCTTCCAAGGAGTAAGTATCTTTTAACAGTCACCATCTGCAGTGATTTTGGAGCCCCTCAAAATAAAGTCTGTCACTGTTTCTGCTGTTTCCCCATCTATTTCCCATGAAGTGATGGGACCAGATACTATGACCTTAGTTTTCTGAATGTTGAGTTTTAAACCAACTTTTTCACTCTCCTCTTTCACTCTCATCAAGAGGCTTTTTAGTTCCTCTTCACTTTCTGCCATATGGGTGGTGTCATCTGCATATCTGAGGTTGTTGATATTTCTCCCGGCAATCTTGATTTCAGCTTGTGCTTCATCCAGTCCAGTGTTTTTCATGATGTACTCTGCATATAAGTTAAATAAGCAGGGTGACAATACGCAGCCTTAAAGTACTCCTTTTCTGATTTGGAATCAATCTGTTTTTCCATGCCCAGATCTAACTGTTGCTTCCTGACCTGCATACAGATTTTTCAAGAGGCAGGTCAGGCAGACTGGTATTCCCATCTCTTTAAGAATTTTCAGTTTGTGCTCAGCTTAAATGTATAAGTTGTATTAACAAAAGACAACAGGATATTAGAGGACAAGTAGCAATCTCTACCACAATGTGAAAGCTGTGGGTGAGGCCATTACATGGTTGTGCATGTGTGGCCTTTATGAAAATGCCAATATATTTAGAAGGTTCTGTTTCCTTGGATCAAATATATTGTTTCTCTTCTACAGAAGCATCCTGGTATACCAGCACCCTGGGGAAGCTGAGGAACATGTCCTCTGCAGAGCAGTAGAATGCTCAAGATGTGGCAATTTATAATGACAATATTGTTACAATAATCATGATAATAATGCCCCACATTTGCATAATGCTTTAGATTTCCAATATTTAACTTATCCTAATTGAACCCCAACCATGTGACAAAGATTTTAGTAATAACTCAGTTTTATAGAGGAGAAAATTGAGAAGCAGTGAGGTTAATTGCTTGTGTAAGTTTTATTGCACAGCAAGTAAATCCTAGTCCAAGGCCTGAGCATTCTCTTCTATTCAAATGATTCTGATTCAAATGTTCTTTGAGGTAGGCAATGCCAACATATAAGTGTAATTCTGGTTTCTGTTTATTTCTTCATTTGCTTATCAATGGTTGTTTACTGACCAGCCTGAAGAATGCAAAAGGAAGGAAACAGAACTCCTGACTTCAAAGACTTTTGAGAAGTTATTAGTGAAAAATGATAAATACGCCTGCGTGCTAAGTCACTTCAGTCGTGTTCGACTCTTTGCATCCCCACGCACTGTAGCCTGCCAGGCTTCTTTGTCATGGGATTTTCCAGGAAAAAATACTGGAGTGGGTGGCCATATCCTCCTCCAGGGTATCTTCCTGACCCAAGGATCAAAACTGTATTTCTTGCATCTCGTGCATTAACAGTGGATTCTTTGCCACTAGTGACACCTGGGATTGGCATGAACCAAGCACTTTGTTAAATATTTGATGTCTGCCTCCTTTAATCTTTGGGCTTCCCTAGTGACTGAGATGGTTGAGAATCTGCCTGCAATGCTGGAGACCTGGATTTGACCCCTGGGTCAGGAAGATACCCTGGAGAAGGGAAAGGCTACCCACGCCAGTATTCTTGCCTGGAAAATCCCATGGACAGAGGAGTCTGGTGGGCTATAGTTCACGGGATGGCAAAGAGTAGGATGTGACTGAGCAACTAACACTTTCCTTTAATCTTTAGAACTATGCTGTGAGGTTGATGATGTTATCCCCTCATAACATATGAACTTGCTGAGAGTCAGCAATATGCCTATGTTCACACAGTTCCTAAGTCATAAGATTGTTGGGTCTTAAGATCCAAGTTATCAACCACTGCCTCTTATAGTAACACGTCACTCTCTGAGCAACTATGAAAGGTAAGTAGTAGTATTTACAGGTGAGGAAACTGTTAACATTGCTTATAATTTTCATTCTTTTCACTCTGCCCTAAACAAGCAATAATGTGCAATGGTTGGACCACTATACATAGAAGTGGTATCCATATGGTTTCTAAGAAATTAGCTTTCTGCTGTGTGATTATTCTTGCATAGAAAACAACAGCTAGGCCTGTGTCTGTTCTTTATCACCATATGTGTGCATACCCAGTCACTTCAGTTGTGTCTGACTCTTTGTGACCCTGGGGACTATAGCCTTCCAGGCTATAGTTCATGGGATTCTCCAGACAAGAGTACTGGAGTGGATTGCCATGCCCTCCTCCAGGGGATCTTCCCAAACCAGGGATGGAACCTGTATCTCTTTCGTCTCCTGCATTAGCGGGCGGGTTCTTTACCACTAGCACTACCTGGAAAGCCCCTTATCACTATATCCATGGCCAATTCATAGTTCTATGCTAGAACCAGAAGTCACAAAACATTTGGGCATTTCTATTTTCTTTGCTTGCTTTTATGTGTTTTCTAGTTTAGCCTTCATTTCTATTATTAATATTTAAAATTTTTCAGTTATTTCCTAAAATTTTCTACTTCTTGTCTGAGTTTTTCTAAGTTTGATTAGAAATGATGTTCTTTTATATTCTGAGTAATCTTTAAAAAGTATTTTAGCTTGTTTTGAAATAGAAGGTGACAGTTTTTACCTGCTTTGTGGCTATAACTTTCTGGTATAATTTTATTGTCTATAGGCTTTTAAAATTGTTCTTTATTCTGTTTTTTTTTTTTCTCATGATGACTTAGCATGGGATATGATCTCAATACTTTTCTGCTGCTCAGTTTTATGTGAAATAAATTTTCATGAATTTTTAGAAGGTTGCAAGTTTCAAAGTAGCATTTTCAACTTTATCCCCTGTTTTGATCCTTCAGGTACTGTCCAGATTTCCTTCTGGGATTTCATGCTTTCTTTCCCCACCCCTCTTTTATCTGGACCTTCTTTTCTCATTCCAGTTTTTCTCCAGTGTCCTCTTCGTTCAGCTCCTAGAAATTTCTTGCCAGTGTTGAGCCCTATCCTAGAAAGGGTTTCTGACTGGTGAGTTTTGAGAGTTCATAAGATCTAGAATTAATACAACTCCTCCTGCTGCTGCTGCTGCTAAGTCGCTTCAGTCTTGTCCAACTCTGTGCGACCCCATAGACGGCTGCCCACCAGGCTCTCCTGTCCCTAGGATTCTCCAGGCAAGAACACTGGAGTGGGTTGCTATTCCTTCTCCAGTGCATTAAAGTGAAAAGTGAAAGTGAAGTCACTCAGTCCTGTCCAGTCAATTCCCATTCACCATTCCCTGAATTGGAAGAAACCACTCTTTAAGGTTTTGCTGCTGCTTTCAAATCACTTTGTTGCAATCTCCAGTGGATACTTACAGGCTATTTTGTGTTTTCTTGTTCTTCCTGCTGTTAAACATCCTCTAGTGCCCCCACTCGGAGAAGGCGATGGCACCCCACTCCAGGACTCTTGCCTGGAAAATCCCATTGATGGAGGAGCCTGGTGGGCTGCAGTCCATGGGGTCGCTAAGAGTCGGAGACGATTGAGCGACTTCACTTTGACTTTTCACTTTCATGCATTGGAGAAGGAAATGGCAACCCACTCCAGTGTTCTTGCCTAGAGAATTCCAGGGACAGGGGAGCCTGGTGGGCTGCTGTCTATGGGGTCACACAGAGTCAGACACGACTGAAGTGACTTAGTAGTAGTAGAAGTGCCCCCTGTGCTTTTTCATGGTATATGTTTTCAGCCTGCAGGTCCTTAGGTCATGACAAATTTTCCTTCCTTGCTTGGTGGGGTTCATAAGGGTACTGTTTTGTTATAAATATTGCCAATGGATTTTAGTTTTGTTATCCTGTTACTCTGTTTGTTTTATCTGGAAATTCTGAGAGATTCAAAATCCATATTGTAGTCATTAACACATTTCCAGAATCCCCAGGACATTTTACAGTCCAGTTCAGTTCAGTCACTCAGTCACGTCCGACTCTTTACAACCCCATGGACTGCAGTACACCAAGCCTCCCTGTCCATCACCAACTCACAGAGCTTACTCATACTCATGTCCATCGCATTGGTTGAGCCATCCAACCATCTCATCCTCTGTCATCCCCTTCTCCTCTCACCTTCAGTCTTTCCCAGCATCAGGGTTTTTTTCCAATGAGTCAGTTCATTGCATCAGGTGGCTTAAGTATTGGAGTTTCAGCTTCAGCATCAGTCCTTCCAATGAATATTCAGGACTGGTTTCCTTTAGGATGGACTGATCGGATCTCCTTGCAGTCCAAGGGATTCTCAAGAGTTTTCTCCAACACCACAGTTCAAAGGCATTAATTCTTCAGCACTCAGCTTTCTTTATAGTCCAACTCACATCCATACATGACTACTGGAAAAACCACGCCTTTGGCTACATGGACCTTTGGTTGCAAAGTAATGTCTCTGCTTTTTAATATGCTGTCTAGGTTGGTTATAGTCTTTGTGTTATTCATTTCTAGCTTAATTCCATCATGATTTGAGATCATATTCTGTGTAGTTTAATTTAGTTACTCTTTGTTTCTAGGTAAACTTCTTGTGATTAGGGAGCAATGCTTTGTATTCCTAAAACCTAACCAGCATTTGCCATACACCAATACTCAATAAATATTTATTAATTGTTGTTTTTATCTGATTTTCTTTTATTTCTCATTAAGATTATTTTGAATAGTTATCATGTACCCAGCAGTAACTTATGCATTTTGAAAGTTATCCTAGTCTATTCAAGCTTTATGAGAAAATAAGCAGACTGGGAAGCTGATAAGCAACAGAAACTTATTTCTCAGAATCCTGCAGAATGGATGTCCAAGATGAGTGTACCGACACAGTCAGTTGAGGGTGCTCTTCCAGGTTGCAATCATCTTCTTGCTGTGTCCTCACATGGTGGAAGGGGCTTTCTGGGGTCTCTTTTATAAGGGCAGAATCCCATTCATGAGAGACCCATCCTCATGACCTGATTCCCTCCCAAAGGCCCTACTTTTTAACACCATCACACTGAGCATTAAGATCTCAATATGTGAATTTGGGGAGGACAGAAGCTTTCAGACTCTAACAGAGGTAAAAAGAAATATAAGATACTGGTTTTGTCCCAAGATACTTTATATCCTTAAATCAGTGTTTCTTATGCTTGAAAATATTATTAGAGTCATGCAGACCAACTGAAATCATTAAACAATTGAAATCACAAAGCTTAGATATAAGCACATTTTGATTCACACGACAATAACTAGTTTATTAGTGTGTTCCCAGATTCCTGCAGGCACAGATCTGTTTCATGGTTCCATACAGTGCTAGAAGAAAGAGTCCCAGGGTTTTCTCCTTGAATGTTTCCTGCATGGATGTAGGTCATGAGAATAGCATCATATATCCACATATTTGTATTCTCTGCTAAAAATCTAAATAGTAAAGGACAGAAGAGCCTGGCAGTCCAGGTGGTCACAAAGAGTTGGACATGACTTAGCAAATGAACAACAACATTCTATAAAGATCAGAGTGATTTAAGAAGTAAAATTTGAAGACAAGCTTTGAATTTGAAGCAGGCTTGGAACTTCTATATAGCTATGCTATAGACAAAATAGAACTTGTAGAAAACTGGGCTCAAGTTTTTTGTATACCTAGCATTTCAGAGTTCTTACAAAATCTCTGACACTATTTATAGAGTTTTACATATATTCACTCATTTATTCTTCACAGCTTTATCAGTAAGTTGTTACTCACTTTATGGTCTTGGAAAATCACCTCAACTCACAGAACTTCATTTCCTTGCTTGTATGCTGTTAATTTCCTCAATTTAAGTCTGAATTTGGCAATAAGGAGTTCAACATCTGAGGCACAGTCAGCTCCTGGTCTTGTTTTCTCTGACTATATAGAGCTTCTCCATCATTGGCTGCAAAGAATATAATTAATCTGATTGAAGAAAGTAGGGAAAACCACTAGACCATTCAGATATGACCTAAACAAATCCCTTACAATTATACAGTGGAAGTGACAGATTCAAGGGATTAGATCTGATCCGCAGAGTGCCTGCTATGGAAAGAGGTTCATGGCATTGTACAGGAGGCACTGATCAAGATCACCCCAAGAAAAAGCAATGCAAAAAGAAAAAATGGTTGTCTCACTAGGCCTTACAAATAGCTGAGAAAATAAGAGAAGTAAAAGGTAAAGGAGAAAAGGAAAGATATACCCATTTGAATGCAGAGTTCCAAAGAATAGCAAGGAAAGATAAGAAAACCTTCTTCAGTGATCAATGCAAACAAATAGAGAAAAACAACAGAATGGGAAAGACTAGAGATCTTTTCAAGGAAATTAGAGATACCAAGGGAAAATTTCATGCGAAGATGGACACAATAAAGCACAGAAATGGTATGGACCTAACAGAACCAGAAGATATTAAGAAGAGGTGGCAAGAATACACAGAAGAACTATACAAAAAAGTTCTTCATGACCCAGATAACCACGATGGTGTCATCACTCACCTATAAATGGACATCTTGGAATACGAAGTCAAGTGGGCCTTAGGAAGCATCACTATGAAAAAAGCTAGTAGAGGTGATAGAATTCCACGTGAGCTATTCAAATCCTGAAAGATGATGCTGTGAAAGTGCTGCACTCAATATGCCAGCAAATTTGGAAACTTAGCAGTGGCCACAGAGCTGGAAAAGTCAGTTTTCACTCCAATCCCAAAGAAAGGCAATGCCAACGAATGCTCAAACTACCACACAATTGCACTCATATCATATGTTAGCAAAGTAATGCTCAAAATTCTCCAAGGCAGGCTTCAACAATACGTGAACCGTGAACTTCCATATGTTCAAGCTGGATTTAGAAAAGGCAGATGAATCACAGATCAAATTGCCAACATCTGCTGGATCACCAAAAAAGCAAGAGAGTTCCATTAAAACATTTCAGTTCAATTCAGTTCAGTCACTCAGTAGTGTCTGACTCTTTGTGATCTCATGGACTACAGCACACCAGGCCTTCTGTCCATCACCAACTCCTGGAGTTTACTCAAACTCATGTCCATTGAGTCAGTGATGCCATCCAACAATCTCATCGTCTATCGTCCCCTTCTCCTCCCACCTTGAATTTTTCCCAGCATCGGTGTCTTTTCAAATGATTCAGCTCTTCACATCAGGTGACCAAAGTATTGGAGTTTCAGATTCAACATCAGTCCATCCAATGAACATTCAGGACTGATTTCCTTTAGGATGATCTCCTTACAGTCCAAGGGACTCTCAAACGTCCTCTCCAACACCACAGTTCAAAAGCATCAATTCTTCTGTGCTCAAGAAAAAATGAACATGGGGAGTTCACCTTTCAGTGCCCTATCTTTTTGCCTTTTCATACTGTTCATGGGGCTCTCAAGGCAGGAATACTGAAATGGTTTGCCATTCCCTCTCCAGTGGACCACATTTTGTCAGAACTCTCCACCATGACCCATCTGTCTTTAGTGGCCCTACATGGCATGAGTCATAGTTTCATTGAGTCAGACAAGGCTGTAGTCCATGTGATTAGATTGGTTAGTTTTTGTTGGTTAGTGATTGTGGTTTTCAGTCTGTCTGCCCTCTGATGGAGAAGGATAAGAGGCTTATGGAAGCTTCCCGATGGGATAGACTGACTGAGGGGGATACTGGGTCTTGTTCTGAGGGCAGGGCAATGTTCAGTAAATCTTTAATCCAATTTTCTGTTGATGGGTGGAGCTGTGTTCCCTGTCACTGCTATTTACCTGGGGCCAAACTATGGTGGAGGTAATGAAGATAATGGTGATCTTCCTCAAAAGATCCCAGGCATGTACTGCTACAGTCCATGCCTCCAACCCTGCAACAGGCCACCACTGACCCATGCCTTCGCCAGAGACTCCCAGACTCCCACAGGCAAGTCTCCTGTGCAGTGACTGTTCCTTCCTCCTTGGTCTTAGGGCACAAGATGCTAATGTGTCCTCCGAGTCTATTTCCCAGTCCTACGTCAGTCCTGGCAGCTCTATGGTGGGATTAATGGCGACTTCCTCCAAGAGGACTTATGCCATACCCACACCCAGAGCCCTGGTCCCTGTGGCAGACCACTGCCGACCTGTACCTCCACGGGAGATGCTCAAACGCAGTTCTGTCTCAGTCTCTGTGGGATCCCTGGGTCCTGGCATGCACAAGGCTTGTTTGAGCCCTCTGAGTGTCTCTGGAGAGTATGGGGTTTGATTCTAAACATGAATTCGCCACTCCTACCATCTTATTGGGGCTTCTCTGACCTTGGATGTGGGGTATCTCTACATGGCCGGTCCAGCAAAGCATGGCTGCTGTTCCTGACCTTGGACATGGGTATCTTCTCTCCACCACTTGCCACTCCAGCACTGCACAGTAGAAAAACATCTATGTCTGCTTTATTGACTATGCCAAAGGCTTTGACTGTGTGGATCACAGCAAACTGTGGGAAATTCTTAAAGAGATGAGAATACCAGACCACCTGAATTGCCTCTTGAGAAATCTGTATGCAGTTCAAGAAGCAGCAGTTAGAACTGGACATGGAACAACAGACTGATTCCAAATCAGAAAAAGAGTACATCAAGGCTGCATATCATCATCCAGCTTATTTAACTTATATGCAGAGTACATCATGAAAAACGCTGGGCTGGATGAAGCACAAGCTGGAATCAAGACTGCAGGGAGAAATATCAATAACCTCAGATATGCAGATGACACCACCCTTATGGCAGAAAGTGAAGAAGAACTAAAGAACATCAATGAATATAGTAAAGTTGCAGGATATAAAATCAACACACAGAAATCCCTTGCATTCCTATACACTAATAATGAGAAAGTAGGAAAAGAAATTAAGGAAACAATTCCATTCACCATTGCAACAAAAAGAATAAAATACTTAGGAATATATCTACCCAAAGAAACTAAAGACCTATATATAGAAAACTATAAAACACTGATGAAAGAAATCAAAGAGGACACTAATAGATGGAGAAATATACCATGTTCATGGATTGGAAGAATCAATATAGTGAAAATGAGTATACTACCCAAAGCAATTTACAAATTCAACGCAATCCCTATCAAGCTACCAGCCATATTTTTCACAGAACTAGAACAAATAATTTCAAGATTTGTATGGAAATACAAAAAACCTCGAATAGCCAAAGCAATCTTGAGAAAGAAGAATGGAACTGGAGGAATCAACTTGCCTGACTTCAGGCTCTACTACAAAGCCACAGTCATCAAAACAGTATGGTACTGGCACAAAGACAGACATATAGATCAATGGAACAAAATAGAAAGCCCAGAGATAAATCCACACACATATGGACACCTTATCTTTGACAAAGGAGGCAAGAATATACAATGGAGTAAAGACAATCTCTTTAACAAGTGGTGCTGGGAAAACTGGTCAACCACTTGTAAAAGAATGAAACTAGATCACTTTCTAACACCGCACACAAAAATAAACTCAAAATGGATTAAAGATCTAAATGTAAGACCAGAAACTATAAAACTCCTAGAGGAGAATATAGGCAAAACACTCTCAGACATAAATCACAGCAGGATCCTCTATGATCCACCTCCCAGAATTCTGGAAATAAAAGCAAAAATAAACAAATGGGATCTAATTAAAATTAAAAGCTTCTGCACAACAAAGGAAACTATAAGCAAGGTGAAAAGACAGCCTTCTGAATGGGAGAAAATAATAGCAAATGAAGCAACTGACAAACAACTAATCTCAAAAATATACAAGCAACTTATGCAGCTCAATTCCAGAAAAATAAACGACCCAATCAAAAAATGGGCCAAAGAACTAAATAGACATTTCTCCAAAGAAGACATACAGATGGCTAACAAACACATGAAAAGATGCTCAACATCACTCATTATCAGAGAAATGCAAATCAAAACCACAATGAGGTACCACTTCACACCAGTCAGAATGGCTGCGATCCAAAAATCTGCAAGCAATAAATGCTGGAGAGGGTGTGGAGAAAAGGGAACCCTCCTACACTGTTGGTGGGAATGCAAACTAGTACAGCCACTATGGAGAACAGTGTGGAGATTCCTTAAAAAATTGCAAATAGAACTACCTTATGACCCAGCAATCCCACTGCTGGGTATACACAACGAGGAAACCAGAATTGAAAGAGACACATGTACCCCAATGTTCATCGCAGCACTGTTTATAATAGCCAGGACATGGAAACAACCTAGATGTCCATCAGCAGATGAATGGATAAGAAAGCTTTGGTACATGTACACAATGGAGTATTACTCAGCCGTTAAAAAGAATTCATTTGAATCAGTTCTGATGAGATGGATGAAACTGGAGCCGATTATACAGAGTGAAGTAAGCCAGAAAGAAAAACACCAATACAGTATACTAACACATATATATGGAATTTAAAAAGATGGCAATGACGACCCTGTATGCAAGACAGGAAAAAAAGACACAGCTGTGTATAACGGACTTTTGGACTCAGAGAGAGAGGGAGAGGGCGGGATGATTTGGGAGAATGGCATTCTATCATGTATACTATCATGTAAGAATTGAATCGCCAGTCTATGTCTGACGCAGGATACAGCATGCTTGGGGCTGGTGCATGGGGATCACCCACAGAGATGTTATGGGGAGGGAGGTGGGAGGGGGTTTCATGTTTGGGAACACATGTAAGAATTAAAGATTTTAAAATAAAAAAAAAAATAAAAGAAAGTGAAAGAGGAGAGTGAAAAAATTGGCTTAAAACCCAACATTCAGAAAACTAAGATCATAGCATCTGGTCCCATCACTTCATGGTAAATAGATGGGGAAACAATGGAAACAATGACAGACTATTTTGGGGGCTCCAAAATCACTGCAGATGGTGGCTGCAGCCATGAAATTAAAAGAGGCTTGCTCCTTGGAAGAAAAGCTATGACCAACCTAGATGACATATTAAAAAGCAGAGACATTACTTTGCCAACTAAGGTTCATCTAGTCAAGGCTATGGTTTTTCCAGTATTCATGTATGGATGTGAGAGTTGGACTATAAAGAAATCTGAGCACCGAATAATTGATGCTTTTGAACTGTGGTGTTGGAGAAAACTCTTGAGAATCCCTTGGACTGCAAGGAGATCCAGCCAGTCCATCCTAAAGGAAACCAGTCCTGAATATTCATTGGAAGGACTGATGTTGAAGCTGACACTCCAATGCTTTGGTCACCTGATGCGATGAACTGACTCATTGGAAAAGACCCTGATGCTGGGAAAGATTGAAGGTGGGAAGAGAAGGGGACAAGAGAGGATGAGATGGTTGGATGGCATCACCAATGTGATGGACATGAGTTTGAGGGAACTCCAGAAGCTGGTGATGGACAGAGAGGCCTGGCGTGCTACAGTCCATAGGATCACAAAGAGTGTGCCAGAACTGAGCGACTGAACTGAACTGAACTGAGGCTGTGAATTACCAGAGCCATTTCACAGGGCTAACTCAGGCTTTTTTAATGTACATGAAATCTATAATCTAAAACTACAAGACACTACTATTATTTTCAGTCCCTAACACTGTGATATGCTAATGCACAAACTGATACGATTTAGGAATTGATTTACATAGTATAGTAAATAATCTACCTGCAATGCAGGAGACCCAGGTTCGATCCCTGGGTTGGAAAGATCCCCTGGAGAAGGAAATGGCAACCCATGCCAGTATTCTTGGCTGGAGAACTCCATAGACAGAGAAGTCTGGTGGATTACAGTCCATGGGATCACAAAGAGTCGGACATGACCAAGCCACTAACACTTTACATAATACAGAATGCGAGTGCCATACCAAAGAAGTTGTGGGCTGGGACATTGAGGCAGGAAATGAATTTGTATAGTACATTAACTTTAGTTATAAATGAAAGCATGAGAAAAAAAAAAAAAAACATGAAGATTGCAGAACAAGAATAGGAATAATATTTCCTGAAATATCAAGAAGGGTTACCTGTGTGAGATGAAAATGTATACACTAAAATACCATAGATGCATAATAAAATAGAATGGATGTTTATTTATACTTGCAATATATGACTTTCATCATTGTCCTTCTTCTAGGTATTTTGATTATTTTTGTGTGTGTTTTTGATATTTGACTATAAGCTTTTTAAGGACAAGGATCAAAATTTTCCATTTTTCCAACCCCTTTACATGAATGAAAGAATATAGTAAGTGGAGTAAGAGATATGAGTTGAAATTTTTGCTCTATTCAATTATTATGTGGCCAGAAAATTTTTTCAACCGTGAAATGGAGAGGATGAGCTTGAACAAACAAAATCACACAGTTGTTCTGAGAGTTAAGCAAAACTACAGAAGATACACTATCAGTTGAAGTGATATCCAATGGTTCATGATTGACACCATCATTACTACCATCATCATTACCATCACTTCACTATAATCAATATTAGATCCAACACTTTGTCTTGCAAAGTAAGCCGGTGAGTATTTGCTGAATGAAGGAATGATGAAGCAAATGGATGAATAAGTGAATGAGATAAGATGGACTAGAAAAATAAAAAACAAAAAACAGGGACCTCAATTACCCATAGGTTTGAAATTTCATTTAGAGAAGGCAAAAGATGGATTACCAGTGCTTGATTTTGAAGTCCTGCTTTGTGTATAGTTTTCTGAGTAAAAGTTAAGTTTAGCTTGAATAGACCCCAAGTAAAAGTACTAGGTAGGAATGGAAAAAAAATCTTCCTTTTCTAAAATGAAAATATAAGTACTTTGGCATAGATAAAAGCCATTTTTTTTCCCCAATGGCCTTGAATGACCTTCCAGCAGAAAAGAGGAGAACCCAACACCCTTCTTAATTAAGTGTGTTGTGGTCAAACCCTACAGGAAGATTTAACCTTGTTCAGACTCCTGGCACCTACATCCAGATCAGGCAGGCATTTCCAGAAATGAATTTTTACCGCTGAAGTCGAATATGTTACTTCACAGAGAAAAGAATACCAGCTAACTTTAGGAGCACATACACCTCATGACACCTGCCCCTTTTAGGAAACTTGTGTCTATGAAAAATTTCTTAAAAGTCAAGAATCACTTTTGATTCAAGGTAATATTGTTTTTGCTGGTTTTTTGTTTTTTTCCTTAAAGATAAAGAATGTCAGGCTGAATGGGAAAAAAATCAGACGTGGAAAACATTTGTAAGATTTAAAACAGTGTCCTGTTTTACATCTCTGGCTCCATTTCACAGGGTCGTCTCATGGACAATGAAAGGAAGGAAAACCCACAAAACCAACCTACTCGGTGGGTGGAGGAGAAGAAATGAAAGAGTGAAAAAACAAACAAAAACAAAAGCAACTTTTTGTTTAAAATAGAATCACTTGCTCACGATAAAAAAATTAAAAAAAATCTAAATTACAAGTATTGTTAAGGACTTTTATGAATTAGTTTACATAGATGCAACAGCTTTTTCATGCACCTATGAATATTTGTACTTGTGTTTTTATTGGTTTTGTAAAAAAAGAAAACAAAAAAGCAGTTTTTAAATCACAACAATGAGCAATCACATGTAAGAAAGGTACTAAGGATCCCAAACATTAAGACCATTGGGTTGGAAATAGAGAAGAAAAATATGAAAAACTTTCCCCATTTTCTTCTCATTTCACCTTTAAACTTGGTTTTATCATTTTGGCCTGAAGAACTGTGAATTCTCATAACTCATTTGAGCTTTTTATTCTGGGTGATGGGTAAGTATGAAAATGTCTCCATGCTTGCTGTGGGGTGGGAAGATATATCTATGCCCTCAGTTCAGTTCAGTTCAGTTCAGTTCAGTTGCTCAGTCGTGTCCAACTCTTTGCGACCCCATGAATCGCAGCATGCCAGGCCTCCCTGTCCATCACCATCTCCCGGAGTTCATTCAGACTCACGTCCATCGAGTCAGTGATGCCATCCAGCCATCTTATCCTGGGTCATCCCCTTCTCCTCCTGCCCCCAATCCCTCCCAGCATCAGAGTCTTTTCCAATGAGTCAACCCTTTGCATGAGGTGTCCAAAGTACTGGAGATTCAGCTTTAGCATCATTCCTTCCAAAGAAATCCCAGGGCTCATCTCCTTCAGAATGGACTGGTTGGATCTCCTTGCAGTCCAAGGGACTCTCAAGAGTCTTCTCCAACACCACAGTTCAAACGCATCAATTCTTCGGCACTCAGCCTTGTTCACAGTCCAACTCTCACATCCATACATGACCACAGGAAAAACCATAGCCTTGACTAGACGGACCTTAGTCGGCAAAGCAATGTCTCTGCTTTTGAATATACTATCTAGGTTTGTCATAACTTTTCTTCCAAGGAGTAAGCATCTTTTAATTTTATGTCTGCAGTCACCATCTGCAGTGATTTTGGAGCCCAAAAAAATAAAGTCTGACACTGTCTCTACTGTTTCCCCATCTATTTCCCATGAAGTGATGGAACCAGATGCCATCATCTTCGTTTTCTGAATGTTGAGCTTTAAGCCAACTTTTTCACTCTCCTCTTTCACTTTCACCAAGAGGCTTTCTAGCTCCTCTTCACTTTCTGCCATAAGGGTGGTGTCATCTGCATATCTGAGGTTATTGATATTTCTCCCAGCAATCTTGATTCCAGCTTGTGTTTCTTCCAGCCCAGCATTTCTCATGAGGTACTTTGCATATAAGTTAAATAAGCAGGGTGACAATATACAGCCTTGACGTACTCCTTTTCCTATTTGGAACCAGTCTGTTGTTCCATGTCCAGTTCTAACTGTTGCTTCCTGACCTGCATACAGATTTCTCAAGAGGCAGGTCAGGTGGTCTGGTATTCTCATCTCTTTCAGAATTTTCCACAGTTTATTGTGATCCACACAGTCAAAGGCTTTGGCATAGTCAATAAAGCAGAAATAGATGTTTTTTGGAACTCTCTTGCTTTTTCCATGATCCAGTGGATGTTGGCAATTTTATCTCTGGTTCCTCTGCCTTTTCTAAAACCAGCTTGAACATCAGGGAGTTCACGGTTCACATATTGCTGAAGTCTGGCTTGGAGAATTTTGAGCATTACTTTACTAACATGTGAGATGAGTGCAATTGTGTGGTAGTTTGAGCATTCTCTGGCATTGCCTTTCTGTGGGATTGGAATGAAAACTGACCTTTTCCAGTCCTGTGGCCACTGCTGAGTTTTCCAAATTTGCTGGCATATTGAGTGCAGCACTTTCACAACATAATCTTTCAGGATTTGAAACAGCTCAACTGGAATTCCATCACCTCCACTAGGTTTGTTCATAGTGATGCTTCCTAAGGCCCACTTGACTTCACATTCCAGGATGTCTGGCTCTAGATTAGTGATCACATCATCATGATTATCTGGGTCATGAAAATCTTTTTTGTACAGTTCTTCTGTGTATTCTTGCCACCTCTTCTTAATATCTTCTGCTTCTGTTAGGTCCATACCATTTCTGTCCTTTATTGAGCCCATCTTTGCATGAAATGTTCCCTTGGTATCTCTCATTTTCTTGAAGAGATCTCTAGTCTTTCCCATTCTGTCCTTTTCCTCTATTTCTTCACATTGATTGCTGAAGAAGGCTTTCTTATCTCTTCTTGCTATTCTTTGGAACTCTGCATTCAGATGCTTATATCTTTCCTTTTCTCCTTTGCTTTTTGCCTCTCTTCTTTTCACAGCTATTTGTAAGGCCTCCCCAGACAGCCATTTTGCTTTTTTGCATTTCTTTTCCATGGGGATGGTCTTGATCCCTGTCTCCTGTACAACGTCATGAACCTCATTCCATAGTTCATCAGGCACTCTATCTATCAGATCTAGACCCTTAAATCTATTTCTCACTTCCACTGTATAATCATAAGGGATTTGATTTAGGTCATACCTGAATGGTCTAGTGGTTTTCCCTACTTTCTTCAATTTAAGTCTGAATTTGGCAATAAGGAATTTTCTGAGCCACAGTCATCTCCCGGTTTTGTTTTTGTTGACTGTATAGAGCTTCTCCGTCTTTGGCTGCAAAGAATATAATCAATCTGATTTCAGTGTTGACCATCTGGTAATGTCCATGTGTAGAGTATTCTCTTGTGTTGTTGGAAAATGGTGTTTGTTATGACCAGTGCATTTTCTTGGCAAAACTCTATTAGTCTTTGCCCTGCTTCATTCTGCATTCCAAGGCCAAATTTGCTTGTTACTCCAGGTGTTTCTTGACTTCCTACTTTTGCATTCCAGTCCCCTAGAATGAAAAGGACATCTTTTTTGGGTGTTAGTTCTAAAAGATCTTGTAGGTCTTCATAAAACCATTCAACTTTAGCTTCTTCAGTGTTACTAGTTGGGGCATAGACTTAGATAACTGTGATATTGAATGGTTTGCCCTGGAGACGAACAGAGATCATTCCGTCATTTTTGAGATTGCATCCAAGTACTGCATTTCAGACTCTTTTGTTGACCATGATGGCTACTCCATTTCTTCTGAGGGATTTCTGTCCACAGTAGTAGATATAATGGTCATCTGAGTTAAATTCACCCATTGCAGTCCATTTAGTTCGCTGATTCCTAGAATGTCAATGTTCACCCTTGCCATCTCTTGTTTGACCACTTCCAATTTGCCTTGATTCATGGACCTGACATTCCAGGTTCCTTTGCAATATTGCTCTTTACAGCATCAGATCTTGCTTCTATCACCAGTCACATCCACAACTGGGTATTGTTTTTGCTTTGGCTCCATCCCTTCATTCTTTCTGGAGTTATTTCTCCACTGATCTCCAGTAGCGTGTTGGGCACCTAATGTCCTAGGGAGTTCCTCTTTTGGTATACTATCATTTTGCCTTTTCCTACTGATCAAGGGGTTCTCAAGGCAAGAATACTGAAGTGGCTTGCCATTCCCTTCTCCAGTGGACCACATTCTGTCAGGTCTCCCCACCATGACCCACCCATCTTGGGTTGCCCCACAGGCATGGCTTGGTTTCATTGAGTTAGACAAGGCTGTGGTCCTAGTGTGATTAGATTGACTAGTTTTCTGTGAGTATGGTTTCAGTATGTCTGCCCTCTGATCCCCTCTTGCAACACTTACCATCTTACTTGGGTTTCTCTTACCTTGGCGTGGGGTATCTCTTCATGGCTGCTCCAGCAAAGCACAGCCACTGTTCCTTACCTTGGACGAGAGATATCTCCTTACCGCCACCGTTCCTGACCTTCAAGGTGGGATAGCTCCTCTAGGCCCTCCTGTGCCTGCTCAGCCACCGCTCCTTGGGTTGCTCCTCCCGGCCTCTGGCCCTGGCCTGGGGCTTGGGGTGGCTCCTCAAGGCCACCGCCCCTGGCCGCGGGCAAGAGGTGGCTTCTTCTGGCTGCCCCTGATCTCGGACACGGGGTGTCTCTTCCCAGCCGCCACTGGCCTCAGACACAGGGTAGCTCCTCCTGGCCGCAGCTCTGACCTCGGACACAGGGTGTCTCCTCCCGGCCGCCACTGACCTCGGACACGGGGTAGCTCCTCTCGGCTGCTGCCTTTGACCTCGGATGCGGGGTGTCTCCTCCCGCCCGCCGCCCCTGACCTCAGACGTGGGGTAGCTCCTCCCAGCCACAGCCACTGACCTCAGACGCGGGGTAGCTCCTCCCAGCCGTGATCATCCACATTTGTGGGAACACTGAATGTAATCATAGAATGATTAGAAGTTGTAGCAACATTTCAATACTAGTGATAAGAGCATTTAGCCTTCATTAAAAAAAATTTATTTGAGTATAGTTTATTTACAATGTTGTGTTGATTTCAGGTATACAGCAAAGTGAATCAGTTATACATTTAAATATACCCACTTTTTAAAAAGATTTTCTTCTCACATGGGCCATTACAGAGTATTGAGTGGAGTTCCCTGTGATCTTGGTTATCTATTTCATATAAAGCAGTGTTTAGTCCTAATATAGGAAAGTATCAGAAGATATCTTCTAGTAGGTTGGCTACCTGGGAAAGTTTAGGACAAGAAAAACCAGGTGAGGTTCTCTACTATTTAATTTATTTCATTGGAGTGTAGTTGCTTTATCATATTGTGCTAGCTTCTGCTGAACAAGGTGGATCAGGTATACACACACGTATGCCCTATTCCTTGGATTTCCCTCCCGCTTGGGTAACCATAGACCGTTGAGCAGCTTTCCCTGTGCTACACAGTCTGCTCTCATTGGTTACCTAGTTTATGCACAGCAGTGTATATGCGTCAGTCTCACTCTCCCAATCCATCCCAACCCCCTGCTCCCCTTGGTATCCACACATTATTCTCTACACTTGTGTCTATATTTCTGCTTTGCAAATATTTTCACCTATACAGTTTTTCTGGATTCCACATATACACATTAATATATGATTCTCCTATTTTAAAAAGCATCTCTATCTTTAAGAAGCAGGCAAGGTGATTCTGATGCAAGTGGGTGGTGAGAAGATGATGTTTTGAGAAACATTCCTTTAATCAGGAAGAGAGCAAATATTTCATTACTGAACATTTACTACTTCAGTGTTCTTGCCTGGAGAATCCCAGGGACGGGGGAGCCTGGTGGGCTGTCATCTCTGGGGTCGCACGGAGTCGGACACGACTGAAGCGACGTAGCAGCAGCAGCAGCAGCAGCAGACACTGATGGATGCTTTATACAGAATATCATCATTCCTCAAAACATAAACATTATTATCCCATTTTGCAGATAATAAAGAGAGGCCAAAATGTGACCTAATAAGTGGTCTAAAAACTATTAAGTGGAGAAAAGGTCCATCTAGTCAATGCTATAGTTTTTCCAGTGGTCATGTATGGATGCAAGAGTTGAACTGTAAAGAAAGCTGAGTGCCGAAGAATTGATGCTTTTGAACTGTGGTGTTGGAGAAGACTCTTGAGAGTCCCTGGGACTACAAGGAGATCCAACCAGTCCATTCTAAAGGAGATCAGCCCTGGGATTTCTTTGGAAGGAATGATGCTAAAGCTGAAGCTCCAGTACTTTGGCCACCTCATGCAAAGAGTTGACTCATTGGAAAAGACTCTGATGCTGGGAGGGATTGGGGGCAGGAGGAGAAGGGGATGACAGTGGATGAGATGGCTGGATGGTATCACCGACTCGATGGATGTGAGTTTGAGTGAACTCTGGGAGATGGTGATGGACAGGGAGGCCTGGCATGCTGCGATTCATGGGGTTGCAAAGAGTCAAAGGGTTCAAATCCATGTTCTTCTTTCTATTTCTTTCCTGGCACCAAAACTTCTCTCTTTTTCACATGCCTATCAATTCTGAGGATCAGAAAATTATTCTTTGGGTACAAAACTGCAGTTATTTAGTTCATGAATCCATTTTTTAGATTGAACAATATATGGATATCAGCATGCAAATCAAGCCCCACTCAATAGAAGAATCGAAAAAAATGTCTTATGGGTCCATCTTGGCTCAGAAATGTCTCTCCCTAACAGCAGTGGGCCTAATTGAGTTTTTAAGGGTTGCTGCTGCTGCTGCTGCTGAGTCGCTTCAGTCGTGTCCAACTCTGTGCGACCCCATGGACTGCAGCCCACCAGGCTCCGCCATCCCTGGGATTCTCCAGGCAAGAACACTGGAGTGGGTTGCATTTCCTTCTCGAATGCATGAAAGTGAAAAGTCAAAGTGAAGTCGCTCATCGTGTCCGACTCCTAGCGACCCCATGGGCTGCAGCCCACCAGGCTTCTCCGTCCATGGGATTTGCCAAGCAAGAGCACTGGAGTGGGGTGCCATTGCCTTCTCCCTTTTAAGGGTTACTTATCATCAATTGTTTTGCACTGAAAATTGGATATTTCTCACTAGGGAAAATTTGGGGAGGGATTATAATCAGGTTTGTGGATTTATTTATTTTTTTATAACACAATTCTGTTATTTCTTATGGCTCCATTATCTTTAGAAAGTCGATGTGTTTTGTTCTTCTTTTATATTGGGTTTCCATTCTTTCCTATACCCAGATGCTAAAATTAGATTTAGAGCATCATAATTACACCATAATTACCATGATCATATTTTCCTGCCATTGAAAATTGGTACCAATTTTGATTTTCTACAAAACTTCAACAGACACTCTCTTTCTATAGCATTGTAAATTAGTGTCAGAGTGTGTATAAATGTACAAGCCATTTATCTGAACTCATAAGTGGTATGCTGAACTCACAGTTTCACTGAAGTTAATTGTTTCCAAGAATTATTATTCTTTTTATTAATATTTGATTCCAGAGAGCTTAATTTTCTCTAATTACCCTGAAAACTGTTCACTGTCCCCAAAGGAACTTGTTTTCTCTGCCAAAAAGCTTCATTTAACAAATGAGACATAGAGGACCAGAGGATGGAAATGACTTTTTCAAGGTCATTAGCAAGTCAGAAACAGAGTCAAGCTTAAATATTTGTATCCTCAAATGTGTTTTATGGTGTCACACTGACTTTGCTGCTGTTGAACAAAAGAAGATCAGGAGATACACTGGAAAGAAACTGAAGTTTGCCACTTCTGGAAAAGAAGGGCAAATGATTTAGTGTCCCAATATAGAGTCTGAAAGAGGACATTGCTATTTATCTGGGATTTAGAATGCTACTACTCTCTTCTCTAGGTGGTAGCTGAGAGGAATGAAGATTGGACATTTACTTACTCATTCAACAAATAATAGTGTTGTCTGTGTAGAGTCTCTATGCATAGTCTCTGTGGATACAGGATACATCTCTCCACCCCCACCCAAGAAAGAGTTCTCATTTCAGTGGTAGTTAGAGATATATAAACCGATAATTACACCATAGAGTGGTACACCATAGAGTGGATCAAAGTTGATTTTGAGATTTACTTTTAATACTATCTCTAATTCTATTCCAAGATGACTGCTTTCTTCTCTAGATTTTATAGACATATTGCTTCATTCAATACATTTTAGTTTATGTTTTAATTATTTTTCAGTTTCTACCACCAATAAAGTCAGTCTCCTATCTTCAAAAAATTGCAATCTAGTAGAACAGACATAAATAAGTGTTTAGTCATAATTCAAAATAAAGGTGATTATTCACCTTCAAAATTAAGTTATTAAGTGTTTAGGATAAGGGTGGCATTTCTGTTGATCCTTAAAATTTTGGCAAGTGGGAAACAGGCCAGTTGTTCCAAATATCAGAGACTTTGTTCTAAGGAGTCTGATGCTTACAGTTTTAGAGGCTAATTGGGTAAAAAAAAAAAAAAAAGGCCAGTGGAGAAAAGTTTAATTTGGAAAAATATTTTGGAGCTAGATTTGGAGATAAGTGGGGCATTTTGAAAGCAACCTGATCACTGATGAGTTGAAACAAAGCCATTTATTGAAATATCATGTTTAAGGTCAAAGCATTTCTAAGGTGGTCAAAATAGCCTAACTATCAGTTGAAGAGTTTATATAAGTATTGAATTTGTTTTATTTTTCTGATAAGCTCAGCTACTGACCAATGATTACATAGTAATTTCTCACTATGGCCATGAATGTGTGTGTGTGTGTGTGTGTGTGTGTGTGTGTGTGAGACAGAGAGAGAGAAAGAGAGAAAGAGAAAGATGGAAAGGACCCTTGTTTAATATCAACCACTGCACACATATTTCCAGGTCACATAAGAAACAGGCATCTATTAGAGCTAAGAAAATAATGCTTAGAATTTCATGGCAGCAGAAAGGAGGACATGTAGAGCCCTTAGCTACCACTCCATAGAGAGATATGATGAATTCAGAAGACTTAATATGGTGTCCCCAAATTAGATTAAACTCAAATTAGATTAAACCCTGTGTAATTAACTTAAGGGGCATCAGCAGTAAGTGCTAGTCTTGCACCAAACTGCTTATCAAAGATAGAGTTGCTGCCAGCACCTTTCTTTTTCAATAAGATAATGAATGATACTTGTGATTTATCTATATTGGATGTCTTTATAAACACTGAGTGAGGCATAAGGACAATAGTGTTTGTTCAAGAAAGTCCACATATTAAGCTGACAAATTTTAGAGGAATCTTAGAGATTATCCAACAGTGACAAACTTATTTAAGCTCCTTAACTATAATTGGTCCTCCATAATGTGTCAGGGACTTGTTAGGTGAATTCAGAAGACATCGGTGTAAAATCTAGTTCCGTAGTTCATGAGTTGTGTGGTCTTAAGTTAGTCACTTCCCCTCTCTGAATCTCTTTCACCATCTTTAAATGATGTGAATGAAATTCTTCCAACCTCATGATGGTGTTATGATGATGAATTAGATAATATATGTATGAAAAGGACTCTGTGTAAGGGAAGATGCTTTAGACATGTTATCCCACCTTATTATTAAAGCTTTCTAGTTGTCCCTACCTCAAGAGATAGAACTTGAGAAAAATGCACAGGATGGTTGAAATCACCCTTTTCTTTTACTTTTTTTCCAGTTGGCTTTGGCTTATCATTACTTTAATTTTATCAAGTAATGGCATTTGCATTTCATTTTTAAAACATTTTTTTATTGGAGCATAACTGATTTACAATGTTGTGTTAGTTTCAAGAGTATAGCAAAGTGAATCAGTTGTGCATATACATATACCACTCTTTTTAAGATTCTTTTCTCATACAAACCATCACAGAGTATTGAGTAGGGTTCCCTGTATTCAGTAAGGACCTTCTTGTTTATTCAAGTTTACCTAAAAATGGATGAACACAAGCAGCCTAACAACTATACAACCATGTAGTTATATGAAAGGAACAGTAGGACAGGTAGGAATCAACATCTCCTTTGTGTAATCAGTCCAGAGTTGTTCACTCTTTTGAAGTAGGGTCAAAATGATAATACTGGGTTGGCCAAAACATTTGTTCATGTTTTTCCATAACATCTTCCAGAAGAAACCTGAATGAATGCTTTGGCCAACCCCGTAATGCAAACATTTTATTAATTCTTAGATAGTAGTTTGGGAGAAGGGGACAGATCTTAATAGAAATGATACATTTAGTTTAAGTGTGTGACTAGTACTCATCCTAACTCCTTTCCTGGTAGGGCCAGCAGGCTCTGGTTCCCAGTCCTCAATGGAAATTGACCATGGAAATTGTCCAATCTGCAAGGTAGAAGAAAATATCTGGAGAGTGATACTTGATTATTTGAAGGGGAAGAGCTTTAATATCCTTTAAGATAGGGAGAAGAGTTAAGTGGAAAGGTAAGAGAGATACAGGAGAAAAGGGGATATTTTACATGAGTGACTCAAAAACTATAAGGACCATGTAGGGATCAACAGAAGCCTACACTACACAACACTGTGCTGAAAGAAGGTCAAGAAGGGAGACCAAGGAAACCATATTCTGTCCCCATATTTCTCTTAATCTCCATCATCACATTCAAATTTCTCACACTACACACACACACACACACACACACACACACACACACACATTCACACACATAGAATCACACACATACAATCTATAACTTTAAAGCAACTGTTTAAGTTCTTTAGAAAAGAATTACTGAAACCATCTCCAAGTTTATGGGTATACTCTTTTGTTTTGAAAAGGAGAGAAAAAGGATGGTCTCCATAGCAAAAATATGTGTATGCCTTCCTTGAAGACTAGTTATTGATTTCCTCATTGTGAATTCCCAATGAATAAACTTTCTCAACGCCTAGACAAGAGTCCCACTGGAAGCAGATGAAGTCCTTTTCTACTCAGAGAGAAGCAGGAGAGAGACCTTGAGGAACAGATAAAATAGGGAATTTAATATTGGTTGAGGATACACAGTTTCAAAATAAAGCTGGATAAATCATTCATGGAAGACTCACAGTAGGAGAACAATATTTGTCAAGCCACTACATTTCATATGCTTTCAAATGTACTGTATCTATTTTTTTTTTTGATGAAGAAATTGACCCTTGGAAATGTTATATAATTCTTGTAGGTCAAATGATGCTGAATAGAAAATCTGAAATTCTAACTCATGTCCTCAAAACCTCAAAACTCTTCTCCAAGACTATACCATGTTGGGTAAGCCAACAGGTATTTCCAGCAAGTGAAAGTTGCTCAGTCATGTTCAATTCTTTGCAACCTCATTGACAACAGTCCATGGAATTCTCCAGGCCAGAATACTGGAGTGGGTAGCCTTTCCCTTCTCCAGGGGATCTTCCCAACCCAGGGATCAAACCTAGGTCTCCCACATTGCAGGTGGATTCTTTACCAGCTGAGCCACAAAGGAAGCCCAAGAATACTGGAGTGGATAGTCTATCCCTTCTCCACTGGATCTTCCAGATCCAGGAAGTGAACTGGGGTCTCCTGCACTGCAGGTGAATTCTTTACCAACTGAGCTATCAGGGAAGCCCATGATACCATGTTGGTAGATTGGTAATTTATCATTTATTGCAAGCTTAGTATATTCCCAACTCTACCTTATATAATTAATTCTCACAATGGACAAATTTAGTGGGAGGATTATTATGACCATTTGATAGACAAGGAAAGAAAAGAGATAAAGGTGATAATAAAATTCACATTAAATAGCAGAGACATCACTTTACTGACAAAGATCTGTATAGTCATAGCTGTGGTATTTCCAGTAGTCATGTGTAGATGTGAGAGCTGGACCGTAGATAAAGCTGAGTGCAGAATTGCTTCATTTGAACTGGGTGCTGGAGAAGACTCTTGAGAGTCCCTTGGACTGCAAGGGGATCAAACCAGTCAATCCTAAACCCTGAATATCCTTTGAAAGGACTGTTGATAAGCTCCAATATTTTGAAGCTCCAATATTTTGGCCACTTGATGTGAAGAGCTGACTCACTGGAGAAGATCCTGATGCTGGGAAAGACTGAAGACAAAAGGAAAAGGGGCTGGCAGAAGATCAGATGGTTAAATAGCATCGTCAACTCAATGGACATGAATTTGACCAAACTCCAAGAGATAAGGAAGGACAGAAGAGCCTAGCATGATGTAGTCCATGGGGTCACAAAGAGTTGGACAAGACATAGGGACTGAACAACTACAAAAACTAGGTTTGAAATTATAGTTCAAGTGTGCCTAAATCAAACTTTATGTCCCTTCTACTAAATCACAATATCTTGGCATCCTTTTTGGGATTCACCTGTGAAGAGCAAGCTTACCTTTTTATCAATGTGGCTTTCTGATGTCCATATCAGAACAAAGTGACAAGATTCATCACTGTTTCTTCTGGTTGCTCAGTGGTACCTAATCCCTTGGGCTTTCTGTTCCCATAGGTTTAAACACTGTATTGCTACTGCCCATTTCTATACGTGTCAAAATGGATTATGTGCTGCATCTTATTTTGTCATTTCCAGGGATTGGCACAAAGTAGGAACTCAGGAAATTTTATTGAATCCCTATTTTAATGAGAAAGTCTTCAAAAGGTGACTCCTGAAGGAGGACTGAGCTTGTTGCCAAATTTCCCAGTTAGTTCTACGGTTCTGATACAGCTAGAAGCAACTATAAATGCACCAGGAGCCAGGGTATCCAACACTAACTGCAGATCCCAAACCTTTGATGACTCTCTGTGTCATCACAGCCTTTCCTCATTTCCTGTAGAAGAGATATTTAAAATGCATTTCCAGAAAAATCACAGAGAATGGTCACTCTGGCCTTGTTACAATAGAATTGCTCATCTGTGACAATGGATGACTTGGCCAGGACACTCTGACCCAGAGGCCAAACCATTGTTGGTGTCTCCTTTAATAGCCATTCTTTATCCTTCTTTTCCACAGTGGCCAAGGACCACAGTCAACAAATAAGACGGAGTTTGCTTGTTTATTTTTCCTATAATTACAGATAAGATGGGGAAAAGTAAAGTAAATGGCTTCCCATTTCTTTAAAACTTGCTTAGCATCAGACAATGTATCTGACATACACACAGGCCGACTCATTTAACTCTCCACATACCCAGTGTGGTAGTTTATAAAGGTTGTGCACATGTGCAGGCTTAGTTGCTCAGTCATGTCTAACACTTTGCAACCCCGTAGACTGCAGATTCAGCTACTGGTCATGAAGACCTGGGTAGGTTGGCAGTACTGAGGGAATTCAGGATGAACACCAGTGTCCACTAGAAAGAAATTATGTACTGGGGGATTTCCTTCTGAAATAGGTGGATATATAGTGACAAAATTTTAGTTAGAGATTTTTCCCAACTGAATTTTCAGGTCATGAAATCCAGCAACCTGGAATCAACTGACAGACACTCTGGAGAGACCATACCAAGATTTTCTTTTTCACTCACATATCACTAAGCTTCTTCTATGCTTCTTGGCAGTGGTAAATATTGTGTTCCAGGAACATAATTTTCCCAGTGAGAATTGCTTTAGGGGTCTAGAGCTTAGTTTGTTTTTCAGATTTGCTGTGTGTGGGCCAAGGAACATCTGTATGTACTGACACAAAAGGTTTTCCACAATATTTTTATGAATGATAATCTTGTGTGTATTTTCAACTCTTTAGTCTCTAAAAAGTCAAGCAGGGGACTTTCATTTCCTGGAGATAGAAAAGATATACTTTTCCATTTTCCTCCTGATAAATGGAATTAAACGCTGGATATTATGTATAAAACAAACATAAAGAAGACTCTGAATTTTATAGGAAAATAAAACAGAGAGCTGGGAACCATAGGATCTTAGGGATGAAAAGATGGTGAGTCCCCGTGGGTGTTTTTGTCTTGTTTTGTTTTCATCTTCTATCCCCAGCCTTGAAGTCAAATAAGCCAGTGAATTAGAAACACCAATAGGTACAGATTAAAAAAAACAAAAACAAAAACAAAAAAACAGAAGCCTGCTTTCTCTAGGCAAATGATGAAGAAACAGGCAGCTTAAGAAGACAGAAAACTTTCAAACAATAGCCACAGTATTCCAGCCGAATAAAACAGAAAAACAGGCCAACTCATGCTAGTGACAACTAGATATCCACCCTCAAGAAGTTGCAACAAGATACCCCAACTCTCTTGCTGCCAAAGTGTCAGAGAAGACTAGTTAGGGAGCCTGGACTCTCATCCAGGTTGGCCAGTAGAAGGTCCTTCTTCATCTGCACTGTCAGTAGAGACACAGAAAGATTCTGAACCCTATCCTAGCAGTAACAAGATGCCCCTTCCCACTGGAGTGTTGACAGGAGAGACCTAGTGAGGAGTCAGCACTTTGTCCGTCACCCAGTAGTAATAAAGCCACCCTCAATCCAGTGCCAGTGGAGACCCTGTGTGGAACCCAGATTCCTGCCACATCCCAACAGTAATGAGAAACTTACCCTGTGAAGGCATCAACCGAGGCCAAGTAGGTAACCTGGACTCCTGCTTCTATTTGGCAGGAATAAAGCTGCACCTCTCCTTCTCAGAAGATCTAAATGCCAGAAGATCTAAACAGATAGATCATAAGGTCTAAATAAATATAGAAATATACTGTTTTTTTAATTGGAAGACAATATAGAAAAGATGACAATCCTTCGCAAATTGATATGCAAGTTTCATGCAATTTCCATCACAGTTCCAACAAGAGTTTCTACAGATGCAGACAAGATTATTCTGTAATTTGTATGGAAAGGCAAAGGAAACAGAATAGCTAAACTCATCTTGAGAAAAGGATAATAAAGTATGAAAGAGATCAGTCAGTTTGATTTTAAGATTTCTTTTGTAGCTACAATAATCAAGAATGTGTGTTGTTGGTGGAAGAGACACATAGACTGATGGAATAGAACAGAGAATTCAGAAACAGGCCAGCACAAATATGGCCAACAGTTTCGGCAAAAATACTAAAACCATTCAATGGAGGAAAGATAACCACCTCCATAATCTGTGCAGGAGGAAATGGACAGCCATAATCAGAAAATAAACCTCTACCAGAGTATCAAACAAAAAGCCAAGCAATTCAATTAGAAAATAAACAAAATACATGATGAGACTCTTCACTGGTATGGACATACAGATGGCAAATAAGCACGTAAAAAGATGTTCAACTAATTTGTCATTAGAAAAATGAAGAGTAAAAATCACAATGAGATATCTCTATATGCCTATAGAGGGGGCTTCCCTCGTAGCTCAGTTGGTAAAGAATCTGCCTGCAATGCAGGAGACCCCAGTTCGATTGCTGGGTGGGGAAGATCCACTGGAGAAGAGATAGGCAACCCACTTCAATATTCTTGGTCTTCTCTTGTGGCTCAGCTGGCAAAGAATCCACCTTAAATGTGGGAGACCTGGGTTCAATGCCTGGGTTGGGAAGATTCCCTGAAGAAGGGAAAGGCTACCCACTCCAGTATTCTGGCCTGGAAAATTCCATGGACTGTATAGTCTATGGGGTTGCAAAGAGTCAGATGCAACTGAGTGACTTTCACTTTCACTTTCATATGCCTATAGAAGTGACTGAAAAATAAGTAATGAATGACCACACTAAATACTCAAAAGACGAAGAGAAACTGGATTGTTCACAAATTGCTTGTGGGGTTGTACCATGGTACAGGTGATGGGAAAAAAGTTTGGCACTTTCTCAAAGTAAACTAAACATTCAAATCCTTTATCACCTAGAAACTGTATTCCTGAGCTCTTACTTGAGACAAATGAATATTTATGTTCACAAAACAACCTATACACAATTGTTTATATCAGTTTTATGCATAATAATAAAAACTTGAAAATTTTAAATATGTTTTAAACTCTGCTTTTTTATGTGTTTGTTACAGACTGAATTATGTTTGCCCCCAAATCATGTTGAAGCCCTGCCTCCCAAAGTCACTATATTTAGAGGAAAGGCTTGAACACAATAATTAAGATTCAATTAGTTCATAAAGATGAGGCTCTGGTCCAAAATGACTGGGTCCTCACAAGAAAAGGAAGAGATGCTGAGGAAGCTTGCACACAGAAGGTCACACAAGAGAAGGCAGCCATCCACGAGCCAACAAGAGATGTCTCGGGAGAAATAAAATATCTTGACTTGGGCTTTCTAGCCTCCATAACTATGAGACAGTCATTTCTTTTGCTTCAGCCACACAATCTGAGATATTTTGCTATGGAGTCCTAGAAAACCAACACAACATGTTAAACAACATGTTAAGTTTATTTTACATAATGGGGACCTAAATAACTCCCAGCAAATGACACCTCTCTCTATCATCAGAGCTTTGCATAAATTGAGATAATATGGGGTTCCCAGGTGACTCAGTGGTTAAAGAATCTCCTGGAAATGCAGGAGATGCAGATTTGATCCCTCAGTTGGGAAGATCCCCTGGAGGAGAGCATGGCAACCCACTCCAGTATTCTTGCCTGGAGAATCCCATGGACAGAGGAGCCTGGTGGGCTACAGTCCCTGGGGTTGCAAAGAGTCAGACAGGACTGAGTGACTAATTTCATACTTCACTTCATACTTCATACCTATATATAGAGAGATATATAGAGATATATATCTTGAATGAATGGCAGAAGGGGTTTTAAAAAAACAAAACACTTTTATTACTGATAAAGGCCAATTTGGAGAATCCTATCTTGAGAACGAAAGGCAAGCAGACTTGCTAATGTAAAAGTAGAAGCAGGAAAACTCAGTTACCAAGTCCTACCAGTGTAGACTGGCACAGTCTTGCCAAAATGGGAACCGCTGGGCATGGAAGAGAGCATTAGGATATGCTTTCTATGGACAGAAACAGGAAGTGGACGGTCTCTCATTGCTAAGCCCAGAATGTCTGCTTATTCTCTGCAAATTTCCAGTCATTGCCTCACTCCCCATTAGGAGAGGTGAGATAAAAGGATAGACTGAAAAAAGGCAGAGGTGTGCATAAGGAAAATGACTCCTCCTGAAAATCTTGGAAAGGGAGAATCTTCTCTTCCTTTCCTCACTTCTTTTGTATTCTTTTTCTTTTTAAGATTTTTGATGTGGAACATTTTTAAACTCTTTATTGAATTTGTTACAATGTTACAACATTGCTACTGGTTTTATTGTTTGTTTGTTTGTTTTTTAGCCCTTAAGGTATGTGGGATTTTAATTCCTGGATCAGGGATCAAACCCACATCCCCTGCATTGGTAGGTGAACTCATAACCTCTCCAGGAAGTCCCAATTTTTTGGTATTCTTAACTCATTAGGACTAATTATGATTCCTTTACTGAAAGAAAAATATGTGGCTATCTTGCAAGGGTCATATGAACAGCAGTCCTTTGAGATATTCCTACTGTTCTCATAAGGTCATTCTACCCATACCTATAACTACTTTACTGGGAATTCTCCTGGGATGAGTGTTGTATACTTATCAACACACAGTGCATTATAAAAAAAAAATCAGGTTCCCTAAGCTCAGAGTTCCTCAGCTACTGTACACAGCCTCTGCATGCATAGTCTCTACTCCTGCCCAAACAGGTTACTCCTAAGGAATTGAGAGGCAAGGGGAAATGGTGCAGATATGTTCATTCTCACGTTAGTGTTAGCTGCTCAGTCATGTCTGACTCTTTGTAACCCCATGGACTGTAGCCCTGCCAGGCTCCCCAGTCCATGGAATTCTCTAGGCAAGGATACTGGAGTGGGTTGCCATTCCCTTCACTAGGGGATCTTCCTGACCCAGGAATCGAACCCAGGTCTCCTGCATGGCAGGCAGATTCACAGATTCTTTACCATCTGAGCCACCAGGGAAGCCCTGAGTCATGAGTAATAAAGTCCTCTGCCTCTGCCACAAGCACCTCATGACTTTTGCCAGAATTCATGAAATGGTGGCAGACAAAATTGCTAGCCTATAAAATAGTAAAAAATTCCAGACTTTTAAAAGTCTTTGACCCAGACTTGTGAAAATTAATTATAGTACAGTTTGTCATCATAAAGAAAGTAGAATTAAGTTCAATATGTAACAATGGGGGAATGCATCTTAAAAGTTGTGAAGCATAATACAGCAGTTAAACTGAGTGAAGCTGCTATACTGTGTTTACTCATTTAAGACTATCATTTTTATAGGTCAACATTACTTGATTATTGGCAGTCATATGCCATTCAACTTAATAATATGTGCATCAGTACAAATAAATCTCCAAAACATAAATTTAATCTTACACTTTGATCTGTTCACTGAAAAACAATGTATGCAAATGCTTAAAATGGAATCTTACCCTTTCAAAATATTCACTGATGGAGTAAAATTACTCCATTGTGGAAGAAAAAAACACTGATTTCAGCAGAATTACTGCCCCTGGACTGAGTGGCAGGATTATGAAAATAAGGTGAATACCAGTGATATTTCAACTGTGTCTACAAAATTCTAAAGCCAGTGAAGATCAGAAGTAAATATTTTAATGTACTAAATGGTTTTGATTATATGTGTGCTTATTTGAGAGGTTGCCATAAGACTCCCTGAAATTCTCTTTATCCTGGATGTGTCCAGTCTCTCAATTAAACCATAATATTAAAGTAAAATGAATGTCTGCAGGCTCAAGATGGTGACCACAATTTGGAAAGCAGTCCTCTCGAACAGGCTTTCCAAATCACAAGAAACAATACCAGACCTCTGTTTGCTCTTTTTCTGAGAAGGCCTTTCTTGGTTTACAGGACAGTTTTTTCTTCTAGAAAACACATTATGAGTCACTCAGAGGAATAAGGCTTAAATTTTCACCATGTGCCGTTAAATGTCATATAGTTCATCTGTAGAAAATTACTTTCTCATAGTGAGAAATGCAAAGCCTGGGCTGGTTTCAAGTTTTATTTTTTTAATACAAGTTTGTACTGTTACTGCCCTCATTTTATATGTGAAGAAGCAAAGCACTGGGACCAAGATTTAAGTCCCTAGAACTCTTGATCCAGAGTTAGTCTTAAGCACCATTCACTTGTCACCTTTATTTAGTATCAGAGCAGCACTATGGAGGAGCTCTTTTTTATCCTCATGGAAACTGAAGCCCACAGAGATTAAGCAAACAACTCAAGTATTTTTTTACATGGCTATGATGGAAAACAAGTCTGTTTAAGCCCCACATTTTACCATGATGTTTTTACTTAGCACACTCTATTCAGCTGTGTATCTGTCTATCTCACTCCTATCTCTCCCTCTGACTTTCTCATTTTATATAATAGAAGATGCTGACATATAATATTAACATTTCTATAACTCGAAGCCACATCCCCAGCCTTGTCATTTTACAATCCTGCTGGAACAGTAACATCTAACTTTAATTAGGTTCATGAGCCTCACTTCCAGAAGCAGCTTGGGAGGCCTTCTGTGTCTGGAATGGAGACTGAATTGGCCTGTCTCTAGAGGGATAGAAAGAGCCACTACAGGTCTGGGCAGAAGACAAGGTCATGCTCTGTCAAGCCAACTGTTCCTGATGACTGTTTCAAAATGTCACCCATTGGTAATTGGCAGAGTCTAATTCTGCTGTTGGAGATGCCCATTAAAGGCAGTGTGATTTTGAGTTTTCACTAGTTTGAAGTTCTGGTTCTGGTACTATAGTATACCCACTAGCTTAGTGAGTTTCATGAGTTATTAGCCCTCCATTTCCTCATCTTTAAAATGAGGGTAGGGAAGATGGGTGATGCATATTTCACAGCTTTATTATGGGGATTACAGATGATTATGTATGGTATAATACACAGGAGAAATGTGTCTCAGTTAAGTGTCTAGTTTCAAGTAGATATTCAAGAAATGATAACTTTTTATGAGCAAAATCAACATTGCTGACTTTGAAGGCATTAAGCTTGGCAGATTTTAAATCTGGTGTTTCATTTATTCTACATGGATATTCCAGGCATTGATTCTCCACCAACTCAAGAAAATTTTGATAATAAAATATTTCCATTTGACAAATATTCTCTTTAGGTATCAGTTTTCAGAAAGACACTGTCAAGGATTCCTAAAACAACAAATCAATTAATTCACAAGGTGTATCTACAAAGTGCAAACACAGGTGTCTCTGCTTATGTGTTCCAGTTGGCTGCAGACCCTGCATTATAATGTCTTCCCTGAAAGGGGCTCTTACACAAGTAGAAATCATAAGATCATAGATTATACAACTTTATTTCTCCAGGGATTGTCCCTAGTGCTTGTTGCCAGGTCTCCCTTCTCTGAGTTCACAGACTTCCTGTCAAGGATTCCAGCTGGGAAATGATCAATGTATTTAGAGTTCTGATATTTCCTACTGATATCCCAAACCCTCTGGACGTTTCCATGTATGTCTGCACTAAATGATCTACTCACATCTTATAAAATATCTTCACTCTTCTTTTTACTCGCAGTTGGGAAAGTAGCTCAGCTTTACTAAGATGAATGAGTCTCTTCTACGGGAGCTTGATGGCGCCCCTTTGTATCACAATCAGAGATGGTATTTCATTTTAAGTTCATGTAATATTTAGGTTCAGGAGAAGCTAGCATAACTAACGCACTCTCTCTTTTTGGGCTACCAATGAATTCTAAAACTTGGAAATTGACCAAGTCAAGGGAGCATTAAACCCTGGGAAAGGAAAGATGCTATCTCTCAGCGAAACGGGTGGGATGAAATGTGTGAAGCCTTTGTGGCTTTATGACTTGGTTATTAAGGAGTGGTTTTAACATCAAAAGGTGACTTTTAACTCATCTTTGGCAAAATGCCTTTACCACAATCTGTAGTGACAAGAGAAGAGCTCAGAACTCTTTGCAAATTCTTCATTATATGATGACTTCCAGGAAAAGAAAAGAAAAGATGCCTCATTACCTAGGATGCTTAACTTACTTATTTAACAAATATTTGATAAGCCCTTACCTTACACTAAGTACTAGGGTTACAATGCTAAGCATTAGGAATACTGCAGTGCAGGTGGCTCCTCAAGTTGTTTCTAGACTTGTGGGGATGTGGATATGTAAACCAGTCATTGAAATATAGAATTTAAAAGGACAATTCATGAAGTTTTCAGAACTTCAATGTCTTGTAAGTTTGGAGTGATGACTAGTGGTAATAATTCTTGCTTCAAGTGGCTTTAAAGGAAGAAATACAACTAAAGTGATGATACTGGTGAGAGCAGGCAATTAACAAATGAAAACCATAAAGATGATTGGAGCTTCCCGGGTGTCTCAGAGGTAAAGAATCTGTCTGCAGGGCAGGAGACCTGGGTTTGATCCCTGATTCAGGAAGATCCTCTGGAGGAGAGCATGGCTACCCACTCCAGCATTCTTGCTAGGAGAATCCCATGGACTGAGGAGCCTGGAGGGCTATTGTCCGTGGAGTCACAAAGAGTCAAACACGACTGAGCCACTAACACACACACAAAGATGATTATTAACATTGTTCTTATAGATCTAATAACACACATATTTATATATGTATATGCATGAGAGGGGGAATAACAAGGTGGGAACAGGGGAAGACGTATTTAACTCTTGGGATGATCTTTAAATAAGGGATCACCTAGTATTGGACAGGACGAGAAGTTGGCAAAGGATAAATTCAGGCACATAACCATAATGAATGTTATTTACTATTATTATTATTATTATTACTATTGGAGGTCAACCTAGGATACGATTTGAAGGGTGAAATGAGGCCAAGAATGTAGAAGGAGGGAATTCCAAACAGAGGAAGAAATTTGTCAAAGGTTAGAGATTGAGCACTTCATTATGCCACTGTGGAGAAAGAAATATTTCAGTATCATTAGGGGATAAAATATGAATGGAAAGGTAGATAGAACTACATCATAAAGGGTCTTGGATATTGACTAAAAAACTTGTATCACATCTTTCTGAATATGTGGAGTCATAAATGAGGTTAAAATAACCAAGAACCTAATAATTCCATTTTGAATTTACATCCTAGGGGGAAAAAAAAACATACACAGTACAGCATTTTTTCATTCATTGCAATATTGTTTATAATAGTAGAAAAGTATAAGACATAATCCAAATATATATAAATAGGAGTAAATATATGAAAAATTAGTCTAATGCAATCTAGCAAAATAATTACTATATTGTGCACTAAAATGAATCAGTTCAATCTAAGTGTAATCAGTTCAGTTCAGTCACTCAGTTGTATCCAACTCTTTGCGGCCCCATGAATTGCAGCATGCCAGGCCTCCCTGTCCATCACCATCTCCTGGAGTTCACTCAGACTCACGTCCATTGAGTCAGTGATGCCATCCAGCCATCTCATCCTCGGTCGCCCCCTTCTCTTCCTGCCCCCATCCCTCCCAGCATCAGAGTCTTTTCCAACGAGTCAACTCTTCACATGAGGTGGCCAAAGTACTATAGCTTCAGCTTTAGCATCATTCCTTCCAAAGAAATCCCAGGGTTGATCTTCTTCAGAATGGACTGGTTGGATCTCCTTGCAGTCCAAGGGACTCTCAAGAGTCTTCTCCAACACCACAGTTCAAAAGCATCAATTCTTCGGTGCTCAGCCTTCTTCACAGTCCAACTCTCACATCCATACATGACTACTGGAAAAACCATAGCCTTGACTAGATGGACCTTAGTCAGCAAAGCAATGTCTCTGCTTTTTAACATATATCTAGGTTGGCCATAACTTTTCTTCCAAGGAGAAAGCATCTTTTAATTTCATGGCTGCAGTCACCATCTGCAGTGATTTTGGATCCCCAAAAAATAAAGTCTGACACTGTTTCTACTGTTTCCCCATCTATTTCCCATGAAGTGATGGGACCAGATGCCATCATCTTCGTTTTCTGAATGTTGAGCTTTAAGCCAACTTTTTCACTCTCCACTTTCACTTTCACCAAGAGGCTTTCTAGCTCCTCTTCACTTTCTGCCATAAGGGTGGTGTCATCTGCATATCTGAGGTTATTGATATTTCTCCTGGCAATCTTGATTCCAGCTTGTGTTTCTTCCAGTCCAGCATTTCTCATGATGTACTCTGCATATAAGTTAAATAAGCAGGGTGACAATAGACAGCCTTGACGTACTCCTTTTCCTATTTGGAACCAGTCTGTTGTTCCATGTCCAGTTCTAACTGTTGCTTCCTGATCTGCATACAGATTTCTCAAGAGGCAGGTCAGGTGGCCTGGTATTCCCATCTCTTTCAGAATTTTCCTCACTTTATTGTGATCCACACAGTCAAAGGCTTTGGCATAGTCAATAAAGCAGAAATAGATGTTTTTTGGAACTCTCTTGCTTTTTCCATGATCCAGCGGATGTTGGCAATTTTATCTCTGGTTCCTCTGCCTTTTCTAAAACCAGCCTGAACATCAGGGAGTTCACGGTTCACGTATTGCTGAAGCCTGGCTTATAGCAAGAGTCAATCCCAAATTCCTGTGAGTTAAAAACAATCAGTTGAAGAATTTTAAGTACAATCTGATGCCATTTATGAACCTTTAAGAAGTAATGCTTTTTGTGGACACATATACAGAAAGCAAATGTGCACAATGAGGACTGGAATGAAGGTCACCAAATTCTTTACAGTTGTTATATCAATGAAAGGGAAAGAAGGGCATGAGATTGGAGAGGAGAATAAAGAAGATTTCAAACTTGTTTTGTTAATTAATTTCTTCTGGAGTATAGTTGCTTTACAATGTTGTGATAGTTTCTACTGTACAGCAAAATGGATCAGCCGTACATATACATATATCGTCTCCCTTTTGGACTTAGGTTGCCACAGTGCATTAAATAGAGTTCTCTGTGCTATACAGTACATTTGCATCAGTTGTCTGTTTTAGACATAGTATTAATAGTTCGTTGCAGGAGGAAGTGGCAACCCACTCCAGTGTTCTTGCCTGGAGAATCCCCAGGGGAAGTGGAGCCTGGTGGGCTACAGTCCATGGGGTCACAAAGAGTTGGACATGACTGAGCAACTAAGCACATCAATAGTGCATATGTGAAGAAGACTTAAAATTTATCTTAACTGTTCTCCTTTATAGTAAGTAAAATTTAAAGCAAACATGGCAATATACCATCTTCTGTGATTTTTCAGTGTGGGAAATTTTTTCAGCAAATTTTAATTTTTAATACTTTTGGTGCTTATAGAAAATATTTATAAATCAAATATGTGTTTGATTTGTGTGTGTGTGTGTGTTGTGTACATGTGCATGGGCAATGTCCAGTGTTATTCAACTGTTAAGGAAAACTTTTGAATATATTGAGACTCACTATCAATGCCCCAAAGTGATAAATGGCTGGTAGTAAAAACAATAGCTTCAACTTAGACCCAGATACAGTGTCAGGGGTTAGGGGAGCATACTACTAACTGCCAAATCTTTCAAAGAAGAGTAAGGCTCCTTGTATTGTGCAAAGAAGGAAATCAATGAAGACCAAGTACTGCTATTAGTTCAGGAGGAGGAGGAGACTCTTCAAGGGCAGTTGCTGATTGGCAAGCTGGCATGGGTGGGCATGATGGCCCAAAGATCTGGAGCAGGAGTGAGTCAATCCTGTGGTTTCAGGGAAATGGGACAGCACCTTTACAACTTCAGGCAAGTGATTTTGCCTCCTACCTTCTTTCACAAATGGCCTTGAAACTCTGTTTTTGAGGGAGGAATGGAAAATGCTATCTTCACAGTCATAGTTTTTGCTGTTATTAAAAGTACATTCAAAGACCCTTATGGAGAGATACATTATGATAGCAATCTTAGTTTCAAAAGCATGAAAATAATACCTTCTTAAGTAATTTGAATTTTCAATTCAATTCAAGTCAGCGAACAGCAAACGTTTTTTTCCCTTTGCTAAGTGTGTTTTGGACATTATTCTAGGTACTACAGGAGATGCAAAATAAAAGGAAATATACTTTTGCCTTCAAGAGAACTAATAACCTAACTATTGTACAGGAAATGTACACTAAGAGTTATATGATCCAGGCAAAACATGCTAGAAGGTTCCAAAATGAGAATATCATACAAGTGCTACAAAACAAATTTTAAAATATGCATGGGATTTGCATTTTTCCTGGGTCTTAAAAAGGTGGCACAGTTTCCACAAGAGGTGGTCAGAGGAAATCATTTTTAAATGGAGGGACTGGCATGAGAAAACCCAAAGGGAAGGGAAAGCCCTATTTGGAAGTATATAAACAGTGCTCTTTAG
This sequence comes from Capricornis sumatraensis, assembly GCF_032405125.1. Lineage (NCBI taxonomy): Eukaryota > Metazoa > Chordata > Mammalia > Artiodactyla > Bovidae > Capricornis > Capricornis sumatraensis. The sequence continues at coordinate 31,274,666 of NC_091079.1, forward strand.
ATCTAATTTAATAAGATCTAAATTAGAAAGTGAGGGAGAGCAGCGATGGGAGATAATGAAAGTTATCCAATGCCTGTTGTGTAAGCACTGAATGTCAAGGTTAGAAATATGAGTTTCATACAGCACGCAACAGGAAGTAGTTCAGAGAAGAGTATTTGAATGTGATATACTTGGAGCACTCTTTTATCACCCTGGATCCTCTAGACACATCATATGCATCTTTCTTCTTACGCTCTTGGAATCTCTACTGTGAGAATTAAGACCAAGGTAGCCTGCAGAGTGCTGAGGAGCAAAGACTCAGTCATCTCCATTACTTGTTCCAGGTGACAGGTTGCCAACTTCCAGACTTAGAAGTGAGGCCATCCTAGACCACTGGGACATAAGGTAACCCATTGTGTGTGCTCAGTTGCACAGTATCTGACTCTTTGCAACCCCATGAAATGTAGCCCACCAGGCTCCTCTGTCCATGGGGTATCCCAGGCAAGAATACTGGAGTGGGTTGCCATTTCCTTCTCCAGGCATTTTCCCAGCCCAGGAATTGAACCTGCATCTCCTGCATTGGCAGGTGGATTCTTTTACTGTTGAGACACCAGGGAAAGCCATATATAATGGTAGTATTAACTTAAATAGAAGCCTCTCTTTTACTAGAAGTGTAGAAGTATTACCTGGTTATTAAAAAATGATTGGGAGAAAAAATACAGAAATTAATCAATGAAAGAGAAAAATTGTCCATTGTTTGTATACTCCTGCATATCCATTTTTTTTAATTTTTTTTTTTTACTTTATTTTACTTTGCAATACTGTATTGGCTTTGCCATACATTGACATGATTCCACCAAGGGTGTACATGCATTCCCAAACATGAACACCCCTTCCACCTCCCTCCCCATAACATCTCTCTGGATCATCCCCGTGCACCAGCCCCAAGCATGCTGTATCCTGCATCAGACATAGACTGGCGATACTGTGGACTAATAAGAGTTACTTTACTTCCATAACAGGATATATAATCTTCAGGAAAACTAAAACTTATTTCTAGTGCTAATGATCAATATCTTCTGATTAGGGTATAAATATGTCCATAGAACTAATAGGTGCTTGCTGCATTAGGATGAATAATCTATTCTGAAGGATCACGTTATATCTGCTATACACTTCTGTAAAATCCACCTCAAAAACCTATCCCTTAGGGTAACAATCCTGATTCTGAGGTCCAACAAACTGGACTGGTCTCAGCTGGGTGGATCACAGTAAACTGTGGAAAATTCTGAAAGAGATGGGAATACAAGACCACCTGACCTGCCTCTTGAAAAACCTATATGCAGGTCAGGAAGTAACAGTTAGGACTGGACATGAAACAACAGACTGGTTCCAAATAGGAAAATGAGTATGTCTAGGCTGTATATTGTCACCCTGCTTATTTAACTTATCTGCAGAAATCATGAGAAATGCTGGGCTGGAAGAAGCACAAGTTGGAATCAAGATTACCGGGAGAAATATCAATAACCTCAGATATGCAGATGACACCACCCTTATGGCAGAAAGTGAAGAGGAACTAAAAAGCCTCCTGATGAAAGTGAAAGAGGAGAGTGAAAAAGTTGACTTAAAGCTCAACATTCAGAAAACGAAGATCATGGCATCTGGTCCCATCACTTCATGGGAAATAGATGGGGAAACAGTGGAAACAGTGGCAGACTTTATTGTTTTGGGGCTCCAAAATCACTGCAGATGGTGACTGCAGCCATGAAATTAAAAGACGCTTACTCCTTGGAAGAAAAGTTATGACCAACTTAGACAGCATATTGAAAAGCAGAGACATTACTTTGCCAACAAAGGTTCATCTAGTCAAGGCTATGGTTTTTCCAGTAGTCATGTATGGATGCGAGATTTGGACTGTGAAGAAAGCTGAGCACCAAAGAATTGATGCTTTTGAACTGTGGTGTTGGAGAAGACTCTTGAGAGTCCCTTGGACTGCAAGGAGATCCAACCAGTCCATTCTGAAGGAAATCAGCCTTGGGATTTCTTTGGAAGGAATGATGCTAAAGCTGAAACTCCAGTACTCAGGCCACCTCATGTGAAGAGTTGACTCATTGGAAAAGACTCTGATGCTGTGAAGGATTGGGGGCAGGAGGAGAAGGGGATAACAGAGGATGAGATGGCTGGATGGCATCACTGACTTGATGGACGTGAGTCTGAGTGAACTCCAGGAGATGGTGATGGACAGGGAGGCCTGGCGTGCTGCAATTCATGGGGTCGCAAAGAGTCGGACACGACTGAGCGAGTGAACTGAACAGCTGGGTGTTTCTTCAGCTGATCTTGCCTGAGGTCACTCTAATACTTGATGGCTCAACAGAGGCTAGGTGTTCCCAGATGGCCTCACTCACATTTCTGGCAAATGATGCTGGCTGTTGGCTGATTGGTCCAAGAGCTGGTATAATTTGTCTGTGCCACACATACCCTCTTTTCTTCCAAACTGCTAGCCCAGGATTCTTCACCAGGAATACTTCTTCTAATGATGGTGGAAGTATTCCCAAAGGACAAGAACAAAAACTGCAAACTTCTTGAAACTGAAGTTTGCAAGATGCACAATGTCATGTATGACACATTCAGGCCAAAGCAATTATAGGACCAGTCCCTACTCCAGCTATTACAGATATTGCAAACTGATGGAAGAAACAGCAGACACATTGCAATGAGAGTCTGTACCAGGATGTGAGAAATTGTTGAGGGCATCACAGACTGTATACCAAAACCGTGACTCTCTTTTTCTCTCTCTATCTCTCTCTCCCTTATTCCCTCCACCCCTTTCCCCTCTCCCTCTCTCTTTCCCTTTCTCTCTCTCTTTCCCTTTCTTCTACACATTGTGTTCTTGATTTATTGTCCTTTGATAAGCTTGATGCTGTCTCACAATGGTTCATTTAAGACCAGTCAATGCTGAATGTAAAAATTCCTTAAAAAGTCTCACTTTGCCCAGAACCAAATTCAGTCTTTCTAAAGTGTACAGTCTTCCCACCTTTACAACACAAAGTTTCATCTACTGCACATTTGCCACTTTATTTCTTTGTCCCTTATTTCCCATATCTGTGTAGTTCATGACTCTCCTCCAATGAAGAGAGTAAATTCTAAATTACCTCCCAATAATTGCCAAAAGCCTAGCTCCCAAGTGGGAGAGTTTTCTTTAATATTCTTGACTTTCTGTAAGAAAAATGAAACTTCTGTTTAAATATTGCAGTATTGACCTTAATCAACATTACTGAACACATAGAACTAATGTGAAAACTTTAGATGGCAAGGTAGAGCAAGAATGCAGTTCTACCTCCAAGAATGTTCAACTTAAAGAGATAGACTGACACACACGGTAATAAGTGTCACAAGAGAAATACCCAACTTGCCTGTAGAATACCTGACTGCTTTTTGTCACCCATGCTCCATCACAGGCTCATCAGCACTGACTTTAGGGTCTTGATGAAAAAGCTCTTAGTTTCAGCCTGAATAGCATCAAATCCAGTCTTCCAATATAAAGATTTTCTACTGTGCCCAAATGAAGGCTTTTACACACACACACACACACACACACGAGTACCAATGGACAAATTCCAAAGGGAAATTAAAAGATGAACAATTTACATTTAGTCATAGGAAGCAAGGGGGCTTCCCTGGTGGCTTAGACAGTAAATACTCTGCTTGCCAATATAGGTTTGATCCTCGGGTTGGGAAGATCTCTTGGAGAAGGGAATTGCAACTCACTCCAGTATTCTTGCCTTGAGAATTCCATGGACAGAGGAGCCTGGTGAGCTACAGTCCATGGGGTCGCAAAGAGTCAGACATGACTGAGCGACTAACACTATCACTATCACTATGGGAAGCAAAAAAATTATGAGATGCTACATAAATGTTTGCTATCTTTTTCCATCTTGTTTCTCTGAATATGTTTCTTTTCCTTATAATAAGAATTTGGACGATATAATTTAGTGTGTCTCACCAAATTCTAGTATTTTATGCTTACAGCATAAGCACCTAATTGGCATCAAGATTTCCAACACAAGAGAGTCAAAACTATTCCTCACAATCTTTCAGAAATAATCCACTGTTTCATCAAAATAGTTGCTGAATTATAATACACCTTATTTATTCCTTAGAAATGACACCAATTCCCTCGGTGTAAAGTTTATAAAGAAGGGCTTTACTTTTACAGTTGAAGTCCAGTGCACAATAGGAAAAACAAACCAAGTCAAAGTGAAAAAAATAATTCTGTATTTTCTGAAAATACTCACAGAACAAGTGACAAATCAATTTCATAGAAACTCGGTGCTCTGCTCTTTTATGTAGATGTGTGGTTTACAGCTCTCTGCATAGGACGATGAGTCCTCTGATCTGCTCTGTTAAATTTTGTGGAGTTTTTCTTTTATCATGGTAAACAAATGCTCTACTTTTCCTTCCATCGCCTCCCAAAATTGTAGTTATCTGAAATTACCTAAAATTTTTGTCTGTTTATACTTCCTTGTACTTTTTACATTTTAAATAACTTTCAAATACACCCTTGTATTTATCATCAAACAAAATTGTGAAGGTTTTTATAAATAAGACAGCTGAGCCCAGAGAATCCAAGAGAGAAACTCTTGTTTACATAGCATGTCAATGACAGATCTAGGGTGAAACCCAGACATCTCACCTCGAAATCATTTCTTTCCTACTGCACAATATGGGGGGGAGGTGGGTTCAGATTTTGAACAGTTGTGTAGGCCTTTCCCTCTTTTAGAGACAACATCACTCATCAGTTTCATTGCTCTGACATTCAGATAGCATAAAAATAGGAATAGGTTTATTTGATGCCAGCTAGGCCATTTTGTAGCTCATCTCCCCATCTGTTGGACAGCTGGACAAAGGAACAGCTGCCAATCAAGGCTGTTTTGCCTGGCACCATCAGGTCTATTGGCATCCAATGCCATATGCCAGCTGGTGCTTGTTCTTGTTGAATAGACCTTGTTTGAGAAGGGTAAGGCTCCAGTTGTTATTAATGTAGTCATGGACCTCAGTCCCCTTCTTAATGCAAAAGTTAAGGTTAGAGAGAGAGAATCACCATTGAAAAAAGTACTCCCCTGGTTTTGTGGAACCAAAAACTGAGTTCACGTCACAGAGCTGTGCTTGAATTCCACAGTTGCCACTTCTCAACTGCCCAGTCACTTCAGTCGTGTCTGACTCTCTGCAACCCTATGAACTGTAGCCCTCTAGGCTCCTCTGTCCATGGAATGCTCCAGGCAAGAATACTGGGATGGGTTGCCATGCTCTCCTCAATGGGTTCTTCTCAACCCAGGGATGGAAACTCTCTTAAGTCTCCTGCAGTGGCAGGTGGGTTCTTTACCACTAGCGCCACCTGGGAAACCCCTCTCAACTGTGTAACCAGCAAATCACTTTGCCTCACCCGGTTTAACATTTCTTACTCTACAGTGGAACTTGCACCTATCTTGCAAGTATGCCCTAAGGTTGAAATGAATATATGAGAGAACCTTGCCCATATTAGACCCTCAATCAATATGAACTGAAACAGAAACCATCTCCATCTGCAGTTTGATAGACTCTCTAGGAGAGAAGTCTCTGGGTCACTAGTTCTAGATCTTTAATTATCTGAAGGACTGAAAGGAAGAAAGAGGATGAGAAATTTTTGTGTATTTTTCTAAAAAGAAAAGCTAAGACTCACATTTCAGAAGATTCAGGAAGACAAATTTTCGTTCAAAATTAGAAGGAACTTTCTAGAACTCAAAGCAGTTAAGAGATGGGAAAACTGGGAGTGACACGTCACATCAAACACTCCTGGGAAGAAGCTGAGTCACCATCGTTTGAAGGAGCTTGTTTCCCCTCTACTCTCTTATCTTGCCCCGCCCCCACCCTTCCTTCATCTCTCTGGCTCTTATCTGTTGCAAGAGCATTGTGTAGGGATAAAAGGGATTAATAATGGTTCATATCCTCGGGGAGCAATACACACATTACAAGTCGGTGTGCTATAAAAGATTCAAAAAGTGTGTTGTGGAAGTTCATGAGCATGAGAAGGCATGAAAATCTGCCTCCAGCAATAAATGCATGTGAATCCACTGGGGAAGTATAATGTGAGCATCCCTGATGAGACTTCATCCCCTCAAAGGGGAAGCAATAACTTAATCACATTTCTTGTACATGCAATACATTTGACATGTAATATTTTTGACCTGCATTAGTTTGCTAGAACTGCTGTAATCAAGCATCACAAAATAAGTGGCTTACGCAACAGAAATGTTTTGTCTCCATAAATTCTGGAGGCTGGATGTCCAAGATCAAGGTGGCAGCAGGGTTCGTTCTCTCTGGGAGTTCTGAAGGAGAATCCTTTCCATGCTTCTTCATTTGTTTCTGTTGGTTTTATGGAAAGTTGTGCATTTCTTGATCTCTAGCAGCATCACCCTGATCTCTACCTCTACCTTCACATGACATTGTTCCACAAATGTGTTTCTATGTTTAAATGTCCTTTTAAATGAATGTACTAGTGATATTTGGTTAGAGCCCACTCTAAAGACTTCATCTGAAGTAACTGCATAGCAACGACCTTGTGTGTGTGTGTGTTTATGCTTAGTCGCTCAGTCATATCCCACTCTTTGCAACCCCATGGACTGTAGCCCCCACGTTCCTCTGTCCATGGAATTTCCTAGGCAAGAATACTGGAATGAGTTGCCATTTCCTTCTTCAGGGGATCTTCCTGACCCAGGGATCGAACCAGTGTCTCTTGTGACTCCTGCATTGGCAGGCAGATTATCCACTGCTTGTGCCACCTGGGAAGCTCATGCAATGACCTTATTTTCAAACAAGATTATGATCTGAGGTACTGGCTTAGGATTTCAGCATATGAATATTGAAGGGGCACAATTCAATCCCAGTCTGGGTCGTCAATCTGCTAAACACTCAATAATATTTTCTTCAGAATTACAGCTGAAAAAAGAGTCATCAAACCTCAGAGTTAGAAATAAATTGATGAAACAAGCTCTACTTCTCCTAAGCCTGCAACCCCTCTGCAATTGCAGCTTTCTCTGGAGTCTTCCAGGGATATCCACAAAAGGTAGAATTTGTTTCATCTATTTCTTTCTTTCAAGTTTCTCTGACTGCGAGTGGGTGAGAAAAAAAAGCTGAAGAGAGTCCTAGGATAATAAATGACCGCTTAAAGCATCTGAATCCCTTGCTTGCTAGCATAGTATTAACTAACAACTAGTGTTGAACTACCAAAAGCAAAATAATTAGAAAGGAAGTTGTTATTATTTTCTCAGCACTTAATATGTTGCAGACACTGGACTAAGTGGTTGACGTGACTGGATGGAAAATAACTCAGCCATAGGGATAGTTCCACTTATATTACTGAAGACAGGGTTCCTGAAGATGTCAAGCAACTTGTTCAAGATTACACTGCCTGCCAGACACCCCCAAATTCAAAAGTGGTCCATCTGACTTAAGCCTCCCTTTCACAAGTCCCGTTTTATACTACCTCGTCTTGTCTCTTACTTTTTTCCGAAATTAAATTCACTTTGAAGAATCTGCTTACTGGCTCAGAGTGAGGGTGCAGGGTGGTGAGGATGACGTTTGTGCATCCATGTATAAAACCGATACATTTTAAAGAGGGAGGAAAAAAAGAGAAACTTTGCCTGTGGTCCACTGGCTAAGGCTCTGCGCTCCCAGTGCAGAGGGCTGTGGTTCAGTCCCTGGTCAGGGATCTGGATCCCACATGCCACAGCCAAGACCTGGCTCAGCCAAATAAACAAATATTAAACATTTTTTAAAAAGTAAAGAGGAAGAAGGGAGGGAAATGGAGAGAGAATTGGTGGAAGGGGGAATTCTTACCAGTTATGTTTTAGGTAAGTAGGTAGGTGGGTGGCTATTTATAACCTGATTCTTCAAATTAATTTTGGCTATTTCCACTATTAGATAATACGTAACAATAGAACAATTCAGATAATTCTGTTTCCTAGAAAGGCACCTGGCCTCCGTCTCTGCGGGGGTGAAAGGAAGAGCCCCAGATGTGCTGAGATTTGCCTGATCTAGCATTCTGCTGTGGGTCCTTACCACAGTCCCTGAAAAGGAAATGATTTTAAGTGAATTAAGTGCAACACAGGTGGTGTTGAAGATGTGTCTTTGTCTCTCTAGAGCAATGCCTGACCGAACAAATGTGCTGAGTACCTCAAGTGGTTCCCTCCTGTTTTCAAGAGTCTATGCTATTTCTGGGCCTCTGAAAATAGTCTTGTGAGCTTGACTCAGTCAATGAGGGTGAGAGGGTTCAGAAATTAAGCTGTGCTTCTCCCCAGAGTACATCACTAGTAAATGTGATACTCTTCTGTAGGAACATATTGAAATTAATCCACAATTACCCTCCATTTTTTTCTGGTCTTCATGCTGAGGTTACCAACTTTGTAACTAAGGTTCTCCTTTCAGAAAATAAGTAGAAGATTTCAAAGTACTCCAAAATGAAGTTACCCCCCTGCCCGCTTGCATCTTTGCAATTCATTTGGCTTATATGCTCTAAATACTTGCTCCTATAGAATTTAACATAGTTAGAGATGTGAAATACATTTACTCATTACAACAATACCACCAATGAGGCACTATTCACCACACATAAATGAGGGACACAGAATAAAATAACTGGGGAAAATACTAGATTTCTTGGTAGCAGCCTAAAACACTTAAGCAGAAAATGTATGTCCAACTCATTCGTTTACTCAATAAATAACTTTAGACTGCCAGTGATGAAGATAGAACAAATATATAATATAGATAGCCTCTGCTTTCATAGCTCTTACAGTCTACCAGAAAAACAGAATATAACATATGATCATACAAATGATCTGTATTTATAGTTGCAATAATATATCATAAAATGAGAGCATATAAACAGTGGTGTAATTTGACCTGAGTATTCAGACAGGCATCACTGTGGAAATAATATTTAGGCCAAGACATAACAGATGAGTAATAGTTAGTTGGAAGGGAGGAATGGCAGATGGAATAGTAAGTTGGGATGGATTTTAAGTACTGAGGGTGAATGAGCAGCCAAATGATTGAGAGGACAAGACAGAGGAAGAAAGAGGCATAAGATGAGGCTGTGGAATTAGGGAGGGACCAGAACATGCAGCTACAACCGAGTCACAGGAAAGCTCCTCAGTATCATAAGAATAATAGAAAGTCATGGAGGGTTTTGATGAGTGCAGTTACAAGGTCAAAAGGGCATTCAAAAGATTACTTTGTCAGGAAACTAGGAAAAAGAGGGACAAGAAAGAGAAGGATTAAGTCCTGTTAGAAGATTCTGAAATGCTTCTATGAGTAAGGCATGGTACCTTGGATTAGAACTAGGACCATCAAGATGTGAATACATGTTTGGATTAAAAAAAAAAAATTAGAAAGGGTCTTGCCTACACTTGAATATTGTTAGATATATGTTCAAAATGATGGAGCAAATAGGAGACTGCAGGTGCCACAAACTGAGATAGGAAACACTCTCAGTCCAGTTCAGTTGCTCAGTCGTGTCTGACTCTTTGCGAGCCCCTGGAGTGCAGCACTCCAGGCTTCCTTGCCCATCACCATCAAGTTCATGTCCAAGTTGGTGATGCCATCCAACCATCTCATCCTCTGTCGTCCCCTTCTCCTCCTGCCTTCAATCTTTCCCAGCATCAGGGTCTTTTCAAATGAGTCCGTTCTTTGCATCATGTGGCCAAACTATTGGAGTTTCTGCTTTAGTATTAGCCCTTCCAATGAATATTCAGGCCTGATTTCCTTTAGGATGGGCTGGTTGGATCTTCTTGCAGTCCAAGGGACCCTCAAGAGTCTTCTCCAACACCACAGTTCAAAAGCATCAATTCTTCGGTGCTCAGCTTTCCTCATAGTCCACCTCTTACATCCATATGTGACTACTGGATGGAGTTCATTTTCCAGGAAAAATATTCTGAGATCAACAGTGTTATCTTTACTCGTGAAATATCTGGGCTGAAATGTCAAATCAGTGAATTGACATTCTGGTTGAGGTCTAGAGCTTGAAAAAGAAGAAGATTCAAATGAGAAATATTGATGTGAAAGTTATAGCCTTTGAGGTGTTGACCCAAACTGCAGGTGGATTCTTTACCATCTGAGCCACAAGGGAAGCCCAAGAACACTGGAATGGGTAGCCTCTCCCTTCTCCAGCAGATCTTTCTGACCCAGGAATCTAACTGGGGTCTTCTGCCTTGCGGGCAGATTCTTTACCAGCTGAGCTACAAGGGAAGCCCTAATGAAACCATAGGCACAGAAAATGTGACCTAAGGAGAAGTTCTAAACTGAGAGAGCAAATGGCCATGAGGAACCCTGAGGTTTTTTTGTGTCTATTTAGTGGAGGAACAATGATTGTAAAAGGCTCTGAGAAGGAGTGACCAATCAAAGGTGCCATTGAAACAGAAGACTACTGCACCAGTCAGGAAAAGAGGACTGCCTTCAGAAAATGGTGGTCAACACTGTCTATGCATCATTATATCAAACAGATAACTAACAGGGACCTACTGTATGGCACAGGGAACTCTACTTAACACTCCATAATGACCTATATGGGAAAAGAACCTAAAATAAAGAGTAGATACATGTATATGTAAAATTGATTCACTTTGTTATATACCCCCAAATTAACACAGCACTGTAAATCAACTGTATTCCAATAAAAATAAAATTATAAATGAATTGCATTTCCAAATCCCAAAATGGTCAAGTACAAGTGTTAGGTGCGGAGATTGCCTGAAACTGGATGTTTGGATATTGCTGAGACCTTTTGGATGGACAGCCATTGCCATAAACGACAGAAGCAGAAGTACTGAAGTGATGGAAGCAGAAGCCAGAAGAGAGTGGGAGGGAAGGAAGTAGAGAAAGATACACAGAAATGTGGTGAGAATAGAAGAAAACTGGGACAACAGCTGGACGGAAATGATCCAGATGATATAGAAGGCATCTTTTATTTCTACCACCAGTTGAAGCAAGTGACTTCCAAGAACACATTCAACTCAAAAACTCCACCATGGTACCCCCACTGGTCAAGGCAAGAGTTAAAAGCTGTGTTTCTTACTGTATTCATTCTCAGCTCATGACACAAAGCCCATCGTTTTGCAGACGCCACCAATTTTTTTGAAAGATTAAAGTTATTATTAGTGAACTACCTGCTACAGTTCATGAAATACCCAGAGGAAATGAAAGAACTGTTTGACTAGAGGGCTAATAAGGATAAAGGCCAAGATATTTAAAAACTAAGAATGTGATATCCTTGTGAGCAGATTGACTAAGTGAGCAAAAAAGAGCGGCAAACCACATAGTAAGGGAACATACACCTACTGGTCAATGAAACCACCAATGCAGATACACACACATTGAAAATGAATAATTTAGAAAGTACAATAGCCCGGCAGCTAGAAGCCCTGTAGGTTTTTTTTTTTTTTTTTTTAACAGTCACTATTGGAATGATTTTTTTCTCACACTTTAATGCTGTGAAATTAGTATCAGTTTGCAAATCTACAAGGAAATGATTGAAAGCCAGACAGAGTAAAGATGAAAGTGCCTTCTTTCTTGAGTGTTTGAGTCCAACCTTGAAACGAGAAGACCTAGACTCTAAAACTAGAATTAACAACAATAACTTACATGCAGTTCCATCCCACTGTGAGCCTAAAATTTGCAGTTTGCTGTGCCTAGTATCTATATAATTTACACAATAATACTAGCATTTATTTAGTTATTCTTGTGTAGTTGTTGTGTCTGACTCTTTTTGTGACCCCACGGAGGCAGTGGTAAAGAATCCGCCTGCCAGTCTAGGAGATGCAAGAGACAGGAGTTTGTTCCCTAGGTCAGGAATATCCCTTGGAGAAGGAAATGACAACCACTCTAGTATTCTTGCCTGGAAAATTCCATGGACAGAGGAGCCTTGTGGGCTCCAGTCCATACTGTTGCAAAGAGTCAGACACAATTGAGAGGCTGAGCACATGCACATGGACTGAAGCCTGTCAGGCTCCTCTATCCATGGGATTCTCCAGGCAAGGATTTTGCACTGGCTTGCCATTTCCTTCTCCAGGGGATGTTCCTGATCCAAGGATCCTGCATCTCCTGCATCGGCAGGCAGATTCTTTATCACTGAGCCATCAGTGAAGTGAAATGAAAGTGAAAGTCGCTCAGTCATGTCTGACTCTTTGTGACCCCATTGACTATTATAGTCCATGGAATTCTCCCAGCCAGAATACTGGAATGTGTAGCCTTTTCCTTCTCCAGGGGATCTTCCCGACCCAGGGATTGAATCTTGCATTGAAGGTGGATTCTTTACCAGCTGAAGCACAAGGGAAGCCCCTATTTACTGCTGACTATGTGCTAAACACCTAACATATATTATCCCACAGAACCCCCAAGATAATTTCCACTTTACAGAAGCAAAAAATTAAGGACAGTACAAACAACTTGATTAAGAAGTTAACATGGTTATGAAATGGTTCATCTGGTATTTAAATCAGCTGCATGCTGACCAAGAATTATGCCAGAACTTTCATTCTGCAGTGTATGCATGCATGTGTGCTAAGCTGCTTCAGTCACGTCTGACTCTTTGTGACCCAGTGGACTATAGCCCACCAGGCTCCTCTGTCCAAGAGGTTCTCCAGGCAAGAATACTGGAGGGATTTGCCATGCCCTCTTCCAGGGGATCTTCCTGACCCAAGGATCGAACTCTTACATCCCCTGCATTGGCAGGCATGTTCTTTACCACTGTGCCACCTAGGAAGCCCCTCTGCAGTGCATGCATCCATGCAAATAAGGACTCGTGAAAAAGAGGCATCATCTCCAAAGCCAGCAAGGACTAGAGCGAAATAAGGACCTGACCATTGATCCAAAGACTCCTTCCTCCTTCAGAAATGTAGAGAGTTTTGTAACACATCCAGGTGTCATCTTGGGAAGAGGAAAGAGAAATGGGTGAAAATATTGATAGTTTATTCCCCACAGATTCTTTGGAACTGTTAGGAATCCCATTTGTATTGTAAAAAAACTGAAATGTCCTTATCTGTCAAGATATTTCTTTCTTCCTATCCAGAAGACTTGAGTATCAGAACCAATCCTAGATGAGTTACACAAAAATAAGAAACCTTCCTTTTTTTTTTTTTTGGATATCTGAGGTACAGTGTAAAATTGGTGATGTTGCTACATTACAGAGAGGAGGCTTTTGTTTGTTTGTCCCCAAACAACCCTGATACAGTTACTGATGTTATTTATGCAATACAATTGCTTTGATAAAATACTACAAATAGCTGCAGCTCGTCATCTTTATGGTCCTCTTCCACATTGGTGCCACATACAGTGGAGGGCTTCTCTAACAGCTTACAGTCACAGTGGACATCTGGTGTTAACGTTTTGTGTGGTCCCTTGTCCCTGAACATTTCAGAACAAGAAATTTGGGTACACATTTGGAGGTGGTAGCAGGGGGAGCTTGTTGGATGGTGCAGCATAAAGGGTCAATGTCAAGTGTGGGTCTGAGATCGTTTGATATTTCCCCATGTTCCTTGGGCTTCCTGTGTCGCTCAATGGGTAAAGAATCTGCCTGCAATGCAGGAGACCAGGGTTCGATTCCAAGGTCAGCAAGATCCTCTGGAGAAAGAAATGGCAACTCACTCCAGTATTCTTGCCTGGAGAATCCCGTGGATAGAGGAGCCTGGTGGGATACAGTCCATGGGGTCACAAGAGTCGGACATGACTTGGTGACTAGACCACCGTGGTCCTCGAAAGGCTGCACTAGGGAGAATCCATGGAGTTTGCAGATGGCAGGGTTCAGGACATGAAGACGTATAGTAATTACTTGAATAATTTATGAGAAAGACTTTAAAAGGATTATTTTCTGAGTCAACTGAATCATAGCCTTATGGAATATCAGTGCTGGGAAGAAATTTAGAGATTGTGTGGTTTATCTCTCTCAGGCTGATATTAATAGATGGGTATCTGAGATGACAACCAAAGTTAATGTTGGCATGGAACTTCGGGTCTATGGTTCTTACTGCTCAGTGACTTTAATCCTCAATTTCCAATGGGCAGATTTTCCTCCTATGCTTTTGCTTTTGTTTAGATAATGATTCATTTTTAGTGTATCAGTTTGACAATAAGTATGGTGAACTTAGAAATTCACATTTGTTTATTCATTTATTGAAAAACTTCAGGGCATTTTCAATTGTTAATCACTGGACTAGGAACTGGTGAAAGAAGAGGATTAATATATAGACCTCATAGAATTTGGGTATAACAGGAGACATAGTCGTGAAAGTTCAGAGTAAGTCGCACAACCTGAAGACCCTGAATCTCTTTTGCAATTACTGTGTTTGGGTGACTTCCATTGATAGCACATGGGGTTGAGATGACTGAACCTCCATCTCTGTCTGCAGGATTTGCCTAGCATATTAATAATGAAAATACACCTGCAATAGGAAGGCTTGATCTTTTAGGAGAACACATTGTTTTTCAGCAAATGCAATGTGTTAATGCGTGTACAAACAAGGCACATGATTACTGCTATCCACAGATGCACAGGTTATTTGGAGAAGGAAATGGCAGTTTGGTCAATGGTCCTGTAGTTGTCAGGCTGTTCTAAAGAGTCCTCAGCTCTGAAGAGGGGCTTCTGGAGCTATGTCCAGGGGTCGAACGAGAGTCCAGCACCTCGTCTCTTCCACCAGGTCAGGATATCATTTCGCCAGTGTTCACTGCTTTAAAAACATGAAAACTACTGATTTCAACTAAGTCCTTGATTTTCAAAAGGGGAGAATGAAGACTGAGCAATTAAGAAGCTGTGCTAAAGTCCCCATGTTGGTTTGCAACCAAACAGGAGTGAGGCTGGTATCCCAGTTCCTGCCTGGTGTTCCCTCCACCCACCTCCCCTGCTCCTTCCCTACTTGTAAGAACACTTTACCCTTCTGATGGGAAGTACACACCACTGTTTCCTCTTCCTGCACATGGAAGTCAAGGATCTATATATTTTTTTCTAAATAAACTTGGATTCTGAGTCATTTCACAGAGCTAGACTGGCTTTCCACTGAAAGGTTCCTGAAATAGGAAACTTGTCCTATCCTTGAAATAATTCTGTGACATTTGACAAAGCTATTATCTTAATAAAGAGGCCCATACAAGTAGACATCCATAATCCAAAGAGCATCTTAAAAGTGGCACGGAAATGAAATTGTTTTACTTCTCTGAGTCCAACAAAGCCCGCATCATAGGAATAAAATGAAAATAGGAGTCACCTGGGGGCAGGAGAGGAAGGGACGACAGAGGATGAGGCGGCGGGATGGCATCACTGACTCTATGGACGCGAGTCTGCGTGCACTCCGGGAGCTGGTGATGGACAGGGAGGCCTGGCGTGCTGCGATTCATGGGGTCACAAAGAGTCAGACACGACTGAGCGACTGAACTGAACTGATGAGATCCCATCATAAGTGACACAAGCCCTAACCCATGCTTATGCACTTAAGAAATTACCTAAGAAAATGAACATGTAGCAGCAAGTACCACAAAATATAAATGAGCACCTGATTATGTATTTAAAAACAAATGATTTTGATAGTATCATTCTTCATTTTATGCTGAGTAATTTTATTCAACCTTGATCATCAATGCACACAGTTTTTCAGGGAGATCTAAAATGGCCATATTCTACATTCAAATTCGTTTCTTGGTACAAATCTACATATATGTAGCTCTGACTTTGGCATATACAAATATACACACAAAGTATACTTGATTATTACTAATATATACAAACATGCATAAATTAATATTAGAGTTGAATAGACTCGTGGATTCAAGAACTATGTCAAAAATTGTAATAAGGTAAGAATTTTGAAGACTTTATAATACATTTAAATTAACCATTGATCTTGAAACCTGGAGTTGAAAGTGATAACTCCTCAACTTTGCATAATTCCCAGCAGTGGATTAAAAACTTTTTCTGTAAAAGACAAGATAGGAAATCTATTTTATTCTGTGGGCTGTATGTTTTCTTTTGCAACTACTCAACTCTTCTACTAAAGAGAAAACAGCCATAGATGATGGGTAAACAAACATGGCTTCCCTGGTGGCTCAGCAGTAAAGAATCTGCTTGCCAATGCAGGAGACGCTGATTCAATCTCTGAGTCAGGAAGATCCCCTGGAGAAGGAAATGTCAACCCACTGATGTATTCTTGCCTGGGAAATTCTATGGACAACAAAGCCTTAGAGAGCTATAGTCTGTGGGGTAGCAAAGAGTTGGACATGACTTAGTGGCTAAACAACAGCAACAAATATGTGTATAATTCATTTTGAATTTAAATTTTGGGGTGACTTATTAGCTTCATGAACTCAGATGTCCAAATCTCTCCCAAGATTTGGGAGATTCTCAGTCATTATTGGGCTTCCCAGGTGGCGTTAGTGGTAAAGAACCTGCCTGCCGATGCAAGAGACTTAAGAGACTTGAATCCCTGGGTTGGGAAGATCCCTTGGAGGTGGGCATGGCAAGCCACTCTAGTACTCTTGCCTGCAAAGTCCTATGGACAGAGGAGCCTGGTGGGCTATAGTCCATAGGGTTGCAAAGAGTCAACACAACTGAAGCAACTTAGCACACACGCACTCACAGCCATTATTTCTCAGAGAAGATTTCTATTCCTTTCTACCATGGGATGAGCCCCAAACCTCAGGTTTTGAGAGTCACTCTGGAGCCTGGGGCTTTGGGGGCTGGCATGCACTTTGGGTCTGTGGTGGCCAATCTGGTACTAAGATGGTCTTGGAACCTGAGGTCCTAGGAGCTGGTCTTGAGGCTGGACCCATGGGAGCTGGCCTGGTGCCGGGTGGATAGAAAGACTTGGTCAGGAAACCAGCCTGGCATTGAGCCACGTGGGAGTCTGGTTTGTAAGTTCCCACCTGGAACCTGGGTTCATGAGGGCTGACTGTGGGCCTGGAATGACCTGGGGCCTCACGAACTGGCTGACACTTGGGTGGGCTGGGGGCAGGTTTCAGAGGATCTCAGGAGGAGCCACCCACCCTTGGGAGTGGCCCTGGTATTGGGGCAGACCAGCGCTGGGGTCCACTGTAAAGTCTGGTGCTGACTTCATTCCCCTTTTCCTGCAGGGAGGGTGTTTCTTTCCACACTGAGCAGCCTGGATTTCAAACAGAGGAGACAGGGGAAGCGTGGTTCCATGCTCCCTGCCCTCTTCAATGTGTCTCATGTCTGTGCTTCTTCTAGGTGCTATATTCTCTTACCTGGAATTCTTAGCTCCCATGGAGATATTTTTGTGCACAGAGTTTTTCAATTTACGTTTCTGGGAGGAGACAGGCACTATTAATTCCTGTGCAGCAATTTTGTTGATATTACTCTCCTAGAAATTTCTGCTCCTACTTTACAGATGAAAAAAAAAACTGGGTCCCTAAGTGGGTAAATCTGCATGAGCTCGATTAACTCACTCAAGTAAGTCGGGGAAGAACTCAAATTTGTCTGTCTCCAGTGTCCACGTACTTTCTCCTACAACGGCTCTTCTTTGCAGAAGTGAAATGAAATGAAAATAAAGATAATTAGTCCTTTTAATAAATAGTTATAACCACATTTGTCCTCCATGGAGTAGAAAAACACACACTGATGGGAGGATATATCTTTATACAGTTCCCTTCTTTACAAGTACAAGTGAAACCACATCCAGATGCTGAATCATACAAAAGGAAAGATTATAGTGCTAAAGAGTCTACCAATTCTTTGGCTGTCAAAAGTTGAAAACCTCAGAGTGATGATCTTCTGTTTAGGAGAAAAATGTAATAACGCATCGTTTTAAAGATTGACAGAGCTGAGATTTGGTTGAAAAATAAATTATTCTGTGCATTAAAAAGGAAAAACTCTAAGAAGGTTTTTCAGGTAGTCCAAACCAGAGGCAGAGAGGAGCCCAGGAATGGAAGCGAAAGAGTGGAATATATAAGGAAACAGAGTATCTGGCTAATGGGACAGCCAGTAAATCCATAAAGAAAACTCCAGCCAATGAGAAAGCCCTGAGAGGAGTGAATCTACAGAATTCTTGGGAGTGGACATCGTGTTAGTAATTTCTCATTGTTTCCTGCATACTGCCACCAAAAAACCCTTCCTTCTCCTCTGTCTAAATCTTGAATCAAAACAGAGAAAGAAGACTAGATTCTGCAGTTGGGTTGACTCAAGCTAAGAGGATAAAACCCACAAGTGGCAAGTCATTAGTGAGCTCAAGAATCCAGAAAGAAACTAAGAATGAAGGAAGAACAGGGGAAATTTGTGACCTTCCCCAACAACAATCCAAGCAGATTTAACAGGAGGATGTATTATTGCTGGGTTCTTCAGTGTATCTAGATGGAAGCTTAAGTCTATTTATTTCAGTGTTAAAGGAAAATGACCAACCACTGTCAACTGTAGGATTTGTGAGACACTCAGACGTCTGGTCCTCGGGTAATAAGGAGAATATAAAAATCACCTAAACCCTCTAGCACAACAGAAACGACACTCTTTGCACAGAGCTCTTTCCAACATCTTTACTTTCACCCCATTTGCTGCTGCTAAATCGCTTCAGTCGTGTCCAACTCTGTGTGACCCCATAGACGGCAGCCCACCAGGCTCCCCCGTCCCTGGGATTCTCCAGGCAAGAACACTGGAGTGGTTTGCCATTTCCTTCTCCAATGCATGAAAGTAAAAAGTGAAAGTGAAGTATAGAGTCCATCAACATCATGTGAGTTACCTTCTGCAAATACACTGTGATTGTTCAGGCCACCATCTTTTTCTCCAGCTGCTACAGTTCTACTCAGACATCAATGTCATATACGGATTAAGACTTTTTTACTTTACTGGTTCTTTCCTGCTTTATAACACCTTAGGTTTATTTCTATGTTTTAATCTATTGCAATGGTTAAAATCATTGCAACTCTGTATTATTGCTACTTATGATATTACTCTCTCCCCATCTGAACTCCAAGCCCCTTGTGTGAAGGAAAAGATACTACTCAAATCTTTGTTCCAGAACCTAGCATAGGGGAAAAATACAAATGTTCAATAAATCTTGAGGACATCCATGACCAAATGCTTGAATCACATCTTCTTAGGCAACTTTGTTCAAAAGTTTAGCAACAAAGCTCAAATGGAATGCTTGAATTTTCTCTGCATTCTTACCCCACCTCAGTCACCATCTGTGACAGAGAAGCAATGATTATATATTCCTTGGGAGCATGATCACAACAATAAAATCACAGCTTTCAGCCAACAGAACTCATGGAAACCAGGCCCCACTGCTTTGAGCTTTTGAGGAATGTAGGACTTTGATTTTGCCGTTTACTTTCTTTTCTCTCCTGAAATACTGGTTTCTAATTTGACTGTCTTATTTAAAAAAAAAAAAAAAATGAAATCACTTCAAACTTAACAGAAAATTTGTAAAAGTTAAGCAAAACCAAACTTTATATACACTTCATCCAGATTCAATCCGTTTTAAAAATTTGCCACAGTTGTTTTTGTCATTCTCCCTCTAATACATATGCATGTATGTACGTGCATGCGCGCTAAGTCGTTTCCGTTGTGTCCGACTCTTTGTGGCCCTATGGACTGCAGCCTGCTAGGCTTCTCTGTCCATGGGATTCTCCAGGCAAGAATATTGGGCTGGGTTGCCAGGCCCAACTCCAGGGGATCTTCCTGACCCCGTCCTGACCAGGCATATATGTATGTATGTATGTGTATGTATATATATAAAAACCTTGTCCCTTAAATGAATGACAGTAAGCTGCAGACATCTTGTCCCTTTATTGGTAAATATTTCATTCTGTAGTTCCTAAGAGCAAGGGTGTTCACCTCCAAAACTGTGATACAAATTATGAACTTCAGGAAACTTGACATTGGCACAATATTACTAATTTGTCTAGGATCATAGCCAAATTTCACCAATTGTCCTGTTAGGTAGTTAGAATAGGAAACAGGACTCCAGAATGGCGGTGGCTAAAAGACAAAAAAGGGAAAAGCCCATGAAAATAGAACAAAGGAAGCTCCGAAGACCAGAGTGAGGACCTCAGGTAGAACACACAGCACTCCCGGCCAGCTCAACTTACATAGGGCAGGCCCAGGGACAGGAAAAGACACGTAAAAAGAGGAGCCAAAGGGCCGGGGTCTCTCTCTCTCTCCCGTGCACTGGCGCGCTCCCCCACTCTCTTCTTTTCACGTCTTTGGGTCGGCATGCCCTCATGCCTTGGGGATGAATTTTCCTGCTATTTTCTAAATAAAATAAAGCTGTAACATGGAGCTGTAACACTGATTTGTCTAAGAGCTATAACACTGTTTGAGACCTGAGAGCTATAACATGATCTGTCCAAGGCCCGAGAGCTGTGACGCGCCGAGGGCTTTAATGTCCATCACTCCAAATCTTTGTTGTGACTAGACAGAACTGAGGACCATACACTTGCCTGACAGTCCCAACAGTACTGCTGCTGCTGCTGCTAAGTCACTTCAGTCGTGTCTGACTCTGTGCGACCCCATAGACAGCAGCCCACTAGGCTCCTCTGTCCCTGGGATTCTCCAGGCAAGAACACTGGAGTGGGTTGCCATTTCCTTCTCCAGTGCAGGAAAGTGAAAAGTGAAGGTGAAGTCGCTCAGTCATACCTGACTCTTAGCGACCCCATGGACTGGAGCCTACCAGGCTCCTCCATTCATGGGATTTTCCAGGCAAGAGTACTGGAGTGGGTTGCCATTGCCTTCTCTGCCAATAGTACTATCTATATTAATTTTTCCTGGTCCAATATCTAATTTAGGATCACATATTGCTTCTAGTTGCCAGGTCTCTCGGTCTCTTTCTTTGAGGATTATTCTTCAGCCTACTGTCTTGCATAAGACTGACACTTTTGGATAACACCAGTCAGTAACTGTGTAGACAGCACCTTAGTTGGGTTTGGCTGATATTGCCTAATGATTTGACTCACTTTGGACAGAAACACCACCACGCCAAGTGATGTCAGTACGTCTCATTAGGGCTCACATAGTGTCAGTTCATCCCATTTTAGGTGATGTTTTCTCCACAAGCTGTTTAGTAATTGCAAATGGAAAGATCGTGCCTGTACAATGGAGAAACTTGGCAAACACATCTTAATCAAATGATCAAAGTTAACACTGCCAGCAGCTGGTTTAAAAAAATGAAAAATCTACTTCAATAAAAGAGTCAACTATTTTAAGAACTTTTATGGCACCCAAGACAATTACATGTTCTGAAAAACGTGACTATGATGTTTACAGCAATATTTACCCTCAGCACCCAGGGCATAAAATCTGGAAAGATTTTGATGATGTGCAACCAACTCCAAGTCCTTCACAACAAGCTACTTATTGCTATCACTTCTAAATGATTTTTAAATCTTCCAATGACCTTATATACAAATGAGGAAACAAAAGTACCTTGGCCAAGGTTGCAAAGCTCAAGCATAATGCTGAGATGCAAGTGCTCTTCCGTCTCACTGCCAGCCCAATGTTCTTCACTCTGCAGGAATTTATTCAAAACCAGTGAAACTATGGGTCTTCAACATTAGAAAAGCACTTAACAGAAACTATGCAGGAGGTCAGGTACTAATTCTATTTCCATTCTGTCAGATAGCACTCTGTAACTCCTTCATTAAAAGAAAAATTCAGAGAAAGGCTGGAAGAATCTGGATGCGGGAGGGGTGGGAGGGTTAAACAGGGCAAGGGACAAGCACTGGAAGGGAAAAGAATTCCACTTTCCCCCTCAGGAGACCAATCCTGCCTGCAGCCTTCTAAAAGGTAAACCATGCTGATCTGAATACAGGTATTTTGGGTGAGCTCAAGTACCCTTTACAGAGAAAGGAGAAAGCTCTGTTTCGCTGTAGATAAGAACTTAAAAGCAACAACTATATATAGCACTCCTGTTCAGAAAAAACCCCAAAGCTTCCACAGAGTTCCAAATTCTTCAAGTTATAGATCAACCTCCCTTATGGGTGGCTCTCATTAAGCAATGTTTGGAAGAGGTGTCATGATGATGTGTGTATATGTGTGTGTGCTCATGTGTACGCTCAGTTGTGTCTGACTCTGTGATCTCAAAGACAGCAGCCCGCCAGTCTTCTCTGTCCTTGGAATTTATCCAGGCAATGATAATGGAGTGAGTAGCCATTTCCTACTCCAGAGGATCTTCCTGACCCAGGGAACAAATTCGAGTCTCTTGAGGCCCCTGCATTGGCAGGTGGGTTCTTTATCATTGGGTCAGCTGGGAAGCCCTCATAATGATATTGCCCAAGCAATTTCTGGAAGGAAGGTGTGGAACAGCAGCAGATTGAGGACAGGCAGTGGCAAAGCTGCCTGCCTGTTTCTCTTGAGCTGAGCAGAAGGAAGTTGAGCCTTCAGTGCAAACTCACCTGCACCTGTGAAGCCAGTGAGACAGGAAAGATGCTTTGCAAGGTTGGACATTTGCAGCTACTGACTTTTGGAAAGAGTCACCTGAGTTTTACAGAGGGTGAGTGGGTGAGGCTACTAGATACCTCCAAAGGGGAAGTAGAACCACAAACACTGGAGAGATAACTGAGTTCTTAAAATGTAGGCTGCAAGCACTAGGAGGGACCCTTCCAGAGTGTACCCTTTCCTCTTCCACTTTGCCCTCTCAGGAGGAGGAGTAGACCAATGCTGGGGATTAGCTGTCCAGATCACCTCCTTTTTATTAGCCGCTGTCTCATGCTTTGTGCAACAGCGGCTGGATAAATTCTCCTTCCATTCCACTTGATCATAGCTTTCTCTCCAGGGATGCATTAATTTCTCCTGGCTGACCCCAGTCCTTCAGACTGTTTCGTTCTCTTCTTCACAGCTATCATTCCCAATTTCTACATTCAGGCATCCCTTTTTTAGACGAGAGCCTTACCTCTCCAGTTGCTCTCTTTCCTGTTTCCCTGGAAGACCAGCACACAAGACCAAGAGTGTAAAATCAGAAAGCAATGCAGGGAGCAAGCAGAGTGGTGAAGAGCTCAGATTCTGAAGTTGGACACACCTGGCTTTGAAAAGAGTCCCTCCTATTATTAAACTGTGTGATCTTAGCCAAGCCTATATAGACTTCCCAGGTGGATCTGATGGTAAAGAATCTGCCTACCAATGCAGGAGTTGTAAGACAGGTAGGTTTGATCCCCAGGTTGGGAAATCCCCGGAGGAGGGCATGGCAACCACTCCAGTATTCTTGCCTGAAGACTCCCATGGATGGAGGAGCCTGGCAGGCTACAGTCCACAGGCTCGCAAAGAGTTGGACACATCTGAAGTGACTTAGCACGCACAGCAAGCCTATGTATCAACTTCTTCATCTGCAAAGCTGACACAATAATAAATCTCCTGTTTCACATAATGCGTGCAAAGTTCTTGGTATATAGTAAGGGCTTGATAAATCTTAGCTGTTAGTGTTGCTCTCATCATCATCATTGTTACAGTCAGCACTGTTGCCGTCAGCACCATCATCATCCCTTTCTTCTTTCATCATTATAAAAAAGTAGGCAAGACAAAAAAATCACGGGTTTCACATTTCTAGCAATTTCAGAATCTCACTAAGTTCTGTGGTGTTTCTTTGAGGAATATATCTTGATCCTCTCACTTATGGCATTTTCTCATATGAAGGATGTCTTTTGCTCAAGAGAGGATGCAAATTTACAGAGTAAAGAGAAGGAAAAGGTCTATGCCTGTCTCCACTCCCACCACCTGGCACAGCTGGGCCCAGGATCGGAAGGAAGCCAGAGCAGGGGTGTGGCCACCCAGAGGTTTTGACAGCTTCTTGGTTCCCCTTTGCCTTGGGTCAGATGCACAGGACCCAGAACTTGGGCTTTCTTGGCCCTGGCATTTAGCACACGATGCTCATTGCATGTTCCTGGACTGTTGCCTGTTTTCTTAGCTGCCTCCCTGACTGGACCACAAGTGGCTCTTGAATGGGAGGGTGGTGAATTCATCTCCGTGTTCATCAGCCCAAGCCCACTAAAGGAGGAAGGATTTTGAGCAGGTTTCCGTCTTTCTTATCACCTTTCTCAGTCTCACTTTCTGTTCCTCTTCTGTTAGCGAAGAATCACATTAGGACAGAGTCAGAGACGTAAATAACCCTCCCTCCCCAAACACACACCCACTCCCATGGACAAATGAGGAAATGGGCTCCAGGAGAGAATACCCCATGTCTGGGATCTCACAACCGGTGAGCAAGATGAGGATGGAGGAGTCAGAATTTCTGATCCACGTTCCCACACAGCCTCTGTGTTCAAGGGCTCACAGCGCAGAGGCTCTACTAAGTATCTACCGTTTGGGGAACCCCAGCCAGGTGACTCACCACAGAGAACTACCGTGTTTCCACCCAAAGAATCACTTGCTCTCCTTGCCTCATGCCCTTCTGGGTTGAAAAGCTGCCCCCGACATCCAGTGACCACATCCTCCTTGTCATTTTGTACCTTGCCAGGGTCTTCCCCTTCTTCCTCCCCACCTACTTTCTTGCAAAACTGGTTCATTCTGGGCATCCATCAAATTCCTTTGTACTAACGTGAGGGTGGGTATTAAAATAGTCACATCTACATGTATTTTTAGAGGGGCCTTCAGAGGTCAGCGTCTCTAATTAAAGATTAGAGAGATTGTGGGCCCTGGCTTCAGGAAGGTAGACAAGGTGAGGTGGCATTTCTAGATTCTAGGGGTGTGGAGGGGTGGAGGGAGAGATGTGCTACTGGGCAGGATGCACTTCACGTTCTGTGCCATTGAAGGGGTTGATGGGTCAGATAATCAGTGAGTGAAATACACATACTGTCTGACCCAGAGAACCCAGCATATTTCACACTAGTGCCCAAAGTCTTGATCTAGTTGCCTGCTCCTTCCACATAAGTAGAAATAATAGTAGTGGAAATAACTGTCTTCAGAGCTGTCATCTATCTGCTGATCTTTCACTCTGGCAGGTTACATGATGCCAAATCTCAGCCACACTCCAAGGTAGGAATTATAAACAAAACCAGACTCAGGGAAGTTGAATCGTGTTATACAGGTCAGAAGTGGCTTTGAATCCACGGATACCTTACTCCAAAGCCCACTCCTTGTATTTCCCTCTGTGGTGCTCATGATCACGTGGTTCTGTTTGGCAGAGATACAGGAGGGTACGGGTTTAGTGATGGGAACACAGAGATGGAAAAGAATACCTGGAAAGGGATCACTGATAGGAACCGGAGGGGTCATTTGTTTGTTTGTTTGTTTCCTTTGGGTCCCAAGGCATTTATTTGAAAGAGAATATAACTAAATGGGGTCAATGGTTGCCAATTCAAGCAATTTCCTCCCTTTGTGTTACACCTTTCCTGACTCACAAATTTTTGCCACCTGTCAGCAACTGCAGGCATTTGAGAATTTAAATTCTGGACTTGAACTCAGATAGACTGAAATTTTGGGTGGCTGCCTTCTGGGGAGCTTATCTTTTTTTTTTTTTTTTAAATCATATCAGACTCAGAGGGATGCTCAGAAAACCAAGATGGAAACTCCTTGTGTTGTCTTCTTTCCACCTGCGGAAGCTCATAGTTGGCAAAGCCTTTCCCGGTGAAACCATCCTCTTCTGATCTCTTAAAGATGCTCACAGCCTTGCTCTGAAGATGGCCTCAGAAGTCTCATATCTCCCACTTCCCTTCCTTGAGGTATTATGTTTGGGAGCTATCCTAATAAACCCTGACCATTGGATGTTTTGAGCAAAACTCTTCTTCCTGGGAAACTTGGTTCTTTTAAAGACATAGACCTTCACAGATCAAGTCCCGTCACACTTCTCATTCCATGGGGATGCTCACCCACTCATTCCTTTGCTAGGTGAACTGCCCTTTCTGCAAAGCCCAGGCACTCTCATCTTCCTGATACACTCAGGGTTAATCCAGGGCTTCCCAGCTGAGCTTTCTTTCTGTGTTGACCTTGACCATGATATTTAACACTGCACTTATTTTATCTCTCCACACAACCTCCTAAAGAGAGGGGTTCTATCTTAACCTTTCCATCTCAGCACCTTGCCTGGCACACAGAAGGCAATTCATAAATGGTTGTGAAATATAAATCATGTGATCCTCTACTAGGCCAACACAAACACTGAGTATTTCACAAGCCATCAACAGATGGCCCCATGTCATGTGAGAATGAGATGATGTGATTCAGCTCTTCCTTTGGCCGATAGTGTTATTTCTAGGATGAGGAACAAGAAGGACAAAACACAAAGTGGCAAAGGGGCTCTGTG
Organism: Capricornis sumatraensis; assembly: GCF_032405125.1. Classification (NCBI taxonomy): domain Eukaryota; kingdom Metazoa; phylum Chordata; class Mammalia; order Artiodactyla; family Bovidae; genus Capricornis; species Capricornis sumatraensis. The sequence goes on from NC_091079.1 coordinate 31,300,900, forward strand.
GCCAGGTGCAGTATTTCAAGGGCAAAAAGTGAGAAGTGAGGGTGCAGGGAGCCTGAGGGTGTGAAGACAGGCAGGAACATATTATGCTGTGTGTGTGTACTCTCACTGGGGGTTTAGACTGTATCCTGTACAAGAAAGGAAGCCAGTGAAGGTTTGAAATTAGGGAACAATCCTGATACTTTCATGGTTCTTCACTGCAAAGGATCGGGTCAGTCTCAGTCTGAGTGTCCATTATCAAATTTCAAGAGAGGATAGAAAGCAAACGTATGATACTGAGGGGAAAGGTAAGGCGGTGGCGGGGGGGCGGGGGGGGCGGGGCGGGGAGAATAAATTGAGAGTTTAGGATTGACATATACGCATGACCGTATTTAAACAGGTAATTAACAAGGACCTACTGTACCGTACAGGGAACTCTGCTCTGTAATAACCTATATGGGAAAAGAATTTGAAAAAAAATAGATACATGTATATGTACAACTGAGTCACTTTGCTGTGCACCTGAAAGTAACATTGCTAATCAACTACACTCCAATAAAAAATAAAAATTTTAAAAGACAGAGGAGTTTAGAAACTGTGAGACATGGCAATGAATCTATACCCCTCCATCATATACCCAAGATAATTTTAATTTTTCCACAAGTGAAGTTTCTGAACCAATAGCAATTTCTTGTGACCATCATTACCATTTATTGGACATTTACTCAGTACCAGTTAGCATTCTAAGTACTTATATCTATCAGCTCACTTAATACTCCTCTTGATCCTCTGAAGCTACTCACAGGTATGACTCATTCATACATCACAAAGCATACACCTGCTATGTTCAGGAGCCAAAGTCTGCCCTGTTCTGGGTGTCATCTTAAACACTGTTCTTTTTGCTCCTTAATTCAAGCCTGTCTCTCTCTCTCTCTCTTTTTTTTTGGCATTTCTGTGTGGTGTTTGCCTTTACCTACAACATTTTCCAAAATAATTCCTCTGGAAAATCAATTTGGGAACAAGGTTTTCCATCCTGTCCCTCTATTTGTTGAGGTACAATTCTCATACAATCTTTGAAATCTTTCAGATAAGCAGTTGTTGTTGTTTAGAGGCTAAATCATGTCAGACTCTTTTGTGACCCCATGAACTGTAGCCTGTCAGGCTCCTTTGTCCATGGGATTTTCCAATCAAGAATACTGGAGTGACTTGCCATTTCTTCTTACAAGGGATTTTCCCAACCCAGGGATCAAACCTGTGTCTCCTGCATTGGCAGGCAGATTCTTTACCACTGAGCCACCAGAAAAGTCCCTCTTAAGCAGTACTACTGGATACCTGAATGATAGAAAATAGACTGGATTCCCAGATCTATCATATACTAGTGTTGTAAAGGTAACTTAAACTCTAAAATGGGAAGGGCTCACTGACTATCTTACTTGTGATGACATATTTAAAACAAAACACACAATATTTAACACATATTAGTGTCCTCCTTCCCTCTTTGCCATGGTCCCTGTCACTTTTGACTCAAATTACAATGATAACCTCTCATCAGATTATTTTTCTTTCTCTTTAAAAGTCCATTTTCAAATTCTATCATCAAAGACTGCCATGGACATTTGATCGGGTCTGAAGGCCAGTAAGAATGGCACTGACAATCTGGGCCAGATTAAGAGGAAATTGATCAAAATTAGGAACACGCTCAGCACCATACCACAGCAGGAATGCTTTAAGAAACTCGGTTTGTTTATCCTGGAGACAAGGGTATTTGTGTCATCATTTTAAATATCTAAAGGATTTTTATGTGAAAAAGGAAATACTTTTTTTAACTGGAGGATAATTGCTTTACCAGGCTGTGTTGGTTTCTCCCTTACAACAACTTGAATCAGCCATAAGTATACATATGTCCCCTCCTTCTTGAATCTACCCCCTACCCCCAACCCCATCCCACCCCTCTAGGTTGTCACAGAGCACCAGGTTAAGCTCCCTATGTTATACTGCAACTACCCACCAACTATCTATTTTACATATGGTGATATACATATGTTTCAGTGCTACTCTCTCAATTCAGCCCACCCTTTCCTTCCCCTGCTGGGGCCACAAGTCTGTTCTCTATGTCTGTGTCTCTATTCCTGCCCTGCAAATAGGTTCATCAAGACTATTTTTCTGGATTCCATATTCATACATTATTATACTATATTTGTTTTTTTCTTTCTGACTTACTTCACTCTGTATAACTGGCTCTAGGTTCATCCATCTCATTAGAACTGAGTCAAACTTGTTCAGAAAAAAAGAAGAATTATTCTTCTTAGTAGAAGTCTGACCCAATAGTGAAAATTGCATGGCAACATATTTTGGAAACACTCAAGCAAGAATTTCATAATAGCCTACAGAAAAAGAAAAAGGAAAAAAATTGGTTGACTTGGGAGGTAGTGAGGGTTGATAGAGGTCCTTACCTGGAGGCAGGTTGGCCACATGGTGGAGATGTTGCAGAAGGTATTCAGGTATCCCCATGGGGGCTGGGCTGCACGATCTTGACAGTTCCTATGAACTTGAAGACTTTGTAATCTTACAAATTCATGCTTTCTTGTGTCTAATCTATGTTGGCTGCGAACTGCTGCAAGGCAGGGTGGGCTTTCAGAAAACTTCCTAAGAAATGACCCCTAATTTCAAACAATATAATCAAATGTTACAGCGGAAATAAAAATACCTCATCTATAAACCTCATTGTAAAAATGGGCAGGCCAGGAGAGTTAAAATGACCTTCCCAAGATCACATAGCAAAATGTCACTGAGTCAGAGCTCAGAATTTCAAATGAGAGATACCATACACAGACCCATCTCTAAGGAACACTCCAAGGAAAACCCCTTTTTAAAAAGAAAGTTGCAATGAATAATCTCCTCTCACATTTTATTTGTTTAGTAAATATGAGGCACCCTTGCCATTTTTTAAATTAACCAAATGATTCATATCTGGTAAAAGAATTAAGGAGTAAAAAACAGAGTCTTGCTCTTACATTTCAGAGACAAATGGAAGTGAAATGGTGCATTAGCAAGATCTGAGGGAAGCTGCCAGAAGATAATTCTTAACTTGAATTACTGTCCTGGGAGACATTTGATAGCAGACTTGGTGCTTCGAAGGGAATCAAGGAAGCCTGTCTCAGATAAAAGTTGTCCTCTCTGGGCAAAAAGCAAAAGAGGTCTACAAAATACTTACCATTGCAGAGGAAAGACAGATGTTGTAGCAGCAGTTTCTCAGAATAGGGAGACAAGGAAAATGTTAATACATACCCTCAGTACTTTTGAGGATTTGTGAAGAACGAAAAAAAAAAAAAATCAAATCAACTATGATAGTAATTAATGGAGACAACTTTCAAGATGAGTAAATTGAACATACAGAATCATAGAAATCTCTCTGAATATTCATCACTGATATAGAAGAAACTGGCCAGTCTGGGTGGATCCAATGGATCTGGTGAGATCTTCAAGTCTCTGGGTGCTAAGCACCAGACCAATCGATGGTTTGGCCATTTCTGTACCTCTTACTGTCTTGCACAGTAACTCAGTCAGTAAATGTACTCAATCAATTAACTTGCAGGAATAGAAAGCTGCAATACAGAAATGGCCAAGACTGATGCCCCAAGGATCATAAAGAAAATCAGAGTCAGTCACAGGTAAAACCCAGACCACTCTCATTGCATTTCCCAAATTAGAATGAAGTTATAGATTTTCACATCCATCTTTAAGATGATACTATGAACTCCTCTGGTGGCTCAGACGGTAAAGAATCCACCTGTAATGTGGGAGACTTGGGTTCGATCCCTGGGTTGGGAAGATCCCCTGGAGGAAGGCATGGCAACCCACTCCAATATTCTTGCTTGGAGAATCCCCACAGGCAGAGGAGCCTGGTGGGCTATAGTCCATGGGGCTGCAAAGAGTTGAACATGACTGAGAGACTAAGCACAGCATAGCACATGTACTCCTTTAAGTTAAGATCTCTGTAATCTATCTCTTTCCCTCTGTGCAAAGCTCAGAACTTAGTAGGAAGTAGGTGTGTAATAAATTTTAGGCGAATTAAACAAAAACCTCATTTCTCTGATATTTTCTAGTGATTAGGAATTATGAATTAATACCAGACCTCTTTCAAATATACCTGGACACTAAGGGTGTGTTAATGTAGAGAGTATATAAAATTGGAAAATTTTGGAAATTTGGCTTTTTAATTAGTAATACAAATGACAACTTTTCCAAGACTCAGTTTCTTCAACTATACAATGAAGATAAATACACCAACCTCTAGATTTCTTGGGCTTTCCTGGTGGCTCAGTTGTAAAGAATCTGCCTACAATGCAGGAGCCACAAAAGATGAGAGTTCAGTCCCTGGATTGGGCAGTTCCCATGGAGCAAGAAATCACAATTCACTCCAGTATTCTTGCCTGGAGAATCCCATGGACAGAGGAGACTTATGGGCTACAGTCCATGGGGTCACAAGAGTCGAGCATAACTGAGCCACTGAGCATGCACACTAGATTTCTTGAACTGTGGTTATCATAAAAAGAGATTATATACACAAAGTGCCTAGAATACTTTTTGTCACCTATAAGTGTTTAATAAATGAGGTGGGTGCCATTATCAACAAAATATTTACTTTTGTTCCTTTAAGACCCGAGTTAAGAAACCACTTTTACTAACTTTAAGATGTGAGATCTGAGCCAATTAAACCCTCTGGGGTTTCAAGCAGGTTCCTGGTGCTCAGAGAGGACCTAACTGTTAACAGTAGGAAAGCACATATCTGTTAATATATCTGTTAACAACCCCTCACCATAGACCAATACCTTAATAATATATATTCCTCTTTGGGTCTGCTCCTCTGTAAAGATCGTGGAATATAATTATGTGGCTTAATTGAATATAACACCCTTTAACTTGGTGGGTAATCTTCACAATGTGAGTGAGATTTTCTGTCACTCCCTATTTTTTCATTTCAGTTTAATTGAGCCTACTTCATACTGCTCTAAGTTCAGAGTGGGTTTTCCCCAACATTTCTGTTCTGCTGAATTGCATCTTCAGGTCTGTTCAAAAAGAGAGAATGAAAGATGAGAATGCAGTGATCAAGATTCTTCTCAGCTCTGTTGCCTGAAACATAGTTTTTTTGCTTTTTTTAAAAAAAATCTTCACATAGTAACGGTTGTAGGACTAGTAAGGTACTCGAAAAGAAAATCAGTAGTCAGAAGAAAAAAATATAAAAGGCCCCCCAGATAAAGAGAGTTGCAGATTTTAAATAGTCAGTTGCCCCATCTCTGAGTCTCCAGATCATTATCTGCTGAAGGGGGAGGTTGGCTAGGAGGCCCTCCCATTGGGTCCTAAGGACATCCTATATTTTATCTGTGTTGAAATCCACAATGAAGCACAATTTAAATTTGGAAGACCTCTGAAACCTATTCTTTCACTGCAGATGCCTTCATTGCACTGAATTGAAAGATACAATGAAAATTACTTTATGTTTTCTGCATACCAATGGTGACAATGGGAAATTATCCAAAATACTAATGGAACAAAATTCTTAACCTTTTTCTGGGAAATCCCATCCCCTTCCTGGGGAGGAAGAGTATTGAAAATCTTAAATTCAGATTTAAATAAAAATTTATGTGATATAACTATTAAAATAGTATATTTTATTTCAAATAGAAAAGTGAAAAAGCAAAAATCCCTTTACTAACAAAGAATATAGTTTATACTGAAATCAGTTCAATCTGAATTATGCACCTCTGTCATTTTATAGTTTACAAAAAACTACAGACTGATGCTCTGAGAATGGATAACAAAGCAAGTGGGAACAGGAACGTCACTCAGTTGTGTCCGACTCTTTGCGGCCCCATGGACTGTAGCCTACCAGGCTCCTCTGTCCATCAGATTGCCATTTCTTTCTCCAGTGGATCTTCCTGACCCAGGGATCGAACCCGGGTCTCCCGCATTGTAGACAGACGCTTTACCGTCTGAGCCATGAGGGAAGTTGGAAAAAAACAAGAGTAATAAGATGTGTGCAGTACATGTGTGTGTGTGTGTGTGTGTGTGTGTGTGTGTGTGTGTTTGTGCTCGGTCATACCTGACTCTCTGTGACCCCATGGACTGTAGTCCACCAGGTTCCTCTGTCCGTGGGATTTCCTGGGCAAGAATACTAGAATGGGTTGCCATTTCCTCCTCCAGAGAATCTTCCCAACCCAGGGATCAAACCCATGCCTCTTGCATCTCCTGCATTGGCAGGCAGATTCTTTACCAGTGCATCACCTTTGCATCATAGGTATTTTTGGAATAGAGCTAAAATAAAATTCTAGGATCAGAGTTTGGGGACTTGGATTGTATGGTCAAGTAAAGGTTGTTATAAAGGTTAGAAACGGGAGAAGCAAGTCTAAAGAAATTGATCCAGGTCCTTTTTTTTTTTTTTTTTTTGCTATTGATGGCCCACCATACTCAGTAGTGTTTGGAGGAATGGCTGGTACCATGACACCTTTGAAAGGAAAGTAGAAGAAAAGACAGAAACCTTAGTCAACACTTGCAGTTTGGGAATGTGATATAATACAATTTAGAGAAGTGAGAAATTTTGACAAAAATTATATTTCGGCCAACAATTATAGAGAGTACTGTTTGATGAGTTACCTTAAATATTGGGATTGCCTGAGGAAATTTCTCAGTGAGTAGACATTTTCCTGAGCTGGACTCATGATAAATGAATAAAACAAAAGCTTCTGTGAAATAATGGGCCCCTCCACCTGTGAGGAACCCACACTTAGGCATTATTCTGCATGACACGAATGTGCAGTCAATCATATTTGAGAAATTTTCACTTTAATTTTTTCCTTGCCTTTACATAAAGATAGAGTGGTGCTTTGAAAAGAAATGTGACTATAAATGTAAAAGTCAACACTAGAACTGTCATTATCATTAATATTCTCTGCTTACCTTCTAAATGGAATACCTCACATTTAGGAACATTTTCTTTTGAAACCTTAAAGATACATACTTGATTAGGAATCTACACAGAGGGGGGTGGAAAAGAAGGATAATTCTGAAAAGGATGTCAAAAATAGTTCTTTCTGTAATTTCTTTTAGAATTCATTGCTTTTATTGAAATTGGTTTTTATTTTAGCGTTGAGAGTTATTGCCAGTCTATTTGTATTAACATGTTATTTCTTACTGTACCTAAAACTTGCTCCAAACTTTACCCTTCACCAAATAGTTATCAATACCGCAACAGAAGGGAAAAAAGAAGAAAGGGACTCATATGTACAGAATAAGCATTATTTACATGGCGCTGCGATAAATATTTTACATCCATTATTTCAGTACCCATTATAAGCAAAGAAATGACCCCCAAAGAGCTCATGCGTGACTCAGGAGTGCATAGCTTGAAAAGATAGAGATGAGCAGTTTCTGCAAATGTTTCAGGGTTTCCCCCTGCACCTGACCTCTTACTCTACCAAGTAATGACCCTAAATGCCCGGCATGCAAAGGATAGAGTTTCTGAGAATTCAGTGGTTCCAGGCAAAATAACTGAGTAAAATTTCTGAGCTGAGGAGAAGGTTATAATAGAGCAGGAGCTAAAAGAAGTTCAGCAAAGCCAGAGGGGTCAGATGAACTTCAGACTACATGGGACCCTATGGGCCGTGGTAAGGGTTTTGGTCTTTATACTCAGAGAAATGGCAGCCAGGAATGTTTGTTTCTGAGCTTAAAAGATGTGTGTACTAATGATTTAAATAGCTCTGATTACAAAGTGAAAAATGGGTGTAAAAAGGAAAAGCCATTCAATTAAATGGCTATGACAGAAATATAAATGAAAACAGTGGTGATTTGGACTTCACTCTTGGCTGTGCACGTGGAAGTAAGAAACAGATTCAAAATATAAGAAAAATCAACCTAGCTTGGTGATTGGATGGGGTAAAAGAGAGGGTGATACCAGCCATGACATTAAAATTCTGACATTGTTTTGAGTTAAATTCTATTTTCAGGTTTCTAGGTCAATTAAAGGGAAAAGATATCACACTAAAAGATGTTCTAATCCAGAAATTTTCAGTAGTCAACCTAGCGTGAAGAATTTCTCAGAATATCATTGACCTTTGCCAAGTTTCTGCAGATAGCTTGCAAGCATATTCCTTTTAACCCAATATCTACCCTGGTAATCTTAGAGTTATTAACAAGAGTTCTCTTTTAACAACTTAGAAAGATTTAAAGCTCTACATAGATGAATAAATGTGTGTCATTGTCTGCTGTGCTTTGAAACAAGCTATGAACCCTAAAGATGAAGAAAATGGAAGAGAATAGAACTTCAAAAAATGAACTGTCAATAAATTTGAGATAGAGTGAAAATAGATAAGGAAAACAGCAAAGCAGAGAAATTGAACAATAAGTGCCTAAAAGCGAAAAGTCACTAAAGTGTGTGTACCAAGGTAACTTATGTTCTGGAATGTAGAATGTCTCAAAAATTAGCAGTACCACGTGCCATTAAATATTGGAATAAATAAGAGGTCTCAGACAGGGTTCATTGACAAACTGAACCAGGGCTATTAGACACCAATACAACTATCTTTACTCCCAAATTCAGGCAAAATGTCTACCTTAGTCTAGTAGAAGTGTCATTCTATGGATAAATTGAGCCAGGGGGGCCTCAGACTCAAGAATATCACACCCATAGAGACAATTAGGAAGATCAAGAACAAAAAAGACTGGATGAAGACACTCTTAGCACTTCTTCTTTGCTAGATTCCAAGAACCTGGGTGGGATTTGCTACCACTACTGTCCCCCAGTTCACCACACTCTGAGCCATCTCTTTCTCAAACAGGAGGTTAGTAGAATGTTGTTTGGAGGCACAAAACAGCCCCTAAGCTTGCAACTACAGCTATTTGGCTAAGTGTTACTTGCTCAGTCATGTCCGACTCTTTGCGACTCCATGGACTGTAGCCCACCAGGATCCTCTGTCCTTGGAATTTTCTAGGCAAGAATGCCGGAGTGGGTTGCCATTCCTTTCTCCAGGGGGATCTTCTCGATCCAGGGACCGAATCTGCATCTCTCATATTTCAGGCAGATTCTTTACCTTCTGAGCCACCAGGGAAGCCAAATTTGGGTAAACATCAATGACATAATTTGGTTCCTGCCATGTCATCTTATTCAAAAGCTCACCAGTTGACAAAACCAACCAGAACTTCCCATAAGCTTTATAGCACCTATTCTCAATTATCGATGGAGAGCCAAGGATTACCATTAAATTGAAAAAAGTGTCCAACTTGGTATATAAAGACCAAAAGAGATAAGAAAAAAAAGAAACGTGCAGGACAAAGAGACAATATGCATAACAGGAGAAAATTGGGCGGGGGGGGGGGGGATGCTTCTGTTTTGTATTTGTATTTACCTAAAACATCTTGCATTTTTAATAAAATAATATCATGGCACAAAGCTATAAGTTAAAATACAAATATAAAAAGTAAGTTATGAAAAATATTGGGGAAGATAGTTGGAAATTCCTTTTCTAACTGAAATGAACTTTGCTTTCATCATCTGCGACTAGATTTCAAATACAATGAAACCTTTCTTCTGTGTATTTTCAAATGTAAGGTGAGCTTTGTATTTTTTCTTGCACAGAACTCATCAAATCCAGAATGAACTGATATTACAGATAAACAACCACAGGAGTTAATTTTCTGAAATAATCTCTAGTTAAGCTGTTTTTCTCATGAAGTGATAACAGTCAAAGTGATTTTGTCTCAAATCAATAATTATCTAGATTTTCTTTGAGGAGTCTTTCTGTCATAAGCACATGAAGAGCAAAATCACCATTATTAAAAAAAAAAAACACGCTATATTTAACACTGGATCTGATGACAGTCATGGTACTGTAAATGAGAGGTTAAGAATATGTTGTTAAGAAGTGCCCCTTTATTAATGAAGTAAATATTTATGGAGGAACTTGTTTGTCATAAGATGGGAGCATGAGTTGGATGAAGATAATCTTAGTGATTATAATGATGGTCAATAAATTCTAATTATCTCAGAAACTTCTTCACCCTACACACAGACAACCCTTCCAGAAAACAAAATAGCAACAACAAAGATAGTGATAGATATATACTGACCTTGGGAAATAAAGTTGATAGCCAAAGTGGGTAAAGTGATCTTTGGGGGCTAAAGAGCACCGAGAATGAATAACTAGAGACTTAACTAAGATTTATTGAACACTTACTATGTAACAGGAGTTGTGCTTTATCATTTGCAATCATTATCTCACTAAACCCAGTTTTCTGAGAAGAAATCTAACCAAAGAAGTTAGATAACTTCCCCACGATCACACACAAAAAAATCATAGATCCAGAATTCAAACCCAGCCCAGCACAGTATAAATTCAAAACCCATTTTTTTCCTACCATGTCAGAAAAGATTATTTTGCTGAAGGCTTTTGCAGAAGACTTTGGAGAAGAAAGCTAAGAGTTCTGACTACCTTTCAAAGGAGGGAATGAACACCAACAGAGACTTGTAAAAAAAAAAAAAAAAATCGGTTGTGGCTCCCCAAGCAGCAACTCAGTTTTATACATATTGAGGCAAAGAAGAAGAAAGAGTTAGAATACCACCAAGGTCTCTGCTTAGGTATTCAATTAGCTGGTTACAAAATGAGTATTAAAGTGAAATTTAAGATTGATACAGAGAACAAATATAAAATGCAAAAATAAAGAATGAGTAGCACAGGGGAAACAGAAAAGGAAAGAGCAGATAGAGAGAGAGAGAAAGGGGAGGAGAAAAAATGGAAGGAAAGGGAAGGAAGAAGAGAACTAAGCAAGCAAGCAAAAAAAAAAACAAACAAAAAAAAACCAAAAACATTGATAACCTCTTTGCTATAAAAATAAATGGTGTGAAACCACTTCTGGGAAGGTGGAGTAGCTGTATATCTTTCCTATTCCTCCTGCTAAGTAAAACAACAACAACGTGCGCCCCCACTCCCCTGCGTATTACATACGAAAACAAACCTAAGTCTACTTGAAAAGATGAAGAGAAGACAGATCAGCCAGGGAACCAATTTGGGTTTGATGGTGGAAGCAAAAACTGCAGTACTGTTGAGGTGGTTCTAAATGTATGTAGAGGAAATATTAAGACAATTATATTATAAACAGGGGAAGATAAAGTTTATAAAAGAGGGTAGGATATCTCCACTTCAGATTAGCTAGTAACACCAGGAACTTTGCTAAGTAATGATATGTGTATGTGTTAAGTTCTGTAATAATTAGAACAGCCACTAACAGTAGCTATCCAAAGAGATGCACTCAAACCACTATAAAGAAATCTTAATGAAATCCTAAAATATACTCAAGCAACTCACAAAAAGGCAAGAGAAAGAAAACAGATAAGTGAAAAAGAACTAAAAGAAAGAGTAAAATGGATAACTTAAGCCCTAGCAAATCAATAGCTACATTAAATATAAATGATTTAAATATACCAATTAAAAGATAAAGATGGCAAGGTGATTAAAAACATGACCCAACTGTATACTGTCTATAATAAACTCATTTCAAGCATAATTTTTTAGGGAGGTTGAAAGTAAATAGATGGAAATAAACATATTGTGCAAACTTTAATGAAAAAAAATAGAAGTGACTAAATAAATATTAGATAAAGTATAATCAGAGCAAAGAAAATTATCAGAGACAGAGAGAGACAGTGCGTTATGATAAGAGAGTTACTCCACCAAGAAGATACAGTATTCCTGAATGTGTATGAATCAAAAAACAGAGTGTAAAACATATGAAACAAAAACTGGTAGAACTCAAAAGATAAATAGACAAACCCATAGTTATATTTGATAACTTCAACAACCTCTCCTTCACCACTTATTAAGATAATTGGGCCAATAATCAATAAGATTATAGAAGACCTCAGAACACCACCAACCACGAGATCTAGTCTACATTTATAGAACATGCCATCCAACAAAAGTAAAATATGCATTATTTTCAAGTATCTATGGAAAACATACCTTGATAGATCATACCCTGGGACAGTTTTTTAACAAAAAGACTCAACACACTTCACAGATTGAAAATAATTGTTCTCAGACCACAGTGGGATGAAATTAAAATTCATAACAGTGATAACAGAAAAATCTCCAGGTACATGTAAACTCAACTGCATACTTTTAAATAATCCATGAATCAAATAGGAAGTCTCTGGGGAAATGTTTAAAATACACTGACTTTAATAAAATAAAAATATTACGCTGTTAAGGTTCCCAACACCATTCTCATGATTGATTATCACTGGACTCACAGAACCCAGGAAAACTGTTGTACTCACCATTACCATGCATTACAGCAAATGGATGCAGATAAAAGTCAGAAAAGGAAAAAGGTACTTGGACGAATCCTAGGGGAAAACAGACACAAATTTGCAAGTATCTCCTGCTAGAGACATTGCATGGGGAGGTATTTAATCCTCCCAGCAATGATGTGTGACATGTGTGAAGTATTTTCAAGCAGGAAATTTTAGCTGAGCCTTGGTGCTCCAAAATTGCAGAAGTGGGAAACAGACTAGTGGTTGCCACTAATTAAGGACTGGATGAAAGTTGGAAAGAAATCAGTGTGACTATAAAAAGGAGTCACACTATGATGGAAATGTTTTGTATTCGTATCAATGTCAATACCATATTTTTAATATTTTTCTATAGTTTTGCAAGTGATTACAATTGAGATAACTCAGTAACAGCTATGTGAGATACCTTTGATTTATCTATTTTTATTGAAGTATAGATATTATATTAGTTTTAAGTGTATAGCACAGAGAACAGATTCTACTCAAAAGTTATTACAAGATAGTGTCTATAATTCCCTATGAAATTAAAAGATGCTTACTCCTTGGAAGAAAAGTTATGACCAACCTAGACAGCATATTCAAAAGCAGAGACATTACCTTGCCAACAAAGGTCCATCTAGTCAAGGCTATGGTTTTTCCAGTGGTCATGTATGGATGTGAGAGTTGGACTGTGAAGAAGGCTGAGTGCTGAAGAATTGATGCTTTTGAACTGTGGTGTTGGAGAAGACTCTTGAGAGTCCCTTGGACTGCAAGGAGATCCAACCAGTCCATTCTGAAGGACATCAGCCCTGGGATTTCTTTGGAAGGAATGATGCTAAAGCTGAAGCTCCAGTACTTTGGACACCTCATATGAAGAGTTGACTCATTGGAAAAACTCTGATGCTGGGAGGGATTGGGGGCAGGAGGAGAAGGGGACGACAGATGATGAGATGGCTGGATGGCACACCGACTCAATGGTCGTGAGTCTGAGTGAACTCCGGGAGTTGGTGAGGGACAGGGAGGCCTGGCGTGCTGCGATTCATGGGGTTGCAAAGAGTCGGACACGACTGAGCGACTGAACTGAACTGATAATTCCTTGTGCTATACAACACATCCTTAATGCTTATGTATTTTATACATAGTAGTTTGTATTTCTTAATCCCATACCCCTAATTTGCCCCTCCTTCTATCTCTCTCCTCTTTGGTAACCATTGGTAAAAATCCCTGGGTTGGGAAGATCCCCTAGAGAAGGGAATGACTACCCACTCCAGTGCTCTTGGCTAGAGAATTCCGTAGACAGAGGAGCCTGGCAAGCTACAGTCCATGGGACAGCAAAGAGTGGGACATGACTGAGTGACTAAAACTTAGACATTTTGTTTGTTTTCTATATTTGTGAGTCTGTTTCTTCCAACTTCATGTAAATCTACAATGATTTCAAAATTAAAGCTTAATTAAAAAAATTTAATTGTGTGCTCACAAAATGAGTATCCTATTGGTAAAAGTACTTACTTGTTATTTCCTTTATAAAACCTTGTGTTTCCCTATTCTGTGTAACAAGAGTACTTCCAAATATTAAATGCTTTGACTCTATACCTGATGGAATTATACATTAAATGTATATTTTAAATAAGCAAGTTTTAGAAAATTGGAAATATTTCCACCATAGTCACAACCTTACTTTGCTAAGCTCAGCCTGGCATGAATATTTGAATAGAATATTTTAAGGACTTGGATCCTATACTCAGTTATTAATAGATGTATATTTTCAAAAGTTCTTCACAGATTTTAGTAGTAACCTCTGTCAATTTTCTTTTATGATAATAGCTGATGCTATGGTTATTCTGTTTACAAAGCAAGTTCTTTCTCCACTAAAGGTTCTTCTTCAGGGCACTGCTACAGTAGGATATATCTTTTGTCACTCTCCCTTTCAGCCCCACTAGACAGAGCTAGTCTCCTGGTCCCAACCTAACTGTCAGAAGTTTTTCTTAGGTTTCCAGGAATTACAAATTAGAGCTTTTTTTTTTTTTTTTTTTTGACTGGTAAGAGAGAGCCAGATCTGGTTCTGATTCTCAGAATGCCACACTTAAATCCATGCTTTAACATCCTTCACCAGATTGCTCCTCCCCTCTGGTTTTCAGTACAGGTGGAAATCACTGTAATCTCGGGAAGGAAATTCACTTATGCAAAGGCAGAGTGCAGTGGAAAGAACATGGACTTTGGGTCAGAAGAACTTCATGTAGATGATGCTGCTGCTGCTAATTTGCTTCAGTCGTGTCTGACTCTGTGCGACCCCATAGATGGCAGCCCACCAGGCTACCCCGTCCCTGGGATTCTCCAGGCAAGAACACTGGAGTGGGTTGCCATTTCCTTCTCCAATGCATGAAAGTGAAAAGTGAAAGTGAAGTCACTTAGTCATGCCCAATTTGTAGCGACTCCATGGACTGCAGCCCACCAGGTTCCTCCGTCCATGGGATTTCCCAGGCAAGAGTACTGGAGTGGGGTGCCATTGCCTTCTGCTAGCTCCTTTCATTACATATCTTTATGATCCTGAGCAATTCACTTGAATTGTCTTAGCTTCACTTTCAATATCTGCTTACTGGGGTAGTTTGGAGAATACATAAAACAATACCTTTATAAAATGCTTTATAAAGAGTAAAGTCCCCAGAGCTCAAGGGTCATGTCTCTTTCATTTATTGCTCTATTCCTTGTAGAGTTCCTGACACAAAAATAGAGCATCAGAATTTTTGCTTATTTGAAAAACTGAATGACTTATTGTAATTTTGATCTAAAGGCACAAGGAGAAAAGTTCTAGACCCTGGAAGGCAGAATTATAAACAATCATAATATGATGTATTGTTGAAAACAAAATCATGGATTATTACTACTTGGGCCGAGGGAAATTCTTCAGGCCACTTCATCATAAAGAGAACAGACTCCTTTTGACTCTTGTGGTTTACCTCACGTTCCCAGGAAATCCTCAGGCCATAGTATTCTTTTTCCCAGGCTTCACCCTTGGTCACCTTCCATTTGACCAAACCTCCATTTGGGATGAGAATAGGCTACAGGGAATCTCTCTGTATTTGTTCAGGTTCATCATTTGAATTGTTGGTGATGGTTTTGTAGCACCCAAATGGCAGATAGAGTGGATTTAACTGATTTTGCATTGATTCTCAAGTTAAATTTGTGTGTATGTATGTGTATATATATATATACACACACATATACACATATATATGTGTGTCTATATATTGAAATGACAGACTGGATGAAGCACAAATTGCAGGGAAAAATATCAATAACCTCAGATATGCAGATGACACCACTCTTATAGCAGAAAGCAAAGAGGAACTAAAGAGCCTCTTAATGAAATTAAAGAGGAAAGTGAAAAAGCTAGCTTAAAGCTCAACATTCAAAAAACTAAGATCATGGCTTTCGACCCCATCACTACATGGCAAATACATGGGAAAACAATGGAAACAGTGACAGACTTTATTTACTTGGGCTTCACAATCACTGCAGATGGGGGCTGCAGCCATGAAATTAAAAGACTCTTGCTTCATGGAAGAAAAGCTATGACCAACCTAGACAGCATATTAAAATGCAGAGACATTACTTTGCCAACAAAGGTCCATCTAGTCAAGGCTATGGCTTTTCCAGTGGTCATGTATGGATGTGAGAATTGGACTTTAAAGAAAGCTGTGCCAAAGAATTGATGCTTTTGAACTGTGGTTTTGGAGAAGACTCTTGAGAGTCCCTTCGACTGCAAGATCCAACCAGTCCATCCTAAAGGAAATCAGTCCTGAATGTTCGTTGGAAGGACAGATGCTGAAGCTGAAACTCCAATACTTTTGCCACCTGTTGTGAAGAACTGACTCATTGGAAAAGATCCTGATCCTGGGAAAGATTGAAGGGGGCAGGAGAAGGGGATGAAAGAGGATGAGATGGTTGCATGGCATCACCGATATGATGGACATGAGCTCTGGGAGTTGGTGATGGACATGGAAGCGTGGTGTGCTGCAGTCCATGGGGTTACGAAGAGTCAGACGTGACTGAGCGACTGAACTGAACTGATAAATTGATTATCTATATCTCTCTGTCTATTTCTATTGACCTTTTTTCAGATCTGGCTTCAATTTTTGTGCTACTGAGACAAAGACAAGAACCATGTATAGAGGAGAGGTCCAGTTAGTGAGGTTTAAAATCCAAGTTAAATGATTCAACCAACAGCATTCAGTTATACTTTTAAAATATGTTCTATGCTCTAGGCACTGTACTGTAAGTAATGGATATGCAACTGTGAATAGGACAGATAACTTCCTTGTTTTCTGGGGTCTCATCCAGGCTAAGGTTATCATCACTGAAAGTAGATTACAGCAATCTATCATGAATATTATTAGAGGGGAGAAAAAAGATGTCCTGGAAGTATATCAAACAATAGCCTAACCTCGTTGTGAGGTTCAGGGATAGAAATTGTAATGGCAGAGAAAATGGACCAAAGTTTGATGTGATGGTTTAGTTGCTAAGTCATGTCCGACTTTTGCAACCCCATGACCCATAACCCGCTAGGTTCCTCTGTCCAAGGGATTTTCCAGGTAAGAATACTGGAGTGGGTTGCTATTTCCTTCTCCAGGGAATATTCCTTACCCAGTAATCATACCTGGCTTTCCTGCAATGCAGGCCTAAGAGTGAAAGAATATGGCCCTTAGAGGGCCTGAAAAAAGAATCCTGAAGGTACAGCAGAGAGAGCAAGGGGGCCTTTGGAGAGAAACAAAATCAGAGAGGGAGATGGAGGCAAAAGCTATGTTGCATCATTCAGTCAAGATCTCAGTCTAAGGAAACTTTTTAGATCCTGTACGTTTTCATTGCTGGATTTTAAATAATCTTATTATTACTGGAAAGAATCAATTATAGGAACATGAGATGGAATACTTCCTGACCTATTGAGAGACTCTTTCTCATCCAGATAAGAAAAAACATGTAATAATCTTGGAAATGACCACAACCTTATGGACCAAAAGAAGTAGGTGAATTCATGAAGTTTTTAAGGAGTAGAAACGACACAATTTGGCAATTAATTACATATTTTAAGATTAGTAAAGGAGAGCTATATTAGTGTGTTAGGGCCATCATACCAAACCACTACAGACTGAGTGATTTAAATAACATAAATTTATTTCCTTACAGTTCTGGAGGCTGGAAGTTGGAGATCAAGGTGTGGTAACTGAGTAGCTCTTGCTAGTATTATGTAGTTTAAGGTATCAACACCTGGTATCAATACTGCGGAAATTGTCTTACTAACAATGTCTATTACTCCCAGCACCACCTTGACTAAGTAATCTCAAGACTGCATAAGATACAAGCATTACCCAAAAGAATTTGGAAATACAGTCCATTATTCCAACTGAGAAAAATTCACAGGGGACTCCAAAGGTAATGCACATTACAAATATTAGTTAAAATCTCTTTGCTTCTCAGGAAAATAAATATCATTGCCTCTGATTCTGTGCATGTGAAGATCTCGTCCAGTTCTTTCTGGTGAGAACCAGGACCAGTACCTAAGAAGGGTACCTTTATGGCAAGCTGCCAAAGGACGCTGGAAGGTCATCTTCAAAGGTTTCTGGTTCTGCAGACCCTCAAAATAAGCTGGTTTTCCGCAGCAACATCTAGATTTCTACTGTAAATATTTCTTCAAAATGATCTGGAGGTTAAACATAGAAGATGGTTATTAATAACTTTCTGAGGACATTGCCACCCCTTTGCAGGTCATTTCATGAACAATCCCTATACCAGCAGAAAGCTTTTTATTAAGAAGAAATACTCAGCCTGCTCTCTGGTCAGAACGTTTTGGTCTCACTGCATTGCTACCTCACTCTTTCATCAGTGGGCTGTTTCCTTTTGGCTCAGTTCCAGGGCTAAAAGGACCATTGATCACGCGTGAGAGGAGGACTTTGATAGGCGGCCAAGGCCAAACTGAGGTTTGCCACGGATGATTTGATGTTGAAGTACGGTTTATGAATGAAATAAGGAAAAAATGCTTTCACCTGATCTGGCTTTCGGTCTGTGAGTGGGAAGTTAAGCAAGAAGGAAAAGAGCAATTATAAATTTAAGAAAAATGCATATTTAGAAAAATGTAATGTTCCTAACAGAATTGCTTATTGTACATTCTGGCTCCTCCCTCTCTCTTCAGACTTATTCACGCTTTGCTCAATCTGGAAACTTCATATGCAATAGCATAAAACTCGTCTCAGTTTCCTGGGCAAACTGTGTCATTTAAAATCTCTTTCTTTACATAAATTGTTTTTTTTTTTTTTCTGAATGAATTACCTTTCCTCCTCCCCACTCAGGTTTGACCTCAGTGATGAAGCTTTTCCTTATTATCCTTTGTGAAACAAGATGAATAGCTTCTTCCTGTATACTTTATAAACTTTCTCTACTGGAATCATCCTTGCTTCTTTTTTATTTTAATTGGGTACTGTTGCCTCACATGTTGTGTTAGTTTCTGCTGTAGAATAAATCAAATATCATATATATGTGTGTGTATATATATATATATATATATATATATATATATCCCCTAGGAGAAGGCAATGGCAACCCACTCCAGTACTCTTGCCTGGAAAATTCCATAGACGGAGGAGCCTGGTAGTCTGCAGTCCATGGGGTCGCTAAGAGTCAGACATGACTGAGCAACACTTTCACTTTTCACTTTCATGCATTGGAGAAGGAAATGGCAACCCAGTTCAGTGTTCTTGCCTGGAGAATCCCAGGGACGGGGGAGCCTGGTGGACTGCCATCTCTGGGGTCGCACAGAGTCAGACACGACTGAAGCAACTTAGCAGCAGCAGCAGCAGCATATCCCCTCCCTCTTGCACCTCCTTCTCACTACCCCTATTCTACCCTTTTCGATCAGCAGAGTACTGAGCTGAGCTCTGTGCTGTGCAGCAGCTTCCCCCTAGTTTACACATGACAGTGTATACATGTCAATCCCAGTCTCTCAGTTCATCCCATCGTCTTCATGCCCATGTGTCCAGTCTCTATGTCTGCATCTCTATTCTTGCCTGTGAATAGGTTCATCTATATCACTTTTCTGTATATGTGTGTTTTTGTATAACACACATATATGTGTTGATATATTTGTCCCTATAAACATATAAAAGTCCCAGGAATCCATGTAGATACTTGGCACATTTTTTTTGTTCACAAATTATATGAAAAGACCTTAAGAGAAAAACACTATCAATTAGCAACAAAAAGATACGCTGTTGTATAGGATTTTTAAATTTTTAAAAATTGTATCAATAGAGAATCTTTAGACACCATTTATACTTACGATTTCCTATTATAGATTCTGGCTTCCGATTCTTTGATATAGGCAATCTGTCTTTCCAATGTTGGTAGAAAAGCTTGAAAAGCAGTGGTGGAAACTTCTGCGATTGTACACCTCACCTTGTATTTTACTAATTTGTTTTCACGTCTGTTTTACTGTAAATGCTGGGGAATATATTAGTAAAGTCATCAGTGTTATTCATCAGTGGGTCCTTAGGAGTCTTCATACTGAAGAGAACCTAGTGTCTCTCAGATTAAACCAAAATGAAACAGATAGGATTTCATCATGCATAGTAGAAAATAATACTATTAGATAACTTTAGTTAATAAGCCTGTTCTGTGAAGTGCTAAATATGAGACAGCCTAAGAACAAGAACAGACACAACTAGTTATCCAACAGTCCAGAACACTGAAATCTTTGTTAATACTTCACTGGCACTGATCTTCATAATGTAGACATCAGGATAACTCGTGAAGCATTAAATAGAGGTCAGATTTGATTAATTCTTATTTATAAACTTTCAGCACTAGATGTGGACTCAGAAACTGTCTAGTCTAGGGAGAGTAAACGTGCATACGTGTGTGGCCATTTTAATTTTCTAAGATTCCGGCAGACATCATTAATCAATCATGAGACATTATTAATCAATCACTAAACTTGGCTACAGATGCAAAACTCCATTTAACCCATTATCCTAGGCAAGTACAACCAGTCAGTATTATATTGCAATTTAGATGAAATCTATCTTTGATTAAATCCAATCCTAGAACCAAAGAATGAGTGGAACAGAGGTATGGGAAGAGGGCAGGATCGAGCCTACTGGTAGACACCACACTGTTTTCCTTGCTTCTAAAGGCTAAAACAGACTTCTTTCTCTGGCCTTTTTACTATGCTGCATTATCTTCCATAAGATATCTCAATCCTTCTTGTAAGATATCTGACAACAGTTCTGCCCCGTTAATGAGCCAGACATGATGAGATGTTAAATATTCAATATTTGAAGATTGAATCTTTGACCAGAGAGAAGAAAGCAGTTGTATTTGGAGAAGAGGAAAGAGGGAAATAGAGATAATGGCAATGAAAATGTGATACTTCCGTTAGATCTTCAAGGACAAGTAAAATCTCATGAAGACAATGAGAAATGAAAGCCATTCCAGCCAGAAGAGGTAAGGGAGGCACAGAGATGAGAACCACCATCCTGCTAGGAAACAGTATTGTCATGATAAAACATCTCAGGAAAGATGTGGCTGGAAAGGGCTTTAAATACTCATGGTTGAAAGAAAAATGAAGGAAGGACAGGCAGGGAAGAGAGAGAAAGACTGTGAGAGGAAGGGAAGAAAATGATCAGAAGCAGTACTATAAAGGACAGTGTGAGTATGCAACCGCGTGTTTCTCTAGATCCAGATTCAGAGAGAGAAGTGTTTATCCCAGGTTCAAGCAATTGGAAATTGGTGAACTTGGGGTTTGACACAGGTCCTGTGATTTCAAAGTCCATGCTTATTCTCTGTTGCCACTCAGCACTGCTGGAATAAGTGGGCATATTCCCAAAAGAATTAGTCTGGTGAGGACTTGGTTCCCACTAATATTGGTAAGTTCTGATAGGTTTGTTTACAAATGAGCCCTGTTCTTTTGTGCTTAAATTTCAACAGTTTGAATGAGACAGTCAGTCACCTTCACCTTGAGTTTCTTTCTCTTGTTCCTAAAATACTTGAAAGGGCTTCTTCAAGAAGAGACACATCAACAGATATTAACTGAAGCCCAGCTATGTATCTAATCAGAACTACAATCTTGGCAAGATATATACAACTCGTGTTTCAAGGTTCTTCATTTATCAAAATATATTTAAGAGTCAGTGTTGAATAAGTAAGGAGCATGTCCTATGACATTAGGAAAGATCTGGCTTTGAAACCACATTCTGCCACTTTCCACTTGCATAATCTTTACTGTAATATTTAACTACCCCACACTCAAGTTTCTCATTTGCAAAATGAGGATAAACATATATTCACATGACAGTGTTATTAAAATTAAATATGGTCACATATGACTTGTTCCAACCTCAGTATCTACCATGGGATCTTTATAGGTAGAAGGCAAATTGTCTTCTTCATTGAATTGCATGTGAAAGAAAAATGGTTCCCACGTTTATAGACTTCATTCATGAAGAACAACTGAAGTGACTGAGCAGCTTTGGAGAATTTCCCAGGATTGCTGGGGTAGAAGTGGGAAATCCCCTCTACTGTATGCTTAACTATAAGATCTTAATTCAGAGAAATTCTGCAGGGTTTTTGACTAATACATGATTTCCATTGTTTCCTCTGCACTCATCTCAAATTGTTCTACTCATCATACCTACCATGGCAGAGGTCTCTGCCAGTCCACACTTGGGTTTTTGGAGGGAAAGAAAGCAGAATCTTTTACCAAATAATGTATCTATGCTCTGACATAGATATCACGGCCTAGCACAGTCTGGTGGAGCTAGGCTAATTCACAAAGCCTATTTATTATTTCTAGGTTGAAGACCTGCCAAGACCAGGGGTGAAAGTAGGATGCTATAGTGTGGGCACTGATTAGTCAGAATTGATGCCAGCTGAAAATGACAAATGCAGTCATGCCACCCTAAACAGGTCACCTATCAGCAGTGGCTAGAACAGAGACGTAGATTTGGAAACTACCTTTGCTTCAGTTTAATACTGAACTGGCCAGCAAGCAATGAAAAGGATATAGAGGAAATGAAGACACCAGAAGGAAGATATGCAGCTTTCAACACCACCCTGCTTCCTCAGAAATGTGCTCCGGGTTCATGATTGAGCAGTCCATACTGGATGATGAATCAATAATCAGTACACTCCAGAACCTTCTGCTCCCTATCTTTCTATGGAAGCAACCTCAAATCTCAAAGATCCATACTGTTGGCATAATCAAGAAATTTTAACATGGAAGCAAACTAAAAGTCCATTGACAGAGAAATGGATAAAGAAGATGTGGTATATATATATACCAATGGAATATTACTCAGCCATAAAAGAGAATGAAATAATGCCATGTGCAGCCACTTGGATGGACCTAGAGATGATCATACTAAGTGAAGTAAGTCAAACAGAGGAAGACAAATATCATATAATAACACTAATACATGGAATCTAATTTTTAACAAATGATACAAAGGCACTTATTCACAGAACAGAAACAGACTTACAGATATTGAAGACAAACTTACGGATACCACAGGGAAACATGTTGGAGGAGGGATATATCGGGAGCTTGGGATGAACACACACTTTTATGTATGCTATTCTAGATGTAAAATAGATAATAGACAAGTTTCCTGTATAACACAGGAAACTCTACTCAATACTCTGTGATAACCTATATGAGAAAAGGATCTACCTAAGAATAACTGTGTGCATATATGGCGGACTCAGCATGATGTACACCTGAAACTAATGTGCAATTGTAAATTAACTATACTTCAAATTTTTAAATTACATTAATTAAAAAAAGAAATTTGATGATTATATACTTTGAATATATTTCTTGCATTACCAGGAATACTTAGCTTCCTGGTAGGTCAGGTCTGACCAAGGCCTCCCAAAGTACAAACCTGTACCAGCTGCATTTTGTTCTATCTGGTAGCCTCCATAGTCTGATGACTTGAGTTCCAGAGCCCAACTCAACTACTTCTAGCTGAAATTAGGTAAGAAATTTATAGAGATGACCGCTATAGAAAAAAAAAAAAATTCTTCCTAAAATTAAACTTGTCTCTATATACATTGCCATTGTGTCAAACAGATTGCTAGTGGGAAGCTGCTGTACAACACAGGGAGCCCAACCTGGCACTCTGTGACAACCTAGAGGGGTGGAATGTGGGATGGTAGGGAGGCTTAAAAAGGAGGGGAGATTATATATATATATACACATACATGCACAGTTATGACTGATTTGCATTGTTGTACAGCAGAAACCAACACAACATTGTAAAGCAATTACCCTCCAATTAAAAAAAAATATTGTTTTAAAATTTAAAAATCAATGCAAAAAAAATTAACCTTGTCTGTCCTCTTCAGAAGTATTCAATATCTTCCCACTGTTTAGGGGACAGGGGGATAAAAAGTCTGAACTTGACACAATCTAAGCTTCCCTGGGCCCTCCAGCCTGATATCTCCTTATACTTTATTCTCCTGATGAATAAGCCACCTCCTGATACCTTAAATGATCCTTTGCGTATACACAGCACCTTGTTGCAGGATGTTCTTCTTCCTTCCTTCTTTTCTTATTAACTCCAATCCATCTTCAGATATCAGGGTTTGAATTCTCCTAGGAAGCTCTCCTTGGACCCCTCAGTTTAGACTACATTTTTGTGTGCTTTGTTTTGCTTTATCTTTCAAATGTCTATTGTAGCACTGAAAAACAACAGACAGTATGCTATAACTCTGTTTCAGAAGAAGTCATCAAGGGAAAATGTGGCTTCGATTGTTTCATTAACATAATTTTCCCCAAGAATAGGGCAAAATTTAAAGATAAAAAGTTAATGAGTTGGCATGGATTTTCCTTTTAAGTAACATTTCTTTACATTTCCTGATTTATCAAAGAAAAAGAAGCCTAGAGAAATTACCTGAAGACTTGATTGTAAAACCTAAGTACTTTTTCACTCTTTTGATTGTCTGAAGTGTTTATAGTCCATATGACTCATATAACATGGGTAAATTGTTCAGGTATTTTTTTCCAGTATATATTTCCTTTTTTGACAACTTTGTGAGATATAATTCACATACTATAGGATTTACTCATTTAAAGTGTACAGTTTAATGGTTTTAGCATATTTACAGAGTTGTGCAACCATTACCATAATCTAATTTTTAATATTTTCATTGCTCCAAAAAGAAACTTTGTAGGCTATGTTTTTTAAAAATACATTTTCTTGCACAATCATGCATGTTTCTTATAGAGCACTGATCTCATTTGTAAATGCACATTTACTGATGTTATTAATCAGTCAGTATGTGTTTCTTACATTAGAACTTAAGCAATAGAACAGAGATTGTTTCCAGGTCAAAGTTTTGTCACTAATGCTCAGCAGAATATTTAGCATACAGTGGTTCTTATTCAGTCGGTAAATCATCTCCAACTCTTGATGACCCCATGGACTGCAGAATGCCAGGCTCCTCTGTCCTTCACTGTTTCCCGGAGTTTGCTCAAATTCATGTCCATTGAGTCAGTGATGCTATCTAACCATCTCATCCTCTGCCACCCCCTTCTCCTGTTGCCTTCAGCCTTTCCCATCACCAGAGTCTTTTCCAATGAGTCAGCTTTTTGCAACAGGTGACCAAAGTATTGGAACTTCAACTGTAGCATCAGTCATTCTAGTGAGTATTCAGGGTTGATTTCTTTAAAGATTGACTGGTTTGATCTCCTCGCAGTCCAGGGGACTGTCAAGAGTCTTCTCTAGCACTGCAATTCAAAAACATATAGTAGAAGCTTGATAATAAATGTTAAAAAAATTAAATCTGTGAACTTCACCACTATCTTCTGTCAAAGAGGAATAAACAAGCATTTCTTACAAGGCTGCTTTGAGAATCAAATAATATAATGCATGTGAGAGCACCTAAGAAAACTGAAACTTCATGTGCATGGGTTCACGCTCAGTCACTTCAGTGGTGTCCAACTTTTTGTGACCCTATGGACTATAGCCTGCTAGGCTCCTTTATCAGTGGGATTCTCCAGGCAAGAATACTGGAGTGGGTTGCCATTCCCTCCTCCAGGGGATCTTCCCAATCTGGGGACTGAACCTGTGTTTCCAGTGTCTCCTGCATTACAGGCAGATTGTTTACCATGGAGCCACCTTAGCTATTCCTTGGTATCTATTTTCAATTCAGAGATAAACCTAGGTTGGAAATACAAAGATTTGGAAGCATGAAAGCAAGTAATATAATGCTACCCAATCTCTCTCCCTTTTGCCAAGGATAGAGGATAATTATGTTTACTAGAATCCTTTTTGATCCTATGACTACTTCGGGCCAAAGAGACCTGACAGAAGTAATATGCACTGCTTCCAAACCTAGTTCTTAAAATTTTCTCAAGATATTCAACTCATGCTTTCTACTTGCCCAAATGACAAAATAAAAGGACTCAGAGATGAGGGTCACATGAAGGAATCGTGGATCCTTCTCTTTGAGGAAAACCTAGGAAAAGCCATCCAATCTGCAGAATGCTCTGGTCTGAGCAAGAATTCAACATGTTTGCAAGCAAAGTCACTGCAATTTTAGGATCGTTGGTTATGTAACTTCATACAAAAGTCAGTACTCTCAGGTCAGGGGCTGCCTTAACAAAAACTTTAAAAACAATTGGCATTATTAATTGGCATTAATTCCCAGGTGGCTTTAGTGGTAAAGAACCCACCTGCCAATGCAGGAGATGTAAGAGATGCAGGCTGGAACCCTGGGTTGGAAAGATGCCTTGGAGGAAGGCATGGCAACCGACTCTAGTATTCTTGCCTGGAAGATCCCAGGGACAGAGGAGCCTGGTAGGCTACATTCCATAGGGTTGCACAGAGTCAGATACAACTGAAGGCGACTTAGCATGCATGCACAAGCGCAAGACCTGGGCATCAAGGAAGCTAACACAGAAGGCTGGAGGGATAGCACTCCAGGTGATGCAGTACGAATTGCAAAGAATTTGGCTTAATTCTTGCCTGTGTTTATTTGAGGAAGGAAATGGCAACCCACTTGCCTGGGAAATTCCATGAACAGAGGAGCCTGGCAAGCTATAGTACATGGGGTCACACAGAGTTGAACACAACTATGAGTGCACACACATGCATGCACATTTGAGGTACAGATCACGTTTAGTCAACCAGCAGCTCTAACAGAAAAGCTTGGAAAGCAGAACCTTAGGAGTGTGTATTGGCTACCAATGGCTGCCTTTGGCAAGATATTGTCAGATATGAACTCACAGGAGAATTAAATATTTTCCGGCAGAAATGATAGGGAATAGAGAAAAATCCAGAAATTTAGAGTTGAAAAAGTTAAGATTCTAGACTCCCAAAACTAATATAGAAGATTTTTAAATACTTTGAAATGCAAAGTCTCAGAAAAACTCTTCTCTGAAAAATTCTTCTTTGAAAAACTCTTCAGGATGAAGTGACTGGGGACAATGATCAATCCTGATTCAGTCAACCCAATTCAATCCTGATAACCTTAATTTACCTTTATTTCAGAGAAATAAGTGAGGAGGTTACGAAACAAAGCAATAAAGTAGACCTGAGAGCTATGTCTAGAAAAAAATATTCAGGTTGTGGTTCCTGAACATAGAAATGACTGGGAATGTAGAGATTAGATGTTAGGGAACTGTTGAAAGAGTTGTGTTGTCAAAGAAATCACAATCTCATTCAAGAAGTCTTTTGACATTAGCATTTGAGGCAACATTTGGGACCCTATCTTCACAGGCAGAAGCAAGTCTCCAAGCCCCTAACAAGAATGATCTATTCTCCAACACCCACTTAAGAAGTCCCTAAGGGACTGTTGGGAAAACATAAGATCTCCAAGGGTGAAGCCACAGACAATGAATTGCAAAGGACAAAGAAGTTCCTTCATCAGAGAGAAAAATCAGAGCCTAAAATGGAACTTTCTTCACTCACCCGGACTAAGGAGACTTCATATATCTGTCCTAAGAATCTCCCATATGCATCTCAATATGCCCTCTCATTCTGTCTGGAATGTTGAATGTGAAAGAGGCTCAAGGTGGTGCAGCCTTATGATAGAAGGAGCTTGAAGAGCTAAATCACTCAAGGGGAGTCACCCAACTCACACTGGATTATAATGTGGGAAAGGAATAAACCACTGTTTCAAATCACTGAAGCTGGGGATTGTTTTAGCTTAAATAGGAATAATTAACCTGAGCTATGCAGGAAATGTCAGAGAAGGCAAATGGCAATCTACTCCAGTACTCTTGCCTGGAAAATCCCATGGACGGGGGAGCCCGGTGGGCTGCCATCTAAGGGGTCGCACAGAGTCGGACACGACTGAAGCGACTTAGCAGCAGCAGCAGCAGCAGCATACAGGAAATGTGCCTTCATATGTGATCCTCAAGTTAGGAGAGTTGATAAGAATACCCAGAAGAGACACAAAAAACAGAACTTTTTCCATTTCAGGGAAAGTATTCAATTGAAAATAGGAAGTCACTATAGTGTCTGAAAACAATTCTGACAAATAAGTGTGTGTTAAGGTAAGAAACTTGAGTTTTAACATCTTTAAAGGCATTAGATAAGGCCAGGGTAAGAGTTAATTTTTTAAAATATAATTTTGTTTGCTTATTTTTGGCTGTGCTCGGTCTTCCTCGCTGCTCAGGCTTTTCTCTAGTTGTGGTGCTTGGGCTTCTCATCGTGGTGGCTTCGCTTGTGAAGCACAAACTCCAGGGCATGTGGGCTGCAGTAGTTGCACCTCCCAAGCACAGGCTCAATAGTTGCGGAGCATGGGCTTAGTTGCTCTGCAGCATGTGGGATCTTCCCAGACCAGGGAGCCAACCTGTGTCACCCACATTGGCAAGCAGATTCTTTACCGCTAAGCCACCAGTGAAACCCAAGAGTCAAAATATTTAATCTGTAGGTCACATTCCCAAACAGGATCTCTTGGACAACCAGTGAAATGTACTTCCATGCGACTGTATTGATAGTTGAATGCAGGCTTCTCAGGGTCTTTAATACACTAAGGAATATTATTAACCTCAAATCCATCACCAGCACCAAGTTATCTGCCTCTGCTTCCTACCCTGCACTCTTACAGGCTTCTAGGCTCACAGTTGTTTGTTTGTTTAATTTGGACAAGGAAAATACTCTAAAACCTCATATATACCAAGCATTCCTTAAAAAAAACAACATGGAAACAGTTTTGATTGCCTCCAGCTAAAGAAGGAAGATACAATCAAATGGGTGAGGGAAGTGTTAAAAAGAAAAAAAGCCCAACATTCCTCTTGCTTTCTTCTTCTCTCAGTGCTGCATCTTTTTATTGGTAGAGGCTCTGAGGCATGTTCTAAGGGGCAAAGGCTTCCCAGGTGGCACTAGTGATAAAGATGCTGCTGCCAATGCAGGAGATGTAAGAGACAAGGGTTCAATCCCCAGGCTGGGAAAATCCCCTGGAGGAGGAAATGGCAACCCACTCCAGTGTTCTTGCCTGGAGAATCCCATGGACCCAGGAGCCTGGAAGGCTACAGCTCAAAGGGTTGCAAAGAGTCAGATATGACTGAAGCAACTTGCACAGCACTAAGGGCAAACACTGCCTCTTCCTTCAACTGCAACAATTTCCAGTTATGGATGGTGATCAGAAACAACAGATAAAAGCTTCCCAGCCTCCAGCTAAGTGGTGATATCCTTAAGTCACAAGTGGGGTAAGAACTGCACAGCTAGGCATCCTGTGTCATCACACATATTGCAAAATGGTACAAATTTTAAAACAAAAACAGGTGGTCAAATGATCACTTTTGCTCAAAGTCCGGGAAACAGGAGACAGGCTTTTAGGAATCAGTTGCTCCAAGTAGGGAGAAAGAGCAGATTAAAATTTTATGCTATAATTTTACAATTGACCATTAGTGTCACAGAGGGTACAGTACAAAGCTGTATCTTGATAAAGAGGGTATTTTTAGCTTAGTGTGTGACCCTACAGTTATATATAGATTTTGTTTCACTTTCTTCCAACTGTGAATGTGATTGTGTTCATGTGCTTGGGAAATCTGCATATAATGTGTGCTATTTGTATGTTAGCCAAATCACTAGAATTCAAGTTCAAACTGCTCACTGAAATGGGACTGAAGCCCATTGAGATAAATACACTTATCTTTCATTTCCTAAGGCCCCAGTTCAGGTGACTCTCTTTTCTTCCTGAACTTGCCCATCTGGCAAATTTGCCAAGAACTATCAAGTTCTCATTGCTAGGAGAGCCAGGATTAGATGGAGCTGCAAAAATTGTAGTCTGACGCCCATGAGCAAAAGAAGATTGTATCATCAAATTTTTTTTTTTTTTACTTTGTACTCTATTCCAGGTTGAGTTCAATTTAAAAAAAAAAAAGACACTTCACCTAGGGGGGTGGAATTGAGTGGGGTAAGAGGGAGGTTCAGGAAGGAGGGGGTATATATAAACATATAGCTGATTCATGTTGTACAGAAGAAACTAACACAACATTGCAAAGCAATTATACTCCAATTAAAAATATAAATTTAAGAAAAGAAAAAAAAAAGGATACCTCATTTGTGAAAATTTGTTAAATGTCAGCAGTAGGAAGAGCCTTTGTATCTCCTTTTTTAATACAAATATAATTCACATAGTGTAACATTTACACTTTTAATGTATATAATTCCTTTCTTTTTAGTATATCCATATAACATTTTTATTACCCTAAAAAGCAAGTCTGTACCCATTACAGCCACTTCTCATTCCCCTCTCCCTCCAGATTCTTGCAAGAATCTATTTTCTATCTATATGAATTGGCCTTTCTGGATAGTTCACAGAAACTGTCATACACTGTGTGTCTGGCTTATTTTAGTAGCCTTACTCTATGAAGAAGGTAGCAGGTCTGTGCTCAGGAAACAAATTGCCCAGATTACATGGATTCTACTGGACATATCCAGAACTCAAAAGTTTTAAGAGTTCTATTTAGCAGAATACTAGCTATGCACTTGTATTAGCTAGTATAGCACCTGGTCCCATCACTTCATGGCAAATAGATGGGGGAAGCAATGGAAACAGTATCTGACTTTATCTTTTTGGGCTCTAAAAATCACTGCAGATGGTGACTGCAGCCATGAAATTAAAAGCTGCTTGCTCCTTAGAAGAAATGCTATGACCAACCTAGACAGCATATTAAAAAGCAGAGACATTACATTGCCAACCAAGGTCCATATAGTCAAAGCTATGGTTTTCCAGTAGTCATATATTGATGTAAGAGTTGGACTATAAAAAAAGCTGAGCATTGAAGAATTGATGCTTTTGAACTGTGGTATTGGAGAAGACTCTTCAGAGTCCCTTGGACAGCAAGGAGATTAAACCAGTCCATCCTACAGGAAACAGTCCTGAATATTCATTGGAAGGACTGATGCTGAAGCTGAAACTCCAATACTTTGGCCTCCTAATGTGGACTGAATCATTGGAAAAGACCGTGATGCTGGGAAAGATTGAAGGCAGGAAGAGAAAGGGATGACAGAGGATGAGGTGGTTGGATGGCATCACCGACACGATGGACATGACTCTGAGCAAGCTCCAGGAGTTGGTGATGGACAGGAAAGTCTTGTGTGCTGTCCATGGGGTCACAAACAGTTGGACACCACTGAGCGACTGAACTGAACTAAGCACTTGCTGGGAATTTCAACCTCTTTGGAAATGTGCCCAGACATAATTGTATTCATTATAACTATCTTCTGAGACTACTATACATGATTGAGAAAAAAAAAAAGAAAACAAAACTTTGGTAAGTTTCATGGTGTATAAGAGGAGGAATTCACTTTATAAGACACTATAAAGTAAACTTTATGGGGTATAAAGTGAGGACCTCACTTTATAAGACGTTCAAATCACAGAAGATGGTATCTAAACTGCCCTATAATAAGTATGGATTTGGTGAAGGACAAGATGTTTGTGTTTTCAAGTGGGTATATAAGATTGAGGTTGAACCTCTCCAAATGAACTTTGAAAAAATATGTAACAAATGTAGTTTTGAAGGAGAGCCAGAGAATTAGCCTATCCAAGCTCTTTGAATTCCCACTCACCTCTCAAAGTTAGGCTTGGCTCCTACACCAAGGCCCCTTCAGTGATATTTGTAGAATATTGACATATGCTTTGGTGGAAATCCACTTCCTCTGAAATATTTGCCTATGACCTCAAATTTTGCAACAATCTCACCTTCTTGTCCCAAGAAATCATTCTACCTCATTTGTATCCTTGCAAGTTTTCTTACTTCTCTCAATTCTCTTTCTCCCTCATATCCATTCTATTGCAGCCCTCAGTTCAATTCAGTCTCTCAGTTGTGTCCAACTCTTTGCGACCCCATGCCAGGCTTCCCTGTCCATCACCAATTCCCAGAGTTTGCTCAAACTCATGTCCATTGAGTTGGTGATGCCATCCAACCATCTCATCTTCTGTCATCCCCTTCTCCTTCTGTCTTCAATCTTTCCCAGCGTCAGGGTCTTTTCCAAAGAGTCAGTTCTTCGCATCAGGTGGCCAAAGTATTGGAGTTTCAGCTTTAGCATCAGTCCTTCCAATGAATATTTAGGACTGCTCTCCTTTAGGATTGACTGAGTTGATCTTCTTGCTGTCCAAGGGACTCTGAAGAGTCTTCTCCAACACCACAGTTCAAAAACATCAATTCTTTGGCACTCAGCTTTCTTCATATTCACCTCTCACATCCATATATGACTCTCGGAAAAACCATATCTTTGACTAGACAGACTTTTGTTGGCAAAGTAATGTCTCTGCTTTTTAATATGCTGTTTGGGTTCGGGGTCATAGCTTTTCTTCCAAGGAGCAAATGTTTTATAATTTCATGGCTGCAGTCACCATCTGCAGTGATTTTGGAGCCCAAGAAAATAAAGTCTGTCACTATTTCCATTGTTAATCTACCCACTCAAACAGACTGTCTTCCTAAAGTCTTAGGGCACCAATTTCATCCTCTACCCCTCAATTCAGTATCAACACAGGACCCAGTTTATGCCTTTGGAACTTTGCAGGGGTACTCTGGAATAGACTCCACTTTGTAACTATGATGATTTTCCATCTTTGTAATACCTTCAGGAACTCCAGTATTCTCAATCTGCCTTCTTTCATCCAAATTCCAGAGACCTTGAGATCTTAGCACCCCTAAATAGGCCAAGGTGATTCCTTATAGCACATCATTAGTCAGGGACTATTTGCTAAATTTCCAAGTTCCACGCTCAATAGCCACAAGAACATAAAAATGGCAGTATAGTGCAGTGCTTTGGAGGTCAATGTCCAGGATTTGTAGCCCAGGCCTGACTGTTTAGGAGATATATGACCTTAGCTAACAGTCTTAACTTCTCTGGGCTTCAGTTTGTTCATCTTTAAAACAGGCCTAACAGTAGTCCACACTTTATGAAGCTGTTTGCCAGACTAAATGAC
Organism: Capricornis sumatraensis; assembly: GCF_032405125.1. NCBI lineage: Eukaryota > Metazoa > Chordata > Mammalia > Artiodactyla > Bovidae > Capricornis > Capricornis sumatraensis. The sequence goes on from NC_091079.1 coordinate 31,333,643, forward strand.
TTTGTGTATCTGAAGTACTTAGGGAAGTACTTGTGACATAGAAATTGTGTAAAAATAATAACTATTGTTTTAGCTCCTCTGTATACAAATAGCCCACATGCAACATTTACACAGAAATGCATGAGTTTTTTATTTGTTTTCCAGAATATCTTAAATTATCAACTAGGAGAAAAATTACTAGATTGGAAAATGGGAGGTCTAGAATCTAGTTCTTACTCTGCCACTAAATCGTTACAGAATACAGTGAATTTTCTTATGGAGGTTAAACATTTTCTTACATCTGTGGCTACAGTGTATATGTTTTGAATGCTGTCTTTATAGAGAGTGACTATATAAAAGTTAAAGTGAGTACAGATGTCAAATTAGTGGTTTCCTAATGAATGAGATGTTCATAAGTGATTCTTCTGCTTAAGGCTGATGAATTTTTTAGCTCAGCTGTACACATTCATCTTTCTGAGTTGCTTTTACTCTTAAAAAAAAATCCATCCAGCATGTCACTAAATGGTGAAGGGAAATGATGACTCACAAAGATCAGGATGTTAGAAAAGTTGACCAGAGTGGGACTGGGTCAACCCAACCCCCAATTTTTCTACTTAAGCCTCTCTTAAGTGTCTCTAGCTGGGCTCTTCTCCATTAAGCTCCCTCTAAAACGGTTACTTCACTCCAACGTGCCTTCCACGCAATATGACCCGATGGTCTAGGGAAGGCATAACTGGTATTACAGTCCATCTAGCAAATGCAACAAACGCTCCAGCTTCTCTTCCTTTATTTTCCCATAGACCCAGTGAGCATCCTAATTTTAATATACTTTATTTGTAGAGCTGTTTTATTTTATTATTTATTTACTTGGCCTCACCACACGGCATTTAGAAGTTTCTCAACCAGGGATTGAACCTGTACCCCCTGCATTGGAAGCACAGAGTCGTACTCACTGGATCACCAAGGAAGTCCCATAGAGAATAAAGTGGCTTTTTAATTTATTTTTACATTTTGTGTAAGGTATGAACATTGTTTGAGCTAATACAACAGTTTTTGAGAAGGCAGGATTGCTCAGACCAGATAAGAGGTCTCTACAGCCCTGCTCTCTAACCTTTGTGTGCAAACCGTAATTATCAAAAAGGCTTTATAAAGAACCTAGAAATTTGTTCACAGCTCAGATGATAAAAAGTCTAGAGTATGGACTGTTGAGATATCAATGGAATCTAACTACACAGGGAATTGGCATTAAAAATTTGGATGAGGAATTGATTATCCAAGATGTTACATAAACAGTTAAGACCACCATGATGATTAGGCTCTGTTGGAAGTCAGTACTCCCCAACAGAGGCTTTCAATGAACGTTGGGATCCTGACTGCTTATGGTCTCTCTTTTTATCTTTGCTCCTCAAATAACTTGAAAAACTCAAGGCAATTAAACAAGGATTTTCTCAAAGTTCTCCAAAATAGCAATGCTCTGGTTAATTGAATGTTCCAGTAAACATAGATCATCTCGAAGGCTATGTCTAATTCTTTGCTGTCACTGCAAGTAGACCATCCTCCAGAAGGGAGTGTTTTTCTCCAGCATCACCTGATATATTAATTCAGTGACAGCTCTCATCTCCTTCTTGCCAGTGACAGACTCAGAGTATTCAGAATTTCCTTGCTGTCAAACTGGCATATGCCTTGAGTCTTCTATAGATGAAACATCAGCTCTCTATGCCAACTCAGCACTCATTTCTAAATCACTTGTTTGCTGCCTTGCCATATGAGAGCAGAGGTTTCATCAGCCCAGCATGATTCCCAAGAATGTTGCTTTTTCTCTCTGATAAATATGTGACTTTGGACCAAAGAAGCTGTCAAGACTTGGAGTCATGGACCCAAATCACATTTTTGAGTGTGCTATTTAATTTGAACATAATCTTTCCCATCATTTTCTCATCTGAAATATTAGAAAGTAGGCAACACAATCTCTAAAGCTTCTTATATGCTCTGAAAAAGGATTAAATAGGTGCCTTAATTATTGTGATAGTTGTTTTAGGGAAAAATGAGCACTTCTATTGTGGTACTAGATGAAGAGAATGAAAAAATAAGTAAGATGCACTGCTTGCTATTGAGTATCTCAGAACTTGGTAAGAAAGGTAGATACTTAAACTATTAACCACAGTATTTGTGATGAATGCTAATAGAGAAATATCTTCTACCTAACCCATAGTGCTCTGCTGTTCTAAGTTGCTCCACTCATGTCTGACTCTTTGTGACCCTGTGGACTGTAGCCCACCAGGCTCCTCTGTCCATGGGATTCTCCAGGCAAGAATACTGGAGTGGGTTGCCATTTCCTCCTCTAGGGGGTCTTCCCGACCCAGGGATCAAACCTGCATCTGGTATATCTCCTGCATTGGCAGGCAGGTTCCTTACCACTAGCGCCACCTGGGAAGCCCCTAACCCATTCACATCACCTAATTATCAAGCTCAAATGACTGCAAAGTAAGTTCTCAAGGTTAGGGACTCCTTTAAGGACGCAAATAACTGGTTCTCTTCCAGATGAGAGCCATGACCTCTGCTTTAGGGCTTTATCACAAGGTTCCAACTCCCTGCACTAAACAAATATCCTCTCCAAAAATGCATGAGAACAGAAGAAAGAAAAACTGGACTTACAAAGAAGGAAAGAGGGCATCTGTGCCAAAGTCAATGAACTAACTTCTTTGTATTCTATCATCTAATGCAGAGCCTGGCACATTACAACTGCTCATGTATCGGTTCATTCACTCATTCACTTGTTAAAGCTGTACATGTACCACATATGCTGGGTCCTGGACACAGTTGTGAGTAAAATATACAAGGTCAGTGACCTTATCGTAAAATGAGGGAGGCTGAATGATAAGCTAATATATAAGCAGATAATCCAGTATTTTGATACATCTTATGAAAGCAATAAATGGTAACGTAATAAAGAGTATGGGAAAGTATGTTGCTTGTGACAGGGTGGTCTAGGACAGCCTCTGTGTGAGGCCTGAAGAGGGAGCAAGGTTAAGGCCTGGTGAGAAATTTCTTGATGCACAAGGAGTGAGGAGACCCGACTGCCAGGGTCATCTCTCTTGAAGGAGGAGGATGGTACAGTGAGAGTTTGTAGAGGTGAATAGATGATGCGTGTGCTGCAGGTAGCTTCAATGTGATTTTCTAATAACATGGCTGCAAGGGAAGAGGGAAAAGGAGATATCAAATGAGTGAGTTAGTAAAAATCAGTTAAAATAAATTAGTTAAAATGAATTGAAAGGAAAGAAAGAAGGAGAAATGATTGATTCATTTGAGTGCTAATCTCTATTTCTGCAGCTTCCCAGGTGGCTCATTAGGTAAAAAAATCTGCCTGCCAATGCAGGAGACGTGGGCTTGATCCCTGGGTCAGAAAAATTCCCTGAAGGTGGAAATGGCAACCCACTCCAATGTTCTTACCTGGAGAATCCCATGGACAGAGAAACCTGGTGGGCTACAGTTCACGGGGTAGCAAAGAATCAGATACGACTTAGTGATTGAGCACACATGCTTTAATTCTGCATTAGACACAGGAAAGGTGCATGTTTTTCTGGAGTCTGCAATCTAGAATGTTATACTGAATTTGATGACAGGTCAAAATCGAGCAGAAGAGATGGGTACTGCATTAGAATACAGGCTCTAAAACAAGTGACAGAATATTTTGATATCTATAGAGGCCTGGATAATTCAGGCAGTTAATCATTCCTTCTCTGTGACTCCACAGGGATGGGATGGAAGACTGATCTTGAAAGATGAGTAAGGTTTATCAGATGACAAAGTGGAGAAGCACTTTCAGGCAGGGAAAACAGCATGTACTAAAAACGGGGGACGTGAACAGCCCGGTATGTGCACACCAAACTCTCCAAGCAGTTCAGCAAATCTAGAGAACCGAGTAGAGCAATGTTGAGAGCTGAGGTTGGAAAATAAGCTAATATCAGATCAAGTATTATTTTATATGCAGAAAAAGTGTTTACCAATTGCTAATGCTTCTGAATTTCCAATGCTGCTGATCTTCTGTCTGTTCTTCAAACATGCCAAGCTTCTTCCTGCCTCAGAACCTTTACAAGAATTCATAGCTCTAGTCCCCTCTTCCCTGGCATTCATATAGCTGGCTGCTTCCCACCAACTATCAATTAAATCTCTGTTCAGATATCATCTTCTCAGAACCGACACCTCCCAGCGCAATCTGAAATTGACCCACCGCTAGTCTCTCCACTCTGCTTCACTTTTTCCTTGGTGCTTCCTACTACATGGACTCACCTTGGTTAAGTACATGTGTATCTTCTGCCTTCCTCTGAACTGAGATAAAAGTTCAACAGGAGACACATTTCGCTTCCTTTATTTGCTGTTTTTTTTTCCTAGCACCTGTACCAGAATCAGTTCAGTTCAGTCACTCAGTCATGTCCGACTCTTTGAGACCCCATGAATCGCAGCGTGCCAGGCCTCCCTGTCCATCACCAACTCCCGGAGTTCACTCAGACTCACATTCATCGAGTCAGTGATGCCATCCAGCCATCTCATTCTCTGTCATCCCCTTCTCCTCCTGCCCCCAATCCCTCCCAGCATCAGAGTCTTTTCCAATGAGTCAACTCTTCACATGAGGTGGCCAAAGTGCTAGAGTTTCAGCTTCAGCATCATTCCTTCCAAAGAAATCCCAGGACTGATCTCCTTCAGAATGGACTGGTAGTATCTCCTTGCAGTCCAAGGGACTCTCAAGAGTCTTTTCCAACACCACAGTTCAAAAGCATCAGTTCTTTGGTGCTCAGCTTTCTTCACAGTCCAACTCTCACATCCATACATACTGGAAAAACCATAGCCTTGACTAGACGGAACTTTGTTGGCAAAGTAATGTCTCTGCTTTTGAATATGCTATCTAGATTGGTCACAACTTTCCCTCCAAGGAGTAAGCGTTCTTTAATTTCATGGCTGCAATCACCATCTGCAGTGATTTTGGAGCCCCCAAAATCAAGTCTGACTCTGTTTCCACTGTTTCCCCATCTATCTGCCATGAAGTGATGGGACCAGATGCCAAGATCTTTGTTTTCTGAATGTTGAGTTTTAAGCCAACTTTTTCACTCTCCACTTTCACTTTCATCAAGAGGCTCTTTAGTTCCTCTTCACTTTCTGCCATAAGGGTGGTATCATCTGCATATTTGAGGTTATTGATGTTTCTCCTGGCAATCTTGATTTCAGCTTGTGCTTCTTCCAGCCCAGGGTTTCTCATGATGTACTCTGCATAGAAGTTAAATAAGCAGGGTGACAATATACAGCCTTGACATACTCCTTTTCCTATTTGGAACCAGTCTGTTGTTCCATGTCCAGTCCTAACTGTTACTTCCTGACCTGCATATAGGTTTCTCAAGAGGCAGGTCAGGTGGTCTGGTATTCTCATCTCTTTCAGAATTTTCCACAGTTTATTGTGATCCACACAGTCAAAGGCTTTGGCATAGTCAATAAAGCAGAAATAGATGTTTTTCTGGAACTCTCTTGCTTTTTCCATGATCCATCGCATGTTGGCAATTTGATCTCTGTTTAGTAGGTGCCTATTAAATATTTGTGAAATGACCAATACAGAATCATTGACTATGGAGAGTTATGGTCCAACTTGACCTTTAGAATATAATTTTGTAGGGTCAGAATACATCTTTCTGCAAAAGTTCTAACGTGAGTATGTGAGTTTTTTTTTTTAATATACAATCAAAATTACCATGAAAATAGATTAGAAAGGTTAAAGGCCATTTTGAAGAGTAATATTTTTCACTCAAGGACAATAGAACCTTTATCAGTAGTTCTTTTTTTTTTTTTTCCCAGCAAAGGACATGTCCTTCTTTCTGTACTTTGCATCGTATACAGCAATCTAGAGGATTATTCTAGTACATTGCTACATTTAGTGGAGCGGTAGGAGAAATAACCTGAACTCTTTATTTTCTCTCTTGAAGAGAATGAATATTGCTGAATGTATATGAGCTTACTGCTCAAAAAAACACCACTTTACAGAAGTTGGACATGGAAGATCTAAGTTTGGAGACTGAGAGCCCATTTTAAAATGGCATTTTGCTCCCCCTTGAAATGAAAAAATAAATAAATAAATAATTTTCTGTTTGTCTTTCAATCCTGTGATAGCCAAATTCATGCACTTGAGGTGTTTCTGCAGCAAACTGTAACATTTTCAATGGGTTTGAATCTACTTTATCCTAGGCACAGCTTAAATATCATTGTCGAAGATGCCTTGAAATTGCAAAACCAACATCATTTCCACTGGAGTTACTAGTTCTAATGACCAGGGTGTTTAGATCTTTCACTTCATAACTTTTCTTGTCTTGTCCCTTTCCATCACAATAAAAATAGTAATTTTTAAAGACAATGTTAATAAGGGTGAGTATTCAATAACTTGTCTTATTAAAATTGAGAAAAAATTAAGTAACCAATACTTTGAAATACTGGTTGCAAATACTGGTCTCAATACCTCTTATAAACACATAGTCAACTTTGGTCTTTCCTTTTAAGAAACTAGGAAAGAGTGCATTCTAGATCTCCATTCCAAATAATTTTCCGAACATTGTTGTATAGCCCAGGGTATGAGATAACTTCTCTGCTACATGAGGGTTTGTGTCTAGAAGACTTTTGAAGACTGCCAAAAGTGGCCTCTAGGCCTAAATGTTTTATACTTCCACTGGCTTTTACTGCCACTTCCTTTCTCCTCTTACAGCCTCTAAACCTCTATCCTTTATTAGTGTGAACTTATACTGGGGGATAAATTGAAGATTATGGTAGTTGTAATTTGGTTTAACATCATAGCCTAAAAGTTAAACAAAGCCTGAATAAACCTATGGAATATCCAAGTATTGGCTCCAAACAGCCACACACTAACCCTCACTCTTTTGTGGTGTTGGAGAAGACTCTTGAGAGTCCTTTGGGCTTCTGAGAGATGAAATCAGTCAACGCTAAAAGAAAAGAAATGCAAAAAAGCAAAATGGCCGTCTGGGGAGGCCTTACAAATAGCTGTGAAAAGAAGAGAAGCAAAAAGCAAAGGAGAAAAGGAAAGATATAAGCATCTGAATGTAGAGTTTTAAAGAATAGCAAGAAGAGATAAGAAAACCTTCCTCAGTGATCGATGCAAAGAAATAGAGGAAAATAACAGAATGGGAAAGACTAGAGATCTCTTCAAGAAAATTAGATATACCAAGGGAATATTTCATGCAAAGATGGGCTCAATAAAGGACAGAGATGGTATGAATCTAACAGAAGCAGAAGATATTAAGAAGAGGTGGCAAGAATACACAGAAGAACTGTACAAAAAAGATCTTCATGACCCAGATAATCACGATGGTCTGATCACTCACCTGGAACCAGACATCCTGGAATGTGAAGTCAAATGGGCCTTAGAAAGCATCACTATGAACAAAGCTAGTGGAGGTGATGAAATTCCAGTTGAGCTATTTCAAATCCTGAAAGATGATGCTGTGAAAGTGTTGTACTCAATATGTCAGCAAATTTGGAAAACTCAGCAGTGGCCACAGGACTGGAAAAGGTCAATTTTCATTCCAATCCCAAAGAAAGGCAATGCCAAAGAATGCTCAAACTACCACACAATTGCACTCATCTCACATGCTAGTAAAATAATGCTCAAAATTCTCCAAGCCAGGCTTCAGCAATACATGAACTGTGAACTTCCAGATGTTCAAGCAACAGTTAGAACTGGACATGGAACAACAGACTGTTTCCAAATAGGAAAAGGAGTATGTCAAGGCTGCATATTTTCACCCTGTTTATTTAACTTATATGCAGAGTACTTCATGAGAAATGCTGAGCTGGAAGAAGCACAAGCTGGAATCAAGATTGCTGGGAGAAATATCAATAACCTCAGATATGCAGATGATACCACCCTTATGGCAGAAAGTGAAGAGGAACTAAAAAGCCTCTTGATGAAAGTGAAAGAGGAGAGTGAAAAAGTTGGCTTAAAGCTCAACATTCAGAAAACAAAGATCTTGGCATCTGGTCCCATCACTTCATGGGAAATAGATGGGGAAACAGTGGAAACAGTGTCAGACTTTATTGTTTTGGGCTCCAAAATCACTGCAGATGGTGACTGCAGCCATGAAATTAAAAGATGCTTACTCCTTGGAAGGAAGGTTATGACCAACCTAGATTGCATATTCAAAAGCAGAGACATTACTTTGCCAACAAAGGTCCGTCTAGTCAAGGCTATGGTTTTTCCAGTAGTCATGTATGGATGTGAGAGTTGGACTGTGAAGAAAGCTGAGCGCCAAAGAATTGATGCTTTTGAACTGTGGTGTTGGAGAAGACTCTTGAGAGTCCCTTGGACTGCAAGGAGATCCAACCATTCAGTTCTATAGGGAGATCAGTCCTGGGATTTCTTTGGAAGGAATGATGCTGAAGCTGAAACTCCAGTACTTTGGCCACCTCATGTGAAGAGTTGACTCATTGGAAAAGACTCTGATGCTGGGAGGGATTGGGGACAGGAGGAGAAGGGGACGACAGAGAATGAGATGGTTGGATGGCATCATCGACTCAACGGACATGAGTTTGAGTGAACTCTGGGAGTTGGTGATGGACAGGGAGGCCTGGTGTGCTGCAATTCATGGGGTCGCAAAGAGTTGGACACAACTGAGCGACTGAACTGAACTGAACTGAAAAGAAATCAATATTCTTTGGAGGGACTGATGCAGAAAATGGAACTCCAATATTTTGGCCTCCTGATATAAAGAACTGACTCACTGGGAAAGGCTCTGATGCTGGGAAAGACTGAAGGCAAAAGGAGAAGGGGGTGGCAGAGGATAATTTGCTTAGATAGTGTCACCAACTCAGTGGATATGAATTTGAGAAACTCTGGGAGAAAGTAAATGACAGAGGACCCTGGCAGTTCATGGGGTCACAAAGAATCAGACATGACTTAGCAACTGAATAACAACAGAAATTCCCAGGGATAAAAATGCAGAGGGGTTAGATGTCTGTTTACTGTCTTGCACAAGGGGCTAGTGAACGCATTTGGTCTATGGAAATGTGACTATTGATCCAAAAACCACCACTTGAATAATGCTTTAAAAATAACAAATCAATTTTGCTTCTCGGGTGCCTAGCACTAAGGATCTCTGACCTATTCTGTGCCTAGCTGAGTGAATAAAAAGATGAAAAGAACATAGTGAGCTGAGGTTCAGGTTTCCTGCCAGAAATCATATAGATCCGCAGCAAAGTCTAACCTTCCTGCCATTGCAGTTTCTAACTATGGGTAAGTTAGCCTTCCACAGCCTCATTCATTTAATGTGAAGTTTAAGGATAACAATAATTCATAGAGTTTTGGATAGGATTTACAGAGATAGCATTGAGTGCTTAATATAGTAAGAGGTAAGAGTCTATAATTAAACAGCTAGTATATATAGACTATAGACCTTTTACAACGTTAAACACTCTTAATTACTATCTCTGTAGATCTTCTCCAAACCTCTATGGATTATTATTATCCTTAATCTTCATATTATATAAATGAGACTGTGGGAGGCTAGCTTATCCATATTTAATTGATTAAAGAGACATCATAACCAAGAAGGGATGATGATGGTGGTGATTCTCATTTTACATGTCCAGAAACTGTCAGAGATGCTAAGCAAGTTGGCTAAAACATCACAAGTCTCGAAACCTTGGATTCAGGTTCCAGACTCAAAATCTTTTCTTATTTCCTAGCTCCTAGGACTTGATGAAAGGATTGGGACAGAGTGAACCTAGAGGATGGGACCTCTCTGTATGCATAAGAATTTCCACTGCAAAACCTTTTAAAAATCAGTCCAAGGAGAGGGAGTTTTCAACTCTTTCATTTCCATTTTTGCTCTGGAAAAAAAGACAAGTGTGTATTACAAGCTTAACTTACAAGGATCTGACAGGAGGAGCCCCTTGTACTGTTTGAGTTACTAATGGGATAGCAAACAGTGCCTGTAATTTACTTTGTGCTTTAATAATGTCTTGGCTCACAGGGTCACCCAGGCCTTTCCAAACATTAACTTATTTCCCCCTCCTAATTCTTCCAAGGGGTCAAAGAATGTTAGCACTCACTTTGTGTTATAGATGAGAGAACTGAGATCTAAGAAAGTTATGCATTTTACCAAGGTCATTGAGGAAGGCAACATGCTATCTAATCCTCTCCTCCCTACTGAAGATACCCCGGGAACTCACACAGGGAAATGTGTCTAGGGTGTTTTTCATTCTTCCCTGGAACTGCCACCAAATGCCATTGGTGTTACTTTTCTATATCTTTCAAGCTATGCCTTGAACAAACAAAACAAGACTCTATTGCATCCTGGTTTCTTCAGGACCACTGAGCTAAGAGGTGAACCAAAAGGAATAAGCTTAAGTGTCAAATATGTTAGCTGCAAGCAAATATTACTTATCACTTTCAGAGTGGGTAGGAGAGACTGACATATTTGTTCTGAAAGTTAGGTAGAGTAATGTAGGAAAAAATGTACACGCATGCGAATGAGATATCAGGACCTCATCTGAATACAAGGAACGATTAGACTTAGCCCCTTAGGAACCAACATTTCTGGGGCTCTCAGCAGGAGTTTAGAAGCTTTCACTTAGGTGATCTGATTTCATCATCACAACAACCTTGGTTCTGTACACTTAGCTCATTTTTGAGACAGAGGAGGCAGAAGAGCTCATATCTTTTGTCCTTATTTAAAAGTCCCCTTCCCACTCATTCCTTCTCTTCCAGGCCTAGGGGATGGTACCTTTCTGTACCTATAAGAATTTCCACTGAAAAACCTTTAAAAATCAGTCCAAGGAGAGAGAGTTTTCAACTCTTTTGTTTCCATTTTTGTTCTGGAGGAAAAAAAAAAAGTGTGTATTATCCAAAACCATGGTTTTCTTTACACTCTTGTCCCTTTCCTTGCTTACCAATTAATTAATTGCCAGTTAATTATCTCATTTATTATTTATCTCTTTCCTTTAGAATGTCATCTCCATGATGGCAGAAAGCTTTGCCTGATTTGCTCACTGCTGTGTTGCAATTCATGGGGTCGCAAAGAGTCAGACATGACTGAGCAACTGAACTGAACTGAACTGAACTGAACTGTATCCCTAGAAGAGAGTTCTCAGTACATCATACGAGTCCACCAAAATTATTAAATGAATGCATTCATGTTCCCCTGATGGCTCAGAGCCCTCTGAGTAGTAGGCAATTACAGTTGAATTTTACATTTATTTTTAATCCCAACTCTTCCTCTCCATCCTGACTTTTGCTCACTTAGTTTAGATATTCTGGGTTCCAATTTAGGTAACTTCCTTTTCATAGATTATTCTGTCTCCATCCTTAAGATGGGATTGAAAAAGGACTCAAGAATTAATTGTTGAATGAATGAATGAATGCATTCATGTTCTCACAACAGCTCAGAGCAACATTGCAATGCAATTTTATGTCTCTTAGTAACATGCAATGACAGCTGTTACTGTCATTTTACATGTGTTTATGTGGTTATTTGATTAAGCTATCATTTTCTAGATCTATGAAAAGAGTATTTCAGTTTGATTGTTAAGTATATTCCAGGGCCTAGAAGGATGCCTGGCAGAAAGTAGTTCTCAATAAATATTTTCTAATGGAATACACAAATACAGCTGTGTAATAGGATTCAAAGAGTAAAAATACAACATAGCAAGATTTGGGACTTGTTTCACTACTTATTTAGCAATAGACATTATTTCTGCCTTCATCGGGCTTACCACCAAGTGGGACCTTCTCATGGCAAATCTCAAACTAGTTCTTTATTGCAAATCAAACCTTCATATATAAAGCAATTTCATATATGTTTTAACATTTGACTCATAAATAAGAAACTTAAATATTTGGTAACTCCACCTGCCTGGAATAAAGGAAAAGGTAGAAACTAGCCAGGAAAGCCTCTTTCCAGTTAAAATAGTTTACAGATTTGGATAGCATAAAAAACGTTTCTTAAATCATGCTGTACATTCTACCTGCTCTTAAATATGTCAGGACCACACTGTCATCTTAGGATCTTCCCTCTTTAAAGTACTATTCCCAATTCATCTATCACGAATCTCTATAGATTCTGCAGTCAAATATCCTTTAATTTCAACTTATCTTGACTTAGTTTAGACATTATAGGTTCCAACTTGGATTGCTCATTCTTAGAAGATCTCACTACCTCTTCTTTCTTTTTCTCCAACATAGGATTGAAAATCATAAGAAATCAAATAGATAAAGTAGATACCCCAAACAAGCCTTAATGTAAGAAAGATACTAAACCCACCTTAGTGGCGGAGTCTCCCATGACTGTCTGTCGCCAATCAGCCTGAGTAAGTCCATCATCCTATGCCTCACTTGGCACAGAGCTTTGCTGTTGTTGTTCAGTCGCTAAGTCGTGTCCGACTATTTGTGACTCCATAGACTGCAGCACGCTGGCTCCCCTCTCCTTCACTATCTCCCAGAGTTTGCTCAGATTCATGTCCATTGAGTCAGTGATGCTCATCTAACCAGCTGATCCTCTGCTTCCCCCTTCTCCTGCCCTTAATCGTTCCCAGTATCAAGGTCTTTCCCAATGAGTCGGATTTTCACATCAAGTATTGGATCACCCATGGGACCAGTGAAGTGATGGGACCAGATGCTATGATCTTAATTTTTTGAATGTTCAGTTTTGTGGAGCTTACCTCTTGGAAATTTAGCTTCTAATTCAACTATGACATAAGTCTAACAGCACTCATACTAAAGCCATCTATTGGTTTCAAAACTTTAATTTTTAAGACATGACAAACTAATTTGGTTGCCTTAGCCAGGTCTGTCTCTCATCCCTTGACCCACATATTGTACTTGCTTGTTAGCATGACTGTCTTCTGCCTGGATGTGTGTTTCGTTAAACATAGAGCATGCATTACTAGAGGATGGCAGTTGCCTTTTTGTTGTGCTTCACAATGCACTATATGAAGGGTGAGTGGGAGAAGTTCTCCTTTTCATTATCTTCAATACTTCTGAGGACCCTAAGAAGAAATTGGTGCTAGTATGCCTATCAGTTCAGTTCAGTTCAGTTCAGTCACTCAGTCGTGTCTGACTCTTTGTAACCCCATGAACCGCAGCACGTCAGGCCTCCCTGTCCATCACCAACTCCCAGAGTTCACTCAGACTCACGTCCATCGAGTCCGTGATGCCATCCAGCCATCTCATCCTCTGTCATCCCCTTCTCCTGCCCCTAGTCCCTCCCAGCATCAAAGTCTTTTCCAGTGAGTCAACTCTTCGCATGAGGTGGCCAAAGTACTGGAATTTCAGCTTTAGCATCATTCTTTCCAGAGAAATCCCAGGGTTGATCTCCTTCAGAATGGACTGGTTGGATCTCCTTGCAGTCCAAGGGACTCTTAAGAGTCTTCTCCAACACCACAGTTCAAAAGCATCAATTCTTCAGCACTCAGCTTTCCTTGCAGTCCATCTCTCACATCCATACATGACCACTGGAAAAAACATAGCCTTGACTAGACAGACATTAGTCGGCAAAGTAATGTATATAGCGAATCTTAGTGATGGACAGGGAGGCCTGGTGTGCTGCAATTCATGGGGTCACAAAGAGTCGGACACGACTGAGTGACTGAACTGAACTGAACTGAACTGAATGCTTTGTAATCTCCATTATTTATCAAAGAGACAAGCAAACGTATGCTTGGAGACTTCAGCACACAAAGTTATTGGTTTGAAAATTCAATCATGTGACTATTTTCATTGCATTTCATTTAACAATTACCTTCTATTTATAGCAAATGAAACTGAGTTTTCTACTGAGCAAAATTCCAGAAATATTGCTTTTCAAAGGAAGTTCATTAAGTTATAAAAGTATATATAATTAGAGAAAACATTAAATAATGTAGGGAGCACAAAGATATAAAAAAACACAAGGGGACATTTGACTGACTGAAATTTGGGAAATTTCACTGGACTATATGTTCTTTCTCTAAGAGCAAGAAACATGTTTGTTTATCTTCCCATCTCCCCAAATTCAGTGTAAGGAAACAGAAAGCTTAGATTCCAAGCTCTGTCATTGAGATCATACTCTTATGTACATCTCAAATCCTTTACTTTTCTCCTCTCATACTCACCTGGTGAAACCCTAAAACTTCATTAAATCATACTCTTCCAATTCCATATTGGAATTGGGCCACTGAAATGGCTTGTGAAAAATACACACCATATTAACTCATCTCACTTCAAAAGTGATTCTGTGGGGCCAATATAGCTAATAACTTTGTATTCAGCTTTCCAAGTGCTAAAGGTTTATTTTATTATCAGATCTCCTTAAAATTACATATGCCTTTCATACTGTGGATTTTCATTGAGACTCTCTGACTTCCTGTCTTTAAGAATAAAATCTCCCATAGCTGCCCTGGTATATTCTTTCTTTCTCTACTTTTAACCAGTGCAATTACTATTATATATAATCTATGTATGCATGTCTGCATGCTCAGTTGCTCAGTTGTATCTCACTCTTTGTGACTCCATGGACTGTAGCCTACAAGATTTCTCTGTCTATGGGATTTCCCAGTCAAGAATACTGGAGTGGGTTGCCATTTTCTCCTCCAGGAGATCTTCCTGGCCCAGGAATCGAACTTGCATCTCCTGCTTGGCAGGAAGATTCTTTACCACTGAGCTAACTGGAAAGCCCCTTCATATATACAAGTCCTTACATATATGTATATATATTCATATATCTATGTTTTGTGAAGCTATACATATTTGTGTATATCCTCACAACACACATGTGTGTGTGTGTGTGTGTGTGTGTGTACAGAATGCTTTTATTCTAGTTGGGATGATGCAGACAGTAAACAAATAAGTGTATACATAAATACATATTGAACAATTATAAACTCATGTATAAGTATATACTCATTACAAATATAATATTTATTTGTTTATTGTCCACATCTTCCAAATAGAATGTAAGTGTCATGAGAAGAGGGATTTATACTCCTACTAAATACCTGCTATACTCCCTGCACCTAAAACAGTGTCTGGTACATAATATTCATTGTCTTGATACTCATTTGTCAAATAAATAAAGAGAAAAGGGAGGGAAGGAAGCAAGATCTAATACATACTCACCAAAAAATACATTTTTACATCCATATTGTATATGAAGTGTTATTATCTTTCTTTGAGATTTTTAAGATATAGTCAATACATATGTTTGCTGATTCCTAGAATGTTGACGTTCACCCTTGCCATCTCTTGTTTGACCACCTCCAATTTGCCTTGATTCATGGACCTGACATTCCAGGTTCCTATGCAATATTGCTGTTTACACCATCGGACCTTGCTTCTATCACCAGTCACATCCACAGCTGGGTATTGTTTTTGCTTTGATTCCATCCCTTCGTTCTTTCTGGAGTTATTTTTCCACTGATCTCCAGTAGCGTGTTGGGCACCTACCAACCTGGGGAGTTCCTCTTTCAGTATCCTATCATTTTGCCTTTTCATATTGTTCATGGGGTTCTCAAGGCAAGAATATTGAAGTGGTTTGCCATTCCCTTCTCCAGTGGAACATATTCTGTCAGACCTCTCCACCATGCCCACCCATCTTGGGTTGCCCCACAGGCATGGCTTAGTTTCATTGAGTTAGACAAGGCTGTGGTCCTAGTGTGATTAGATTGACTAGTTTTCTATGAGTATGGTTTCAGTGTGTCTGCCCTCTGATGCCCTCTTGCAACACTTACCATCTTAGTTGTGTTTCTCTTACCTTGGGCGTGGGGTATCTTCACTGCTGCTCCAGCAAAGCACAGCCACTGCTCCTTACTTTGGATGAAGAGTATCTCTTCACCACTGCCCTTCCTGACCTTCAACGTGGGATGGCTCCTCTAAGCCCTCCTGCGCCCGCGCAGCCACTGCTCCTTGGATGTGGGGTTGCTCCTCCTGGCTGCTGCCTCTGGCCTCAGATGGCCATTATATCTACTACTGTGGGCAGGAATCCCTCAGAAGAAATGGAGTAGCCATCAGGGTCAACAAAAGAGTCCAAAATGCAGTACTTGCATGCAATCTCAAAAACGACAGAATGATCTCTATTCATCTCCAAAGCAAACCATTCAATATCACAGTAATCCAACTCAGTGTCCCAACCAGTAACACTGAAGAAGCTGAAGTTGAGCGGTTCTATGAAGACCTACAAGACCTTTTAGAACTAACACCCAAAGAAGATGACCTTTTCATTATAGGGGACTGGAATGCAAAAGTAGGAAGTCAAGAAACAGGAGTAACAGGCAAATTTGGCCTTGGAATACAGAATGAAGCAGGGCAAAGACTAATAGAATTTTGCCAAGAAAATGCACTGGTCATAGCAAACACCCTCTTCCAACAACACAAGAGAAGACTCTACACATGGACATCACCAGATGGTCAACACCGAAATCAGATTGATTATATTCTTTGCAGCCAAAGATGGAGAAGCTCTATACAGTCAACAAAAACAAGACCAGGAGCTGACTGTGGCTCAGATCATGAACTCCTTATTGCCAAGTTCAGACTGAAATTGAAGAAAGTAGGGAAAACCGCTAGACCATTCAGGTATGACCTAAATCAAATCCCTTATGATTATACAGTGGAAGTGAGAAATAGATTTAAGGGTCTAGATCTGATAGATGGAGTGCCTGATGAACTATGGAATGAAGTACGTGATATTGTACAGGAGACAAGGATCAAGACCATCCCCATGGAAAAGAAATGCAAAAAAGCAAAATGGCTGTCTGGGGAGGCCTTACAAATAGCTGTGAAAAGAAGAGAGGTGAAAAGCAAAGGAGAAAAGGAAAGATACAAGCATCTGAATATAGAGTCCCAAAGAATAGCAAGAAGAGATAAGAAAACCTTCTTCAGCAATCAATGCAAAGAAATAGAGGAAAATAACAGAATGGGAAAGACTAGAGATCTCTTCAAGAAAATTAGAAATACCAAGGGAACATTTCATGCAAAGATGGGCTCGATAAAGGACAGAAATGGTATGGACCTAACAGAAGCAGAAGATATTAAGAAGAGATGGCAAGAATACACAGAAGAACTGTACAAAAAAAAGAGCTTCATGACCCAGATAATCATGATGGTGTGATCACTCATCTAGAACCAGACATCCTGGAATGTGAAGTCAAATTGGCCTTAGAAAGCATCACTATGAACAAAGCTAGTGGAGGTGATGGCATTCCAGTTGAGCTATTTCAAATCCTGAAAGATGATGCTGTGAAAGTGTTGCACTCAATATGTCAGCAAATTTGGAAAACTCAGCAGTGGCCACAGGACTGGAAAAGGTCAGTTTTCATTCCAATCCCAAAGAAAGGCAATGCCAAAGAATGCTCAAACTACTGCACAATTGCACTCATCTCACATGCTAGTAAAGTAATGCTCAAAATTCTCTAAGCCAGGCTTCAGCAGTATGTGAACTGTGAATTTCCAGATGTTCAAGCTGGTTTTAGGAAAGGCAGAGGAACCAGAGATCAAATTGCCAACATCTGCTGGATCATGGAAAAAGCAAGAGAGTTCCAGAAAAACATATATTTCTGCTTTATTGACTATGCCAAAGCCTTTGACTGTGTGAATCACAATAAACTGTGGAAAATTCTGAAAGAGATGAGAATACCAGACCACCTGACCTGCCTCTTGAGAAATCTGTATGCAGGCCAGGAAGCAACAGTTAGATCTGGACATGGAACAACAGAGTGGTTGCAAATAGGAAAAGGAGTACCTCAAGGCTGTATATTGTCACCCTGCATATTCAACTTCTATGCAGAGTACATCATGAGAAACACTGGGCTAGAAGAAGCACAAGCTGGAATCAAGATTGCCAGGAGAAATATCAATAACCTCAGATATGCAGATGACACCACCCTTATGGCAGAAAGTGAAGAGGAACTCAAAAGCCTCTTGATGAAAGTGAAAGTGGAGAGTGAAAAAGTTGGCCTAAAGCTCAACATTCAGAAATGAAGATCATGGCATCTGGTCCCACCACTTCATGGCAGATAGATGGGGAAACAGTGGAAACAGTGGCAGACTTTATTTTGGGGGGCTCCAAAATCACTGCAGATGGTGACTGCAGCCATGAAATTAAAAGACGTTTACTCCTTGGACGAAAAGTTATGACCAACCTAGATAGCATATTCAAAAGCAGAGACATTACTTTGCCAACAAAGGTCTATCTGGTCAAGGCTATGGTTTTTTTGTGGTCATGTATAGATGTGAGAGTTGGACTGTGAAGAAGCCTGAGCGCCAAAGAATTGATGCTTTTGAACTGTGGTATTGGAGAAGACTCTTGAGAGTCCCTTGGACTGCAAGGAGATCCAACCAGTCCATTCTGAAGATCAACCCTGGGATTTCTTTGGAAGGAATGATGCTAAAGCTGAAACTCCAGTACTTTGGCCACCTCATGCAAAGAGTTGACTCATTGGAAAAGACTTTGATGCTGGGAGGGATTGGGGGCAGGAGAAGAAGGGGACGACAGAGGATGAGATGGCTGGATGGCATCACGGACTCGATGGACGTGAGTCTGAGTGAACTCCAGGAGTTGATGATGGACAGGGAGGCCTGGCGTGCTGCAATTCATGGGGTCGCAGGGAGTCGGACACGACTGAGTGACTGAACTGAACTGAATACATATGTATTGAGTGTCTCAAGTTCTCACCCTGGAGGAAGGAGAAAAGAAACAGACACATGAATGAATAAGTTATACTGTATGTCAGATGGTGCTAAGTCTGTAGAATGCTACTCCCCCTTTCTCCACCTCTTGTTCCTCATTTTTGTGTGACAAAAATGGGTTAGAACTAAGTACCAGCTAAAATGGCTATAGACTCGCCCATTGGACTGTTTCCTCTAATTTTCTGATATGCCTAATTCATCTTATCTGGTCATTCATCTTCTGTTGGCCCCTAGTTTAGGATCCCTGTCGGAATACTTTGCTTTTCTTGCCATATGGTTAAGTTTATAAATGCCTGTTCTCGTCACTAATCTATGAGCTATTTGGGTTTAGCATGTCAGTAGCCTCAACTTAACACATATGTGGCATGGAGTAAACATTTACTTCACTTTTTGAAAGCAAACAAAGGTTTGATGATCTTGTTGTTGTTGTTGTTTTAAATTCTTTCTTCTTTGCCACTGCAGACAGGATTCATTAGAATGCTTTTTTTGGGGCAGATGTAATTTTCCAAACAATGTGTAACCAGAGAGAGAAAGGGGACAGAAATCCACAAAAAACAAACGTAAGAATTCCTAACATACAGCAGTCTGAGGCCAGCCAGTGTAGGGCAATTAACTACCCAGGTTGACCCTGAAGTCAGTATATGGTGTAATTGATGGTGTTAACAAGCACGTTTATACATGAAGACAAGATTCAATTTACTTGATGGAGTCTACTTCATAGTTTCATAAGGCCAGGAATTGTGCAAGATATATTAGAGGGGAAAGTACATCTAATAATAAAACATAACTTTAGCATTTGAAAAAATGAATACAAAGCTATTAGCTAGTTTTGGCCCCACATAATCACTTATTTCCAGAAAACTGGGTATTTTACTGTAAATTTGTATATTTGAAAAATTGCCAACCATTCAAATTTCTAACTGCCTAGTATAATTCTTTAAAAAGTGAGAATCTTTTTCTCTCAATTTTAATACCATTTATGAGAATTCATTGAGTGTTTGGAATTTTTTTAAAAAATATCTTTTGCTGAAAGGGTATAGTAGATATCAGGAGAAAACGAAAGTTCTTAGCAGATAGCAAATACTTAGAAAATAGTCTTGCAATACCAAGTATTTGCACAACGACCATCTCATGCTGTTTTTCCTCTCTCACTTCTTCCTTGTTTCCCTTTTATCTTCCTTAATTGGTCTTCTGCCCCCTGTGTTTAAACTTGTATGTCAAGATTTAAGTAAGTTTATACCCCACTAAATCTTGTCTTGCAAGTTGAAACATTAGCAGAATTCTACACTGAGTCTGTTTTCATCTTGTTAAACCGGAACCCTGCAACAGGAACCACTCTGGTATCGCTGATTAGGTCTGAGACAGGAAATGATAGAGTTCTGTTCAGAGCACTGTTCCATCCAACCCATGACTGGATGTTTCTGAAGGTTTGGTACAGCTCACTGAGAATGCTCGGTACACTCTGAAATCCAGTGAATTATGAGAACTAGAAAACCTGGCTTTTAAAATGGCTCAGGGACTCTGCTTCCATTGTGCTATTTCCAGGAGAATTGTCAGACAAGGCTCAGGCCTTTGAGATGTGAATCTGATTGAAATGCAAAGATAGAGGTTTGGAATGCATTCCAGAGGTAATTTGCTTAAGTCTGTATTTTCACTCACTTGTATCACTGCGTTATAGTAGCTTCAAGAATATTTTAAAACCTGAGGTGATTTTGAGGTTAGACAAGAGTGTGTGTGTGTGACAAGAAATGAGATTACAAGGAGACAGAGGAAGAACAGTAGAAGTAGTAATAATAATAAAAGTAATAGTTTCAAGTGGACAGCAAAGGGACTCAGCTATTCATATACATCAATCAGCTATACACCAATATCAAATAAAAAGTTTTTTTTTTTTTTGAAAAGAACATTACTGAGCCAGTTGATAACACTTGAATACAGGGCATAGATAGTAGCATGATATCAATGTTAAATGACATAACATCATTGTGGTTATGTAAGAGAACGTTCTTGGTAGCTACACACTTATGTATTTAAGAGTAAAAATAATGTTTATCTATTGCATTCTGAGAATTTGGCAAACACAATGCCAAGAGTTTAATATGCATTCTTATTTAAACCTTTCAACAGCACTGTGAGGCAAGTGCTGTTTTGATTCTTTTTTTAGATGACAAAACTGAGACTTAGATAAGTTTTGTAGCTTGCATATTTGGCTCAGTGTTAAAGAATTCACCTGCCAAGCAGTGGACGTGGGTTCGATCCCTGGGTTGGGAAGATTCCCTGGAGGAGGAAATGGTAACCCACTCCAGTATTCTTGCCTGGGAAAGCCCATGGACAGAGGAGCCTGGTGGGCTAAAATCCATGTGGTGGCAAAGAGTTGGAGAGGTGACTTAGCGACTAAATAGCAAGAGCAACAGCTATATTTACACAATTATTAATGCATAGAGCCTAAAAGTAAATTCATACTTTTCTAACTCTGGATTCTATATTCTTAACTGCAACAAACCACCTCAGTGTCTTTCACCAAGTAACCAGTAGGAGACCAGAAAATAAGCTGCCCAAATAGTGCCAAGGACCTCATCTAAACACCTTCCCCCAAATCTATAGTCCTCTGGGTTACCCTTTCAACTATGACATGTATGAGGGGAATTGAGTCTTTACATAGCTTTTTTCTGTCAACTTGGAGACTGACCAAATATTAGTATTTTTCCACTTGCTCCTTGATAGAGTGATAGAGAGTTCATGATATTCTGTGTACCATTAGGCATGAGAAAACTGGGAGACTGGCTGTTTCACCTGCTCCTGAGGTCTTTAAAAATAACCAAAAAGGCAACAATTTTTTAAAAGTTAAGGAGTATCTATTCTGTTGGTCACTACTTGAGATGACAGATGATGGAGAGTCAGACACAACTGAGTGACTAAACAACAAGACGGATAGAGGACAGACCAGTGAAAATATACACACAGCTGTTTGTATGCATGCATGCATGCTCAGTCACTTCAGTTGTGTCTGACTCTGTGACCCCATGGACTATAGCCCACCGGGCTCCTCTGTCCATGGGAATCTCCAGGCAAGAATACTGGAGTGAGTAGCCTTTTCCTCCTCTAGGGGATCTACCTGACCCAGGGAAGGAACCCATGTCTCTTATATCTCCTGCATTGGCAGGCAGGTTCTTTACCACCTGAGCCACCTGGGAAGCCCAAGCATATGTATGTTTCATGGCAAATTACCTGCAAACCACAGTAACAAAGCCATAGATTCCTTTTCAGCTAAAAATACTGATTCTCAGAGGTTAGGAAACTTTCTCAAGGTTATGGACTTAATGAATGACAGATCTCATGACTTTGGGCATGGTATAGCACCTCTCTGAGCTTTAGGTAACCTGTCTGAAAAAAATGAGAATAATAAAATCTGCCACCAGGAACTGGTGAAGTATTGTACATCAGACTACCTTTGGGTTTGGCTCAAAGCTTCAGCTCATTACCTGGATGCTGAAATAAACCTGATCCCACTGACTATCCAGGGTCATCTTCCCATGCATGGGCACTGAAGGAGTTAGACAGCAGTGCTTCACCATCCGCCATGTAACTCTGGAGCTGCCATAAAGGTGGCAGTACGAACTACTGAAATGGATTATCTTTGACACAAGCAGAAGTCTGAATATAGCATGCCACCTTAATTATACTTTAATTGAAGTACAATATACATCACCACTTGGCGTAGGCCCTTTGAAGTCCAGGCATCACTGCCCTGCCTCATGGGAATGTGTGCCGTTACCACCAGCATAATTGTTGGAGCAACTGACACATTCCCAGCAGCAGATACTTCAGCAGGTAGTGAAGATAATTAGGAGAAGATTTTGATCTTGCTGACTTACAGTGAAAAGCAGGGTATCAAGGGATATGAATACAGAGACAATCAAGTCATATTAAAGTCTATGATGAAAGCTCCCTTTAATAGGAGGGACGAAAAGGCAGTAAAAACAAAGCTATTCTCCACTTGAAGAGGAAAAAAACGCTATCCTTTGATCCCTGACATACTATGACAAGGAAACAAAGCACTCAGACAAATCATCTTGTATGGTAATTTTCTTTCTCATTTGAAATTTGGGATGTGATGACTAATTTGCGGCTGCTTTATATTAAAGTTCGTTCACTTTGCTCATTTTACAAATGTTTACTAAATCCTAACACATGCCAGGCACTATGTTAGACTCATGGACCTTCACACTCAACTGGGCACAGTGAACTGGGGGAAATGAAAACAATTTTTTTTTTTTTCAGATAATTATAATGGGTTAGGGCTTCCCTGGTGGCTCAATGGTAAAGAATACACCTGCTAATTAAGGAGATGCTGGTTCCATCCCTGGGTCAGGAAGATCCGCTGAAGAAGGAAATAGCAAACCACTCCAGTATCCTTGCCTGGGAAATCCCATGGACAGAGGAGCCCCGAGGGCTACAGTCCACGGGGTAGCAAGCGACTGGGACACAACTGAGAGACTAAACGACAACAGCAACAACATAGTGGGTTAGGCACCAAGAAAAGTAAACAAGATTACCTTTCGAGCAAGAAAGAAAGTATTATAATACACTTGCTAGGGGGAGGGTAGACGCATGTGGAGGTCAGAGGTGGCTTCCTGAAGGAGGAGGTATTTGATCAGAGATTTAAATAGAGTCAGATGTGTTAATGGGAAAAAGCTGTTTCCTCCCGGGCAAAGATCTATGCAAAGGGCAGAGAGGCATAAGAAAGCTCAAGGAAGAGCACGAAGATCAGTTCACCACCATCTTGGGGTAGATGGTAGGATTGTGATGTGTGTTCTGCTAAGGGGTTTGTTCTTTTGCCTAAGAGAAATGCAAAATCATCAGGTGGATTTTAGGAATCACCTTTATATATTTAAAGATCACTTGATTGGCCAATGAAATGAATTGAAAAAGGATGACTCTGAATGCAGGGAGATCAGCTAAACACCAGGAGAGAGAATTCCTAAGGGTTTGGAGTAAGACAGTGGCAGGAATGGTGGATATGAAAGAGAGAACTGGGGGAAAATATCTGTCTTCTTAGAGGCTGAATTCAGAAAAGGATTAACTAAGATCTAATATTAAAGTTTAAAACCAAATAGAGGCTCATATTTAGTGGAAACAGTGAAAAAAAATCTTGGCTTATTACATGGTGTGTATGTTGATAAGTCACTTCAGTTGTGTCCAACTCTGTGCGACCCCATAGATGACAGCCCGCCAGGCTCCCCCGTCCCTGGGATTCTCCAGGCAATAACACTGGAGTGGGTTGCCATTTCCTTATTCAATGCATGAAAGTGAAAAGTGAAAGTGAAGTCGCTCAGTTGTGTCCGACTCCTAACGACCCCATGGATTGCAGCCCACCAGGCTCCTCCATCCATGGGATTTGCCAGGCAAGAGTACTGGAGTGGGGTGCCATTGCCTTCTCCGGACAAAGCACTAGTAATACTATATATGCTCACTTAAGTTGAATTTCCATGTTTTGGGTTAGCTCAATGCATATTTTGTATGCTTTTGCCACCAATTCAATTTTACTTGGTTAAATTATATACTTTACTATATAATACTGTGTAGATATTTCTCATCCACAATAATAATATTTATCCTCACTGCATCAGTTTCAGCAAGTTTTGGTTAATTTTAGTTGTTTACCTGTATCCTCAAGTTAATATGAAGATTCATTTATTATAAAAATGTCATTTTGTGAATGGCATGAAGAGCATTTTGTTTTGTTTAATTTTACTCAAGTATATTTGATTTAAAATGTGTTAACTTCTGCTATGCAGCAAAGTAACTCAGTGATCCATACACATATTCTTTTTCATAGGCGTCCCTGGTGGCTCAGAGGTAAAGAATCTGCCTGCCAAGACAGGAGACATGGGTTCGATCCCTGAGTTGGGAAGATCTTCTGGAGAAGAAAATGGCCCACTCCAGTATTCTTGCCTGGAAAATCCCATGGACAGAAAAGCCTGGAGGGCTACAATCTACGGGTCACAAAGAGTTGGACATCACTTGGCAACTAAACAACAACAACAACAACAGCAACAATCTTTTTCATATTCTTTCATGAAAAGTGTTTTTTATGGACATCTGGATGGATGCATGTGTAAATAAGAAAACAGATAGTGAAAAGTAGATAGACAGGGGGATGAAGCCTTCATAGACTCTTACATCTTCAATAAACTCGAAAAAATAGTTTCAAATGAGGAAACTGAGACTCAGAACAGTTAAATAACTGAGAAATTGCTCATAAATGAATCAGAATGAAGATAACCTAATAAAAAATTTAATGGCATTTACATGCAGGTCAGGAAGCAACAGTTAGAACTGGACATGGAACAACAGACTGGTTCCAAATAGGAAAAGGAGTACATCCAGGCTGTATATTGTCACCCTGCATATTCAACTTCTATGCAGAGTACATCATGAGAAACACTGGGCTGGAAGAATCACAAGCTGGAATCAAGATTGCCGGGAGAAATATCAATAACCTCAGATATGCAGATGACACCATCCTTATGGCAGAAAGTGAAGAGGAACTCAAAAGCCTCTTGATGAAAGTGAAAGTGGAGAGTGAAAAAGTTGGCCTAAAGCTCAACATTCAGAAAACGAAGATCATGGCATCCGGTCACATCACTTCATGGCAAATAGATGGGGAAACAGTGGAAACAGTGTCAGACTTTACTTTTTGGGGCTCCAAAATCACTGCAGATGGTAACTGCAGCCATGAAACTCCTTGGAAGAAAAGTTATGACCAACCTAGATAGCATATTCAAAAGCAGAGACATTACTTTGCCAACAAAGGTCTGTCTAGTCAAGGTTATGGTTTTTCCATTAGTCATGTATGGATGAGAGAGTTGGACTATGAAGAAAGCTGAGTGCCAAAGAATTGATGCTTTTGAACTGTGGTGTTGGAGAAGACTCTTAAGAGTCCCTTGGACTGCAAGGAGATCCAACCAGTCCATTCTAAAGGAGATCAACCCTGGGATTTCTTTGGAAGGAATGATGCTAAAGCTGAAACTCCAGTACTTTGGCCACCTCATATGAAGAGTTGACTCATTGGAAAAGACTCTGATGCTGGGAGGGATTGGGGGCAGGAGAAGAAGGGGACGACAGAGGATGAGATGGCTGGATGGCATCACCAACTTGATGGACGTGAGTTTGAGTGAACTCCGGGAGATGGTGATGGACAGGGATGCCTGGCTTGCTGCAATTCATGGGGTCGCAGGAGTCAGACACGACTGAGTGACTGAACTGAACTGAACCCACATCATACTGATAATAGATTTTAGAAAGATAAATATTAAAATAATTTTATACTTCTATAGCAAACCAGAGCTTCTCAGGTAGCATTAGTGGTAAACAAACAAACAAACAAAAACCACCATCATTGCAGGAGATATGGATTCAGTCCCTGGGTTGGGAAGATTCCCTGGAGGAGGGCATGGCAACCCACTCCAATATTCTTGCCTGGAGACTCCCATGGACAGAGGAGCCTGGTGGGCTACAGTCCCTAGGGTTTCAAGGAATCTGACTCAACTGAAGTGACTTAGCACACATGCATAGCAAACCAAGATAATGGGAAAACAAAAGTTAAATGAAGTGACTGGAAAGTCCATGAATATTTCACCAAAAAAGCTACTTTCAAAATATAAAAAGGACTTTTCATGAAAAAAAAATCAGAAGAACTGATCACCAGCTACCATGCATACATTGTCCTATTTAATCTTCGCTATTAAGCTACATGTCGATTTGATTATATCCCTTTGGAAAAAGAGAAAATTGAGACTTAAAGAAGTTAACAACATGCCCAGCATCATTCACTGCTAAAAGTTGAAGGAGGGAATCAAACCTGAGTCTTCACAGCTTCTGTGTCCATTACTAAACACCTCCCGTTGAAGCTGAGCTTCTGAAAGCTGACTCTTGGAACTCTGATGTGAATAATCTCCATGAATGCTATGCGCCTTGATGGAATTATTTTTGAATTGCTCTCCATGAGGTAATAAGTGAGTTACTGAAATTTGTTGCTGTTATTTCATCACTCAGTTGTGTCTGACCCTTTTGCAACCCCATGGACTGTAGCCCACCAGGCTCCTTTGTGCCTGGGATTTCCCAGGCAAGAATACTGGAGTGGGTTGCCATTTCCTTCTCCAGGGGAATCTTCCTGACTTAAGGATTGAACCTGAATCTCCTTCATTGTCAGGCAGATACTTTACCACTGAGCCACCGGGGAAGCCCATCCAGTGAGAGCTAAAAACCTATAAACCCATCTTCTCCCACTGCTCATTTGCCAGTGATCTTCAGTAGTCATTGAGATGATTTGTGTGTTCAGGCTAACCCAAGCAAAGATAATATTGGGAGTTAGTTGAAATTCCTTCTCTGATCCTTTGACTCAGGACCTAATGAAGGGATCAAATTTGCATCTCCTGTGGCTCCTGTGTTGCCAGGCAGATTCTTTACCACTGAACCACCAGGGAAGCCTGAGTTACTGGAATAGTTCTTGTTTAATACTTTATAGATAATAAATAATTTTCTCCAAATAATTCCAATGGCAATATTTTGAAGAACTCAGAGCTGTGCATGGACATTTGCTGAAATCTCTCAATTACTCAATAGTGTTCTCATGAATGAATACAAAACATATGGGGTCAGATCAGTTGTCCATTCCACCCAGTGTTAGGACCCAGAATTAAGCACTAATACTGACATGAAATGGCCACCTGTCACTTGTGTTCCATAATGTCAACTTCAAAGGACTCAGCAAGTGCCCAAGCAGGTCAAGCTTGTTCTTATTACAGATTGTAACTCAACCATTAATCATTTAGCACAATCCTGTATTCTAGAATGAATTGGTATAGATTTATGCAGATTTTATTCACTTAAGCATCAAACACATTTATTGAGCACTTCTTATGTGCCAACTTACAAGATCTAGAAATGACTAAGACCTATTGTCACCCAAAAGTTCAGGTCAATAGGCAACTGTTATGTAATTATAGATGATGATGGAGAATAGCAGATGGTACTACAGAATTAGAGTTTAGGGGTTGTATTTTCCTTTGGGGAGTGGGTTCCTTCAGAAAGCAAGGCCCTTTTATCTCAGGCTCCAGAACAAACTCACAAAGAGCAGACATGAACTGAATTCACCTCTTGGGGCCAAGACCAGAAGGTCCAACAACTTAAAGCAGAATCACTCTGCCAAGCCCAACCACCATCAGCCAAATGGTAGCCAAATCCCATGACCAACTGTGAAAACAAATGCTTATTGTTCATATGCCTTTTGTTTGGGTTGGTTTTCTTTTGCATAACATTATTTCAACAATAGTCAACAAATATATGGTTCTAGCACAGAAAAGATGGCTCCATAAATGTTTCTTTCATATGCTAGAAACATGTATGTATTGACTATTGCTGCAATAATGTTACACAAAAGAAACACTGGTGGCTCAGATGGTACAGAATCCACCTGCCAATGGAGGAGACTCAGTTTGGGTCCCTGGGTTGGGACTATCCCCTGGAAAAGGGAATGACTACCCACTCCAGTACTCTTGCCTGGAGAATCCCTTGGACAGAGGAGCCTGGCGTGCTGCAGTCCATGGGGTCACAGAGTCAGACACACCTGAGCAACTAACAGCACATGAAAGATGCTGCATAAATGCAGAGCCAACTGTTCTTATCCTTCTCCTAACATCGAGCCCTTAAAAAATGAAATGTGCTTTTAAGTGAATTTATCTCGATACCATATTAAACAAAATACTCCATTACCAGAGAGTATACTCCACATTACACGAGAGGAAAATGAGGCATAGAGTCTTACCTGAGACACTGTAGTCTTAATTCAAAGGAGAATCAGAAGTGGGAAGATAGAAATGGGTCAGAGGACTCCTGCTTAGATCTAAGGGATTTTTCCTTAAAGCCAGGCTTGAGAATGCATGTAAAAAGAAAACCAAATTAATTGTAGGAAAACCTGTATAACTACTACAGATGAAGGTAACTAACCTAATTTCTTTGTTAATGAAACGTCTTCTGTGCCCAGAAAAGGGAGCAAGAAAATTCTTTTTAATAGATAAAAATAGTCTGGTGTAATTTTCTGGCTTTTCTTTACTTTTAATAAAAGGAGGAACTCAAACTTACTGGAAGCAAACCTTACTGAAGTTGAACTTTGAAATTTCATTTGCAGAGTCCACATGAGATGGGCTGGTATTTCAGCATTTTGGCCTTTACCTGTATTATCCCTCTGGATACTACAGAAAGGACACATGCGGGCATTTGCAGTTTGCATTTATACTACAAGAATGTGCTTACCATTAATTTTGTGGCAGCAAAACACTTAAATCATGGCACAGTTTGTGAAGAAAAAAGGAAAAGAAATTAGCATCCACTGATGACCAACTAGGACATTTTTCCTCTATGTTAGGATTTTAGGTTGGGTTTCCTGGAGACAGAGTCAATAGCAGAGATTTGCAAACAAAAGGTTTATTGGGAAGAAAGTGTGGGAACCACATCTGGAAGGAAGAGATTGGATGGAGTGGGACTCAACAGAAGAAATTAGTGCAGTCACAGCGGAGGCCTCAGTTGATTCTGCAAAGAGCTCTGAAGTTCCCCCAGACTGAGACAAGAGGCTGGGATATGGCCAAATTAACTACACACATGTTATTCTTTTGTTAATTCCTCATTATAAATAATCAGGTACAAAGAATGAATTCACTGATTTACCTTATTTTCTCATTGATTGATTGATTCAAAAGCACTATTATGTACCAAAAACTACTCTAGGTTCTGTATAAACTGTGAATATTTCTGCCCTTTGAGAACTTTACAGATCAACTTTGTGAATGGCTAAGTAAATTTGATATATATATATATGTATGTATATATAGAGAGAAAGAGACTTAAACAACAACAAAAAAATACCTAATCTGCAAACAAATAGAGCCTCCCTCAAGGCTACAGGAAGTCCCTAAGAGACAAGAAGACACTTGTATGGAGAACCCAAGTATTTCCTTCCCCGTCAAAAACTACTCTGCAAGTAGGAGCTAATTAAAGGGTGTACTGTTCTGTCTCATCTCCTCGGTTTGATGGATTTGGCTCTGCACAGAAGCCAAAGTCTGGCTTGGATTGCTTCTGAACTTGCCCTTGCATCAACTGTAATCTTACATTCTTCTCTCTGCCACAGGAAAAAAAAATGTTCTTTCTGTGAATAATAACCCCTTAAACGAAGTGACTCTAAAACAAGTAGATTGGAAAATAAAGACTGAGCTAAATAAAAATGTCATAACAGGTAAGAAGCCCTTCTGGTAGCTTTCCACTAGGACCCTTAGCCCATAATCCGTCATTATTTTGGGATTTGAGTAGACAACAAAATTAGCATGACACCGTTTGCTGAGACCTCCATGAACATTAAAAAAGCACAGTTCTGGCTTCAGAGCATCGTGGTCAGCAGAGCAATAGCAACCAAATATCAACAACTAGTATCTTAATAAAGACAAGGTGTGAGGTTTCTTTGAGTTTTTTTTTTTTTTTCAAAGCAAATATAAAGCACAAACAGCATGTTGACCTCTGAATCTATTGTGATACTTCCAGAAAGAATTTGTGGGAGTATACTTCTACTTACACTGTAATTCTCTGTAAAATGAGACAAAAAAAGAGTAAGAATGACTCAGTGCTGAGAGAAAAAGAGGGACTTGACATTTAAATAGTGTTAAACGAAGGCTGAATTATACTAATCTAATTTCTTAGAACCACCCAAATCAACAAGCTTCATTGCTAAATGAGAGTAAAGAGAAAAACCCTCTGGAATCTAAGAAGACTAGTTCATTCATAAACTCAATTATTCATTGGTTCATTCAACAGTATGTGTTGGGACTTCCCTGGTGGTCCAATGGTTAAGACTTTACCTTCCAAAGCAAGGGAGTGCAGGTTCCATCCCTGATGGGAGAGCTAAGATCCCACGTGCCTCAGAGCCAAAACACAAAACATTAAAAAAAAAAAAAGAAGAAGAAGAAGTGATATTGTAACAAAATTCAATTAAGATTTAAAAATAGTCCACTTGAAAAATAACACAAAACAGAAAAAAAAAACAAAAACAATATGTTGAGCACCTACTTTGTGCCTGGGGATAAGGTAGTAAATACAAGAAAAAAATTTTGAACTCACATTCAAGTGGAGGAAAAAAAAAGATAATTATCAAGTCTAAAAATAAATAATGCAAATATAATATTGAAGACTGATAAGGGTTATGAAAAAATTAAAGTACATAGTATAGAGAATAATGACAGGGTCAAGGATTTCAGATGGAGTAGGAGATAGTGGCTTCTCATAAGAGCTGTCATTTAAGGAACAATTTGAAAGATGAGAAGGAGACTTCTATGGGAGTCTACAGGGAGAAAGGGCATCCATGGAGAAGAAATAGCCAGTTTAAAGGCCATGAGGTGGGTCTTCCCTGGTGGTCCAGTAGCTAAGAATCCACTTGGCAATGCAGGGGCCGCAGGTATGATTTCTGGTTGAGGAACATAGATCCCACAGGCTCTGGAGCAACTAAGTCCACGTGCCATAACTAGAGAGCCCATGTGCAGCTGCTAAGACCTGATGTGGCCAAACAAGTAAATACAATAAAGACCCTGAAGTAGAGACAAGTTCAGCATGAGGAAATTCTGGCAAACCAGTTCATGGTCTGTGCACAAATCCATGTGCCCTTGTGCATGGTCTCACAGAGGAAGGGTTGGTTGCCTTTTCCCAAGGTGCTCAAAGACACTAGACACAGCCCTGGGAGGGCCGTGAGTTTAACGAGCAAGAGGGAGAATGTCAGGAGATGTAGCTGGCACAGTCAAACCATGATGTCATCAGAAAAGTAATGCGCCCAACATCAGATGCCCTGGTTTCTGAGTCAGATGCCGCCACTCATGACACAAGATTCAGGGCCTGTGCCTGCTCTGCAGAGAAAGCCTCAATGTCTTCTCTACAAAAGAAATAAGATGAATTTGATGCTCCATAAGCCCCCTTCCCCCAACATTCTTCACGATTCTGTGAACCTGCTGTTTAAACTGGGTGCCTTGGAACCTAAGACCTTGGAGATGCCAGTGGTGAATCCCATCGTGTGATGTTTGGCCTTGTTGGTTTAGCCTAAAGTAATTAAATCAATTATCTTTTACATAATGGCCAGCAAGCGATTTTTGACTGAGATGAGTAAGGGAATTTGGAGACCAAACATGATGGAGAAAGGAGATAGAGAGTGGGCGTGGGTTTTTTGCCATGGGTAAAGAACATCAGGTCTGATTTGCCTGGGTGGTGGCTGACTGCCTGAGTTTTCTGTATTTTAAATATTGAGTTTATTGTTCTCAGGAACCAACTAATCAAGGTTTTTAAAAGTAAGGCAAATAGTTAGATAAGATTCAGTCAGACCATCTATGGAATGATGAACGTGTCTGCATTTTCAAAGTACTACAGAAATAGATTTGCACTTAGTTAACCATCAATGTTACATGGAAGGTAACCAATTTATTCTAAAAATGAGCAATGAGAAGCTCCAAGTATTCAGGGAAATTGCTTAAAATTGTTGATTTCCAGCAAAGCCAGGGCTAGAATCTAGGTTTCCTGATTGTAAACCTCTTCTTTTAAGATGTATGCCATTGAATGATAATGTATTTAATATAGTAATATTAACTATCATTTTTTTAAATATTCAAGACTGATTCCACAGAGCCCCAATTTCTCTTGTAATATCCAGGCTTCTGTTAACACAAATAGTCCTTCTGTGTTAACTAGCAAAAATAAATAATAAAGCAGGCCCATGCCAGGTTACATGGATCTGTCAGCAGACCTCAGGTTACCTTGCATCCCATCCTGACAGCCCTAGTCTTACAGTGTACAGACTGCACAGTTGTACATGGCAAACCGTATACCAACCCAACTACCTTTTGGCTATTTGAGGTCATGGTTGAGTTTCTTTTTTGACAAATTAGCAAGAAGAGAAAGTATAATAAACATTTCTCACATTTTGTTTATGCTTTCCGATGTGCTGAGCTATTTTAGTTGATCTAAGGGACAACCTTGTGAGACAATGAAGACAAAGAAAGGATTGGTGCTCCTACTTGATTAGTTAGGTAGTGAAGATTCAGAGAAATTATGTGACCTCTCCGTGTTTACTCAGTCAGTAATTGGGGGAAATGAGCCTAGAATTTCTGATGTCATTTACAACTATTTCCCCACACTATTTCAGTAGAGAAAGTTAAGGCTGATTTTTTGCTTAATTCTTAAAACCCCTGGACAAGAGTTAAAAATATGAGGTCTTGGAAAAGATGCTGAAATGTGAACTGCACAGTTCTGCTCTAATCTATGGCTTTCATTTTTCTGAGAATCTTCGTGTTCTATTAGGTTGAACCAGTAAGTTGTTCCCACACAGTGACTAACGCTGCATGCAGGAAAGCAGATTGGAATTCACTGCATAGTCATTCACGTCTACTTAGGCTTTGGATCAGTACAGAGAAAATGTCCATGTGACTTATGAAACACATACATGTAACTGAAAAACAAAAAATAATTATGTTAATTAAAAGAATTGCTCAGACTTTGGAACACAATGAAAGAGATTGAAAATGATAATAATTTCACCAAAATAAACTGTTACATTTAAGAAACAAAACACCCCCACATTCTGTACTATGTTTATAACGCAACATAAAGATTGGCTCGTCACCCTGTTCACTTGCAAGCTCTTTGTGTTAGTGATCTGGGGAGGGCCAGAAACATGAAGCTGAGCTTCTAAGGAAGCACAATGCATCTCAACACTGAGACTGCGGGGAGGACATTGAGTAAACAGGATCACTACGTGAAGCTTCAACTTGGGACAAAGGCTGCTTACATGATTAGCAAACATATCTTGTCTAATTTCTGTTCAAATTATGTTTGGAAGGGTTCACATTTGAGAATGTCTAAACAAGCTTGTAGCTAATGTCTTATTAAATATGTTGGCTTAAAATGTCCATCAACAGAGGAATAGAGAAGATGTGATACATTTACACAATGGAACATTACTCAGCCATTAAAAAGAATGAAATAATGTCACTTGAAGCAACATGGATGGACTTAAGGATCGTTAGACTGCATGAAGTAAGTCAGACAGAAAAAGAAAAATATCATATGACATCCCTTATATGTGGAACCTAAAAGGAAATGAACTTACAAAACAGAAAGAGACTCAGAGACTTAGGAAACAAACTTGTTGCTGAAGGGAAGAACAGGGAGGAAGAGATAGCCAGGGAGTTTGCGATGCCATGCCCACACTGTTGCATTTAATATAGATAACAGCAAGGACCTTCTGCATAGCACAGGGAGCTTTGCTCTGTTATATGGCAGCCTGGATGGGAGGAGAGTTTGGGAGAGAATGGATACATGTATAAGTATGGCCGAATCCCTTTGCTGTTCACCTGAAACTGTCACAACATTGCTATGGAGCTATACTCCAATACAAAATAAAAAGTTTAAAAAATATGTTGACTTAGTTGAAATGGCTTTAATTTTTCCATCTACCATTGCTCTAAGGCATCTGTCCAGGCGTCAATTCCTGATGCTTGCCTGATACTCACTGCAGATCCTTTGAAGTTTACTTTTTTCTTCAGGACTGTCCTCATGGAATGGACATTCAGAAACTGCCCCCATGCCTCCTGGAGATATCTTCCCTCCACACCCAGACACCAGGTTCTCTGCACCTCCTAAACAGAGGCCAGCCATGCTCTGGCCTGCTTAGCCCTTTCTTCTGAGTGCCCAACCCAAGCAATGACTGTGGGATCCACACTGGCCATGAAGGGAAATTGGATGAAAATTCTGTGGCCATTTGGAGAAAGTATTTGAGAATCTTTTAAAAAAGAAAATGAATTAGAAGAGTCATAGTCTTCGTCTAGAGGCAAACCCAGATATTAAAAGATAAAACATTTTAAATTAAACTGTAAGAAATATCTAACAAAACTTCTGTTCACTAAAGTCATTTTATTTTATTTCTTGTGAGTCATTTTGGAAAGAATATTTTCTCTGTGTCCTACTAAAGCATTGAAAAAAATCACTCTTTATATGACTAAGATATAGGTTTTACTATCAGTGTGAGGGCACAGATCAATGTGACTTGAGCAACTGTATTTTCTCTTTGTCCTTTGATGGAGGATGAGTGGCAATGTCTCTTAAAGAAGAAAGAGTAGGAGACTTCCTTGGAGCAAAAGTGGTTAAGAATCCACCTTCCAGTGCAAGGGACGTGGGTTTGATCCTCAGTTGGGGAACTAAGATCCCACACGATGCAAGGCAACTAAGCCCATGCACCACAACTAGAGAGCCCATGTGCTGCAACTACTGAGCCTGCATGCTGCAGCTAGAGAAAACACAGTCAAAACTTTGAATAAATAAATTAAATGAATAAGCTATCCCCCTCCCCAATATTTTTTTAAAAAAGAAGAAAGAGTAGTAGGCTTCCCTTGATCTTATACAAACTCTAGGGACAATTCAAATCTACATGATGTCTCTAAAAGAATTAAGTTAACATATTTGAATAAGATTATAGTAATATTTTAACTGTTATTGACATGTAAGAATGTCATGTAAGAATCGACATGTAAGAATGATGATAAATGCAAAAAGATTTTTTTCTTTTAAATTGAATCTGAAGCTTACAGACTTCATGTTATGTTGATAAAGCTTTCTGTTGTAAACAAAGTCCTAAAAAGGCACACACTTCATTGTTACTATAGGTAATCACACCTGTGTTAGGGTCTAGTATTCATGAGTCACATTCATATTACTAAGTACTTTTCCACCCATTGAATTGAGCTATAAAATATTTATCCTAGCAATCCACAGCAATCCACTGGTCTCTTATTTTTATGGCAAGCAACTCTCAAATTTTTTTGATAATTTATCTACCAGTATAAATACATCAATTGCAGGCCACCCACTAGTCTTGACTGGTAGGTTTTATCATCTTAATGACAGTCCATCAACCAAAATGAGACACTCAATGGGAAAGCAAAGACATTCCCAGGATCAAACCTCATCCTATAGGAAGTAGATAGCCATAGCATGTGTGTGGACAAAGGATGAGGTTCTGTACTGGTTCCATGGATGACTGTATTTCTGAAGAGGTTTAAACCAAGCCATCCCAGTTTTATAAAGCAAATGCACAGTGTATGTATGTATATTTAGCCTAGGAAAATAGCTGAGGGAACATGTCTGGAAGCAAACTACCTAAGTTCAAAACTGGTCTTTTCACTTCTAAACTGAGTGATGCTGGGCTAAGTACGCTGAAAGTGTTTTGTTTTCTCATCTGTAAAATGAGAGCTAGAACTTGTAGCCTTTTTACAGTGATTAAAGAAGATTTTACAAATAAAGTTCCTGGCTTGGCTTCTGTCATTCAATAATATTAGCTAGTTTAATTTTAACTTAGAGGAACAAAGATGTACATGCTAAAAGGACTTGAGAAAATTAACAAGAATACTATCTTACTGAATAACACCCAAACTGCTGATTTACAAAACACGTCCTAGAGATAATTGAGCAGAGAAGGAAAAAAAGCCCTTGTTTTATAATTAGAAGACCAGAATTTGATTTTTTCCCTGTGTGACCTTGAGCAAGGTGTCTATTCTCTCTTTGCCTTTTTAGAAAGGCACTGTGGATGCCTACCTCAGACTGTTGTAATAAAGACTAATGAAAACACGTATGCATATTAATTAACACAGTGCCTCTAGGGAACAAAGAGAGTGCTAACTAAATATCAATCTCCTCCTTATCTTCTTTTCCCTTCCTCAGACTCTGGTGTCATACTTCACAATTTGTCTAAATTGGGGACTTGAGCAACAACATTTTTCAGTGATATTTTAGGTGAAGACCATTTGGCCTAAAATAAGTTCACCAGCCCCTATTTCACATCCTTAGACTTTTGCATAGACTGGATGGATTTTCATTACAAAGTGCTTCAACTTGAATCATTGGAAGAAGCCATCTTTCAAACTTGGTACAACTTCAGGCTCAGATACATTTCATGTATCTAACATGGATCTTTGTTGATTCGAATGACACAGAATCTCACATGTCACATTCATGGCCTGAAAATTAAGTGACTGAGATAGTTTGTGAATCTGAGTCATCATCTCCAGATTCCAGACGTGTCTGGAGAAAATATCACCCCCTTTTTACTGGAAATGCCTGGAGGTGTAAGTTGTTACTGAGTACATTTCTCACCCATTGGATCCAGCTTCTTCTCTTCCTGATTCAGACTGTTAGGAGGCTAACTGACAAATTGAGCATACCAGTGAGAGATTGTTCTTTACCCACTGTTTTGCTAGATTTTAATAAGTTATGGTGGTGACTAATGTGTTCCAGTTTAAGCTAGGACAAGATAACCCTTCCCAGAAAGCTGCTTCTTCACTTTCTTCACAGACAAAATTGTACTATGCAGTTGAAAGATCAGTTAGGGATTTCCATTCTGGTCGGAAGTCTGGTCATTTTTTGCTAATTTACAAATACAGGGTTGACTTGGACTAGTGTAAGGAAATTCTGTTCATAAGTCAATGGATACAGTCAACTCCTTGCTGGCTGAAAAAAAATAACACATTCACTTATTTTAAAAGTGAAAGAGAGCTGGAAGTCAAACTTCTTCTTCTTTTTTTTTTTACTTTATTTTACTTTACAATACTGTATTGGTTTTGCTGTACATTAACATGATTCCTTTTAAACTTGAACTTGTTAGGCCACAAGAGCTTCCTTAACAAAATGTTTTCTTTTTTTCAATTGCACAATGTAAAATAAATGTTCCAGAGAAGGCAATGGCAACCCACTCCAGTACTCTTGCCTGGAAAATCCCATGGGTGGAGGAGCCTGGTCCATGGGGTCGCTAAGAGTCGGATACGACTGAGCATCTTCACTTTCACTTTTCACTTTCATGCACTGGAGAAGGAAATGGCAACCCACTCCAGTGTTCAGCATCATGACCAAACCGGACATTAATGTTGTGATGGAGTGTCGTAATGTTTCTATTCAGCATTCAGAAAAAAATTGGCATCTCCCAGGAAAGTATTTGAATAGCCTTTCTAGCTTTCCAGTTCTGTGATGCTTTTCCTCAAGGAAGTTCAATGCAAAGGTCTGGCTTTCAGTCTACTTACTAATCGGGCTTTAAAATAAAGCTGAAAGCATTCAAGGACATTTTACCAAGTTACTTAAAAGCATTTCTACCATACACATCTGCTACAGAGAATTAAACAGCAAACAGTGGTGTGACATCTTGGTGTGTGTGCTTTGCAAAGTCTGCCACAGCAGTCTTCACTGTGATGGAAAGTGCCTTTTTTTTTTTTTAATTTTGATACCCTCTGTGCCATAATTCAGATTTAGATTTAGTTAATGTTCCTAGGCTTTTATTATGTGCAAAACACTATGATTTCTACTTTGCCCTGTTGCCTCATTTAATCCTTGCAATGATCGCTGAGGCAAATGTTACTATTCTCGTGAGTTTCAGAAATTAAAATGATTTGTCCAAGTTCACGCCACTCTAAATGGCAGAAGCGGTAATCTAGAAAATGATAGACCTAGGATTTGAACCCAAGTCTTTCCAAGCTTGGTCTTAGTTGGACTTTGCCAAATCTCTGTTCAATAAAACACACTCCTATTGTAGAGAGAAGACAAAAGCAACCCAAATGTCCTATAGTTAAAGAAATTTGGAAAGCATAGGATAAAACAAAATTAATTGGTTTCTTAAACATGAACTTTTCTTAGTACCCAGAATGAAATATTGTATTAGCCAAGAAGAGCTTATGGTTGAATTATGACCCAAACATTTTACCAGTCTCACCCTTTCAATAAGGAGCCACTCATAGGACTCAACACGTGCTGGGAAATATTGTATAGCAGCTTCCTGAGTCTAGCGTTGTGTGCTATTCTCTGAGTTTTCATAATATCTCAAAGAACAGAAGACTCCTTTGGGTTCATCACTTGAACTGCTGTTCAGTCATTAAAGGTATATCTGGGAAAACATGGTCCACACCAGGAAGCCATTAAAAGCCTAGAGAGTATAGATCTGCTGATTTTGCTTCAAGCATTGCTGCTAATCTCAAAGCATTCCTAGGATCCTTTTCCTAAAATCATGAATTTAGAAGTACCTAATGTAGTGAGCTGGTTTCCCTGGTGGTTTGGAGGTAAAGAATCTGCCTGCCATTTAGGGGGATGTGGGTTTGATCCCTGGGTCACAAAAATCAGCTGGAGAAGGAAATGACAACCCACCCCAGTATTCTTGCCTAGAAAATCCCATGGACAGAGGAGCCTGGTGGGCTACAGTCCATGGAGTTGCAAAGAGTCAGACATGACTTAGTGACTAAACAGCAACAGTGTAATAAGCTACAGACTCATCTTCTAAGATCATTGGCTCCAAGAACCACAAAGGGACTTATGTTCCATTTTGTGATTCCTTCCTAGAAATTTACAGAATCAAAATGCTGTGAAATAATAAGCTTCTGTCCTTATGGAACCAAAAGATCATGAGGATCTTCTCTTTAAAAATGTGTGTCTTAAGGAATTCTTCCTGGGTTCATTTACTCCCAGATCAGCTGGGAAGGAATAAAAGAAGGGAGATGAAAGAAGATGCAGTTTCTAAAGCTGAAATCATGATACAATCCATTGAGCTAAAGCAAAGCTCCCCAAATCCTAGATGTCCTGTATATCCCCCATCCCACATTTTAGGGTTTACATGGATTTGCAGGTGTGATGGGAACTGGAAGTGATGGGGGAGGGAAGATCCTTCCATCCGTTAACCGTTATTACAGCAAAATGACAATGTGAGACAAAGAAGGCGAAGAATGACTAATTCCTTCACTCTAGGTCATTGTGCTCAGTATCTAAAGATGACACTGCAGCTGCACTTGTTTGCCATGAGTGAATGTGGCTAGAATTCTTGGTATCTCACACTTTCAGCCTCTTCCCATCTGTCTGTGCCTGTAACAACCAGCATGCTCTATTTAGACTAAGGAATGTGGCCACTGCTTCTGTGAGCTGACTGCCAACCTCAAGGTTTTTGTCTTTGATTATATTTCACATTTTGGGAGATACAGACACACATATATACACAGAGAAAGGAAGTAGAAAGTGAAGTCACTCAGTCGTATCTAACTCTTTGCGACCCTGTGGGCTGCATCCCCCTAGGCTCCTCCGTCCATGGGATTCTCCAGGCAAGAATACTGGAGTGGGTTGCCATTTCCTTCTCCAGGGGATCTTCCCAACCCAGGGATCGAACCCAGTTCTCCTGCATTGCAGGCAGACAGAGAACCATATGCA
Organism: Capricornis sumatraensis; assembly: GCF_032405125.1. Lineage (NCBI taxonomy): Eukaryota > Metazoa > Chordata > Mammalia > Artiodactyla > Bovidae > Capricornis > Capricornis sumatraensis. Next base: position 31,373,637 of record NC_091079.1, read on the forward strand.
AATACATTCCAAGATGTGTATCTTAACATGTCTTAATATGACACATGTTCATCTGTGTTAATACCTAGTTGTATGACATCACTGATCCATCATCCTGAGTGAACAATACAATTGTCCTGTCCATATTTTGCCCCTAGACATTTGAGTTTTGTCAAGAAACTGAACTTCTCCAGGAGGTCAATTCTTCTTTTGGAAAGTGGGGCTGATATAAACTACCTTACTGTGTGACTGTAATTATGCATTAAAATATTGTACAAATTATGACAACCAATATAATTTTGCTATCTTATTCATTCATTGATTTTACAAAATTATATTATGACTCTACTATGTGAGAACTAAATGTTTAGGGGTCCAAAAGTAAATGAAGTCATGTTTATCCACAAGGACCTTATATCTATGATAGAAGCACTAAACACAAAATATTCACTTGACCTTTTATTTTTTTTTATTTTTATTTTTTTACTTTATTTTACTTTACAATACTATATTGGTTTTGCCATACATTGACATGAATCCACCATGAGTGTACATGATTTCCCAAACATGAACCCCCCTCACACCTCCCACCCCATATCATCTCTCTGGATCCTCCCTGGGCACCAGCCCCAAGCATCCTGTATCCTGCATCGAACATAGACTGGCGATTCATTTCTTACATGATAGTATACATGTTTCAATGCCACTCTCCCAAATCATCCCACCCTCTCCCTCTCCCTCAGAGTCCAAAGTCTGTTCTACATATCTGTGTCTCTTTTGCTGTCTCACATACAGGGTCATCATTACCATCTTTCTAAATTCCATATATATGTGTTTGTATACTGTATTGGTGTTTTTCTTTCTGGCTTACTTCACTCTGTATAATTGGCTCCAGTTTCATCTATCTCATTAGAACTGATTCAAATGTATTCTTTTTCATGGCTGAGTAATAATCCATTGTGTATATGTACCACAGCTTTCTTATCCATTCATCTGCTGATGGACATCTAGGTTGTTTCCATGTCCTGGCTATTATAAACAGTGCTGCGATGAACATTGGGGTACACGTGTCTCTTTCAACTCTGGTTTCCTCAGTGTGTATGCCCAGCAGTGGGATTGCTGGGTCATAAGGGAGTACTATTTGCAATTTTTAAAGGAATCTCCACACTGTTCTCCATAGTGGCTGTACTAGTTTGCATTCCCACCAACAGTGTAAGAGGGTTCCCTTTTCTCCACACTCTCTCCAGCATTTATTGCTTGCGGACTTTTGGATCGCAGCCATTCTGACTGGTGTGAAGTGGCACTTCATTGTGGTCTTGATTTGCATTTCTCTAATAATGAATGATGTTGAGCATCTTTTCATGTGTTTGTCAGCCATCCGTATATCTTCTTTGGAGAAATGTCTCTTTAGTTCTTTGGCCCATTTTTTGATTGGTCGTTTATTTTTCTGGAATTGAACTGCATAAGTTGCTTGTATATTTTTGAGATTAGTTGTTTGTCAGTTGCTTCATTTGCTATTATTTTCTCCCATTCAGAAGGCTGTCTTTTCACCTTGCTTATAGTTTCCTTTGTTGTGCAGAAGCTTTTAATTTTAATTAGATACCATTTGTTTATTTTTGCTTTTATTTCCAATATTCTGTTAGGTGGATCACAGAGGATCCTGCTGTGATTTATGTCAGAGAGTGTTTTGCCTATGTTCTCCTCTAGGAGTTTTATAGTTTCTGGTCTTACATTTAGATCTTTAATCCATTTTGAGTTTATTTTTGTGTGTGGTGTTAGAAAGTGATCTAGTTTCATTCTTTTACAAGTGGTTGACCAGTTTTCCCAGCACCACTTGTTAAAGAGATTGTCTTTACTCCATTGTATATTCTTGCCTCCTTTGTCAAAGATAAGGTGTCCATATGTGTGTGGACTTATCTCTGGGCTTTCTATTTTGTTCCATTGATCTATATTTCTGTCTTTGTGCCAGTACCATACTGTCTTGATGACTGTGGCTTTGTAGTACTTTGTGTACTCTGAAGTCAGGCAAGCTGATTCCTCCAGTTCCATTCTTCTTTCTCAAGATTGCTTTGGCTATTCGAGGTTTTTTGTATTTCCATACAAATCTTGAAATTATTTGTTCTAGTTCTGTGAAAAATACCACTGGTAGCTTGATAGGGATTGCATTGAATCTGTAGATTGCTTTGGGTAGTTTACTTGTTTTCACTATATTGATTCTTCTGATCCATGAACATGGTACATTTCTCCATCTATTAGTGTCCTCTTTGATTTTTTCATCAGTGTTTTATAGTTTTCTATATATAGGTCTTTAGTTTCTTTGGGTAGATATATTCCTAAGTATTTTATTCTTTTCATTGCAATGGTGAATGGAATTGTTTCCTTAATTTCTTTTTCTACTTTCTCATTATTAGTGTATAGGAATGCATGGGATTTCTGTGTGTTGATTTTATATCCTGCAACTTTACTATATTCATTGATTAGCTCTAGTAATTTTCTGGAGGAGTCTTTAGGGTTTTCTGTGTAGAGGATCATGTCATCTGCAAACAGTAAGAGTTTTACTTCTTCTTTTCCAATTTGGATTCCTTTTATTTCTTTTTCTGCTCTGATTGCTGCGGCCAAAACTTCCAGAATTATGTTGAATAGTAGCGGTGAAAGTGGGCACCCTTGTCTTGTTCCTGACTTTAGGGGAAATGCTGTCCATTTTTCACCATTGAGGATAATGTTTGCTGTGGGTTTGTCATATATAGCTTTTATTATGTTGAAGTACGTTCCTTCTATTCCTGCTTTCTGGAGAGTTTTTATCATAAATGGATGTTGAATTTTGTCAGAGGCCTTCTCTGTATCTATTGAGATAATCATATGGCTTTTATTTTTCAATTTGATAATGTGGTGAATTACATTGATTGATTTGTGGATATTGAAGAATCCTTGCATCCCTGGGATAAAGTCCACTTGGTCATGGTGTATGATCTTTTTAATGTGTTGTTGGATTCTGATTGCTAGAATTTCATTAAGGATTTTTGCATCTATGTTCATCAGTGATATTGGCCTGTAGTTTTCTTTTTCTGTTGCATCTTTGTCAGGTTTTGATATTAGGGTGATGGTGGCCTCATAGAATGAGTTTGGAAGTTTACCTTCCTCTGCAATTTTCTGGAAGAGTTTGAGTAGGATAGGTGTTAGCTCTTATCAAAATTTTTGGTAGAATTCAGCTGTGAAGCCATCTGGTGCTGGGCTTTTGTTTGCTGGAAGATTTCTGATTACAGTTTCAATTCCTGTGCTTGTGATGGGTCTGTTAAGATTTTCTATTTCTTCCTAGTTCAGTTTTGGAAAGTCGTACTTTTCTAAGAATTTGTCCATTTCTTCCACATTGTCCATTTTATTGGCATATAATTGCTGATAGTAGTCTCTTATGATCCTTTGTATTTCTGTGTTGTCTGTTGTGATCTCTCCATTTTCATTTCTAATTTTATTGCTTTGACTTTTCTCTCTTTGTTTCTTGATGAGTCTGGCTAACAGTTTGTCAATTTTATTTATCCTTTCAAAGAACCAGCTTTTGGCTCTGTTGATTTTTGCTATGGTCTCTTTTGTTTCTTTTGCATTTCTTTCTGCCCCAATTTTTAAGATTTCTTTCCTTCTACTAACTCTGGGGTTCTCCATTTCTTCCTTTTCTAGTTGCTTTAGGTGTAGAGTTAGCTTATTTATGTGGCTTCTTTCTTGTTTCTTGAGGTATGCCTGTATTGCTATGAACTTTCCTCTTAGCACTGCTTTTATAGTGTCCCACAGGTTTTGGGTTGTTGTGTTTTCATTTTCATTCTTTTCTATGCATATTTTGATTTCTTTTTTGATTTCTTCTGTGATTTGTTTGTTATTCAGAAGGGTGTTGTTCAGCCTCCATATGTTGGAATTTTTAATAGTTTTTCTCCTGTAATTGAGATCTAATCTTACTGCATTATGGTCAGAAAAGATGCTTGGAATGATTTCGATTTTTTTTTCATCAAGGTTAGATTTATGGCCCAGGATGTGATCTATCCTGGAGAAGGTTCCGTGAGCACTTGAGAAAAAGGTGAAATTCAGTGTTTTGGGGTGAAATGTTCTATAGATATCAATTAGGTCTAATTGGTCTATTGTAACATTTAAAGTTTGTGTTTCTTTGTTAATTTTCTGTTTGGTTGATCTTTCCATAGGTGTGAGTGGGGTATTAAAATCTCCCACTATTATTGTGTTATTGTTAATTTCCTCTTTCATACTTGCTAGCATTTGTCTTATATATTGTGGTGTTCCTATGTTGGGTGCATATATATTTATAATTGTTATATCTTCTTCTTGGATTGATCCTTTGATCATTATGTAGTGGCCTTCTTTGTCTCTTTTCACAGCCTTTGTTTTAAAGTCTATTTTATTGGATATGAGTATTGCCACTCCAGCTTTCTTTTGGTCTCTATTTGCATGATATATCTTTTTCCACCCCTTCACTTTCAGTCTGTATGTGTCCCTTGTTTTGAGGTGGGTCTCTTGTAGGCAGCATATATAGGGATCTTGTTTTTGTATCCATTCAGCCAGTCTTTGCCTTTTGGTTGGGGCATTCAACCCATTTACATTTAAGGTAATTATTGATAAGTATGATCCCATTGCCATTTACTTTATTGTTTTGGGTTCGGGTTTATACACGCTTTTTGTGTTTCCTGTCTAGAGAATATCCTTTAGCATTTGTTGGAGAGCTGGTTTGGTGGTGCTGAATTCTCTCAGCTTTTGCTTGTCTGTAAAGCTTTTGATTTCTCCTTCATATTGGAATGAGATCCTTGCTGGGTACAGTAATCTCGGCTGTAGGTTATTTTCTTTCATCACTTTAAGTATGTCTTGCCATTCCCTCCTGGCCTGAAAAGTTTCTATTGAAAGATCAGCTGTTATCCTTATGGGAATCCCCTTGTGTGTTATTTGCTGTTTTTCCCTTGCTGCTTTTAATATTTGTTCTTTGTGTTTGATCTTTGTTAATTTGATTAATATGTGTCTTGGGGTGTTTCACCTTGGGTTTATCCTATTTGGAACTCTCTGGGTTTCTTGGACTTGGGTGATTAGTTCCTTCCCCATTTTAGGGAAGTTTTCAACTATTATCTCCTCAAGGATTTTCTCATGGTCTTTCTTTTTGTCTTCTTCTTCTGGGACTCCTATAATTCGAATGTTGGAGCATTTCATATTGTCCTGGAGGTCTCTGAGATTGTCCTCATTTCTGTTAATTCATTTTTCTTTTTTCCTCTCTGATTCATTTATGTCTATCATTCTATCTTCTATTTCACTAATCCTATATTCTGCCTCCATTATTCTACTATTTGTTGCCTCCAGAGTGTTTCTGATCTCATTTATTGCATTATTCATTATATATTGACTCTTTTTTATTTCTTCTAGGTCCTTGTTAAACCTTTCTTGCATCTTCTCAATCCTTGTTTCCAGGGTATTTATCTGTGATTCCATTATTAATTCAAAATTTTGGATCATTTTCACTATCAATATTCAAAATTATTTCTCAGGTAGATTGCCTATCTCTTCCTCTTTTTTTTTGGTTTAGTGGGCATTTCTCCTGTTCCTTTACCTGCTGAGTGTGCCTCTGTCTCTTCATCTTGGTTATATTGCTGCATTTGGGGTGGCCTTTCTATATTCTGGGAATTTGTGGAGTTCTCCTTATTATGGAGTTTCCTCACTGTGGGTGGGGTTGTATCAGTGGCTTGTCAAGGTTTCTTGGTTAGGGAGGCTTGTGTTGGAGTTCTGGTGGGTGGAGCTGGATTTTTTCTCTCTGGAGTGCAATGGAGTGACCAGTAATGGGTTATGAGACGCAATGGTTTTGGAGTAACTTTGAGCTGCCTGTATATTGAAGCTCAGGGGGTGTGTTCCTGTGTTGCCAGAGAATTTGTGTGGTATGTCTTGCTCTGGCACTTGGCCCTTGAGTGGTGCTTGGTTTCAGTGTAGGTATGGAGGCGTTTGATGAGCTCCTATCGATTAATGTTCCCTGGATTCAGGAGTTCTCTGATGTTCTCAGGCTTTGGACTTAAGCCTCCTGCTTCTAGTTTTCAGTTTTATTTTTACAGTAGCCTCAAGACTTCTCCATCTATACAGCACTGATGATAAAACATCTAGGTTAAAGATGAAAAGTTTCTCCACATTGAGGGACACCCAGAGAGGTTCACTGAGTTACATGGAGAAAAGAAGAGGGAGGGGGTAGTTAGAGGTGACGGGAATGAGATGAGGTGGGATCAAAAGAGGAGAGAGCAAGCTAGCCAGTAGTCACGTCCTTATGTGCGCTCCACAGTCTGGACCGCTCAGAGGTATTCACGGAGTTATACAGGGAAGAGGAGAGGGAGGAAGTAGACAGAGGTGGCCAGGAGGATGAAAGAGGGAAATGAAAAGGAGAGAGACAGATCCAGCCAGTAACCAGTTCCTTAAGTGTTTTCCACCTTCTGGGACACACAGAGATTCACAGAGTTGGGTAGAGAAGAAAAGGGGGAGGGAAGGGACAGAGGCCACCTGGTGGAGAAAAAGGAGAGTCCAAAGGAGGAGAGAGTGGTCAAGCCAGTAATCTTGCTCTCAGGTAAAATTGGGGGGGTAGTGAAGTCTGGATTTTTAAATGTACAAAATTGACAACAAATACCAAAAAGCAAAGATTAAAAATCTAGAGTAGAGGTTGGATTTTCAAAAATACAATATTAAAGAAAAGAAGGAGAAGAAGAAAAAAAAAGCCACAAGAATTATTAAAAAAACAACACCAACAGCCACACAAAGACTATATATGGTGTTTACTTTAAAAATAGGGTCTTTTTCTTTTTTTGAAAAGTAATAGTAGGTTATAAAAATAAAAATTAAAGGAGAAATAGAGGGCTTAACAATTTTAAAAAGTTTAAAAAAAATAGAAGAAAAAGAAAAGAAGAAAAAACAACCACACAACAACATCAACAAAAAAAGAGAAAAAAAAAAAGAATGGTCATAAAAATAGTAAAGATATACCTGACCCTTTCTCTGGTGTTGTGGGCAGTGTGGGGTCACTTCCAAGGCAGTTCCCTCTGTTTAACTTCTTCTGTTTGCTGGTCTCTTCAGTGTCTGATTTCCATCCTGACACAGGGAGGGTGGTGGTGGACACTTTTTTTGTTTGTTTTTTAGGCTCACTTGTTCAGTCGTGCTGTGGGGAGGGAGGGATGCTGCAAACAAATAACACTGTTGTGTGCATGCAGTGTCTCAGCCCCGCTGGGCCTGCCCCTGCTCGCTGCGCACACCGCTCAGGCTCTACCTTGCTCCGCCGGGAACCGTCTGGGGCCGGCCCTAGGCTGCATGCACCTCCCTGGTCTAAGCTGCTCAGGCTTGGCTCTCAGGTAGCCCTCAGAGGCACAGATTCAGTTGGGACTGAGTTTTTTGCCCTTCCCAGGTCTGAGTAGCTCAGGTGTTTGGCAAGCATGGTCTCTGCGACTTATCGCCTTTCCTTTCTCTGCTGCTCAGTTTTCTGGGTGTACCGCTGGCACCCCTTGTGAGGCAGATGGTGACTGTCCAGAACCCCCAGAAGTCTTAGCAAAGAAGACTGCTTGCAGTTTGGTAGGTAAAGTCTCTCGGGGCTGCGATTGCCCCCTTCCAGCCCTTACGGCTCTGGCTGCCTGTCAGCGGCGGGGGATGGTCTGTAGCCGGCTGTTTCTGTTCCGTCCCTTGTTCTGTGTGTGGTCCTGGTGGTGTCTTATGTTCAAGCTCTTCGCGTGGTAGCTATCCCACAGTCTGGTTTGCTAGCCCAAGTTAGTTCATTCTGGTTACTTGTGGGGCGTTCCTGCCTGATTCTTACAAAGCACTGCAGCCAGCGCCTCCTGTGCCTCCCTGCCCAGCCCCCACTTGCTAGTGGCAGATGCAGGCGTCTATGCTGCTTTTCTGCTGGGGGAGTTACTGTTGGGCTCGTAATCTGTTGGTTTTAATTATTTATTTATTTTTCCTTCCTGTTATGTTGCCCTCTGTGCTTCCAAGGCTCGCCACAGACTCGGCAGGGAGAGTGTTTCCTGGTGTTTGCAAACCTCTCCTGGGACGGAGCTCCCTCCCTACCTCCTTTGTCTCTTTTTTCACCTTTTATATCTTTTTCTACCTGTTTTTGAAGACAATGATCTGCTTTTCTGGGTGCCTGATGTCCTCTGCCAGCATTCAGAAGTTGTTTTGTGGAGTTTGCTCAGCGTTGAAATGTTCTTTTGATGAATTTGCGAGGGAGAAAGTGGTCTCCCCGTCCTATTCCTCTGCCATTTTAGGACCTCCCCATCACTTGACCTTTTAGTAACATTTAATCACATTCTTCTTATTGACATTCATTTCTCTTGTGTTCCAAGAAATTATAGTCCAGGAATTCCTTCTCTTTTTTCTGTCTTCCTTCTCAATTGCTTTGGCCAAATAAGTCCTTTTACACAATTTCTCAAGGTTGGAGCTTCTAAGGCATTGATCTCAAGCCAGTTCTTGATCTCCACTATCTCCTACACAACTTTATCTATTGGCTTTAAATTTCATCTTCATGTCGAAGTCTCTCAAATTTATATCTCTCACCAGAAGTGCGATTTCTTATTTTCCCAACTGGCATAACAACCAACAGATTATCAGACTAAATATGTTAATGTTGGAAATCTTGACTTGCCCTTGTAAATCTATTATTACCCTTGTTCTTATTATGTTAGTAAATGTTAACCTCCATTCACCCAGCTGAGCTGGCCAAAAATCTGGCCATCATGAGTTATACCTTTTTCCACACATCTTTCCTAAGCCCATTGTGAATCTCTCCATCTTGACTTCTGACATCCTGGTGCAAGCCACCAACATTGTTCACCTGAATTTTAGCAGTGACCTTCTAACTAGTTTCCCAGAATCATCTTTCTCAAATAAAAATGTGCTTTCTTTCTGAAAATCTTTCAATAGCTTTCTGTTGTATTTGGCAAACACACACACACACACACACACACACACACACACACACACTCAAATCTTTACCCTAGTGTACCAGGCTAGGTTGACCTGTCTTCTTCCTCATTTAGCAGTCCCATCAGAGGTCACCTCCATGCTGCCATTCAATCACTTCAACCTTCTTTTTGGTCCTTAGTGAAATGAAGTCATTCAGCCGTGTCCAACTCTTTGTGACCCCATGGACTGTAGTCTGCCGGGCTCCTCTGTCCATGGGGTTTTCCAGCCAAGAATACTGAAGTGGGTTGCCAGTCCCGTTCTCAGTGGATCTTCCCAATCCAGGGACCAAACCTGGGTCTCCCGCATTGCAGGCAAATTCTTTATCAGCTGAGCCACCAGGTAAGCTCCTTAGGATCTTTTCTTTGCCCCAATCTGTCTTGAAGCCATTTGCCATCCACTTCATCTTCTCTTCACTGAGACCTGCTCGCACTTTCAAATTTAGCTTGAGGCCACTTCTTCTGAAAAGACTGCCCTGACTCAACATTTAACATGAATGTCTCTGTTATTCTTTCTCATGGGAGCCTGTATTTTACCTTCATGGTACATAATGATTTTATATTTCTGTTTATTTGCTTCCTGATTCTTTTCCTCACTTAGAATCATGAGGGTAAAGACTGGACTGTTTACATCCTGAACACCCAGCCTCTAGTTCAGTGCATGGCAAATAGCAGGCTTTTAGAACATCTTTATAGAATTAATTTTTAAAAGAACGATACATATTTTATGACCACCCAGGTAACTGAAGTCTGACCCAATAAACCACAGCTTTTAATTGAAATATTTCTGATAATAATTTTTTAGTAATCATTTACCTGGCTTTTTTCATTAAAGTAATGAAACATATTCTCATTGTTTTCTTGATTGCTAAGGTAACCAAGGAACAAAGGATAAAAAAATTAATGTCGATGAGACATATTTGAGGTCAAAAACCAACTGCATAAATTACAGAAGTTTGGCTTTAAAACAGTTCATGAGAACATAACACAGAGGCTTTAGTTTGACTAAAAATTGAAAAGAAGCCAACAGTGGGAATATGGCTAACAAAACATTAATATAGACACAAGCTACATTTGTAGAACTGTAGATAAATAAGCTAAATAAAACTATAGCTAAATAAGACAGGTGAAAAAGATGACATTCTCACATATCCAATTAAAAAAAGAGGTTAAAGAGTACTAAGTTTGAAATAATAAGCTACAAGTATATATTGTGCAGCACAGGGAATATTTTAATTAATTAATTTATTTTAATTGGAGGATAATTGCTTTACAATATTACGGTGGTTTTTTGCCATACATCAACAGGAATCACCCATGGGTGCACATGTATCCACCCATCCTGAAACCCCCTCCCACCACCCTCCCTGCCCCATCCCTTTGGGTTGTCCCAGAGCACCGACTTTAAGTGCCATGCTTCACGCATCAAACTTGCTCTGGTCATCTATTTTGCATATGGTGATTTACATGTTTCAACACTATTCTCTCAAATCATCCTACCCTTGCCTTCTCCCACATACTCCAAAAATCATGTTCTTTATATCTGTGTCTCTTTTGTTGCCTTGCATATAGGATTGTCATTACCATCTTTCTAAATTCCACATATATGCATTAAGACTCAAATTTGTTCCTTTTTATAGCTGAATAATATTCCATTGTGTATATGTACCACAACTTCCATATCCATTCATCGCCAGTGGACATCTAGGTTGCTTCCATGTCCTATCTATTGCAAACAGTAGCACAGGGAAAATTGACAATATTTTATAAAAATATTTAATGGGATATGATCTTTTAAAATATTTCATCACTCTGTTCTTTACTTGTAGCTAATAAAATAAAGCAAATCAGCAATAATTCAATTACAAAGAAATTTTAAAAAGATAGGTGAAAGTTCAGCTCTGTTCTGGATAGCTAAAATTTCTAGCTCTTTCAGGATACCAGCATTGAAGAGACAGCTACAGAAGCTTCAGAGTATCAGGAGAAAGGGCTGAATGCAATTTCTTTGTCCTGGTGGGTTTTCTCAACTTTCTGATGTTGTCTTCTTTGGGAGTCTTGCCTCTTCTCATTGAATAATCATGGTCTCTTAGGCAAACTTCTCCACTCTCATTGTTCTAATGACTTACTCAGCCACAAATACCCCAAGTCTAAATTGCTGTCCTGGACCTTTTTCTAGGCTTCAGATGTTCCAATGCCTGCTGGATATCTCCCTTTGTTTATACTATAGGTATCTAAACTTAAACCAATAGTTCTCCCTAATCTAAGGCAACAGTCCATTTACAGCTATACCTTCCATCTTCCCCCAAATATATAACCTGAGAGGTACTTTACCCTCTTCTTCCTCAGTTCCCAGACATGCTGAAGTGACCTTACACATCACTGCTGTATGTCCAGATGCAAACGACCCACAATGCTCCAGGCATATTTCAGAAACCATTCTTGCACTGGATGAGGGATTAAGTGTCAGGCAGCTCTGGATGCTATAACAAAATGTCACTAACTGAATTGCTCAAACAGCAGACATTTATTTCTCATGATTCTGGTGATTGGGAAATCCAAGATCAGGCAAGGGAGAGACCTCTTGTTGATTTGCAGACAGCTGCCTTCCTGCTGAATCTTTACAGAAGGATTCACTTCTCTTCCTCTCCTTGCTGCTGCTGCTGCTAAGTCATTTCAATCGTGTCCAACTCTGTGCAACCCCATAGACAGCAGCCCAACAGGCTCCCCCGTCCCTGGGATTCTCCAGGCAAGAACACTGGAGTGGGTTGCCATTTCCTTCTCCAATGCATGAAAGTGAAAAGTGAAAGTGAACTTGTGCAGTCATATCCAACTTCGCGACCCCAGGGACTACAGCCTACCAGGCTCTTCCACCCATAGGATTTTCAAGGCAAAAGTACTGGAGTGGGTTTTATTGAAGGACATCAATCCCATCATGGAGGACCCAATTTTCTTGATCTAATCTCTGCCTAAACATTCAGTTCATAACACAGGGCTAGAGCATGCTATTATGATACAATGAATTGAAGCTGTGGTTCTGTTGAAGTTTGTGAGTCTGTCCAGGTACTACATGTCTTTGCAACTCTATAGACTGTAGCCCGCCAGGCTCTACTGTCCATGGAATTCTCCAGGTAAGAATACTGGAGTGGATTGCCATGCCTTTCTTCAGGGGATCTTCCCAACCCAGGGATTGAACCTGGGTCTCCTGCATTGCAGGCAGATTCTTTACCATTTGAGCTAGCTGGAAAGCCTACTATATGGCTGCAGTCAGCTATTATTTAAAATTTTTATGTGTGACTTTATCGTTATAACCTTCTTTCCACTGCTTTTGAGAGTACCTGTCTCTCGTCTCACCTTCTCTCCCTAACCCACATTTGCTGAGACTTAGGAAAGCAGATAATTCAGTTGCCTGAATTTTCTAGAAAAGAACAGGTAATTAGAATATGAATCAATCTTTCTGGTTTTCCCATGGATGTATAGTATAGCCTAAAAAAATTTATTGGAGTATAGTTGCTTTACAATGTTGTATCATTTTCTGCTGTGCAGCAAAGTGAATTGGCTACACATATACATATACCCCCCTTTTTAAAATTTCCTTTCCATTTAGGTCACCAGAGAACACCAAGTAGAGCTCTCTGCTATACAGTCAGTTCTCATTAGTTGTCCATTTCACACATAGTGGGGTACATATGTCAATTCCGATCTCCCATTCCATTCCACCCCATTTCCTCCTTGGTATCTATATGTTATTCTCTACATCTGTGTCTCTAGTTCTGCTTTACAAATAAGTTCATTTTTTTTCTGGATTCCACATATATACATTGATATATATATATATTTTCTCTTCCTGACTTATTTCATTCTGTATGACAGTCTCTATATCCCATCCCTGGGCATATACCCAGATAAAAACCATAATTCAAAAAGATACAAACATTCCAAGGTTCGTTGTAGTACAGCTTTAAACAAGTAATTTAATTGTATTCATTTACCTGTCTAATTATGGTTTTCCGCACACCAAACTACTTTTCACATCCTGGTTTTGCTTACATTGTTCCCTCTACCTGTGATCTCCTCCCTGTCACCCACTAATTCTCTTTCCCACTCCTCCTTTAAATCTTATCCAAGGCCATTTCTCCAAGGATGTCTTGTCCAACTGTTCACACTGGGCTGAGTCCCCCTCACTTGTGTCTCTCTAGGTCCCTGGACCCTCCACCGTCACGACATATGCTGCTCTATGTTATAATGGTTTGCACAACCTGAATGACTCCATTAACATAGAACTAAAATGCCATGAATAACTGTTCCAAGTTCTAGAGAAATTTCAAGCCTTCCCAAATGTTCAAGGATATGGAGGAGGTCAGGGAAGGATATAGCATCTATTTTCCCAGCTCACCCCGAACACCCATTCCTTTGGATTCTCGATTCCCAACCATCCTATGATCTTGGATATTTGCTGTCCTCACCAAACTGCTTTCTTTCACAAAGATGCTTAATATATTTAAGGCTCAGTATTCTCATTTGTAAAAGGAGGAAAATGGGTCCTATCTCTCCATTGTCATAAAATCTAAACAAGATACTATATAGAAAGATCTTATCACAGTGCCTGGTACCTAGAAAAGCTCAATAAATGTAGGCTGTTACTTGCGTTTTCGTTTTTATTGACATAATGAACAGGTAGAAGTTTTGTTGTTCTTTTTAATTTGACTGTATCACTTTATTTAAGTATATAAAGAAAGTTCTTGCACAGTCTCCACCACTATACTCCAGTTATGTTCTATTGACTCTGCTTTACCATAAAGTTCACTAAAAGAAGATTGTACCTGTGAGTGAAATTGGCAAGCTTTTGCTGGTTTTGCTATTACATGGGGCTCACTGGTAAAAATTTTAAAAATTTTAAAATCATAGCTTATTCCATTCAACTCAGGTCAAATTTTTAGTCTAGAATCACAACTTTTCAGATAAGTAGAAAGTGTGTTTTCTCCTAAAACAAAAGAAACTCTGGAGCTGATACTTTTCTTCCTGCTTCCTTTCCTCAACCACTTTCCCATCTTTTTACCCCTTTTCTCCCTTCATATCCCCATCCTCTTCTTTCGCTTCTCCTCCTCCTCCTTCTTGCTGTAGAGTGTCATAACTTGTCTTTTCTGCTAGAATTTAAACTCCTTGAGGGTACACGTTATGATGTATTCAGTAGTAAGACCACAAGTGGTCACACAATAGGTCTTCATCAAACCATCAATCTTGGAAACACAGAAGCTTTTCTAAGCTGACTTCCACTTTCCTGCATGTGTCCTAGATAATGCATTGACTCAGAAAATAGCCTCCAGATCCATATTCCTTTGTCCTTGCTTATTTGTGTGTGTGTGCACACATGTGTGCTTATGTGATGTTAGCAGCAACAATAGCTAGCATTATTAGGGAAACTTTATGTACCTCTTTCGTTTAAATATTACAGAACTCAATAAGATACAAATGATCATAATCTTCATCTTACAGATGAGAAAATGGAGGCTCAGAGAAATTTGGTTAATTTTAAAATTATTTTTGAGTACTTCAGTGGGAATTTAAACCAAAACAATGCAATTCTGAAGCCTGTGGTTTAACTATCACACTGTACAAATGAGTATATGCCCTAGTTTTATCATAGAGAATGGCTGTTAAAGGAAGTTGGGTATGCCTATTAATGTTACTAAGGAAACTACTGGAAACATCTTTTAGTTCATATAGAACACAGAACGACTTAGTTTAAAAACTATAATTAAAATTTAACATATTCTCTAGGAAACTAATCATTGTTCTTAATCATTCTCTGAAAAAATAACCAGTGAATTAAACGCCATTGCAAGTGCCAAGAAAAGAAGAAAATTTCTCCAAAATATCATTTGTCATCTTTTTGCTTAGGCACATGAAATTGCTTTGACATTGATTAGCAATGGAGACAGATGAAGCTAACCACAAGTCTTCCTACACCAATTCACTTCCTGGAGCAGAAGTCATATTCTAGCCTTTGGCTAATTGGGTGGTACCAGCTAATGAATCAGCTTCTAAAATCTAAATGATAGTAAGCAAATGATATGGTGGGTAGGCACATTCTGGTAATCACCTTAGAAATTAATTAAAGTAAGAGGTCAAAGACAAGAGACTAGAAGTATAAAAATGCAAAATGTAGGCCAGGTTCTTCATTTTGATAACGCATAAGCACTGTGGAGTTTAATAGGCCCACTGAGAGAAAAAACCTCTTGAAATTTCATTGGTAAAAAGTCAGCATAATGAAAAAAGAGTGATAGAGATTTAGTGAATTATAGAAATAAGGAAAAGAACTGATGCAATTTCTACCTCCAGACTTATCTCTGGGGAGTATCTATTAAAAAAAAAAAAAAGACTTAAATATACTTCAAAGACTGTTTCAACAACTTCACTTCTTTTTTTTTAAATCCAAGATTCAAGATGGTACCCACTAAAGGGCTTCATACTAGAATCTCAACTCTACCATAGAGTTGACTGTCCTGGAGCTTGCGTAAATAAATTCCCTGAGCCTCTCTGTCCTGCAAAGATGAAGTGGGATATAAGAGATATTCATAAACACCATGGACATGTTACTTCCTTCCTTGAACACTGTTGTTGAATGAACTAAGACCCCTGTGGAAACACCCTTTTGTCTCTTCACCATCTAAAAGTAAAATTAACATTTTCTTCCAACCACAGATCACTTCTAAAGAAAGTCTTCCACAAAAGGCCACTGCTATTTTCTTCCTAGCCTTACCTTTTCTCTCTAGCTAACATCCATCTTCTTGATTCAGTGCTCAACCAATTCCTTCCATCCCCTCCACTTTGTTGACATAACTCTCAACTTCGAAAAATAATGCCACCATTTCAAGCTTAAAACACTGTAAGCATTTTCCATTGAATTTATAAGAATGATACACTTTATAAGAAAGATACATTTATAAGGAAGATACACTTCCAGCAATATCTACCATTTCTTTTAACCTGCCAATCACAGTGGCCTTTCGCATATTGAAATATACCAGATTACTTCCAACCTCAGGGCCTTTGCACATACTGTTTCTGTTGCCTGGACGGTATTCTTTCCTTCCTTACCTAGTTGATTCCTATAATCTCTCAGTTCCCAGATCTGCTTATTCTATGTTCTCAAGGGTAATACATACATCTGCTTTGCAACACTTCTGATGATCATCACTCTCTATATATTAACACAGCACTTTGATTAATGGCTCTCCCATCAGACAATGTAATCCATGAAGATGGGAATTTTCTGTGTCTGCTCATTATAGTAGGTATTAAAGCTACTCACTAATATTAGGACTCTCTGCCTTCCAGGCACAAGATAGCCAGAGTTGCACTGCCTGCCCTCTGCAAGTTAGGCAAGGCTATGCGACTTGCTGTAGTCGATGACAGGTAAATGGAGATGACATGTACCATTTCATGTGACATTTCATACACATCTTACTGCTTCCTTCCTTTTGCCAATGTTGACAATGCTCCAGGGAACAGCTTAATTAGCCTGGGCCCATGTGGGAGCATAACATAGATCAGGGTCCCAGCAAAGCCACAGTGGATCTATACAGTGTGCAATAAATAATTCTCATCAGTTTAATTCGTTTTGGTTTTTGGTTACATGTGTTATATCCTAGCCCACCCATACTGATATGGCATATTAGCTTAGCACTTGGCACATGCCTTGCAGATAATTGTTAAATAAATGAAATGAATGAATGAAATCTCTAATGGGGTCAGAATACAAGTGTGAAGGCAACACAAGGCCATTCTATCTAAGAACATCATTTGAAGATATCTTTCAGAACACTGAAAAATAACTGATTTCATTCAATTTGATTCAAAATTATTGAGCACCTAATGTGCAAGTATGAATGAGGTTCAGCCCTTGCAGCTTCATTGGGGCTGATAACTAGTAGACAAATAGTATCTACTGTCATCGTTGCCATGTAAATCAGGTTGAGAAGTAGCCCCAAACAGAGAATTCATGACTATTATGGAGAGGAAGGTGCAGATTCTGGAAGGTGGTCAAGAAGATAAAACATCAATGATCTCGGTTTTGCAGAATTATGAGAGTATGCCAGGTAAATGCCTGGGGTTGAAAAGGCAACACCTCATTATAATTTCTGACTTAATCACCTGGGAAGTAATAAAAAGTAAAAATCTAATGAGCTTTTTTTTTGGCAGCAGTTTGCGGGATCTTAGTTCCCAACCAAGGATGAAACCTGGGCCCCAGCAGTGAAAGTGCAAAGTCCTAACCACTGGACAACCAGTTTTTAGAATTCCCAAAAACTAATGAGTTTGGAACTTGTGGGCAGTGAGTGTCTGCACCTGCGTTGCCCCATAGGTAGGTATGAGCCATTTGTGACCATTGGATACTTGCATGCAATGTTGCTAGTGCATCTGATAAGCTAATACTTATTTATTTTAACTCATTTGAGAGTAAAAAACTAAGGCAGGGTAAAATATTTTTACCACTATACAAAACATTACTGTTTTGATAAGGCTATATTTCACTTTAACGTTGAACATCTGAATTGAGTTGTGCTGTAAGCATGTCATATTTCAAAGACTGCATATGAAATGTAAAAATCTTCATTAGTAATTATTTGTATTAATTATATTTTGAAATGGTAATGTTTTGGATAGATGGGTTAAATAAAGTGTACTATGAAAACAGATTTCACCTGTTTTGTTTTTGCTTTTTAAAACATAGCTATTAAGAATTTACATGTGATTCACATTATATTTCTACTGAAAATGCTAGTCTGACCATCAGAATCACCTGGAAGATTTGTTAAAGAAATAAAAATAGGTTTGTGTAGAGATAACTGTATTTCCATGTTCATTGCAGTATTACTCACAATAGCTAAGCTATGAAAACAACCCAAGTGTCATCAGTGGATGAAAGCATAAAGCAA
This sequence comes from Capricornis sumatraensis, assembly GCF_032405125.1. NCBI lineage: Eukaryota > Metazoa > Chordata > Mammalia > Artiodactyla > Bovidae > Capricornis > Capricornis sumatraensis. Next base: position 31,391,503 of record NC_091079.1, read on the forward strand.
ATGTGGTATATGGATACATACATACATACATACATATATAACTCTATTACATGGAGATGTGGAGAGGTTGGGGGAAGGCTATAAGCTTTCAGCTCTCAACCTTGAAGCTTTTCAGCTCTCATCCCTCCAAAATCTCCACATGTATAAGGCTTGGTATGTGAGGTACCCTTACCTCATCTATGTTACCTAGTATGAGGTCAACACAACAACTGATTTCAGCAACAACAACAACAAAAGGTTGTAGTGAATTTTAAAGGTAATTCAGAAGTATCACAACTCATCTGCCTTCTCTTTTTCCTTCTTTTCCACTTCCTCTTCTTCTCTTTTTGGTGCTAGGACAAGGAGCCAAGAAGGTGGCTGGACCTGGAAGCAAAGGAACAGAGGAGGTGATAGCCGGCAAACTAACAAAATATTACAATCTTATGCTAACGCAGCAGAACCCGGAAATCAATCTAGCAAAGCCAACATCAGTCACAGTTTCAGGACTGTTCAGTGGTATAAGCTCCTCAAACAGAAAGTCATCAAAAGAAACCACTGGGGATAGAAGTTAATTAAATACATAAATAGAACCTGGCTTCTTGGAAAGTCCTAGAGGGAGCCTAGAAATAAAAATTTTCACTTGCACTTTTTGGGTTGTTTGTTTTGTTTTGGGTATTTTAATACCCAGAACTTTATCTTTTAAGTAATAACTACTATTTTTAAAACATTATTCTTTGAAAATAGCTCAGTTGTGTCTGACTCTTTGTGACCCCATGGACCATACCATACGGGCCATGGAATTCTCCAGACCAGAATACCAGAGTGGGTAGCCTTGACTTTCTCCAGGGGATCTTCCCAACCCAGGGATCGAATAGGGGTCTCCTGCATTGAGGCAGCTTCTTTACCAACTGAGCTATAAGGGAAGCCCCATATTATTCTTTACTCTTTCATATTAATTATTTCTTTGGACTATTCAAGTTCTTTCCCAAGTTTTCTACAATTTTCATCAGTTACTCCTCATGCTGGAGGCTTTGATTCAATTAAACTTGTCAGATGTGTACTAAGCACCTGCTACGTACCAAGCATTGTGCTGGTAAAAATGAGTCTGACATCATTCCTGTGCAGCAGAGCTCATGGTCCAGCAGGAAAGTCAGAGACATATAGAAGTAGGAACAGGAGATGTGTCAGAATTGACTTAGGTACCTTGTGCCACAAGAGCGCAGAAGAGGAAGGAGATAATACCACCTGGAATACCCTACACAAAGATCTGTTGCCTGAGCTAGACCCTGAAGAGACAGCAGATCACTAAGAAAAATGAGGGAGTGGGGAGTAAAGCAGAGTCCAGGCCCAGATGACAGGAGGCACAGAGGGATCTGCCAAAGGCCATGGAGAATTCAAGGACCATCAAGAAGCTTGAGCACGAAGAAGTGAGCTGGAGTGAGGGCTTTTGAGAGCAAGAGATGAAATCTGGGAGTGCCGAGACTTCCCCTTGTATTATAAAGGCCACAGGGAAGGTATAGAGGTCTTTGTGTCCAACAAAGACCATTCCAAACATAAATATAGAGCGAGCTAAAGCACAGAGACCCAAGAACAGAGATGCAAGAAAGAACTGCAAGGGTTTAAGAAGAAAGGAGGTTGTGCCTGCAAAGAGCTGAGGCAGGAAGTTGCTTCTGTACAAAAATCTCAGGGTTCCCTCCTTCTCCCCAAATGCCCTGGGCACCTCAGTTGAATTTCACACACAATATGCATAACTTCTTCACTCCACACCTACTCCCCAGCAGTTACGAAGAGGGATGGGCAGAGCAGACAGAGCTGAAGCAAGATGGCCTTGGATACTGAACAGAAAGGACTTGGAAGATGAAGATCTGAGGGTAATTAGGGCTTCTTGGTTTGCACAGCTGTGCATCCCTGGGGTGACTTCTGGCAAGTGAATTGACTTCCTGTAGTTGATTCTAACTCAGTGGGAAGCTATCAGAATCAGCACTTAATTCCTCTTCCTAGAGTAATGTTTCAGGTGGGATGACTTTCTCATGAAGCTGCTAGGGCCAATGACTGAGCAGCCGCGAGAGCTGGGACATCAGCATCGGGCAGCTGGGGGTCTGACCCCTGCATTTGCCCTGGCTCACTGTGCCATCTCAGGTGTGTCAGCTAAGCTGTTTACATCAACCAGTGTTGTTATGGAAAGGACACATGTTTGTTATGGAAAGGACACAAGTATGGGTTGTGACTGTGAATCTCTTAATCCAATACCTGGCGTGTGGCACAAGATAAATATTGGTAGGTTAATTCACCAACAGCTATTACAGCTCATGATACTTTGGTTTTTTCCTTGAGTTTATTTTTATTGGCATATAGTTGATTTATAATGTTGTGTTAGTTTCAGGTATATAGCCAAGTGACTCAGTTATCTCAATACATACATATATATCTCTGTTTCACAGATTCTTTTCTCTTATACGTCATTATAAAATGTTGAGTATAGTTCACCATGCGATACAGCAGGTCCTTGTTGTTTACCTGTTTCATACATGTAGTGTGTATCTGTTAATTCCAAACTGCTAAGGCATCCCCTGCTTTCCAATTTGGTAACTGCAAGCTTGTTTTCTGTGGCCTTGAGTCTATTTCTATTTTGTATAAGTTCATTTGTATCATTTTTTGATCCCAAATATAAGTAATATCATACAGTATTTGTCTTTGACCTATTTCACATAGCATGATAATCTTTAGGTTCATCCAGGTTGCTGCAAATGGCATAATTTCATTCTTTTTATGGCTGAGTGATATCCCACTCTATAAATATACCATATCTTCTTTATCCATTCTTCTGTTGAAAGACGCTTAGGTTGCGTCCATGTCTTGGGTATTATTCATGGTGCCATGAACCCTGGGGTACATGTATCTTTTCAATCTTGGTTTTCTCCAAATACCTGCCCAGAAGTGGGACTGCAGGATAATAGCTCTTGATACTTGGGAAAATGATGTTTGCATTTTTTAGTAGCTCTGATATCCATAGCTGATCTCTGATCCACTGGATCCTCACTACTATTGAGTGGAATCAGGCAAGGATAATTACCCCACTTTTGCAAATAAGGAGATAGGCTCATAGCTCCCAAAGGCTGCACAGCAAATACCAAGTAAAATCTTCAGACCAGGTTTTCAGTGCTTTACAACATATCACCCATCCTTCATTCATTCTTTTCTTCCACAAATATATATTGAGTTTCTGTGATGAAGTAGTTCCTGTGCTGAATATAATACCCTAGGTCCTAAGGATAGAGGCTTAAATAGCCCCAAATCTTGTCCTTTGTGCTTATTTTCTTCCATTTTAAGACACTGAAGCTCATTTACTCAGCTCTTTCAGTGGAAAATAGTAGAGACTCTGGTACAAAGTCAATGCTCATTGAGTGTAAAGAAAGACTTTTATTCTGAAAAACCAGAGGAGTTCATAATGCATGAACTTGCAAGTCAAGTAGTTCAGTTATAAATCTCATTTCTGGGTGACTTTGGGCAGCTCTCTTAACCTCTCTGAACTTGTGTCTTTATCTGGAAAACAACTGGTGATACTTGACTTCAGGACCTATTTGAGGGTTAGAAAAGACAGCCTATTGAAAACACCTGGCATAACATGCTACATGCTAGCACACAGAAGATGCTCAGTCAATGGCGGCAATTATCACAGAGGCAAGGCTACAAGGAGAGGTGGCAATGACTGGAGCTTTCCAAGTATGGGAGCCATGCAGCAAGGCCATCCCCAACTAGAATTATGGCTAGAATCTCCCAACAGGTTTGGCCACACACTGAACACAGGCTGCTTTCTCAGAGGGAGAGAACTTTGAGGGCTTTCCCTTCCCCCTGCCATGGGAGGTAGGACCAAGAACTATGCAGAACTATGCAGAACTTTGCAGAACTATGGAGTTTCACTCTGAGGCTGAGTCATGCTGACTCAAACCCAGTACAACTTGTTACAGGTTGTTAAGGTACAGAGTCTGGCTTTCTGTCCCCTTTGCTACAAAGGCCAGAGTTGCACACATACGACAGAAACATAAACACAGGCTCCAAGCCTCTGTTTGCTCTCAGATTGGCCAATGTGTCCAGCACCACCGACCCCGGGTTCCCACTTTCCAGATCAAAGACCGGAAGCCCAAATGAATGAAGTCATCAGTGTGCACTGATTTGAAGGTGAGCTTTGAGCTTCCAACCCAGGATTTTAGATTATTTGCAGCATTTTTAGTAAGGACTTAGACAGTTTATCAACTGCATAGTTTTGACAAGAATAAAAGCACTAAAGCTTACAAATCCAAAAACTAAAAAATGGAAATAACCCTAATGATAGATTAATAGCAAAAAGGTTAAGTAAAATTGTGGCACACTCATATTGGAATACATGCAGTCCCTAAGCCAGTGTTAGATTTTGTGAATCAGAACGTGTCTACGATATAACATGTAAAAACACAAATTAGAAGACTTTTCAAAAGCATGATTCTAGTTATTGAATATATATGATCTATACCTAAAAGATGACATATGGAACTATAAAGTTTATTATTTTGCACTTTATGTATATCCACATTTGCATAATAAATGCTCATAATCATTTATATTAAAGTGTTTTAAAATTTAGCAAGTAGCTTAAGCAACTTTCAGTCAGTTTTGCTCTGAGAAGTTAAAAAGCAGACAAATTCAAGAATGAAGTTAATAAGCTCTTATCCTTCATGAAGTTCTAGTTATTGCTGCAGACACAAAATGGTTAAAGATTGCTAAACACATGGTGAGTCAAGGATGTCTTCCAGTTCCAGTTCCAGTAGTTGCCAAATATTTGGAGAACAATGTTAAATGGAAGAAAAAAAAAAAACAAACAGGATTGTTTGAGCCAGGAAATCAAAGCGTTAATACTAACTCTGTCACTAAGTGGCTGTCAAACTTGACTAGCTTATTCCCTCTATTTTTCAGTGTTTCCACTTGCAAAGTAAGGGAAGATATTTCCTTCACTCATTCATTATTCAGGAAATATTTCTTGAGGATCTGCTACAAATCGGTGCTACTTTAGACAGAGCAATGGATAAAGAGTTGTGGCTTGTGCAGGAGACAAACCACAGATGACTAATCAAATAACTATGTAAAATATCAATAGGATATTGTACTATGAAGAAGTACAAGGCAGGATAAGGACAAAGAGAGCAGTTGGGAAGTCTCTAAAGAGGTGATTCGAAAAGAAATCATTGGGCTTCCTAGGTGGCTCAGTGGTTAGGAATCTGCCTGCCAATGAAGGAGATACAGATTCGATCCTGGATCCCCTGGAGAAGGAAATGGCAACCAATTCCAGTATCCTTGCCTGGGAAATCCCATGGACAGAGGAGCCTGGAGGGCTACAGTCCATCAGGTCTCAGAGAGTCAGACATGACTGAGCTCAACATGGCGACGATGGACTAAATGAAACACAGGAGCAAACTGCTGGTATGCAGGAGGAAGCATGTTCAGGAGAAGGGTGTCCAGGCAGAGGGAACTGTACATGCAAAGCCCCGAGGCAGGAGCATGGCTGGATCCAGATGAGGGGTGGTAGAACTGAAGTCAGTTCTTTTCCACTACAGTTTAACCAAACAGAGCGCACCAGAGAGCTTGTCGGCAAGCTCAAAACATGCCAGTGTACCTGAAATTCAAAGTCCAAGGCCTCCACACCGGGAGTCATTTACAGAAACTTCATCAGCCGCAGCCTAGGGCTTTGAAGGCCCGCTGTGCAACTATTAGCTGATCCCATTTAACAAACAGTGACGCAGTCACTAGGCATGTTTTTGCCCAAGCAGGTGATGATTTTCTCTCCACTGACTCCAGTCAAGGACTTTCCACTTCCAGATTTCAGGCTCCAGGTGACATTGGGCACAGGGGGTCAGGTGGCATGTGGAACAACAGGTCACGCGCCAGGCAGGTGACATGATCAGCTCGAATTTCAAAGAGCCCACTCTTCCGCCCATGTGTCAAAGCACGCAGCTTGAAGGCTGCAAGCAGAGTAAGATGATTCATCAATTTCCAAACCCTTGGGAAAAGAACCTATTGTTTAGACTTTTTTAAAATATATTTTGCTAACCCCTACAGAGGTAGCTATAACTCAGGGAGATAAACTTGGATGAAGGTAAGGGCAAAATAAAATAAAAAGCAATTACTGTCATCCATAATTATAGGCCTTATCATTTATTGTGTACTAATAGTTGCATTTCCAAGCAGATACCATCAATTAGTGAAATAACAAGGCAATTTGCATTCATCCTGATTCAGAAGAATTCAAACTACTTTGACAGATCAAACATAGGTAACTCAACCTTATTAATTTTTGTCTTTTTAAAAGATAGGAAAATTGAGGCAGAGAAAATTAATAGATCATGAAAAGAAGTGAGTGTATACAAAGTTTCATAGAAATCACATTGTCAACAAGGATAACAATTCATTGAAACAATTTGTAGAGATGGGCTAGAGAAGGAAGACAGAGGAAGACAGGAGGCTAGAAGATTAGTTTAAGCTCTCAGGAGTACCATCAGCTTTGACATGGGATCAGATCACTCTGAGTCAATTTCCCTTTCTGTGAAATGGGACAATCATTTCCCTGCATGACATGATTGGTCTGAAGAATAAATGAGAAACACATGTGGCTACAAGGTAGGTGTGGTTTGTAACATGAATGGATGCTGTCCAGGTGCCAGAATAAAAAAAAAAAAATGTCCTTTAAGGAGAAGAAAGAAGTTCTGTATTGACCTTGAGTGTTTGGGCTAAATATTTTTGGAACAAGAGAGGCTGGGGTCACATAGCCAGAAAGAAATCTAGTTTATCTTAAGGAGCAATGTCAGAGGTCTAGCTGGATATCTAGTCTGTGGCAAGAGGAATAATCCTCACAGTTTCATCTTCCAGAAAAGTGATCCAGCCAAGAGAGTTTGGAACAGAGTGAGATGTGCGCTCAATAATCCAACAACTTGGTTCTGGATTGAGTTTGATTTATGAGAGTGTTTGTTGGCCAATTTTTATATAATGTTAGCTTTGTGACCCAGAGAAGTCCTTATGACTAAAATGTTCAGTTCTGTACAATTACAACTTGCAGCATCTTTATGAAAAGTGACATTCATAAGGACTTTTCTTTATGCACATTAAGAAAACATCTATATAGGATGAGCATAAATAGCACACATGAGCAGGAGTGTTTTTTCCCATGTTAAATTTATTTTCTTTTAATAGTGGTCAATTGGTATAAAGCAAAACAGAAGAGAAAAGAATTATTACACTATAATAAACCTGAGACACAACCTAGTAAGGGGCCTTTTCTTTCAAAACTCAAGAAAGAGATCTGAGAGAGAGATGTTTTCCCCAGATCACGAAGCATTTATAGTATTTTAGCCAGAACTCTGAGTCAGGTCTTCTGGGACCCTCCACAGCATTGCTCTTCCTATGTGTCTAAGGGTAGGAGGACTATAATTTCTAAGTCTTAAGTTTTGACCATCCAAGAGTTTCATGCTCGAGAGAAAGAAATGAAAGGAGATGTAGTTAAGCAAAAGTAACATGGTGTTTGGACTCAGGGACCTGATTTTAAGACCTTTACCTGTACTTTTTGGTTGTGATCCCAGATACATCAGTCAGATTCACTACATCATTTTCCCCATCTGATCAATATGAATAATGGAGACAACTTCACTGGTTTGTTAGAGGATCAAACTTAAAGAGATTACAGAGAATTTCCTGGTGGTCCAGTGGTTAGGGCTCCGAGTTTCCACTGAAGTCGGCACAAGTTTGATCCCTGGTTGGGGAACTAAGATCTCACAAGCTACACAGCATGGCGTAAATAAATAAATAAGGTATATACTTTAAAATGAGAGCAGTAAGTTCACATATGAAAGGTACAGATAGAGGAAACCAGAAAAAAAGCTTTTGTTCTTCTTTCACTCTGTCTTCTCATGATGCCATTATTATTATTATTATTATCATTCTTGTGCAAGCAAAGAGCCTTTCATGTCATCTAGTTCTTCATCACACATATCTGATTTGATTTTCTTTATTGGGTTCTGGAAGGATGAAGACACACTTTATATTGGCGTTATCTTTCTTAGAGCAGCATTTGTCTTTCTGAACAACCTGAGTGAAGGAAGAAAACAGGATGGTGAGAGGCTCTGCGTTTATCCCCATTCATCAATTACTAGAAATAACGTAAGGATTCCACACTTTCCCCACCTGCTGCTTGCCAGGAGCTGTAATAGCCTATGCTATTGCCTTGAATTGCTTGTGATAAGAAGGGAGTGTTTGTTAAATATTATCCAGCTAGTAATACCCGTATTTGTATAGAACACCTGTTATCCAAAGGTTTCACTTTGCCCTACAAATATCTCATTATTGAAAAGGTATATCCCAGTGACATCAATCATCAAATCTCTGCCTCAATTTCCAAAAGAGGCGAGACTCTGGTGGCCCTTCTAAGGCTATTATTCCACCCCTTGGAATACATTGTGTCACAGTCTGAAAGGAGATTTTACTCTCCTGTTGAGATCAGGGTGTCAGTGACGTAGGAAGACTGGGCTGGGCTCAGGAAATCCATGATTCTATGATAATGGTGATGGCGGTAATTACTACGATGACGCTCTTGATCACCTAGCGCATGGCCTGCAATTCTTATGTCTTCATTGATTTAGTCCTAACTGAAATTTCTGGTTAGGATATTTCTGATGTGAGTAGCAAAGAACCAACAAAGAAAGATAAAAATAAAAGAAAATATCATTATCCCATTTAAAGCGCTTCTGGCAGTCGGATGCTTCCAGAATTGGCCCCACAACCTTGAGATTCTGCCATCTTCAGCCTGTCAGCTGTTGCAGTTTTCTCTTAATGATTACAGGTGACTGTTGTAATTCCAGGCATCACATCCTCACATAACAATGTGCAAAATTAGAAAAGAGGAATAAATGTTGCTTTTTGAGTTCTTATTTAAGAATGAGAAAGATTTTCCAGAAGACTTTCCTCCACATCTCAGTAATCTATGCCCATTACTGGGTCATTCACAAGCAAGAGACAGAATACCACACCTGGTTTATATTGCCCAACACACATACACGTGCATGCACACACACACGCATACACACACACCCTCAGACCCCATCTCATGATTAGGGCTGAAGAGGGACTCAGACTCCATTAAAGCAAAAGAATGATAATTAACCCATCATCATCAGGATCCTGTTAGCAAGAAAAAAGGAAAACTGTTGGGTAAGTGGCTATTAGTTGTTATTGTTTAGTTGCAAAGTCTTATCAAATTCTTGCAACTCCGTGGACTGTAGCCCACCAGGCTCCTCTGTTCATGGAATTTCCCAGGCAAGAATACTGGAATGGGTTGCTGTTTCCTACTCTAGGGGATCTTTCTGACATGGGGATTGAACCCACATTTTCTGCATTGGCAGGCAGGTTCTTTACCCCTGAGCTACCTGGGAAGCCATATTTTATAAATGAAGAAGCAGAGGTCCAGGGTAATTATTCTAATTGCAGGATAGATTAACCACAGTCACAAACAACTTTAAAATAACAGTGGCATAACACAATGACATTGAATTTCTCACTCATGTCATAGTCCAGTGACAGTTGCGGGGAGCAGACAGGATACTCCTTCCTCCATGAAGTCATCTGGGGACCAAGGCACCTTCCTCCGATGAGTACATCTTCCTCTACATACTTGGATTCCGCTTGTGAAGCTCGAAATTGACAACGAGCAGGAGGATGGTCCATGGAAACTCATGATGGGTGCTTATCACTCAGCTCACATCCCCGGGGCGGTAACTCAGTCCCCTAGCCATACCCAACTGCAAGGAGGCTGAACGTGTACTGAGAAAGGAAAGCAACCCTTTTCCCTAGTCACAGAGCAGATCTGGACACAGGAGTGGAGCCACACTGCCTCTTGTCCTGAGGATGATGTTAGCTGCATGGCATTATTAGCTATCAGGTAGCATCTAAATTTCCCCTGAAAGTGTTTCCTGCTGCAACCATCTATAGTTGAATCTCTGCTCCCATAATGGTACCTACACTGCCTTTGTGAAACTTACCCCAGATCTTGCCTCAAGCCTCAATCCCTCGGACCTCTCAGTGACACTGGATCCCTTTGGTTCCCTGTTGTAGAAACGCCATCTACCCTCTGTTCTCAGACACATTCCTTTCCTTTGTTCTCATCCATCGTTCTTTCCCTTGGCCCATTTGCTCTCCCCACTGGCCCCCTTTTTCTCTTCCTCCCAAATCTCTGTCCACATGCCTATGCTTCTCTTGTGGTAGAAAAGACTATTTACAACAATGACTCCGATTCCAAACTCTGTGTCATCTTCTGCAAAATTCACATAGTTCCTCTGAATGGAGGGGATGGTAACCTAGAATTCTAACTCTACCATTGACACTCTTATCCATTCAGTTCTGCTGCCCGTGGCAATGTCACTAAGTCTAGTACATTTCTTCCATAGTCTCTTTTTAAAAATTATTTGTTTTAATTGAAGTATTGTTGCTTTACAATGTCGTGTTACTTTCTACTGCATAGCAGCAACACTAATTAGCCATATGTATACATATTTTATCTCCTCCCTTTTGGACTTCTTTCCCATTTAGGTCACTGCAGAGCATTAAGTAGAATTCCCTGTGCTATGCATATACAGTATATTCCCTTCACTTGTCTGTTTTATGTGTGTCTGTTAGCTGCTCAATCATGTCTGACTATATGACCCATGGACTATAGCCTGCTAGGCTCCTCTGTTTATGGAATTCTCCAGGAAAGGAATATTGGAGTGGGGAGCCATTCCCTTCTCCAGGGGATCTTCCAAACCCAGGAATCAAATCCAGCTCTCCTGCATTGCAGGCAGATTCTTTACACTTTGAGTCACCAGGGAAGCCCAAAAGAATGCTGAAGTGGGTTGCCATTTCCTATGTTGATCCTCCCCACTCAGGGATCAAACCCAAATCTCCTGTATTGGCAGGTGGACTCTTTACCACTGTGCGGCCAAGAAAGCCTCAGGAAGCCCTATCTATTTTATACATAGTATCAATAGTGTATATGTGTCAACCCCAATCGCCCAATTCCTCCCATCCCACCTGTTCCCTGCTTGGTATCCATAGGTTTGTTCTCTATATCTGTGTCTCTATTTCTGCTTTGGAAATAACATCATCTATACCATTTTCCTAGATTCCACATATATGCATTAGTATCTGATATTTGCTCTTCTCTTTCTGACTTACTTCATTCTGTAGGATACTCTTAAAGCTATATTTGTTCCTTGCTCATTCATGCCACAGAAGAGATTCTCAAGCATCTGATAAGGAAAACAGCCTCCTTCCTTAGCTATAAGGAAAAGGGTATGGCAGAGGATAAGATGGTTAGATAGCATCACTGACTCAATGGACATGAATTTGAGCAAACTCCAGGAGATAGTGAAGGGCAGAAGAGCCTGGCGTGATGCAGTTGATGGGGTCGCAAAGAGTTGGACACAACTTAGTGACTGAACAAATAAATAAATAGGCCGTATTCTAATTGAGTCCATTATCTGTCTTCACCTTGTCTGCTATTATCATCTTGCAAAAACTTTACTTTCGTACTAACCAAGACAGAAGTCTCTTTGTGTCCATTTAGATTGGATTATCATTCTCTCCATGATTTAAACTTTGTTAGGGGTAAACTTTGTTTGGTGGGGCTTTTAAAAGGTCCTGTACATCAAAGTTTGAAAAAAGGCGTTCCAGAACAATGGAGCACCACCTGCCAGGATTATTCTCTTTGCCCCAGCAGTTGCTTTCGGCTTTACTGTCTCAGGAGTGGCATCCAGTCACTCTTCATGGAAAGTAACATGAGAAAAGAGATGAACACAGGGCTTGGGTGTATTAATTTATCCAACTAGTATTGCTCAATAAAGTAAGCACATATAGGTAGTCATTTCCATCAATTGCCTATGTAGAGGGATGTCATGAGGATGAAATAAAGTAAAAGTTAAGTCTTTAGAATACTTTCTGGCCTACAGTAAGTGAGCCATCCTATTTGTGTCCTAAATCCCATTTCTTATTAATAAATGAATGCATGAGTGAATTTGCAAATTCCTTTCTCCTATGACGTTCTTCTGTTGTCTCTCTCCTCTAAGTACTTTGCACTGGCCATTCCTCACAACCTGCCTCTTGGTCCCAGGGCTGAATATGATGCCCAGCAAATTCTGCTCTAAATGGATTGTGTGAACTATTGGGGTCTTTTTGTTTGTTTGTTTTAATTTATTTATTTTAATTGGAGGCTAATTACTTTACAATATTGTAGTGGTTTTTGCCATACATTGACATGAATCAGCCATGGGTGTACATGTGTCCCCCATCCTGAACCCCTCTCCCACCTCCCTCCCCATCCCATTCCTCAGGGTCATCCCAGGGCACTGGCCCTGAGCACCCTTCCTCGTGCATCAAACCTGGACTGGCGATCCATTTCACATATGATAATATACATGTTTCAATGCTGTTCTCTCAAATCATCCCACCCTCGCCTTTGATCCTGCCTACCAGCTCTGCTTTATGCTTTTCATTCAACACTGATTAGCAAATTTTTATGAAGTACCTGCTATAGGCTTGGCACTGAACTGGCGTCTATGTATACAATGGTGGCCATAATAGATATGGCATCTCTGCTTTAAGTAGGAAAGAAGCAGTTACAATTAACTGTGAAAACGGGTAAGCTTGGAACAGGGTGGTATGGGAGAACATATCAGAGCAGAGAAAATAAACACAGTAACACAATCTTCTTTTATCCCACAGCTCTGGGTAAATGACCTGTTTTCCTTGTGTCTAGTTAAATCCTACTCATTTTAGGGTTGTGTTGGTTGTGGTTACAAGGATAAATAAAAACTCAAAATGACAATTAGCATAGAATAGTTTTTTTGGTTCATAAGACTGAAAGATCCAAGAACAAATATTAATAATTTTAGGGGAAGCTCCTGAAGGAAAAAATGGAAACTCACCCCAGTATTCTTGCTTGGCGGAGAAGGCAATGGCACCCCACTCCAGTACTCTTGCCTGGAAAATCCCATGGACGGAGGAGCCTGGTGGGCTGCAGTCTGTGGGGTCGCTAAGAGTCGGACACGACTGAGCAACTTCACTTCCACTTTTCACTTTCATGCATTGGAGAAGGAAATGGCAACCCACTCCAGTGTTCTTGCCTGGAGAATCCCCGGGACGGGGGAGCCTGGTGGGCTGCAGTCTGTGGGGTCGCACAGAGTCGGACACGACTGAGGCGACTTAGCAGCAGCAGCAGCATTCTTGCTTGGAAAGTTCCATGGATAGAGGTGCCTCATGGGCTTCTGTATGGGGTCTTGAAGAGTCAGAAACAACCAAGCAACTGAGCGTGTGCACGCACACACACACACACACACACACACACACACACACACACGTATAGTGATGAGATAAGACCAAGAAGTCCTTTCTCTCCATTTCTCTGCCCCAGTCACTCAGCATTGGCACCCTTATTGCAAGCTCCTCCCCTCATGGCTCCAAAATGATTGCCAATGGGATTCACACTAACTAGTTCACAAAACACAAGGAGATGTGCATTGAATATAAGTCCTGACTTTGGTCGAATGGGATCTCCTTAACTCTTCTAGCTGCTACATGGCCAGGTAGAATTTCTACCTATCTATTTCTGTACACAACAACAGTACATGAACTGTGAACTTACAGATGTTCAAGTTAGATTTAGAAAAGGCAGAGGAACTGTTGAGCCATCGAAAAAGCAAAAGAGTTCCAGAAAAATGTCTACTTTTGCTTTATTGGCTACACCAAAGCCTTTGACTGTGTGGATCACAATAAACTGTGGAAAATTCTTAAAGAGATGGGAATACCAGACCACCTGATCTGTCTCCTGAGAAATCTGTATGCAGGTCAAGAAGTAACAGTTAGAACTGGACATGGAACAACAGGCTGGTTCCAAATTGGGAAAGGAGTACATCAAAGCTGTATATTGTCACCCTGCTTATTTAACTTATATGCAGAGTACCTTATGTGAAGTGCCAGGCTAGATAAAGCACAAGCTGGAATCAAGATTGCCAGGAGACATGTCAATAACCTCAGATACGCAGATGACATGACCCTTATAGCAGAAAGCGAGGAAGAATTAAAGATACTATTGATGAAAGTGAAAGAGGAGAGGGAAGAAGTTGGCTTAAAGCTCAACATTCAGAAAACTAAGATCATAGCATCTGGTCCCATCATTTTATAGCAAATAGATGGGTAGACAATAGAAACAGTGAGAGACTATTTTTCTGGGCTCCAAAATCACAGCAGATGGTGACTGCAGCCATGAAATTAAAAGATGCTTGCTCCTTGGAAGAAAAGCTATGACCAACCTAGAATGCATATTAAAAAGCAGAGACATTACTTTACCAACAAAGTTCTGTCTAGTCAAAGATATGATTTTTCCAGTCATGTATACATGTAGTCATGTATAGATGTGAGAATTGGACTGAATGGATCCAACTAAGCAATTCAATGCCGAAGAATTGATACTTTTGAACTATAGTGTTGGAGAAGGCTCTTGAGAGTTCCTTAGACTGCAAGGAGATCCAACCAGTCCATCCTAAAGGAAATCAGTCCTGAATATTCATTGGAAAGACTGATGCTGAAGCTGAAACTCCAATATTTTGGCCATCTGATGCGAAGAACTGACTCATTGGAAAAGATGCTGATGCTGGGAAAGATTGAAGGCAGGAAGAGAAGGGGATGACGGAGGATGAGATGGTTGGATGGAATCACCGATGCGATGGACATGAGTTTGAGCAAGCTCTAGGAGTTGGTACAGTCCATGTGGTCTCAAAGAGTAGGACACAACTGAGCAACTGAACTGAACTGAACTGATTCCTATATATTGAACTTAGTACTGAGCCTCATAGACCCAGGAGCAAGGTCAATTCTCCTAAAATATATGATCTGCCTGAGGGAGGAGAGACATGATAGGCATTGTGTGCCCTCTACAGATTTATGGTTATTGCCAAATTGCTGAATGAATTGGATTCTAATCTAACTCCAGCCAGCAGAAAACAAAGTTGCATTTCTGTATATCCTCACCAACACTTGGTATTTTCTTAAACTTATTTATCAATGCTAAAATAATGTAAACTGGAATATTATTGTTGATGGGCCATTCTTCTTGCCTCCTTTTTCATAAGTTGCCAGTTTATTTTTTTAATGTCTGTTCTATGACTGGGTTTCCTCTGACTTATTTTTTATACCAACTTTATGTCAATAACATGTTTTGCTAATAGCTTTTACTAGTCTGTGTCATTCCACTTGGCTGTTGGTCCATTTGTTGTGTAGATGATTTGAATTTCAAGGTATTCAAAGTTAATCAATCCTTTCCTTTTTGGTTTGGTCTTTTTGTGGCTTACTAAAAAAAAAAATATCCTTTTCTACCCAGTACAGTAAAAACAAAAGCCTCTTTTATTTTCTTTGACAACTTTTAAAGTTTTGTTGTTCACCGTTAGGTCCTTAATTCACCTGGCATTTGTTTTTGTGGATGGTGTGAGATAAGGACTTTATTTATGTACTTATTTATTGCAATTTGGTTGATCAATTTTTTTAGTACTTGATGTTGACTGGTCCTTTCACTGATAATTTTTCAAGGGCTAGTCTCCATTTGTGAATGAGACTATTCCTGGCCTCAGATGGACTCACACAGGTGCAAGTCATGGATGCTTTATACATCTTTCAGAATGACATCCAGTTTGTGGATGTCAGCAACTGAACTGAACTGAACTGATTCCTGTATATTGAACTTAGTATTGAGCCTCATGAATTTTTATGTCAGTAACTCTAGGAAACCTATGCCAGAGAGGACCTGTAAGCTCAGATCCCATAGCCTCAAGTTCAGTTCAGTTCAGTTCAGTCACTCAGTCATGTCCAGCTCTTTGAGATGCCATAAACCACAACACGCCAGGTCTCCCTGTCCATCACCAACCCCCGGAGTCCACCCAAACCCACTTCCATTGAGTCGGTGATGCCATCCAACCATCTCATCCTTTGTTGTCCCCTTCTAATACTGCCCTCAATCTTTCCCAGCATCAGGGTCTTTTCCAATGAGTCAGCTCTCCACACCAGGTGGCCAAATGTAGAGGCTTAAGTTTTGATTGCTCATGAGAGACATTTCTTATCCACTCAGGACTCCGTTAATATAAGTGGAAACCTTACAGGATCCTGTATTTGCAAGGCATACATTTCACCTCCACACTGTACTCAGGCTCAAGCTTTGATCTTCCTAATCACATAGGGAGCAATCAAACCTTGACCATCAACCGGAAAAGTCTATTCTGCATTCATTATCCAGACACAAGTTGCCATAATGTTACTCAGATATTTCCCACTGTGACATATTTGAGTTTCTTCTTAACTTACAGTGTTTAAAGATTTATCTTTCTTTTGAACTTTTGTCTATGCACGTTTAAAAAAGCTTACGTATATATACTTTATGTGAGGTTGTATTGCTTTACTTTGATTTTCATGTTATTAAAAGTTAAATCTCAAAGTACATCTCTTATTTTAATCTAGCTAGCTAGTTAACTAACTGTGTCACCTAGGAGACATAGGGTGAATTCCTTATGGGCTTGGATTTTAGCTCTTTTATTAATTCAGTAATAAACATGAATATTGGTAAGTTCCAATAACCCCACAATTAAGAGTACCAGAAAGTAATAAATATTCTGAGCTCCAATTTCCTCACCTAAAAATGGTGATAGCAATCTCATCTCTCAGAAATATCATGCAGATGAAGTAAAACAACTCATTAAAAAATCAGTACAATGTCTGATGTATAACAAACAACAAACAAAAGCAGATGGAAAATATCTTCAATAAATGCCAATTAGTATCATCAAGAAATTTGTGAAATGAGTATATGAGTAAATGAAAAAAACCTTAGCAATTTACACATTGAGGGTTGTGTATCCCCAATTCCAGAAAGCAGAGTTTTCTCAGTATGGAAACAATGGATTATATTCTGTAACCAAAGGCATGTGGGCCTCCTCTGGTATTCAGGCCCTATAGCAGCAGTCCCCAGCATTTTTGGCACCAAGGACCAGTTTCATGGAAGACAATTTTTCTACAGAGCAGGGGGATATATGAACAATGCAGAATAGCTGTAAATACAGCTGAAGCTTCACTCACTTGCCCGCCACTCATCTCCTGTGGTGTGGCCTGGTTCCCAACAGGCCACGGACTGGTATTGATCCATGGCCTGAAGGTTGGGGAGCACTGCCCCAGAGAATATCCGGGTCAGGCTGCCTGTCCTTGGGAATCAGGTAGCACTTCCTGGCTTCCCTCCACACTGATGTAGAGTGACAGCTCTCTGCTCTCCTTCCACTTGTCAGGTGAACTAAAACTGCAGGGGTAAAAGCTCCCCATCTCCTTTAGAAATTTTTTTACCAGCGTATAATGTACCACTTGCACATTATCACAATGTCATATTTTCTAATATTAGAAGGGAAAGAGCAATTGGGGTTAACAGGTAGAGAGCTAAAGTTGAAGAATAAAAGCAGGTTAATACCATATTAAGAACAAAGATTTGAGTGAGGCAGCTCTTCTGGGGAGATCTAAAAAACCACTTCCCATTGCAAATGCATGGTGCTCAGGCTCTAATCTAAGTGTTACAAGCTCATCAAATATTTCCACCCAGTGGGCCTCACCCAGGCTACATTCCTCAACCAGGCTTTAAAGTTTTCTCTTCTTGAGAGTGGAGGGGAAAATCAGAGTAGTGTCTCATAAAAGTGTGTCTTGTTTGGGAAACGGAAATGAGGCTGGGTGACCAGGGGGTGGGGGGAGTCAAGCCTGTGACTTTCTCCTTTGGGTTTTTCCCACAGTGATCCTGGCAGACTTTCCATGGACCTCTGTCCAAAAGCATGAGAAATGGCCAGAAGGATGGTGGGGCGGGGGGTGGGGGGGGCGGGGGTGGTGACGGTGGTGGGGAAAGGTAGCCTTGGTAAGAAATTGGGGAAAAGATGTGATAAATGCCTCTGCTATCTGTATGGTGCTTGAGTAGGGGTAGACTTTACCCATGATGCTTCCAAAACTCAAAGTGTATGCCAGCAGTTATTGAGCCATCACTTATCGAACACCTGCTCTGTACCAGGGTCTGTGCTAACAATGGAAATACCAGTGGAAATTTAGCACAAGTGAGTGCTATACCATATGCCAGTATGCAAGGTGCTTTATTTTTATTATCTCACCTAATTTTTGCAGTACTACAAGTGATTTTTGCAGTATTATCTCATGTCCTTAAAATCTATAATGTGCTGTTTCCAAGTCACTAGAAAGCAGAATTTCACTCAACACAGACGGCACAGTGATTTAATTGAAATAAACAGATTTTGTAGCTATATCAACCTAGGTTTAATTCCCAACTCTGCCATTTATTAGCTCTGGTACCATGGTCAGTTGAATTCAAATTCTCCTAGACTCAATCTGCTCACACATAAAATGGGCTAATACTAACTACTTCATAGGATGCTCACAGGATTAAAATGAGATGTATTTACATAAAGCATAAGTTAACTTTTATTGAAGACTTTTCTTATTCCAAGCATGTGCTAAATAATTTATAAACATCTTATTCAATCTTCACATCATGCCCTCTAGAATGCAAAGAATTTCAGTTTATTTTAAAGAAACTGAGGCTCATAAAGATTATCTTTTTTGCCCAGAGCTATACAACTACTAAGTACCATGGTTGATGCCCCAAGCCCATCTTACTTTACCCATGTTCTTAACTGCTGTCATTCTAAGGATTAAGTTAATTTCCCCCATATTCTGTTTGCCTTCTTCTCTGCCCCACACAGATGCACACACACACACACACACACACACATACCTACTGTCACTGAAATTAATCCACCTAAAAATTCATGTGGATAAGTCAACCTCAGGTCTTAAAAATGTGACTATTTCATAGAGGATTAAACTGTGCACCAGCTTTTTTTTTTTTTTTTAATTAGATGGATTTTCTCATTAGAGCACAGCCTTTTGAGCCTGCCTGACTTTGGCTGGAAATGACTCTCTTTTTCACTCACTGCATGAGCATGAGTGACATATTTAATGTCTTTGGGACTCATTTTCTTCTTTTAAAGAGAGAGGACAAGTTCTTCCTCAGAGGACTGTTGAAAGGATTGAATAAGTTTCGGTAGTTGGGCGTGACTGACTGGCACCTAGGAGGGTCTTCAACAAACACAAGTCTCTTTCCCTGAAGAAAGTGAGGTTCAAAAACTGAAGCAAACAGGGTTTGGTAAGTGCTGTGGTGAAGTGAAGTGAAGTAAGCATCCAAGAGACAAACAAACCCTCAACAACAGACCCATATTTGGGCTAACCACACCCAGATTCACAGCTGCATACAAGCGGAACACACAAAAGGAATGAAAACATAAGTTGGCCTGCAGGTGATGGACATATTTCTAGAAATCTAAAGTAGCAGGCTGTCCAGGTTCCTCAACACAGGGAGGCCTCCCTCATAGGGCACTGCACACACAGGCCAAGGCCCCTTTCAGCTCTTGGGGACAAGGACACACAGGGGCTGTCCCTTAGGCTTAAGGAGAAGCAGGAAGCCCATTGGCTGTTGTAGAGCCTGGGAACCCTAGTCACTCCCCCAGGGGAGATCACTGGCAGCCTTAGCCAGAGTGATCTGAGACTGGATGAGCCATGATACCGAGTTCCAGTAAAACCCACAGAATGTTCTGAACTTGTGACTAAGCCTGAGCTAAATAAACAACCCCCCCAGCACCCACCTCAAGGAGGATGGCTTTGTGCGGTATGGCCTAGTAATCTCTTGACTCAAAAAATCAAAGAGCCAAGAGGCTAGACTTTGCAGTTTTCAACACTATTTTAACAATTACATGTTCAGCCCATATTTCACATCAGTCATTTTGTTAGGAGCTCTGTCAGGTGGGAATGTGATTAAGTGCTTTCTCTGAAGTCTAGGGCCTTCTCGGGACCACATGGGATGGGCTATGTAAAGGTGGAGCTGAGCAGATTGTGCCTGCCTGCTGCTCCCCTGGGTCAACCAGAACAGCTTCCCTTTTATCTGTTTTATTTTATTGGCCTTCTCCACAATATTTTGTTAAAGTGATAAAAATGTAAAAATAAAATGTCTTTTTTTTTTTTGAAAAGTGGAAATAGCATCTAGGGCAATGATTTGAAGTTAAAGGATGATGAGCATAGAATTTAGAGAGAGGGAGAAAAAGATGATTTTTTGTGTGTGTCTTAGATATTTGTGTGTGTGTGTGTGTTAGATATTAAATTATTTTCATTTAATTTTCACATGACCCTAGAAGTGAGCAGTATTTTTAGTCTCATTTTAGAGAGGAGGTTCAGAGAATTTGAGTGAACCTACTCAAGCTGTGCAGTCCAGTAGATATTTAATCCCAGGAATAGTGACATAATGGTGAATGCCCTTAACTGCCAGGCTCTGCTGACCCCTCCCCCAAATCTCCCTTTGTGGCCATGTCTCTTCTTGCTCTTTTTCATTTTCACCCTCTGTTCAGATATTCCCTCCTCAGAGGGACCTTCCCTGACTACCCCACCTAAAAGAGCACCCTCTCTGGCCAGATTCTTCTTTCCACTGCTTCATTTTCTTTCTTAGCCCTTATCCCAGTAGAGCATATCCTGTATGCATCTATTTATGATCTTTGGTCTATGACCCCTAGAATGTCAGCTCCTGGAGGTCAGGGGCTTTGTATGTTCCCAGATCATGGTTCATCCCTGACAACTAGATTAGAAAAAGGCCCTGTGGATATGTCAGGGGTTATACAAGTTGAAGAGGAAAGCATCTGGATTGTGAAAGGCAGAATGATGGGGTCATAAGCCTAGAACACTGAGCTAAACAGCTTCATTTTGAATCACAGCTTTGCTATCAATTAGCTGTGTAGTCATAAGCAAGCTTCGGTTTCCTCACTGGTAAAAGGGACTCAGTGCCACTGTGAGAATTAAAGAGGCAATACACATTAACAAGTGGCTCTTTTATCATTTACTTCATTCATTTTAATTTCCTAGAGTTGGTCCTGGAGACATAGCTAAGAACATAGTAAGTGCTCATTACACATATGACAGAGGAAGTTATGCCAGACCCCCAGCTCACAATCAGAAAGACCACACTATATTACTGGAGAAGCAATGTCAGAGAGCCAGGAGGCTAGCAACTAGATCGCACTCTACCGTGTTACTACCAGTGTGCCCTGGTGATTGCCTTGCCTCTTGGGTGCACGTTTCCTCCCGGGTAAAACAAGGGGTTTGGACAGGATGATATATCAATTGCCTTTCATCTCTCAAGATCTATGAAATTGAGAATATCCCACCATTGATCTGGTTCCCTTTCAATTTCTGGTGACAAATCATCCTACCTCAATTGTTGTCAGGAAGCTAAAATGAACTATTGTGTTTTTATGTGCTTCCTAGGTTCCAGTCCAAGTGAAAATGCTTCATGTTACTCACATCAGAGAATAACTAACGGCTGGTGGCTTGGCCAAAGGAAACTGCTGTTTACAATGGGCAATTAATTCACTCTCTTATCTGAGTCCCCTAGTGTCGTTCTGGATTGGTGAACCTCTTGATTAGGTTGAAGGAATTCCATCACCCTGCGTACTTGCCCTCAATGAGTGGGAAAGGAAGGAGATGTATCGAGGTTGTCTTGGAGACTTCTGTTCCAAGTCCACTTGGAGAGTTCAGTGGCTTTATTCCTGTTTCATGGGAAGGGTCATTGTTTCTTTTGACATGCTGATTTATTACAAGAAGTTGCTGCCAAGGATCTTGCAGGCTCAGAAAGTCATATTGGTGGCCTGATGTGAAATTTCTAAGTTCTTAACCATTGCTTCCTTAGCCATCATTTCAAGTCACTGATATTTGAAAAGCTAGGATTTACTGTATAGCACAAGAACTGTATTCAGTATCTTGCAATAACCTAGAGTGGAAAAGAGTTGAAAAACAAAAGATTACATAGGTATATACACATATATTGGGTTGTCTTAAAACCTTGTTCAGGTTTTTTCATAAAATGTTATGAAAAAACCTGAACAAACATTTTGGCCGACCCAATGTATATGTATAGCCAAATCACTTTGTATCAATATTATACCTGAAATTAATACAATATTGTAAATCAACTATACTTCAAAAAAATAAAAACAAAGTAGCTGATATTTTACTTTTGTTCTAAATTTAAAACTGTTTAGCCAAAAAACAACAACAACAACAACCCTTTATAGCTATAATGACATAAAAAGTCAACAGAGTAATCATTTTTTGTGAATCTGTGTCCTATGGCTAGTGGGTCAGCAAACACTTTTATGTCAAAAAATATGGATTACCTGAAAACTCATTCTAAGTCTCACCTCTTGTTTGATGTTTAAAAAATAAACAGTATGTGGTATTTTTGGTTTTTCCCATTGGGACACAGAAGATCTCTAGGAAAGGAGAAGTGACAGTAGTTACCGGCAACCTGCTCACATAGCTATTAACACCAACAAAATAAGACCCAAGCTGCTTCCTGGCCTTATGGAAATTCAGTAGCAACATGGAGGTGGGAAGATGGGATGGAAGGTAGAGACTCCGAAGACATCTGCTAAACCGTCAGTTGACTGAAAATCCAGACGTCAGTTGACTGTGCCACCAGACAGCCAGGTAATTTTAGGCAAAGGGTTTCCTCTTTCTGTGCCTCATTTTCTTTAGGATAACTAAGAATATCTCCTTCATAAACTTCTCATAAGAATCCAATATAATAATGCACCTAAAGGGTGGACAGAGTCCATGGAACAAAATAGTAGCTACAGTTGTGTGTGATTAGGAGCAGACCATTTCACCTCATTGAGCCTCAGTTTCTTTATATATTAAGTAAGGTGGTTGAACTAGATGAATTCCAATTTTTTTCTTTGGGTGCTGTACATGATTTATGACTGTATTCCATGGAATAGAGAGCGATGGGATTGTTAAGATTTATAGACTGACGTGTCACTGATGTATGTTGAAGTGTGTAGCAGGACCTTATGAGGTAGTAGAAGGTGGCTGTAGTTATTACATCTTATTGAAAATAAGGGTAATATTTTAAAATGCTATCTTTTATTGAACACCTGCTAAAATATGTATTATCTCATTAATTCCCCATAAAACCCTATAAAGCAGGTAATATTAGCTCCTTTTACATATGTGGAGAGATTAAAGCCCAGATCGGTTAATTGATTTGTTTAAAGCCACCCAGCTCAACCATGTTGGATCCAATTATCTTCCATCTGTGTCTGGCTCTTGTGTTGTATCTGGTGCTGGTTCTATTCATTAAAATAGCTGTTTAATCTTTCTATGACCTTTGTTTTCTTTATTCCATATGGACCTCTCTATGTTCATACTTCTACCTAATAACAATATAATGCATATTTAAATAAATGTACCCTCTGCTACACTGTGTGATTTTGTAAATGTGATTTATTATTATCTACTTAAATCTATGTCTTTATTGCATAATTCAGCATTTTAATATTCTCTGTGAAAAGTGTTTTGAGTTCCTTTCCTACAAAGGTGCTGTATTAAATTACACTCATTATTCTTGTTAAACACAGACAAGTCATGGTTCAGGTGAACGAGAAAGTCACTCCCATTATCCTCAGCACATTCCATCACATTTGTTATTGTCTATGACATTTACCAACACAGCACTCAGACATTTTAAAGAAAGAGAAAAACATCACCTTAAATTCCAAAGCATTTAAGTAACGCAGAGCCAAATTCTGCAGGTGAAAAAGTCACTTCTTTGCTACAAGCTACACAGGTTGCCTTAACTCTTGGAGTACAGTGAGGTGTAAAATAATATTCTAAGAATCAAGGTGCGTAAACCTTTAATCTATCTGCTGTGATTACAAGTATGCTTATGTTATTCTTTTTTTTTTTTTGGCCCCACTGAGTGGGATGTGGAACCTTAGTTCTTCAACCAAGGGTCAAACCAGTGCCCCAAGCAGTGGAATCGTGCAGTCAGTCACTGGATCACCAAGGAAGTCCCACTCATGTTATTCCTACTACCATGACTTCCTCTGTGCCAAAGATATAGCGGTTGTGTTGACATTCTCCTAGGTTCCTTTTGTCACCTCCACGTGTTATTTTTTCATCCTCATGCAAACCCTGTCTTCTAAGGAACATGTCATCTTTCCATTCTGCCTTTCAGCTATCACCTTGGCTGACATTTACCAACCTCACTTCCTTTGAAAGTGAAAATGAAAGTCTCTCAGTGGTGTCTGACTCTTTGTGACCCCATGGACTGTAGCCTGCCAGGCTCCTCTGTCCATGGAATTCTCCATGCAAGGATATTGGAGTGGGTTGTCATTCTTTTCTCCGGGGGATCTGCCCAACACAGAGATAGAACCCAGGTCTCCTGCACTGCAGGTGGATTCTTTACCACTGAGTCACCAGGGAAGAGTCACTTCGTTTGCTCATATGGAAATCACAGTCTTACTACCTATACTCTAATTTTAGTCTTTCGGGTTCTGGGTGGAGAGTCAACATTATCCTAGGCTGGGGCCCTCAGAAGCAGATTCTGAAGTGAGGATTCGGATGCAATGATTTAGGAAAGCAGTATTCCCAGGAGAATCTGGTTTTAAAAAATGGCGGTAGCAGGCCAAGAGGGTGATCTCCGATGAAGCTCTGTGAAAGGGAGCTTCATCCTCATCCTGCCAGGGACCCCTGGAGTGGAGATTCCACCTCAGAGTCCAGAAAGCTGGGTGTTTCTACACCCTCACCCTTCAATTATTGGTCTAGGGCCACTGGGTATAGGGAGGGTGGTTCTAAACTCCCACTGTCTGCAGGTGAGGGCAAACCTGTTCTATCAGCTAAGGGCTATCTTCCAGAAAGTAGATAAGGCCCAATGAAGTGGGGAGGGAGTGGGGCAGAGTTTAAGAAAATGATAAAAGGCTTCTATAGGAATAGGGCTTCTCGGGTGGCTCAGATGGTAAAGAATCTGCCTGAAATGCAGGAGACCTGCGTTTGATTCCTGGGTCAGGAAGATCCCCTGGAGAAGGGAATGGATGCTCACCCCAGTATTCTTTCTGGGAGAATCCTGTGGACCAAAGAGCCTGGCAGGCTACAGTCCAGGGGGTTGCAAAGAATTGGACATGACTGAGCCACTTTCACCCACTCAAGGGAATAAAGGTGAAATGCCAATAGTATCCACTAGAGGCAGTCACATGGATCAGTCATCCAAAGCCCAATGTCATAACTCCTTGACATTCATATTGGTCTTCTAGGGCTACCAGAACAAAGTATCACAAACTGAGTGACTTAAACAACAGGAAATGCATTGTCTTACAATTCTGTAGGCAGGAAGTTCAAAATCCAAGAGTTGGCAAGATTGGAGGGCTAAGAGTGCAGGGTCTGCTCCACGGTTCACTCCTTGGCTTATAGACATCTGTCTTTGTTGCAGGGAAGAACCAGCTCTGACTCCTTTGCTCCCAAGTGCTATTGCTCACTAAGAAGATGCTGCTTTATACATAATGGACTGCCTTGGGAAATTCGGACCCTCTGCCTGAATTTTAAACCAAAGTGCCTTCATTCAGGACTGTGTCTACCTGTGGGTGGCCACAGGAAGGAGGAAATTAATACATCCCCTCCATGAGGCTTGCCGTTCTAGGAAATATTTACAATATTAATAGTCTTTTTACTTTATTCCATCTCTGTTCCTAAAAAAACCCCTAGCATCCAGACACAAATAAGATGGTTATTTTGAGAACTTAATCTGCCATCTTCATGGCCAGCAGATTTCTGAATAAAGTCATAATCCTTGCGTCAGCCCCTCATCTCTCAGATTTATTGGCATGATGTGAGGTGATCAGAGTGAGTTTGGACTCAGTAACATCTTCTCCCTGAGTCTCCTCTCACAGTTTTTTCTCTATGCATGTCTCTTTCCAGATTTCCCCTTTATAAAGACACAAGTCATTAAAGGCCCATCCTATTCCAACATGACATTTTCTTAACTAATTTTATTTAATATCTGCAATGACCTTA